>NC_091950.1:164523169-166923169 GCF_031021105.1 Erythrolamprus reginae | reverse complement strand
TACGTAATGGTACGATTGTGAAACTTTAGCTATACATTATTTGAATTGTCATAGCTGCAACAGTGTTTCAAAATGGCGTCTGTAAGTGATGTATGTTACAAGTAGCGTGTCGTCATTAAAATTCTCACTGCGTAGAAAGAAACTGTTGGGAACATTCACAAACGTTTATATGCAATTTATGGAGAATCTGCAGTCGACAGAAGTACGGTTAGTCGCTGGGCACAAAGGATGAGACGAAGAAGTGATTTGCACAGTGCAGAAATGGCATCATGACCAGAACAAGGAGTGGTACCGACAGGGCATACATGCCATTATGTCTCGCTGGAGGAAGGCCATAGAACGGGATGGAGATTACGTGAAAAAATAGGGAGTGTAGAAGAAACATTATTCTTTCCTGTGTGTAAATTTCATTGTGTTCAATAAATAATTGTTAAAGAAAAAAATGTGGTGCATTATTATTCTGGGCGACCCTCGTATAACGCTAAGGTAAAAACAAATGGCTCAGTGTATTTGAAGCTGTCTCCACCCCTCCAAATAATCCCTTGCCAAAAATATTAGACTTCCCCCTCCTCCCCTCCGCCTCCTCCATTAATCTCTTGGGGAATCCATTCATGTCTTTGAAGCTATGGTTCCTGAAAGCCAGTTTGAAAAAAGGCCCATTTACACTATCATGGTCAATACTGGTTACAATTGACCACAATTTGGTCTGCTGTCCCTGGAGATGCCAGGGCTTAAATCCAGAACTTTCTACCCACAAAACACCCAGGTCTGCAATTTGGGAATACTCCAGATTCAGTCAAAAGCAATGTAACTGACTAGCAGTTCCTGGAGAGGCCATGCTCCTTATTTACACACCATTTCCTCTATTGTGGATGTGGTATTTTTCCCCACAGAGGTACCTTTTTAAAAGGCTTAGATGGCTTAAAGAGTTCCAGAATGCTGGAGCCAAAGCAAGACCTGTTAATCTAAGTGTGCTAATTGTTTGCTAAATGCAGCAGCTTAATAGGCCCCCCATTCCGTCCCTGAGCATAATTCAAAGTTGCAATTAAGCTATCTAAAGACATGGCAAAGCGCAAAGAAATGCAGAGGCTGCTGAATTTGCTGTTTCAAAAACCTATCTAATGGCCTTTAGTTATCCCACATGATACCTGTATTAGAATTTAATAAAGAAGAACCCAAAGGTACTTTTTTCAAGAGACAACTGAACTTTCTGATTTTTCTTTGAAGACCTTTTGCTTCTCACCCAAGAAGCTCCTTCAGCTCTGATTGGATGGAGAGGAATGGAAGGATTTATACTCCTTGCAGACAGCTGGTCATTTGCATTCTTTTAGAGCAATGTTTCCCAACCTTGGCAACTTGAAGATATTTGGACTTCAATTCCCAGAATTCCCCAGCCAGCAAATGCTGGCTGGGGACTTCTGGGAGTTGAAGTCCAGATATCTTCAAGTTGTCAAGGTTGGGAAACACTGTTTTAGAGAATTGTGGAAACCCCCTAGAGGTTTATCTGTGTCCTCAAGGTCACCTGAGTAGTGCAAATGGGTGTGAAGCCTTCTTGGAACTGCTGGAAGGACTGTGTTATAGACTGGAAATAAATAATGTTATATCCCTCCCCTTCTGTTGAGAGAGGGCTGTTCAATTTTGACATAGATGGCCTCTTGGACCCCTCTTTCAAACTGGAGGTCCTTCCATTCCCCTCCATCCATTCAGAGCTGATGAAGCTTCTTGGATGAGAAGCGAAACATCTTCAAAGAAAAACAAGAAAGTCCAATTGCCTCTTGAAAAAGCACCTTTAGGGAAACTTATCTTCAGGGGTGGTATTCACTTACTTTACCTACCGGTCTGAAAATGTGAGAGCACGCAGCTTGCATGCATGCGCACAGCATGGAAAAGTGTGTAAATAGAACGGCATAGCACTATGGCATGGGGCAGGCTCACCTGTAGGTCACTATTACCAGTTCGCCCAAACCAATCCAAACTGGCAGACTATTACCTCTGACTATGACCTAGATGAGTAGACTCTTCATAGACATTTAGTAAAGGGAAATACTTTAGTCTTACATGCAAACCAACAAAATTTTCTGGAAAACACAGTGCCGGCTCTCCTCCAGAAGACATTGTAATGTTTTTCAGTTGTCTCCTTGAACCCATGGGCAGCTGTTACACAAACAAATAGACTGTGTATAAGTCACAGACTCCAGATCAATGTGAGGAGTATCTTTAGTACTTATCATTTTTAATTTTGCTGATGATGACTCCTATGATGATTTCAATCTCCTTCTAAAGGAGATACTTCCATATCAAAGGAGTAACATATCAAAGTACAGATGACTTACAAGCCTTAAACTACTTTATCTTCATTTTGCAGCAAAGGAGAGATAACAGGAGTGAAGGATAGTGGCAGCAAAGTACAGATTTGTAAAATAATTGCAGTATCAAGGGTTTTTTCTGCTCATTTGCCGCTTACTTACACCTTTAAATAATACTTTGCTCCATTTAGCAGCCAATTTATTGCTCCCACTGCAGCCTCAGCATATTTCTTATCTGAGAGGATGTCCCTTACATCCATCCTAATCTTCAAGGATAAACTCATTAGTTGTGTAGTTAACTGATAGCTTTTAATCCAGCTTCAACAGGAAATTACTGTCAGTTATTCTGTCTTGCTTTTTTGACTTTTCTCTTTTACCAATTCCCCAGTTCAAAACAATATACTTAACACATATTAATAAATATCAAATAAAATAAAATGGCCAAGAAATATAAAAGTTGACATTCAAAAGCTTTAACAGGAAAATCCAATTTAAACTGATAAAAGAAGTCTGGCAAAAGGCCCAGCGTCACTTTATCAGTGAGAAAAAAAGCATATAAATTTAATTGATTATTGTCAACCTTTCAGAGGCTATTTTGATCAAGTCCAGATATTCAGAAGGTTCGATCTGGGGTAATATAGATACTGTAACTCTTTAATCAGAAAATGAACAAATTCAGGAGACAAAACGTATCACTGGTGTCAGAAGCAACATTACTGGAATAATTCTGTATTTGGTTTCTTTGCACAGAAACATTCAAATGTTATATGTTATTGCAAGCTACCATGTTGTGTAGTCAACTCTTATTTTTATGGTTTACTTTTGGAGCCTTGTACAAATGCAGAAAACCATACCTAGAAAATCAGGATTGGTTTAACCATGGCAAAGACAGGACTACACTGCATCATTTCTGATAACTCAACTGTAGCTCACCTGCCACCAACACTGATATCTTGCTACCATTTTGAAACCAGATGAAAACTTGCTCAGACATTTTTAAAAAATGTTTGTTTAGTGTGAAATCTATTTCCTTTCTATTTGTTCCAATTATTAATTTCATACAGGAAGACCTGGACTTAACAGGTTTGTTTAGTGACTGTTCAAAGTTACAACAGCATTGGAAAAAGTGACATGACCATTTTTCAGTTATCACCATTGCACTATAGCTGGGGTCACGTGAACAAAATTTGGATGCTTGGCAACTAGTTCAAATTTGGGACAGCTGCTGTGTCCCAAGATCATGTGAACAGCTTTTGCAACCTTTTGCCAAGCATAGTCAACAGAAAAACCAGATTCACTTAACAACAGTTACTAACTTAACTGCAATGATTCGCTTAACAACTGTGACTACGAAGTGCATAAAGTCTGAGTCTTCGGAGAGGGGCGGCATACAAATCTAATAAATAATAATAACAATAATAATAATAATAATAAAATGGGGGCAAAACTCATTTAACCAACATCTCACTTAACAACATAAATTTTGGGCTCAATTCAGTGGGGAAATCCAAATTTTGCTACAGGTTCTGTGGGCATGGCATGGCATGGTGGGAGTGGCAGGGGAAAGATATTGTAAAATCTTCATTTCCACCCCACTCTGGTGCCAGTCAGAGGTGGTATTTGCCAGTTCTTCGACCTACTTAAAATTTCCCCTACTGGTTCTCCAGAACCTGCTGGATTTCACCCCGACTCAATTGTGATAAGAAGTCCAGGACTACCTGCCTTAGGTTGTCATGTGTTCGTTGTCTGAGATCGATAGTAGATCTGAATCCATCTGCAATGTATTCTGTTTATTTTTTTAATCTTTTTTTTTTCATGCTGAGGGTTTACCAAAATTAAAATGAAACCCCCAAATTCCAAATTAGCTCTCAGGCAAAAAATTAGTACAGTGGTAATGTAAAACATTAGGACCGCAAAAAACATTCCTTCTTTGTTGTCAACTAAATCATCCGTAATACTGCTCAAAAAAACTAAAGGGAACACTCAAATAACACATCCTAGATCTGAACGAATGACATATTATCATTGAATACTTTGTTCTGTACAACAGTGTTTCCCAACCTTGGCCACTTGAAGATATCTGGACTTCAACTCCCAGAATTCTCCAGCCAGTGCTGGCTGGGGAATTCTGGGAGTTGAAGTCCAGATATCTTCAAGTGGCCAAGGTTGGGAAACACTGCTGTACAAAGTTGAATGTGCACAACAGCATATGAAATTGATTGTCAATCAGGGTTGCTTCCTAAGTGGACAGTTTGATTTCACAGACGTTTGATTTACTTGGCGTTATATTGTGTTGTTTAAGTGCTCCCTTTATTTTTTTGAGCAGTGTGTGTGTGCGTGTTGTATATGTATATACACACGCCCGCACGTACACATACATATGGTTGTTTTCCTGGTAAACTCTGGTTCGGAAGCGAGCTTGTAAGGGGGGGGGGGGAAAGAGCACTGATTGATATTCTTCAGCTTTTCTGTTTCTACCAGGAGATCGGCATCCTGCAAACCCCTTTTCTCTCCCAATATCTCTTGCTTTGTTCCTGCAAGAGCAACGCCGCTTCCTTCCGAAAAGTCGCCTGTTAAGACTTGCACGGTGTGGTGCCTTCTTCTCCCTTTCCTCCAAAACTGACTTAACGCTGCCGCTATCAAGTAGGCAACGCTCGTACTTGGCGGTGCGTTTTCAACCAAGGTTTTTAATTACAGAAGTCTCAAAACCTGGCCACTTTAAGACTTGAGGACTTCAACTCCCAGAATTGAAGTCCACAAGTCTTAAAGTGGCCAAGTTTGAGGACCCCTGGATCCCTCCCCCTTTCGGTTCTCTAACGCCGTGCGTGGCTTCCGGCTTCCTCTTCCTTGAGTCGGCGTTTGGCGGGAAAACTTTCCCCGGGGAAACATTCGAAGGGGGCGGGCGTCCCACTCTGAAGCTTCCGATTGGCTAGGCCGGGCCACGCGGGGCTGAGCAGTGGCGCGAATTCTTCCTATTGCCCGGGTGGCCGTAGGAGCGGAAGAGCAGCTGGCATGGATCTGGTAGCCGCCGGCGAGGCTGGCTTGACCGGCGCTCCGAAATTGCTCCGCGATGAGGTGGCCGAGAAATGCCAGAAGTTGTTTCAGGACTTTCTCGAACAGTGAGTGACGACTCTGGTTCCAGACAGGGTGATGGATGGTGGGCTGCACTGTACATAACAGCACCTTTTTGGAGAGGGGGACCTGTATTTTGCCTCCATTTTCTCCTGAATTCCCTGGGTTAAAAAAACTACATCTGGAGTAAAGCCGTTCAAATACCGCGGCAGCTACTACAGAGTGCATATAATGCAGAATGCAAATAATTATTTATAAAATGTGCAGCTTTCCAACATTGGTAGCTCTGAAGAAATGCCATTTATTTTTATTATTTTCTTTTATTTGCATCCCTCTTTTATTTTACCAATAACCCAAGGTGGCAAACATCCAACAAACTCTCCTCCCCTTCTCCCTTCAGCAACAAGCCTGTGAGGTGGAAATCCCAGCAGCCGATTAGGTCCCACAGAGTTGGCCTTCTCCCTGTCCCATCGACTAAACAATGTCGTCTGGCGGGACCCAGGGGAAGAGCCTTTTCTGCGGCAGCCCCGGCCCTCTGGACTCATCTCCCCCTGAGATTAGAACTGCCCCCCCTCCTCCCCTTTCGTAAGTTATTGAAAACTCATCTTTGTAGCCAGGCATGGGGAAACTGACATATCCCCCAACTATCTTGGTTTGTGTATGGTTTGCGTGGATTGTGTGATTATTTTACTATGAGGGTTTTTAAATAGTTTTTTTAAATATTGGATTTGTGCACTGTTTATTATTGTTGTGAGCCGCCCCAAGTCTTTGGAGAGGGGTGGCATACAAATCTAATAAATTATTATTATAAGCTGACACAGAAGGATTGGCTGAAGTCACCCAGCTGGCTTTCAAAGTTAAGGCAGGACATGAACTCAATAGTTTATTGCTCTTCTGGCCCAGACCAAACTGGAGTTTTATACCCATGCAATCTTTTTGTGATGAAATGGAGGGGATAAGTTTTTTTTACCTACATCCTAAGGTTGCAGTTCTGACCCTGGTATCTTTATACAGCCCTACGATGGATTTCACTATTTCTCAGAAATCTTTGGTGTTAGATATATGAATATGCTTAGACCCTGTTCTAGGAACTGTACATTCTGGATGTTGAGTTTCTTGTTTATTATCTCATTGTTATCAAATAACAATAAAAGGACCCTGGATGCCTTGTATTTGTCTCAAGGAGGATAAAGCAGGATGACTTTCTTAAAAAAAGCGATAGTGGAGTATATCAGTTTAACAAATGAATAGCAGAAATGCCATAGCTGTCAATTTGCTTCTTAAAGCAGCTGAACATTTATGTGCTACATGACTTTTCAGCAATGCTTAAAAAAGTAAATGGCTTATTTACTCCCACATAAATTCAGTTGTTTATGAAAAGTAGACTGCATCAAGGCTTATACATATATCCTCCCTCCATACTAACCCCCACTCTCCTTGCCTTTCACAAACTTCTTAAAACCCATCTCTGCCGTCAGGCATGGGGGAATTGAGACATCTCCCCCCCGACCTATACAGTTTATGCATAGTATGGTTGTGTATATTTTTGCTTTTAATAATGGGTTTTTTAGTGTTTTTAAATTATTAGATCTAGGCTACAGGGTCATCGCTTGTATCAGGGAATGGGTTATGTGTGATTTTTTTTGGTCCAATCACCCTGGTATATTGAAGGAGCATCACAGCTTTCTTTTTTATATAAAAGAATAAAATCTTAGTTGATATTATTGATATACTAAAACATGTGTAAGGTTTTTAAAATTTGCTTGAAGTTATTTTACCATGGTGCATCAAAATGGGCTACTTTTCCTGGAACTCCTGATTTTAATTCATCAGATTGGGGTGGAGGGGACTTAGCCTAAGCAAATGTTTTCCTTTTTTTATTTTACACATTGTTAATCTTTTATTACTTTTGTAGAGAAAACATCAGTGTTAATTTTCAGAGATAATTGTGTCAAACTTTGAAATTTGAAAGGTTGCATAGAGAATAATTTCCATTCACAGAAATATTTAAGTAATGGGAAGGGGGGGTCTCAGTATAATCCTTTCATATTAACTACATAATGGTAATGCTGTGTATGAAATAATTCTACAAAATTGTTCCCTAAAAGATTCCAGAATAATGATGGAGAAGTTAAATACTTGCAAGATGCAGAAGAGCTGATTCGTCCAGAGAGAAATACCTTAACTGTAAGTTTTGAAGATCTGGAACAATTCAATCAACAACTTGCTTCCACAATCCAAGAAGAATTCTATAGGTAAGAATATCCAAAATGTTCATATGATAATCATTATAGAAGTGGTAGTTTCAAGATCACTAGTCTGAATATTCTTGGTTTTAATGGGAAATTTTTCAAGAGTATCGGGTTTGGTAGGTAGTCCTCGACTTACAACCATTTGTTGAGTGACCATTTAAAGTTACAACAGCATTGAAAAAAGTGGCATTACTGATTTTGATATGACTTTCAGGAACACGTGATCAAAATTCAGGTAGTTAGCAACTGATTTGTATTTGTGATGGCTGCAGTGTCCTGGGGTCACATAATCAAAACATTTAAATATGTTAAAGGGTTAAATAAGGTTCAGGAAGGAAGTGTTTTTAATTGGAAAGTGAACACAAGAACAAGGGGGCACAATCTGAGGTTAGTTGGGGGAAAGATCAGAAGCAGTGTGAGAAAATATTATTTTACTGAAAAAGTAGTAGATGTTTGGAACGAACTTCTAGCAGACGCGGTTGGTAAATCCACAGTAACTGAATTTAAACATGCCTGGGATAAACATATATCCATCTTAAGATAAAATACAGGAAATAGTATAAGCGCACTAGATGGGCCATCAATCTTCTGTTTCTGTGATCACCTTTTGTGACTTCTGACAGTTAATGGAGAAGCCAGATTTACTTAACAACCATGTTGCTAACTTAACAACTGCAGTGATTCCCTTAACAACTGTGACAAGGTTGTAAAATGGGACAAAATTCATTTAAATATTTCACTTAGCAACAGAAATTTTGAACTCAATTGCAGCTGCAGTTGAGATTTACCTATATTAACTATGGATTTAAAAAACTTATAAAGCTTACTTTAAGAAAAATTAAAGCAGAATTATGATTTATCATATGCATCTTAAGATTGCTTCCTATAATGTCCAACCTTTTGAATAAAAATAGAAACAAATGCAGGATTTACAAAATCTTATGACTTGTGGGAAATAATTCAGTGTTTATACTTGTAAACTTAACTTGCATTAAACATTGTCTGTTTCATTGAACTTCTAAGCCAACGGGGAAATTTATAAGATACACAATAAGGGTGATGCAAAAGCTTACGTAATTCTTTCACTTACAAACCTGTCTTTTATTTTAGAGTGTACCCTTACTTGTGTCGGGCTGTAAAAACATTTGCCAAAGATCACGGAAATGTTCCTCCTAACAAAGATTTTTATGTGGCCTTCCAAGATTTACCTACCAGGCACAAGTAAGAATCTTAATGATTAAACTGTCACTTTTACATTACTGTCGCATGTAACAAGGAAGTAGTAATTTGGTACTGAAGGTATTTCTGCATGTGATTCCATTCTGTCATTGTCCTGAACAGTTAAGCAAAGGATGCTGGCAAAGCTACGCAATTTGCCTCTGAATAAGCAGAAGGAGCATTTTGTTAGCCTGTGTGACATTATGTCCACCTGCTAAGACACAAAAATATGAGCTTGCTACATGTCCCTTCATTTACAAGCTGTCACATATAGAGACCATGAAAGCATGCTTATTCAATCACTACTTCATTCTTCTGAGATATTTGCCTCTCAGATGTTGGAATCAGGGTGTCCAGAAATCCTGGAAAATTGGGAATTATCAGGGAATTATTAGCGAATTTGTGAAAAAAACAAAATAAATCAGGGAAGGCAAACAAACTATTAAAATGTTTAACAGTCGGGGAAATCATGTTAAAAAAAAACCCAGACCGCGCTGCCTGGCAGAGTCAAATAAAAATGAGTATAACTGGCAATAACTTGCTTCATCAGCTACCGATATTTCTCCATGGCTTAGCCGTTTGGCATGATGTCATCTATGACCACACCTTAACTAGATCGCAAGTTACAGGGAAATGTCAGGGAGTTTCAAAATGCTTTCCCCCTGGACACCCTGTGGAATACCTCTCTATTTGACTTTCAGAAAGCCTCTGAAAGACAGTGGGGACAGTGTTAGTGTGGCTATTTGCCTGAATGGTGAATTGAGCTAATTTGATCTGGATTTTTAAAAATCCATTTCCTATGTATGATTATGAGCTGAGCACCCCCATAAACAAATGAATAAAATACTTTTGCAAAATTTATTTTCTATCAGGTATATAAAAGATAGCCTCAAGTTTCATACAGCTTGTACTCGTGCAATTTTTTACCTAGAATTTGTATAGGATTTAATAAAGGTATCCAAGCCATTTTAAAAGCTACGTGGAGCATAGTGGAAATCCTGCAACTCATGTTCCTGCTATAAGGAGTTGATTACATTCTGCTCCTAACATCACAGGCGTCAGCCCAGCCATATGCATTGTCTTAACTGATAGCACAGCAGGAACATTCTTTTCTTAGTTACAGAAAGAACGTGTACTTGCCAAGGCTACCATTCCATAGAAAACAATAGGCCACGTTCAGCCAGGTGAATTGCAATCTGATTTTCTGAACTGCGTGTTAAAGATGAAAAGCTTTTAAATTTGACTTTTTGTTTCCTGAAAAGAATTCGAGAAATGACGTCAGCCCGCATCGGATCCCTCATGCGTATTAGTGGACAGGTAGTTCGCACCCACCCGGTTCACCCAGAGCTTGTCAGTGGAATCTTCCTCTGTCTGGATTGCCAGACGGTGATAAAAGACGTGGAGCAGCAGTTCAAGTACACACAGCCCAACATCTGTAGAAATCCAGTCTGTGCCAATAGGAAGAGATTTCTTCTGGATACAAACAAGTCCCGGTTTGTTGACTTCCAAAAGGTATTGGAATTGCTGCTTTTGGTTTTTAAGCATGTTATTCAATTTCACTTTCTCAAATGGTCTGCAGGAAATCCTCAATTTACAGCTGTAAAAGAGTCCACAGTTTTAGTCATAAGTCATAATGGTAATAAAGTGGGTCACCTGTGACTTTGTTTGTTTGTTTATTTATTTATTGGATTTGTATGCCGCCCCTCTCCGTAGACTCTGGGCGGCTAACAACAATAATAAAAACAGCATGTAAATCCAATACTAAAACAACTAAAAAACCCTTATTGTAAAAGTAATCATACATACAAACAAACATACCATGCATAAATTGTAAAGGCCTAGGGGGAAAGAGTATCTCAGTTTCCCCATGCCTGACGGCAGAGGTGGGTTTTAAGGAGCTTACGAAAGGTGAGGAGGGTGGGGGCAATTCTAATCTCTGGGAGGAGTTGGTTCCAGAGGGCCGGAGCCACCACAGAGAAGGCTCTTTCCCCTGATCCCTGCCAAACAACATTGTTTAGTTGATGGGACCCGGAGAAGGCCCACTCTGTGGGACCTAACTGGTCGCTGGGATTCATGCAGCAGAAGGCGGTCCCTGAGATAATCTGGTCCGGTGCCATGAAGGGCTTTATAGGTCATAACTTTTTGCAAAGATCATTAAACAGATTCAGCTATAACTCCGCATTGTGAAGGGCATCTGGCCAATAAACACTCAGCTCCATTCATTTGCCCAGATTCCACAAGGGATTATGGGGTCTTTAAAAGAGGGTGATGAGAAATCAGATTCAGCAATTCTAAAGTGAACACTGCACCTAAGTTAATCCATACAAATCTAATAAATAATAATAATAATAATAATTATTATTATTATTATTATTATTATTATTTTGCTGTGGGATGGCTTTTCCTAGAAACTAGAAATAAAACGCTGGTTTCCAGTAACAACATTGCAAATCATGTCCACAGGACTTAGGGATTACTGTACCAACATTAGAGAATCTGCCTTTCCCTTGGTAGGTAGTGGAAGATGCAGCTGATGCTCCAAAGGCTCCGTACTTCTTCCAACACCCTAGATCAGTGATGGCAAACCTTTTTTGGTTCACATGACAAAAGTGGGTATGCCCACACCCATGGACAATTGGTGGGCCACTGTATGACATAGAATGCTGGACTCGATGGGCTTTGGCCTGATTCAGCATGGCTCTTCTTATGTTCTATGCTATAAGCTAACAAGGCTTCAAGATGCCAAGGTTGGGAAACACTGGACTAGAAGACCTCCAAGGTCCTTCACAACTCTCTTATTCCAATAGCCATAAATGCAAGTTGATTGCCAAGTGCAACCAACATGATGCAATAACATGACTGCAGGGAGAGCCAGTGTCAGAACTTCTCATTCGGGTGACAAGCTCCATTTTTGTGTTCCATCATAACTTTGACCATTTATAAACTGAGGACTACCTGTACTTCAAAATGTGAACTTTGAGCACTATGTGAACAAGATATTAGTGCCTCTTCCTGCCTTTTCTTTCATTTTGCTGTATCTTATTTCCTCTCTAATCTTCTCATTACTGATGCAGCGAAGCATGAAACTCCTGATTCAAAGTAGGGACAGTATGATCTTCACAAGCCTGTCTTAACAGCTCGCTGGTTATACTATATCTGAATTAATACTGGATCTCTAGTGGAATTTAATGGGTTTTATAACTTACTAGAAAGGTAGAGATGTGGAAACAATAATTTTAGCTATCGTATGCATGTTTTTGCTTTTCACAAATTATGAGATTGTATTTCCCCCAAATTTATGGCAACTTATTCAATTCATGTGTCTATTTTAATGCTCATTTGTGAAATTTCTATTTGTTGTCATTTTAATAATCTCCCCCTCCCTCTCAAAAGATCTTATTTCTGCTTTTTGCCATAATCAAAGATAAAAACAAGCTTCCTTTACGGGCATTGTGTCTCTTAAGATTTGTTGTTTTCCTAGTCCAGAAGTTAAAGGGAATCTGTTAAATGATCCTTTGTTTGCTTTCTTTTAGAACTTCCTTAGCTAGACATCAATTTGGTATAAAACACAAGCATCTGTTTGTTGTTTTTCCATTTCCATGTGCTAGAAATATTCAGGTTTAATTTAAGCATGCTAAAGTCAGGCATTTGAAGGTCTCTTTCCCATCTTCCCAGGTTCGCATTCAAGAAACCCAGGCTGAATTGCCTCGGGGGAGCATTCCTCGCAGTGTTGAAGTCATCTTGCGTGCTGAAGCTGTAGAATCTGCGCAGGCTGGTGACAAGTGTGACTTCACAGGGTCTCTCATTGTCGTGCCGGATGTATCTCAACTGTCTACCCCAGGTTGGTGAATCCTATCTAGGGTCTTCCAAGTATTGAAGATATTTATATATTTTTAATATATGGTATACAGGCACTCCTCGACTTATGACAACAACAGCCCAACATTTCTGTTGCTAAGTGAAACATTAGTTAAATGAGTTTTATATTAAAAAGGGAAAAAAGAAAGAAAAATCTTATCATTGTTTAACGTCATCTATTGTTTAACGTCATTGTGTAAAAGTATTAATTATAACATAATAAGTAAAGAATAAAAAACACATCTAAAAATTTATAAAAACATATATAGAAATTCTTAAATTATGCATGAAATCAAACTAAAATAAAGAAAAGAAGAGAAGAATAAAAAAGGAATCTACATTTATATTGTAAATAACCATCCTCTAATACAATAAAACTACTAGTTCAAATATATTTAAAGTAGTATAACAACAAAGTTATCCCTTTTTCTTTATTTCCCACCAAATATATACCTTTTGCCATACATTATAGAATTCTGATTCTTCTTGATTGAGCGGAGCAACTGTAGCTCCACTGTGTGTTATATGTTATGTGTGTCATGTTTGTTTATGCAAATTAATAAAAAATATTTTTTTAAAAAATGAGTTTTATGATCATGTTTTCACAATTGCTCAGTGAATCACTGCAGGTGATAAGTTAGTAACCCAGTTGTTAAGTGAATCTGGGTTTGCCATTGACTTTGTCAGAAGGTCACAAAAGGTGATAACATGATCCCAGGACACTGCAACCGTCATAGATATGAGTCAGTTGCCAAGCTTTTGGATTTTGATAATGCAACAGTTGTATGAAAAACTGTCATAAGTCACTTTTTTTCAGTGCCGTTGTAACTTCGAATGATCACTAAATGAAGTAAAGAACTACAAGTAGTCTTAAAGTAGGCTGCTTTAAATTGCAGGTTAGGAATCACATAGATTACATGTAGCCCTTGAATTATGACTTTAATGGAACTTGCCGTCATTAGTTGTAAGTCATGACAATCATAAATCACGTCACTATTTTTGGGGGGGCAGTTGTTAAGCCAGCATAGGGGTCATAAAGTGAACACTGCAGTTGTTAAGCAAACCAATCGCTATGGCCAGTTTTGCTGAAAACAAGTAAATGGAGAGATTTTCAGCAAAATCAGAAATGTAGTCACATGACTGAGATGCTGCAAATAGTTGTAAGCCATTTGCTGAGCATCTGAGGTGTCATGTGAGAATGGAGGGAGGGGTGTCAAACTTTGGACCTCCTGCAGAGATTTGGTGGAATTTTGAACAATCATCAAGTATCTGCTCTGCCTGATTTTAAAAATGACCATATCAGACACCTGCTTTGCTATTCTACTGCTCTAGAATCTTAGAACTATTCTCTTGTGAGGGTTAGATATATTAAACTTTCATGGTGTTTAGCTTAGTGCTATGTATAATGGTGTTTAGCTTAGTGCTATGTCCCTGTGGCTAGTTCAGTGATCTACAGTTAAAGTTATCCACAACTTAATATGAGGTATGAATTGGGACTCTGATGGTAGCCTGACCAAAGTCCTCTTCAATTTAGAGGAAAATTTTATTATTATTATTATTATTATTATTATTATTATTATTATTATTATTATTTATTAGATTTGTATGCCGCCCCTCTCCGTAGACTTGGGGCAGCTTACAGCAATGATAAAAACAATATATAATGACAAATCTAATAGTTAGACTCTAAAATAACAATAATACATTTAAAAAGTCTAAAAAACCAGAAACCCAAATATATAAAAAACATACATACAGTCATATCATATACAGAAAACTACATAGGCAGGGGGAGATGTTTCAGTTCCCCCATGCTTGACGACAGAGGTGGGTTTTAAAGAGTTTACGAAAGGCAAGGAGGGTGGGGGCAGTTCTAAACTCTGGAGGGAGCTGATTCCAGAGGGTCGGAGCCACCACAGAGAAGGCTGTTCCTCTGGGTCCCGCCAAACGACATCGTTTAGTTGACGGGACCCGGAGGAGACCAACTCTGTGGGATCTAACCAGTCGCTGGGATTCGTGCGGCAGAAGGCGGTCTCGTAGATACCCTGGTCCGGTGCCACGAAGGGCTATCTCTGTTTGTTTTCTCCAATATATGTATTTGAGCAGAATTTTCAAAGTCCTTATTTTATAGGTGTACGAGCAGAAACTGGTTCTCGTGTGACTGGAAAAGAAGGTTATGAATCTGAAGGTATCCGAGGTCTTCGGGCTCTTGGAGTCAGAGAGTTGTCCTATAAATTGGTCTTTCTAGCCTGTTATGTGGCCCCAACAAACCCAAGGGTAAGTCTTGCTAAGGGAAATATAACAGCAACTATATTTTTAAAGAAACTAGTTGTGGGATTTTATTATTGTTCTACTCCCTCTTGCTGAACGTTGGAAGTTTTTACCTAACGTTTTTGTTTTGATAATAGTATGTGTTCAATAATTAGCAAGTATTTTTTCCATGCAGTATATATTTTTAAATACATTGCATTCAAGTTTGCCCAATTTAAAGTAGGGCTCCCAGTGTGTCTCCACCAGGTTGTCCAACATAAGAACAAGGGGATAGAATTGTTGGGCTGCTGCTGCAGCTTCTTCTATAGGTATGAGTGCAAAATAAACAATAACTTTTCCCTAAAAGATTTCTTCCTCTGACACATTAATTTTCTGCACATGGAAGTTAGTTTTAATTTGAGGATTGTTTTGCCACCTGTGCTCAGAGATTACACATTCTTCACTGTCATTTCACTTTAA
Organism: Erythrolamprus reginae; assembly: GCF_031021105.1. Classification (NCBI taxonomy): domain Eukaryota; kingdom Metazoa; phylum Chordata; class Lepidosauria; order Squamata; family Dipsadidae; genus Erythrolamprus; species Erythrolamprus reginae. Next base: position 166,907,733 of record NC_091950.1, on the reverse strand, counting down.
AAAATATTCACAGGGGGGAATACCACAATCTATATTGTTTTTCCCCTTGATTTGATGACTACTACTTCTCTACCTCCGGATCTAAGGTTTCTTGAATTACTTTTTGCAATATTTTGAATTTGTGTTATTTTGTCTTAATGTTAGTTTGGAGGCAAAGAACTTCGAGATGAGGAACAAACTGCAGAAAGCATTAAAAACCAGATGTCTGTATTGGAATGGGGAAAAGTATTTGAAATGAGCCAAGATAAAAACCTGTACCACAACCTTTGTACAAGCCTTTTTCCCACCATACATGGTAAGACTAAATTATTATCTTAAGTTATTTGGAAAACTGTCAAATAAATTATATAAATTGTACCTAATCTGGAACTCTCTCCATAAATATTATCTCTTCTGAAGAAATCAGAACAATCAATTGTTAGCCGGGTTTGTTTTTTGCTGGTGTGTGTGTTGTTGTTTTGTGTGTGGTAGTGTGTGGGGTCCAGAAAATAACATAGGCTTCAGACACATACATATGCCTGTATTTGACTTGAGGTGGCTGGCGATCGATTGAAGGTAGAAGGGATTCAGAAATTTGCTGCAATCTTTTAATCAGTATACCTCATTATTTCTTTGCTTATCAAGTAACCTCTGCACTTTAATAACAAAATGATAAGCTTGGACTTCGTTCCACAGATTATTTTAAATTGCTTATTTTAAATGAATGCAACTATCTTGTGTCAGCAGTCCAATATAGACTGTTTTTGAACTATGATTATTCTGTGACTTGGACAGATTTTAGAAATAATGAGCTGGATCTAGAGTTTTCGTGAAGTTTTATTACCACTACCACATACTCCTCTGGAAAGTTCCTTCTGGAGATTGGGGCCCTCCAAAACATAGTGAGAGCTGGTTCATAACAAAGTGTTCATTAATGAAAATAATTTTGTCTTCTGCAATCTTTCTTTAAAAAGTTTTGTCCTCTTCCTCAGAAAGGACTTCTCTTTACAAATAGTTATATTCAGTGCCATATAAAACAATGAATATCTAAAGTATAGTTTATTATAATAAATGAAATAACAGAAGAATAAATTTAAACATGCTTACATATATTTGACTACATTAATGTGAATAACATTAAAGGAAAAGGGGGAAAGACATCGAAAATGACATCAGTCACATAAGCCCTAAAAATTTAGTCAAATTGCTCAAAAAGTTTCTTGTTTGTTTGTTTGTTTATTTGTTTATTTATTTATTTATTGGATTTCTCGGGGCGGCTCACAACATATAATAAACAATATACAATATCTTGAATCCAATTCATTAATTAAAAATCTAAAACTCCAAAAAAGCTTTTAAAAAAACAATCATTGCTTATTTCTTCCTTATCTCTTATTGAAAAAAACCATTCAAATGACATAGGCTAACATTCCTTTGGAAATCAGGTGATTACTGTAGCTATATCATGCACAAAACGTCCAAAATTTTTGAGGTCTTACTACAGGACTGTCAAAACTGGCAGGCCTTGGGCCAAATGCATCACGCACTGGCCACGCCCACACCCGCTTTACCAAAAGGAGGAGAAGTTGTGATACATCATGTGATGACACCATAACACTGAGTTTGACAGCCCTGTCTTAGATTCCAAACACTATTCATAGTGTTTGGAATCTAAGACAGGGCTGTCAAACTCAGCCCTGTCATGTATATATGTATATCATGCAATAGACAGCTACTTTGGTCTAGCAGTTAAGGGACCAGGCTATATATTGGGAGACTGTGAGTTCTAGTCCCACATTAGGCATAAAGCTGCATGGGTGATCTTGGGCCAGTCAAATTGTCTCAGCCCTAGGAAGAAAGGAAGGGCAAACCATTTCTGAAAATCTTGCCATGAAGAATTCAGAGGCTTAACCAGCCTGTTGCCAGGAATCAAAAACAGACTCAAAGCACACAAGTCATACAATAAGCAGTCTAATGTCAGGTTAAGACTAGATTACAGGCTATAGGGAGGCCTTGTGACATAAGGTTCCAATGTAATGCTTCTTGGTCATGTTCTGTACATCTTTGAAAGATGGGATGAAATAATGAATGTGGAGAATTTCCTGTGATTCTTTGACATGGTTGATGCTGTTCAGTTACAAACAATCTTACTGAGTTTTTGAGCATTGTTTAAGGCCAACTGGAATAGCTGGAAAATAAGTTGCCTTTTAATTTGTATACATTTACCCAAAGGAATTTATTTTGAATGTGTTCATTTGTAAAATCTTTAATACACCTAACATTCGCTTGCTGTGATCTAGGTAATGATGAAGTAAAGCGAGGGATTTTACTCATGCTATTTGGTGGAGTTCCTAAAACAACAGGAGAAGGCACTTCATTACGCGGTGACATCAATGTTTGTGTTGTTGGTGATCCAAGTACTGCCAAAAGCCAGTTTTTAAAGTAAGTTTTTCTAACACTACAAGGGGGTTTAAACTATATGACCACCATAGCTCACAGATCTCTGCATATATTTGAAATAATTTTTGGATACAGTTGAAAAGATTATGCTGGATTGCTAATTTTTTAAACAAATATTCAATGGACTGCAATTGTTACATTCTTTTACACACAAATTAAAAGATAAAATAAAATCTCCTTGCAAGTGTTTTCATATCGTTTTCACCCAAATATGATCAACTTTGGTTTTGTTAGGAAACATCTGCCTGACTTAGAATTAGCAGAGTTGTGCAAAGTTTTGAAGAGATGCTTAAACTCAAAAATAAAATTTCATCAGGACGTTTCCTCACCTAAAGGCTGGGAAATTCAATTAATGCTCACAACCAGGACTCTAGAGATTGTCACCATTAAGCGATGTCATGCTTCATAACCATATCAGTTAGTAATGGAAAGTCTGGTCCTAATTGCTGTTTAAATTGAGGACTACCTGTGGATGCCTTAAATTATTTAATAAAAACAGATGTAGCTGGCTTGTACATGTTGCACTTGAGAATTGATTGTATTTTAAGTCATGCAAGCTTCAAAGTGCTACTTCTGATTTGAATCCAAAGCAGTAGGTTTCAATATCAGAGTTCAGCAGTATCACAGGTTCTTATTCTTTGATGCTGATGAGCATTTATTCAAACTCTAATCTTTGCTGTTATGTCACCTTAGCATTGGTGGCATGGTAGTTGAAGCGCAGGTAGCCCACAGTCTGGAGTTGGATCCTGACTGCCTCAAGATTGATTCAGCTTTTATTTATTTATTTATTCATTTATTCATTTATTTATTCATTTATTTATTTATTTAATTTGTATGCCACCCCTCTCTGTAGACTCTGGGAGGCTCACAGCAGTGATAGAAACAATGTACAATACAAATCTAATAATACGAAGTTAAAAACCCATAATTTAAAAAACATGCATACAACACACCATACATAAATTATATAGGCCTGGGGAAGATATTTCAATCCCCCCATGCCTGACAGCAGAGGTGGGTTTTGAGAAGTTTACGAAAGGCATGGAGGGTGGGGGCAATTCTGATCTCTGGGGGGGAGTTGGTTCCAGAGGGCTGGGGCCGCCACAGAGAAGGCTCTTCCCTTGGGTCCCGCCAAATGACATTGTTTAGTCAACGGGACCCGGAGAAGGCCAACTCTGTGGGACCTAACTGGTCGCTAGGATTCGTGCGGCAGAAGGCGGTCCTGGAGATATTCTGGTCCGATGCCATGGAGGGCTTTATAGGTCATAACCAACACTTTGAATTGTGACCAGAAACTGATCGGCAGCCAATGCAGGCTGCGGAGTGTTGGTGAAACAAGGGTATACTTGGGAAAGCCCATGATTGCTCTCGCAGCTGCATTCTGCACGATCTGAAGTTTCCGAACACTTTTCAGAGGTATCCCCATGTAGAGAGCGTTACAGTAGTTGAGCCTCGAGGTGATGAGGGAATGAGTGACTGTGAGCAGTGAGTCCCGGTCCAGATAGGGCCGCAACTAGTGCACCAGGCGAACCTGGGCAAACGCCCCCCTCGCCACAGCTGAAAGATGTTTCTCTAATGTGAGCTGTGGATCGAGGAGGACGCCCAAGTTGCGGACCCTCTCTGAGGGAGTCAGTAATTCCCCCCCCCCCAGGGTAATGGACGGACAGATGGAATTGTCCTTGGGAGGCAAAACCCACAGCCACTCCGTCTTATCAGGGTTGAGTTTGATTCTGTTGACACCCATTCAGACCCTAACAGCCTCCAGGCACATCACTTCCACTGCTTTGCTGACTGCCAAGGAGAATCAAAATAGTTATAGAGCACTATGGGGCAGTATAGAAATCTAAATGCTGCAGCTATTGCTACCTTTTGTAAAGCTGCTGCTCATTAACTCACCAATTTGTGATCCCAACAGGCACGTGGAAGAATTCAGCCCCCGAGCCGTCTACACCAGTGGAAAGGCCTCTAGTGCTGCTGGCTTAACTGCCGCTGTGGTGAAAGACGAAGAGTCTTATGAATTCGTTATTGAAGCTGGGGCACTAATGTTGGCAGATAATGTACGTTATTCAAATTGCGATACTTTCTGTTTCAAAATAAGGGTTACTGTTCATTTTATTTATCCCAGTAATGAAAGTGGTAATTGACAAGCCTCCTGTTGCATTGTTCCCCAGGGAGTGTGTTGTATTGATGAATTTGACAAAATGGAGATAAGAGACCAAGTTGCTATTCACGAAGCAATGGAGCAGCAAACTATATCCATTACCAAGGCTGGAGTTAAGGTAAATATTCATTGCCAGAATTACCAAATGTTGTTATTAGTCTTTGGGATTAGTATGGATTATTTGGCAGGTTTCTGTAGCTGGATCCACCCTGGTCATTTCTTTTCGGAATGTTATTCCGTGACTAAATTGTTTATTTAGAGTGGTTACGCTCTATTAAAGAATCAGTCTTTATATTAATATGAGCCATAAGGTATTTGGAGGCAGGCTGTATTACATTTTTTCTAATTTATTAAATTAGTATGCTGTTTCAGTTCCAAGTAAAATCACTTTTTAAAAATGCAATAAGAAGCAGGAAAAAGAATAAACAATAGCAAAGATGACACACAGAATTATTAAGGGAGAAAAGCCATATCTTACAAACATCAATAGGATGGTACCGTCCCGATTTCAGGGGGATTTCATTCCAGATTCCAGGAGCTGTTACAGAGGAATCACGTTTATGGAGTCCCAATGGATAGCCTTCTTTAATCCAGAGAATCTGGACCACACAAAACCCAGATGAAATTGGCCCAGTGGGTATTATGGGAGCTAGGTAGTTTCTCAAGTAACCCTAGTCAATATTTTCCATATATTAAAGTTTATGGTATGGAAAAAGTAATGTTTTTGGGCAAAAGTCATCCTCGGGTAGATCCTGAACTGCTCTTTTCATTTCAAGCATACAACTTTGTGTAACATACTGTTTTCAATGCAAAATGAAGAGTTTGGTGCTCCAAACGGTTTGAAAAGAACGTTTTGCTCTGCTCTAAGATGGTTAGGCAACAAGCCTACCTTAATAGCTCTGAACTAAATACAGAAATTTCTACCAACAAAATTCATTAAAAATGTCTGCTTGAAGCAGTAATAATCTCTTAAGATAAGAGAGGGAAAGAATATAATTTGTTCTTCTGGGTTTCTACGATTTGTTCCCAGTTTAATCAGCTTTATGAAATAAATGTGCTTTTTGGGGGATGGGTGTACATTTTTAATTTACTTTCTTTGTTTTTTAATAGGCCACTTTAAATGCTAGGACATCGATTTTGGCAGCAGCAAATCCAGTCGGTGGACGTTATGATAGAGCCAAATCTTTGAAACAGAATATAAACTTATCAGCTCCTATCATGTCTAGATTTGATCTCTTCTTTATTCTTGTGGATGAATGCAATGAGGTAATGTAGAATTCACAAGTATATGTAATTCATGATAGATTAAATTATATGCAATTTATAAAATACAATTCTTTGTTTTTTAATCTTTTTCATATATATCTTAACTTGGGTAAGGAGGATTTTAAAAGGGATTTTTGTACTTATTAGTTGCATTATATTTTAATATGTTTTCCTACACTATGCTAACATTCAGAGCATATCAGTAGCTCTTAAGGATGTGCAAGTTTTACCAAGTTAGAAGTAGTATGTTATTTAATATACCTGGGTAGTAAGAATAACCTTGCCAAAGTGATACTTGGTTAAGTGCTGATCATGGGACAAAAAAAATGGTTTGAATCTATCGGAAGCCAAGTTTGACTTGACTATGTTTTTAATAATTATTAATAATAATAATTTATTAGCCTTGTATGCCGCCCTTCTCCAAGGACTCTTTCACCTAAGTTAAAAGATGGAAATGATGAATTAAACTCTCTCTTTAATACATTCATCTTTCTTTTCTCCCTTTAAAAACTACCCAAGGACTCTTATTCTGCAGAATGGGAGAAATAAAAACATTTGTGAAACCGAAGGTTGTGGAGTTAGCATTATGTAAAAGTTATTAGTTGCAGTAGCTTGGTTGTGATTGTGCTATTTATTCTGAGAGCCACTTTGGTTTAGCAGTTAGAAAGCTGGCTTTTCATTCTCTCTCTCTCTCCACCTAGCCCATCTCATACAATCATTGTTGGGATATTAAGAGGCAGATGCTTTATGTGTACCACTCTGAGTCATGTAAAATAAAGGCGGGGTATGAACTTAATATAATCACATAATGTCACAAAACCCAAATGAACTAACTCATTGTCTGAATAAAGATGTTATTCAGTCATGGCATAGATGATCCTTTTTTGGGGCTTCTGTTAATTATTTAGCAGAGTAAGATAATAGTAATTTGTAATAGAGAACTAAACATATCAAGGTTTTTCTATTATATTGCTCCTTATGCCTTTAGTAATGGTGCCTAATATTTCCTTAGGTTACAGATTATGCTATTGCAAGGCGCATTGTGGATCTTCATTCTAGGATAGATGAATCAATTGATCGTATGTATACTCTTGATGACATCCGAAGATACCTTCTCTTTGCCAGGCAATTTAAACCAAAGGTAACAAGAATCTTTAAACTTATTATGTAAAAATAGTATATATATATATTTAATATGGGCTGAATTGGCTGAAATGACCCTGCGGATTTCTCTATAAAGGTTAGGGCTTCTATTGCTTGATCCATGATGTAATTCTGCAATAAGTTGAAATGGAAATTGGAATTCCACCATAGCGGAACGGACTATTATTTTCATCATTTTCTCTGGTTCCAATAGATTTCTAAAGAGTCGGAGGATTTTATTGTCGAGCACTACAAGCGTTTACGCCAGAGGGATGGCTCTGGTGTCACAAAATCATCGTGGAGAATCACAGTACGACAACTGGAAAGCATGATACGACTGTCAGAAGCTATGGCACGGATGCATTGCAGTGATGAGGTAGCTACACTTGATGGGGTTTAGAAGGGAGTAGAGATCATTCCTTGCTTTGCTCAAGTCCACTTGTTCCTGATTATGTTCACAAACTGGGATCTCCAACCCCTGGTCTGTTGCCTGGTGCTGGGCCACAGCCTGTTAGAAACCAACCTGCAGAAGTGGTGGGCGAGTGCACATACACAAAGTTGCATTTCCGAAAGCAGCATGCACACATAAAACTACCCCTTCCTTGCTTCCAACTCCACCGCTCTGCAGAGCCAGAAAGATTGGGGGTCACTGACATATACTATACTTACCAGTAAGGCATTTACTGAAAAATTTTATGATTATTAATATATTCTTGAGTTAAACTGTAATGAGCACCTGGATGTTTTTGGGTAGTAGAATGGAAGTAATTTGCCAGTTCATTTTTGGATTCATTTTTCAACTTTGCAATATGAGCTACAGCCCTGCATTTCCGTCAAGGCTTCCTATCAGTAGAACTGTCAGCTATACTTTCCCTGCTTTTCTTTGGATCCCAAACTATATGCTGCCTCTTGTTTAAACTCCAAATGTTCACCAATTATTCATGCATCTAATATTTGCATAGATATTATAGGATTATAAGAAGTCAAGTTGGGGGGAAAATCTATAAAGTTCAGTTTTGAGTGACCTGGTGCTTGCTTATCCATTTCTAATTTTAGTAAGAATAGTTTTAGGAGGTAGCATAAGTATTCAAAAAGTGCAACTTAAAACAACAATCTGCAGGTTTGTTTTCAAGCATGCCGTTAATTAGGTTAGCTACAAATTGAACAGTTGCATTTGTTCAATATGCTAACTGTGGTTAGCTTTATCTTGAATTTGTTTTGTGTGGATTAGCATATACAACTAGTTATATTGTGGAAGCTCAGAAAATTAATTTGGTCATTGGATGACAGGTCGCTATGGACTTAAACCTCTTTTAGTGACCATTCAAAGTTGCAACAGCATTGAAAAAAAGTTATTTACAATTGGTCCTCACATGCACAGCGTCTCCATGGTCACAGAATTGGGCACTTGTCAACCAGCATGTATTTACAATGTTTGCAGTGTCTCGGACTCATGTGATCACCATTTGTGACTTTTCCAGCCAGCTTCCAACAATGGAGGAAGTAGGAATAGCCTGATAGCCAAATAATTTTCCTAAGTAACTGTGACAAAAAGATTTTAAAATTAAGAATGACTCTTAACAACTGCCTTGCTTAGCAAAGGAAACTTTGATTCCAGTCGTGGTCATAAGTTGAGCACCACCTCTAAGGGCGGTAGTGCTTTTAATATATGTATGTATGTATGTATTTATTTATTTATTTATTATAACGTCATAGCTCCTTTTTGCCTCTAGGCCCAACCCAGGGCCATTTCAAGGCAGTTAATTTATTCATAGCCAACAAAAACATGTGATATATATATATATATATATATATATATATATATATATATATATATATATAGCTGTGACGTTCCTTCAATCAGGGTGATCCAACAGAAAAAACACACACACACACATATATATATATATATATGTAGATTGTTCTGAGTTCGGGTTTTGCCCTGTGTAATGTTTTGCATGTCTATGCGACGTTTCGGTGAAATCACATTCACCATCTTCAGGCTGGAGTTCCAATCTTTGTGTTGTTGTAAATGGAATATTAGCAAACTGACATTTCTTCCCAGTATGTAGTGTGGGGGTGGAGATTTGCTTTGAATGTAGCAAATAGATTGGGTGACTATGCTTCAGTGATCTGATTGGTTGGTGTAATCACAGTTATTAGAAGGAATGACATGAAGATTTTATGAAGTTTTTTGTTTAAGGCTGATTTCCAAATATAAAATTCTAAAATCATAATAATTAGAAGGATTGACATGTTGATTATTATGAAGTGTTTATTTTGTTTAAGGCTGGTTTCCAAATCTCTGGCAGGCGGGAGGTATCATCTCTTTTATTTAAACAAAGGGGTCTCCTCTCAATTTCGATAGCTTCTAGAGAGATTCTTTTATATAAATTCTCTGTTTTGTGGAGTAATTTAGTTTTTTCAAAGTCAATTTCGTGCCCTGTTTTTTTTTTTTTTTTTTTTAAATATTTTTATTTTATTTTATATGACTTACAAACATTTAGACATCAAACAATACAACATTAAACATTTACACTTAATATATTTACAAGATTTATTTTTTAACAATTCTATTTACTATACCTTTTTCTTGATTTCCACCCAGTTGTAAATTTTTTCCCACACTTTGTAATAGTCTTTATTTTGTTGGTTTTGAATTTCGTATGTTAATTTGCTAAATTTGGCGCAGTCTAATATTTTTTTAATTACCGTTTCTTTGTTTGGGATCTTATCCTGTTTCCAGACTTGTGCATATGCTAATCTTGCAGCAGTAAGTAAGTGATTTATTAAGTAGTAATTTTCTTTGCTATGTTTGCCTCTAATTATGCCCAATAAATACATTTCCGGTTTTATTTCAATTTTATAGCCCAATATTTCTTCCATCCATGCCCTAATTTGAATCCAAAATTTTTTTGCTTCGTTACATTGCCACCATATGTGGTAGTATGTTCCCACTTCTTTTTTACACTTCCAACATTTGTTACTAATGTTTACATTCATTTTGGCTAGGCGTGCTGGCGCATAATGCCATCGGAAGAACATTTTATAAAGATTTTCTTTATATGGTGTTGACAAAGTCATCTTATAATTAACTGACCATAGTTTTTCCCAGTCTTCTAGCTGAATTGCATATCCAAAGTTGGTCATCCAAGATATCATGTTAGGTTTAACAATTTCTTCAATGTTTTCATAGTTTAATAGATAAATATACATTTTAGTTATAAATTTTTTGTCAGATCCTGTCAATATTTTGTCTATTTCATTTTGTTTATTACATATTCCAAATTGTACCAAGTCCCTTTTATATCTGCTTTGAATTTGATAATATGGAAGCCAATCTATTACTATACCTTCCTCTTTAAGTCTTTCTCTAGTTTTAAGACTTCCTTTAGTGTTTAATAGGGCTTCGTAGGTTATTTTTTGTTCTTGGCTTATTATGTTTGGATGAATTTGAGCTTCTAGAGTGGATAGCCATCTGGGAATTTCATTATAGTATTTTTTCCTGACTTTCCGCCAGTATGTCAATAGTGTATTCCGAATTTGGTGTTGTTTAAAGTGAGAATGTTTTGAGTGTTCTTTTTCCCACAAATGTGCGTGCCATCCTTCATTTATATCATGGCCTTCTATTGTTAGAATTCTAGGATTTTCAAGGTTGACCCATTCTTTAATCCACAGTAATTTAGTGGCTTGGTAGTATATTTCTAAGTTGGGTAAACCGAATCCTCCTCTTGTTCTTAAATCTTGTAGGGCTTTCATGTTTATTCTAGGTTTTTTATTGCACCAGATAAATTTAGAAATTATTTTATTTATTTTAGCAAAGAACGATTTGTTTAGTTGTATTGGTGCTGTTTGGAAGAGATAGAGCCACCTTGGAAGTATATTAGACTTTATTGTATTGATCCTTCCCATTAAGGATAGATTTAACTTTGACCATTTTTCTAAATCTTCTTTTGTTTTTGTTAATAATTTTGTATAATTTAGTTCTTTCAGTGAAGAATACCTTGTCGTAAACCAAATCCCTAGATATTTAATTTTCTTTTCTATTTGAAAACCTGTTTCTTTTATTAATAATTTGTTTAAATCTTGATTACAATTCTTGGTTAATATTTTAGTTTTGTTCCTATTTATTTTTAAGCCGGCCACTTTCCCATAGTTCTCTAATTCTTTTACTAAATATATCATTGAGCTAACTGGATTCTCTAAGAAGAAGACCAGATCATCAGCGAAGGCCTGTGTTTTATAAATTTGTTGTTTAATTTGGGTGCCCTGTATTGATGATTCCCCTCTAATTCGGTTTAATAGTATTTCTATAGACATTATATATATTAAGGGAGATAGTGGACAGCCTTGTCTCACTCCTTTTTTAATATCGAATGTATTGGTTAAATCTCCATTTATAATTATCCTTGCCTTTTGTTTGGAGTATATTTTATTTATTGTATTTTCAAAGTTCTCTCCAAAATCCATAGTATTTATTAATTTTTTGAAGAAGTTCCAATTGAGGTTATCGAAGGCTTTCTCAGCATCTAGAAATAGCATTGCAAACTCCTTATCATTATGGCTTTCATAATATTCTAGCATATTTAATGTAATTCTTATATTATTTCTAATTTGTCTGTTAGGTAAGAAGCCATTCTGATCAGAGTGTATTATTTTGTTTAATATTTTTTTAAATCTGTCTGCTATTATTGCCATATAAATTTTGTAGTCTACGTTTAACAGAGATATTGGTCTATAATTCTTAATATACTTTGGATCTGTGTCTTCTTTATGTATCAGCGTTATGTTAGCTTCTTGCCATGATACCGGGCATTCTCCGTTCGTTAACATTTTATTATAAATTTCTAATAATAATTCTCCCGTTACATGGAATGTTGCTTTATAGAATTCAATTGGGAAGCCATCTGGGCCTGGTGTTTTATTATTATTCTGTTTCATAATTGTTCTTTCCAATTCTTCTTTTGTTATTTCTTTGTTTAATATTTCTTTATCTTCTTTACTTATTAAATTGATTTTACATGTCTCTAAATATTTTAATATATCTTCTTCCTTAATATTTTCTTCACTATACAATTCTTTATAGTATTCTAATGCAATTTCTTTCTTTTTTTTTAACTGGTAATGTGTTATTTCTTTTTTATCTGTTAATTGTTGGATTAATTTCTTCTCTCTTTCTTTCCTCAATTTATACGATAGCCATCTGCCAGGTTTATTTGCGTGCTCAAATTGATTTTGTTTTACTTCTCTTAGTTTCTTAGTTACTTCTTCTATCTCTATTAATTCTAGTTTGTGTTTTATCAGCATAATTTGTTGCCTTATATTTGGGTTTCCTGGGTCTTTTTGGGATTCTTTTTCTAATTTTCCTAATTTAAATATCCACTCTTTTTGATTTTGTCTTTTTTCCTTGTTTTTTCTTGATTTATAGGCTATTGTTAAGCCTCTTTGATAGGCTTTTGCTGTATCCCATAAATTCTGGAGGGAGGTATCTGGATTGTTATTTTCTTTTAAAAATAATTTCATTTCTCTTTCAATCCAATCTATATATTCTTGTTCTTTTAATAATTGTAGATCTAATCTCCAACTCCTATTTTTTTTCTCCTCCTCATTCCATATAATTTTTATTGGGTTATGATCAGCCCAATCGTTTTTATCAATTTGAATTCGTTTTATTAAGTTTCCTATCTTATTATTAACCCACGCCATATCAATCCTAGACCAACTTTGGTGCGCATTGGAGTAGAATGTATATTCTTTTTTATTTTGGTTCCTTGTTCTCCAACAATCCCTCAGGTTTAATTCTTCACACATCTGATCAAACGTTTTTGGCAGTACTTTTCTTTTTTTATATCGATTTTTATTAGCACTTTTATAATCCTTAATGGGATCGATAATACCGTTAAAGTCACCTATCATGCAGATGTCTTCTACTTCTAATTCAATCAGTTTCTGGTGCAAGTTATAGAAGAATTTTTTTAAATTTTTATTTGGTGCATAAATTACTACTAATGATACAAACACATTAACAATTTTAACTGTCATGATTAAAGTTCTTCCCTTTTTATCTGCATATATTTTCCTTGGATCTAATTCTTTTTTAACGTAAACTGCAATCCCTCTTTTTTTGTTATGTGATAAGGACGTAAATACTTTCCCAATTTTCTCATTTTCTAATTGCTTTTCATTTTTTTGTGGAATGTGTACTTCCTGTAGACAAACAATGTCTAAATTTTGTTTTTGTAATTTATTGAATATACTATTTCTTTTCATAAATGAGTTTAAGCCATTTACATTAATTGAGATTAATTTAATTTCTGTTCCCATCCCCCTTTAATTCCTTATTTGTCTTCTGTTTGTCCTGTTTTCTTTCTGTGCTCTTGTCAATATTCTTTCTTCCTCCTGTACTATATCTTTAGAAGTTCCTTCTTTCCCGCTATCTGATTCTACCTGGGGTTCTTCTATCTCTTTTTGACTTCCTGTTTCCACCCTCTCTTCCGCTATTAATTCATCATAAAATTCTTGTGCCATTAGTTCGTTATTTACTTTTATTTTTTTCCTCTTCCATGTGATAAGCATCCCCTCCGGAATTAACCATCTGAAGGTAATTTTACTTTGATTTAACAAATCTGCCAATGGTCGGTATCCCCTTCGATTGTCCCTTAATTTTTTTGGGATTTGCTTAAGAACTCTGATTTCCTTCCCATTATGAATTATTGCTTCGTCTTTTGTAATTTTCAATATTTCATTTCTAATCTCCTTTTTTACACATCTCACGTGTACTTCCCTAGGAAGCTTATGTTTTCGGGCGTAGTTAGTGTTCACCCTGTAAATCTCATCTATTCCATTAGCTGTTTCTTGTTTATCTTTTTGTAATATATTAGCTATCATTTCTGTCATTGTCTCTACTAAATTCTCATCTTTCTCTTCTTCTACATTTTGGAATCTGACGTAAAATTCTGCTCTATCGACCTCAAAATTAATTATTGATTCTTCTAACTCTCTATTTAATTGCATCAATTTATCATCCATTGTTACTACTTTTTTGTCATTTTGTTCTACTTTCTTTTCAATTTGTTCTATTCTCCTTTCATTTTTTTCCAAAATTTGATGGATTATTTCAATTTTATTGTCCATTTTTTGCATATCTTCCCTCATTGCCTCATGGTTCCTATCTAATTTTTCCTCCAGTTTGAGCATTGTTTCTTGAATTGCCATTAATGCCTCCTGCGTTGTTTGTGGGGTGTTGCTAATATTACCAGTACTGCTGGCCTTTTCTGTTGCTAACATGCTAACTATTGATTTTTGGGTTGAGGGGGAGCCAGATGGTTTTTTTGTATATTTCTGGAAAGTTGCCATTTTAATCTTTTTAATTGATTATTAACTTGAATGTCTAATATTTTCTTGGAATCAGATGAGTCTAATATATAGTTAGACTTAAGGTATATAATGCGCAGTTAGACTTTTAATATTGAGCTACTTGTTGATGAGCTGTTATTGTTATTGTTCTTTTCTTATATTCCCCCCCTTTTTCCCCCCTCTTCCTTTACTCCAATAGATCAGTATAATTCATACAATGTAATTCAATATATTCAATAGTAATATTAATATTATTAAGCTAATATATATATTCTAAGTATAGATATTGTAGATATGTTATAGCTGAGATAGAAATAGGAATACAGATTAATTACTTATTTCGTTGTATCGTTAATACCATTCACTTCATAGGGATTCAATTCATCCAAAAAATAATAATAATCAACCTTTCTATTTGTTGTGGGGTTTTACCTAATTCTTCGTCCTTAGATTTTTAAGTTCACATTCAGGTTCAGTATATCAGAGTTCAATCAGGGTTCAATCAAGGTTCAATCAGAGTTCAATCAAAGTTCGGTCAAATTTCTTTTTCTTCCGCTATAAATAGCAAGTCATCAGTTAATCCGTTAATCAGGGAGAAAGTTAATTAGTAAATCAGTTAGTCAGTTTTTTCGATTTAGGGAAGGTAAAGAGGAGAGAAAAGAGATATAAGTAAGTGCTTAGTTAAGCTAACTTCCTCCTCCCCCGATGTTCCTCTTCTCTGCACCTTCTTTTGGCTCTTTCCGCTTATCTTGTCAGCTTCTGCAGGCTCCTTCTTCACTTCCAAGCACACTCCACCGCTGCTGTTTATTTATTCCTCTGGTCGTGGACCTCAGCTCTTTACCATTTGTTCTTTAAGCTTCTTTAAACTCTGGAGCACTTCCTCCCTTTTCCGATCTCTCAGCAACCTCCGTATCTCCGTGTCTCGTCACTACCGCTGTAATTCTGTAGTTCCTGCAGTCTCCGTCGTTTGGCTCTTTTTTTCAAAAGTTAGTATTCTCCACCGTTTCTTTTAGTCACAAAACTCACAAACAGTTGTTAAGTTGTTAAGTTATTTAAGTTGTTTTTCAGGTTTCTCCTCCACGGGGTGCTTGTTAGTCCACTCCTATTGTTTTAGGTTTTAACTCCAAACGTCTTCCGGGTCTTCCAGGTTTCTCAGTAGAAATTTTTTTTTTTTTTTTAGTCTTTTCTCCCCCACCGCTGAGTAGCCGCTAACCAACTTTGGTGGGTCCCACGCTGCTGCTCTCTCTTAACTTAATCTTCCATTAATTTGACTATATATATTTTTGTTATCATACTTGGGTTCTTCTTCTTCGTAAATAGGATTGTAGTTACACTCTCTTGCTTCCTCTGTTACGCTGGGCTGTCACAGCACTAACGTCACCATGTTGTTTGGTGACTCTCTTGCTTCGAGGTTTGCGAGGTTCTCACTCCTGCACACGGGGTGCTTGCTTCACACCTCCGTGCTAGGAGGAACCCTCGCTACTTCAGCCACCTCTCCAACGTGGTTGCGTCGAAATTCTGCCAAATTTCAACCCCCCGAACTGCAAAATCAGGCTTGGGAGAGCGGAGCTCTGCTCTCGCACGCCTGCTCGCCGTAGACCCGCCCCCGGGCTCAGTCATTGCCTCGTGCCCTGTTTTTTTAATGTGCTGGACAAGGGAGGAGGTCTTATCTTGTTTTTTGACTGCATTCACATGTTCTGCTATGCGTTGGCTCACTCTTCGGTTAGTTTGTCCAATGTATGTGGCTGCACATGTTTTGCAAGGGATTTCATAGATTCCTTGGTATTCCAATTGGATTTTATCTTTGGGGCTCCTTAGGATATTAGATATTTTTTGGTTAGTGCAAAATGAGGTTTTGATGTTATGTTTGTGTAGAATTTTACTAATTTTATCCGTGGTGCCTTTGATGTAAGGAAGGATGGTGGTGCCATTGTCCTGTTCTTGATCTTGTTTTTTGGGGGGTGTCTCTTTATTGATTAGGTTTGTTATTGTTTTCTCTTTGAATCCATTAGAAATTAGTACATCTTTGAGTTTGTTCAATTCAGTTTTTAAGTGCTCATGGTCAGCTAAGCGTTTGGTTCTGGTGATGAGAGTTTTGGCCACTGAGGTGATTTGTGCGGGGTGGTGGTGTGAGTGTGCATTTAGATAACGGTTGGTATGGGTTTTCTTTTGGTAGATAGTATGTCCTAGGCTGCCATTGGGTTTTTTATAGACCAGTACATCTAGAAAGGGAAGTTGATCATTGATTTCTGTTTCCATAGTAAACTGTATTTTGGGGTGTAGGCTGTTGAGATGTGTGAGGAAATTGTCTAGTTTTTCTTTACCATGTGGCCAAATTACAAAGGTATCATCAACATATCTCAGCCAAAGTTTGGGTTTGTATTTGGCTTGCTCTAAAGCATTATTTTCGAAATATTCCATATAGAGGTTGGCTATGACAGGTGATAGAGGTGATCCCATGGGGGCTCCCTCTATCTGTTTATATCTTTGATCATTATAGATGAAGTATGTATTGGTCAGGCAGTGGTTGGTAAGGTCTAGGATATATTTGGGGGGTTTGTGTTTGTCCTGGATAGCTGTCAAGGCTTCTTTAATAGGTATTTGTGTGAACAGGGACACGACATCGAAACTTACAAGTAGGTCATCGGGTTGTAGGTTTTGTTTTTTAATTATTTGTATAAAGTGGAATGAATTTTGAACATATGAGGTAATAGTTTCTGTATATGGTTGAAGGTATTTGGCTAAAAATTTGGCAAGGTTTTGTAGAGGGGAGCCTATAGAACTGACTATTGGTCTGAGAGGTATTCCTTCTTTGTGTATTTTTGGAAGGCCATAGAGTTTTGGACATATGGAAGATTTTTCTCTGGGGATGATTTTTTGCTGGATTTCTTCGCTGATGGGAGAGGCCTTGATTTTAGATTTGGTGGTTTTTTCTAGGTAGGTGGTAGGATCTGTGCTTAGGAGTTTGTAGGCCGGGTTTTGTAGTAGATTTGTCATTTTTTCTTTGTATTCTGCTGTGTTCATTACTATAGTGGAGTTTCCTTTATCGGCTGGTAGGATTATTATTTCCTGGTTTTTCTTCAGATTGATAAGAGCATCTCTTTCTTCCTGCTGTATGTTGCTTTTAGGAGGTTTACTAGAGCAGAGAATATTAGTGACTTTAAGTCTGATTTTGTTAGCAGTATCTGGGTTGATTTTATTTAAAGTTGTTTCAATTCCACATATGATGTTTTCAGTTGGTATGCGTCTTGGAGTTATTGCAAAATTAAATCCTTTTGAAAGAATATTGGTTTCTGTAGTGGTGAGTATCTTGTCTGATATGTTATGTACTGTTTTGGTCATAAGTTGTTGTGGAGGGCTGGGTTTTTGCTGTACCTCTAGTATTTGGAGTTTCTTATTATGTGTGTCAGTCTTGTATTGGGTTTCTGTTTCTGCCCTCCAGATTGATATTTGTTTGAATTTATCCCAGAGTATAGGGTGTATTTGGTTACTGATTTTAAGGTGAAGAGAGAGTAGACTTTTGTTGATTTCATCAAGTATGAATCTTTTTTTGTGGAGTTCATTTCTGATTAGGGCTAATTCAGTTCTTTTTAGGATCCTCTCTATGGTTTTCGTAAATTTTCACGGGTATATGTATGTAGATTGTTCTGAGTTCGGGTTTTGCCCTGTGTAATATTTTGCATGTCTATGCGACGTTTCGGCGAAATCACATTCACCATCATCAGGCTGAAGTTCCAATCTTTGTGTTGTTGTAAATGGAATAGTCCATTTACAACAACACAAAGATTGGAACTTCAGCCTGATGATGGTGAATGTGATTTCGCCGAAACGTCGCATAGACATGCAAAATATTAAACAGGGCAAAACCCGAACTCAGAACAATCTACATACCGTATTTTTCGCTCCATAAGACGCAGTTTTTTTCCTCCCAAAGTAGGATGAAAAATCAGCCACGTCTTATGGAGCGAAGATGCAGGCAGGGAGGGGGGGGGAGGCGCTGGAGCAGAGGGGGGGGCGGCGATATACTCATCTGGAGACCGCCGCCTCTGTCGCCGCCTCTCCTCTTTCCAACCCTGAAGAGAGCCGCGCCTTTCGGCCTCTGGAAGTGCTGGGCCGGGGGACGCCTCCACCCCGCAGGTTTAGGAGGCAGAGCGGCACCGGAGGAGCGTTGGCGGTTCCGAGCCTTTGGGAAGGCTACGGGAATCGCTTCAGGAGGCGGGGAGGTCTCGAAGACCAAAAACCCAGCCAGTCGCTCGCAGCCGGCCGCCGCCTGTGCAAAGTTTGGCTGCGAACTCGGCTGGCTAGCTGCTGCCTGGCCCCCTCCCTCCCGGAAGAGGGTCTCCCTTTGCACCACCAGCGGTGCTCCCCCCGCCAGCCAGCCAAGCCCCGCGCCCACCGGAGCCGGCTCTTCGCTCTTCCCCCGCTGCCCGCCGCGTTTGCAGGAGGTGGGGAGGGTCGCCAAGGCCAGGAGGGACGCCGCTGCCCCCTCCTTCCCTCTCTCCGCCTGCCGCTGCGCCTCCTGCTGAGCCCCCTCGGCCCCGCGCGGCGCCTGTCAGGGGAAGCTGCCCTGTCCCGGCCAGGATTCGGGGGCGAGGTCGTCAGGGTTTGAGGGGCCCTAAACCGCCCACAGCAGAAAAACAGAAAAAATAAGGGAGAAAGAGAGAGAGAGAAAGGAAGAGGAGAGATAGAAAGGAGGAGAGAGAAAGAGGGAGAGATAGAGAAGGAGAGAGAGAAAGAGAGAGATACAAAGAGAGTGAGTGAGAGAAGGAGAGATAAGAGAGAGAAAGAGGGACAGAGAGAAAGAAAGAGAGGGACAGAGAGAAAGAAAGAGAGGGACAGAGAGAAAGAAAGAGGGACAGAGAGAAAGAAAGAGAGGGACAGAGAGAAAGAAAGAAAGAGAGGGACAGAGAGAAAGAAAGAGAGGGACAGAGAGAAAGAAAGAGGGACAGAGAGAAAGAAAGAGAAGAACAGAGAGAAAGAAAGAGAGGGTCAGAGAAAGGGAGAGGAGAGATAGAAAGGGGGAGAAAGAGGGAGAGATAGAGAAGGAGAGAGAGAAAGAGAGAGATACAAAGAGAGTGAGTGAGAGAAGGAGAGATAAGAGAGAGAAAGAAAGAGGGACAGAGAGAAAGAAAGAGAAGAACAGAGAGAAAGAAATAGAGGGACAGAGAAAGGGAGAGGAGAGATAGAAAGGGGGAGAGAGAAAGAGGGAGAGATAGAGAAGGAGAGAGAGAAAGAGAGAGATACAAAGAGAGTGAGTGAGAGAAGGAGAGATAAGAGAGAGAAAGAAAGAGGGACAGAGAGAAAGAAAGGGACAGAGAGAAAGAAAGAGAGGGACAGAGAGAAAGAAAGAGAGGGACAGAGAGAAAGAAAGAGGGACAGAGAGAAAGAAAGAGAGGGACAGAGAGAAAGAAAGAGAGGGACAGAGAGAAAGAAAGAGGGACAGAGAGAAAGAAAGAGAGGGACAGAGAGAAAGAAAGAGAGGGACAGAGAGAAAGAAAGAAGGACAGAGAGAAAGAAAGAGAGGGACAGAGAGAAAGAAAGAGAGGGACAGAGAAAGGGAGAGAGAGAAAGAGGGAGAGAGAGAAAGAAAGAAAGAGAGAGGGGGGCTTGTTTGTATATTTTCCCAATTCCCCTAGGGCAGTGTTATTGTAATAAATATTTTAGCCTACTTTTTGGCTCAAAATATTTTTTTCTATTTTCCTCCTCTAAAAACTAGGTGCGACTTATAGAGCGAAAAATACGGTATGTATATATATATATATATATATATATATATATATATATATATATATATGTATGTATGTATATATACACACACACACACACACACACACACACACTGTCCATAAAACTATCCGATATGCTACTTTTAATGAAGTTGGTACAGCACTACACAAGCTTGAATTACAGAACTGTTCAAGAATATACAGGTATATTAAAAGCTTATATATATAAGCTTTTAATATATATTCTTGAACAGTTCCGTAATTCAAGCTTGTGTAGTGCTGTACCAACTTCATTAAAAGTACCATATCGGATAGTTTTATGGACTTTGACAGTAGATCTAATGTATTTTATTTGACAGTAGATCTAATGTATTTTATTCCTTGCCAAAAAAGAGGGAATTATAAGCCTCAGAGAAGAGATATCTGTGTCTCTTCTGCTGTTGCTTAACTCCAATTCCCAGCAGCCTTGGCCAGCCCAGCTAATAAGGGAGATTGCTGCAAGCTGTCAATCAGCACCTGTGGTAGCAGTTGTGTTCTTCCATGCTCCATGTGTAAAACCTACACAGGAGTTTTATGTGATATTATACTACATACATGAAACAAAATAATTTCCTTTGAATCTCCCTAAATGTTTTTACAAGGTTCAGCCAAAACACGTGAAGGAAGCTTTCAGGTTATTGAACAAATCTATCATCCGAGTTGAAACTCCAGATATCAATTTAGACCAAGATGAAGAACAATCAGTTGAAGAGCCTGAGGACCAGGATGGAGTTGCCAGTGAGTGATTTCCACATCTGCTTCTTGTTTTCAATCCAGTTTGAGTGGTGTTGGGCCTCTTTCGTCAGTGTTACTTATTACTACTGTTCAGTTTAATAATGCCTTGACAATAGACATGCTTGATACTATTCTAATTAACTTTAAAGTGATAATTTAGGAAGGCTTTTACTTTCAAAACATGCTTTTAATTGAATACGCACTTGGTTCAACTTTTTTCTATTTCATAATGCCTATTGTGAAATGCCAAGAGAGATTTATTGCACAACTCTGTATGAGCTTTTTACTCATTTACTTGGGAGTAAAACTCACTGAATGTTGGGCTATTTTCTGAGATGGTATGAGAAAAGTGTAACAAAAACTAAGCTAGCTAGCTAGCTAGCTAGCAAACTAATTTTTAGTTTGGAGTTAAGACTACAGTATGTCTCCAAACCTATAGAGTTGCAGAAAGGAGTGAGCGAATATTTCGGTTGAAAAGATTCATTTACATGAAGGGAAATAATACTCCCACTGAATGTTTTCAAGCAGCTCTGGTAAAGACTCCCTTTTTTGTGCCCAAGGGGCAAAAAAAAAAATACATATCTTGAATAGACAAAAATACAACACAATATTGAAGAGATGGAAGCGACAAAATAAATAGACCCACATCACATATTTGTAATCATTGAGGAAGAGGAGGTCTTTATTTGTTTAGCTATTTAGGATTTTGACCACAGGGGGCAAAAAACTGCCATCAATTTTCAACAACCGTGGTTAGAAGGTATTCCAGCATCACCAAAAAAAGGCCCATGAACCATATGATTACAATTATAAGATAAATCATTCTGAAGGGCAAAAAAAAAAATCTAGGACATAAAACTCCTATTGCCTTGCGATGGTCAGCCCTTTGAGGTAGGCAAGGTCAAGGTGCAGGAACAGCAAGGGTTTCAGGAATGTCTTCATTGAGATAGGACAGTGATGGTGAACCTTTTTTGGTACGCATGCCAAAAGGGTGTGTCTGTTTTTCTGAACTTTCGGTTTGCCCATTGGGTGACTTTTTGCACTCCAGGGCTTCAGGGAAGCTTCCCTAAAGCCTCCAGAAGGCAAAACGTCCTTCCCCAAGGCCGAAAATAAGCTGGCTAGCGTGCATATGTGTGCTGGAGCTAATATAAGGCAACGCCTCGTGTGCCCTCCAATATGGCTCTACGTGCCACCTGTGGCACGCCTGCCAAAGGTTCGCCATCACGGGGATAGAGTATAGTAACAGAATCTTGAACACCTATTGTTCTGTCGAGCTCTCTGGTAGAAACCTCCCAAAAATGCACAGATACAATTTCAGACACACACACGTTTGAAAATTCAAAACAATGTTCTTTATACCGAAAATGCAAATAAACAGAGCACTCTTTTTGTATAGCAAAGAGCACTTGTCTCCAAACAAACTGGTAATTTGTACACGTCCCTTATCAGTTCTGTGATACTTAGCTTGCAGCCTTCTTCTTTCACAAAGTGAAACACACTTTGCTCTGGTTTAGTTTCAAAGCGGGGGGAAATCAGCACACAAAGATCAAAGTCAGCAAAGCAGTCACGAAACACAACGATCAAATAATCCTCCACAATGGCCAAACCCACGGGCTGCTATTTATAGCAGCCTCACTAATTAGCACAGTCCCTGATTACAGGTGGCCTCATTTTCTTTGATAATAATCTCTCAGTTGTTGTTGCCTATGCATCGCTCTCCGCATGCGTGGCTGTATCATTAACTCTTGTTCTGAATCCAAGGAGGAGCTAGATTATTGATCTCCTTATGAGTTGTCTGCCACACTCTCCTCCTCCCTGTCACTCATGTCTTCTTGGTCAGAGGAGCCTTCATCAGCAGATTCCACCAGGGGCAAAACAGGCCTGCAGCATGTGGATGTCTCCCCCACATCCACAGTCCTTGGGGCAGGAGCTGGGCCAGAGCTAACCACAACACATATCAGAGTTCTTTTCAGATCTTCAAACCTGGCTTAGTTTGAGATCCTTTCTCATCCCTTTATTCCTTCCCAGAAATAAGTTGGTTTTTTGTGACTATTTTTTTATAACTGCTCCTTTTACAGTTCATTCATCCCTTTTCCATTTCTGGGACCAGGTTTACGTTCTTTTACAGCCATTCGAAAGCTTCAAAAAAGGGGTTGTGGGAGGGTTGAACCGCAGCATGTCTGAAATCCTCAACCTCTCAAAATAAGTTTCCCAAACCAACAGACAACATAGGCCTTTATTCCTTCCTATTGCAAGGAATGATAATAGAGGCTTTAGAAAAAATGTCTTGATAAATAGGCAATCATTAGGCTTGTGAGTGTTTATTTTGAATGAATAAAGCAGGCAATTTGTTAATCCAATTCATTTCTTGATAAAGTTTCGCTGTGGTTTTATCAATTCCAGCCTAATGCATGAAAATTGTTTATGCTTTCAAGGGGAGGAAGACAACGTACTTACTAATGGCTTAGTAAATGGTACCAGTGATGCCGTAGATGATCCAAATAAAGATGTGGCACCAAAGGCCTCTCTGAGACTTAGTTTTCCTGAATATCGAAGAATCTCTAATCTCATTGTAATGCATCTTAGGAGATCTGAAGAAGGTAAGGACATATTACTCTCAGGGGAAGCACTTCTAAAATCTGCCCTTCATTTGGATAAATGATGTTAGAACATATGCAAACTTCCTTCATCTCTGATAGGAATGAAGAGTTTTAAATATAAATCCTGATAAAACAGAACAGATATATTATAATCTTTTTTCAGATGTGTATGGTTATTGACCTGGATAGTTTTAGATAGTTAGAACAAGACAATTCACTAGATAGATCTAGATCAACAGCATTGCTCAAAGCTGGGAGTTCCAATTATCCCTAAAATTGCCGTCTTTATAGGGAAAACTCCATGATACTACAGTATAGATACAGGCATACTTTAGTTGCTCATTTTTGTATGTTTGAGTAACTGCATACATCCTATCCGCATTATTTAAGAGAATTCACCTCTGCATCCTACCTCTGGGTGCCTGCATTATTTCAAACAATCCTGTTGCTACTAAGGTAGAGGAAAAGGTATTGAATTCTACATGAATAGCAATTCAGAATGCAGTTGACTTAAAAGTGTCAGATCACTATGCAAAAGCTTTGATTTCCAACGCACTGTTTTATGAGTGTTTTCCATTTGTGATATGTATCAGTTCCGTTCCCATGCAGGCAGGGACCTTGTACGAAATGCTGCGGTTTTCATTTCAGCCATAAACTTGCTTAGCCGTGGAGACACTCCATTTTTATCAGACTTTACAAGGATATAAAGATAATTGAGATCAATGTTCCCTCTAATTTTTTTTCGGGGTGGGCGGAAAAGTATAGCATCTGAGTGGCAGTCCCCTTGGGACTGGGCGACATAGAAGTATACATAAATAAATAAATAAATCCCTTCTTTTTTATTAAAAGAAATTAATAATAAAACAAAACCAAAATCTATTACTATTAAAACTAAAACAACCAGCAAAACCAAAAACATAACTATTAATAAAAACAGGTGAGAGCTGGGGGTTTTTTTCTCTGTTATTTAAGTGCTTTTACCATATGCTTTAAATCAAGAATCACTTCTCTCGGTTTCTCTTTCCTGTCATTCTCTGCCTCAATCATTTTCTCATTTCTCTTTTTTCTCCCCTTTTTTCTATCATTTCTCTCTCTCTTGTTTTCTTTCTCTCTCTCTTGCTTTCTCTCTCACACACACACTTTCTCTCTCGTTCTCTCTCTCTCTTGCTATCTCTCTTTCTCTTTCTCATTTTATCTTGCTCTGTCTGTTGCTCTCTCTCTTGTTCTCTCTTTCTCTCTCTTCCTTTCTTCCCTGCGGAGGCCAGCAAAGGTTTTTCTTAGTTTGAATGTTCTGGGTGGCCTGGCAGGGGGATGGCGAGCACGCGCACGCATGCCCAACATTCAACTAACGTTCACCGGCTGTGAGAAGAACACCTGCCCCGCCTCTCCTGCAGCCCCTTTGCTGACAGCCAGGATGAAAGCACTCTCGCGAAGGGACTGCGAGAGGGACATGGCGGGCGTTTCCAAAGCATTCGGAGCGGCTAGCGGCCGGATCTGGAGGATGAGAAGCCGCCACCGCCACGGGAGGAGCCGCACCCCAAGGCGGGAAGCAGAGGAGGAGGAGGGGCAGATCGGGTGGGCGGGCGGGGGCAACGGTGAGAAGCCAGGGATGCGAGGGCTGGAGTCGCTGGGGGGGCGAGGGCAGCTGCGGCTCCTTGCGTGGCCTTGGGAAAGGGTGCGCGGGGGGTGTTTTGGGGTGCGCGGGCGTGCAGGCGCGCATCTTAGAGGGCACAGTGATTGAGATGTGAATATAAAGTATGCTAAAATTACATAACTGTTAAATGTATTATTAACAAAATGTTTATAAAAGTATTTTCACCTGATTGCAGAGAATGACGACGCTGCCTTTAAAAAGAGTGAGCTCATCAACTGGTATTTAAAGGAGATTGAATCCGAAATAGATTCTGAAGAAGAACTCATCAATAAAAAGAAAATAATCGAAAGAGTGATTCATCGTCTTACCCACTATGTACGTATACATAGACTCCAAGTCCTGGGGTTCTGTTTGAACGTAAATATTATGCAGAGTCTGACCATACAAAATTCTAACAGCATTGAAAAACGTGATTTATGACTGGTCTTTGCACTTGTGGCTATGTCAACATCCCCATGGTCACATGATTGACATTTGGGTGCTTAGCAACAGTTGCAGCATCCTGGGGTCATGTGATCCCCATTTGCAAACTTCCCAGATGGCTTCCTACAAGCAGTCAATGGGGAGGCTGGATTTGTTAGAGCCAGGGTGGCACAGTGTTTAGAGTGCAGCATTACAGGCTACTCCAGGTAACTGCTAGCTGTAGTTCAGCAGTTCAAATCTCACCACCAGCTCAAGGTTGACTCAGCCATTCAGGCTTCCGAGGTGGGTAAAACGAGGACCCAGATTGTTGGGGGGAATATGCTGATTCTGTAAACTGGGTTGTAAAAGTCCTATGAAGCGGTATATATGTCTAAATGCTATTGCTATTGTTTAACAACTATATGATTCATTTAACAACTGCAGTAGTTCACCATGCTAATCTATGACCAAATAAAGATTTGATTATGAATATGATGGCATGATTCACTTAACAATTGCCTTGCTTAGAACAGAAATGTTGGACCCAATTGTGATTCTTAAGTCAAAGACTACTTGTCACTGATACAGATAAACTTCACTGATACAAATAAAGTTTATTCGTTATTACAGGCAGTCCTAGACATACAGGGACTAAAATTTCCATTGCTAAGCAAGGCAATTGTTGCGAGTTTCTATTTAAATATGTAAAGGACCACATAGAGCATTTTATATTGACGTTTGCCACGGAATTAACAGGATCAAATGTGTGAGTTATGGTGTAAAGTAGGGGTGTCAAACTCAAGGTGTGCGGCGCTCCATCTTCACTAGCGGTGGGTTACAGGAGGCCATCCCAGCCAAAAACAGAGATTGGGAGCCCATTTTCGCTGGCAGAGCACTCAGGCCATTACTGGCGCCCCTGCTACGAGTGACATCAAGTTGGTCACGCCCACCCTAACCCCCAAGCTCAAACACAACCCTGATGCGGCCCTCAATGAAATCGATTTTGACACCCCTAGTATAAAGGCTGCTGTTTACTCTTAGATAAACATTAAAATTCTGTGCATATCTAGAAAATGGAAAAGTCTTTAGTTTTGGAACAGAAATATATAAAAATGCAACATTAAGCTTTGTTAGCATTTATGCAAATTACACCTTTCTCCTGACTTTTAAAATTGCAACGTTGTAAAAACGGATGTATTCATCATAATATAGCAAGCAAGACCAAGACAGCAAAATATTAATTGCTACTTGGAAATAGGTCTGAGGTGAAACTGATTGCACTTAGTTTGATAGCAATTCAGGTCTTTTATAAACATGATCTGACCAAAAATTCTCTCTTTTCAGGATCACATTCTAATTGAACTCACACATTCAGGATTAAAAGATTCCGTGGAAGCACAGAGCTTTGATGAAGACCCCTATCTTGTAGTTAATCCTAACTACTTGCTGGAAGATTAGGGACTGAGCGAGCAGTGCTACAAAATCCATTTCGTACCAGTGAGATAATAGCTCACTAGCTGATACACATCAGTTGTAGATAGCGGACTAATCCAAGATTTATCTTGGAATTCGCCTACCTTGCCTTTTTAAGTAATCTTTTGTAGAGATAAAAGCACAAGTTATAAAACCTGGTAAAGGAAACCGATTTTTTAAAGCTGACATCTGCTTCTTCTGTATTTTACATTTTAAAAATCCTATTCAGTGGTGCAATCTTTCTCTGTAAATCTCTTATTTGTGTCCAATAAATAAAAAAAGTTCACTAATACATGTATTCATTTTCAGAATGAATTGTTTATGCATCACACAGAAAATACATTGCTTCATACTTGGTATGCCATTTTTAGGTTGCAATTACTAAAATAAAATACATTGTTAAACTAAAAATAGCTAAGTTTTGTTTTATTTTGGGGAAAAAGTTTTCAAAGCATGTGGGTTGTTCGTCTGATCTCAGAATGGCACTCTTTAAATTCAGGAGTTTCATGGTCAAAGCCTTTCATTCATTGTTTGTTTATTTATTCAATTTTTATATAGCTTTTTGCACATCCTAGTACTATATGTTGATCTTGCTGGATAAAGATAATTAGTCCAAACATCAAAATCGATTTTTAGATTTGTTATGCTAAAATATTATAATTTGGGACCATGGTAATTTTGTTATTTAGCCTTGATCAAATGGAAAGAAATTCACACAGATTAAGATATAAATTGAATCTAATTTAAAGAAAAGGTAGGTGGTCCTGATAATCCAGTTTGACCCATGCTACAAGGATAGTTTTAATTTTTAGACATAACACTTTTTTAAATCCAGAAAATCTCATTGATTGATTGATTGATTTGATTTGTATGCCGCCCTTCCCCGAGGACTCAGGGTGGCTCATTGCTACCTATTTGTCAAGGTGAATTTTTAGTATTGGGAATACCATGTTGGGTAAAAACTCATAGTTTCTGTGTGTGTTTTAGAATCCACCTGAGCTAGCCAGATGTATATGTGTCCTCTGTATTGATTCTAATCCCCTTCTGGTCCTTTGAAGCACAATTTGGATTTAAAAAAAATACCTTAAAGATGTGACTGAATATACCAAGTATCCCACAAGAGTTACATTGGCACTGTTGACTGTTATCTTCTCAACATTTGCCTAGACTCCATTTGGATGGTTGGTGACCTATGGACTTGGCAGCATATTAATAAGTAATAAGTTCTGTAACCTAAGTTGCATTTTCAATGCTTGCTTCCTACTTTTAATAGAAGACATTAAGAGAATTAAATATTTCATGGTATTATTGTAGTACATTGCCATTAGGCACCTTTGTATCTTATCAGTTATAAAAGTTAAATGTTAAATTTTATTATCCCTGATCTAATATAAATGCGGCATGAGTCCCTTGCTATAGCATCTGCAGACATGGAGCTAATTTATAAGATATGTTTAGTTTTTCTCTTTCCTTTTTTTTGCTTTGGAGAAGACTGGAAATTTGGCCCTGGTCAAGGGCGTATTTTCATCGCAGGTCCTCTTTCTGTTGAGTTAATGAATACATTAAATTTTGAGAGAAGATGTATGGGAGAACCTATGCTTTATTCGGTAGAGGCTCAGCTAGATTGTCTTTGCCATCAACGGTCACTAACTTCTTTGTCATCACACTTTGCCAAGCTTCGTACAAAAGGTGTGACGCATTTTAAAGTGGCCTTGCCGTGGTCTCGTATCCTGCCAGAAATGAAGTCCCAAAAGCCCAACAAGAGAAATGTGGAATGCTACCAACAACTTCTCAAAACCCTCAAATCTGCAGATCTTAAGCCAGTTTTGATTCTGCATCAACATGGTTTGCCAAAATCTTTAGGCACCCAGCTTTCATCTACCACTTTTGCTGATCTTTTTGCTGAATATGCAGACTTTTCATTTAGGACTTTTGGCGAATCAGTGGGCACCTGGATCACTTTCAGCCATTTGCCTGAAAATATCAAGGAATTATCTCTTGAGGATCCAAAGGCCTTTCCTCTACAAATGCTAGTTTCAGCTCATCAAAAAGCTTATAAAATATACCATGAAAAACACTCATTTAGAGGTATGTATGTATGAACAAATTGAAATTTTAGGCAATGTAAATTTTAGAGACTGGAGCATATAGAATAAGTGAGTGCAGAGCTCTAGTGAGCTAATTCCCATATTGTGGGAAAGTATCACAAGGTGGCATCTTTTAAGACTAGCAGAGTAGACTAAAAGGGATAATATTTCAAAGAATCCTATCAATATTCTCAGTTGAATTCCTTGCTTCTTATCATGGCTTTCTTAAATATAAGCTGTTTGTTTTTTCCCATCATTATATCAAATCCATCAAAGCCATTCCTATCTCATTTCCTATCCACAGGCATAGATGAAAACATGCATCCTGCTTCTTTTTGAATAGTTCACTAGTCATTTTATTTATTCACTCATTCATTCTCTAGTGCTGCCAAATCCTCAGGACTTACCCGAAGCCTCCTAACTACTTAAATATTGGTTCTTTCTTTCCATACATTTTTCTATTTGGATGCTTCTAATAATGTGTTTTTTCCTTAATTTTTCAGATGGAAAAGTATCCATTTCCATGGACTTTAGTGATAATCGGCTAGTTCTTCCAGAATCATTCATATCTTCAGTTTGGGTAATGTGTTTAATTTTCTTGGAATCAGATTAGTCTCCAAACTATAGCTGGAGGGGAAAAAAGAATTATAACTTGCAAAACCTATGACACAGAATTTCCCCAAAGCAAACGGAGCCCATTAGCAGTTTAATGAAGCAGTTCTTGTAGCCTGTTTGAGATTGTCTAGCATCTGGCAAGCTGAAGGTCCTGTTGGAAAATAACATAGCATAAAACATTTTGTACTGTACCTGATGTCTTTATGGAATTCACAGCAATTAATTACCGTAGCCTAGCTAATCTCAAAAGGGAATATGACACATTTATAGAGATAAGCCCATTTATAGAAAGGGCCATTAGTTATAATCACAGTATGGGAATACCAGCCTTTTGAAGTATGGCCATTGGGGGGTAGACAAGGATTTTTCTGTTCAAGTTAGCTGAGCAATTTTCCTAAATATGCAAGTGAGCTATTTTAGGAAGCAAAATGTTGGATGCGAATATTTTAATACAGTGGTACCTCTACTTACAAACTTAATTCCTTCCGTGACCAGGTTCTTAAGTAGAAAAGTTTGTAAGAAGAAGCCATTTTTCCCATAGAAATCAATGTAAAAGCAAATAATGTGTGCGATTGGGGAAACCACACGGAGGGTGGAGGCCCTGTTTCCTCCCAGGAGATTCCTAAAAAGGCCCCATGGAGGCTTCTCCCTGCCTTTTCCAGACCTGTTTCCTCCCGGGAGATTCCTAGAGGCCCCACAGAGGCTTCTCTCTGCCTTTTCCGGTTACAGTTTCGGAGGCTCGGGTTTGTAAGTGGAAAATGGTTCTTGAGAAGAGGCAAAAAAAAATTGAACACACGATTCTTATTTAGAAAAGTTCATAAGTTCTTAGGTAGAGGTACCACTGTATTCTCAGAATATCTTCAGAACTAATCTAATTTTGTTTTTTTGCAGTTATTGTCTTCCATATGAGAAGGCATATGGAAATCATCAATAGGTTATCCAATTGAATGCACGTGCCTTTTTTGGTTTCTATGGGGATGAAAATTATACCCCATAGAAATAAGGTTAGGATCAGGAGTGGCATCTCGTGGGCAAGATGTGTCATGCAAAGGTCAGCTCTGCGAAGGGCAAAAACGTCCCAAAACATGTGATGATAACATGACGCACTGGCCACGCCCACACCCAGTTTAGCGAAGGGTGAAAAGTCACAGTACTTCACCTGACGATGCCACGACGACAGAAGTTTGACACCTCTATCTTAGCACCAAATCTATGTGTTCTTGTCATCAATTGCATTGAATGATTTAAGCATTTAAATAATAAAGGGTCTGCTTTCTTTTTTTAAGGCAAAAGTCTTCAAGTTGATAAATAAAGTTAATATGCTATGCTTTAGAAGAAAATGAACCTGTTTGCTGCTGTACTTTGCTGTATTGCATATATAACCTTCGGGTATTTTATTCAATATTTCCAAATAGTGATTTCTCTGTTTTGCAGTAATTTTTTTTCACCTTTACATTTGGAGGATGTAAAACGGGAATAAATCTTTGAGATTTTGTGTGTGGTGTAATTTCAGGGGTTATGGATTTTTGTTAGATTTGCATTAGCATGCAAGAGTAGCTGATCCATCTTTAAAATCTGAAAATCAGACGATCCCCATGCTAAAATAATTCTGCTCCATAATTCATTCTCTTTGTATAATGCTGTTATTTTCCTTCGAACCAGCCATCAAAGTATAAATGGTGTTTTAAAAATAAACCTACTTCCAAAATATAATATAAAAGGAGCATTGAGGAGGGAGGTGTGGATCAAGAATCAACAGCATTAGAATTTATGTGTGTCACATGGACCACACATGTAAAAAAACCGGGGCTAGCCATGCCTCCGATTTGGATCACCTCCCTTGGCAGTTATCCCTGAATATCCTGACGAATGTTCTTCCGGAGGTATAACTGCAGAAATGGTTGCAGATATTTATGGCCTCTCCATAACAAGGTTCTGTTTCATTTTAGGCCTCTATAGATTTTCTGTCTCTCAGCCTACGGTACAACTGTAAGACCGAAGCAACTATTGAAAAGATGCTCAGCGAAATCAAGGTAATTCAGATCAATTGCACCAATTTATAGTATTCTGCAAACCATTTCTTGAATGGCCTTGGTGATATTAATGCAAACTTTTTGCATGCCTCTACATCAGCCTTCCTCCATTCAGTGCTTTTCAGATGGGTTGGACTATCAACCTCTCTTCAAAGATTCTGTAATTGAACACATCTGGGTGAGATACGTTGCCTGTCTGGGGAACCTTCACTAAGTTCCCCTGAATGAATGTGGGTGCAATTTGGTGCTAAGCTGGCAGTTCATCTCCAAAGCAGATATACTGCAACTAATTTTACAGAATGCTCATTTAGAAACAAGGCACAGAATTTGCCTGAACCTTGCACAGTGCTCAATTTTCTATGTATTTATTTGGCAAAAAAAGAAAGAAAAAAGATGTTTATTGGGTTTGCCCAAGTGAATAGAAAACCGCAGTTTTCATTTAACTGGGTAATAAATCCAATATGTGTGTTCTGATATTCTAACCTCCAAATCTTTTCTTTTGATCAATATCCATTTCAGTTCAGATTAGTCATTTTTTTAAGCATGCGTTAGAATGAGTCTTTAATGTTGCCCTTGGTCTAAACGGGAAGGCTTTTTCAATTAAGGGCCATTCTGATGTGCTGTCTGAGGATTTTGACCAAATATAACAAAAAAACTCAGGGTGAGGAAGGATGTTGGTGGAGAGGTTTATTCATACATCGGCACTCACCAGCATTTACCAAATCTTTCTACACCTCTTAGGAAAAGCATTGTTGCTTCTTTGTTTTACAGGGAGTAATTCTCCCTTAAGTAAGATTTGATTAATTGATAGCCAAGTCATTCAATTCCTAGCACCCACACATATTTTCTCCAGGGTGAACTTGACTGTCACTTAAGACTAACACATGTCATAACTTAGTATGTTTTGGTTTCAGCATGTCATACATGATAAGGATGTTCTACTCTTTACTCTAAACTTCTCTGGATGTTTTTCCGTTGAAGAAAGCCTACCTACAACAATGGCTTCCATTTTCAGTGGTATGTTTCTTGTGTGGGAAAGCTAAGTGGTACTTTTGTGTGGCTTAGACATATATGGATTAGGAAGCAAGACAAATATAGCAATTTTCCTCCTGCACATTTATTTCAATTGGAAGGGGGAAATAAAAATGGATTCTTGTGGTTGAGAGCAATAACATCACATTAGAGGATAACCTTGTTATATGAGCTGCAAATTAAGCAGTTTCTCTTGAGCATAAAGGAGGATATTGCACTTAGCAGAAGGTTTTAGACTTCTCTTGATAAAGAGCTTAAGAAGGTGCCAGTAGTCAAACCTAAAATTCTTACTTATTCTTGCTTATCTATTTATTGCATTGAATCCGTTCTCTACTTTCCAACCACACATGAAGCCGGAGCACAAGTGAAAGGCTACGATGTGAACTATTTCTTAAAGAACTTACCTGTTCCAAAAGCAAGGTATGAAATACTAATTTTCCCCTTATGAATATGCGTGATTAAATAAATAAAGTGCATGGGTTTTTTTTGGGAAGTCCTTATATGCCTTTTATAATAAATAGTTGATAAGTGCAAGCGTTTTGGTCAGCCCTTCAATAATGCCTTTGCAGTAAATCAAAAATATATTTTGTATTAGCTTCAGAAATCCTATGCTTGACCAAAACTTTGTTTTTGACATCAGGGGTGCTGAATAAATTGCCATATAACTTTAGCCCAACTGTTCCAAATGTCAAATGTTTTGGGAGAGCAATCTGGCAATTCAAGACCAAGCAAACACCGTATTGCCTAAATGCGTTAATACTGTTCTTTGTACAAAATATTGCAACAATGGTTTGGTTGCTTTGAAAATAAGGAACCTTGGGATCCAGGCAGAAATTCTTTAAGTCATAGCTCTTTTCCCAAACTTTTGACTACTGCTCTCTGTTTTCATCCTAAAATACTCCTGGATGATCAGATCACAAGAAATCAGTCCTACAATTTGCTGCTGTGCATTGTGGACTGCCTATTTGATAAACATTGTCTGCTCTCAGAATCCTTACGAATTCTCCAGTTTAACATTTTTATTAAGTTATAAAGTGTTCTGCCGGCGTGTTTCAACCGTCCATAATTACAGGGTAATTAGTCCAGGAAGACACACACCACAGGATAAAAGGAAAACCCAAAAGTTTTTATAAACAGAAAAACAGAAACAGCTCCCTTTTTAAATGTCAAAGGGATTTTCTGGTACACACAAGGCACAGGTTAAATGCAATCCAATTGCTCACCCAATAACTGGGAAATTGAGTCCAATTCTAAAGTCCAGAGAGTCCACACACACAATCCTGAACAGCAAAAAACCACGATCTTGACTAAACAATGAATCAGATAAACTGCCATGAGGCTAACACACCGGGCTGCACTTTTATCTGTAGCACTAATTACAGCAGCCCCACCCAACCACAGGTGACCTCATTTTCTCTTGTAATAATCCTTCAGTTGTTGTCTCCTATGCATCACTCTACGCATGCATGGATGTGTCATTAATTCTTGTTCAGAATCCAGGGATGATACAGATGATTGATCTCCTCCTGGGCTGTCTGCCATACTCCCCTCTTCCCTGTCACTCACGCTTCCTTGGTCAGAGGAGACAGATTCTACTGGAAGCAAAACAGGCCTGCGGCATGTGGATGTCTCCCCCACATCCACCTCCACATTGCTTGGGGCAGGAGCTAGGCCAGAGCTAACCACAACATAAAGTATTGTAAAATACAAAAGTAAATAGAAAATTGGTGGCAAAGGAAGGGGGAATTGACTTCCGCCTCTCTCTGTTACAGTAAAATAAGACATTAACATCAAATCACAACTATTTGCTTTTTCATAATAATATGAGCCATTTCTATAAAGATCTAGCCGACTAATCAGTAAAACACAAACATTCTTTTCCACATCAAACAAACGCCTTATGAGTTCTTATTTTTTGGAATAGAAGACGCACCAGAGTGAAAGATGTACCTTAGCTTTTGGGGAGGAAAATAGGGGGGGGGGAATCTACCTACCAGATATTAATCTGGCTGGTATCCTTAGTCTGGTCAGCTTCAGCACATTATTTTATTCCCTGGTTAGGGCTGAAAAAAAAATCTTCGGAGGGAATAGCAATGAAAAAATCCTACAAGCCCAGAGAAGATAGTTACCACCTCATTAGGACTGAAAAAAACATTTTTGGAGGGAGTAGCAATGAAAACAATCCCAGAAGCTGGGAAGGACCAAAAAGATTGTTGGCACCTCATTAGGGCTGGAAAAAAAGGGTTTTGGGAAAAGCTACATTCGGAGTATAAGACGCACCCAAATTTTCAGTCTCTTTTAGGGGGGAAAAGGATGCGTCTTATACTCCAAAAATAAGGTATATTAATTCGATCAACTAATTAAATAGATCAAGAGAAGAAATTGCTGACATTTTTTCCAATTCTGAAATAGTTTCTTTCATCAACTGCATGTTGGTGGTGTATACAGGTAGTCCTCAACTTACAACAGTTCATTTAGTGATTGTTCAAAGTTAGAACGACACTGAAAGAAGTGACTTATAACCATTTTTCACACTTATGACCATTGCAGCATCCCCATGGACCCCTGATCTACATTTGGATGCTTCACAACTGACTCAGTGTCCCAGAGTCATGTGGTCACCTTTTGAGACCTTCTGACAACCAAAGTCAAGAGGGAAACAAATTCACTTAACAACTGTGTTACTCGTTTACAAAACTCAGTGCTTCAATAACAAAGTTGGTGAGAAAAGTTGTAAAATGTATCAAAACTCACTTAACAAATTTCTCACTTAACAACATAAATTTTGGGCTCAAAATACAGGAACTACTTGTACACTACCTGCACCAGAACTACCTACATGCATCACCAACATTGTTGCTTTCCAGATGGGGTGGCTGGATCAGCTCTGTTGATGGCCTGGAGCTGAAGATCAAAATCTTTGGAGGTCTTCAGATTCAAATTTAGATGCAGGTTTCTTTTTATCATGCGTGTATGTGTTTTTGTGTGTGTATAAATACATATACATATGCATGTGAACACATTCTGATGTGCAGACAAAATATTAGCCGATATGGTTTGAACATTATAATATCTCTCTTGCTAATGAAGAGATGACTCATTGGGCCAGACTTTCTACATTATAGTCTGATTTACAGGGACAAATCTAGACTAGACATCAGAATTACCAACATGCATCATACTATTGGGCACAAATTCCATCCTTTGCGTACACAGGTGTAATGTCATGAGCCATGTACAAGAAGGCAGTGTTTGTATTAAGGTATCACAATGCCAATTCAACATTTGCTTTGAATTGCTTTATTCATGGTGGGTTTTATGAAAATCTACACCCTGAAACAGGGCTGAAATTCAGCAGGTTCCGACAGATTCTGGAGAGCCGGTAGCAGAAACCTTGAGTAATTCGGAGAACCAGCAAATACCACCTGTGGCTGGCCTCATTGGGGTGGGAATGGGGATTTTGCAGTATCCTTCCCCTGGAATGGGATGGGAATGGAGATTTTGCAATATCCTTCCCCTGGAATGGGATGGGAATGGGGATTTTGCAGTAGCCTTCCCCTGGAATGGGGATTTTACAGTATCCTTCCCCTGGAATGGAATGGGAATGGGGATTTTGCAGTATCCTTCCCCTGGAATGGGATGGGAATGGGGATTTTGCAGTATCCTTCCCCTGGAATGGGGATTTTGCAGTATCCTTCCCCTGGAATGGGATGGGAATGGGGATTTTGCAGTATCCTTCCCCTGGATTGGGATGGGAATGGGGATTTTGCAGTATCCTTTCCCTGGAATGGGGATTTTGCAGTATCCTTCCCCTGGAATGGGATGGGAATGGGGATTTTGCAGTATCCTTCCCCCAAAAGTAAGGAGGGAATGGGGATTTTTTAGGATCCTTCCCCTAGAGTGGGGTGGGAATGGGTATTTTGCAGTATCCTTCCCCTGGAATGGGATGGGAATGGGGATTTTGCAGTATCCTTCCCCTGGAATGGGGATTTTGCAGTATCCTTCCCCTGGATTGGGATGGGAATGGGGATTTTGCAGTATCCTTTCCCTGGAATGGGGATTTTGCAGTATCCTTCCCCTGGAATGGGATGGGAATGGGGATTTTGCAGTATCCTTCCCCCAAAAGTAAGGAGGGAATGGGGATTTTTTAGGATCCTTCCCCTAGAGTGGGGTGGGAATGGGTATTTTGCAGTATCCTTCCCCTGCCATACCCGCCAAACCACGCCCACAGAACCAGTAGGGAATTTTTTTCAGTTTCACCCCTGCACTAAAGATTGTTCTTATTCTAAACCATGGGTGATTCTCCCAACAAATATAATGGTTTTCATATCAATTCTGTGTAAACATAATCTATATGTTGAAATTACTTGCCAAAATTTCATTTGAATGAATTCATTTGAACAAGTCATTGTAAAAAGTGCAGTTATTGATATAGTTACATTTTTTTAAAGCTCCCACAAGGATCCAGCTATCCAACGAAAACAGAAGGAAGACTCTACACGAGCTGAGACTCGGCTTTCAAACTATCAAAAGATTTGGGGAAAATTTGCTAACCAAACTGAGCTGGAGAGAGATTCCTTTTTGGCAGATACGTTTCCCGCTGGCTTTCTCTGGGGTACATCAACAGCATCCTTTAAAGTTGAAGGAGCCTGGGCAGAAGATGGAAAAGGAGAGAGCATCTGGGATCGATATGGACATCAAGGCCAAATCCATAAGAATCAAACCACCGACGTTGCCTCTGATAGTTACCGCAAGGCTGAATATGATATTTACCTGCTTAGAGGCCTTCGCCCCAAGATCTACAAATTTTCTATATCATGGCCTAGGATTTTTGCCAATGGGGACAAGAGCAGCCTGAACACTCAAGGAGTGAATTACTACAACAAGCTCATTGATGACTTGCTAGATTCCGGCATTGAACCCATGGTGACCTTGTTCCATTGGGACCTTCCTCAAGTTCTGCAGGACTTTGGCGGTTGGCAGAATGAGAGCATCATTGATGCTTTTGCCAACTACGCAGCTTTCTGCTTTGCCACCTTTGGAGATCGTGTCAAACTCTGGATTACATTCCATGAACCCTGGGTCATTAGCTATGCCGGCTATGGTACAGGGCAACATCCTCCAGGAATCGTCAGTCCAGGCAAAGCATCCTATCAGGTATCCGAAGCAATAAAACCTGCCCTAACTTAAAGGTTGAAGGACAGGAGGTCATTGTTAATTGCTATACTTAACTCTGAAATAATATAAATCACGTATTTAACAATTTGAATAAAAAGAATGAGAAATCCAAGTCATGACGTCTAAGATCAAGCTGCCAAGCATTTAAGAGAGAAGTGGGCAACCAGTGACCGTTGGTTACACATGGTGCCAACTTCTCCTTCTTGGTCCTCAGAACCCTTCAAAGATATCTGGAATGGAAAGGGCCAAACTTTTAAACCCAGCTTGGCCTATTGTAACCCATCTGCTTGCTATGGAGGGTTCTGTATCTGTGCAAAAATTGGGCTGAGAAAAATCCTTAAATTTTCCTTCTTAGGGTATGGTTAGAAACAGAAGATTGACAGCAGAAAAAGACCTCATGGTCCATCTAATCTACCCTTATACTATTTCCTGTATTTTATCATAGGATGGATATTTTAAGTTTCTCCTAGGCATGTTTAAATTCATTTACTGTGTATTTACAAACCACGTCAGCTGGAAGTTTGTTCCAAGCATCTACTACTCTTTCAGTAACATAATGCTTCTGATCTTTCCCCCAACTAACCTCAGATGGTGAACCCTTGTTCTTGTGTTCACTTTCCTATTAAAACACATCCCTCCTGAACCTTATTGAACCCTTTAACATATTTAAATGTTTAGATCATGTCCCCGCTTTCCCTTCTGTACTCTAGACCAGTGTTTTTCAACCAGTGTGCCATGGCACACTAGTATGCCGTGAGACATGGTCAAGTGTGCCGCAAAGCTCAGAGAGAGAGAGAGAGAAAGAGAGAGAGAGAGAAAGCAAGCAAGCATGAAAACAAGAGAGAGAGAAAGAGAGAGAGAGAAAGAGAGAGAAAGAGAGAGAGAAAAAAAGAAAGAAAGCAAGAGAGAGAAAAAAACAAGAGAAAGAGAGAGAGAGAAAGAAAGCAAGAGAGAGCAAGAGAGAGAGAGAGAAAGCAAGAGAGAGAGGGGGAGGGATGGTGGGAGAGAGAAAACATAGAGAGAGGGATGGAGGGAGAAAGAGAGCAAAAAAGAGGGGAAGGAAGGAAGAGAGAAAGAAAGAGGGATGGAGAGAGAGAAAAAAGAAGAAGGAAGAGAAAGAGGGAGGGAGAGAGAAATAGAGCGAAAGGAAGGAAGAGAGAGAAAAAAATTTTGTCCAAACTTTTTTTAGCCGCCCCCCCTCCCCCCCACTCAATGTGCCCCAGGGTTTCGTAAATGTAAAAAATGTGCCGCGGCTCAAAAAAGGTTGAAAATCACTGCTCTAGACTATACAGATTGAGTTCATTAAGTCTTTCCTGATAAGTCAAGCCTAAATCAGGATCCTCAATAGATGAACATTTTAGAACACGCTTATATAATATCATCTGCATTAGCACTCTTTTGTATTCCTTCTTGTCAAAGATCCTAGCATCTGAACATGTAACTTTGAATAAAATATTCAGTGCAGTAATGTCTAACTGAATTTATTGCATGTTACTGTTTTCCAACAGGTAGCTCATGTCATCCTCAAGGCACATGCTCGAACTTGGCATGTTTACAACACTCAGTATCGTCCCCGACAGCAAGGGAAGGTTGGCATAGTGTTGAACTCTGACTGGGCTGAACCTCAAAAGCCTGGATCTCCCCAGGATTTGAAAGCAGCCGAGCGCTACTTGCAATTCATGTTGGGTTGGTTTGCTCACCCAATATTTATTAATGGTGATTACCCAGAGGTCCTGAAAACCCAGATCGAGAAGACAAACAAGACGTGCTCTAACAACACTGTCGAGCTCCCCACATTCAGCAGCGAGGATAAAATAGCGATAAAAGGCACAGCTGATTTCTTTGGCCTTTCTCATTATACTTCTAGACTTGTTGGCGCTTTGGATAACCAAACCTGTAATTTGGATTATGAGACCATCGGGGGCTTTTCCCAGGAGGCGGATCCTTCTTGGCCGACAACAGCCGCACCTTGGTTGTATGTTGTGCCCTGGGGTTTAAGGAGACTGCTGCAATTTGTGTCTGAAGAATATACAAAGGCCAGCATCCCCATTTATATTGCGGCAAACGGTGCGCCTATTGATGATGGAGCTGATTTGATTAATGATACCGCAAGGCTGGATTACTATCGTCTCTATATCAACGAGGCCTTAAAAGGTACAGAAGGTTTTCATGTTGAGTGTCTGAACGTTTGGTGAATATTTGGCTCTGGTTAGTGGCCCACATATTGTTTATCTGTATTGGCCTGATAGGTAATGTTTGTTTGTTTGATTGATTTTTTTATGCCGCCCTTCTTCTTACAACATGTTACAATAGCACTTTTTAACAGAGCCAGCATATTGCCCCCAACAATCTGGGTCCTCATTTTACCCACCTCCGAAGGATGGAAGGCTAAGTCAATCTTGAGCCGGTGGTGGGATTTGAACCGCTGACATGCAGATCTAGCAGTCAGCTTTAGTGGCCTGCAGAACTCGAGGCTCGACTACTGTAACGCTCTCTACATGGGGCTACCTTTGAAAAGTGTTCGGAAACTTCAGATGGTGCAGAATGCAGCTGCGAGAGCAATCATGGGCTTCCCTAGGTATGCCCACGTTACACCAACACTCCGCAGTCTGCATTGGTTGCCGATCGGTTTCAAAGTGTTGGTTATGACCTATAAAGCCCTTCATGGCATCAGACCAGAATATCTCTGGGACCGTCTTCTGCCGCACGAATCCCAGCGACCAGTTAGGTCCCACAGAGTTGGCCTTCTCCGGGTCCCGTCAACTAAACAATGTTGTTTGGCGGGACCCAGGGGAAGAGCCTTCTCTGTGGTGGCCCCGACCCTCTGGAACCAACTCCCCCCAGATATCAGAGTTGCCCCCACCCTCCTTGCCTTTCGTAAGCTCCTTAAAACCCACCTCTGTCGTCAGGCATGGGGGAACTGAGATATTCCCTTCCCCCTAGGCTTATAAAATTTATGCATGGTATGTCTGTATGTATGATTGGTTTCTTAAATTGGGTTTTTTTACATTACTATTAATATTAGATTTGTTCATATTGTCTTTTTACTATTGTTAGCCGCCCCAAGTCTACGGAGAGGAGCGGCATACTAATCTAATTAATAAATTAATTAATAAAATAAACTGCACTCTACCTGCTGTGCCACCTTGGCTCATTTGCATGTCTTCCTGATCAACCCAAAGATCAAGGAAGTTATGCAGTCCCTACAGCCTTAAAGATCATTCTGCTGGAACCCATTGGCGATGTAACCATTTTAGGTGCTAGGTTTAACACACCTATTCTGTTACAATCCACTTCACATACTTTCAAAACACACATAAAAATGATTGAATGTCACTTCATACCTCCCATGCTATCAGGAGCCAAATCATTAAAACACATGCAGAGAGTGATTCTGGTTGCAAAGGTTTTTTCCTCTGGTGGAAATGTCTTCTGCTTTGAAGATTGTCCCAGTCTAATGAAATAACCAGTTTGATGAAGTTCTAAACCCATTGCCCAGTTATGTAGAGCTACATCACTTCCTAGAGCAGTGCCAGAGAGAAGCATTCCTGTTGGCCTGTTATTTATCCTGGCTTAAAACATACAAATCTGTTTGCCTTCTCATACCAAACCCTGAAAGATGGGTAGTAGTGACTTGGGGTCCACTACTGAGCTTCAGGTAGCACAAAGGATTTGGCAGCCATGACTGAGAAAGCCAATCCATTGATACAATCAAGGGCCATTTCTCATGTATAGTCTTATGGGTGGCAGAAAGGCTCAATGAAGCTTGATGGCCCTTTGCAATGAAATCCTTGATCAATGAAGTATCCCTGTCATCTGGTCACTACAGTGTGACAAGAGCTTTTCCAAAACCCAATAACAAAGTGTATAACTTTTAACAGGAGTAGTTGCATTTCACGCTAAATAAAATTGAATATACTTTTGGTTCTGTAGGGAAAGAAGGCTATGCTAAGGCTATCGTAGAATTGTGTATTCTATTTATTAGATTTGTATGCCGCCCCTCTCCGTAGACTCGTCTGAGTCGTATGGTTTTTAATAATGGGTTTTTAATATGTTTTTTAATATATTGGATTTGTGACATTGTATTTTGTTCTGAGCCGCTCCGAGTCCTCGGAGAGGGGCGGCATACAAATCTAATAAATAATAATAATAATAGAGTGGCAGAACCTGGAGACAGAGTTAAAAGAGGGGTAAGTTTAGAATCTCTATGTAGCCACAAGTGAACTAAGATCAACCTTCCTTGAATTCCGTGGACCCATACCTAATTCCAAGCAGGTGCTGCTACTTAGTAAAAGATTTATGTGCATCAGCTGTTTAGCAAAAACTCAGTTGAATCGGACCTTCATGTTCATGTCTGATAGGTTCTGATTCTATTAAAAGACCATGTATGCCCTGCACATGTTCACATCACTTTGTATAGATGACAGAATAATACATTTTTGGTTATTCTGTGTAATTTATAGGATTAAATGAAAATCTAAACAAATTGTTTGTTCTTTTCTCAACAGCTGTAAAGGAAGATGGTGTGAATGTTCAAGGATATATTGCCCGATCATTGATTGATGGCTTCGAAGGCATGTCAGGTTATAGTAAAAAATTTGGTCTCCATAATGTGAATTTTGAAGATGCCAATAGACAAAGGACGCCAAGAAAATCTGCATATTTCTTCTCTTCGGTGATTGAAAATAATGGATTTCCTAACGCAAGCATGATCAAACATATCCAGCCATTCAGAAAGGATTTTTCCATGTCCTCAAGGTTGCCTAATTTGCCAGCATCTGAAGTCCCATCAAAGGCAAAGATAGTTTGGGAAAAGTTTTCTGGTCAGACTTCTTTTGAAAGAGACATGTATTTTTATGACACTTTCCCAGAAGATTTTATGTGGGGTGCTTCCACTGCAGCCTATCAGATTGAAGGAGGCTGGAACGCAGATGGAAAAGGGCCTAGCATATGGGATAACTTTACTCATACGGCGGGAAAAATTAAGAACAATCACACTGGAGATATAGCTTGTGACAGCTACAATAAAGTAGATGAAGATCTTTATTTATTGAGAGCCTTAAAGGTGAACAGTTACCGCTTCTCCTTCTCATGGTCTCGAATTTTTCCAGATGGCAGGAACCAAACCATAAATAGTCATGGAGTTGATTATTACAACCG
Source organism: Erythrolamprus reginae (assembly GCF_031021105.1). Taxonomy (NCBI): domain Eukaryota; kingdom Metazoa; phylum Chordata; class Lepidosauria; order Squamata; family Dipsadidae; genus Erythrolamprus; species Erythrolamprus reginae. The sequence continues at coordinate 166,864,634 of NC_091950.1, read as the reverse complement.
ATTGATCAATGGGTTACTGGCCGCAAATATTACACCAATAGTCACTTTATATCATTGGGATCTGCCTCAAGCTCTCCAAGACATTGGTGGGTGGGAAAACCCTGATCTCATTGAACTGTTTAATAGTTATGCCGACTTCTGTTTCCGGACTTTTGGAGATAGGGTTAAGTTCTGGATTACTTTCAATGAACCTGTCATAATTTCATGGTTTGGCTATGAGACCGGAGTCCATCCTCCAAATGCAAAAGATAATCCAGGTGATGCCCTCTATAAGGTTGGTCATACAGTACTGAAGGCTCATGCCAGTGTATATCATACATATGACCAGAAGTATAGGAAAAGCCAGGAAGGTGTAATTTCCATAAGTCTCAACGCTGAGTGGGTTGAACCGAAGGCACGGAAAAATTCCCGCAATGTAGAAGCCGCAGATCGGTTCCTCCAATTCACTGCGGGATGGTTTGCACATCCAATTTTTAAAGACGGTGATTACCCAAGTGCCATGAAATGGACAGTCGGAAACAGGACTGATTTACAGAAACTGCCAGTCTCCCGCCTTCCAGTTTTCACTGAAGATGAGAAACAATTTATCCGGGGCACAGCAGATGTCTTCTGCTTAAACTATTATACTGCCAGCTTTATAGAACACAAAACCACCAGGTTGAAACCATTTGCTTATGAAAGTGACCAAGAACGAGCCCTGGAGAGAGATCTTTCATGGCCAATCACAGCCCTGCCAAATATGCCAGTCGTGCCCTGGGGCCTCCGTAGGCTTCTTAACTGGATCAAAGAGGAGTACGGCAATCCACCTATTTACATTACCGAAAATGGAATTGGAATAAAAGCTAAGTCAGATGTTGATGACACCAAAAGGAGATTTTATTATAAAACCCACATTGATGAAGCTTTGAAAGGTAATGAAAATAATAACAACAATGATTTATTAAATTGATATGCTGCCTAACTTCCAATGACTCTTGGTGATGCTTTAATAATAGCAATGTAATATCTGCTTGTAGGTACCAGATAAGAAGCATGGATACATGCTTGGTTTTAGTGATTACAGGATTTCCTTAGAAAGTTTAGACTTCTCATGGCATCCTGACCATCTGGTCATGGAACATCTAAGTGCCAAAAGAGAACCTTGAGTACTGTGCACTAATTCAGCTCACCTCTAACCTCTTCTGAGCAATGAATACAAGCCCAGAGGCATTCCTGTAAATAATCTAGACTAGAGGCTGCTTTGCTTTGCTTTAAGCTAGTTATCGATTTAATGTTGTTTTATTAGAAAAACCTAAACAAAAAAAAGTAAAATTTGACACATTGGTTATAGTCATCTACTCAACTAAATTAATCCAAGCTTTAAATAACATTGAAAGGGAACAAAGTACACAGCGCTCAGTGGAATTTAGCACTGGCAAAATATCCTTAGGATTGCACTGTTAGATAAAAATATAAATTAAGAGTGACTTCATTTAGAGTTAATTAAATCAAAGATGCACACCTACGCGTACATTCCTGACAGCAAATGCTATTGACCATGTAGGAATTCAGAATAAAAGTATGCAGGATTGTTTCTTTTTAAGTACAATAAGTCTTAATTAACTTTTCAATTGTGAATGATTTTTTACATCTGAAAAATCATTGCTTTCTGGAATGACCACTGAGTTTTAGTAATGTTTTCTTAGAGGAAATTTCTCATGTATTCTATGAGATTTTGTTTCCTGTAAATGAAGTTATTTCTTCAGAGTTCAAAGGGATTTCCTCCCAGAGCAATACATGTAGGATTGTAGCCAGGGGTAAAATTCAGCAGGTTCTGACAGGTTCTGGAAGTTTTGAGTAGTTCGGAGAACTGGCAAATATCATCTCTGGCTGGCCCCAGAGTGGGGTGGGAATGGAGATTTTGCAATATCCATACGCCAGGAGTGGGGAGGGAGTGCAGTATCCTTCCCCTGAATTGGGGTGTGAATGGATATTTTGTAGTATCCTTCCCCTGAATTTGGGTGTGAATGGATATTTTGCAGTATCCTTCCCCTGAATTTGGGTGTGAATGGATATTTTGTAGTATCCTTCCCCCTGCGGCACAACCAAGCCACGCCTTCAGAACCAGTAGGGAATTTTTTTCAATTTCACTCCAATTGTAGCCTTGTACAACAGAAGTTTTGGCCAGCAGTTTTGAGAGCTGTAGATCCAGCATGTCTGAAGAACCAAGCTCAGAAAGGCTGCATTTATGTGCTGAAATTCGTAGTCTTAATGTCATGGATTTTGAAATTGGGAATAAATTGCTTGAAATTGGAATGTAAATGTGCATAAGACTGTAGGCTGAAAGACAATTTACTTCCAGCTATTCCCAGGATTGCTACCTACACCTGTACATAAGTCAACAGGAGCAAATCATCAAGTCTTTTTCTTGCTTCTTAACATTATTTTTCTTTTAGCATTATAGTAAATATATCCAATACAAAACCAGTCTTTTGATTTTCTGTGTTATTTTTTTAGCCTACAAACTGGATGGAGTAAATCTTCGAGGATTTTTTGCTTGGTCACTTATGGATAATTTTGAATGGCTGCATGGTTACGAGCCAAGATTTGGCCTACACCAGGTTGATTTTGAAAATCCAAACAGGCCTAGGACCCCTAAGGGGTCTGCTATATATTATTCAGAAATCATACGAAACAACGGATTCCCTCTGTCCAAAGACGATGAGTTCCTTTATGGAGAATTTCCCAAGAACTTCTATTGGAGTGTGGCCACAGCATCATATCAGGTTATAAAAAGAAACATGCCTTGATGTAGAATTTATTAAGAACATTGTGGAAATTGTTGGGAGATTTGTTAGATCTAGCCTGAATAGCCACTGGATAGACCAGGGGTCCCCAAACAGTCCCTCAGACTGTTGGAGGGCCGGAGTATAAAAAAAACCTATGAACAAATCTCTATGCACATTGCACATACCTTATTTAAAGAAAAAACCAAAATGGGAACAAATACAATATTTAAAATAAAGAAGTAATAAAGTAATAAAGTAATTTATACTTCTTTATTAACAAGTAAATTTAAACTTCAATCAACCAACTCCCTTCATTTCTCCTTCCTTTCTCTCTCCCCTCTTTCTTTTTTCCCTCCCTCACTGCCACCCACCCAAACTCCCCGCCCCCTGGCTTTCCTCCTCCTCCTTGCTGCCGCCAAACGCTCAGCAGCAGAGTGGATGGGAGATTCGGGAGCTTATTATATAGACCCATAAAATATCGTACGCTGCCGCGGGCCGGATAAATAGCCCCAGTGGGCCCATGGGCCGCAGTTTGGGGACCGCTGGGATAGACAGTTAGAATGCCTGTACGAAGTGGTGGTAGTGGAAAATTAGGGGATTCACCAACTAGACTACCATGGAGAGGGCTTAGAGTGGGGGGAAAGTTTGGGAGATTACAGCCTCGGGTTGGAAGGATGAAGAGTGGCAAAGAAATGAGATTGGCAGAGAGCGATATACACCAACGGTATCAAACCCGCGGCCTGCGGGCCAGATGTGTTATGCACTGGCCAGGCCCACCCCCAGTTTAGTGATGGGGGGGAATCACTATATGTCACAAGATGACAATGTGACACTGTGAATTTGACATCCCTGATACTTTCAAAATTTACTTGAATTTCTGGGTGCCAGGCTGCTGAAAGACTTGGACTCAGGCTGCTATTACTAAATACCAAATCTTGTTATAAGAAGCCCTTATAAGAATATATTCTTTTTCTGTATTAAAAATTAACTTCTAAGAAGAGAGGGGTAATTGTAACCCCTACTACATGTTTAAATGTTTGTATGTCTGTGTGTTTTTTTAATGAAAAAAATCAATAAAGTTTTTTTTTAAATCCTCTGCTATGTAGAAAGGAAGTGCAAACAGGCCTGTCTGTATTACTGTATCCTAATTTGGAGTTATTCCTCTTTCAAAAGCTGTAAGTCTAAGCAAAAGCCAGAGTACATCAATAGTCCTCTTGGTTCTGATTGGATGTTCTGCTTTGCTAGTGGTACTGCTTCATTATCACCCAACATGCTGGCCAGAAGTTTCCTCATCTGACCTGCTGGATTTGATAACTTGACAGGGATTGGATTCCCCATCTAGTTGTGCTGGAGAACTTCAGAATTATTTTACCGATCTTAGAAGGATGGAAGAGGCTGAGTCAACCTTAAGCCTATTGAGATTCAATTGCCAAACTGCTGGCAGCCGGTGATCAGCAGAAGTAGCTTGCAGTACTGCACTCTAACCACTGCACCACCTAGGCTCATAATCATACTGCTAATTTTATACGTAGCAATGAGTCATTGAATTGAGAGCCAGCGTGATCTAAGTGTTAGTCTGGGGTTGGTCAGCAGAGCTGGGTTCAAATTCCTGTTCAACCATAAAGAGCCTCTGTCTTTCTCATTCTCTCCATCTAAACTTACAGTCTTTGGGTGAGGATCAAAATAGGGTTAAAAATTTGTGGCGATTTGCAGTCATCCAGGTCATAGTTGTCCCAAAGGTGCTTTTTCGGGAGGCAACCGGACTTTTCTTGTTTTTTCATTGAAGACATTTTGCTTCTCATCCAAGAAGCTTCTTCAACTCTGACAGGATAGTGGAGAATGGAAAGAGCTCCTGACAGAAGAAAAAACAAGAAAAATCCAGTTGCCTCCTGAAAAAAGAACCTTCGGGACATCAAAATAGGATGCATGTATGTGATTATTTCCTGGCAGGGAAGTTAAACCTACGGTAAATAATTTCCTTTCATTATAGATTGAAGGAGCTTGGAGAGAAGATGGGAAAGGCCTCAGTATTTGGGACCAGTTTGCTCACACGCCTTTGAGAATCGACAGTGATGATAATGGAGATGTAGCTTGTGACAGCTACCACAAAATAGAGGAAGATGTGGCTGCTCTGAGAGAGATCAAGGTGACCCATTATCGTTTTTCACTCTCCTGGCCTCGTATTCTCCCAGATGGGACCACCAAGCATGTCAATGAAGCTGGCCTGAAGTACTATGAAAGACTTGTGGATGCACTTCTTGCAGCAAATATCCAACCTCAGGTAAAAAGAAAAACAAAAACAATGTGAGATTCCTTACAATCTCCTTACAGCAGGGGTCTCCAACCTTCGCAACTTTAAGCCTAGTGGACTTCAACAAGTTCTGACAAGTTAAGGACAAGTTGAAGTCCTCCAGGCTTAAAGTTGCCAAGGTTGGAGACCCCTGTCCTACAGCATATGTTTGGAAGGAGGAACAAGATGTCATCTTTTGGGTTTGCAATGAGATGGTTTGTTATATACAGGTAGTCCTTGACTTACAATCTCAATTGGGATCAAAATCTCCATTGCTAAGGAAGGTGGTTGTTAAGTGAATTGGGTCGTTTTATGACTTTTTCTCACCACGGTTGTCAACGAACCACTGCATGGCCGTTAATTGAATCTTGCTTCCCCCGTTGACTTTTGGTTGCCGGAAGTCAGCTGGAAGGGTAAAAAATGGTGATCACATGATTCTATAACGCTGCAAACATTGTAAATAATATTATCAATTGCCAAGCACCAAAATTTTGATTGTGTGACTGTGAAGATGCTGTGACGATTATAAGTGTGAGGACCAGATGTAGGTCACTTTTTTCAGTCAGTCACAACATATCAGTCACGAAACATATGGCAGTAATTCGAAGACTACCTATAGTCCAAGTTGAGTATACAATACTCTAGACATGTCAAAGGTACTTACATCTATCAAAGATGTAAGAAATGGTCCAAACCAGTTTCGCCCAAACTGGTAAGAAGCTGTTAGTGATGTCACAATGATGTCACAGAACCGGTTCTTTTATATATATTCAATACTGTGTTCAGTTTTGGAGACCTCACCTACAAAAAGATATTGACAAAATTGAACGGGTCCAAAGACGGGCTACAAGAATGGTGGAAGGTCTTAAGCATAAAACGTATCAGGAAAGACTTAATGAACTTAATCTGTATAGTCTGGAGGACAGAAGGAAAAGGGGGGACATGATCGAAACATTTAAATATGTTAAAGGGTTAAATAAGGTTCAGGAGGGAAGTGTTTTTAATAGGAAAGTGAACACAAGAACAAGGGGACACAATCTGAAGTTAGTTGGGGGAAAGATCAAAAGCAACGTGAGGAAATATTATTTCACTGAAAGAGTAGTAGATCCTTGGAACAAACTTCCAGCAGACGTGGTTGGTAAATCCACAGTAACTGAATTTAAACATGCCTGGGATAAACATATATCCATCCTAAGATAAAACACAGGAAATAGTATAAGGGCAGACTAGATGGACCATGAGGTCTTTTTCTGCCGTCAGTCTTCTATGTTTCTAATTCAATTCAATTTATTAGATTTGTATGCCGCCCCTCTCCAAAGACTCGGGGCAGCTCACAACAATATATGTATATATTTATTTTTATTTTTATTATACATAATGCAAACAAACAAACAAAACAAGACCTATAAACATACCTATATATATACAAATTGAATTTACTTAATGTTTAATACTTTACAATTCTATTGGTGCTGATCTGCAGACGTTGCCATCTTTTTTTTAATGTAATTTATTATTATTTTTGTTTGGGGGGGTTGCCATCTTGTTTTCGGCTCTTTTTAAAAAAAATTATTTTATTTCTTGGCATGAGACATGTTAAGGAACTTTGCAGAACAACCCTTAAGTTTTTAGCGACATCTTGCACGAATATGCATGCTTGTGAGATATGCACTAATCTTTCATTATTCCCACCCACATCTCTGCTAAGAAGCCAAATACAGTATAATTTTTGCATGCACAACATCTTTTAATTGACAGCAAAAAGATTTCAGCATGGAAGCACTTCACATTTGTTGACTCAAGCATTACATATTTGCACCCCATGACTTGGCTGTGGTTTCGTAGAAGAGTTTAAAAAGCCATTTCTCCCAAAGTAATATTTTACAACTTGCCACAGATAACTGGTTAATGTAACCCAAAAAAATGATAGACTTTTGTAAATGCTTGTCTTAAATTTTAGATAACCCTGTACCACTGGGATCTTCCTCAAGCCCTCCAGAATATTGGAGGGTGGGAAAACGACACCATCATTCAGAAATTCAAAGATTATGCAGACCTCGTTTTTCAGAGATTGGGAGACAAGGTGAAGTTTTGGATAACTTTAAATGAGCCTTATGTCATTTCCAACCTTGGTCATGGTTATGGGGTATCTGCACCAGGTAAGGTCTTTTGCTAATTCTTCGTTTTTTTGGGAAAATACTTTTTTAAAAACCAGAGGATATTGTTGATTATTAAAATTTCTGTTGACCCAAGAAAGGAGAGTTTTGCAATTAACAGAGAACTTAGAGTTCTAGGTTTAATCTAATGTAAAAGTGACCTTTAGCCTTTGAAGTATTGCTGAATTATATATATTTTGACCACTTTAATCATCAGGACCAATTGTGAAGGATTCACGGGTTCTTTAGTCTTAACTCAGTATTTCTGATTCTTCTAAGCAAAGCATCAGAAACAGAAGTACTGTAATTAATGGAAGACATTAATGGAGCTCAGAGCTTTGGAAAAACCGAATAGCAAATCTCTTCTCAGATGAATAAATTCTGAATTGCCTCTTGGGTCTGTTAATCAATCTTGTTGGAATGTCTCAGAAAGTCACAGGAAACATTATCCAATAGATTCCTACAGGAAGAGCATAGCGTGTTAGAAATCATTATAAGCCATACATAAGCCTTTACTTCTTTTTTATCTTAGTCCAGGTCTGCTGCAGCTATGCTGCCAAGCCTGTTTAAATTTTTATAGTTCTTCCTCTTAAGCCAATGGGCCATGATAAACTTCAACTGCCTGTATTTATTTGTTTGTTTGTTTATTTGTTTGTTTATTTATTATTGGATTTGTATGCCGCCCCTCTCCGGAGACTCGGGGCGGCTAACAGCAACAATGAAACAGTGTACCATAGTAATCCAATACTAAAACGATTAAAAACCCATTAATATAAAAACCAAACATACATACATACATACCATGCATAGAATTGTAAAGGCCTAGGGGGAAAGAGGATCTCAATTCCCCCATGCCTGACGGCAGAGGTGGGTTTTAAGTAGCTTACGAAAGGCGAGGAGGGTGGGGGCAATTCTAATCTCTGGGGGGAGTTGGTTCCAGAGGACCGGGGCCGCCACAGAGAAGGCTCTTCCCCTGGGTCCTGCCAAGCGACATTGTTCAGTTGACGGGACCTGGAGAAGATCCACTCTGTGGGACCTAACTGGTCACTGGGATTCGTGCAGCAGAAGGCGGTCCCTGAGATAATCTGGTCCAGTGCCATGAAGGGCTTTATAGGTCATAACCAACACTTTGAATTGTGACCGGAAACTGATCGGCAACCAGTGCAGACTGCGGAGTGTTGGTGTAACATGGGCATATTTGGGAAAGCCCATGATTGGAAGTCTGCTGTTGTTTAAGCAACATAAATTATTCTCAGCAACTTATCATATTTTTCAGAGTATAAGGCGTACCTTAGTTTTGGGGGAGGAAACTAGAGGAGGGAAATCTGCCTACCAGATATTCATCTGGCTAGCATCCTTAGTCTGGTCAGCTTTAGAATATAATTTTATCCCCTGGTTAGGGCTTTTAAAAAAATCTTGTTTGAGAGAGTAACCGTGAAAGAGCCTGCAAGCCAGTAAGAGCTGGGAACATTGTTAGCACCTCGTTAGGGCTGGAAAGAAACTTATTCGGAGCAAGTAGAGCAATGAAAAAAACCCTGCAAAGACTTAGGCCTTGGAAAACATTCTTCAGAGAGGGTAACAATGAAAAAGCCTGCAAGGTAAGAACAGGGAAGATCGTTAGCCCCTAGTTACAGCTGGGGGGGAAAAAGCTTCGAAAAAAGCTACATTCAGAGTATAATATGCACTCAAATTTTCAGCCTCTTTTAGGGAGGAAAAAGTTGCGTCTTATATACCAGAAAATATGGTATATAACTGATATTGGTGCATAGGGAAGTATGGCTTTAACACAGATATGTAATTGTGTAAATGAGTTGCAGAAAAGTTTTAGCTTAGAGTTTTTAATTAACCACGGGATTCACTCAGGACAGACACTTACGTACATGTCAGTAATAAACTATGATATAATATGTATAATAATAATAATAATAATAATAATAATAATAATAATTTATTGGATTTGTATGCTGCCCCTCTCCATAGACTCGGAGCGGCTCACGACAAAACAATAACAATGTAACAAATCTAATATTAAAAACATCTAAAACCCATCATTAAACCATACAACGCAATCATACCATACGTAAACTATATAAGCCTGGGGTATCTCAATTCCCCCATGCCTGGCGACATAGGTGGGTCTTTAACAACTTATGAAAGGCAAGGAGGGTGGGGGCGGTTCTGATCTCTGAAGGGAATTGATTCCAGAGGGCTGGGGCCGCCATAGAGAAGGCTCTTCCCCTGGGGCCCACCAGACGATATTGTTTAGTCGACGGGATCCGGAGAAGGCCAACTCTGTGGGACCTTATCGGTTGCTGGGATTCGTGTGGCGGAAGACGGTTCCAAAGGTATTCTGGTCTGATGCCATGTAGGGCTTTATAGGTCATTACCAACACTTTGAATTGTGACTGGAAACTAATCTGCAGCCAATGCAGGCCACGGAGTGTTGAAGAGACGTGGGCAAATCTGGGTAGCCCCACGATAGCTCTTGCGGCCACATTCTGCACGATCTGAAGTTTCTGAACACACTTCAAAGGTAGCCCCATGTAGAGAGTGTTGCAGTAGTCGAACCTCGAGGTGATGAGGGCATGAGCGACTGTGAGCATACTTTGGTTTTCCTTGCAGAAAAGCAAATAGATTAAAATCTATGATTAAAATATAACTATTGCTACTCCTATAGCTGCATGAGACCATTCCCATGTCACTGTTTTCTCAGGCATATCTGGAAGACCTGGCCGTGCCCCTTACGTTGTGGGACACAATTTGATCAAGGCACATGCAGAAGTGTGGCATCTCTACAACGAAACCTACCGTCCCAGACAAAAAGGTTTGATCTCTCTTTCCATCAGTATCGAGTGGGCCGAACCAAAGAACCCTCACAAACAGGAGGATTATGAGGCTGCTGAGAGATACATTCAGGTAATACAACATCTGTAACATTGAGACCCGACACCACCACCACCTCCGGCTTGGACTCTGAGTTGTTGCTGGACCACAGCTTCCATCTGCTTTGATAACAAATTATATTATCTAAGGAGCAGCTGAGATACAAGCTATTGGTAATCAGGATACAATGTTGAGAAGGTCCACCATTTCATAAACTAAATAATGCTATAAACCAGAACTGTCCAGCTTGGCAACTTAAAAAACTTGTGGAGTTCAACACCCAAAATTCTGGGAGTTGAAGTCCACAGGTCTTAAACTTGCCCACTTTGGACACGCCAATGTAAATTGTATCATGTACTCTCAATAAGGTGTATAGTTTTGTTTGGTTTTAAAGCCAAAAAATATGTATTCTTCTATTAAATAAACCAACAGAAACATAGTTTGAGTATTCAGTAGGTATTACAGTGTTCCCTCGATTTTCGCGGGGGATGCGTTCTGAGACCGTCCGCGAAAGTCGAATTTCTGCGAAGTAGAGATGCGGAAGTAAATACACTATTTTTGGCTATGAACAGTGTCACAAGCCTTCCCTTAACACTTTAAACCCCTACAGTGCAATTTCCCATTCCCTTAGCAACCATTTAGATCATTACTCACCATGTTTATTTATTAAAGTTGATTAAAAAAATATTTATTAAAGGCAGATGAAAGTTTGGTGATGATATATGATGTCATCGGGCAGGAAAACCCATGGTATAGGGAAAAAACCCGCAAAGTATTTTTTTAATTAATATTTTTGAAAAACCGTGGTATAGACTTTTCGCAAAGTTCGAACCCGCGAAAATCGAGGGAACACTGTACAGTGGTACCTCAAGATACGAACCCCTCGTCTTACGAACAACTCGTGATACGAACCCGGGGTTCAGAAAAAAATTGCCTTTTCTTACGAACTTTTTTCGAGTTACGAACGCCAAACCCGAACTTCCGGGTTCGGCGTTGGGAGGCTCCTAGGAAGCCGCCCGGCTGTTTTAAAAGGTGACAGCCGGGCTGGGGGGCTTCCCAACAACCTCCCGAACCCCGAACTCTTGCCGAACTTCCGGGTTCGGGGTTGGGGGGGGATGCTGGGAAGCCCCCCAGCCCGGCTGTCACCTTTAAAAACAGCCGGGGGGCTTCCCAGCAGCCTCCCGAAGCCGAACGCGGAAGTTCGGGTTTGGCATTTGGCTTCGGGAGGCTGCTGGGGAGCCGCCCGGCTGTTTTAAAAGGTCACAGCCGGGCTGGGGCGCTTGCCAGCAGCCCCGACTCCCCGCCGCTCACCCATGGCCGGCAGAAGATCGCTCTTGCCTGGCTTCCCCGCGAGGCATCAGGTCAGCATTCTGTGCGGGTGGGCGGCGGGGAAGCCGGCGGCTGTGGCAGCTGCTGCAGGAGGCTTTCCCCCTCCTCGTCCGCCGCCCGCCCGCCCAGAATGCTGACCTGATGCCTCGTGTGAAGCCGGGCAAGAGCGATCTTCTGCCGGCCATGGGCGAGCTACAATAGGCTTCCATGTCCTTCGCCCGTGCCTGGCGGGAGGTGAAGAGTGCTTTGCCCAGTGCAAAGTTGACAGCAAGCAGCTCCGCAGTCGCCGAAGGAGGCTTAACAGCACCCCTCTGTCCCACCCATCGCCCGTGGCCAGCAGAAGAGCGGGGATAGGCAGGAGGAAGTTATGCCGGATATGGGCGATGGGTGGGACAGAGGGGTGGGGTTAAGCCTCCTTTGGCGGCTGGGGAGCTGCGCGGCTTTGCCTTTTGCTGGGAGGGCAAGTGAAGCGCCGGATCTCCTGCCTTTTGCCCAGCCAAACCCCCAAATGTCTCCGCTGTAGCAGCTGCTACAATAGACTTCCACGCCTTTCGTCCGTGCCTGGCGGGAGGTGAAGAGTGCTTTGCCCAGTGCAAAGTTGACAGCAAGCAGCTCCGCAGTCGCCAAAGGAGGCTTAACCCCACCCCTCTGTCCCACCCATCGCCCGTGGCCGGCATAACTTCCTCCTGCCTATCCCCGCTCTTCTGCTGGCCACGGGTGATGGGTGGGACAGAGGGGTGTGGTTAAGCCTCCTTCGGCGACTGCGGAACTGCGCGGCTTTGCCTTTTGCTGGGAGGGCAAGTGAAGCGCCGGATCTCCTGCCTTTTGCCCAGCCAAACCCCCAAATGTCTCCGCTGTAGCAGCTGCTACAATAGACTTCCACGCCTTTCGTCCGTGCCTGACGGGAGGTGAAGAGTGCTTTGCCCAGTGCAAAGTTGACAGCAAGCAGCTCCGCAGTCGCCAAAGGAGGCTTAACCCCACCCCTCTGTCCCACCCATCGCCCGTGGCCGGCATAACCTCCTCCTGCCTATCCCCGCTCTTCTGCTGGCCACGGGCGATGGGTGGGACAGAGGGGTGTGGTTAAGCCTCCTTCGGCGACTGCGAAACTGCGCGGCTTTGCCTTTTGCTGGGAGGGCAAGTGAAGCGCCGGATCTCCTGCCTTTTGCCCAGCCAAACCCCCAAATGTCTCCGCTGTAGCAGCTGCTACAATAGACTTCCACGCCTTTCGTCCGTGCCTGGCGGGAGGTGAAGAGTGCTTTGCCCAGTGCAAAGTTGACAGCAAGCAGCTCCGCAGTCGCCAAAGGAGGCTTAACCCCACCCCTCTGTCCCACCCATCGCCCGTGGCCGGCATAACCTCCTCCTGCCTATCCCCGCTCTTCTGCTGGCCACAGGCGATGGGTGGGACAGAGGGGTGGGGTTAAGCCTCCTTCGGCGACTGCGGAGCTGCTTGCTGTCAACTTTGCACTGGGCAAAGCACTCTTCACCTCCCGCCAGGCACGGACGAAAGGCGTGGAAGTCTATTGTAGCAGCTGCTACAGCGGAGACATTTGGGGGTTTGGCTGGGCAAAAGGCAGGAGATCCGGCACTTCACTTGCCCTCCCAGCAAAAGGCAAAGCCGCGCAGTTCCACAGTCGCCGAAGGAGGCTTAACCCCACCCCTCTGTCCCACCCATCGCCCGTGGCCAGCAGAAGAGCGGGGATAGGCAGGAGGAGGTTATGCCGGCCACGGGCGATGGGTGGGACAGTGGGGTGGGGTTAAGCCTCCTTTGGCGACTGCGGAGCTGCTTGCTGTCAACTTTGCACTGGGCAAAGCACTCTTCACCTCCCGCCAGGCACGGACGAAAGGCGTGGAAGTCTATTGTAGCAGCTGCTACAGCGGAGACATTTGGGTGGGGGGGGAGGCAGGAGGCAGGAGATCCGGCCCTTCACTTGCCCTCCCAGCAAAAGGCAAAGCCGCGCAGCTAACCAGCCGCCAAAGGAGGCTTAACCCCACCCCTCTGTCCCACCCATCGCCCGTATCCGGCATAACTTCCTCCTGCCTGTCCCCGCTCTGGCAGAAGAGCAGGGGCAGGCAGGAGGCAGTCTTTAACATGCCGCAGAGGCTCTGGAGCGCCGCCTGGTCTTCGCAGCACTGGCTTTCGCCCTTGTTGCATTCGCGAGCTTTCATTCCCAGGAAGCTCTCCGAGCTCGGGAAGGATCCCACGGTCAGTCGGCTGCGGGCGGGATGAAGGCGAATGCGGTCCGGAGGCTGGGAGGGAGGCGGAGAAAGGGATCAATGTAAAAGCGCTGGGCTGGGAACGTCTTTGGCCAATTAGCTCCTGGAGCGTGGAGGCTGCCTCCCTCCTCCTCCCGTATTCCGCCTCCCTTCCCTTTGAGTCATTGCAGCCGGACAGTAACTGTCTACCCAATCCACCCATGAGGCTCCCTCTGGGCAGTCTGCACTGTCTCTCTCCCCCCCCCCCCCGGTCTCCCCCCTCTACCCACCCCTGAACGATCTGAATGCCGGCAGCAATGAGGCAAAAGGGGTGAGTTTTCTGCTTGCACGCATTAATCGCTTTCCCATTGATTCCTATGGGAAACATTGTTTCATCTTACGAACTTTTCACCTTACGAACCTCCTCCCGTCACCAATTAAGTTCGTATCATGAGGTATCACTGTATATCTAATTTGTACTTGAGTTATGAAAAATGTTAAAATCCCTGATGTTAAGTTCTGGTACTGAAGAGACTCAGAGACAAGGAGTATCTAACAGCTCTTTATTAGAAACATAGAAACATAGAAGATTGATGGCAGAAAAAGACCTCATGGTCCATCTAGTCTGCCCTAATACTATTGTAGAAGTCATAGATCCAGCAAAGGAACCAGCCGGGAAGTGCTCTCTTTAAATAGAGGGCTGGTTCAACCAATCATCAGTCTTGGTTTTCCCGCTTCACAGAGTGGACCTTGAGGTAGACATAATAGATAGAGAACATAGATCGGTGATGGCAAACCTTTTTTTGGTTCATGTGAAAAAGGGTGGGTGTGTGTGCACCCTTGCGCACAGGTATGTGCCCACACCCATTCCCTCCCCCCATGCATGCGCATCCCCCGCACTGCCCCATTATTGCACACAACCCCTCGCGCAAGCACACAGACCTCCCTGAAGCCTGGGACGGTGAAAAATGGCCAAACAGGAAGTTTGGGGAAACGGACTTCTGGTTTGCCCATTGTGCTGTTTTTTGCACTCCGGAGGTTTCAGAGGTGGCCAAATGTTCCTGAAAGGAAGTTTCCTAAAGCCTCTAGAGGCTGAAACAGCTTTCCCCAAGGCCAGAAAAAAACCTGACAGCGCAGACATGTATGCTGTAGCTGACATAGGACAAAAGGTTGTGTGCCCTCCAATATGGATCCACGTGCCACTTGTGGCATACATGCCATAGGTTCACCATCACTGTTATAGGTTGTGGGAGCTCTGACACACTTAGAGATTAGGACTAGAAGGACACCAACAAGATGTCCTTGGAAGATAAGAGACTGCAGCTGTAACTACCAAGCAGTTAGATCAAGGTTACAATGTGGAGACTCAATTGGTATCTGGGGGAAGAGGTTTGAGAAGCTGCTCTTTTGCAAATAAGTTGGTTAGTGTGTTTGTGTAACTCTTTGATTTCTCGTGATGTCCCACCACAGTTTTTTGCTGGTTGGTTTGCTCATCCTATTTTCAAAACCGGGGATTACAGTGATCTGATGAAAAAGAGGATACAAGAAAGAAGTTCTGGCAAATCACGGTAAGTGATTGATTAATGCCGAATAGTTCTCGGGATAGGCTATAAAAAAAGAATCATTCAATTAGCCATCGCTCTCCACTGCCTTATGTCACAAAAGGAAAAGAAATAAACAGAAGTAAAAGAGAATCCAAGTGCCAGCTGTTAAAAACGAAATCGTCTTCTGATGACCAATTGTCTTAACAACAGTATTGCAATTGATGGGCCCTGATAGTTGGTGGTTCTTCAGAGGTTTTTGAATGTTTCTGAATGGTGGCGAGGAGTATGCTGACAAACTCCTTGGAACAATCAGGCCAGCTTCCTCAAACCACTGTCAGGATATTTTCTGGTGACCTCAAAAATCTATGAAGGATGAGAAAGTGGGAGGGAGGGGAGGGAGGAAGGAAGGAAGGGAGGAGCTTTGAAACAACATGTTCTGGATGACTGAAAATCTCCAGATACTAAATGTTCATGAAACTTGTGAAGCTGCAGAAGTTCAAGAGAAGGCTAGCGTTCATTTCTACTACAACCAGTAGTAAAGCAACTCAGTTCCTGGTTCCAGTCATGAAATTGGGCATGTTCAGACCAGATTTTGAGTTACTTAAGAACATCCACTGTTCTTATACCCTTAGTAAAAGGTCAGTTTTCAGTGTCCTGTTTTTGTCCTTTGAAGATGACAAAGTGCCTACAATGGAACTTATGCTACATTATAACTCAGAGTCCAGATGATGTAGTAATATGTAACCTTGCCAGTCCTTTGTATTAAATGTATCATGTAAAAATCTATTTTTCTATTTCCATGTGTGTTTGTGTTATGTGCGATGCAGGCTCCCTGAATTTACTGAAAGTGAAAAGCGAAGAATTAGAGGCACATATGACTATTTTGGCTTGAATCATTATACCACAATCCTGGCATCCAATTTAAATTTACCTGCTGTTGTAACCTCCTACGATGCAGATAGGTAAGCTGCAGGCATGGTTTTATATTGCATTACATTATGCACCATTTAAGTAATCCTAATAAAAATGAAATACAAAGTTAGCCATTTTCCAGGATGAAATTACTGGATTTTGTGATTGCACAGTAATATTTACCATTGTGTTATTTGATAAAATGGGAAACACCCCATATTTTGAGAACTTTGGTGGCGCAATAGTTAAAATGTTGTATTGCAGGCAAATTCTGCCTGTAGCCAGGAGTTTGTTTCTGATGAGGCTCAAAATTGACTCATCCTTCCATCCTTCCCAAGGTCAATAAAATGAAGACCCAGATTGTTGGGGGCAGTATGCTGACTCTGTAAACCTTTGAGAGAGGGCTGTAAAGAATGGTGTATAAGCCTAAACGCTACGCTGTTGCAATTTTGAAGCACATATACATCACATATTACAAGACAAGTTTCCATAAGACTATGTAGAAAAAATGGCTGATTCTCAAAGAGCCAGAGACGTTTTGATCTTTGGTATACATATTGTTATGCCGGGCGTCACAGTACAAGCCCCAATTAAGTCTGAAGTGGAAATTCAAACACACACTCTCTTGCAAAGTAAACAAAGGCAGTTTATCACAAAGGAAAAATACTGTCCAAATGCACTTTTATCAGCCAAAGTGCTCTTCTACAAACCACAAACTTTGAAGACTGTGATAAGCCAAAACAAAAGCAAAACAGATAGTCACAGCCACCATCCCCCTTCAAGAGTCTTCAAGCCAAACTTAACTGTGAATTAGTCCAAGAGTCCTGGTAAAATCTGAAACAGTTCAAAGAGTCCTTGCAAAATGCTGATGTAAAACACAGTTCTCTCTCTCCAAATGGATAATCTCCCATACCAAGAGGCAACAAGGCTGGCAATTATCAGCAGCCCCATTAGCCTAATTGCCCCAGCCACAGGTGTTCTCCCTTATTTCCTATAATACTTGCGCAGTTGTTCCTTGATATCAACCTGCGTCTGCAAACATCTATGAATACCTCTTTTTCTGAATCTTAAGATGGTAACGACGGTGATGGTTCACTAATGGGGTAATTACCTCCTCCGATCCTACTTCACTTCCAGAATCTTCCCCTGACACAGACGCTTCGCTGTCGGAAGCTGTTGGCAGTAAAACCGGCCTCTGATAATATGAGGATTCTCCCACATCAACCCCCACAGTCCTTGGAGCAGGAGCTGGCCCAGAGCCAATCACAACACATGTATCATTTGTCCAGTATAAAATGCATTTTGCGGATATCTCTAGTGCTTCTACCACATCTATACACCTCATTGTCTAAGTGATCAATATGCAGATCCTGTTACTTGTGGGATGTTAACTTTTTTAAAAAATGCAAATACATAAAATATTCTTAATAATATGTACATTCAAACCAAGCCAGCAATTCCAATTTTTTACTTTATTACAGGGACACCAGTACTTTTGTAGATCACAATGAGTGTCAAAATCTCGTAAGATTTTAAAAGAATGTCAAAACCACATGACATTTCATAAGATTTTGGCCAATTTTTTTTTTCTTTCATTTTTACTTGGTCCTGCTCTGTGGGCCATTTATAGTATCCTTGCAGGCAACCAATAAATCACTGGAGTATAAAATTGAAAGCCAATACTTTGAAACTATGGATTATTTCAACAATATTTTTTTTGAAAATAGTCTTAAATATAAAACTCTATATTGTAAATCCTTTTAGAAGTCATAAAATCTCGGTTCAAAACCAGACAACTTGTTTATCTCTGCCTTATTTACCCCATAGTGATAAACAACATTGCATATTATTCAAAAGATATAATTAAAAAGCCAAAAAAATACAAAAACCAAAACACCTCCTCACTAGCAATCAAAACCCAGAGGGGCAAAGATTAACAATAAGATTAACATTACACCAATAATAAAAAGGAAACAATGCCCCAATCAAAAAATTAACCAACTCAAACAAGCTAACAGTAAACAGCCTAATCAAGGAACCACCAAATCTACTTCCACCAACACTGACAGAGCAAGCTACTTGCATATAAAAAGAGAGTAAACCCATACCCTTCTAGTTCTGATGATGTTACTTAGGCGGGTAATGAGATGTCTGCAAGAAAGCAATCAAGCACCAAAGAGCTCATATACAGTATTTATGTTTGCTTTGACAGAGGTGTTGCTTCCATAGTAGACCAGAGCTGGCTGGGTTCTGGGTCCTTTTGGTTGAAAGTGACTCCGTTTGGCTTCAGAAGACTCTTAAAATGGATCAAAGAAGAATACAATAATCCACCTATTTATGTGACTGAGAATGGAATTTCTGAACGTATAGATGGAGGCTTGAATGATACCTGGCGCATACATTATTTAAAGAGTTATATCAACGAAGCATTAAAAGGTATGTGGTCTCCAAATCCAATAAATCCTTCTACCTTATCTGTATTTTCCTTGAAAGAGTGAGCATTTAACTAATTTTCCTATGAATGCATGTAATGGAGAAAGAACAGAAATCAGAAATTCTAACCCTGTGAATGATTATGTTGAAGAATACGGTGCAGAATTTCCACACTGCTTTTGAAAATTCAGTCCCTATTGCACATTTAATTATTCTGCTGATCTCTAGCATTGGAACAAACTAGTTTAGTAATTGCTATTTATTATTTTTTAAAGCTTTGTGAGTGTGTTAAATGCTGTGTATGGAGTGTAGAGAAAAAATAAACCCTACAAATATTACCAAGAACAGGTTAGCATTTCTAATGTTAATAATATTAAAAATAAGTTAAAATATATTGCGTAAGGAGGCTAAGACTTTATCAGGACCACTAGAATGGAGATTTTCCTGGAAAGGGAGCTAATTGAAACTAGTTGATCATTTGAGGCTACTTCCAACTTGATGGCTCTGTTTTACTAAAGGAAGGAAGCGGCTATGTACCTCTATTATATAATCAATCTCTTCCTGATAAAAACATTAAAGCAGCAAAATATTAATCATCTATTTACTGCCTATATTCAGCTTTCCTTACTGGAAATATTGAAAGCCAGTTTGGTGTAGTAGTTAAGATAGTTAAGCTACAGGCCAAGAACCCAGTGAGTTCTAGTCTTATTTTAGGAATGAGAACCAACAGATTGACTTTGGGCTAGTTATTCTCTCTGAGCTTAACTCGCCTCACGGGGTTGTTGTTATGGGGAAAATAAGAGAGGAAAGAACAGGCACACAACCCTGTATGTAAGTGTTTAGTAATAAAAAATAAAAAAGTACATAGTGTTTAATGCATAGCAGGCTATCTTGCATTGAGCTTAAGGTTACTCGCTCTATATGCCTGGCTCTAGGATTTCTTTCTGTGCTTACTCCTTCAAGATTAAGTTTTGAAAGCAGTCCAGCTGCTTAGAGAGGTTGCAATCCAAATTATTTAGAAGTCTACATTGCATATGTCTTTGTAATTAAACTTGTATAAAATCACACTGTTAAGAATCTCTCCCCTTCCCTCTTTTATATATATACATATAACAGGAGTTGCATTGGATGGTGTTGATCTCCGAGGTTATACAGTTTGGACTTTGATGGACAATTTTGAATGGGCAGTGGGCTTCTCTGAAAAATTTGGCCTGTATTACACCAACTACACAGACCCCAATCTAACTAGAATTCCAAAAGAGTCCTCAAAATATTACACATCTGTTATCCGTTGTAATGGCTTTCCAGATCCAGCTAATGGACCTCATTTGTGTCTGAAACCAAAGCCTGAAGGTACTGTAGGTATATTAGAAGAAAAAGACCAGCTTTAAAGGGTATGATAAGATAATTTAAAATATTACTATTCTTTTAACTGTAACTGTAATAGTACTAGTCTGGACACAACTCTATATGATGGGGGGGGGGGGAACCCAAGAGGTTGAGGTTCTCAGGAGGACGTTACAATGCAATAGTCAGCTAATATTGATATGAAATACTGTCAAATATGTTGCTGAAAGGAACATCTTAATGAGCATTAGAGTATTCCCAAGAGGAATACTCAGGGATTGAAGCTAGAATATAGGAATTTTCATTTTTACAACCATGACTCAAATCCAATAAGTTGTTTTCTATACATGCCACTGACAGTAACGATCTTCTGTACTTTGGTTTGAGGTGTTTGAAAGTTACAGGGCAATTTTTAGGCAGTATATTTGGATATACCAGTTTACAAATCTTACATGGTTACTTTACCTTTGCAGATACTAGTAAACCATCAATTACAAGCACTACTCTGCCACTTACAAGCTCAACTGCTGCTACCAATACTAGTAATCTGCCACTTACAAGCCCAACAGGACTGGAAGATATCAAGAAAGTGCCATTTTTGGGATTGGACTTGACTTCATCTGAGGCTGAAATAGCTCTTTATGTTTTATTTGTCCTATGCTTGCTG
This sequence comes from Erythrolamprus reginae, assembly GCF_031021105.1. Lineage (NCBI taxonomy): Eukaryota > Metazoa > Chordata > Lepidosauria > Squamata > Dipsadidae > Erythrolamprus > Erythrolamprus reginae. Next base: position 166,844,112 of record NC_091950.1, on the reverse strand, counting down.
GCTATACTAGGTTTCGCTGGTTCCCTCTGTGCATGTAAAAAAGCCAAAAATATGTTGAAAAAATCAACATTTTAGCAATCAGAAATACCTTTTCTTTTCTCATCTGAAGACTGAGCCACATATATTTGAAGCTCTCTCTATGCATCTATGGATATTATTGTAGCAACGTGCATAAATTAGAAATATTTTGAAATTTTTTGCAGCCAAGATATACTTAAGAATTATACAATTTTGGGACACAGTTTTGCTGTGACTATGAAGATAAAACTAGAACATTCTCAATGTAGTGGGAAACATATACATGTACCTGTGCGTAAAAGTATTTAAGTGCATTTCAGAAAAAGGCCATTTGTTCAAAATTTCACAAGATGGAAATAGATTCTTGTATGTAAATATAATAAAGAATATTACAGAAAAATATTTAAGAATGGCTTTGCAACATTTGTCATGTTTCACAATTACTTCTGAGAACCAAATAACTGTAATAGGTACTAGTTGGAGACCTTTTGGCTTCATTTACTGTGACATTAATGCAACTTTCTCAATTCAACAGAAAGCATAGCTTCAAGTTAATAAAGACCTATTGAATTTTAGCCAGATTAGCTTAGTGAACTTTGCTTACACTTCGATGTGAGAAAGGGACAGAATTGTATTGTTTTTCTGTGAAATTTGTCCATCCATAAAATACCCAACTTCAATCCAATCAAAGTCCCTTGATTCCCCAAAAAAGCATGCCTGGAGAAATTGTAGTTAGCAGGCTATACGGTGATGGTGAACCTTTTATCCACCGAATGCCCAAACTGTCCATGCATGCCCAAACTGAAAAGTGCACACAAACGCGCACATGTATGGACATGCACACACGTATACACAACAGAGACCTGAAGAACAGCTAGCCAGCGGGACATCTCAACACCAGCAGCACGCAAGAGGTAAGATCTTTTTTGTTTGTGAGGTTCTGTTTCGTCCTTTGCAGAGAAACAAGCCCACAAAAGAAATGCCATGGGGATCTGACTTGGGGCTATGATGTGTGTGCCAGCAGAGAGGGCTCTGCATGCCACTCTGGCAGGCATGCCATAAGTTTGCCATCACGAGACTGTACAAAATGATAGTTTGGGGCTAATGTCTAGTATTAATCCAGTCTTTGCCTACGACAATTCTGCATTTTCAGTGAAGGCCCAAAAAGCACCCTTTTAAAACATTATTATGGGTAGTTTGCCTGCTGTAGCCAGTTCTACAAACTGTTTCCATATCTTTTCTTTCAATTGTTCTACTGCAATATACTGCATGAAATAAATATATAACAAACATGACACTCAAGCACATTAGCATAAATTAATAGCTAGGGTTGAATAAAAGAACCATGATTTATTACTTTTCAAGCAGCTGCACAAGTTTTGGGACATTTGAGTTGGATTGAAACTTAACATATCTTAAGCCTTAATGTCAAGCATTTAAGGACTTTAAAATCTCTTCTGAACACCAGTGGATGATGTCAAGTCAAATAAGAGATAATGAGGATGGATGTCGATATTGATCTTGTATCCAAAAAGGTGGCATGGGAGAAAAACAGGACATCTATTTTTGTATTTTAACAAAAAAAAAATATTTGTAAAAATACTGAATTAGATTGAACTGTGAATCTGAGTAATTGTGTTTTTCATTTTTCTGTTGTACTTGATTTTTAAAAGGTCTTGTCGAGGTAAGAAACATTTAAAATTAATTTGACCCTCCTATATTTCTGATGTTATGTACAAATAAATAGTTGAACGAGACATGTGATACAGTATAATTAATGGTAACCAGAGTAGCCATGTTGAATCACCAGACCTAGGTCCCAAATAGAATCGGTCTCTTTTCAAAATCTCCATTTATACAAGTCAGGAAAACAAACTATAAGAACCCAGTCTCTTTCTTACGGCACGGGGATCATTCCTTAGTTCTCTTTATAAAAAAGTATGACACACTTCAAAGAACGATCATGTTATGGTACCAAGTATTTTGGGGGGGGAAAACTTTATTGAATGCCGTGAGAGAAAAACTATGAATATTGGGCTGTTACAGAAGCATTACAGGGGGGGAAAAACCCTTCTCCAATTTATTAGGATTACACTCTTCTAGGCTGAGTGACTTGTTTGGAATTTGGAGATGCCTATTTGTTCAAAGATTTATATAGATAAAAAGTGTCTTTAGAGGACTGTATAAGGTAAATATGAAATTATAAACGCTGATGAGACATGGAGGATTTTTATATTGTTTTGGCAGTAGTTACATTTGCAGAATCTAGCTGCACAAGTGGGTTAGCATTTATTCCAGGCAGAATACCCATCCAAGCCCACTATGCAGCAGAATATTTTAACTGAATCTAAATCAAATAGGAAAAAAAAAAACCCAGTGATTTCTATGTACAGTTTAGTCATGTTACATTTGTTGGGTCGAATTTCCATTCCAAGTATTATTATCATCCTCTCCATCATCCTGAGTTCTCAATCGATAGATCTTGCCTTCTTTCTTAAATTCTTCATTCCGTTTTTCCAATACTCGTTTCCTAACTGCTTGCCTGAAGAAAAAAGAGATAGAGATTGAGTACAAATTCCAATAGTGGCAGAATTCAGGCCAATATTCTTGATCCAATTTTTGTATTTTTCACTCCAAATTTAAGGAAGTTGCCATGAGACCAGAAAATGAAATTTGATCATAAAGCATGGATTCATGTCAGACCCACACATGACCATTTGTTCAGCGATTATTCAAAATTACCATGATGCTAAAAAAAATGGACTTACAATCTATGCCCCAAGTTATGGCTGTTGCAGTGCCTCTGGTGTTTTGTGGTCAACATTTGTGTGCTTCAATCCCTACCTACACACTTATGACTCCAGGGGTGCTACAACTCCTCCCCACCTATCCATGCTTTTTGGCTGGACTGCACAGTGGCACCCTTCATTGAAGCTTGGGCTAAAATAGAGGGGACAAGTCCCAGTTGCTCCTATTGCCCTGTGCTCCACAGGTCCTGCTGTGCGCCATCCTTTGTCATTCAATCCTCAATTAATGACAGCAACCAGGATGAAGGGATTGCAGTTGCTAAGTGATGCTCTCATGTAATGTCTCGCTTTATTACCACATCACTTAGCTCTTGAAATTCCGGACCCAATTTGTGATAAAAAATCGAGGATTAATCATAAGGTGGACTGCTAATTTATTCCCAAAGCATAAATAAACATCTAAAACATGGAAGTTACATAGCAGCTATTTGCAAATGGTATTGTCATCCCATTCCATCTCCTGAGAATGGCTTAACTTTACCAGTGAAGAAGCAACTAACTAGGACACTCTAGTTTTCAGTCCATCCCATGAGATCAGACAGAACAGGCATAACTCAGGGCTTTACATGAAACAACTAGACAACCCATGATCTTTTGAGTCATTGTTTCAGAGATTCCTTAATGCTAAATCCTCAATTTAACAATGGCAGAGCTAACATACCGCCTACACTGGAAGGATTGGGGTATATTCAGAGATGGATCACCTTTGAAAATAGGCCAAGTTGAACTGAACAGAACAAACATCAGCCCAGGAAATGTTTTATGATACAGTATTTTGTAGTAAATGTTTTATGTCATAAAATGTTTCTTAAAAAGTGCCGTATTTCAAATCCATAGAAGTCATGGGTCCTGGATTTTGAATGCATTCTGTAAGTTAGAGCAATTTAAGAGGTTATGAAGCACCGGTTTGCCCAATTAATGGCTACAGGAATGAACTTTTTAGTAAAGGTAGTCCTCTACTTAAAACAGTTTATTTAGTGACTATTCAAAGTTATGATGTCACTGTTAAAAGTGACTTGTGACCCTCCTCACAGTCACATGATCAAGATTTGGATGCTTGACAACTGGTTCATATTTATGATGGTTGCAGTGTTCCCAGATCATGTGAACACCTTCTGACAAGTAAAGTTAATGGTGAAGCCAGATTCACTTAACTGGGTTATTAACTTAACAACTACACTAATTCACTTAACAACTGTTGCAAGAAAAGTTATAAAACGGGGACAAAAATCACCTAATAAATCTCACTTAAAACACTGCCACCTGGTAGGATCCAGGAGTCATGACTGCTGTGTTAAAGTACAACAGCATATGCCTGAAATTCAGATGGTCCTAACTGCTGGCCTTTCATAAAATTAAAGATAAAGGTTTCTCCTTTATTCAGTCGACTCCAAATCTAGGAGGCAGTGCTCATCTCTGTTTCTTAATCAAATCACTTCCGTGGTCATGTGGCCAACATGTATATGCTAAGGTGCATTGAACTCAGTTACTTTCTCACCGAAGTGCTACCCTGTTTTCCCCAAAATAAGATATCCCCTGATAATAAACCCAATTGGGATTTTGAGTGCATGGCAATAAGGCCAAGCCCTTATTTCAAGGTTAAAAAAATATAACACAGTGTTGTGATTCCGCCTGAGGCTCCTCAGGGAATGGCTGGAACTCTGCCGGCTCCATGCTCAGAGGGGGAGGACGAGGAACAGGAGGAGGAGGAGGACCAGGCAGACGGGGACGAGGAATGTCAGGACGAGGAGGAGGGAGAACAGCCTGAGACCCCCGGGGGGGAGCTCTCCCCAGCGAGTAGCCTGGAATCATTAGATGAGAACGCACAAGCCATCATAGATATGAGGCAGAGAAGGGCAGCACAACGAAGGGGACAATTAGCCAGGTATTTCCATCCCTAATAGGCAACAGCTGGGTTTGGGTGTGGTTCTCCTCAGAAAGGTTGAAAAGGCAGGCCCGCCCTTCCTGTATTGTGGAGAGTTATCTTTTGGGAGTCCTGTGACCTTGCTTCGATCCTTGGCGTCTCTGATTCTGGCTTGTGGCCTCGAAGGCTGAAAACTTAGGGGAGGCGTGGGTTTTATTATGTACAGTGGTGTGTGTGCCAGCAAGAAGCCTGTTGTATTGTCTGGCCGTCGTGACTCTTCTGTGAAGCTTCATAGCATTCCAGTTTGTAAGAACAGTTTTTGTTATCTGTGTTTGTTTTCAAAGATATAAAATGACTTTGCTTTTTACCAGCGTGTCTGGATACTCTTTTTAGTTGGTGTTGACGTCTGGGGGAACCCAGACAGAACACACAGGGTCTTATTTTCAGGGAAACACAGTACCTATTTGTCTACTTGCATTTGCATGCTTTTGAATTGCTACATGGGCACGAGCTAGGGCAAGTAATGGGAGCTCATTCCATCACAGTGCTTAAATCTCAAACCTGGGTTGTCAACATTCTAGTAGACAAGCTCAGCTTCTTTAACCGCTGAGCCACTGTCACTCCTTTGGCCCTTTGCCCAAGCATTGCATTGTCCATCTTGTACTGGCTTTCGGAACATGCCTGTGGTTTGGCCTGATTAAAAATAAAAAACATAAAAACAATGCATTTGTTGTTCTTTATTTTTAATCCTATGCTGACTGCCCAGAATCAGAGTTTGTGAGATGAGCAGCCTGATCAATCAAATAAATAAATACTGGGGTTTTTAGTCCCCTGCTATATCTACGGTTGGATTTTACAGCTCATGGAAAAACTAAACTAAAGAATAACATAAAGAGTCAAAAGAAACTTCCACATGAACTCTTTTTTAAAAAGGGGGGGTTCTACCTCTGCCTTTACTCTTGTTTGTAAATAATTCTCAATCTTCATAATTGAGAAAGGATTCTGAGAAGAAAAGAGACTCATTACCAGCAACCCATTGCCATTTTACTTCATGAGTGGATCTGTTTATTTCCCTAATTTTCCATCCTCAGGCTCCAAGTTTGTCTCCAAGGGCTACCCTGCTGTTTAGAAATATTTGGATTTTGTGCAGAGAACAGGAATTAATAACATTTCTTCAACTGATAAAAAAAACTTGAAATCTGATCCTTGATGGCTTTAGTAGGAAGTGCTTCTACCTGTTTGGTTCCGCAGTGCTAGGTGCTGAAGGATTTGAGTGCTGCTGTTGATGTCTTGCAGGAGGTTGGGATGAAGGAGGGCTGGTAAACAAGAAATTGCTAATAAATCGCCAAACAGCTATCAGTGGGTAAAGGATTGTGCCAAGGAACTTCCATAAATCTCCACTGGAAGACTGTACAACTGCTGTAGCTGGCCTTCCTGCCTATTTATGGTAAAACAAGCAAGCACTGTTTAGAAATTAGATTTTTGTAAAAAAAACAAAACAGCTTCTTGCTGTATTTTTTAACACATATGACTTTTCTGATATTCAATTTATAACTATTTGAATCCTGTACATTTCTTTCATTTCCCTTTTTTACACACTTACAGGCAACAATACTATTGAAGCACTTGGAGCAAGTCCCAGGTCTGATAATTTTTTCTCATAATCATCTTTGGTAAATTCTCTTCTGGGGAACATTGTTGCCAGTGAGAAGTTGCCATATGTGTTGCCAACAATCTGTAACAACAGAACAAACCAAGTTCATTTCTATTCTTTACACACAAGAGGAAATATAAATATATTTCCAAGACAAATAGACTGTTTTCATGAGGAACTGAAGATTTTTTTCATTAACAGTAAGAATATTTTGATGTTCACTTGCAACGATTGCTCAACTTGCATTAGTTGGTTCTGCATTACTGATGTGTTTGGTAGCAGACAATGTGCCTTATTAATGTCCGATAAATTAAATGATCCTTCAAAGCAGAAATTGAGTATTAAAAAGTACTGAATATACTTTGAAAAAAATATACTTTCTTTCATATGTTTTCCCCATTTTTGTGTTAGGCAACAACACTTTTCTTATTATAGAACAATCCTTTTCCCACAAGGAAAGAGATAGACACCAAATTTCAATTGCACTATTGGAGCGATCAATGGATGGGTAGATACACAGGCTGCAACCATGTAAATAGCATAAACACTGATTGAGATGCATATGAATTACTCACTTCTCTGTAATTCAACTTTTAAAAAGCCTCCTTATTAAACCTATTTCCTTAAAAATGTAAAGGCACTACAATAATTTAGTTCCACCATTAAAGCAGTTTCTATTTAATTAACTTTTTTTTTACAAAAAGAGATACTTCTTTACCTGTGCAGCAAACCTATGAGCTTCTTCCAAGGGGGCATCTGAAGGGAAACTATTAGTGAAAGAAGATCCATCTGGAAGGCGGAATTGGATTCTTGCTACAGCACTAGGGAAGATATTTTTCATTAAAACATTTGGTTTTACAAAGAACACCTTAGATTATAGAAAAAGGTGGTTCTACAGAAAAAAGAGTTCACTATTTATATCAACAATTGTATAAGAGTGGTAGAATCTGGGGTAGAATCAAAAGAGGAATCAACCTATAATTGCTATGCAGCCACAAATGGAATAATTTGTGGCTATGAAGTGATTTTAGGTTGATTTCTCTTTGAATCCCACCCACATGTTCTGCCACTCCTTCCCTTACAACAATGAAGAAAGATATCTGTGGATTCAGAATAAACAAATTCTCTGCCAAGAAGCTTTATATCCCTAAATTAGGAGGAGGAAAGAACTGGGACGAGGCTAAAATAACATCCAAAGTTATAGGCTCTTGCAAAATGCAAGGGTGGTTTTATGCAAGTTGAGAATAATAGGGACTGAAAAATCCAATTAGGGTACCTTTTTTCCTTTTGGGATGTTTCCTTCCTTGCTTCCATTTCAGCTTGCTTAGCCTGAAGAGCAGCAGCTTTTGCAGCTTCTGCTTCTTCTTTTGACCTTGCAAAACGAGCTGCTCTTTCAGCACGATCCTTCACGAGACAAAAAAGTGAGTTATTAACACAACTTTTCAATACTAGCTGCAGAAATCTGATGTCATAATGATTTTGATGTAAAAGGAATTGTTGTATTTGAGTTAGACCTAGATCAAACTATATTTGGATAGTTCCACTGAAATCAGTAATGAGCAACTGATTATTATTAAACTGGTTAAATATAACTGTACTCAAGATACCATAATCCATGCCAATTATCAAGGACCTATATTTAGGACTCATGGGCTGAAGTTTTCCTTGTACAAGTAAACCACACACTTGAATACTTACCATTGCGATTTGCTGCCTGATGCGTTCCCTAGCAGCTTTATCTTCAGCTTTTTCTCGGTTCCTTTCTTCCAATAATCGTTTTGTAAGTTCTTCTTCCTGTTTCCTTTTATATTCCAACATTTCTTTCCCAGTTTTTCGTCTATCTACTTCTTTTTTTATTTCTTTCTAAGTAAAACAAAAGATGTATTTTATATACTGGATTTAAATCACCATTCTGTATCTTTAAACACCAAGATAGCAATAAAAATGCAAAATGGAAACAAATAGCACAACTAAAATAGCTAAAAATCAAACATTAACATGTAATAAAACAATATTTCACAATTAAAAGCATAGTGGAAATGACATAACCAACCTCCAGGGGAAGGGAAATTAGGAGGCAAGTACATTTCTCTAGGAAGCACATTCCGTAGCCTCAGAATTTCACAAAAGACAATGTGACAAGATGAACTTCTGGTAATGGGAATGTCTTCAAAGGAGTATTTTTATTAATATGAGTACTGTATTTATTTAATTCTTATGGTGACTGGACAGTTTACAACAGTATAGGTTACCATTTGGATGTTTAAAGATCGTTACCAATACTGAGTGTTGTGGCTAGAATTTTATTGGCCAAGTGTGATTGGACACACAAGGAATTCTTCTTGGTGCACATGCTCAGTATACATAAAATAAACATAAGTTAATATTAGTAAACAACTAATAGGCAGTACAGATCTTTCAGTACAAGAATGTGCTTATATTTTGTAGTAATTGCAATTTCTATACATTTTTAACCCCAGTTAGGCCAAGTTTCAACCACAATCTATGAAGCTAGCATTTTCCTTACCAACTTGCCTCCATTTTATCTTAATTTAATTTCAGTATAAATTATGAAGTTTAAGTAATGTAAATAGTGGTGATTGCTTTCTTAGAATAGAAAACATATCTGGGTGTCATTCATGAACTCAATTAGAAAGCTTTGGATAACCTTTTTCAGGGATTTGTAAGTAGTAAACAACATACGTGACAAAGGACCCAATAAATATCAATGACTAGAATGTTTCATCTCATGTCAGAAATATAGGTACTTATTATTTAATTAAATTATTATGGTAATTATTATTTAAATTAAGTAAATATTTAATAAAAACACAGATTTATATAGTTCTTGTCCAATGCTGGTCCACACTGATGGCAGGATATTTCCAACCAGCAAGTTGTTACATGTCAGTCCCAGGGGAAAAATTGTAAAATTGAATTGTTGTTTAAATAGTACCACATTCACAATAAATATCCTTGTTCTCTGGGAGAAACCTAATTTTTCCATCTTTAGTTCTAACTAAAACCAGTGCGCAAAGTATTTAAAAATCTCCAAACCATCCATTCCTTCTCTGAACCTCCACACAACTCAAGCGGTTCTATCCAATTATGAAGATTTATTTATTTATTTGATCAGATTTCTATGCCGCCCTTCTCCTGAGACTCAGGCTCACAAAAAGAATACAATACATAAAGAAATCTAATATTTAAATATTTAAATGTATTTAAATATTTAAATTTAAATACATTTAAATATTTAAATACATTTAAATATCGCTACTAAAAACATAAAAATCTAATTTAAGTTAATTCTAAAAAAACCCTACACTTGAAAAAAAAAAGACATCCACATTCATCCTAATTATTCTTCATTCATGGGTCAGGAATATTAAAGGTTCTAAGTGTCCCCAGGCCTGTCAACAGAGATGTGTTTTCAGAGCTTTGCGAAAGACTGGGGAGTGGGGGTGATATGAATCTCCGGGGGGAGTTGATTCCACAGGGCTGGGGCCACCACAGAGAAGGCTCTTCCCCTAAGTCCCGCCAGGTGATAAGAATGTGAGTGACTGTGAGAACAGACTCCCGGTCCAAATAGGGTTGCAACTGATGCACCAAGCACACCTGGGCAAACATCCCCCTCACCATAGCTGAGAGATGGTATTCTAAGGTCAGCTGTTGATTGTGGAGGATGCCCAAGTTGTGGACCCTCTCTGAAGGGGACAGAAGCTGTCTCCCCATGGTGATAGACGGACAGGTGGAATTGTCCTTGGGAGGCAGGACCCACAGCCACTCCGTCTTGTCAGGGTTGTGCTTGAACCTGTTGACATCAATCCAAACCCTAACAGCCTCCAGACACCGGCACATCACTTCCACTGCTTCGCTGAGTTGACACCGGGTAGAGATGTGTAGTTGAGTATCATCAGCATACTGATGGTAACTCACCCCATGTCGTCGGATAATCTCACCCAAGATGTTGGTTTGAAGTTTCAATCTTTTTATTTTTTCTTTTTGAAGGGTAGTAACAATCCCCTTGGCACAATCTAAAAAGCTCTTTCTTGATTTCAATCTTTTTGTAGGAGATACTCGACCAAATAACGGGTCTGTTGGATCATGTAATACCTTTCCATATTCCACATCTTGTGCTATACTTCTTCTAACACCTGGTGGAACTATTCCCATTAAGATATATAGTTTGTCAAGTGGGATGGGGTACAGACATCCACTAAAATGCAACATCTATCACTAAGCACTCTATTCACCTATGTAAAGTGCACGGACTGGCCCCAAATGGGGCAGGCATACTCTCCTGCCGAGTAACACAATGCAGGAGTGGCCATTCGTAGAATAATGGGATGGGCATCCTAAGCAGTTTCAGCCAGCTTACTAGGATTTCACTGCTTTCTGGGCATGTCCTAACAGGAAAGAAGGGAACCACTGCAAAACAGTGTCCCCAAAGCCCAATCCTTGTGGGTTGAAAATATTGAAAGCCACTGTAAGGTCCAAAAAACTAGCAAAATTGCATTTCCCCTATTTATATGGCACATCAAAAACAAATGGCCTTACTGCTCTATTCTAAACTAATTCCAAATTAACACGAGTCCAAAAAATTCATTTTATCCAGATGTACCTAGAATTGTAAGTAACAATTTTTGAATTACCTTGCCTGAGAATAAAATATCTAAATTTTGTCTATAATTAGAAATCAGAAACAATACCCAGATCAAGGGAATGGTTTTTCAAAAATATATAAATATAAAATTATAATGATATTATTTTGTGTACTAGAATAAAATCTGGTGTTCAAAGAGATATTTAAATATCTTTCAGAATCAAGGGTCCAGTCCCTGCTTGGCTGAACTATCCACTGAACTATCCACAAAGGCAAGGATCAAATAAGCATCATTTCTCCATCCCTCCACATGTTTCTGAGGTATTAAAATAGACCTGTGTTCTTCCAACTAGAACATTAATAAGAGAGGCTGGCAATGCTAAAAATCAAATTATATTCTACCTGTTCTTCTTCTTTCTTTTTTTCTTCTCTTCTCTCTTCAAGTTTTTGTGTCACTCTGTATTTTGAAAGAAAATACGGTAAGTTCAAACTGAAACAATTTCCGAATAATGAAATCTCAGATCACTCACATCCAAATTTCACAATTCACCAGTGATAGCTATCCTACCATAACTTAATTCCATGAGTTTTGGATACAACATACTGACAAAAATTGTATGGTCAGAAAATGCAAAAAAAAAAAAAAATGTTCCTATGAACAGAAGGAATTCTAAGTGATATCTTATGCTATACATATTTCTATTTACACATCCTTGTCTATTTACACATCCTTGTTTTTTCATTTACTTTTCCAAACTTGGCTTTCTTCTTAAGGATGAGAATTCTGGAAAAAAACATTGATACAAGTTTCATTTTCCCTCTGATTTCATTTAATTATTTAAAAAAATATTTTTGTACAAATACGAAATGGCCTAATTAAATCTCAGTGAGGCTTAAGCATATCAGTTTCACTAAATAGTTGCATTAAACAGTATTTACAAAAACCATACCTTTCTACTTTAGCAGCAAGATCATCTGTAGTCTGTTCTACCCGTCTGTCAACTTTCTCATTTGTCTGAACCAAATTTACTTCACCTTCTCATAAATGAGAAGTCCCATATTCAAAAAAAGGCAAAAGTTGAGACTTTTGTTAAAACAATTATGCAATTATATTAGTTAATAACTATTAACTATAAATATTAATATAGTTATATGTTTTATATATTGTTTCTGGTAATAAAAATAACAAAACACTTTTGTCTGATTGTATTTTTTTAAATGTTTTATTACATTATAAAATGTAGTAAAGAGACAATTCTTTACTATCTTTTGCAAACTAGAAAAGGTATGAGGGAGACATATAGAAGGTTGGCGGACACACAAAGCAATTAAAGGTTACTAACACAAGTGGGTGATCCAGTGGGTGATCAGTTATTACTAGGCTAAATATTAAACTTGAGAGGGTTAAATAGTAACATCTCAGAGGAAAAGTTATCTATAAAGAATGAGCTAGTAATACTTACCATCTGAAGTTAAATGCAATCTTTCTAGCTCTGCTTCAGTGATTTTGGCGGTTTGTAAATGAGAATCTTCTGGGTTGCTACATAAAGAGGATGAACATGAAGCAGAACTTTCTAACCCTTCGGTTTTTATTAAGTGCATCTAGGGAAGAAAGAAGTGTTGGCATACATAAAAGTTGCACTTATTTTATTTCATCTTTTACCTTTAAAAAATGTGCACTCTTGTTATATTTTAAAGAACAAAACACATTGTTTCACCTAGTAAGCACACACAATGTCAGACTGTATTTCAAAAATTATTTCTAGATTATGATATCATATTTAGCAATATGATTCCTGCTAAATGTCTCAAATACAACTTCTATAATGCTTGCTATGAACATGATGCCAAAATAATTGGATGCAACAGGTTGCTTGCCCATGGGACGACTCAGTTTACTAAACCAGCATTTATATCAATAAAATTTCTTTTCTAGTGGGTTTTTAGTCCACTTTTCCAATAATGCCACTTAATAGTTCCAGGAGTCCCTAGTTACCCTAAGTGAATCACCACAAGTCATTAAGTGAGAAGCTTATATGACCATGACTTCCAACTTCCAGCCCACTTCCCTATTGACTTTGCTGCAAAACACAATCATGCAATGCATGAAAATGCACCAGATCTGGACCATAGGCCCATGGAGGCACTGCGACAGCCAAAATTTCAAGAACCAATCCTAAGTATGACTCGTTCAGCATCATAATAAGTTTGAACAGTCATTAAACAAATGGTTGTTAACAAAGAGTGATCTGCAATGCTAAATAAGTAAATAAGACTCTTTTCTGGCAACAAAAGCTAAATGTGGAGTAATTGAAAAACAATATTGCTGCAGCTAGCATGTATTGTGAACAATATGTTAAAAGTTAAGAGGATTCAAATTCTGTGTAAAGAATAAATTAATTGCACAGGGCTTTTAAATGGAAAAAACTCATTTACAGTGAAGTTTTCTTATTGTACAAAAGTTGAAATTATTAAACTTTAATCCTATCTTTATAAAAACTCAAGAAGACAAATAATATATAATATACTTCCTCCTATTTTCCTCACAACAACTGTATGAGGTGTTTTTGCTAAGAAAGAGTGACTGGCCTGACACCACATAGGTGGCTTTCATTTTTAATGCAAACAGAACACACTGTTTCCTGGTTTATAGGCCAGCCCATGAACCACTATACCAGATTGGCTAAGCATTTTTTTTTCAGAAAGCAACGATTTATTACAATAAATAAATGAAATCCTGTGATGAAAGTTCTCATGACTCATTATCTTTCAAGCTTTGAATTTGTTTAATTGAAAGCAACTTCAAAATGAAGAGTTTTGTGTATATATTTATGCAGTTATGTACACAGTTTGTGTACCAGTTCACAAAATGTAATTCCTGACAGCTAATGTAGGATTAAAAACAAAACAAAACAAAACAAAATAAATAATAGGGAAAAATGAGGCATCATGTAAAGTGCATGAAGTATAGACATGTTACTGATAATGTACTTTTCATCTTTTACAAGCTTGGCATAATTTTTTAAAAACAATGCTTCACTTTACTGGGGGGGGGGGGAATCAAATCCAAAGTTGTTTTACCTGCTTGACTTTATGAATTCTTGCAATCAGTTCTTCTGCAGAAACACTGCCAGCAATTACTTCAAGAGGGATTCCATTATCTCCTATAAAGAAACTAGATGGAATACATACTACCGGATCTATGTGATAACAGTAAAGGATAATATATTATCTTAAGAGTAAAATAGAAAAGCAAAGAAAATGAGTTTAAAAGAAATGGGATTACTAAAAGAAAATGGGCAATTTACATTCTGCATATAGCAGATCTGCCAAATTTTAAAGGTACTCCAAAATACCATTTTCTGCTGTCTCCTGAAACCAAATAGACAGTTCAAAGGACCTTGAACCTTACTGTTTTTAAGACTTATTGCCTTATAAAAATTCTTAAGCATGCTTTAGAATTGCTAACCCTAATTCAAGCCAAGTAGTCTATTTCCAACTACAAGTGAATGGATATTTGAGGTATTTAGAAATAGGAAAGAAGGAAGTTTCTAAGAATCTGCTACCAAAATGCTAGTTGCTTCTGTGCACAATAGTTTATTTTCACTGATATTAAATAAAAATGTTAATATAATACTGTATACTAATAGTTTTTTAAATTAGTGACCATAACCATATCCTTCTAAGTGAAATCCAGTGAATTATAACGGATAGTACTCAAATGTTTCAGTCAAATAAATCAACACCAAACAATTCATATGAATACTAGATCTAGAACAGTTGAGAGCAATAAACCATTCTGCAATCATTTAGATGCTGTTTCATAATCAGTTTCCCATGTAGTATGTAAATGTCAGAATCCCTGTTTTCAGCAAGCTACGATTCTATGAACCCTAGCATGAAGTTAAAAAAATATGTAAGAAAAAGTATCTGCGAGTCTAAAATATTGTTATGGTTTGTGTTCCTTGATTGAAAATGATATGTATGTATGAATATATGTATGTATGCATGCATGTATGCATGTTTGTATGCATATATGCATGCATATCCTGCTTTTATAGTACCATCAACTATAATGTTAAAATAACATAGTAGTGTCCTAGAGCAGTGTTTCCCAACCTTTTTTGAGTCGCGGCACATTATTCATATTTTCAAAATCCTGGGGAACACTGAACGGGGGGGTGGGGGGGTGGCTAAAGAAAAGTTTTGACAAAAAAAATCTTCCTCCATTTCGCTCTATTTCTCCCTCACTCTTTCTCTCTCTTCCTTCCTTCCCTTCTTTCTCTCTCTCCATCCCTCTTTCTTTCTTCCTCTCTTTTTTGCTCTCTTTCTCTCTCCCTCCTTCCCTCCCTATATGTCTTTCTCTCTCCCTTGCTCTCTCTGCCTCTCTTGCTATCTCTCTTTCATTCTCTCTCTTTCTTTCTTTCTTTCTTTCTTTCTTTCTCTCTTTCTCTCTCTCTCTGTCTCTCTTTCTCTGTCTCTCTTTCTCTCTCTCTTGCTAGCTCTCTTTCTCTCTCTTTCTCTTTCTCTCTCTCTCTGCCTCTCTTGCTATGTCTCTCTTGCTCTGTCTCTCTTTCTCTCTCTTCCTTTCTTCTCTGCGGAGGCCGGCGAAGGTTTTTCTTATTTTAACTGTTCCGGGTGGCAGGGGGATGCGGAGCCCGCACGCACACACCCCCGACATTCCAAATTCTGCCTCAGCTGTGAGAAGAACGCCTGCCCCGCCTGTCCTGCAGCCCTTTCGCTGACAGCCTGGGACAAAAGCGCTCCGTGAAGGGACTGCAAGAGGGGCCGGGCGGGCATTAGCAGCCGGATGAGGAGGACGAGAAGCCGCTGCAGCCACCCCCAATCCCCCCCCTTCCCTGGGTGCCTTCCAAAGGCCCCTGGAAAAAGGCAGGAGGTAGCAACAAGGCGCGAGGACAAGCAGGCAGCTTGGCGGAGGGGAAGCGCTGAGGGGCTCTCCTCCTTCCCCACCCCCGCGCTTCTCTCCCGCCCTGGCTTTTGCTTTGCCCGCAGATTTCCCCGCAGTTCAAAAGGAGGCAAGAGGTGGCCTGGATGAAATTGCGGGGAAATCATGGGGCGAAGCGAAAGCCAGGGCGGGAGAGAAGCGCGGGGGTGGGGAAGGAGGAGAGCCCCTCAGCGCTTCCCCTCCGCCAAGCTGCCTGCTTGTCCTCGCGCCTCGTTGCTACCTCATGCTGCTCCCACCATGGCTGCGCGCGGTTCCGGTGCCCCTGGCTGAAGGTCGTCCTGTGGCTGGTCTTGGGCTTTACGGTGGCTTCCTGGTTCCCTCTCCTCCCTCCGCCTGTGTCTACCGCCAGCGCCTCATTCCTCGGAGCTGCCGCTTCCTTCCAGGCAGCCCAGCCACGCTGCCGTAGAAAGTGCAGAGGTTATTGCCGCCACCTCTGCCTCCACTCAGGGAGCCACCGTGGTTGAGCTGAGGGAGAGGAAAAGGCGCGGTGACCACGGTGGCTCCCTGAGTGGAGGCAGAAGCGGTGGCAATAACCTCTGTGCTTTCTACGGCAGCGTGGCTGAGCTGGACAGAGGGAAGCGGCAGCTCCCAATCGAGGAACCCACGGCAACGGGCGACGGCTTGGTGGGAGGCGACAGCAGGAGACACAGGCGGTGGGAGGAGAGGGAACCAGGAAGCGACTGTGAAGCCCAAGACCATCCACAGGATGACACTCAGGCAGGGGCGCCGGCAGCGCCCCGCCCAGCTTGAGCTTCTCGCGGCACACCTGGCCATGTCTCGCGGCACACCACTGTGCCGCGGCACACCGGTTGGGAAACGCTGTCCTAGAGGATTGTACAGCTAAAAGCTCTACCTAGACTAGAGGGAGAATGAAGAACTTGTGGAAAGTAGATGTGATGGTGAAAAGAGAAGCATATGAAGCCATCTCAATAAAACATGCATGCAATTTATTAATGGGTGTAGAACAGTATACTATGCAAATGCTTAAGTTAGCCTTCAAAGCATGATTTGGCTTCAAAGCATGATTTTAATGGAGCAATCAGGTGGTTTCACATAAATGAAAGGCCAGTTCCAAGGCTATATAACATCAAGTGCAAAATATTTTTGAGGAAGCAGGGGATCATAAAAATATAGCAAAGAAAAAAATACAGTGTTCCCTCGATTTTCGCGGGGGATGCGTTCCGAGACCGCCCGCCAAAGTCGAATTTCCTCAAAGTAGAGATGTGGAAGTAAATACACTATTTTTGGCTATGAACAGTATCACAAGCCATCTCTTAACACTTTAAATCCCTAAATTACAATTTCCCATTCCCTTAGCAACCATTTACATTGTTACTCACCATGTTTATTTATTAAAGTTTATTTAAAAAAATATTTATTAAAGGCGGACGAAAATTCGGCAATGACATATGACGTCATCAGGCGGGAAAAACCGTGGTATAGGGGGGAAAACGCAAAGTATTTTTTAATTACTTTTGAAAAACCGTGGTATAGACTTTTCGTGAAGTTCAAACCCGCAAAAATCGAGGGAACACTGTATATATAGACCATTTATTTTAGTTTTGCAGTCATGTACTGTATTTTCCCCAAAATAAGACCCTGTCTTATATTTTTTTGAACCCCCAAATAAATGCTTAGCTTTACTGCCATGCACTCAACTGGGCTTATAATCATGATATGTCTTATTTTGGGACAAACAGGGCACTCTAAAGTTGTATAATTCTATGGTGTTCAAAGGATACAGATTTGTGAAAACTGCAAACAGGCTTCACTGTGGAAGAGAAAGCATTGGTTTACTATTATAACCATAAATAAAAGGAATGTCACAAAACAAATTCGGTATACCTAATTTATCCATATTACTGCAAATTATTTTTGAAATTGTATGGAATAAGTTTCTTATTCTTTAGGATACCATACTAAAACTGATAAATATAATGCTACACAAATTACATAACATAGTTAATTATTTTTAAAAATTATTAGTAGTAGTAGTAGTAGTAGTAGTAGTAGTAGTAGTTATAGTATAATTCCATCTTCCATTAAACAGTGTGTCATCTGGGTACATAATAATAATAATAATAATAATAATAATAATAATAATAATAATAATAATTTATTAGATTTGTATGCCGCCCCTCTCCGAAGACATATATCTTTGTGCGATAATAATGAAAATTTACAGCAGTATTCATTACATTAATATTAATTCTCCAATTTTACAATACTACTATGTAACATAGTTAATCCTATCTATTTATTATCTATTGTAAACATAAGTAAAAGCTTCTTTGTTCAAAGGGCTTTATGATTTTTCACACAACTACGTTTTTTCAGAGGTCCAGTCTTGCCTTAGAAAGACAGCTGGATGACCTTGGGCTGGTCAATTTCTCTAAGCCTTAGAGAAGAGGCACTGGCAAAACACAAGAGAGGAAGGAGAGGGGAAAGGAAAAGAAAAGAAAGGAAAAGACTACAGGGACTTGTCAAGACAGTCTCTGAGATTTGGACAAAACTGAACAGAAGGGAAAAAAACCTATATTAATCTAAGAAGTTAAACATTGTTTTTAAAAAGTTATCAGTTACAAACATTATTGTAAAGTTAGAGAGAAGCAATAAACATTTATCATTTGAGAAAGAAACTATATCTTATACAACTAACTATTCCTGTGGAAGGAAAAGCTGTTGAGCAATCATGAAAAGTGAAATGGTGTATGTACTCATAGCTATAAAGATACATAATTTAATATTTCTCTACTCTAAATTGCCTTTTTGAGAGAAAATGTATTTAGATTCTAGGACGAGAAACATCCTGGAAAAATGGGGGGAAATGTAAGAAAAAGCTTAAGGCCACACTATCACTGTTCTAAACTGTGAGGCTTAAAAGAAAAGTTCTATGGATTGTCAGCCTTCCTATAAGCATTAGGGATTTTAATTTTTGGTGTGAAAAGTATCTGCCAGATCTTATGGCCAAATGGTAGGAAAATATGAATGAATTATTATGTAAACTATATTCCTAATGTCTACTTATACAAAATGTAGTATTTCTTCTCTCTAGTTAACATTGTTTTCCAAAATAGCTGTACTGAGAAATACAAAAGATATTGCCAAACCTTTGGGTATCAATTTTAATAGCCACAAAGTCATCTGTTGCTGCTTCAGATACTTTTGCATTCTCCCAGCTGGCAGACATTTCTGTGGACTGTTCATCTTGCCCTATAAAAAAATATTTAGTAGAGATGTAATTATAATTACAAATTGCAACATACTCCAAATACAATCATAAAAAATATTACTTTTAAAACAGAAATGCTCATATAATTCCAAAATAAGATTTGATCAAAAAATCAGGAACCTGCAGATCAGATTCTCATAGATCAATTTCAAGAAACCCAGACCAGATATATCTCAAATGGGCAATAATTGCAATACACGGACAAATAGCTCCAGATAAATGAAATTAAGAGAATCCTTCATCAGCCTAGATGAAAAGAAAGGAAATACGAATGAGCATGCTGATTTCATATTTCCATCTCATTAATCATAGTCTCAATTTTATGCTGAACCTCTGAAGCAGGAGAATCTCTTTGATCTATAGAGGTTCTTTATTGAATTAAAAACTTCCTCTCGTTTTAATGACAAAACATTAAACTCATCTCATTGCTCAAATAAGATAGGTTAAGAATGAATCCAGTGCGATTGTTTGAAAAGAATTACACATCCCATTCCACTTTAACCACTTGTTAAAACACTTGTTAAAATAATGATTTATTTGGGTAATACAGTATATTTATCACTTGTTTTACTATGAGATATATAGTAGAGGATAAATAAATCAAATGAAAAGGAGTAAGATGTCTGGAATTTTCTTGAATATTTGAAGGAATGTCAACAGGCTTATTGCAAAAAGTGAGTGAAAAGGCTAGGCTTTTTATGAACATCAAGAAAATAAAGGTTATACTTATGTAAAAACAGAGGATTTAGGATAAATTATGAAATGTTAAAAGTAGTTGACTGTTTTCAGTTTTCTAGGGTCCAAAATTGATTATGGGTATACAAGAAAGCCAGATAATAATAAGCAAAAGATATTGGGGGATATTATGTAAGCTCAGGAAAGACCCTGAGGTTTCATCCCCCCAAAAGTGAAGCAGTTAATAGATAGATGCCGCACATGAGTGAGAATTATTCACATTCCTTATACAGTCAAGAGGACCAACTTAATACCAAAGGAAATCAGAGATAGGCTTGAATGTTCACTAGAAACAAAGATCATGAAATAAAAACTATTATACTTTGGCCACATTGTAAGGGCAGATCCAACTATGGTAAATACTTCAATACTGGGGAAGGTAGAAATGGGCTTGGCATAATGTTGGGACAAACAGTATAATCTGGACAGCTGTTACCCCTCAAGTCACTAGGAATCAACCAATTGGAATGAATGACAGTTTTTACACTAAAAAGGAGGAACAATGAAAATATTATAATTTCTAATTTTAGGTACAGTTTTATCTCCTCACCTATAATTGGATATTTTTCTCTTCTGCATCTAAAAAAAGTTCTAAATTACAAACGCATGTGATTTTTAACACTTTAGATCTGGGACAGTTTGTACTGACTGAGGTTAATGAAAACTGAAGGCACCACATTATTTATTACTAATTTAATCTGAATATATTATTCTAGAATTATATTTTAAAATGACTGTAATAGCACACTCTCAAAACAGAGAGCAATAAGTTCCCATATCAGATTTTCAGGAAAGAATACTGAGATTAATTTATTTTTATTATTTTATTTGTTTGTTTTGTCAAGTACGTATTGATGGTATACAAAGATATAACAATATTTATATACATGATACTAGTAAAAGAGAAACATTAGGACAGGGGACGGAATAGGTGTTTCACATACAGCATGTTCTAGTTTAGCTAACCAGAATGGGAAAATATAAGTAGTATATTGTTTAATACTGATAGGATAGCAACATCGGCCTATTGCTAAAAGAGATACAAGTTGTGACCTCAGAATTATTACCCTAGAGAAAACCAGACAGAAAAATAAAGAGCTCAAATGTATCCTTGTCCCCTAGAGGATATGCCTATGTGATGTAACATGCAGAACGCATGCAGGAATCATATGATATACAACCAGATTAGTATCTATATTAAAATGTTTTACTGTATATACTTAGAATTTCTCACTAGAGCTATCATTTAGTTACTTCAGTCTTGAACATTCTGAAATCTTAAAAAATCCATCTTTAAATGAAAACAGCCTTTTGTACTAAGAGTTAAATTATTTTATATTCTACCACTGAATAGACCATAAAGTGGTTTTACTATTGAATAAAATAAGTAGCTGTGAGCTGTAAGCTAAACAGTGAAATAATCCAGTTAGTGAGAATATCTTTAAATTCTATGTCTGTCAGCTATACGTAAAAGATATCATTATCAGTGTTCAGTTTAATATTTAGAAATAGAATTCACATTCATTTCTAAATAGATGAGAATATAATGACTAGGACAGTTTAGCACACAACAATACTATCAACTTGCCACTGAAGAGAAATGAATAAACTCCAATAAGAGTACTGTCAGTTATCGTTTTCCTGAACAGATTCAGCTTGCAGCACAAAGAGTCCAAAGGCCTTCTTCTTAGCTCCCTATCTTTACTTACCATAAGCAAATAAGGTCAAAGAATATTACACATTTTACACCTCTTCAGGAAAATTATTGATATTCTTTTCCGTTGCAGTGAAAGAATTTTCAAAAAGTATGATTAGAGAAGTTGAGAAGCAAAGAAATTAATGGGGCAGATATTTAATAAAGACAGAAGGTGCATGTACAACTGATGAAACAAGGCTTTTTTTTCCTTCACTGTGAAATGAAAGGAAGCAAAAATAACATTAAGACTATGGACCCGCTAGGTTTGAGGTAGTTTAGGAATATCAACTAGATCACTATGTGCTTGGATAAATTTCCGGAAAACTTAGTTGGATGGTCACTTCAGTTGAATCCACTATGTCAGAAGTGCTGTATTTATACTACTTGATAAACTGGCTAGTTAAAGTTGAGAGTGATTTTGAAAACAGTAGAATATGCCCTTCTTATTCACTGAACTCCAAGAGTTGAATGGCAAATGTCAAGAGCTGGCCTGGAACACTAGATTCCAGCTTTGGAAAGTGGCAAATTTGACAAGGCAAGATTTTAAACCCGGGTGTGCCCGATACTTCTTCTCCCCCACCAAAAATAATCAGATTTACTATCACGTGGAGTACTGTCAATTCTTAATCTATCCCATGTCAGTGAAATATCAAAGACGTTTTGTTTGCTGCTTATTCTGACATTGCAAGCCCTCTCACCGAAAGGTCAGAAAAACAGAGAAAAAAAATCATCCCAGCATTCAAGTAAACATATAATTTCTAGGAATACAAGGATTAATAAAAGACACCAGATCTAGAATAATAGAAAGAAATGGGTAACAGCAGGAAGTTCAAATGCCAAATCTAGAAGTCTTTCCGTGGAGGAAAACTGAAGAGGAAACTTGCAGAGAAAAAAGCAGGCAGAAATAATTCTTTGGATGCAATTCTTGGGATGGCAAAAATAATCTTAAACCAATGCATGACAGCAGTGGTAATTTCTATTTAGAGGTTGTCCTCAAATTAAGAGTACAATTGAGCCCAAAATTTCTGCTGGTAAGTGAGTTTTACCCTGTTTTATAAACTTTCTTGCCATAATTAAATGCATGAATGCAATAGTTAATAGAGTTAGAATAGAATTCTTTATTGGCCAAGTGTGACTGGACACACAAGGAGTCCTTTGAGATTGGGCGGCATAGAAGTCAAATTAAATAAATAAATAACATAAATAAGGAATTTGTCTTTGGTGCATATGCTCTCAGTGTACATAAAAGAAAAATACATTTGTTAAGAATCACGAAGTACAATGATTGTCATAGGGTTCAAATAAACAATCAGGAAACAATCAATATTAATATAAATTGCAAGGATATTTATTTACAGTTATGAAGTGATTCTGCCTTCCCCATGGTTCAAGCTTGACTCAGCCTTCCATCCTTCCGAGGTGGGTAAAATGGGAACCCAGATGGTTAGGGGCAATATGCTGAATCTGTAAACCGCTTAGAGAGAGCTGTAAAAGCACTATGAAGCAGTATATAAGTCTAAATGCCATTGACTTTGCTTGTCAGAAGACTGCAAAAGGGTGGTCACAGGATCCAGGGACGCATCAATAGTCAGTAAATACATGTAAACAGGCAGCAAATACATGTAAACAGGCAGCAAATACATGCATCAGATCATGTGACCAGAGATGCTGCAACCATGTAAGAGTGAAAAACTGCCCTATGTCACTTTTTCCATGCCTTAACTTCAAATGATCACTAAATAAAGGTTGTAAGTCAAAGACTACATGTACCACGTTTTTGCTTTAAGTCTGTACCTTAGAGAAATATATATTGAGTTTTGCAAGAGGTTGGGCTGTTGTTTCGACCAGCATATTATGTCCCAGTCAACAACCCTATCCAGCTTAGTTACTGGGGGATATTATTATTATTATTAATAATAATAATAATAAATAATAATAATAATATTAATAATAATAATAATAAGATTTGTATGCCTCACCCTAACGCTTATCTTGCCTGAATTCCTAAAAGCAAAACCGTATTAAGGAAGGATTGGAGCGTCACCCACTCTTGCTCAGGGGCCACAGGACAGGCTGAAAAGTTGACGAAAAGTCCCTTGAAGGCGGCAACAGCAAACCGAGTCATTTGTTAAGAGAACGACAGAAGGCTTGTGCAGTTAACAAGAGTCAAGGTTGACACTAGGCCAACCCCACCATCCTGAGGGGGTGACAGGCGCCGGGAGGAGAACCACCGGAGGCAGCTCTTGAAGCCTGTCACTTCTTTACGCACTCGCTTCTCTAAAGCGTATTTCAACGCAAACCTCCGCTCGGCTGGGGGACCTTCCAAGGCTAAGACTCGGGTCAGTGGTTACACAGGTCCCTCCTCCTGTCCCCCCACCCGCAGCAGGCTTTTCCATCCCTCAGAGAGAGAGAGGAGGCCCCAAGCGTCCGTCGGACGACTCAAGCGGCTCGCTCGGCGTCGGGGCTGCCCCGTTTCCCAGGGAGACAAGAGCGCTGACGCGGCGCTAACCAACTGCGGACGGGGCCCGTACCTTGCACAAACACCACAAAAACTGAGCTGCGCTGCTTGGCGGCGGCAATGGCGGCCGGGATGGTGCCAGGGAACCACAGCATAATGGCGGCGGCGTCGACTCCGCGCGCGGAAGACGAAGGGAGGGGGGGGAGAGCGAGCGAGCGAGAGAGCAAAAAAGAGAGTGAGACGTTGCGCGCGGGCCCCTCGTCGCTCCAGCCCCTCGACCCTCCCGCAGTCCGTTTTCCCTCGTACGCGTCGGTACGCGCGCACGTAACGTCACAAACGTCACCCCCGCTCCGGAGGCGTTGACTTTCCGCTCCACTTTCCCCTTTTTCTCCCTAGGAGGAAGTCGGCGCTGAGGGCGCAGGCGCGCCTCTTTTAAAAAAAAAAAAGCACTCGGGTGGAACGAGTTTGTGAGGCGAACGGGAAGGTCCCCGTCGCGCTCTGATTGGACGCCTTAGGAGCGTCTTGCTGAGGTCTAGCAGCGGCGAGTAAGGTGAGCCCGGTGATTGGAGGCGGGGCCATGCTGGATTAATCCGGGGTGTTGCGTGAATTAAAACAAAACAACAATTAAATTTAAATAATTAAATTCAAAGGATGGCATGGGCAAGCTGCATAGAATATATTGCAGCTATGGTATGATCTAGTCCTAGTGCCAACTTTGACCATTTTTTCGAAAGTTTTATTTCTTTATTTTCTATTAAACAAATCATTCCCTCAATACTGTCAAGCTATTCACTAAGGCTGCATTACTATTACTATTAGTCTTCTCATCGTTCCTACTCCCACTTATTTATATTACGATTTATATTAAAATTGATTGTTTCCTGATTGCTTATTTGTATCCTGTGACAATCATTAAGTGTTGTAACTCATTATTTTTGACAAATGTATTTTTTCTTTTATGTGCACTGAGAGCATATGCACCAATGACAAATTCTTTGCGTGTCCTATCAAGAATTCTATTCTATTCTTCTGTTCTGTTCTTTGCTGTCAGTGTTCACAAGGATGGCATACATATTCTGCTATAATTGACAGCAAACTATCATATTTGCAGTTTCACTTGTTAAGTATTTGCCTGCCTATCACATTCATGGGAGTGGGTAGGATGCATGAAATCCATGGGCTTTGATGAAACAAAGCCAATAGTGCCAATCAAACTTTGTGAGCTTTATCTTTACATTTCTGAAATGTCTGTAATTTAAAATATAGAAATAGCCTATTGAGGATCAGCCACAATAGCCAATATTAATTTCTGTCCCAGAGGTTAAAACTTTTGAACAATGTGTTACAAATTTCACAGTGGTTTCATCTCAAGCAGTAGGAGCCCAATTTTAAAACAGAAGGTACTTGACATGAAACAATACAACAATACATGATTATGATGACCAAAAGACATAGCTCAATAAAGCAAAATACGGTATATAATCATCAGAGAGTTCATTTCTTCTAAATAGATTGGTGAAATTCAGCCAAGATCTCAGGTGCAAGGTCTATTCTGGACCAAGCCTGAAAATCCATCGAGACTCACAAATCTAGAGTGGATCCCCAATATGGGACTACCTTTGAAGAGTGTTCAGAAACTTCAAATTGTCCAAAATGCAGCCTCGTGAGCACTTATGGGCCTTCCAAGGCATGCCCATATTTCGTCATCACTCCGCGGACTGCATTGGCTGCCAATTGATTTCCGGACACAATTCAAAGTGTTGGTTATGACCTATAAAGCCCTACATGGCATAAGACAAGACTATCTCTGAGACCGCCTCCTGCCGCATGAATCCCAGCGACCGATGAGTTCCCACAGAGTTGGTCTCCTGAGGGTCCTGTCGACCAAACAATGTTGGCTGGCGGGACCTAGGGGAAGAGCCTTCTCTGTGGCGGCCCCGGCCCTCTGGAATCAGCTCCCCACAGAGATTTGCACTGCCCCCACCCTCCTTGCCTTCCGCAAGAGTTTAAAACTACATCTTTGCTGCCAGGCCTGGGGACATTAGATCTTCCCCTGTCCAGCAAATGTTGTTAGTGTGATTGCTGAATGAATGAAAATGAATGTTTTTAAAGTTAGAATTTTAAGAACTTTTTAGTATATTAATTGGATAACTGTACGGTTGTGTTTCGCTATATGTTGTGAGCCGCCCCAAGTCCACGGAGAGGGGTGGCATACAAGTCCAATAAATAAACAAACAAACAAACAAACATAAATAAATAAATAAATTTTGATTTAATCCAGCGGCATTACTTTGTATAAGTAATAACTTTGTGTGTACGTGTGTGTGTGTGAAGGGACATACCTATACAGTTATACCACCCTTTCCTCCTCCTATTTTCCCCCACAATAACAACCCTTGTGGGGTGAGCTGGGCTGAGAGAGAGAGTAACTAATCCAAAGTCACCCATCCAGCTTTCATGCCTGAGGCTGGACTCATTGGTCTCCTGGTTTCAACCTTGCTGTCTCAACCAGTATTGTGCAATATTGCACAACTTTATGAGGTACTCCAATTCTGAATACTAGGGAAACGAAGTACAGTACTGTATTTTTCGGAGTATAAGACGCACTGGAATATAAGACGCACCTTAATTTGAGGAGGAAAACAAGAAAAAAAGAATTCTGCCTCTGCCTACCAGCATCAGAATTAGTGGGGTCCTCACTCAGATTTTGATAATGAGCAGCAAAGATCTTTTAATCTGTTCTAACAATAAAAATGAATTTTGCTTTCTAAGATTAGAGAAAAGTGAAGTAAATAAGAAATTACAAGTGGCCATATATGATTGTATAATATTGTGTTTTTTTCTGTTATCAATAAAACCTATTAGTAGCAGATATTTTTCAGAATCCACTTTTGTTGCATAAGGTAAATCTCAGATTTCTGCTATGGAAGTGGTCAGTTTACTTGGATAAGGTGACTAACTAAATTTCCCAATAAAAGCCTCTTCAGGTAATACTAGGAAAACTTAGAAGAATAATGAGATTTCTTTAAAGCACATATTATTCAAATCTTTAAGCAGGCTTTCTATTTTATTATGCATTTGTTGACATTTTTTTCTGCATAAATTGGGATGAGATTTAATTGGGGGGGGGGTATGATTTTCATGGGGGCCGAAGACAGACTTGAGTCCACTCCCAAAATGCCCTGGTCTTCTTACCTATAGCCATAGGCATTGAAAGCCGGGCTTTCTCTCAGAAAGGCCTGATAGAGAGGCAGCACATCAGTCCTCCTACACCTGTCATTTCGTAAACAGCTTTCCAGCAACCTTGTGCGCCTTTGCTGCCTCGGTCTCAGAGCCTGATTCCCAAAACAACCCAGGGAACTGTGTTGAAAGCCTTTTAAAGGAAAGCGTTTTCAGATAGGGGCGAGTACAAGTGCACTAGAGTGCCTTCCGCCCCCTGTCCTATTTTATTTATTTATTATTTATTTATTAGATTTGTATGCCGCCCCTCTCCGCAGACTATTGCTCTCCTATATCTCCTATTTCTTTCTTCTATTCCTATATCTCCTCTTCTATTCTTTCATTGATATGTTCTATTACTATATCTTCTTTTCTATTATTTCTTAAATATATTTTACCATGAGTATCTCCTCTATAACCTTCATCATGTATTTTACTATGTGTACATACATATATACCCAACTAAAACCCTCATTGTGTATTGGACAAAATAAATAAATAAATAACAAAATAAATAAATAGCAGATCCCCCTCACCAATTGCAAAAAGCGTGCCTGAAACAAGAGGATCGGGAGGAAAAAGATTCCCTAATTGGAGCGGAATCTGCCACCTGGAATCTCTTTCATCCAGATGCTCGTGTTTCAAGCACCCTTTTTGCAATCAGGGAGAGGGAATCTGGTGCCTGAAAATGCTTTCATTTAAAAGGCTCTCAACACAGTTCCCTGGGCTGCTTTGGGAATCAGGCTCCGACCAAGGCAGCATAGGTGCAGGAGTTTGCTGGGAAGCCCAGTAGCATGTTTACGAAATGGCAGGTGCAGGAGGGCTGATGTGCTGCTTCCCTATCAGGCCTTGCTGTGAGAAAGCCCAGCTTTCAACGTACTTTCCCATGATGCTTCGGGAATCAGGTTCCATGTGGAAGTGAGATTCCCTGCCACCTGGAACCACCCAAAAATACAACATGCGGAGTGTGTGGGCGGGCTAATAAGGGTTCTAAAGAAACTTAATTGATATTTGACTAATGTAATCATGCCAGGGTTCATAATGGATCAACTTCAGTTAAAATAAATTTATTGATTTTAAGCCAAGGTAAATGTAACCACTATTATACCCTTTTAGGAAACTCCATTAGATTGCACATGGTTACCAGCAGCGATGGGCTACCAAAATTTTTAGTACCACATTGTAGGCGTGGCTTATGCATTTTGTTTCAATATCTTTCAGTGCAAATTGGGTGCTCTGGGGTGGAGCTCCAAATTTTGCTACCGGAACTGCGTTCCTGACCGTTTCCGTAGGAGCCCACCACTGGTTACCAGACAACATGTTTCTACCAGCATCAGCAGCTGTCTGGGTTAATACTTCAAGCTGAAACTTCAAATATACTTCACTGTGACTAAGTCCCCTTGGAGTTCAGTTGGATTTACTGTACTTTTAAATACATGCATATGTTCCCACAGATCTACATGTGCACATTTCCCCCCCCCCCACATTGGTAGGGATTGGGCTTTCAATTATATTTTTTATTAGAAAGATTACCATGTATTTTATGAGGGTTATAATAAACTTTATTTTAGGAAACAAGTTCAAGTTGTCAACTAGATTTTTTTTTATTATGGTATCAAAACTATAATTCTCTGGGAATTATGGAATGAGTCATTCTGCATTTTAATATAAAGTGGTCTCCAATCTGAATATTAACCAAGTCAGCTAGGTTTTTATAATAATAATAATAATAATAATAATAATAATAATAATAATAATAATAATAGAGAAATTAGTGAAATACGAAGATCTGAAAATTGAGCTGCAACGACTCTGGCAAAAGCCAGTGAAAGTGGTCCCAGTGGTACTTGGCACACTGGGCGCAGTACCAAAGGATCTCAGCAGACATTGGAAAACCATTGGAATTGACAAAATCTCCATCTGTCAATTGCAAAAGGCCGCTTTACTGGGATACGCACACATAATTCGCCGCTACATCACGCAGTCCTAGGTGCTTGGGAAGCGCCCGACTGGTGATGAAATACGAAATCCAGCATAGTGATCTCATTTGCTGTGTTGTACTGACATAATAATAATAATAATAATAATAATAATAATAATAATAATAATAATAATAAACAATAATAATAATAATAATAATAATAATAATAATAATAATAATAATAATAATAATAATAATTTATTAGATTTGTATGCCGCCCCTCTCCGAAGACTCGGAGTGAAATTTTGTGCTTGCAAAGCTTAAAAAGATTTATTTCTGAATAAACACATATAAGAGTAAAATGCATATTTAATTCATTTTGCACTTCTCCTTCGCTCTTCTTTTCACACTAAAGGGAAAAAATATTACCATAATATGACTGAAGTGATTTTATGTCTTTGGAACATTTCAATAATTATGTCAGGGGTTCTCAAATTTTGAGCTGTGACTGTTGGTGTAGTACCATGATGGCAACTTATGGCACGCATGCCCAAAGTGACACACGGAGCAAATGTCACCTGGCATGCATGACATTGCCGGTTCCTCTTTCAGGTTTCTGGCGTGCATACTTGTGCTATGATCAGGAGATCTTTGTGCATGCAGCAATGCCAGAAATTGGAAGAGCTGGTCTTCCATTTTCCGGCAGGAGTATGCTATGACATACACATGTGCGCTAGTAACCAGACTAGTTCTGTGCACCAGAAGCCAGAAGTTCATTTCCCATCGCGCACATACCCCTTCTGGGTTGTGGCCCAGATGAGCGCGCACATCTGTGTGCGCTGTTTTTGGCACTTGATACCAAAAAGGTTCACCGTCACTAGTATAGTAGGTCACATACGACCTAAGAGTCAGATCTGACCATCGAAATTTTTAATACTTGGCCTTGAATTATCTTCAGAAATATTTGGGTATTTTTGTTATCTTTGGTGGGGCAGTGTGCAATAGTTTATCAGTATACAGTGTTCCCTCGCTTTTCGCGGGGGATGCATTCCGATACGGCCCGCGAAAGTCGAATTTCCGCGAAGTAGAGATGCAGAAGTAAATACACTATTTTTGGCTATGAACAGTATCACAAACCTTCCCTTAACACTTTAAACCCCTAAATTGCAATTTTCCATTCCCTTAGCAACCATTTAGATTATTACTCACCATGTTTATTTATTAAAGTTTATTTTAAAAAATATTGATTAAAAGCAGATGAAAGTTTGGCGATGACATATGACGTCATTGGGTGGGGAAAACCGTGGTATAGGGAAGAAACCCGCAAAGTATTTTTTAATTAATATTTTTGAAAAACCGTGGTATAGACTTTTCGCAAAGTTCGAACCCGCAAAAATCGAGGGAACACTGTACATAGCAGTGAAATTAAATATTTTTATCCACCATTTTAATTTTCTAGCATTTCAAAGTGATAGAAGAGTTGGAGGTGAGTGAATGTGATTATTCCTCAGGCCAGGTATCATAACTGAAGCACTACTTTTGCCTCCTGTTGCCCTAAATCTTGTGAGAGGGAGAATTGCAGCATTTTCACCTGCATCGGACAAAACAAGCTGGACATTCTGTTTGAAGGAAGTTGTCCTGGAGATATCTGAAACCATGCCGCATTAGGTTTTTTTAAAGTCAAAAACAGCATTTTGAATTGTACCCCGAAACCTATTGGTACCTAATGCAGTACCTGTAAATTGGTGTCCTGTTTCTACAGAATTTCACTGGCTGACAGTCAGACTGCTGCCATCTATAACAATTCCAATTTTTGATCAGTCTTCCCAGGCTGGTCCATGCAAAGCATAATGCAATACTTTTCTCTCAAAATTATTATCTGTGAATCACCGTAACCAGGATAAATATACAGTTTCCAGCATCTAAAAACTTGTTAAAATTGTATGAAAGTGTTGCAACTTTTAAAAAATCTCTCATCTAATTCAGAAGTGAGTTAACTGAGGAATTTTTTTGAAGGTAGTAAGTTTTCATTCGATTGACAAACAAGTGCTAAAATTTCCTTCAGATTTTAAAAACTAAAGACTCTGTCATGCCAAATCAAGATAAAGGTGAGCTCATGGACCTTGTTCACAGGGCATAGCCAGGTCTAATCATGTGGTCCTCTATGACTAACAAATGTTATTGTACCTCTCCTCTCTGATCTAACAGAGTAGTATTGCTGTATGGAATAGGATTGGGTTTGATGGCCTATACGGCTCCAAACAGGTCCATTATTTTATGAAAATGACTGTTACTAAGATCCTGTCTTATATTTTTTTGAACCCTGAAATAAATACTTGGCCTCATTGCCATGCACTCAAAAGCCCGATTGGACTTTATTAGCAATTAGCAATAGCTATTATGAGGGGATATCTTATTTTGGAGGAAACAGGGTAATGGAAGGCTATTGTAATTGTGTCCTTATTTTCCTCAAACGCTGTTGTCCAGAGAGACAACAGTATCAGTTATTTGATACCGTTCTTTTGCACCAGATTATGCAACCAACTACAGACTAGCCAACATTTTAGTCTACTGTGTAATAATAATAATAATAATAATAATAATAATAAAAAATATTATTGATAATAAAATAATAATATAATAATATAATAATAATAATAATAATAATAATAATAATAATAATTTATTGGATTTGTATGCCGCCCTTCTCCGAGGACTCCAGTTCTTAAAATTAACATTTAGCATATTATGAAAAATTGAGCAAACCATTATTAATTTATAATCATAACCGGGGTACTGACTGTGATGAAATGGTGGAATCATTGAGATATTCCAGCTTGGACACTATTGGTGGGAGGAAGTGTACAAGATCAAAAACAGCTCTAGATCAGGCTTTCCCAGGGAAAAGCAGTCAAGTCTAGATTCTTGTAAACTGGTGATTCAACAATAAACTCTTGATTAAGATTCGGAGCTGTTCTGATTGTTTGTGCTTGGTGTTGGCTGCCCAATGAAGTGGTGAATTTTTCTTCACTGAGGGACTTTTAAACAAAGACTGATGGTGCTGCTTTAGTGGAGTTGGTACTGAACAGGGTATCAGATCAGATGGCTTTTTAGATTTGCTTCTAAATATTCTTTGCCATATTAACAATTATCACAGTTAGTATCTTATCTTTTATGAATCTCCTTTTCAAATCCACCCAATTTAGCCAACATTACACTTAAGGTTTCCTCTCTCTGATCAGCTCCACAGCCAATTGTTCAAAGACACAATTACTAATATCTAGTTTTACTGGTTTTTCATGACTTTAACATGCTTTTTCCCCTGACCACTTGACTGAAAAGACCTCAGAATCACAACATTTTGTTTTTACATACGGAAACCACTGAAGCACAAAAAAAAAAAAAGTAGAGGACATCGTCTCAGTCAACATTAGCTCCTGTATGTGGAAGGTTTTAATAGGATGAAATTATTAATTTAGGCATAGATTAACAAGAGATTTAGCCTCTATGGTTTAAATGTTCACTGATTTTATAAAGATTTGCTCCTAAATATACTCTTGAAATTATTGTAAAGGATTTGCACATTTTATCTTAGACACATATTTTCTAATCTAGCTTTTCAGAATTGTGGAATAATCTCCCAAATTATAGGTTGGTTAGAATTTAGCATCTGTTCTTTAAAGAGATAAATATAAATGAAGAAATCTACAGCTTTTTTATGCTAGTCTTCCTTTTACTCTAGCAGAAATCTTCTACCACCATAGGTGCTTCATGCTGAAATGTCTTCAATTATCTTTCTAAAAACTAAACATACAATGCTCAAAACATATCTACCTGTTTTACAAAGAAATAAGGGATAGAATATAATCAAAGGATAGAATATAGATTAAGAGAATATTTAAATATACATGCGATCTTGGCTAAAGGTGTGAAATTCACTTGCAGAAGTTATGTATGAGACCACACAAGCCCTCTGTGAAATCCAAAACAATACAGTCATTCATTTGATTTTTACTATAGGTAAGCCAAATTCATAAGTGAGCTAGCCATTGTAAACAGGTTTATGCTGTGTAAATCCTGCACATTGTAGTTTAAGCTATGGTATAGTGTACATGAGATATCTTCCCCAGGCTTATATAGTTTATGTATGGTATGTTGTGTGTATGTTTTTTAAATTATGGGTGTTTAGTTTTTAAATATTAGATTTGTATTGTACATTGTTTTCTACTACTGTATTGTTGTGAGCCACCCCGAGTCTACGGAGAGGAGCGGCATACAAATTTAATAAATAATAATAATAATAATAATGTATATATCCTTTGTCATGTTCTCATCATATGCTAAATACTGTGATATGTAAAGAAAAGAGAACTGCTCCTATCTACTTTGTTACTTTTTCACATAAACAAGATTTTTATTATATTGTATTTTACATTTATATTTTCAATAAAGGAGAATATTTGTGGTTCAGGGTTGACATGAGACCTTGGTGCGCTCCAAACTTGGTTGTTTTCTTGCAGATATTTTCATCTCCCAAACATCATCACTGATGATGATACCAGGTTTGGGTAATGGAATGTCTGCAAGAAAACCAAGCTCAAGACAGCAGCAGGGATCCTTCATTTTCCTTTTGAAATTGCTTTTCAAATCTTGGTTTCTAGGGTTCTAGCATTCACATGAAAGAACTATACTGTATATCACTTTCTGCTCCAGGCACCACATGTGGCTTGACCCAGACCACTGACATGTTAACTATCATGCTGTGCTGCATGATAGATGTCATTCAGTCTTCCCGGGTTTCTTTTTTTTGGAGTACAAATGTATCAGTTCCTTGTAATTAGCCAACTAATTAAGACTGCAAAAAGACCTGATTGCCTATAAATCATCCTTCGTGTACTTTATAGGGCTTAATATATGGCAAATAATCATATATCCTCCAGATGTTTTAGATTACAACTTCGCAGAATTATGGTAGAACTAGCACCAGAATTTATGGGATTTGGATAGTAGCAGACTTCCCATGATTAATTAATTAATTGATTGATTTATCTGATTTTTTAATGCCACCCTTCTCCTTAGACTCAGAGTGGCTTACAACAAGTTAGAAATAGCACTTTTTAACGGAGCCAGCATATTGCCCCCACAATCCGGGTCATTTTACCCACCTCGGAAGGGTGGAAGGCTGAGTCAACCTTGAGCCAGTGATGAGATCTGAACCTCTGACCTGCAGATCTAGCAGTCAGCTTTAGTGGCCTGCAGCACTGCACTCTACTCACTGCGCCACCTGGGCTCTATTAATCAATGACTTACAGCTGAGTTTCTACTACGTTCTGTTCTATCTACTACATATATTGCAGCCAGTACCCAAAATATCACATTTTTATTAAGCCTATCTGTTAGACTTCAATTTTTGTTTCTGAATTTGTGAATAGACTGAACTTCTCGCAGGAAGACTTGTACAATACAACCTCAATAGTTAAAAATATTAATAAAGCATTAAAATGTTTCACATTTATAACCAAACTATCATTAGATATATGACCCTTTGCAATGAGGATCCATCTTCCAACATATCAGTTCTGAACTTGTCTTCTTTAAAACAGCACTCCAAAAAATGTATATTTGTAAACATTTATTTTTCCCAAACTTGCATCAGCACACATTGTACAGCCTTGCAAATTATACAGAAATTGAAAAAGGTGTCTCCTTTATATGTGCAATGAATCATTTGATGTCCAGTGATCCTCTACAAATGATGAAAAAAAAACATATCTAAACCACTTAAGAAGTTTCCAGCACTTATCAAATGTGATCACTCTTACAGTAAAAAAAAAAAGTAAAGAAATAAACATATGGATGGGAACACAATTAAAGTGCAAACTTTTTACCATTTGGAGAGTCACCCTTTAATAACCATTAACTGAAAACTAATGGGTTCCAGTTAAAATCATTGGTGATGGTCATTTTTTTTCCTTTTTAATATTTATTATGTTGGAATAGAAATAAGATGCTCAAGAGTAGAATTCATTGGCAGTTACCATTCACATTTCCTAAAGAAATCTAGAAAGGGAAGAGGTGCAGAAGGTCTTCAGTAGTTGCTGTAGGACTCTGTTATCATGGAGAGGAAGAAAAAGAAGGAAAAAAATCAGTTAATTTCTTTGCCTTTTGCATATTGGGCTAGAAAGAGTGTAATTCCCTTGAAGCTCTTCTCTTTTTCTTTTCCAACCCCAGTTCCCTACTCTTAAACTGAGAGAAGCGTGCCGGCTTTATACAAAGGGATTACAAAATGCAGGTAAGAATATGGTTGTTCCTCGTGAATAAAAGTTTGCTGTACAACAAAGCTTTGGATCTGGTACAAGAATTTGGAAATATAAAATAAAAGTATTACAAAAAGGGATTTTTAATAGCATTCATTACAGAAGGCTGACTGTCCGTTTTATCCTATCACAGCCGTGTTTTTGTTAAGTTGATGATTGAACTTAATTTTCCCCCCCTGCATCTTCTCCGGGATCACTGGGTTTAATTCTTAAAAGACTTTACTGGTGTCTGACATCCAAGGGGGTTTTATGAAGACAGTAACAAAAAGAAAAAAAACCAAGAAAACCATAAACATCAAGCCAATCAAGTAGAAGAGAGATAAGGACATGGAAGTAATGAAGGCTGAATGTTCAGTGCCATAACTGTTACTGAGAACTAGCTCTTTCCAGGATGTGAAAGTCGTAATGCTTCTTGCTTGTTCTCAACCTAAACTTGTTCAGTGAGTTACTTTGTTTCTTCAATGCATTTTGGGCTGCAGACATGGTGGGAAACGTTGCCAGAACTGTATACGTGGATGCCAAGTCACTAAGTTTGGAGGGTTCCGTGTTTACGTTGCTATCTCCACTCCCACAGTAGCGATGGTGGTGGTGGTGTGGCTGGTGCACCTGCACCGATGGAGGGTCTCGTAGCCACCGAATCTTGGCACCAACTTTAAGAAGTTCCACAAACAATTTTTCAGCTTCTGCACGAGTTATTCCTTCTGGCAGTTCAGTGATTTCCAAAACTTTTCCTATAACTGAAAGAGAACACAGGATTTAAAATGGCTATTAGGAGATGTAAGATATTGGTGCTTTTACTAAAGAGTGGCCCAAATACAAAACCGTGTGATTGCCTGGCAATAAAATACTGTTGCCAGGATGGCGCAGTGGTTAGAGTGCAGCACTGCAGGCTACTTCAGCTAACTGCTAGCTGTAGTTCAGCAGTTCAAATCTCACCACCGGCTCAAGGTTGACTCAGCCTTCCATCCTTCCAAGATGGGTAAAATGAGGACCCAGATTATTGGGGGCAATTTGCTGATTCCCTTAGCAACCATTTAGATTATTACTCACCATGTTTATTTATTAAAGTTTATTAAAAAATATTTATTAAAGGCGGACGGAAGTTTGGCGATGACATATGATGTCATCGGGCGGGAAAAACCATGGTATAGAAAAAACCCCGCAAAGTATTTTTTAATTAATATTTTTTGAAAAAACTGTGTATAGACTTTTCGCGAAGTTTGGACGCACGAAAATCAAGGGAACACTGTATATAAGTCTAAATGCTAATGCTAAAAATGCTAATGCTGTATTTGTTCCTCAACCTATCACTACTCCAATTTTGGGATCTGAAAAGGGAAAATGGGTAGTATAATCAAGCGACAGCCACTTTAAAATATACTTGATGCAGGCTTGTAGCATAAAGTCATGAATAATCATCAGTGTTGCCATACTTTAACAATTAGGAAAATATAATTCAGTGTGTTTCACCTTTCTTAAAATTCAAGACTAAGTGCTAAGTGACTAATAAAGGAGCTAGAACTTGATGTAACAATACTTGCTTTGTGGAGTCTTTTTTATTGCTGTCACTGTTAATCTCTTGAGAAAACATTTTAGAAGAAACAGCTACTTAGCCTTTTCTCTAGTGGTAGGAACTAAACTGAGATACAGTGGTACCTCTACTTGCAATCAAGTTCAGATAGCACCAAAGAGCTCATATACAGTAAAGTGGTACCTCTACTTATGAATTTAATTCATTCCGTGACCAGGTTCTTAAGTAGGAAAGTTTGTAAGAAGCAGAAATTTTTCCCATAGCTATCAATGTAAAAGCAAATAATGCGTGCGATTGGGGAAACCACAGGAAGGGTGGAGGCCCTGTTTCCTCCCAGGAGATTTCTAGAGAGGCCCCATGGAAGCTTCTCCCCATCTTTTCCGGCCCTGTTTCCTCCCAGGAGATTCCTAGAGAGACTCCATGGAGGCTTCTCCCTGTCTTTTCCGGTTTCAATTTCCGAGGCTTGGGTTTGTAAGTGGAAAATGGTTCTTGAGAAGAGGCAAAAAAAATCTTGAACACCTGGTTCTTATCTAGAAAAGTTCATAAGTAGAGGCGTTCTTAGGTAGAGGTACCACTGTATATTCACAGTATTCACCCTATTAGTCCTCTTGCCAGCTTTTGATACAGTCTTCTGGACCATCTGTGAGGGCTGGGAATGGGAGCCACTGTTTTATGATGTTTCTATTGCTTTCCAAATAGACAGGTCCAGTCAAGTCATAGAATGAGAAGTGGAGTCTTTGGGTGGCCTTACATGGAATGCCCTAGAGCAAAGTTCTCTCTCCCATTCTATTCGACATCTACGTGACATTCTCTTGAAGACCACCTGGAAACTCCAAAGCGCAGTGGCCTACTTAAATTAAATCAATACTTGATTTAAGAAAAGTTGTATTCATCTCCAGATCATAGTTATGGCTACAGAGCGGCATGGAATAGAAAGAGATATAATATACTTCAACAGTACAAAGTTGCATCACAAAGTTATATCAAACAATGAGGTACATGCCTGGTTCTCCAGCACCAAGATCAGCTGAAGCAGCCTTTTTAGCTGGTTTTCTTCCTCTATTTCCATGTCTGTTTCCTGGCTGACACTAAAATAGGAGTGGGGTGATAGACATGAGGGAGGGAGGGAGGGGGGAGAGAGAATTCAGATGCATGTACACAAAAAATTGATCAGGAATTATATATCTTCTACTTCCACATAACATTTTTGTCCAACCACAAAGAATGAAGATTGCCACATGATCAAATCAAATCTACAGCTTCTTCTTGGAAAGAAATTTACACCCTGTAACTTGAATTCATGAAACAGAGCTATGCTTTTAACTATTTCATATTTTAACTGTTAACTATTTTAAGGTCTTATGTTTTGTTATTGTTACCTGCCTTCAAAGTCCTATTGCCAGAAAGGTGGAATATAAAAAGACGAATCGTTTATTCATTGCACTGGTCAAAGTGCAATTTTTAGTCAAAGTGATTGAAAATAATCCCAACTTTTGATAATGATCCATGTGTTGTGGGATTAAGAGTTTTCAATCATGTTTTCTGACAGTTATTTTAGGCTATTAGACTTGGAGAGAACTCTTAAGAGTGCCTTGGATTTGCAAGGACATCAAATCAGTCAATCCTAATGGAAATCAACCCTAAGTGTTCTTTGGAAGAACCGATACTGAAGCTGAAGCTCAAATACTTGGCCACTATATAAGAAGAGAGGACTCATGGGAAAAGGCTCTGATGTTGGAAAATACTGAAGGCAAAAGAAGAAGGGGACGGCAGAGGATGAAATGGTTAAGATGGTGTTATCGACACAATGAATATGAATTTGGGCAAACTCCATGATACAGAGCAGGGCTGGGGAGCCTGGTATGCTATGGTTAAGAGCCGAGGTGGCGCAGCAGGTAGAGTGTAGTACTGCAGGCCACTAAAGTTGACTGTTCAAATCTCATGACCGGCTCAAGGTTGACTCAGCCTTCCATCCTTCCGAGGTGGGTAAAATGAGGACCCATATTGTAGGGGCAATATGCTGGCTCTGTTAAAAAGTGCTATTGCTAACATGTTGTAAACCGCCCTGAGTCTAAGGAGAAGGGCGGCATTAAAAAAGCAAATTTAAAAAAATTGAATAAATAAAATAAATCATGAAGAGTCGGACATGACTTAAGAGACTGAACAATGACAACATTTGGTGTTCTTCTGTTTAGTAATGTGCTGTAAAGAAAAGCCTTTTTTCGTACCTGTGGACCTGCTATGTGCCCGTGTGGCAGAGAAGGATTGTACTGCAAAGGCTGGCCAAGTAGGGGATATCTGGCATCGCCTGGAGAAATACACAGAAAACAAGATAATTTCAATTCAAATACCAAAGCTATCTTATGTTAGGAATAGGCAACTGAAAAATTAAAGAGTATTTTGTACTCTTAAAAGTTCTATTTTTAGCAAACTTTTGGAGAAATCTTTAATTTAGGGAACTTTTCATTTGAAAAAAAATATCCCCAACCCTGCATGGCAGCACAGAGTAGTACTGCACTATGCAATAAAGGAATTTTATTTGATCTGGGATCACAGGGCAGAGTGGGCTAAGTAAAATAAAATATATAATTGTACAGTGATTATGTCATGGAGAATGAAGATTGCCACACGAGAGGGGCGGCATATAAATCTAATTTAACAATAACAATAACAATTATTATTATTATTATTATTATTATTATTATTATTATTATTATTATTATTATTATTATTATTATTATTAGAAACATAGAAGACTGACGGCAGAAAAATACCTCATGGTCCATCTAGTCTGCCCTTATACTATTTCCTGTATTTCATCTTACAATGGATATATGATTATCCCAGACATGTTTAAATTCAGTTACTGTGGATTTACCAACCACGCCTGCTGGAAATTTGTTCCAAGGATCTACTATTCTTTCAGTAAAATAATATTTTCTCACGTTGCTTTTGATCTTTCCCCCAACTAACTTCAGATTGCGTCCCATTATTGTTGTTGTTGTTGTTGTTATTATTATTATTATTATTAGCGCTTGGGAAGCGCCCAACTGATGATGAAATATGAAATCCAGCATAGTGATCTCATTTGCTGTGTTGTACTGACAAGAATAATAACAACAATAACATCAGCAACAATAATAACAATAACGTGTAGTGTACAAAGATACTTTCATCTGCAAAAAAAATACATTACCCTCCGTAAGGGGTCTGGAACTGAGTCCCCTTAAGCTCCATAGAACCTCATCTATCTGCTCTCAGCCAAAGGCTGTCTGTGGAGCGAGTTTCCTGTATAATACGCGGAATGTAATAAATTGAGTGGTATGCTTGAACCTTAAATGGGCAGGTTTGGTTACTTGTGCCTGACAATAAAGACTTCAAGAAAACTACAATATCTCACTGAACATTGTCCAATGGTCAGTAAAGATGCAAAGAGCCCCAAAGATGTGGAGGCAAAAATTAAACACAATTAAAAATCTCCGTGAGACAACTTCACTATCCAAAATCCACAAATCCCACACTGCTAGCAAATAAATTGATGCAAGCTGCATCCTTACGTAGTGGGCAGTTGAAGGAGAATACCAATGGGAAAGCAAAACTACCTTAAAAAAAAAAAAAGAAACCAAATGTAACTTTCTAGTTAGATTTTAAAGTAGTAATAAAGCGTAATCACTTATTTAGCAAATGTGAATTCTTACCTTGTCCAGGAACGAAATGTCGTGAGAATGGGGGCACAAGAGGAAGAGGTGTTAAAGTGGGACGGATGTTCTTCATGTTTGAAAGCTGAGTTGGTGCCGGTGACTGAGCTGGAGATGTGGCAGGGCTACCTATTTGTGGACTATGTTGTAGCTGTTAATTTAATGAGAGACACAGAAAAATATACAATTTTGTCAGAGCATGGGGAAAATATGCTTTTAATACATTTGGTCTGGTTTAAACCATCTTCACTCAATACAAATCATTCTGTAAAATTCTCACACTTAGCAATTTCTTAAAAGCATGATTCTCCTTTCCTATAGTTATGAGGCATAACATCAACGTAAGTGACACAGAAACGAAGAGAAAAACGCTCTATTTATACAAATTCTTGAATACTATGTAGAAGGATCCATACTCTAGAACTCTATTAATCTCCTAATCTCAATCAATGTAACCCTTCTATTAATTTTCTTATGGTACTTAAGACTTGAATGACTTTCTTAATACTGTATATCTTCGGGTGGGGGATGGCATTTGAATTACAGAAAACATAGCTCTTCCTGGATCCAAAATCAGAACAAATTTTCTATCTGAATAATGCTTTCACCCTTCGTTCAATGTCTAAAAATTCACTGTGGATAACAAGCATTCCACGACAGCTTTTTAAAAGAAAGGTTCCTTTCCTAAAAATATCTAGGTTTTCCAAACACAGGATGAGTTATACCTGTGGGCAATTCTCCAATGAACCAAATTCTGTTGATTTCTGCCCTCTTTGATGATCACAATAATATTTGTTCTGCTTCCACTGAGGAGGGGAATGGGGCCGAGGCTGAGGATTATTTGGAATATTGAGCTGCATCATTACCATTCCTCCACTGGGTGGTGGTGCTACTGCTGCAGAACAAGATTGGAAAGAAGAGGTGTTAATATTTCTCCTTTGCCCTGCTGAAAAATCTAAACAAATCTGCCTTTAGGTTGATGGTATCAATCAAGGTCTTGCTCAATGCTTTGTCAATGTCAGACTTGCAGTTAAACGCTTTTTTATTCCAACTCCTGTGGTTCCATCTAATTGTGTTTGCCTGAAGATAAACACAGTTTGTTTTAGACTAGCAGGGGTAGGCAAAGTTGTCTCTTCTATGATTTGTGGACTTCAACTCCCAGAATTCCTGAGCCAGTCATGCTAGCTCATGAATTCTGGGAGTTGAAGTCCACATGTCATAGAAGAGCAACTTTGCCTATCCCTGCAGTTTAGATGATTGGAGGGACTTTGAAGCAGATTTAGGAGCAATGGGAGGGCAGGGGGGAAGTAGTTTTTGAATTAAAAAAAGAATTGGAAGAACCTTGGAGATCTTCTACTCTAAGCTGCTCAAGCAGGAGACCCTGTACAAGTTCAGACAAATGCTATAATCATTTGCAGCTGATCTGGTGCGCCAGATTCTAAGAACATAAGAAGAGCCATGCTGAATCAGGCCAAAGCCCATCGAGTCCAGCATTCTGTGTCACACAGCGGCCCACCAGTTGTACATGGGGATCTTGAGCAGAAAGAGAAGGCAAAACCCTCCCTTTCCCTTGACCCCCAACAAATGGAATTATGCCTTCCTCAACCAACATAGAGGCGGCACATGGACATCCATTTCAATAACCAACAATACTCTTGGCATCCATGAATCTTTCTAATCCTGCCTTGAAGCTATCAAGGCTGACAGCTGTCACGACCTCTTCTGGAAGTGAATTCCATAAACCAACGACCCTCTGGATGAAGAAATATTTCCTTTTATTTGTCCTCACTTTCTTACCTATCAGCTTTAGGGAGTGCCCCCTTGTCCTAGATCTGAAGAGCTCTCTGAGGTCTTGCTCTTGCATTGTTCTAAGTATTTAAGAAAGGGACATGGTGGCTCAGTGGCTAAGACGCTGAGCTTGGTGATCAGAAGGTCGGCAGTTCAGCAGTTCGAATCCCTAGTGCCATGTAACGGGGTGAGCTCCCTTTATTTGTCCTAGCTTCTTCCAACCTAGCAGTTTAAGAGCATGTAAAAAATGCAAGTAGAAAAATAGGGACCAACTTTGGTGGGAAGGTAACAGCATTCCATGTGCCTTTGGCGTGGTCATGCCAGACACATGAGTCATGACCATGGAGACGTCTTCAGACAGCGATGGCTCTTCGGCTTAGAAGTTGAGATGCGCATTGGCCCTAGAGCCAGAAACGACTAGCATGCATGTGAGAGGGAAACTTCACCTGTAAGTATTTAAGTATGTAAGTATGGGGAAATTGATTCCCCCGGCTGTCCAGCGTTATGTATGGTTTGTTGAATTGTGTGATTGCTTTTAATAAGGGTTTCTTAATGTGTTCTGGTTTTTTAATATTGGATTTGTAGATTGTACTGTTTGTTGGAAACCTCTCCGAGTCCTTGGAGAGGGGTGGCATACAAATCAAACAAATAAAATAAAATAAAATAAAATCATAAAATAAAATAAAATAAATAAATAAAATAAACAAAACAAAAAATAATAATAATAAAGTAAAATAAAATAAAAATCAAATCATAAAATAAAATAAAATAAATAAATAAATAAATAAAATAAACAAAACAATAATAATAATAAAATAAAATAAAAGTCATAAAATAAAAATCATAAAATAAAATAAAAATAAAATAAAATCATAAAATAAAATAAATAAAATAAATAAAATAAATAAAATAAATAAAATAAATAAAATAAATAAAATAAATAAAATAAATAAAATAAATAAAATAAATAAAATAAATAAAATAAATAAAAATAAAATAAATAAATAAAATAAATAAAATTTAATTAAGCTTTAGTTTGACAGTTAGTGTCTTCAGACTGTAGTCAGGTTTTACCTCACCTCATACTGAATCATCTGTTCTTGCTGTTTTCAGATACTATCAGTAGATGTTTTCAAGCCCACTTCTACAGTCAGTTATCAATTATACTGACAAATCCCCTGACACTTGCAAGAACCTTTTTTTTTTAGTATGCAGGAATAGATGTGATACTTTTGTATTGTGTACTTAAAATTAAGCAAATTTTAAGCCCACGTGTACAGCATTTAAATCCAATACGCTCTCAGTTCCTCCTTTATCATTAGATTTATATCCTGTGTTTATTCAGTATACATAATATACAACTTAATATACATAATATTCCCAATTTTACCCCTGGAGCCCAGCGAGATAGGCTGGACTGAGATGGAATAACAAGCCTCCTTTCATACCTAAGGGAGGGCTAGAATTCAGTTTATAATGCAGCACTTGAATCCCTGCATCAAAATGACTCACTTCTAATACTTTGCCATAAGGCACTGGTACAAAAATGATCTTTTTCTAATTAAGCGAAGATGAATGGACTAATTTGTTAGTGTTCTATTTTCACACCTGCACACTGTTGTCCTTGGAGCTGTTGGGAATTACAAGGTGATGTTGTTCGAGGAAACTGTATCTGCTCTGACCCTGGAGGTTGAAGATATGCTACTGAAGAGCTGTGGGAGATTGGAAGGGGCGGGGGGAGAGAGAAGAAGAAAAGAACAATAGAAGCATATTAAATCCCAACGTTCATTTCATCCATAATGCTTTAAACTGATTAAAGTTGCAAGCTTAATCGGGATTTACACAAAAGCAGACTTCATGCACTCCAGAAATTAAAATGAATGGTTGTATCGTTTCTTATGACCTCCTTTTCTTATAAAATAGTAAATGTCAATAATAGATTGTTCTAGCTTAATTATCTTTCGGTCTCTTAGGAAACAGATGAACAAATTTGCTTTCAACTGAAGGCTGAGAATATGTTCCAAGTTATTTCCCTTTCCTAAATTAACGGGTATTTGATTACTTTATAATTAAATAGACTGTAGAAAGAATAAATTATCTTTACTTTGTATCTTAATAAATCTTAAAGGAATACATTAGACTTGATCTGTT
Source organism: Erythrolamprus reginae (assembly GCF_031021105.1). NCBI lineage: Eukaryota > Metazoa > Chordata > Lepidosauria > Squamata > Dipsadidae > Erythrolamprus > Erythrolamprus reginae. The sequence goes on along the minus strand of NC_091950.1, from coordinate 166,799,451 downwards.
GTGTAGATGTTTAGGTGGTTCAGGGTGGGCAATTTGTGATGGGTGGGGCACTTTTTAAAATATTTTATTTTATTTTACTTTATTTGGATTGTTATGTGTGTTGGGACTGGTCTCTAGTGTCACATGACTTTCGTTGTATGCGTATACACAGTATACAGTACAATGACAATAAAGTATTTATTTATTTATTTATTTATTTATTTATTTATTTATTTAACAGTTAGATAACTAGACAGACAGTTATTTTTGTTTTTCTAACTTTTTGGTACATTATTCAAAGAGCGACCTTTGTAAAGATGACAAGGCTTTAAAGACTGAAGTTAATTTAATATATCAGTGAGTTGTTAAATGATAATAATAGTAGTCATAACCAATGTAAGGCATACAAACATCAAGGTCATCCTAAAAGTTGAAAAACAAACAATACAGAAATATCCAGTAGGCAAGAATGAGTATAATCCCACTGAAAGTTTACGTTTGGCTCACAATGACTTCAGGCTGTTTTAATCTTCTCCTACAGAAAGACCAAGATGGGCTATTGCATTTCACCCACGACCACCAAAAAAACCCTCCTTCCTTTCCTTCTGAACTCCTCTATTCAATTTGTTTTTCAACATCTATTGCCATATCTCCATTTGCACAGGACCATAGAACATTGGTCCTTAAAATAGTCTAATAGATCCAGCCATTTGAAATTTAAATGTATTAAATTACATTATTTAAATACATCCAGACATTCATAATCTCCATTTTTATATGGAAGAGTTACTTCCGTGTCAATAAGGGAAGAGGACCTCCGAGTATTACTCAGATCAGGGAATAGATACCATAAGGACTACTAGAACTCTATTATGATAGGAGATCATGATAAAACATTAAAGGTTTTCCCCTACCCGCTCTTCAATTACATAGAATCAAAGCAGGCTTATTTTAAATTTATTTTTCATGCTTATTCTTTTCCTACAACTGAGTTGTCCTTTGTATTATTTCATAAGGGTTCTGCCAATGGTTCCTGCATTCGTCCATTTTCTGCACCTTTTCGCTTGCATTTCTGTACAAGAAACAATTGCCACCTCCTGGCCTCAGTATTAGCCTGCATGCTGGTTCAGAAATGTATCCGATGACCTTTTCTAGAGGCCAGCCTTGCCCCAAGAAAGCTTAATAAATGAAAATTGCTGTCCTAGCTTCGATGTCCAAATAACACATGATCCAATATATCATTTTGTTGTTAGAGAGTCTTTCATTAGTTTGAGCAAAATCAATATACTGTATTTGAAATCAGAAAACCAAGGGATTATCTACAGAACAGGGTAAGGAAGTGATTTCATGAAAACAAAACAACAGGTAATCAATAATAAAAGATAGCGTATTTTTCGAAGTATAAGACGCACTAGAGTATAAGACGCATCTTAGTTTTGGGGAAGGAAAATAGGAAAAACCAACTCTCCCCAGAGATCAGAATTTCCCCCACCCTCCTCGCCTTTCGTAAGCTTCTTAAAACCCACCTCTGTCGCTTCCCTTCCCCCTAGGCCTATACAATTTATGCATGGTATGTTTGTGTGTATGTTCGATTTTTTTAAATAAGGGTCTTTTAATTATTTTAAATATTAGATTTGTTATATGTTGTTTCATTATTGTTGTTAGCTGCCCCGAGTCTACGGAGAGGGGGCGGCATAGAAATCAAATCAAATAAAATAAATAAATAAATAAAATAAAATAAAATAAAATAAAATAAAATAAAATAAAATAAAATAAAATAAAATAAAATAAAATAAAATAAAATAAAATAAAATAAAATAAAATAAAATTAAATAAATAAATAAATAAATAAATAAATAAATAAATAAATAATCTGCCTACCAAGTATTCATCTGGCTAGTCCTTAGTTTGGTCAGCCTCTGGCACATTAGTATGCTGGTTTTGAGTGCAAATGTTTGCTCTTTATCCTCTTTTTATCCTCTAAAACAGCGTTTCCCAACCGGTGTGCCGCGGCACACTAGTGTGCCGCGAGACACGGCCAGGTGTGCCGCGAAGCTCCTAGGGAAGCTCCAGCTGGGCGGGGCGCTGCCGGTGCCGACCTGGAGCTCCCGCTCGCAGCTGTCCCCTGGCTCCTGCTCGATGCCGCGGTTTTCGGCGCTCTCCTGCTGGGCCCCAAAGAAGGAAGGCAGGAAGAAGGAGAGCTTCATTCTTCGCGCCTTTTTCTCGCCTTCCTTCTTTGGGGCCCAGCAGGAGAGCGCCGAAAACCACGGCATCAGGCAGGAGCCGAGGGACAGCTGCGAGTGGGAGCCCCAGATCGGAGGCACCGGCAGCGCCCCGCCCAGCTGGAGCTTCTCTGGCGTCGGCGGCAAGTGTCCTTTGGGGCCCGGCGGGAGGGCAGTGGCGGTGGGAGTGGGGTGTGTGGCTGCAGCGGCCGCAGGCAGTCGCGGAGAGATGGCGGTGGTGAGAGGGAGCTCTCTCTCTCTCGCTCTCTCAGCTGACTGCAAGCGGGAGCCCTGACGGTGGCAGTTGGACGTGCTGCTGGACGCCGTACATGCTAGCGCTGCGGGCCTGGCATATACGGCGTCCAGCAGCACGTCCAGCTGCCGCCGTCAGGGCTCCCGCTTGCAGTCAGCTGAGAGAGAGAGAAAGAAAGAGAGACATATAAGAGAGGCAGAGAGAGAGAGAGGGAGAAAGAGACATAGCAAGAGAGGCAGAGAAAGAGAGACAGAGCGAGAAAGAGACAGCAAGAGAGGCAGAGAGAGAGAGAGACAGAGCGAGAAAGAGAGACAGCAAGAGAGGCAGAGAACGAGAGATAGAGATAGAGAAAGAGAGAGAGAAAGAGAGACATAGCAAGAGAGGCAGAAAGAGAGAAAAAGAGAGACATAGCAAGAGAAAAAGAGAGAGAGAAAGAGAGAAAGAAAGAGATAGCAAGAGAGGCAAAGAGAAAGAAAGAGGACATATAGCAAGAGACAGTGAAAGAGAGAGAGAGCAAGAAAGAGAGAAAAAAAGCAAGAAAGAGATAGCAAGAGACACAGAGAGAGAGAGAGAGCAAGGGAGAGAGAAAAACATAGAGGAAGTGAAGGAGGGAGAGAGAAAGAGAGCAAAAAAGAGAGGAAGAAAGAAAGAGGGATGGAGAGAGAGAAAGAAGGGAAGGAAGGAAAAGAGAGAAAGAGGGAGAAATAGAGCGAAAGGGAGGAAGAGAGAGGTTTTTTGTCCAAACTTTTCTTTAGCGCCCCCCCCCCCTCCTTCAATGTTCCCCAGGATTTTGAAAATATGAATAATGTGCCGCGGATCAAAAAAGGTTGGGAAACACTGCTCTAAAACACCTCTCTCTCTCTCTCTTCAGAGAGAGAAACAATGAAAAAAGCAGGCAAAGGGAAGATCTCTTATATTGCATTAGCACCTCGTTAGAGCTGGAAAAAAAGCTTTAAAAAGGCTACATTCTGAGTATAAAACATACTCAAATTTTCAGTCACTTTGGGGGGGGTGCATCTTATACACTGAAAAATATAGTACTTTGTTTGAATCATATACCGATTAAAATTTCAAATGCAGGCTGAAATTGCATATACTTTTAAATATACTCTTAAATTCCTCTGAAGTCGAATTGGTATATACAGATTTTTTGAGACTACATCTGCCTTCCCATTTTCTCCCGAGGGAGCTGCAAACTTCGCTGTGCAAATTACAACCTTCTACATGATAGCACAAAAGGAAATAATGCAGTCAATAATGAAATATGATTTTGTCAAAGTTATTGAATAAGGTGCACTTAATCACAATCTGGATCTATATTTGCTATATGCTATTACAAACCAAGCACAATTTTTCTTCCTAGTATTTTCCTACAAGTGCAGGGTCTGCTTTTTTTACTGATTAACCAAGAGTTGATCCAGGAACTGACCAATTATCTTGTTGCCCAATTCTGACATCCTGGACTGAGAGAGTGCTTGGACCCAAAGTCTTCCTGGGCTGAGAGACAGCGACTGGCTTGAAGTCACCCAGATGGCTTTCATATTTAAAACAGTACTAGAACTCACAATCTTCTGCTTTCCTGATTCCTTAATCACTAGACTAGTGGTTCCCAAAGTGGGCAGTATCGCCCCCTGGGGGGCACTGGGATGACTTAGGGGGGCACTAAGAGGAAAGGGTGGTGGCACGGGGGTGGTAAGAGGGGCCGGGGGGCAGGTGGTTCGGTGGTCCTATCCCTGCGCTGCCATCCATGCCCACCAAATCACCCGCTCACTGTTTTATCCTGCCACTCTATTCCTGGTGGAAGGCTGAGCGGGCTGTGACATGAGCGTCTTACTGGAGTTAACAGCTCTGTGTGTCTGTCGACTGGTTCCTTTAGGGAAAAAAGCTTACAAAATACACAGCCTTTTTAAGGATTGGTTGGTAAAATGACATCTCATGGTGAGATGCAGTTTGGGGTTAATGGGTCGGGTGGGGTGGAGAGGAGTGGATCGGAGCAGAGTAGAGGCTGGGCGGGCTGCAAGACAGGCGTCCTACCTAACACTTGTAGCTCCGTCTCATTCCTTGGCATTGTGACCAGAGAAGCCCATTATAAAAGAAAACATCTTGCAAGTTCAATCAAACTTCTCCAACTTGTGACTACAATTGAGCCTAACATTTTGTTTGCTAAGCAAGAGCATTGTTAAGTGAGTTTCACATTTTACAAATTGGCTATTATTATTATTATTATTATTATTATTATTATTATTATTATTATTAATTAGATTTGTATGCCGCCCCTCTCCAAAGACTCGGGGCGGCTCACAACATAACAGCAACACAATATAAATACAAATCTAATGTTAAAAACTTTAAAAAATTAATTTAAAATACATTGTTATAAAAACTTATCTGTTACACAATCATATACACTCAGTCCGACTGAACATCAACATAATAAAGGTCAGCGAAAAAAGGAGGGGGGAGATTAATCCCCCCACGCCTGGCGGCAAAGGTGAGTTTTCAACATTTTACGGAAGGCGAGGAGGGTAGGGGCAGTTCGAATCTCTGGGGGCCGCCACAGAGAAGGCTCTTCCCCTGGGTCCCGCCAGACGGCATTGTTTTGTTTACAGGACCCAGAGACCAACCCTGTGGTACCTAAACGGCCGCTGCGATTCGTGCGGCAGAAGGCAGTTTCATAGGTACTCTGCCTACTTAGTTACCTGACCACCAAGCCGTGTCCACCTGAGGGGAGTGGGGGGGGGGGGGTGAGGATGAGTTTGTAGCACCAAGGGGGCTGAAAAAATTTGGGAACCACCGCACTAGACCTTAACTACTAGAACAAACCAAGCACATATGATTAGGAATTTTTCAGGATGGATGGATAGATAGGTAGGTAGGTAGGTAGGTAGGTAATGAAGCCTATTTCCTCACCCCCCAACTAATACTGTTCTATACTTGTCAGTACAGACTATGAGATTAAGAGCACATTAATCAATATTTTATAGTTAAGATCAACCACGGAAGTAAATTTCCCATATTTATTTCATTATTAAAAGTTAGCGAGCATACTATTAAGGAACAGGAATGAAGTCAATGAGCTTTAAATATTTATGCAGGAATATGTACTTGTCAGAACTTCCATCTCCTTCCTTCAGCTCTGGCTTTGCATTGATGCTAGTCTGCTATGAATTATGGGGGAGTGGGGGAAGATGCTGTCAGAAGGGAGGAAGACAGGAAACAGAACCCATCTTATGTGGAGGCTAGAGACATCAAAAGAGTCAAGGAAGGTTACCTGGCCTGGGAATGGAATGTGGCTGCACATCAAAGAGACGCCAAACCTCATGGCCACAAAAACATCTTTAAATTTTATTGGAACTGACCGGGGGGGGGGGGGGGGCTTGGACAAAGAGAGGGATAACTTAGGGATACTTTGCGTGGGAATTCTCAGATCTAAATTTGCTAAGCCATAGCCACTTGGCATCAATAAACGTATACTTTTCCACTATGAATGAAGTTGAGCATTTTGTTATCTTCATCAATTTTATAAACAAAATTTACCTGATCTTGAATGAAAGAGATATACCTTATATTCTTGATGGTGTGATATTTAGAGGGATATTTTTAAATTGTTTGTTGAGAGGTTGGAGGCTGGACTTTGTCTTCTATATAAATCTAAAAACATTTATAACTAAGGTTTGTATTCCAGCATGATTTAGTTTTTATAAGCCTGAAATACTAGAACGATTTATACCAGTGATGGCGAACCTTTTTTGGCTCAGGTGCCAAAAGGGTGTGCGCACATTTTGCAAAAAATGGGGCACACAAATTGAGAGGCTTGCAGAGTGCTCCCGGGGGCCGTGGAGGACAAAACCTTTTTTTCTTATTATCTGTTTGTGTGCGTCTTATACACCGGTGGGTCTTATGGTATATCTAAATTTTATGGGTCTTCAAATAGATCAGAATCTCAGCCCAAGAACAAACTGTGTCTTAATATGCATTTGTATTGGGATGCGGACAAGCGAGAGGTCCCACCTGAGATGCCATATAATATAATATAATATAATATAATATAATATAATATAATATAATATAATATAATATAATATAATATAATATAATATAATATAATATAATATAATATAATATAATATAATAAAATAAATATAATACAGTGATCCCCCGGTTATTGCGTCCCCGACCATTGCGAACAGGGTAATTTGCTATTTTTGAACCCGGAAGTCAGAACACCATCTGCGCATGCGTGCTCTTTTTTTTCTATGGGCACGCATGCGTAGATGGCGCCGGGCAGATCAGCTGCTGGGCGGCTTCCCTAGGTCTTCCCCCTCTTGGCCGGCATCAGCGAGGAGTTTCCCCACCACCGCCCACGCAAACTCCTCGCTGCTGCCGCTTCGCTCGGGCCGCTTCCCAGCTGAGTACTCAGCTGGGAAGCGGCCCGAGCGAACGGCTTGTACGCAGCCTGCCTGCCCGCGCGCCCGCGGCTCGCGCGCCCTTCTCCCGCCCACGCCGTTCGCTCGGGCCGCTTCCCAACTGAGCCCTCAAGCCAAGAGCAGAAGTTCGCCTTTGGCGCTTGGCTTGAGGGCTCAGTTGGGAAGGCGCGCGGGTGTTTTAAAACGTCCCCGACATGGGGGGCTCGCTAGCACACCCCCAAACCCGGGTTGGGGGTTCGGGGGTGTGCTAGCGAGCCCCCCATGTCGGCGGGGACGTTTTAAAACACCCGCGCGCCTTCCCAACTGAGCCCTCAAGCCAAGCGCAGAAGTTCGCCTTTGGCGCTTGGCTTGAGGGCTCAGTTGGGAAGGCGCGCAGGTGTTTTAAAACGTCCCCGCCGACATGGGGGGCTCGCTAGCACACCCCCAAATCCAGGTTGGAGGTTCAGGGGGGTGCTAGCGAGCCCCCCATGTCGGCGGGGACGTTTTAAAACACCCGCGCGGCTTTCCAATGAGTCCCGAAGACAAACGCGGAAGTTTGACATTTGTCTTCAGGACTCATTGGAAAGCCGTGCGGGTGTTTTAAAACGTCGCCACCGACCATGGGGGGCTCGCTAGCACCCCCCCAAACCCCCAACCCGGGTTAGGGGGGTGCTAGCGAGCCCCCCATGTCGGCGGCGACGTTTTAAAACAGCCGCGCCGCCCCCAATCTTCGGCTCCTCACTAGCGCTGCGGAAGTAAAAACCACCATCTGCACATGCGCAGATGGTGTTTTTACTTCCGCAGCGCTACTTCGCGAAAACCCGCTCGTTGCAGGGGGTCCTGGAACGGAACCCTCGTAACGAGCGGGGGATCACTGTATAATAATATAATGTAATGTAATGTAATGTAATGTAATGTAATGTAATGTAATGTAATGTAATGTAATGTAATATAATATAATATAATATAATATAATATAATATAATATAGACAGATTTTTTGTTGCAGTCATTCCACTAACATGGAAAGTAAAGTGGAAGCAAATGGAAGGAACACCAATACATTCGCTTGCTCTTGGTCAGGGATAGGCAAAGTTGGCTCTTCTATGACATGTGAACTTCAACTTCCAGAATTCCTGAGCTAGCTTTTTTTTTTTTTTTGGGGGGGGGGGGGGGGAGCACATTCACCTGCTTGGCAGTGCAGTTTACCAGTTCATTTTTCCTCAACTGTAGAGAGGCTTAAGGCATTATCTGAGGCTATTTTGGGCATCCACTGAGAAATAGGGCAGAACCTCATGTATTATATATAAAGAAAAGCAGCAGTCAAGGTCTTTATGCTGTGCAGAAGATGAACTTTTAAAAATAAATAAGAGCATGTGTCCACTGAGGAGTGCATTGGAAGCTGATAGCAGTATCACCAAGGATTTTAGAAAACAAAATATATGCATTTCAACCAATAGAGGTGGCTTAATGCCCTTCTTTTGCTGATAATTTCTACAAAAATCTTTAAATGTTTTGCTTCATTGGGTGATATCACTTTCAGCTTCCATGCATACCCCATACAGGGAAGGGAAGAATGGATTCATAGTTGCTCGTCCCAGAAGAGAAGAAAGAAGTACAATATAAATTGCTGGACATGGACCAATAGTATTACATGAAGATAGAAATCAAGATACAAACCAAAATGCTATGGTGCAAAATATGGAATTTAACATCCAAAGGAGCTTCCTCTATGTTTAAACATTTATACAGGGAGAAAATGTTTCTGAAAACTAAAAAGCCATTCCATCCCATTCTATATTTCTAAAAATTAAAACCTATGTTTTTTTCCCCTGTTCCTTAAAGATATCCTTTCTGAAGAAACATTGACATGAAATAATGATTTAGTCTACGCAAGAGCTTTAAAAAAACCCCAGGATTAAATCATACCACGTTACTCAAATTCAAATGGGTTTGTATGTTATTCTGTTTCTCCTTGTGGCTTCTTTGACCACAATCTTTTATTAAAAAGCAACCTCCCGCTAAGATCTAATCTAAAATATTGAATTACACTCACCTTAAATTATTCTGCTGTCCAGATGGAATGACACTATAGTAAACGGGCATTCCTGATGTGGGGAGTCCTTGATTTGACTGACTGGGAATAACCACTGGCTGCTGATATGTTTGTTGGGACAGTCCTTGGGAAACTGGAGCCATGGAGACCTAAGAATTAAGAGTATGCCAGGATCATCAACAGTAAGCAGAAATGTACACGATGGCAGATTATTCATGCAAAAGAAATATACAAGGCAACCAAAGAATATTGAAGTCTAGTATCCACAAAAGTATGAGACTCCAGCAGCTATGACGACCCACTACAGATTGCATGTGGATAGCCATAAATATGAATTTCCATCTGGATAGAATAATCTCTTTCAATTTCAGAACTAGAAAAAGTGACAAAAAGGCTCTGAGAACTGCATTCGGCATAGCTACTTATATTTTAATGCTATCATGGCTTACTTGATAAGATGGCAGGGGAGGATATGGAACAAGTACTCCTTGAATCTGATTTCCAATGTTGTTGGGTTGGCCTCCAACTAGATTTTGGTTTTGCGACTGCTGGACACCAACTAAACCCTGGTAGTTTTGCTGCTGGTTAGGCATAACTTGGTAACCTGCAAGTATACATTTAGGATACATTTAAGACAAGGACTGATAGGGTAACATGAAAAAAATTATATACCCAAGTATTTAAATATAACTACACCAGTTTTTTATGGATTACTTGAAAAAAAGCCACATACAACAACAGAGATAATGTATGACTTAGTAATATTTACGTGATAATGATCAAAATATTAGCTGTGCTCCCATTCATAACCACCTAATCCATCTACCAGCCTGATGTAGACATATAAACAACATTTCATGATAGAAAGATGCTATACATCATGTAGCCATAGCTATCTCTAGAAAACAGATTATAAAATCTAGCTAGGAACATTGTGTTACGTTTTATCTGTAGAATCTTGTTTTGTGAAGAAATAAATTGAATTTAACTCTATTTTATTAAAGTTCCTTTTCCCCCATTTAAGATAACAAGTGCCATCTTGAAGTGTTGCTTGGAACATCTCTTCCTATATTTCATTTTTTAGTCTACTCCCTTGTACTGTCTTGTAGATTTTCTGTTGGGTTGGTGATCCTGTTCAAGGTAACTCACTCTATCATTTATCTATTTATCTATAATCTGTCTGTCTGTCTATCTGCCTACCAGGGGTCAAAAAGCTTAATAAATTATGCGTCGGTCGGTGTCGCATACTGGCAGTTGTGACACATATTTTGAGTGACAGGGAGCCACAGCAGAGGGATGAAAGAGCCACATGGGGCTCCAGAGCCATGGGTTGCTGACCCCTGCACTAGAGCCAAGGGGAGGATGCCATGTGAAGGTCTCTAGAAAACAGATTGTGGCAGCAACTGCTAAGCCATTAATACAAAGCAGGTAGTCAAACTACAGTGTGAACAGCTGCCAAGATTTCCAACAAATAATAACCGTAACATTTTTCAGCTAAATGCATTTGTATTTTATTTTGATACAGACAACTGGATCAAAACTAAACGTATTTGCTTAACAGCAGTAAACATGCAGCTTTTATTCTAATTATGCCTGATAAATAGAAATAACTATCATTTACCTTCATTAAACCATAATTTGTTAGTTCTGATTCATGGCACAATATAACTGCTTGTGCATATGTGCATTTGTTTGCTTGCCCGACTACAGATAAATCATTTTTCTAAGACTCAAAACAGTTCTAAACATACAAGGAGTATGAATATATTTTACAGTTTAGGCCCCCACATTCCACCTTCTTCTAATTGTTTTTCAGAATTGTAGTGGGAAGTCTCTTCAGTAAATCTGAAAATCTCCAAATTCATTGACATTATTTAAAAGGCAGTCTCCAGGTTAAGAAACCATCACGTTATGTAAACACATCACATTTCTTGAGGCAGAATTTGAACAGTTTTGATTTTCTGAATTGTTTAACCAGTGTTTCTTGATCTTTGTAGTTTTCAGATAGCTTAGCTGGCTGGGGAATTCTGGGAGTTGAAGTCCACACATCAGAAAGCTGTCAAGGTTGACATATAACAACCTAAGAAGGCTGAGTAGATTATCAAACTGTTTCATACTGAACATGAGTTCTTCATCCAAGTCAAAGAAAAAACATATACAGCTACTAAGTTGGAAGACCACTGTTTTATTATTGAATGGAAAAGTTTTACAAAAAAGGCTTCACTCTTTCCACACAACAACTAGAAAATTATTCACAGGTCGTTTGCTAGTCAACCAACCAACCTATTGCAGTTCATGTAAAGGAACAAAACATAACTTATTATGAAGATTAAGCTGAGTATAGGTTGGAAGCAACAAAGCTCTCTTGTGAAAAGAGGATTTCTTCGCCAACAGACAATCTTCTCTGAATTTTCTGCCAATCAATCAAAGTTTATAACAATTCTAATTGTAATAAAGGGATTAGAAAAGGTGAAAAAGCCAAGGAGAGGGAAAATATGGACAATTCGACATTGGGTTAAGCTGTTGAGCAGGATGTTTCCAATTATTATTATTTTTAAATCTACTACCCAACATTTACTTTCATTTTGCCAAAGGGAACAAAGATGGTAATGGAAGAGAGCAGAGCTGGTGTCTTAGTTTTATTCTCATCACCAGAAATGTTCAACACAAGAATAATGCTTTGAAATAATTTTAATCGGCAACCTTTGGTTCCTGAATAAGGGACTGACCTGGGATACCTAGCCTTTTAAAAAATTCCTAATTCCTCTCCTATCAATTTATCTCTTCTTCTCAAACCCCCTTCCTTCCTCCCTCCCTCCCTCCCTCCCTCCCTCCTTGGGTTTCTATGAATAAAAGGTCATGTTTTATGGGAAAAGTATATTTGCTATGAACAAATGGGGATCACTTAATTCTGTAAATATTGTATTCCACAAAATTTATTTATCTGTTTGTTTATTAAATTTATTGATTGTTCATCTTACTACAAGATAACTCCGGGTGGCTTACAATCATGAGTATAAATATAGCAAATATATTAAAAACATACATAAGTTTAAAAAAGCCAAACACTATGCCAAGAATCAGACACAACTGAATGGATAACAGTCATCAACAATGGTGTATCCTTTTCACTTCCCAGTATAGCCTGCAGCTGTGATTCTTCCTGATGGTGTCCCATTTCAGTTATTAAAGCCAATCTGATCCTGCATAAGAGTTTTGTAATCTCTACTTCTTAAAATCAGATTTCTCCTGTCCCTCTTTTTAAATAAACTACATATTGGAATGCATTTGGCAATCCAACAGACCAGTGGCTGCCAACCTTTTGGGCACCAGGAACCGTAGAAAAGTTTTTCTGCGGTTTTTCCACGGATCAGAAGGAGTGGTGGTGGTTTTATGTGCTGCTGGTATTCCGTGGATGGGATTTTGCTTGTTTGCATGGACTGGTTGCTGGCATGCTGCAGACCAGTGCCAGTCTACAGACTTGGGGTTAGGGACTTCTGCAATGGACTATGCAAAATAAAACTGAAGATTATTCTTGGGCACAAATTGCAAATAACATGGAATAGATGTGTACACCGAAGTTGCAGTGTTCTGCTAGTTGTGCTATTTCTGTTTCTCAGGGACTGCAGTGTAGCTGGCGAAAGCTATTTTGAGTCTTCTGGCACTTTCGCACTGGCGAAGTAAAAATCAATTCTCCATGCTGGGAGAAGAACTAAGACAATATAAACTGACTGCTAACATATTTCACCCTGGGTTCCAAAGCACCTTGCTATTTTTAGCTGCACTCTTCCTCCTCGGCATACCAAGTGGCAAGAAAGAAACACAGCATTCAGCAGGAAAAGAAAGAAACAGCATCTGCTGAGACAGATGGTTATATTCTGCAGCCAGGCTATTAAAGAGTGGTTAAAAACTGATGCTTAGAAATTACGGAGAATGAACAGTAGTTCTGGATCGTGAGTTTCTTCAAGTAATGAAACTGTTTCCAGTATCCAAATCCATACATTATGCATAAATCAGTTAGAAAGAGGCACGGCCTCCATTAAAGCAATTAAACTCTCAACCGTGGCAGGAGTCTAAAGAACAAAAGAACAGAAGACAAATAAAACAGACCACGTAAAGGCAAACAGTCATCTAAAATATTCCTGCCCTGGACATTACTTTCCTGAAACTTTATCAAAGTATCCGAGGGCCGAGGATGACGATCAGTCTATTTTGTTCAAAGGAGGGAAAGAACAGAATGCAATCCTTGATTAAGAAAGTCACAACGGCAGAGAGATACACCTGCAACCCCTTTACAAAGGAAGCCAGGAAGCAGCTGAAAAAGAGACCGGTTCACTGTGAGATACGTAACCCTCTCAGACAGTGTTACGGCCCCGAATCCAACAGCTCACAATAAAGCCAATTTATTCTACAAGAGCTGTTGTAGAATGCAACAGAGACACACATAGCATTGTGCTTGAAATACAGGTGTTTTTTTTAAATTCACTGACTGGACTGATTATAATGCATTTTACAATCTTGTGATGTAGCTCCTGTTTATCCTTCTTACAACAAGTGTTCAATACCAACAGTTCAAATGCGATTTTTTAAAACAAAACTTTTAATAGACCCATATATTTCAATCAGAATTTTTTCCAATCGGTTCTGCATATTTCATTCTCAGAATTGCCCTTTCCACTGCCCTGAAAATCTAATGCTTAACCCAATTAAAACGTCTCTGAATTCATAACTGATAGATGAAAACTGAGAATACTGAGCACCCATCTGAGGGAAATGGATGGTTAAGAAATATGAATAACAAATAAATAATAAAATTAATACAATTCCCAAAAGTTCCTGATTTGTGCTCAAGGCGCAAGATACAAGGATGAACGTTTCACCAAATGTTGCTATTATTTCAGCATTTGTTTCTTGAAAACAACCTCATTCCAACCCTTTGGATAAAACACTGCCCCACAGTAGGTACACATTAGTAATATCTGCATGATTCATGTAACAGGCAATACAGAATATTGAACCAAGTGGTAAATATTTAAGTCCGGTAACGTACTATATATTTGTGTTTTATCAAGAGCAGCATCCAGGGCTGCATGAAAGAAAAAAATGTATCAGAAACCAATGTATCAGAAAAAAATGTATCAGAAGCCATACAGGAATTTTAATATCTCTCTATATATAGAGAGATATACATTCTTGGTAGCTACAAGTACTTCATGACTGATGGGGAAAGGGAGAAGAAGCTATAGAAATAAATTAGAATACAATCTATAGACCCGAGTCTAGATCAAATCTGATTTGTTCAAATTAAACAAACAAAAAAGCACCTGAAATCGCAAGACACTGTCACACACACAAAACAGGTAATCATTCTAAACATTTCCGAAGATAAATTCTGCAACAATACCAAACAAAAGCAAACAATATAGACAATAAAATAATTTATGTCATTCATTGTAAATTAATGACTGCAACTGAATTATTTACCTTGATATTAGTGACAGGGCTACTATTGAAATGTGTGACAGATTTCAAAGACATGATTTTAATTTTATAATTTCATATAAATGTACTAAAACATCTTATCACCACGGAAATGCTCTATAAATGGATTTCTTTTAAAATGCACGAGCTAAATTATTTCAGATTCATTTCTGCTGAGAAAGCAAAATTAATAGAATTCATTTTTATTGAAATTTATACAGTGCTTTCCAGATCTCAAGTCCAGATAATTGTTGCAATGATTTAACAGATTCGGCAAAGAGCAAGGCATCCTACTTCAGTTTTAGTGTGGAATTATAAATGAACCAATTACAGTATGTTTTCTAGCAGTCATTCTGCTAGTTAACGATAATGAAAAACAAATGTCCATTGGTGAAGGCAGATACAAGACCTAATCACATCTAGAGATAAATCAAGGCAACAAAATTTCTTTCTGGATAACACTTTTATACTTTAACCCATATCTTTGAACAAAAGCATCTAAAGTATATATTCTAATTTATCTATCTAGGAAAAACATAGGAAGAACTAATAATGTCTTCAGAAGAATATTTATAAAAGAAGGAAAGGCAAACGGATACCACATGTTCTGGACTGCAATTGACATCATTCAAGGCAATAAGGAAAGAACAGAAGCTGCAGCTCAAACATCTGGAGGGATATTACTCGCCCAACCTCTTTAAAGCTTAGTTTCTGAGGCAAGGCAAAAGATTTTGCTTCAGAAATATATTTATTTATTAGATTTCTATGCTGCTCTTCTCGAGGCGACTCAGGGCGACGTAAAACATTAAATATAACATTATATGAGAAATCTAAATAACTATAAAAATTATGAAAATTTACTAAAAAAACATTTTAAAATACCCCATATACACTCACACACATTCATCCATATACCAGAAAGCACGAGTTTCATTAATTTATTAGGTACTGCTCAGTATAGATCAGTGATGGCATGCATGGGCACATAAGGCGTTGCCCTATGTCAATTCCAGTGCACATGTGCGTGCTAACCAACTGATTTTTGGCCTTCTTTTGGGGCATTTATGCTCTCCCTACGGCAAAAACGGCCCTACAGGAAATTCATTTGTGTGCATACTCTCAAATTCCTTTTCACTGTCAGAGGTCTTCAGGAACTTCTTCGGCTTTGAACAGTTGCAGCCAGTTGTCTCACATCTCGGCTCATTTCTTCTGCAGCCAACAAGTTCTTTCTGAAAGCCTCTGCAGCCAATAACAGAGCTCCAGATTGATCCGGAGCTCTGTTATCTGCTTCAAAAAAGCCCTCCCAGCTGAAGAAGAAATGAGCCAATGTTTGCAAGGCCTGATTGCAACTATTTGAAGTTAATTAGTAGGGCAGCTTCACCTCCTTTTGTTTCTGAACTTCCAATTGGCCCATTGGGCTATTTTTCACCATCCGGAGGCTTTCCTGAATCCTGGGGGAGAGTGAAAAACAGCCTAACGGGCCAACTGGAAGTCAGGAGGCTTCAGTGAGGAGCGGGAGGAGCGGGGGGGGGGGGGGTATTGTGCAGGAGAAGCGAGGGGGTGTGTATTGTACACATATTGCATTTTGGGTGTAGGCATGCGCATGCATGCTAACACATGTGTGCACACCCTTTTGGCACCTGAGCCAAAAAAGCTTCGCCATCACTGGTATAAATCGTTCTAGTATTTCAGGCTTATAAAAACTAAATCATGCTGGAATACAAACCTTAGTTATAAATGTTTTTAGGTTTATATAGAAGACAAAGTCCAGCCTCCAACCTCTCAACAAACAATTTAAAAATATCCCTCTAAAAAATCACACCATCAAGAATGTAAGGTATATCTCTTTCATTCAAAATCAGGTAAATTTTGTTTATGAAATTGATGAAGATAACTAAATTACAGGGTTAGTTCTTTGATAAGAAAAAATGTTTATTTCACTCTGGGCTTTTGTTGGAAATTATTTAAAAATAAGGCAGCGGTGAAATATACCTATCTTCGTTACTGGTTCAGAAGCGTGTTTTGCGTACGCACATACACTCCGCTCACACGTGTGCCTGTCACGCATGCTTTTTCACCCTCTGCATGCACAGGCTTTACGCATGCACAGAGTGTAAAAAAACAAGGAAATGGTGACATCCGAGAGAAGCCTCGCGCTACTGCCGCCATTGGTTGTCAAAAGCACCAGTGGCCACCGATATCGGTATGCCTGAATCGGGGCATACTGGCAACATATTACCACTGAAGTAAGAGTGATGAAGGGATTTTCTGATTTTTGTTTGTTTGTTTGATTTTCTAAGAAAATAATTATCCGGCCTCTTAGGATTTACTGAACTCAGCCAATTTAATAATATACGAGTAGAAAGAATTTTGGTCACTTCAAACACAAAAATGTTTTTTTTCCTCCCCTGTAAAATACTTCGTGTTATTTCTTTCTGTTTTGCCTAGTCATGTGAAAGCTCCAAAGGTACAAAAAGTAACAGGAGAAAACACCACAAACCTGTCTGTTGAGCAGGCTGTGGCAGTGGCTGGTTTTGCTGTGTGTTGTAATGAACTGAAGTAACTGGCCGATATTGTTGACTGGAGTGTGGATACTGGCCTGGAGCACAGTAACAGGCTGGCATCTGGGGAAAAAAAAGAAATGTAGGATTTATATACGTTGCTAAATCGGACATCTCCTATTGTGCTGAATGTAGGCAGGTCAAAAAGACAACAAACACCTTGGAAAAGAATAAACCCAAGCTTAGTAAAGGATAATTAGCAAGAATGCTCTTTAAATGCTAAAAAAGGGACCTCGGCAAAATGTTTACTTTAATTTACTACATTGTCATTGCACCTCATACAACAAAATTAAATTGTCATCTTCAGTGTACACTACAACTGTAAAAATAAAACACAAACACACATCCTTCGCATTCTATACAACTGAATTTAAAATCAATTGAAAATACAATTTCAAATTGAAAATACAATTGAATTGGGTAAAAAAATTAAACTGACTTCGTATGCATTATATTAGAAAAGATAAAAGCATCACAATTTGTCAGGGAGATATTAAAAATATTATCACCCCCACAAAAAATTCTTAAATAAATCCCATACTTTCTAATAACAAGGTACCGTATTTTTCAGAATATAAGACGCACCATAGTTTTGGGGAGGAAAATAGGGGGGGGGATCTACCTACCAGGTATTCATCTGGATAGCATCCTTAGTTTGGTCAGCTTCAGCACATTATTTTATCCCCTGGTTAGGGCTGAAAAAAAATCTTCTTCGGAAGGAGTAGCAATGAAAACAAGCCTGCAAAGACTTAAGTCTGGAAAAAACCTCTTTCAAAGGAAGCAGGAATGAAAAAAAATCCTGCAAGCCAGGAAGATTGTTAGCACCTCGTTAGGGCTAAGAAACCCTTGTTCAGAGGGAGTAGCAATGAAAAAAATCCTGCAAAGATTTAGGACTGGAAAAAACCTTTCTGGCGGGAGTAGGAAGGAAAAAATCCTGCAAACTGGCAAGATTGTTAGCACCTCATTAGGGTTGAAAAAACCATTTTCGGAGGGAGTAGCAATGAAAACAAGTCTGCAAGCTGGGAAGAGCCAGGAAGATCATTAGCACCTTGTTACAGCTGAAAAAAAGGCTTCAAAAAAGCTATTCAGAGTATAAGATGCACCCAAATTTTCAGCCCCTTTTAGGGGGGGAAATGTGCATCTTATACTCTGAAAAATACGGTACTACTTTCTCCAAAAAGTACTCCAAATACATTAAATTGACAGTGGATCTGCCAAAATCATTATTTAATTATTGTCACAAATATCTAGTTCTTTTAAGAGTAGGACCATGGGTACAATTCGAAGTGTGTCACATTCTAATTTGTAAGTTTTAAAATTCTACAACTAAATGAAGAAGCAATATATATATTGACAGCAAAGTCATAGGGCTTGTCTACAGTCATTTATTCTGTGACCGTTTCTATAGATTTCTATACAGTAAGGCAGACCAGTGCAAGGCACAGGAACCATATGATGTTGGTACTAAAATACATGCCCTGGCTACTAACTACTACTGGGCACAGGTTAAGATGCCTGTCCTGATCCGAGAACTCTAAAGGGATTAGGCCTGATTTTCTGCCAGGCTGCCTCTCATATTATAAACCTGGCCAGCTACTCAGATTAGTAAAGATATGGTCTTCTGAAGTCTGCCCACTTTGGCAGACAGTCAAGTGCTGGATACTTCGGAGGGAGTCTTCCCTTCATATTGTTCAGGCTACAGATATGCTCCCTTAGTATTAAGTACTTACTTAATACTAAGTAACATGGGGGTGGGGGGGTGGAGAGACATAACTAATTTTAATTTGGTTTTGATTTCATTTTCATTCAAGTATCCTTTATTTCATTGTAAACTACCCTGAGTGTTGCAATAAACAACAAAACAAAACAAAACACCCAAACCTACATGCTTCTCGTTCTACACCAGTTCTACACTGAGTTCTACAAGCATGTAGTAGAACACGTTGAGAATATTTGAAAATTTTTGCTACCTGTGGCATTGGTTGCTGCATATATCCCTGTTGCTGAAGAACTTGCTGGTTAACAGGGTGGCTGGATCCACTGTAGTTAGGAGTAGGTTGGCCAGGTGGTGGTGGCGGCGGAGGCGGTGGTGGCGGCGGTGCCGGTGGGGCCGTTGCTATGATAAAACCAGATTGCTGTGGTGGTGGGAGGACCACTGTAGACTGGAACATGTTGGCATGAGGATCAGCAGCTTCTCCAGATGGCTGTCGGGAGAGACTCATATGGCTAAGTTGGGATGCTAGGTTGTCTTGCTGAAATAAATAAAACAGTAACCAAAGGCATCCTTAAGATAATGAATGTAGAAGTTGTTTTAACACCAAGGCAAAGCAAGGAATCGCTGAGTTTAATTATGGAGCACTATTAAGCTATACTGCCAAAAAACTATCTAAACACAAAACCCTGCTATTGAACACAGGAAATAATTGCAGAGCTAAGAATCTAAAAATAGCCATAATGCATCTGAACAAAGACTTAAGATGGCAGTACAGAATTATGTTTGCCCCAAAGATCAATCGATGTCTTAGTGGACAACCATAAGCATGAGTTTAGAACTCTTTCCTATTCTATTTCCCAGTGACTGGTACAGAAAAGCACAGTCCTGTAAGGCTAACAGAACACCTGCCTTGAACAGCAGCTTTATCACTAGGAATTTGTCTAAAGTGCCATTAAAGTCCATTAAAATTAAAAGCTGTATTTGCTTACCTAGGCTCTGTTAAAGTATCAAGCAAACAGCAAAAATGGCAACCAAGGATACTGATGTTTGGAGGACCTACCTTGAGACATGGATTAGATGTATATAAATCTGAGAAATACAGCTGAGCTGCAGAACTAAAAAAAAAACAAACCCCACCACAATTTCTGGCACTCATCAAACATTAAAGCCCTGACAGAAAGCTTTCGCTATCATGGAAAATGAGATACCTTAGAAGAGAAAGATATAGAAGGGAAAAGAAAGAGGGGTATTTATTTGAAACAAATCTAAAGGTGTATTGAATACTGACAGGCTGCAAAGGGTAATATCAGCAAGCACAATTTTTTTTAAAAAATATTAGGGAACCAATTGTTGTTGTCTTTTTTAAAAAATATATATATTTCAGTTAAACTAGAAGGCAGACCAAGCCTTATTCTTTCCTTTCAACTCTCTCTCTCGGTGCTCCTGCCAATAATGAGATTACCTTTTGAGGCTACAGCCAGTCAATATTTACATTTCACATGCAGACTTCATATATTCTTCTAGCCTAGCAGAGAATCTGTCATGCAGAGAAAAGATGAGTAGAAGATAATATACCACAGTATATTGCTGGGTAGATGAGACTGGCAGGAGCGGGGGTGGATAAGTGACTGTGGAGAACTGAACAGGCTGTGAAGAAGGCTGAAGAGGTCGGATAGGCTGAAGGAGCAATAGTTGAACATACAGAGTTAGCAACTGAGTAAGAGGAAATGAAAGTAGGAATATTTCTTTTGTGTAAAATATTTTTTTTTTAAAAAAAACACCACCACCAGAGGTCTTCCATATAAATTGTACCAATAAGTTTTAAAATAAGGCTCAATATATAGTCAATCAATCAATCAATCAATCAATCAATCAAACAAACAAACAAACAAACAAACCAGCTATCAGTGGGAGACAACAATGCAAGATGATGAGCTTACAATAACCTAAAAATATGCAAATCAAACACTCAATGGCTTTAAGAAAATTATTTTCCTTCATCAACCCTTAACCCATATACAATTAAAAACCCAAGCAGCAGTTTGTTTAATCAGTTATTGACCAAACATTTGTATTTGAAGTTAGCACCTGTGAGAGGATATGATTGGTTGCTGGCTGCTGCTGAGGTGGTATGGGAGGTGGCGGCGGCTGAGGAGGTCCAGGCACTTGGTTTCTAATTGGTTGTTGAGGCATTGGAGGATTATAGACAACTGGAGTGCCATCTGGATTAATGAATGGCTGACCTATAGGACAATTGTAAAAAAAGGAAAAGGAAAAGGAAAGGAGTAATATAGGCAGCTTGCTAGGCAGCTTGTTAGCAGAATATAAATTAGCTAGAGTTCTACTATACGACGGGTTATACATTATGAGAATATCCAACAAGTCTAAGTCGTATCTGGCTTGCTTGTTAGTTTCTTTGTTTGATGATTTATTTGTCATAATTATATTATAAACTATCTTATTCACACATTGCTTGTTTAAACAGATGAATATGCAGCACAATGTAAACAAGAAGAAAAAAAGTATAAGAAAAGATAAAAAAGAGAAGAGTGCAAGAAGAAAGTAGAAGAGAGAAAAGAGAAAACCATATAAATTGTAAGCCAAATATAATACTTTCTAATTCTACTAATGTGCAATTTTAAACATTGGATTCAAAAGATATTAAAACAAAAAATTCCACTGAAAACACAGTTTATAGATTCCTCCCACCCCCAAGAAACACCCCCCCCCCCAAAAAAAATATAATTGCATATTCTATTCTGTGAAGGATTAAAATGCATACATCTTCGAAAAGAAAGAATATTGGGAAGCACAGGGAAGGGCAAACGGTTCATGGAAACCCCACACGTTTCTAAAACATTATTGACAAATTAGTTATTTGAGACAGAGACACAAAGGGAGAGAGAGAAAGACAGACAAACTGACACCCACAGCTGGATACCAACCTGTTTGAGGGTTGATCAGAATACTTCCAGGTGGTATGCCTGCCGCTTCCAAGGGAAGCAAAAAGAAGCTACCGCTAGAAGACGCCACTTGCCCACTTATGCCACCATCAAAGGAAAGAGAACTACTAGTGCTGATAGTTGGATAGACGGCAGATGTGCCATGAGAAGGCTGGCTGAGAGCTGTGACTGGAAGAGGTTGCTGGGTGTGAGAAAGAGAACCCGTGGATGACCCTACACTACTAGAAGACTCTGAACCTAGGAAAGGAGTAATGAGAAATGGATTTTACCTAGAGACAGAGTAATAGCATTCACATTTCAATAGGCAGGTTGCGATCTAAAGTTATCCATGTAATTCCCAGCCTGAACTACTTACTTCCCCAAACCCCACTGCAGCTTCCCAGGTTTAGATTCCCATTTACTCCAAATGACACACAATGAGGGAGGAACTAATGACTGCCTGAACTTTGCCTTCGAGCCATGCAAATGGGAATAAAGCAGAATGGCAACAGTCTTTATTATCATCAATCATTATAACAAATATCTATT
This sequence comes from Erythrolamprus reginae, assembly GCF_031021105.1. NCBI lineage: Eukaryota > Metazoa > Chordata > Lepidosauria > Squamata > Dipsadidae > Erythrolamprus > Erythrolamprus reginae. Next base: position 166,777,289 of record NC_091950.1, on the reverse strand, counting down.
CAATGAAGTACCAGGTTGAGATGTTGAAGGCAACTAAAATGTAAAGTATTCAAAGGACCCATCTATAAAGTCTCATACATACAAAGCTGATGGAAATTTGGGTCTACAGAATTTTAACTTGCTAGTCTTGTTAAAAAAAAACCTCTTAATGATTCCAACACTTGAGTTAAATTTTACTAGTTTAAATACATTAAGAATATGTATAAGTTTATTCCAAAATGGAGTTAAACTTTAAATGTTAGTTCATAGGAAACCAAAATTATGTTTCTCTGATGAAGCAGCAAGGTTTTTGTTTGTTTGTTTGTTTGTTTGTTTGTTTGTTTACTTACTTACTTACTTACTTACTTACTTACTTACTTACTTACTTACTTACTTACTTACTTAGAAATAGATTTGGATTGCATTTTACTTTCTGTCTTCACATCCCAAATAAAAACACCTTATTTCTATTTTTTCATTGATATTTGAATCAATAAAAAGCAAGTCCGTTTTGAAATGTAAGGTAGGATTGATTAAGTTGTTGGAAGTATCTGCGCAGTTTCAGATTCAGTAGTATTCTAATCTAGCCAATACTATAAAAATATTTTGGAGTTCCTTATTTCTAAAGTATATAAGGAGAAGTTATTCTAATTGTGCTGGTTTTTAGCATTGTCAAAGAGTAAAATTACCACGGTATTTAAAATTTATCTGTTAAATTTGAAAATAATTCCATCACAGTTTTTCATGAAACTGCATCTGTGAACCAGACTATAACTGCCAAGGTTTGTTAGGAACTATCGCCTTATATCTTAAAGATTAAATATTAATAAATGGCTTCAAACCAAAATGAAATAGGTAAGTTTGCTGTAGTGATTATACTCACATTATAGTACATTTTTCTTTATATTCTTTTTAAAAACCTTCTACTATCAAAGCTCTTCTTCATTAATATCAAATGTATATGTTCACTTTATAGTATCACTTGGGCACACACGAAGAGAGAGCTCTATTTTAAGAACAAGGATTTAGAAGAATCCTGCTACAAATTCCTTCAGGAGCAAATTTAGAGTACAGTATTTGCTTCCAGAAATTTCTTAAGCACTTTGAATGCTAGGCATAAGTGAAGTCCAGCTAGTATTCTTCCGGTCTTCTCCCAAAGCAATGGAAGGGATAGAAATAATTCAGAAGAGGAGATTGTCTGTCAAGAGCCCCAAATTGCTTTGAAGCCATTGGGCTTCTTTAAAATCCCAGCTGTGTCTACAAGTGTTCCCTCCCCCCCCTTATTTTTAATCATTATGAAAAAATGCCAAATTGGACCTATTGGGTTGTAAAATGAAGCAGATATCGAAAAATAAATCCACACTTTCCTTGGGTTTTTTTTCTTTGTTCTCTATCTTTAATATACTTCTTTCTTTAAGCCACCATAAATATTCTCCTTATTTAAGCTGTGTTGTGCAACTTGGAATACCCAGAAATTTGAAAGTTGACTGTAGCAGTACATGTCAAAAAGAAAAGGACACAGACTTAACCCTTACGATACCTTATTACGTCTAAATTCAGGGTCAATTAGACCATTCTTAATTAATTTCTTATCAGTAATTAAGGCCAAGTATAAGCCTTAAAAAGCTAGATAGCCTTCTTACAAATGCCCAACTGACAATCCAAATAAAAAAGTATTTGGCAATCTGTTTGCATTGTCAAGTGAGGTACCAAGTGGAATTTTATTGCCATGTTTGGGTTCTCCCAAGTTGAGGAGACCAAAAAAAAAAGTAAGGAATGCTTAAAAATTCCATTAAAGAACAATGTTTGACAAAATTAGGAATTGAAATGAATTTTTTGGAGGGGGGGAAAGATAATGTGACCTCAAATCTTGATGTTTTTAAAAGGATTTCAGGTCATTTATTCCAAAGTTCTCCAAATTTGGCAACATTAAGACTTTTAGATTTCAACTCCCAGAGTGTCCCAGTCCGCATAGAGAATTATGAAGTTGAAGTTCACAAGTCTTAACGTTACCAAGTTAGGACACCCCTGATTTATATCATTACAGGAAAACGGCTGATAACTTTAATCCATCAAAAAGAGGCTAAAGGTCATTTTACGAAGCAGAAAAGCTCAGGTTCCAGGTCTCATCTGGATCACTGTCACAAGGACACTTTTGATATTCATAAGCACATTAATTTGCTTGTATTAATGTAATTGAAAATCTCATAATGCACGCCTTTTCCAGCAAAATTAACCCTTAAAAATCATTTTCTTAGCAAATGCAAACTTGATAAAGTTCTAAGAGGTTTGGAATCGTGTCGAAGCTGAGGCAGCCTAAAAATAGATGTAAGAAATAAGGATTTGCTTTTATTGAGTTAGACCATAGATTTATCTATTCCGATATTGCCTACTTAGGCTTCGGACATATTGTCAATAGGCAGAGGGTGGTATTGAATTTCGAAGAAATCACCAATCAACCACAAAACGTATGGGGCTACAGCAGGAAGGGCATACTTTAAACCAACTTACAAGAATGGAGCTATGAAATCTCCATAAATCAAATCTAACATATACTGCATAACTTATTGTTGTATGCCTCTCCTGAAAGCAGCCCTCCACTGCTCTTCAGATTAAGAGATCTTTAGAGAATTTTAAGAATCTTAAAATCTCAAAATCATTTTAGGAGATTAATTTAGGAGAAGCTTTCAATATTAATTAATAAAGCCTCTTCCTGAAACATACCAGAAAACCTCCTGCAATGTTATAGGCTCAGTTATTGGAATAAAAATGTAATTCCTTGAAACAGAAAGCATGATTTCTACACCACTACCAATCTGTCTACTGCTTGCACTGTTTCCGTTTCTGATCCTGGTCTACTAGCCTATGAAGCTAGCTGGGTTAACAGTGGTCCAAATGCAGAAGATCCACAGCCTCCAACAAAGCATGCAGCCCATTAAAAGATGTTTTATTTATAAACTGGTAGGATCGGGAATAGCCACACCCCTTTCTGGTCTATTTAAAATGCTAACAAAGGTGTGTCCAACACTTAGTGATTATATAGCCGCCCTGAGTCCCATTGGGGTTGGGTGGCATAGAAGTAGACTCAAAGAAATAAATAACCCTGGGCCAAAGAAGTACTTTCCAAAAACAGTAACAATGGTGGGTGGGCGGGGGTGCTTTTTGCAGGCTACCTAGCTATCCCTAAACTTGAGTTTTCCAGTGGTACCTGTTTTGGATAGCCTGCCAGTGCTTTTGCTGCTTCCTGTGCTATCGCCTCTTGTCAGAACAGAGATGCCACTGAAGCTGCTGGCTTTGGTCACAGGGGGCTTCAAACTGCGAAGGGAGCTGTCCGAGTCCGTGCTGCTCCATGGACGGGGTTCTGAGTACTTTAGCTCGTTGTCTGTACTGCTCTGGAGACTGTTTGCTGACCTCCCTGAAGCATCTTTGTTGATTCTGTAATCCAGAAACTTAGTTTTTAAAGATGGAAGACTCTTCGCCAAAGCATCAAAGAAAGAAAGAAAAGGAAATACACGCGGAATGTTTTGGGATAGAAAAAAACAATTCATTCAATACCTAAATATCTGTCGCCTTTGCTGGGTACTGTTGGCTTCGTCCTCTTGAATTCTGTTGGCGTGTTCAATAGAATTTCAACTTAGTAATTTTTCTCTTATGTATTTAGAAAAACAAAACAAAAAAATTAAAGATACATTATGCTTACCTTTTGTCAATAATATAATTCTCTTGGGAACACAGCGACTGGGGAAGAAACACAGTGCAGAATAAAAATCATCTCCATTAAATGATTCTATCATCAATCTATACTGAAATAAATTTCTAAGCACCTATGTGGAAACAGCAACTGGTAAGCAGTTGCAAGCAATTATTAAAGAATGCTCACCGAAGTCTTCAGCCAGGCAAATGTGATCATTCGTATAAGTTTTAAATAGAACAAACGGGGAGCAGTGAAACAAAATGTAACTGCTAGTCAGCATAATGTGCATACAGGTATCACAGTCCTCTGTTACAGAAGGGGAACAGAGGAAAGCACAGCAGGATTTATAGCTCTTCGTTTCACTATTTTTTATTTGCAACCTAGGAGAAAATAAAGCTGGGCAAAGAAGTCTATGCATTTTGGGGTGCATCTCCAGCCCGGGTTTCAAAAAAGTTAATTTAAAACCTGTCAACTTACCATCTGTGAGCCTTTGGCTCCTGTTCTTAGAAGATGCCAAATTACCGCAATATGAATTATTAAAACATGCATATGACTATCACCTGAATAAACAGATGCCCAGACTTTTCAACACCCATGACTCAACATAATTGTTATGAGAAATCTATCCCTAAGAAAGGGAAATTGTTTAATTAAAAAGAACCTTATAAGAGGAGGTAAGAGATAATGCTACTAGATCTATATCTCTATAATTCAGTGGTTCTCAACCTTTCTAATGCTGCGACCCCATAATACAGTTCCTTATGTTGTGGTGTCCCCAACCATAAGTCTAGCACCAATTCTCCCAACAAAGCTTTAAGCTGATTGGCAGGAAGGTCAGAGGGACACCCCACTGTAAACGCCTGATTAATAAAAAATATGTTCCAAGGTGCCAGAATAGAAGCTTTAGTTCCTAACACTATGGGACATTTGTCTTTTACCATGGTCTTAGGCGACCTCTGTGAAACGGTTGTTCTACCCCCAAAGGGGCCCTGACCCCCAATTGAGAACCACTGCTCTATATCATCATCATCATCATCATCATCATCATATTTATCACAAATCCAAGCCTAGGAACTGAGAACCAATCTGTTGCTTTAAGCACTACTTTATAAACATTCTCTTAATGCAATCATGAATGGGAATGCAGAAACCTTTTTTCCCCCAAATATTTTGAGTGTTTGCACTTTTAACTTTATTGCTCTTACACATAGTCAAAGATACTGTGGACATTTCCTTAATACCTACATCTTGTGCAAATATTCGTTCTCTAGCTCTCTGGTACTCTTCTTCTCGCTCTTCTATAGATTTGCTTCTTCTGTCATCTTTTAATCGTATTCGCATCTAAATTAAATAAGTTGTTAATTGCCAATCTCCATTGTGCAATTTTAGCATGCGGTCAAGATATAGTAATGTTCCATATTTACCTGATTATCATCTTTGTCTAGACTAGAATTCTCTCGTTTAAGGATGTACCGTTTTTGAAAATCTTCACCTTTTTCATCTTTTATATGTTCGCAAAACTTCTGGTCAGGTCTTTTGGAGAAAAAAAAGATTAAAATAAAATAAATAATTATAAATATGAGGTTTTTTGTGGTGCTTAAGTTTGAGGTAAGATACATGTGGACAACAGGCCATTTTGTGATATAAAGGTTATCAGAATATCTTGTAGGTTTTAATTTTTATTCCCACATTGGAAACCTCCGTGGAGAATCTAATATAAAGCAGCTACATCTCTTCATTCGCACAGCTATAGTCCTCAATTTATGACCATAATTGAGCCTGGCAAGATGTGATAGTCATAGAAAAGGTCATCACATGACCAATCCAATTTCACTTTTGCAATGGTTATTAAATAAAACACTGAGGTTGCTAAGTGAACACTGTGGTCAATAAGCGAATGTGGCAGTTGTTAAGCAAACCTAATGTTTACTATGGGCCAGTTTTTATCCAAAATTGTAAATAAGCACCATTGTAAATAGCAAAACCATCATAAATCACTCACATAACCATGGGGTGCTTCAAACAGCTATAACTTTTATTTATTTATTTATTTATTGGATTTGCATGCCACCCCTCTCTGCAGATCGGATACTAAACATCCAAACTTTGGTCATATGGCAGAAGAATGGACCTTAGAAACAGGTCATAGGTAGTTTTTGGATCAGTGATAACATCAAATGGTTGCTAAGCAACTGATCATAAGCCAATGGCTGTATACATATACTGTATATATAACATGTATCTATGTACATACATATGTATAAGTGTGTGTGTGTGTGGATGGATGGATGTTATTCAAGATGTAGGTTATAGTTATTGCAAGAGAGAGAAAAATCTTTATCTTGAGGATAATGACAAAATGAAACCTAACATGATAAAAATTGTATTTTGTATCCAATGCCACCTTCAGTGATATTTTTGGTTCCTCAACAATAGTACCTGAAGATTACCTGTATACATTCTATATCCATTTAATCATGCAATTTGTCTGGTGTCTACGTCGTACTTCACCAGCAACTTAAAGCCCAATAGTGCTCTGAGTGTTTTGGTATAAACTTCCCAAATCTAGACTAATTTCTAAGACTAATTTCCAAATCTTGTTTCTGAGATTTCATTAAAACAATACAGCTTATTTGAAAACACTGGAATTGCTAAAGTGGGCTTTGATCTTTTGAGGAGCCCATTTTTGTTTTACTGATAATTAAATCTTGTGATCTGAACAACTTATTTGTATTTTCATCTTCATGAAAAGGAATGTTTTATAATGAAGCAAAAGGTGATAAATCTGGGCTAATTCTGTTTTCAATGCCTTATTTTTATATATACTGCTTATTATCACATTTAAATTCTCCCCCACTCCAGTGGATTCTTTAATTTTGGGCTATTATTGAAAGTCACGGAGGCAGAGAAATGAATGTTTTAGGTCCCCCTAAGGCTTCAGAACCAAGCCGTATATGCCTACAGTTATAAAGCCCTACTTTTAATGGAATCATGAGATTCTTTTACTTTTAAATATCCAACTTCCAGGATTACCAAGAAACGTTTGTAAACCGTTAAGGTATTAAAAATAATTATGACTGGTTCATAAAAACACACAAAACTATACATCCTCACAAACTTGTCACTTGAGAGATTTGCAAAAAAGCAGGATCGAGGTGTTTTTTTTTTTGTAAATTCCCAAATTGCATTATAAAAGGATGAAATAATTCTCAAACGCTACCTAAGAATTATTGGATGCCAAAATGTAATTAGCAGGCACTTCAGAAAACCTTTAGACTGTCTTACCTCATTTTTTTCTTAAAGGTCCCTGAATTTACTGCCCTGCTATCACCACTCCACTCCACTGAGTCGTCCCAGTGTGCACTGGGTTGATGATGTCATTAACAGCACAGACCGGCACTGGAGCGGGGAATCTCCCTATGAGGAAAAGGTAAGTTGGGTTTTAGATTGCCAAGGTTTTCTAGCTAAATTCTTATTTTAAATCCCCTGAGATATAAAATAAGAACACTGAAAACCTTTAAATAATTTACATTGTCTATTGGTTCAAGGAAATGCCTGCTAATTATACGTGGCCCTTCCAGATTCCAGCTGAGATTGTCTTTGCCGTGAAAGTATTCTAAATATAGCTTGCTCTCCAAAAACTTCATCAACAGCTGTCACAATGCTGTTTCCAAACCGTCTCATGCAGAGGGTTATAACAAATAGATGCAGTTATCCACTGCATCTTGTTACATTAAATTTTAAATAGAACTTTTGGTCTCCTAGTTCATTTTTCCAACTAAGCAGCGGGGGAGGGATGGGCTAGATATTGAAATATAACATAATTAATGGAGTACTGAAATGGAATCACTCCAAGTAGTCAGTAATTACCAGATTCTGCTTTTCTGCAAAGTCCAATTTGGCTAATTAGAAAAATAAAGGACGGAGGCAAAACTTGTGCCTTTACTGCGACATTCAGTTCATCTGCCGAAGTTTTTCTTCAAAGAAATGTCTGTCATTTTCTAGAAGGAAATTACTATAATTCAGAAACATTTTTATACAATGAAAACAGGATATATTTTTAGATATATAATGGATAGAGGGTTTTTTTTCCTCTTCTCGAAATCCAGAAGAAAACTCTGTAATCGTTGTGATTCTTACAGAATTAAGAATAAATTTCCTTAACGCAGAGATACTGTAATTGTCCTGCTTTGGTAATAAACTCAAGCTTCCATCACTGATGGAATTCAGTTCAACTCTTTGAATGATGAATTACAAAAGAAAAAGAAAAAGAACAGCAACTTACATTCTGGTACTGCTGGTTTTATTCACAATCACCGATTTTCCACTCTGGTCCACATTATGCTCCAGTCCAAAATAAGCAGCTACTCTGTGCAATAACATTCTATGGTACGAGGTCATGGGGGGGAATTTTTTTCGTGGGATTCTGAAAAGAAGCAAGTAAGTTTTAGGCTGACATAAGCCTCAGCTCATCTCTATAATTGCCGGTTGGTTCACTGACACTTACTCATTATTCCCAATGAAATCTAAGATTTCCTGTTCTAATTTCAGCAGCATCATTCTGTCCCTGGAAGGCAAAATGTAACATTCGTTAGCGGGGACAGAATCAAGTAAGACATACTTTCAGAGTCTGTAAGCATATTCAACAAGCATATTCTCCATAATAAAATAATTATACCAAGTGTCGAAGTAACAATATTAAGGGTGCTTTTAATGGTTGGATTTCAGATATAGCTTAAGTGGCTCGCAGGAATAATCTGTGTTGTTTTGTCTTGAGTAAGTTCAAATAAACCATCTGACTTTGGGTCAGTCATACAAATGCTATAAATTCACCAAAATATTATAGGGATAAAATAAAGCCCCAAATCTATCAATTGTAACTTTAATCTTGTGTAGAAGAATGCTTATTAAACAAAACTTATGCAGATAGATTTCACTGACTAACAATGAATACTGTTGCTATGTTACATGATTGTCATTTTATTTTTACATCCTACATATTAGAGAGGGAGAAGGGGGGAGGGAGAGGCAGGAGAGAGAGAAATCCAGCAGGAAAAATTAATGTAACTTATATTCTGTTCAGATTAATTAAAGATTAATTAAACCCTAGCAGTAGAATAAGATATCTATGCGAAAGATCTGAAAAGGGTAAATGTTGACCACAAGAACTTTTTATCGTTTTATGGCATACAAAAAGGCAATAGGCAAAAATTATTTGGGGAGAGATGGGTATTTTTTCTTTACGTAATGAGTAAAGGTGTAAAATAGGAGGAGGAAGGTGTATTCGATATCTTCCCTATCTTCAGTTATTAGTAAAAATAATAAAGGTGAGATACAAATCAATCAATCAAATAATTGGAGTAGCACTGATTGCAAAGCATGAATATCTGAATGGGTAAGGATAATAGTATATGAGAAACAGAAAAATTGTTATAGGCAGATGTGAATGTAATTTTACAAATGAGAATCGAATTGAATTGACTAGAATAGAATAGAACACTTTTGAATTGCTTTTTGTGCAGTACTATCTGCTGAAGTCTATACCTGTCCTGTTAGGTTGCTGTGCAATTATTTTACAGGTAAGTAATTTTAATTAGCCATTATTATTAAATAATTTAATTTGTGTCTGTTTGTTGTGGCCCTAGGCCTGTGATGATGAACCTATGGTGTGCATGCCACAGGTAGCATATATCTGAGGGCCTGCGGGGCGTTGCCCAATGTCAACTCCAGAACATATGTGCCACTGGCCAGCCGATTTTTGGCCTTCTGGAGTACAGAGCGAGGCCATTTTTGCCCTCCCTGGGCTTCAGAAAAATATCCAAGGGCTGTGGATGGCAAAAAACGAGCCCAACTGGCCTACTGGAAGTTTATTTCCAAACTTCCAGTAGGCCCGTTGGATCATTATTTGCTCTCCCCAGGCTTCCGAAAATCCTCCTGAAGCCTGGGGAAGATGAAAAAGAGTCCAATGGGCCTACCACGAGTCCGAAGGCTTCAGTGAGGGTGTGGCTGTGCACGTTCTTTTGGTACCAGAGCAAAAAAAGGTTCGTCATCACTGCCCTAGGCTTTTTGGCATATGGGTTCTGAACGATATCCATACTATGCATGCATAAATAGATGCACAAACATCCCAAGCACCGATTTATTACATGGGGCAGAAATGCTAGGATTGCTTTCAGCAACTCTAAGTTGACAAGATAGAAAAGCTGGACATTCCACAGAGCTTTGCCTAAAACTTTTTTTTATCTCTACCCTTTCAGGAAGGTGTCCACCATGGAGTTAAATTCAAAGTACCCTTCCTCTCAGGTACTAGCAATAGCACTTAAGACTTATATACCACTTCATGGTGCTTTACAGCCCCTGCCTATTGCTCCCAACTATCTGGGTTTTCTGACCTTGGAAGGATGGAAGGCTGAGTCAACCTCAAGCCGGTAAGAATCAAACTCATGGCAGTAGAATGCAAAGAGCCAGGGTGGCGCAGCAGGTAGAGCGCTGTACTGCAGGCCAATGAATTACCTGGATTGTGGGGGCAATAGGGTGGCTCCGTTAAAAAGTGCTATTGCTAACATGTTGCAAGCCGCCCTGAGCCTGGGGAGAAGGGCGGCATAAAAATCAAATGGAGGAAGGAAGGAAGGAAGGAAGGAAGGAAGGAAGGAAGGAAGGAAGGAAGGAAGGAAGGAAGGAAGGAAGGAAGTCTGCAATATTGCATTCTAACCACTGCACCTGTATGGCTTATATAGGTAGCTGTATCATATAAACTCTTCAAAATGCCTACAATTCCCTTTTAAACTTCATGGTGACAAAATCATGGAAACAAATGACAAACTAGAGCTGTATTTTTTTTAAAAACAACAACAACAACACAGGAGGCAAATTAACTGTTTTCTGAAAATACCAAGATTTTTTAAGCTATAAAATCAGTCAAAATACTTCCAAAAGGAAAGCAAGGATTCTTGTCTATTTCACTAGCCAAGAACAAGGAAGTTCATGCCACCCAGAACTCTCACCACTGGTCTTCTTGGCAAAGATAAAGGACAGATAAGGAGTAAGAGTCCAAGATACTTGGGAAGTTGTGGGCAGCGTCCCTTCCTGAACTCAATATTACTTTGAGAAGAACAAGCTGCAGTAATTTGAGAGTCACTACCTAATAAATTGCATGCTCTTAAATGGGCAGGATATGGGAGAATTGCTTAAGTTCAAAAATATACAGTGATCTGACCACAGATACTGTGGCCTATTTTGTGTGGTTGCTATCTTATCTGAATGCAGCATAGTGGTTTCTCCCTAGACAAGCAAGAAACTGAATATGCAGCTTTAGTTTGTTCTGAATTCCACCTCTAGCTTCTTATTTTTTCAAGAAGTATACTGCAGTCTTTGGATGAGTCATCAACCTACCATGTTACCATATCAACAAACCACAGGCAGGCAATGATTTGTAGCTGCACTGCTTCAAAGGAGGAAAAAATAACATGCCTCCGGGCAAGTTTGCAGCGAACCACAATTGCTGCCTTTGAATGCAGTCATGGCAACTGATTTTACCCAAGAGGTTAGAAAAAAAACATACTAATACCATGTTTCCCGATAATAAGACCCTGTCTTATATTTTTTTGAACTCTAAAATAAGCGCTTGGCTTTATTGCCATGCACTCAAAAGCCCAGTTGAGTTTATTATCAGGGGGTGTCTTATTTTGGGGGGAAACAAGATATGACTTCAAATGTTTTCAATAAACTATCCAACAATAGAGCAACATTTACAAAGGAAAATGATTGAGAAATTCTGTAATATATACATTTCTTTCAACATGAACATCATGGCCACTTGTTTACCTGGGATTGTTTTTCAATGTATTAACTAAAAACTCGTGTAGATCTATACCAGTTGAATCTGTATATTCTTGACTAGAATCTAAAATAAAAAATAAATCCAGTTACAGAGAATGCATTTATTCTTTCAATAATACCAAGCCATTAATATTTTAAGATTCCTGTTTGCAGAATAGCAGCTAGGATGACAGTCTGAAAGTTTAATGGCACACTGGCACGAATAGTCGATTGCTTCTCTATTAACAGAAAATGTGAGGGGGGAGTAAGGGGAAAGAGAAAATGTATTATTTTACCCCGCTATCCCACATATCCCTCAATAACCCTTCAGATGGTGAAGGACTGTAAAACAAGTGGGCAGGCCAGTAAAATGGATCTATTTTTTTCATTATACAGTGTTCCCTCGATTTTCGCGGGGTCGAACTTCGCGAAAAGTCTATACCATGGTTTTTCAAAAATATTAATTAAAAAATACTTTGCGGTTTTTTCCCCTATACCATGGTTTTTCCCACCTGATTACGCCATATGTCATCGCCAAACTTTCGTCTGCCTTTAATAAATTTTTTTTTTTAATAAACTTTAATAAATAAACATGGTGAGTAATAATCTGAATGGTTACTAAGGGAATGGAAAATTGCAATTTAGGGGTTTAAAGTGTTAAGGGAAGGCTTGTGATACTGTTAATAGCAAAAAATAGTGTATTTACTTCCGCATCTCTACTTTGCGGAAATTCGACTTTCGCGGGCGGTCTCGGAACGCAACCCCTGCGAAAAGCGAGGGAACACTGTACCTGGCCTTGGGTTTATTCTGCAATATTCATGTGTTTTGCATTTCAGAGTAGTGGAAAAGAGGTCTGATGGTTTTCAATAATATTCCCAAGATTGCAAAGATGGAGTATGAGCTGCACGTTGCCCTGAGTCACAGGCTGCTCACTCCACCCTAGGAGGAAGTTTGAAGTGAAACATATGAACACTAATCTACTTACTGAAAGAAAAGAATCACTTAAGCCAATGTGTGAAATTCATTACTGTTGACATTTCTATCTCCCAAAAGATCACATTTCAAAGATGTCTCGGGTCTCACATTAGAAATCTCATATACACGATATGCCAGTGTTTGGAGTTCATATGACTTCCTTTTTAAATTGTAGCACATTCCAATTACTTCTGAGCATACAATTCCCCGAGAAAACTGGGTCTAAGATAGCCTAATTACTATCAACTCAGCTAAACCAACTCTTTATTTGCCAGGAGGATAAGGGGATTATATACTTTCAGCACTAATTAGGCATCTCTGGGAGATTCTTCAGAGAATAAACTTACCAATATATAAAGAAGAGGCATTATGGTAAATACTAGCAACCTGCAGGTTTTTTTTAAACCTACAGTCCAAATCTTGTAATTTAAGAAGAGGATAATGTATAGCAAACCTCTTGATAACATTTTCCTGGGCAATTTATCAGACTTCTCCTTTTCAGCTTCATCTTTCGAGGGTTTCTCTTCCTTTTCAAATAACTGTGTTAGCTGGATCTGATTTTTTTCCTGTTGAAAAGTAAAATTAACAATTTTTTCCCCTAAGAAAGGTATCCTGTAAAAAAAACAGTGTCGGTTTAAATAAGTCTACAGACATAGCAACAACAAAACCCCTAATATTTGGCTGCAAACCAAAAGGCCAATCTGAAATAACTGATTTTGAGCCTCTTAAAATGCAACTCCCTTAAATTCATATGTCTGAGAAAAGGCAAATGATTCAAGAAACAATATTGCTAATATTTCCTATAAAATTAGCTCCAAGCCAAATTTCCAAAGAAAACCAGTTTCCATGCAATATTAAACAACAGCTTAGTGGGAGGCAGGTGAACCTTAAGAACCACAACTTATGTTTGAATGGACAAGCTACCACACTTCTTTGCATTTAGCTGAAAGGAGATTTACCGTAGGTAAAATTCATTTTATTTTATTTAAATGATAGTTAACAATGTGAACAAGAAATAAACCATGATATAAGTCAATTGAGAGCCAGTTAGTGGTTAAGGCATCAAGCTAGAAACCATGAGCGACAAAGCCAGGTGGGTGACCTTGGGCCAGTCACTCTCTCTCTCTCTCTCTCTCTCTCTCTCTCTTTTTTTTTTCTCTCTTTCTCTCTCCCCCCCCTCTCTGCCCTTGGAAGGAGGCAATGGCAAATTACAACTGAAAAACCTTGCCAAGAAAACTGCAGGGATTAGACCAGGTATTGACCATCAAAACTGACTGAAAGGCATACAAACACAAAAGGCCCTTATAATTTGAACTAAGCATATCTAATAACCCGAACTTGTTTTTAATCTTCATTTATAAACCATAAACCAGTTTGCATGAAAAGTAAATCTAAATTCCACAGAAACCTTTATGTCTGGCAAAGAAGATGTCTAGGAACCAGATGGTATCCTTGGGTATAGTCCAACTCTAGAGTATATTCCAATTCCAACATTAAACAAGGCTTGGTAGTAAGATGCAAATTACTTTGAAATATCTTTGTTATGTTGTTTAGGTTGCTGTATCTCATAAAACAAAATCAACTTTAATAATTTAACTCTAACACAAAAAGTACAGTCCCACTGAGTTAGATTTGTATGCTCTGAAGAAATACCCTAGTTTGTCTTCAAATCTTATAAAATCTAACTCAATGGGAATATATGTTTTGCAGGATTGAACTTGAAGCCTTACATGTAAGAAAAGGCAGTGGTGGTTTTTTTTCTTCGCTAACAATTATTTTTATTTATTTTTTTGCTGCATAATTTCTTCCAATTATCTGAGATTTTGATATTGTTAGCAACTTTGTACAAGAGAATTTTTGCAAAATATGTTCTCTTTTAATGCAAACATGTACAACATTTCAGTTAACTTAAAAAAGTGGAGAAGTTGCATGAATGGCAAAGATCCACACTATCTAGAACTGAAAATAATTCTGCCATTGAGAAAATAAATACAATAATTAAGGTAATCTCCCTTTCTATGACCCTATAATCCCTAAATTTGGAGTAGAGTACATGCTATAAAAACAAGGACTCGCTTGCAGTTCTGGTTCTTTAACTTATTTGTTTTTACGTGAGAATGAAATAGAAGTAGTTTAAGCAAAATGCTATATCAGACTGAAAATGTATTTCATTGTATGTTTAAACATATTTTTATCTTGCAATAATTGGTTACATCCTTTACTTATAATATTTTTGAAGGTTTTATTTATCCCAGAGCTTTTCCAGAAAGATCTTCACCATCATAGAGCCAACTTTGATTTTTGTTCCAGTTGATACCAGATTTAAGAAAAAATGATTATAACCTCAATTGTAACAAATGAAACTTGTTAATGCATATATTAACAGAACAATAAAATATCTTCAGTTTCCAGTGTCATTCAATTAGGGTTCAGTGTTACCACCAAAGATAATGCATCCAAGTTGAAAGCCACCAGAGAAAGTTTTTTGAATCTTAAGACACAAACATAAAATTGAGTTACACCAAAACCAACACTGAAGAGCATTTTAAGACTGATCATAACAAGATTACAAATGTTATGATGCATGAGTCAGCCATTTAGCATTTGGGAAAGCAATAATTAGTATGTTTTAGAAATTATTCAGCTCCCAGTCAGGTTTATGGAAGTAATTCAGTCCATAAGCCAGGAATTCTCAATGCAAGCATCACACATTTATTGTAGAACTATTTCTACAAAATATTAATATCAAAAATATCTAGAAAAATATTAATCACTAATGAAAAATGGGGGACAATCACTCATTATTTATTATCTTATTGCTTTGATACCTAGCAAAGGCAGGTAAATCTTAAGAACCATAGTTTATGTTTTAAATGTACTGGCCCCCCACATTTTGCCCTCCCCCACGTGGCTATCACGTGTGAACAAGAAATAATAAGAGATAAACCATTATTATAAACTAACTAGGAGTCAGTTGGGTGACTGAAAACAATAGTATGCTTAAAGATGGTGAACAGTTTTGCTTTCTCACAACTTTCTACTTAGTAGCCTTTTTTGTTCCTTTAAATTTACAGAGTCAAATGCCCAGCAAGAAAGAAGACTTTATACATTAGTCTCTTCAACTATTATACTTCCTGAAATTTAGCAAACTATTAAGAAACTGACATAAGTTCATCATACTAAGTCAAGGATCTCCAACCTTGGCAACTTTTAAGACTTGTGGAAAGCACTAGTTGAAGAATTCTGGGAGTTGAAGTCCACAAGGTCGCCAAGGTTGGAGGTCCCTGTACTAAGTGATTTTCCAAAATTTTGTAAAAAAATTATGGACAAATGTCTCAATTTTGACCAACCCTCCTTTTCAATTTCTTCCATGTGATGTCAAAGCATTTCATTTTGTCCACATTTCCATATTTGTCCACAGTTGCTTTTGCAATGATTATGTGTTGTAGTATCATTCTGGACTAAAATCCAGAATGAGAAGAAATTGCACAGCCAATATAAAGTTTCTTCTTGGTGTTGAAAAAAACAGTAGCTACTCTGGTTACTAATCTGCTTCTAGATACAATTCAAGATGCTGGTTATCACCTGTAAACACCTACAAGGCTTGGCACCAGGCTATCTGAAAGATAGCCTCTCCTTTATTACATCTACCTGGTCCAGCAGGACAGGAAGGCAGAGTATATTACAGGTCCCATCGATTAGGGATGTAAATCTGGAGGGACCACATCATCTTTAAGAGGAAATGTAATCAGATCTTTGCCACTAGAAGGAACTAGATCAATTTGCCTAAATGATCCTGGCAGCTTCTAATAGCTAAAATAAAAAAAGTTGAAAACCAATACAGAAATCCATGAAAACACGAGTAACTGTTTATATATTAAATCATTCTATAAGGCTGATTATCAAGGCTGAATCAAACATGGAAACTTCCCATGATGAAGACTAACTTCCAGAATTCTTGGCCAGGTTGGCCCTTGCTGACAATTGTGGAACTTGAAATCCATCTCAGTTGCAAGAGACCTGATTGTGGAATGATAATATAACGGAATAACATAAAAAAGGAATTCTATATAAGCACTATTCCTTTACTGAAGTAAAAAAAAAAACCTTAAGAATGACATTCAAAAAATATTTGAATATACATTTTCTGCATAATCAACCTGAAGCATACTGATTAAAATAAATAAAGCACAGTTGCATTCCAATATAGCTATATTTCATTTTATTGCTAAGGGAAATAAAAGCTGTATCTGTTGATCATTCAGGGCACTGGACTGGATGGTATGTCACTCAGAATCATACCTGAGTGAATCTTAAAATAATTTCTAGTAGGTATATGAAAAATGAATCCTGGAAACCAGGATTTTATTCTGCCAAATAAAATGTGGTTTCAAAAGTTCTATTGTTCAGATGGATTCTGAGAACATCTTACACTGTCAAAATTAATATACCTTAAATAATCAAACCTTAACAAAATTGACTCTAATCTGTATCTATTATACTTCATTTAAAATACATGTAATTTTCTAATATCTCTTTGTTATTTATCTGACCCACCACTTAAATACTAAAACTACTGTTCTTTTAAATGAATCCTACATATTCTTCATAAACATATTAAAATAAATAAACATTGTAAAAGCATACATCCAGTTTTCCATATCACTCTGTCACTATCAGCATTATAATTTAATACTGAATAGAAAAAAATAAATTAATTCTGATAGTGAAGCTACCAGAATAAAAAGAATATACACAAGACATAACACTTTCAAAGTTTTGGAAGCCTGTGTTAAAATAATCAGTTTATAGCCAGTGGCTTAATACAACTTAGTACAAGGAAAAGATGAACATATGTAAAATTGTATTTAATAAAATTACAACAAAAGTCTATGATACAAATGTATTTGCTTAGATAACAGCCACAATCTTAACAAATTTATATGTACGACTCTTCTTTAGCTATTATGCAAACTATAGTTTGCTTTTTGTGAAATATTGTATAGGTTCACAATGTTATTGTGTAGATGGAAGTTCCACTACATAAGTGAAATTCAATCTGATTGATACCATTGCTTCAATTCTAAAGCTGCTGGACTGGACTGTATAATGCAATTGGGGTTTTTTAAGTTGTAGTGCTACATTTTGATACTAATCCCAGACATAAATATTCCAAAGTATATTATCTTTTAAAGTTAAACCATATAACTGAATATAAAAGACGATCAGGAAGCCAAATGAGAAGACATGTTTTTTCCATTATCTTGGGGTAGTCACATGGGATAGCACATGAATGCAGATGATGTACTCAGCTAAATATTTTACAATTGTTAAGTCAAAAATTTTAAGTTCAATCATCAGTTTATTGACACTCATACCAACTCACTAGCATGCTCCAAATAATACATCTTCTTGCATTCCCCACCTCCACCTTTCAAACCAATCCCAAACATTTTTACAGAACAAAAATTAAAGTTAGAAATCTCAGAACTGTTTTATTTTTACCTGGATGTCCTGTGAAATTTCAGCTGTGGGAGGTGGAGGAGATTCTTCACACACAGCCAGGCTCCGAACTAGCTTTAATTTTGTACTTGACTAAAGAAAAGTATTTATAATTAAAAACTACAGTTCACAGATATTTTCTTTAGTTATCTTGCGGTCAGCAACAAAACAAAACTGCTCACTTAAGGATGTCAATGACTTTCAACACAGAGTAATTTATTATTTGGAGGCAAAAGCAACCCACCAAAAGCAGAAAAATAAAAATAAAACTCTGACGCCCAATTAAGTTTTGAAGTCATCACAATATCAGCAAAAAGCAAACTACAATTAATGAAAAAAAGAAGGTTGAAGCAAAAAGCAGCACTATTTTCTCTGTCTAGCAACATCAAGCCACCCAAAATATAAAGGCCAAGCAAAAGCAAATGGTTAGGCAAATCATAAATCCAAAAAACAGAAAAATACACTTTGGTTGCCAACGAAAGAAAGAACAAAACTAATTTTCAATAAACAGCCAGGCTTCCATCAAGCATGAAGACTACCTTAGCATGCCAGCACAGCACACACGTCTACTGTACCTTTGACCTTTTTCCTGTCTGTCCAAAAGATTGCGCTGGCCGCTGAATGGTGAGCACAATAGAAAAGAATTTGCATTAAACTTCATATACTGGCTGCGTAAGGGGTTTGGTGTGCACAGTAGAACGAAAGTAATTTCATGGTGACCGTTAGTTACAGGATGATCCGTCCCATGAGGAAATGCAAGACCTCGCTACTGGGATTGGACTTGGTGTGTGTGTGTGTTTGTGTGTGTGTGTGTTTCCCACATTGCCAAATCCTTGGCAACAATTTTGCTTGGACACTGAAAAATTAGCAGACTTCAGAAACCGTTATGGTTTGTGAGACGGGACACACTCCAGCCACAGAGAAAAGGCTCCTGCCTTTTTATCTATTCAGCTTTGACAGGTAAGGAGGCTGCTAAAATAATGTGAAATTGAAATTTTTAAACATTTGCTCATCTGTGCCAACCACCACTGGAAGTGTCCATTTTCTAAATGACAAGGCTGCTTACCTTTTACAACTTTCTGGAAAATAGGCACTATTCTCATCTTCATTCAATGTACAGTGTTCCCTCGATTTTCGTGGGGGATGCGTTCCAAGACCGCCCGCGAAAGTCGAATTTCCGCAAAGTAGAGATGCGGAAGTAAATACACTATTTTTGGCTATTAACAGTATCACAAGCCTTCCCGTAACACTTTAAATCCCTAAATTACAATTTCCCATTCCCTTAGCAACCATTTAGATTATTACTCACCATGTTTATTTATTAAAGTTTATTAAAAAAAATATTTATTAAAGGCAGACGAAAGTTTGGTGATGACATATGACATCATCGGGTGGGAAAAACCGTGGTATAGGAAAAAACCCGCGAAGTATTTTTTAATTAATATTTTTTTAAAACCGTGGTATAGACTTTTCGCGAAGTTCGACCCCGCGAAAATCAAGGGAACACTGTACTATTCAATGATGCCTTCATCTTTAGGGAGTATTGTTATGCTTACAAGGTGTTGAACTAATCCATCTTTGGATAGGTTAAATGAATTGCTAAGGCTACACCATTAGGTACCATTAGAGATTTAGAACTGTTCTACCACACTGTGAAAAATGTCCTGAAGTGTCATAGCAAAACTACCGTTTTGTGAACCATAAAATTCTCATCCTCCATTCAATTATAATTTTTCCTGCTCTTAAGGGAAGAGACTGAAGCACTGACTATAATATTTGTAATCACTTTATAATTGTTGCCCTTCTTACTCAGAGTGCTTGCAAGGAAAATCATTTGGGAACTTCATATACACACTCTTGAATTCCACAGAAGCAATGTGAAATAGCACTGTTCCTACTAGCAGATGCTTAATAAAAATCCACTCAGTTATTCAAGGAGGTGTTAGATCCAGAATGAGAAATTGCTTCAGCCACATTTCTATAGTATAAAAATTAGGCATGAGTTTCTCCAGCTATGTATTCTGATGGATAATTTATAAATATCTGTTAATTCTCCTTCCACACTTATTGATCCATTCGCA
The DNA here is from genome assembly GCF_031021105.1 of Erythrolamprus reginae. Classification (NCBI taxonomy): domain Eukaryota; kingdom Metazoa; phylum Chordata; class Lepidosauria; order Squamata; family Dipsadidae; genus Erythrolamprus; species Erythrolamprus reginae. The sequence goes on along the minus strand of NC_091950.1, from coordinate 166,757,240 downwards.
CATAAGAGTTAGTGATAATACTAAAGCAGGCTGGTTAAGAAATGCTAACCAAAACTCCAAGTAGCCAGCGAGCTTGCTGGATAATCCTGGGTATTAACCTCTATTTTAGTTCACACAAAGATCACTGAAAGAAGAACTAAGCAGTACAGAACATTTTTTCCTGAGTGGGCATGCAATTTTACAGTATACAATAAAGAGACAAAAATACCAAATGCTTACCTAAGCATAGCATACATGGTTACAGCCTTAAAAAAAACAACTCTCACACACACAAACATGCAGTCAATGAGATCGAGGATACCTGAAGACATTAGATTAATTAAAACCACTACAAAATTGTTTGTGATTCTTATTATGCGAGATAAAAAGAACAGCTTCATACTTGGGTGAACTATACAGTGATACCTTGTCTTACAAACTTAATTGGTTCCAGGACGAGGCTCGTAAGGTGAAAAGTTTGTAAGATGAAACAATGTTTTCCATAGGAATCAATGGAAAAGTGATGAATGTGTGCAAAATTCACCCCTTTTGCGATGCTGTGATTTTGCTGAGGCTTCCCTCGCTGGGAAATCCCACCTCCAGACTTTCGTTGCCAGCCGAAGCGCCTGTTTTTGCACTGGTGGAATTCCCCTGCTGGGATTCCCTTGCAGCATCGCAAAATCCAGAAGTGGGGTTTCCCATGGTGGGGAGCCTCAGGGGAATCCCACCAGCACGAAAACGGGCGCTTCGGCTGGCAACAGAAGTCTGGAGGCGGGGCATCCCAGCAGTGGCGGGTTCATAAGGTGAAAGTAGTTTGGAAGAAGAGGCAAAAAAATCTTAAACCCCGGGTTCGTATCTCAAAAAGTTCGTATGATGAGGGGTTCATAAGACGAGGTATCACTGTACTTATATTGTGCCACATCATACACATCTGCATTATATAGGATGAACACTGATGGTTTAATACTGGAGTCAGCAACAAATGCCCATAAATATTGGATGTGCTTTTTGGATCTCACAAAACTTCATTCTCTAATAATTAATTTTTATTCTGTTTTTAAAACTGAACTGAAAACAGAGGCATTTAGTTGCTCTACCATCCTTCTCTTCCTTTCAATTCAGATGGACTTATTCTTCCAAAAACTAAGGAAGTAGAAGCAAGGTAGCAGGAAGCCTGTTTTAATCTAATCACAGCAGCTATGGAAACAAGCAGGCAGGGAGTTGCTCAAGAGGTGGACAACAGGCCTTCAGGTGCCTTCAAATTGACAGCACACAAGGGCTCAATGGCGTTATAAATATTTCTTCACCATACTCTGACTCATACCTGGAGAATTTCTTGGTAGTTGAGGACTATAGTTGAGAACTATAGCTAGTCCTCAACTTACGTCCACAATTGAGCCCAAAATGTATGTTGCTAAGTGAGAAATTTGTTAAATGAGTTTTGCCCCATTTTATGACTTTTCTCGTCACATTTGTTAAGCGAATCACTACAGATCTTAAATTAGTAACAAGGTTGTTAAGTGATGTCAGAAGTTCACAAAAGGCGAATCACATGATCATGGGATATTGCAACCGTCATAAATGTGAGCTAGTGATCAAGCATCCAAATGTAAATCACATGACCATGGGGTATGCTGCAATGGTTATAAGTGTGAAAAATGGCCTTAAATCATTTTTTTTTCAAAAGCTGTTGTAACTTTGGACAGTCATTAAATGAATTGTTGTAAGTCAAGGACTACATTTACTGTGCTGTAGCTTAAGCCTGTCAGTGACTGTTTTACTTGTCTTGATCCAATAATTTTTTGCTTTTTGCCATAGGGCAAGTAAAAGGATAAGTGACATTTCTCACAATAATCTTTCTTCCGATTTTACGTATTTCTCCCTTTTAATTTTCTCATGTTAATCTCTCACAACTGCAGAAGAAAAGAAAAAGCAACCCCATCTCTATTTCTCACATTTTTTAACAATTGATTTGATCTAATGCATTGTTAGTAGGCTTAGTCTGAAAACAGCAGTTGACCTTTTCAGTATGCTTATGATATAAAACACATGCCAAAAAACTTAGCTGAAAACAAAACTATTTTTTTTATATAGAAGACACGAACATTTTTACAGGAAATCAAGCCAAATGTATTCTTGATCTATGGTTATTGGAGCAAACAAAAGTCCCAGTCTCTCTTTAGGCAGGGGAATGTAAACAATTGAATTCCGGCTGCACTAACCATGTTGTGCACATCTGGTTTCCTATCCTGGTCTCCGTATTTCACAATTGTTTTAATGGGCAGCTTTTCCCAACATTGGTTATTTTTTAATGCGGCTTATTGAGTAAACCATAAATCCCTGGCAATCCCACAATTTACAGAACATAAACACAGTTTACAAACAACTATTTTAAATCATAGTCATAGTGTGGCTTAAGTTGAATGTTTAAATCAGGCCAGTGATCTGCTACAATGGTCATGTTCCTACTGACTGAATCGCTCCCATTACAAGCAGATGAATTCATCAGTCTCATAGTACCGGCTCCATTTTCAGTACTGTTTTGAGCATTCAAACAAGCAAAGGGAAGTCATTGAGGTAGCCTGGAGAAACTACAAAAAGTCATTTACTCCCTGGGGTAGATCATATCAATTTAGATATTAAGGTAGATAAAAAGCTGAAAATACAAAAATGGTTATTTGATATCCTTCGCCTTTAGACAGAGACTGCAGAAGACAAAACGATGCTACTTCCAAATCAATGCGAGTTTAAAAAAAACATGTAAAATCATCAATATCAATCTAGTAAATTCTGAAAAAAAGAGAAAGATTCATTAGCTCAGGAAACTCAAACTCCCTTCAGGAATTCAGGCAGGCACCGATATCACACAAAAACATCAACTTGGATACAAAAGGAAAAATTCTGCTGCAACACCAGGCATAATTGATAAGGATTAGAATTTTTTTTTTAAAAAAAACCTTCATTAATGAATTTAGAAAGAAGCTCTGTGCCCAGAAGTGGTAGGCAGTGTTATGAGTTCAGTAGATTTTGGCTCAGTGGCTAAGATATTAAGATTGTCGATAGAATGCTCGGCAGTTCAGTGGTTTGAATCCCTAGCTCCACGTAACAGAGTGAGCTCCCGTTTCTTGTCGCAGCTTCTGTCAACCTAGCAGTTCGAAAGCATGTGAAAATGCAAGTAGAAAAACTAGGGACCACCTAGAAAATACAAGTAGAAAAACTAGGGACCACCTTTGGTGGGAAGGTAACAGCATTCCATGAGCCTTTGGTGTTTAGTCATGATGCCACATGACCTTGGAGACGTCTTCGGCTTTGAAACAGAGATGAGCACCGCCCCAAAGTCAGGAATGCCTAGCACATATGTGCGAGGGGAACATTTATCTTTTATAATTTATTATTTTTTGAACGAAAGAAAAGTTAAGACTGCATGCTGAATGACTTCTGCTGAAGCCCATTTGACTCACAGAAATGAGGTTTCGATAGAACTAATTGAAACGAGGTTTCCATTCTAGAACTAATCCTACAGCTTCTTACTTAGACAAAGCCATTTTTAGGTTTCACCCTTGCAGTGTTTTTTCGTCTTAGCTGCTTTCAGATACACAGATTTCAGGGCCCAGAGTTCTCAGAAGCATCCATTTGGATTTCAGAAGTCCTCACCAGGAATGGATCTCATCAAAGTATCATCAAAGTAGCCATTTAAGTCATGGGTTTGCCTCACTGGAATGATGCAGTCAATCACTTGAACACAACACTGCATCTCTAGCTCACAATTACTGCAAGAATCAGAATCAAGGTTTCTAAATCAATCCTAAATCTTGCTCTTACTCTGTGTACTTGTTTCCTGGGAGAAAGACAGTTTTTACTCATCGAGACAGCAAATAATGCAGCTCCAAAGATAATGGCTCAAAGCAATAACCACTGTCAAAAAATAAATGGAATCAATGAAAATGCATCTCGCCTGATGCCGCAGCGCCCATCAGTTATCACAAACTTAAGTGATCCCTTTTGCCTATCGTTGTGTTAAAAAAACATTCAGCGTTGACATCATTAAAGAGAAAAATAACTCTATTCCTAAGAATCTTAAACATATTGTTCCTGACTCTATGCCCAAAGCAACTAACAAAGGGAACACATTACAGTATGTATAAATTATATAGAGATAGCCTTTTGAAGGACAAATTAAAATTTTCACTTTGCAAATATTTTTCCCTATCAAATAGGGAATTTTCTATCAACTGTACAGTAAGAACAGCTGCTTCTTTTAGATTATTTCATATCTCAAGTGAAAGTTACCTCTGAAATACAGTTTTCCCTAACAAGAATGTTCTATCATCACATTACTTCAAAATAGGATTGGGCAAAATAAATATCCATGTGCCAGAGTGATAGAGGTGAAGGGACCAAATAAGATAACCTCTTTTCCCTTTGCTTGCTTGCATTCATGTCACAGGCACTTTCGGGTTGAAAGCATTGTTGCCCAGGAGGCACCCAGTTGTGGGGCTCCTTTCATGCCCCCAGCAGGAGATGGAGCGAAGGACGGGTGCTTAATCCTGCCCCATAGCAGCAGTCAGGTCTCCAACACGGTCTTGCTAACCTCCATCTCAGAATCCTAACCACCCGAGCGACCGCACTCCCACTTTCCACATTAGAAATACCTCGGGCAAGGCATATTTGTTTCTTTTATGGTAGTGGTTTCAACATAATCGTTACAAGGCAAATTTATAACGTAATGGTATTTATTGATAACAGATGCTCCGCAGTGCCAAATGGCCTGATTCCAACACTGAAGCTTCCCAAATATAGGCAGCCTTCTCTGAACATTTATGTGTTTGTTTATTTAGGAATGCTTGTGGAAATTGTGTTCTAGCCCACTCTAAATGATTCATAAATAATTAAGCTATGTTCAACTGTCTTATATGCCAAGTTATCGTATAATATTTATTTTATTTATTTATTATTATTTAGATTTGTATGCCGCCTCTCTACCTCTATTATTATTTCAAATAAAAATTATATAGAAATATCAAAGATCATGCAATAATGTAGAATTCAAACTCATAATTTCTGAAGGAACATATCAACAGTGATCAAAGAAGATGGCAATTTTGACTTTATGTCATTAAATAATAAGATATCAGGTGTACAATCTTATTATTTTCTTGTGTGTCTAATGTCAGATAGAAATACAGCATAATTCTATTTATTCAGAAGTCATCTCGCAAATTTAGACAGGATTTTCTTTTTAATAACTCTCTCAGGCATAGCACACATAGTAAGAAACTTTTTTTTTAAAAAAATGACCTAATTATGTAACAATGTAAATCTAAAGCACCAGTAAAACAGTTTAAGTCAATAAATTTAACTTCTGGAAAATACAAAAACAGTTGAATTGATTTATGAAAGATATTATGGACTATTGATAGATGAAGGCATCAAAAATTATGTTGCCTTGGTGACCAAACATCTCTATTTTGTTCTCATGCTGAGCTGCAGAGATAATCAAAACCTCTGAAGCAGAAGCTTTGAACTTTTATTAAATTTTATAGGAAGAGAATGGGACAAAATTTGAATACAGCTGCACTTAAAAAACACTGGAAGCAATTTTAAACTCAGTAATAAATCAGAAAGAAGACTACACCACAGCGGTCCTCAACTTTTGCAGCTTTGTGGTCCAGCTGGAGCGGAGGAGAGAACTGGGCTTCACGAAGCAACGGGTCAACACACATGCACAGCTCAACTCGCAAGCTGGCATGCATGCGAATGCATACATAGCTCAACTGCAAGTTTAGCTGCGCATGCACATCGGCTCACGGCTCATGGGAGTCGAGCTGTGCGTGAGCATGTGCATCAACCTGCCATTTGAGTAGAGCGGCATGCACATGTGTGCTCTGGCCCATTGCTCACATGGCCCGTTTGCGAACATGGTCTAGTAGTAGGCAGCAGCCTGGGGTTGGGGATACCTGCTATACCAGATACACGAGTCTTGTTTTGCACCCAAGTCATTATCAAGGAAGGTTGATATTGTGTTATGGATGATTCCCAAGATTAGTAGTCCAATGTAGCAAAATATGTGGACTCCAATACAAGATAATATTGTATCTTGTTTCAAAAACTTTGACTACAATTAACATTGTCCAAACATTTAGACCAGGAATCTGCAAACTTAAAAACTCAAAGAGCCATTTGGACCAGTTTCCCACAGAAAAAAAAAAAAACCACCGGGAGCCACAAAACCAGGGTCGCCGTGGCCAACTTGATGTCACTCACTCCTGAGCCATATAACACACACCCTAACCACGTCTATTCAGGTTTTGTAGCTCTGCGTTTTCTTTTCTATGGGAAACAAGTATCTGTTTCTTTCTCCCCCATCTTTCTCCCATCTTTCTCTTTCTCCCTCTCCCCCATCTTTCTCTCTCTCCCTCCCTCCCTTTCTCCCATCTTTCTTTTCCCCCCTCTCTCCCATCTCATTCTTCCTCTCCTTCCCTTATCTTGCTTCCTCGTTCCCTCTCATCTCTTTCTCTCTCTCCCTTCCTCCTCTCTTTCTCTCATCTCAAAGTCACTCATTCCTCACGTAGTAACTATCATCTCCAGTCATAGTCATTAAAAATCAATAGACGTTTACAGGCCGCCCTGAGTCCGCCAGGAGAAGGGCGGCCTATAAATTCGAAAAATAAAAAATATAAATAAATAAGCTGTATTTTATCCTTTACAGAGAGCATCATGGAGTTTTGGAGAAACTATTGTAATATAAAATGCCAAATGGAGAATAAATAGCAAGACATGGATTGTTGTGTTACAGATTTTATAAATCCCTGTCAGGTTTTTTGTCTTCTTGTGCTTCTTCTTGTTCTGAAGCTCAGTAGATTAGATAAGACAAAACAAGGATTTTAGGAGGAATAGATTCTCATTCCCTCATTCTCATTCTCTCTCTTTTCCTCTCCCCCACCCCTACTTCCCACACCCAGGGAATAACTATAAGAACATTCGGCCACAATTTTTTGGGAAAGATACAAAAATAAACCTTGCGTTGCAAAAGGACTGACTCTCAGGCTGTTTTAGCACAGTGCCAGGAGGTTGCCTCGAGGGAAGCAGACAGAGCTGAATCTCTCTGTCTCTATTTCTCTCTCTCTCTCTCTCTGCCTGATTGCAACAGGAAACAGCAGGGAACCCTCTCTGTCTCTCATCGCTCTCTTTGTCTTTTTCTCTCTTTCTCTCTCTTTTTCTCTTGTGTATATTTGTGTGCATGTGTGCACACGCGCATGTGCACATGCATGTTCTATCTTGAACCATTTCCAAAAATAGGTTAAAGTTGGGTGTGGTTTTTTTCTGATGTAGTTCTTTTTTCTTCTTTGGGTGCTTTTTGCCATATGATTTAAATCAAGAGTCATTTCAGGTACCCTCTTTTGTCCCCCTACTGTGGCTCCCTGTCAGCTGGTTTCCGCCCCCTCTGCCTTCTGCTCCCCCTCACTCTTTGACTGCCCTGAGAAGAGAAGAGCAACGGTGGCGGATGGTGACTCTTTCAGTATTCCAGAGCAGAAGCAAAACGCCCCTCTACTTGCCTCTTTTTCTGGCGCTTGTTGGGAGGCATGCAACTTTTCTCAGCGCCGAGACACTGGCTGGGCCGCCCATCTGCAACCAATGCTCTAAATCAGTGATTTTCAACCTTTTTTGAGCCGCGGCACATTTTTCACATTTACGAAACCCTGGGGCACATTGAGCGGGGGGGGGGGGGGGCTAAAAAAAGTTTAGACAAAAAAATTCTCTCTCTCTCTTCCTCCCCTTCACTCTATTTCTTTATCCCTCCCTCTTTCCCTCCCTTCCTTCATTTTTCTTTCTCTCTCTCTCCATCCCTCTTTCTTTCTCTTCCTTCCTCTCTTTTTTGCTGTCTTTCTCTCTCCCTCCCTACCTCCCTCTATGTCTTTCTCTCTCTCTCTCCCCTCCCTTTCTTGCTTTCTTTCTCTCTCTTGCTCTCTCTCTCTCTTTCTCTCTCTTTCTCTTGTTCTCTTTCTCTCTCACTTGCTTTCTTTCTCTTGTTCTCTTTCTCTGCTCGCTCTTTCTCTCTCTCACTTTCTTTCTCTCTCTCTCTTGCTTTCTCTCTCTCTTGCTTTCTTTCTCTCTGAGCTTCGCGGCACACTGGTTGAAAAACACTGCTCTAAATATTAGAGGACTGCATGACGACTGAATAAGGATGTCGTCCAAGTAACATTGTACATGTATGGAAATAGATCTTAGGTTAGTGGCCAACGCGGCCAGCACCTTGGTGAAAACCCGTGGTGCAGAGGAGAGGCCAAATGGAAGGGCCCGGTATTCATAATTGGAGCCTGAATAACAAAAACAGAGAAATTTCTGATGATAAAGCCGAATTGGGATGTACAGGTAGGCTTCGGTGAGATTGATTGAAGCAAGTGCATTTTAAACCTCATATACCATATATCGATTGAGATGCTTCAAATCAAGAATTGCTCTCTACCCACTGAGGACTTGGGGACCATAAACAAGATGGAATAGAACCCCTCAGGCACCTACTGAATGGCTTGAATACCCAGCAGGTGCTGGATGACAGCATTCATGTGTTCGTCAGTGTTGGAAGACACAGGGCATCAGGTCAGGACTATAGGCACATAGTGAGAGCTCTTGCAAGAGTGAGCCTTATGCTCATCCTTGCTGGCCTCTGCCATTTTGCAGGGATTTCTATTTATTTTTATTTTTTGCTGCAGGAAGGAGAGCAAGTTACAAGGTGAAGTGGCTTAAAATGGCCACTGTGGCACCCAAAATAGCCATTCCTGACTTCCTGGAAGATAAGATGGCCAATGCATCTCAAAAATGGCTGCTGCTATAGAAAAACAGCCTTGTTGCTGCCAAAATGGCTACCGGCTAACAGGGCAAAGTCCAGGAGTGATGTCCGGAGCGAACCATCCAAGAAGGGAGCCAAAAGGTAAAGTATTGGATAAGTGTTGGTGTAAGGGTGGTGGTGTCACGTATTAGCACAATTCACTGTTGCAAGTTCTTCTGCTGTCATGGTTAAGCGGAAGGAGTGCAAAAGTTCTCCTGGCCGGTGGTCACACAAGCATTAAAGCTCCAGCGATATATCAAGAGAACTGGTAAAGATAGTTACGCTGTGGGCTAGACCGCAATGCCATAAGATAAGCCGGACAAGGAAGACTAAGGGTAAACCCCCGCCCCTTTGAATGGCCTTCTGCTCAACATCCATATGGCAGAGAGAGCCAAAGCCCCCTCTCCCCACACTTGACCAAGCGACTGCAATGACAAGTGTGTCACCTGGAGAGAACTCAGGGTAATATTCTCGATGACCGGTGGAGATAATCCTTGAAGAATGGGAGAAAATACTACACATGTCATATTCATGCCAAGGACTGAGTCAAAGAGAGGGAATCAAGACAGGAGGACAAAGATATCAATTTCTCAGATTCAGTCCTCATTGGCCGAAGGGACAATGTTATCACATTCTTGGAGGTTAGCTCCACCCACAATGGAGAACTTAAGGAGGTTAAGGAAAAAATAGATGTTTAACTAAATAAAAATATGAAAGCTGCAAAATAAAACACTACTGTATTATGCAGAAAAGTAGAAAGTAAAAAAGGCCACAATCAAATTTTCAAGACTAGCCATTCATGATTTTAGGAACAATTTTCTTTAGATTACTCCTCACTTAAAATTCTTTTAAAGAAATGATGAAACCAATGAAATTAAACTGTTTTGGCTAGAAATTGCAATTATGAAGTAGAAAGCTTAAATTCAACTGAAATTAACCAACCTGGTTTTTTGGTTTTAAAAAGCATGTCCTTCATATTCGAAGTGAACATTGATCAATTCAGCATGTTTTGGACCTCTGATATTATATTAATATGACTACTCACCATTACAAAATATATAGTGCTACCAATACACCCTTCTTTCCCTTCTGAAAAATGTACACCCATATTTTCAGACCTACTTAAAAAATTTAAAAAGCACAATAGTAAGAAAAGGAAACATTAAAGCAAATGTGCAAATAATAGAGAATCAGTTTGTGCATTTTAAGAACACCGACAAAACTGACTCAAGTGTAATTAAGAGACACCATGATTTATTCTGTTATTTATTTGTAAAGATTTTTATTCTGCCTTTTGTTCACACTGGCCTACACTGTTTTCCCTGCTTTCATTCACTATACTTCACACCAGGATGAAAAAATAGGATGGGAGACATTTCTCTTACCTGTACATCATTTTTATTATCGGTACATTTTTCAACTTTTTCTGCTTGAATTTGCTCTTGACTTTCTGATCTTACGAAGTGTTCCACTGCAGTATTGTCTTTTATTTCAGCTTCTGAACATTTCATTGTATCACCTTCCTCCTTTACTCTAATCGTATCAGTCATCCTCATTAGAAAGGGTTATTTTAAAAATCTAAAGGAAATATGGAGCCTGGAAAAAGAGAAGGGAAAGGAAGAGGAAAGGGAAGAACATGGGTACCATTATTAGTACCATTATTAGCTCATTTCAATAACACATGAAAAGATCAGTTTCAAATGGCTGTTTAAAAAGATTTAGCCTTTAATCCAGAAGTGTTCACTTTATTAACTCTCCCAAACAATAAAATATTTGCAAGAATCAAAAGTAACATTCAAACCTAGGCAATATTAAACTTAACTGACATTTCAACTTGACATTTTGAATTAAAGTATCATTTCATTAAATTATACTGTATATTACTTAAATGAAAAACAGAGAATTATGAACAGACGTGTACGTCGGCATATGGAAGGCCAGTATTTCTTCAGATATGCATATATACTATTCAAACTCCTATTTTTGTGTAATCCTTTGACTTGCAAATGATTGTTTAATGACTGTTTGAAATGACGAGGTTCTTGGAATACAACCCATAAAGTACCTCCGGTCTTTGTAAAACATAGTGCTACCCTTGTGTGGCAAAATGATCACCTCCGGGTGATTGGCAACCTGTTCATGTTTGCAACCGGCTGCTGTGCACCCTGCGATCATGTGATCACCATTTGCCGTCGTCTCTCTCTGCGTCCCCAGAAAGTCAATAGGGAAGCCAGCACAGAAGGTTGCAATCTGCTGCTCCCTGCTGCAGAGCTGAGATTTCTTCCCAGCAAGCAGCTCTTTGCTGGGAGGGAACCTCAGCTTTCCCTGGAGCTGTCATTCTGCCCTCACTTGCCAGGCAGCTGTTTGAGAACGAAAGGCTGCCTACCAGGAAGGAATCTCAGTCACTGAACAAAGGCTCTCAGCAGGACTATCCTCCAGAAAGAATTCTGCCCACTCAAAGGACTAAATGTGGGTCATGCTGCCCCTATAATAAGGGGAGCAGCGTGCTTCACAAATCCATTGGCAAAAACTCTCTGTTCACCTCCTCATTGTGTTCCTCAACTCCTTCAACCCTTTTGCTGTTAAGAGTTCTGTTTGAAAATCTTTTAGAAAACATAAGAGACTTATCTGTGTGTCTGATTTCCTGGGATAGGACATCAGGACTGTATTTGTTGAATGAAGCAGTCACATGGGCATCTCACTTATCAATCACTTTGCTTAATGATTGAGATTCCAGTCATGATTATGGTCATAAGCAGATAATTACTTGTATTCAAGTCTTGTCAGAAGGCTTTTTAAAAGCTTTCCAAAATCCTCATTTGAAGGAATACTTGTAGTTGAACCAAGTATTATTGGTTCCATCCAATGCACCAACCCTACACATACATTGTTAACTCAATACAGTAATTCAGTAAGTAGAGTGTGATTTATCGATCTCTGGCCCTTAACTATGGATTTGTCAATTAAAGTAGATCAGCTATCATTGTTTTTGTGAAGAAATAATTTTGAGGGGAAAACAGTGAAGATACAAATGTCTAAAGTACCAACTTTCAAAGCAAAGAGGGCTCATCACTGTTCTTATAGCAAAAATTATAAACTTTGGGATTTGGCTGTCCTGCTGAGTTGTAATATGTGAATCACGTAGCATCATAGTTATAGTAATACCTTGACAAATGGTACTGCAGATTTCACAAAGATAAATCACTATTTATTTCTCAAATATCCAACTGTTTGTTGGTTTATACATTTACATTTTTAAGCCCTGCAGGCTGCAGTTTTAAATATAATTACTAGAATACAGTGAAAGCTTTGGGAAGATGGTTTGAGATCTGTATTGTAAACAGTCTCCCTCCTTTTATAATAGGAAGGCCACCTAAGCAATTAAAACTCGTTATTACTTGCCTGGTGTATCCTGTAGATCTGTGATTGTGGTCCCCCACGAAAATAAAATAAAATAATCCAAGGATCTTTTTCACAGTCGTCAACCAAGATGTCAGTTGTAATGTTCCATCTGGAATCTGAAAGGTGTCCCATGTCCTTATTACTATTGGAGACCCCTGGGCTGTATTATACTGTTTGGCATCAGCAATACCATTCCTTTTAGACACCTAAAAATGTTTAAAAATCAACAGCTGAATTTTTTAAAAAAATAAATAAATATTTTAACTCTATTTTTTTCCCATATGTATCCAAAAATTTCCACTTAAAGTTGTATGATTTTTCACAACTTTTTTTTACAGTAGTCCTTAATATATAACTTGTAGTTATCTTTAAATATTATTAGTATGTTAATACAGCAATGCGTTACAGAAAATTGGGCTGGAAGGAGTTAGTGAATTACATTTCCAATATTGTTCTTACTGTTGAGATTCAGACTCTGTGATATAACCCAATGATAATGGCATTCTTCAAAACTTTTAAGTAAAGATGTGTGTTGTATGTTTCAATTTAAATAAGGTACTTTCAGAAACAGCTTACAAATGCTACTTCCTTCATTCTTCACTTTCACCTTATTAAATGTAAACCAAAAGGCTGAATTAGTAAGACAGACGGCTTGAAGATGATTGGAGACCTTTTTTTTCGAGGGGGGGGCAAGATAAAAAAAGGAGTTCTAACCTAAATGCAAAGTATTAGATTTCACTTCGCTACCTGCATGGATCAAATGGAGTTGATCTATTGAATCTGAATAAATTGGCCAACATCCTAAACTTTTAAAACCATAAAGGGAAAAAAAAATCCACAACAGTATTAAAAAAGAAAAGAAAAATGCTACTATGGAATTTTCTTCTTATGATCCATGAAAAGATCTCTTACTGTCTCTTCCTTTTCAAACAGTCAAACCTATTAGAAATAATAAAACCTCTTTTATTTTGGGGTGATTAAGAGGAAAGATGAGAATAATCTTACAATATACCATCCATGTTAGGAAAAACACGTATACCATATTTTCAGAATATAAGACACACCTTTTTCCTCCCTAAAAGAGGTTAAAAATTTGGGTGCATCTTATACTCTCAGTGTAGCTTTTCCTAAGCTTTTTTCCCAGCCCTAACAAGGTGCTAACAATCTTCCCAGCTCTTACTTTGCAGGCTTTTTCATTGTTACTCTCTCCAAAGAATGTTTTTCCAGCCCTAAGTCTTTGGAGACTTTTTTTCATTGCTCCAAATAAGTTTCTTTCCAGTCCTAATGAGGTGCTAACGATGTTCCCAGCTCTTACTGGCTTGCAGGCTCTTTCATTGTTACTCTCTTCGAATAAGGTTTTTTAAAGCCCTAACTGGCAAATAAAATAATCTGCTGTACCAGACCAGACTAAGGATACTAGTCCGATGAATACCTGGTAGGCAGATTTTCCCCCCTCTATTTTTCTCGCCCGAAAGTAAGGTGTATCTTATACTCCGAAAAATACGGTATATTCCTTTAACAGAAAAGAATTCAACTATGCATGGTAATTTTTAATAATTCATTAATTGGGCATAAACAGTTGACTGAAATTCTGATAAATTCAACTGCTGAGCGGATAATAAAAAAGAAAATGATTACAAGGAACAAATACAATTTGCTGATTAAAGATGTAGGAAATGACCAGGATAAGGCTGAGGGAGGGGTCAAGCATGTCATCAGTACATGAATCCCTTCATGCTCACAAGACGTCCATTCCTCCTTGAATTCTGTGAACTCTTCTACTGCCATTTGCTTTGACTGTTAGCGGTCCAAATTCTTGCAGAGAGAGCATACAATTAAACCTGTGTATGAATTTGAACTGCCCCCGACTCCTGCTTTCTTGCACATGATAGTAAGTTTTAAAACATACAGATTTAAAACATACTGAATAAAAAACATGACAAAAAGGAGGAAAATATCTACTTGACAGCATGAGGATCCCAATTATTTATAGATGGAATTGCCTACAGGAAAATAACTCTGTCTCAAAACTGTTCAATTTTATGTCTTCTCTCCTTTAAAATATCACATCGATTTCTTCCAATCTGATGTAAATGCAACTGAAATCTAGAAGCCCATCATTTATCTTGAGAAAAACAATGAGCTTTCTAACTGCCCAAAAGTTAATTTCCTATATTCAAACCTATCGAATTAATTACTTTAAATAGTTTCTCTCTTTTTCTCTCTCACACAGATATACACAATATACACACATACATGTGTGTGTGTATGTGTAGATATAGGTATATGGCAATTGATTTTTTTTCCAACATAGGAAACCTCTTAGAGCAGGGGTGGGCAATTAATTTTGCCATGGGGCCAAATGAGAAATTGGGATGGTTTTAGAGGGCCGGACTAATATAATTAACTCAGTTCTACCCAATACTGTAAAGACCCAGACCCTGGCCTGACCTAAACACCCAGACCCACTCTACAGACCCTTAATTGTTTGCTTTATGGCAACACGGTGCACCACAGTCACTGCGCTGGAGTGTTTGTGTGGTTTCTGTGCTCGGCCGTTCTCGGTAGGAGGTCGGGGTCCGCTCCAGTGTGAGGATGAAAGAGCTCACTGCATCTGCCGGACTCCTCCGGTTCCTGCTTTCCTCATGATTCATCAGGAAAGCAAGAACCGGAGGAGTCCCGGAAGACGCGGTGAGCTCTTTCTTCCTCGCACTGGAGCGGACCCTGACCTCCGCGGGCCAGTCACAGACAGCTGATGGGCCAGGTGCAGCCCACGGGCCGCCCCTTGCCCAGGTCTGTCTTAGAGTATCATTTCTATATCAAACTACCAAGTTTCCCCAAAAATAAGATCCGATCTTATATTTTTTGAACCCTGAAATAAACGCTTGGCCTTATTACCATGCACTCAAAAGCCCAATTGGGCTTATTATCAGGGAATGTCTTGTTTTGGGGAAAACAGGGGACCTGCCATAAAAAGGTGTTATGTATTACCGGTACTATCACAGAACAGGACTGCCCATCGAATTTGTCAATCTTACTAAGAATTTAAGTGAAATTGATTAAAATTTCAACTGATTCTATTAGATCATGTTTCATGGGTAATCATGAAGACTACTTCTAAAAGTGAACTGATGTTGGGGAATTTTAATCTAATTTGTGTCAAACATTATATAGCTAAAACTAGGATGTTTTCTATTGTGCTATCAGTCTGTAGTTTTGTTCTAAATTATAGGCCCACACCATACTTTATTTTAAAAAATTATAATTATTTCATTTTTACACTGCAGACATTCCTTGGGTTACAACCATTCATTTCAGCAATTATTCAGTTAAATGGGGCAGGGTGGGATGGGATGAATGATGACTTAGGGTAGGGGTCCTTGAAGTTCCATATATAACAGCATCCCTGCAATCATCGGATTGTGAGCCAGGGGCTCTGCTTCCAATTGTGATGTCACAATGAGCCATAGCCAAATGATAACAATTTCTAATGCGGCCGACTTCCCACAAGCAAAGTCAATGGGGAAACCAGCAGGAGGTCAGAAGTCATGATCGCATGAGGTCCTCACTTAACAATGGCAATAGGACTGTGGGAATTGTTGTTGCTAAGCATCAGGGTCCCGTGACTTAACGCTTTATGACTGGATCGCTTGCTTATCAATGTAGTTTCTATTGTCAACTGCTATCATAACCCAAAGACTGCCTGCATGGCTTGCTTAGATTTCTGACCGTACATTCGTGCACAAAAAAAAGCAGTGCTTCGTATATATAAATCAAGGAAGATGGGTTGCAGTTTCTTTGTACATTTGGATTTGAAACTTACCCAGCAATTAAAAGCATTATATCTTATAAAAATATTATGGCATGTAGACGATAGCTTCCATTTGGTCAATAAACATTCTAGCTTTCTGTTGCAGTTCTATAGCACAATGTAAAGAATACTCAATATAAGGAAAGGAAAACATTTTCAGCTGCCGAACAAGAAATAAAAGATTAGAAGAGTTCCGTACGGCAGAGGGCAGTAAAACTCTTCAACATCTCAAATCACTCAGGTTGAGACTTGCTAATCAGAAGATCCAAACAGTAAAAAAACCTCAAATAATTATAAATCCCCAAAGTATAAATCATTACATAAACCATCAAAATATTTATTCAATTGCTATTTCTTCCTATCAAATTAGGGTTGCTTACTATATTATATATAACCCTATACAAAGACAGAATAAAAATTGCAAGAATAAAGCACATTTTTTTTAACAGAGAACAATTTATTTTTAAATAAATGTGAAAGATGGAAGTTTTTGGCCATATAACAACTGAACAAACTTCATTTTTAAAAATGTTGCAGTACTGTAAACCATGACATATCACAATGAAGGAAAAGGAAGTAGCTGAAATTCTATAAAATTGGAACTATTGTCCGCAGCCTCTTATAAGGAAGGTATTGCTCATGTGAAAAGCTATAAAAGCTTAGCCAATATTTTGTTGGCATAACATTTTGTGACATTTATAATAGAATCAACAAAAGATGACACTCCTTTCTCAGTTATCTCTGTAATATTACACGCAGCATTCATTTTTCAATGGCTAAAGAATTCTGCCATATTATTTTTCATAGATTTTCCTTCGCTAATCTATTTCATAACAGAAAACAACATGCTTTCTGTTACATAATTATTACAGAAATTTCCTCTTAATTTTTAGCATTAGTGCTAAGAAATTAATAATGACTTCATTTTTTAATTTTATTTTTTAGTTTAGCACACAGCCCCTCGTCTTCAGTATAGCAGGCAACTCGGTATTCAAATACCTGTCTTTGTGTCCTCTTTTACAATTTGAGTCATAGGTTTATATGCTTTTTTAAAGGTATTACTTTAGCAAAACTAGGCCAAGGCGACATTATATACGTATGCATTTTAGCTGCTTCAAAATTCAAGAATAATGAACAGAAGGTCTCGGGAAGCCTTGGGCTGCTACTCAATGCCTAATTATTACTTTTTCCCAAAGGATCAAGTAAGCTGTTGAGGAAACCCAAACCTTGCCTCTAATCAGGGAGGCAACATTTAAGGCACCAGAACATACCTGGATTTTGAAGGCCATGCTGTGAAGGCTGTCAGAAAATGGCTGCAAAATGTGACAACTTGCCAATTCGCAAAATGGTTTACACAGGACTTGCCACAGCTGAGCACATTTCTGTAGCTGAGACAGTGGCTAAGTGAATTTGCCCCGTTTTATGACTTTTCTTGCCACGGTCATTAAGTGAACCACTGCAGTTGTTAAATTATAGGTAGTCCTTGACTTATGAAAATTGAGCCCCAAATCTGTTGTTGAGTGAGACATTTGTTAAGTGGATTTTGCCCCAATTCCTTGCCACAGTTATCAAGTGAATCACTGCAGAAGAGCCGAGGTGGCGCAGCAGGTAGAGTGCTGTACCGCAGGCCACTGCAGCTGACTGTAGATATGTAGGTGAGCGGTTCAAATCTCATGACCGGCTCAAGGTGGACTCAGCCTTCCATCCTTCTGAGGTGGGTAAAATGAGGACCCATATTGTGGGGCAATATGCTGGCTCTGTTAAAAAGTGCTATTGCTAACATGTTGTAAGCCGCCCTGAGTCTAAGGAGAAGGGCGGCATAAAAATCAAATCAAATCAAATCAAATCAAATCACGATTGTTAAGTGAATATGGCTTTCGCATTGATTTTGCTTGTCAGAAGGTCACAAAAGATGATCACATGACCCCAGGACACAGCAACCGTCATAAATACAAGTCAGTTGCCAAGCGTGGGAATTTTGATCACCTGACTGTGAGGATACTGCAAAGATCGTAAGTGTGAAAATGGGCCTTATGTCACTTTTTCCAGTGCCATTTTATAACATCGAACATTCACTAAATGAACTGTTGTAAGTCGAGGACTAACTGTATTTCTGGCACGGCCAATTGTCAGACATCTATTTGTAAGAAAGAAAAGTAAAGATGTTGTATCTTGCTTTTTCCTATGGTTGCCCAGAATGCTCCCCCACCACCACTACCACCTTCCAACACATCTTTACGCACAGGTGACACTTTCATGAAATAAAAGCAAAGGGATTCATAGGTTTTAAAATGTATAAAAAGAAAAGCACCACAGAAAAACATGAGCACCTGCCACATTAAAAACCAGTCCTGGCAAACAGCTCTGCCTATTCAACAAAACCAGCATCTTAATTTTGAATGCCGATTTTAGCCTATGGAAGGAACGTCCCTGGCAATGAAAGTCTGAGCCCGTGAGGAGCTATTCAGATGGTTGTTTCTCGCTTGTCTGACATTTAAGCTGCTCACCACTATTGGACAGAAGACAAAACCTCTCCTGAGCACCTTAAAACCTGATTTTGATGGAGAAAGCAGTCTTTCCAATAATTAATGACCCATTCCTTAGGTGCATTGTAAAAAGAAGAAGAAGAAGAAACCAGATCCCACATAATGCTTAGGAGGGTGAATAACTGTTGCTTTAAGTGCAGTACTATTTTCAATTTGATAATTGGAGTTTGAGAAATTGTATTTCACAGCACCATAAGGAACTGTGTGTGAGTCATAATGCAAAGAAACATACTGCACTATTGTTATCCCTGTTCTAAAATGCAGCAGAGGCTGAATACATTACACTGGGAACATTAAACCGTCTAGACGCATTAGCCAGAAAGCACACCAGCTTCTTTCAATATGCCCCTCGGATTAAGTAAAATGGTGCACAGGGCACAGAGAGTGCAAGAAAATATTTGGGAGGTTTTCTTCTTTTCTGGATCCTGATATTATCCTTGCTCTGCCAGTGGGAAAAATTAGGGTTGGTGGAATGCATAGAAAGACAATTCTATTCCAATATTTCTATTCCACTCCACTTCACCCTATAGAAAGTCCTCGATTTATGACCATAATTGAGTTCAAAATTCCTGTTCTTAACTCAGACATTTTTAAAGTGAGTTTTGACCCATTTTATGACCCTTCTTGCCACAATTGTTAAGTGAATCTCTGCAGTTGATAAGTTAGTAACCTGGTTGTTAAGTGCATCTGGCTTCCCCATTGTCTTTGTTTGTCAAAATGTCACAAAAGATGATCACATGACCTTGAGACACAGCAACGGTCATAAATATGAACCAGTCACCAAACATCTCTCCGAGTCTGCGGAGAGGGGCAGCATACAAATCTAATAAATTATTATTATTAATTATTATTATCTGAATTTTGATCACCTGATCATGGGGATGCTGCAGAAGTCGTAACTGTGAAAAACGATCATGTCACTTGTTTCAGTGTCATTGTAACTTTGAATGGTCACTAAACCAACTGTTGTAAGCCGAGGACTCTATGCTATGCTGTGCTGTGCTGTCTTACTCCACTTTACGGTAGGGGTCATTTGGAGTTTGGGTCCTTGAGCTTTGATCAGCTCAATTGGTATTTGTTATTTTCTGCTACTGCTTCCTTTCTATTTCTAATCTGGAGAAACAAGACAGCAAAAGAAAATGTGAGAGTATTTAATCAAATGTAGCATCAGGTTGCTTAGGGGAATGTTCGCTGGATTTAATTCTTTTAAATGTAGTGCAGTATCAAGATATAGTCATGATGGAAGTCAAAAAAAAAGAATGATAGCTTAGCCATCTGTGAGAATCAAGACAAAATGACTTATTCAGCAAACCATGGCTAAAGCAAATTGCAACATAGCACAATGAATAAACTCTGATAAATGAGAACTGGAGTAAATCACGTTACTTTTCTTCAAAACTAAAAAGAGTGAGACACACCTGCAATATGTGATCTCCAATTCAGCTCTCATTTTCTTGCATAGGTATACAGCTCAAAACCTAGTCAATATAATTTTACAGTATCATCGTTTGTTTTACTTTATCGTTTCATTAGAATATCATGTGAAGGGTTAAGTATCCCTTTATAGTGCCTCAATAAGACCATACTTGGGATACTGCGTCTAATTTGATCATCACAATATTTTTTTAAAAAAGATGCTGAGAACCTAAAAAGAGAGCAGAGAACAGAAAAGAGCAATGAAGATGATTAAGGGACTGGAGTCTAAAACATAAGATCCCCCCAGAGATTCGCATTGCCCCCATCTTCCTCGCCTTCCGCCAAAGTCTTAGGACTCATCGATGCCACCAGGCTTGGGGCGATTAGATCCTAGCCCCCTGGCCGATAAATGTTATGGGTGATTGGTGTCTGAATGGGTATGGTTGATTTTTTAACAAAATTGGGGATTTTAGATTAGTTTTAATTAATTGGATTTAGCTTTGTATTTCATTGTTTCCTTTTATATGTTGTGAGCTGCCCCAAGTTCTCGGAGAGGGGCGGCATATAAATCCAATAAGATAGATAGATAGATAGATAGATAGATAGATAGATAGATAGATAGATAGATAGATAGATAGATAGAGATACATAGAGATAGATAGATAGATAGATAGATAGATAGATAGATGATAGATAAATGATAGATAGATAGATAGATAGATAGATAGATAGATGATAGATAGATAGATAGATAGATAGATAGATAGATAGATAGATAGATAGATAGATAGAATGATTGGTATTTTTAGTTTAATGAAAAGAGGATTAAGGGTGACACGATAGCTGTGTTCCAATATCTAAGGGTCTACCACAAAGAAGAGGGGGCCAACATATTTTCAAAAGCACCTAAAGGTAGGACAAAAAGGAAGGGATAGATGGAAACTAATCAAGGAGAGACCTAGAACTAAGGAGAAATTTCCTGACAATGAGCACAATTAATCAGTGGAATAACTTGTCTCTAGAAGCTGATTAGTCAGCCATATGTCTGAAATGGTATAGGTTTCCTGTTTGAGCAGGGGGGTGGACTAGACCACCTTCAAGATCCCTTCCAACTCTGTTATTCTATTATTCTGAGAAGTAAAATAGGAAAAGATAAGATTATTAGGTATGATCACCACCTTGAGTTATTTATAAAAATAATAGAGGCAGGATTTTAAAAATTCTTTTTAAAAAAAAAACCTGCATTCATATTTAGGCAAGTTTTAGCACCCAGCTTAACTAATTTATAAAGCAATGTCTTGTCCTTTAGTAAAAAACAATGCTCCAGTGTTCCTTACAATTTGATTGGTAGGATGTTAATGCCATTAAAGCCCACCTATTCCCTAATTAGCTGAAAATCTTAGGTAAGAGTTTGTTTGCCATTCTCTCATATGCCTTACCACACTCCAAAGCTGTAACCATGGAAACTAGAACAGGAAAATGCTAAAATCGAATTATTCATTGCACTATAAATAACATTTTCTAGAAAAAAGCAGAAAGGAACATTTGTACTTTAGCACTTTTTCCTTCCTTTCATATACTCAACTTGCAATTATTCTCTGTAACAAACCTTCAAGCTGTAGAGTTTACTGTTAGTTTGGAAAAGAAACAGAGCTAAGCAAACAAGTTATTAGTTAGTATTTATTATTAACAAACATAATTATAGTAGTTGATTTTTTTTTTTAAAACCACATCATTTATAGGCTATTTAAGGACCGATGTGCTTCTTAATTGCATAGAATATTGATGCTGAGAAGGAATACACGAAGGAAGCTGTAAAGCAGGCAAGAGAGAAATTAGACTGTGAAATATTTAATAGCTTATTTCTGGAATTTAAAATTGGGAGCATGCAAGCCAAAAAATTAAGCAATAATTTTTTTCTACCCGTGCTCTACACCAAGGTGGTTCACGAGACAGTTTTCCCTTCTATCCACTCTTGAAAGGTCTCACACTCCTAGTCTATATTGATCAAAAGCCTTCTAGCATGAAGGAAAGAGCGAAGAAAGCTTTCCTAGGCTGGGAAATTGAAACTCCTCCAATTGGTATTGAAGTGCTGTTCCCAGTGAAGTCCAGAGGGCTATACTGGAACTAGAGCTGAGTAACATCTGATTTCCCACTCAGTTCCCCAAGCTTCCATTAGAGCAAGGGAAAGCAAGGAAGAGGGGAAGTATGCTTCCCCTCGGCCCTCCATCCATCTATAGGATTCTGGTTTGCAGCGGACTGAAATGTTGAAACAAAAATGTGCCTTAATAGGCCAGGAAGGTACTGTGTCTGTTTTGAGGAAAATGGGGCAAGAGCTGCTTTTGCCTGGCAATGCCCTCTTTAAAATCACCGATCCAGCAGAACATATAGGCGATCTGTAACGCTCTTTAAAATGGTTAGTTGAAAGCCCCTCAAGATATTAAAATCACTAAGGGAGCAACAAAAAAAAGCAGCTAAATGTCATTTAACCACAGTCGTCCAAGTAAAGAGATTTCCTGGAACAATAATAGCTACACCAAATATCTTAAGATTCTAACTAGGACATACACTTTACAATGCGGAGAAGAAAAGAAGAGGTAATCTCGCATAGCTTCTCCGTTTCACTTTATTCTAAGCCACAGTTGATCTTGCTATTTCATAGCATTGTACCTGCAGTTTTAATGTGTTCTAAGCACAATACCATGCGTTTCTGAACTGGCTACTGTAAATATTTCTTTTTCCAGAATGTAACATAAATAGGATTTACTGTAACATTTAAAGATCAGTTATACTGTACTTCTAAATATTATAGGTCACGGTTGATACTTGAATAGGAAACACAGGACTGGGGAACAGACTTAGAAGTACTGCAGAAAAGGGGAAAAAATCCTGGAATAATGCAATGGCCGTTCTATCCTACAGTTCCAAAAATAAAGGTTCATGAAGAAATCCATGAAATCATTTGGAACTGAGCTTGACTACAAACATGTATTGTATCCATCTGTCATAAGCGTCTAGAAATATGACCATTCTCTGAACTGAGGAGGTCAGTCAATCCATCATTGAAGATTGGGACTAAGGAGTCTTTTGCCCTTTAATGGATGAAATGTGTTAATAGTAACGAAAGTCAATGGATAAATGACAGATGTTCTTATTGAAGAAAAACATTAACGCATAATCATAAAGGATTACTTGGGAAAATATATACAACGATAAAATATGCGTTAAGTTAAAGAAAGGTATAGGTAGTTTAGTTTTGCTTTACAGTTGTTTTAATGTTAATTTGTTTATTATTTTTACTTTCTTAAATATTTCAAAGTATGTGATAAATAAAAGCTATTTACAATTTGGGGGGCAATATAGCCTGCATGATAAATCATTGAAGTATATATGAAATTATTTTGTTAATGGAAAAAAGCATACACTAATTTATATACTGTACTTGAGACAAATTATGGTCTAGTGTATAATTAATATAAATATAGTGACTTTAATGCTAATATAATGCTAATATCTTATATACTATTATTAATTTAATTTTCTTTGTTTTTCTTCTGTACTTACTATTGTGTTTTCGTTTTAAAAGTGGAAAATTAATAAAAATATTTTAAAAAGAAAAAAAATGTGTTAATTTTAATATCAAATAAAAATATCACAACTTATTCACAAGCCTGTTTCATGTCCCTGATTCCCCCCCCCCTATCACCACCATAATTGCCACTTCCATATTCCCAAATGTTTCCCAAACGCTTCCACTGTAATTGCCACTTCCATATTCCCAAATGTTTCCCAAATGCTTACGTCTACTGATGAGCAAGTATAGGAACCTTGTCAGGTCACACTCTATTTATATTTATTACAGCACTTCACATTTTTAGCAGCCTCTTTTTAATCTTGTTTTTCTAAAAGATTATGAACTTTTGTTCATGTACTGACTATACTCCAGTTAGTAATTAAATTATATTCCTATATATAATATCCATTTGTAGTGGTACATCCCTTTGCAATTCCCGCAGTCCTATTTGTAAAGCAACATGCTTATTCAGCTCTATAAACTATCTAATGGAGCTCAACAAGAGAAGGGACTAAAGGAACTTAATTCTTGCAAGGCAATTTCATTGAACACCTTCTGATCCTACTGATTTAAATGAGAAAATCGAAAACTGCTTAAAAGTGTAATTGGTGCCTAGTATATAGTGTTTCTCTATTGCTTGATGCCTCTGCAAAGAGAAATAGAGGGTAACAATTTGCCCTTCACTAGGATGCCAACCCCTAGGAAACTTCAAAAGGTAGGAGATATTTCAATTAAGATGGGTCCTTGGTGCTCTGCGAGCTTGGTTGTTTTAGTGCAGATGTTTCATTACCCAAACTAGGCAACATCCATCAGTGCTAGTCAATTATATTATATTTCAAGTATTTGGGGGGAATGATTCAAGAGAAAGGGAGCTCAATTTATCAGGGGGTAATTGCTGGATTCTGTCCTTTTCTACCTAAATTTGCCTTCTCAAATTAGAACAGATAGATTTTCCTTGAATTATTTATCAGATTGGACTAAAACCCCACGCAATTTTTTTAAAAAAAAATCTAGATTTCATGTTGCTCTTACTAACTATATGAGTAACAAACAATAATAAAGGATAAAACCAAGGGTCTTCAAATCCCGATGTAATTGAAGTCACCAGAACAATATTGATTGATCAAATTTCTCCTCTCCCTCCCCTGCAGCCTTCATAAATCTACTTGGTGGGGGATGGAGGATCTACAGGAGTAGATATTAGCAGCAGGTGCAGGGACAAGAGGAGAGATGAGAGAAAGGGAAATTCCTGTTCTACAAGCAGACGCCCATTTGCATATATCAAAACACCAAATAAATTAACATTTTCTATAATATCGTGATAGCTAACTTCATCAACCAACAGAACAAGTAAAAGCAATTCGTTTAAGAAAGATTACAGTAATCACTAATGCTAATGTTCAGATATAAAGGGAAGAGAAAAAGCATGTAGCTTTAGCAGCTGAATTTTTTACCAATGCGGCTTTTCATTTGTATATATCACTATGACAATATATTACAACACTGTACATGAATTCCTACTTTTTGAATAAAAGTATTAATATTGATTATGATGTACATGATCTAGTCTTGATATTTAGTGGGATCTCCTCCTGCCTGGCTTCTATTATCAATTTTGATACAAAATATGTCCCTTCCATAAACAAGCATGCATTTAAATCAGGTATTATCAAAATCCAAACTCGAAATGTTAAGGCAGAGAAAACATGGTCTATCAAACAAGGAGCAATGTAATTCATTTTTCTAGCACACAGCACAATGCTGCCCGCATTACTTTAACTGCTACATCAACATTTAATTATTTATGACCAATAAAACATTATTTTCAGTAAGAAAAATTGATACTTTTTTTTTGAAGTTCCACAAACCAATACTATTTAATGACCCAGAGGTTTTCTGTGTTTAGTTCTGGGTGCCAAGCTCTCAGAATTGATCCCCATCTCAAACAGAGGTTAGGCACATGTATTTTTAAAAAATTCAAGATAAATTTTTCAACACATTTTGAAGTCTGGTTTTAATTAAAAATCCTGTTCTGGATCACTACCTAATAAATCTATAGCAGTGGTTAAAAACTGAAAAGGAAATATTTACATCTTAAACCATTTAAGCATATAACAATACTAATGAGTCTGTACTATGTAAAGCACACAAGATTAAGTGTGCTTACTGCTTGCATTGAAATGGATAGGAATATTTGGAACAAGACATCAAGTTCTATTTCTCTGAAGTTTTAAAATAATAGATTAATAAATTACAACTATTTATTTTATTAGCACCAACTATATTAGTTAGAAAACACTGGACCTATTAAAAATAGACCACTGCATAATTTTATCTGGTAAAATATCTCAAGCTATATTTCTTTCCCTCATGCATCTTATTTATATTACTGTTTTTTTCTAGGACAGCATTTTTATTAGATAAAAACTGAAAACCAAAACATATTTTCTGCAAAAATCATAATTTATTTCCCATCTCCCCCCTCAAACCCCACCCCATGGGCTGCTAAAATATTATCTGTCAATTCTTTTCACGCTTTTTTTCTGGAAATAGTTCCTATTGTTCTCAGCAAATATTATTTCCGAACAGACATATAAAGCAATCAACTGTTAATTGCTTTATGGCTACAAAGCACATTAAAATGAAATTTAATTAAGTGCATTTTTTTCCAGCAACATATAAGCTTTTGGGGAAATGCCTTGAGATTTTCTTTTATAAAACTAAGACATTTTTGTCCCAGTTTTGTGTTTTCAAAAATAACCTTTAAAAGCCTCTGCCTGCCTCTATTGAGGCAAAGCATATTCCTGACAATCTACCTATTTCTATAATTATACTGTATATTACAAATATATAAAACCTATCTATATTTCCCGACAATGTAACTATCCTTACCTCTCAGTGCAACCGAATATCCTATTTGCAGAAATAAATAAATAATCATACAGGTAAATATACACATTTTTAAAAGGCAGGTTTGAAGAAGAAATTTGCCAAAATACAAAGAATTCTATAAATAGAGTCAAGTTTCCTCCTTTTTTTAAAAAACCCCCGAGATATTTCAGAAATCGCATACCTTCATCATACTGGCATATAGTGTGGTAAAGTTGCTGAGGATACAGTTTCCATCATTTGCCTTCTCTTGAAACTGTGCAGAGCTCCTTAGGGAAAGAGCTCAGCTGCTGCTAAAACCTTACACTGTTCGAGGTTTAGATGTTTAGATATTCGGCAGGTAGCTGCTGAAGGATTTGGCTAAGGCACTGGCTGGAGCCTCAGCCATGATCGAAAATCACAACTGTTATGTTGTGATGTCAGCAACGC
Organism: Erythrolamprus reginae; assembly: GCF_031021105.1. NCBI lineage: Eukaryota > Metazoa > Chordata > Lepidosauria > Squamata > Dipsadidae > Erythrolamprus > Erythrolamprus reginae. The sequence goes on along the minus strand of NC_091950.1, from coordinate 166,730,364 downwards.
CTTCACCCGTCTCTGTAGAGGAACAAGGGGAACTGTCTTGGAAGCTATCTTGAGCTCTTTTCTTAACAATTCAGAGGCAAGCACTGAAGGGCTGGTAATAGGCAGGAGATGCTGGAAAAATGGTTGTTAAGGGTTTTTTTTTTTTTAGAGAGGGGTGCGACACTTTGTGAAGAAGACAAGTGAAAATAAAACTGATTATCTTGAAATATTCCCACAGATGGTATTCAAAAGGACTGATGTTGCTACAAAAGCACAACTTTTTTTTGACGTCTAATTAAAATGCCACCAACTTTCTCCCCCCTTTATCTGAATCCATCCTCCTTGTATTAAATCCTTCCTCGGGGTTTATAACAGTGTAAAAGAACAGGACTTATAAAACTCTTCTGAGACTAGCGACTGGCTTCATGATGCCAGAGAGCGATGCCTTGTTTTGCATTTTGACTACCGGTACGGTATTTCAAACATGAAAAAAGGGAAGGAATTTCTTCTGCTAGGACTTGTCAGCTTTTCCCCAAGACTTTGTTACTATAATAGGAGAAGGGCTTCTGAAACTTGATGACTAGAAATTTAGAATGTTCCAATACTGTAACATTCTTCTCTTCCTCTCCTCTCTTCTCCTATCTCTATTTCTTTCCTTCCCTCCTCACATTTCTTTCTCCTTGCCTTAAAAACATGTGGATTTTCAGCACTTACTGTTCAGCAGAACACACCAATAAAGACAGCAGTCTTTTGCGCTATGCTGTCAACTGAACTTTATAAATTTGTCAAAGCAAAAGCCTTGAAAAATGTTGCAGCCGGTCTTAAAGACTCAAATAATTTGGCACAAGTAATCAGCTAATGGCTGCTGCAGGGAAATGGCTGGGGAAAGATTTTATATGATGGTTGCGGTAGTCATGCATTCTGTGAGATGGTTGCAGTAGTCATGCATGCTATTTATTGTCTGTCAGTTAGGTTAAAAATGTATAAGATGCATGTCTTGAGGGAGAAAAACAAGAGCATTTTCTAAGATACATAATCTCAGATTTTCTCAAATGGATAGTTTTAATGCATGAAAATGCATTAAAACATTAAAACTATCCTTTACACGATAGTTCAGTCCTTTACAGGAACTGTCAATGAACATGTAAAAGCAAAATTTTCCTAAGAATATTGAAAAACATATATGGTTAAGATACTCCATTCTCAGGTAACTGGGATCTCTTTCAAGACATCTTCTTTTAAGAAGAGACTGGACAACCACTTATCTGAAACGGTATAGGATCTCCTGCTCAAGCAGTGGGGTTCGAGTAGAAGACCTCCAAGGTCCCTTCCAACTCTGTTATTCTATTCTAAGCACCTGAATAACCAGAGTTACACTATTTTTCTTAACAATTTAAATCATTTGCAAGATAATCTGGTTCTTAAGTTAGAGAGAGATAAATTTGTACAGTGGTTAAGATGCTGGTCTAGAAACCAGGAATTATACATTCTAGTCTCTCCTTAGGCATCCAAGCCAGCTGAGTGATTTTCAGCTAGTCATACTCTCTCAGTCTGACCCATCTCATAGGGTGATGGTTGTGGGAAAAATTGGAGGAGGAAGGAGTATTAGTATATTTGTCATCTTGAGCTATATATGAAAAAGGTGGAATAAAAATCTAAAAATGTGTATTTACAGTTCTACCATTTGACTGACGAGAAACACAATACAATGGTAACCTCTACCTAAGAACGCCTCTACTTAAGAACTTTTCTACATAAGAACCAGGTGTTCAAGATTTTTTTTTGCCTCTTCTTAAGAAACATTTTCTACTTAAAAACTCGAGCCCAGAAAAATTTCCCAGGAAATTTGAGAGTGGCACGAAGGCCCGCCAGTTTCCTGCCATTCCCCCTTTAATCTTGGACATCTCGGGCTTTCTGGGCAGCCAGAGGAGCTTTTTGGTGGCACTTAAGGAGGCTTTGGTAGCCCAGAGCGAACGGAGCATTTTCCTTTCTCTGGGTGCTTGGAAAGGGAATAAACCACTTCGCTGTGGCGATTCGCTCGCACTGCCTCCCATACACTTGGCACGAGGTTGCATCCCGGAGCGTCTGAATGCGGAAAGGCAAAAGGGGGCGCTTCGCCCCAGCCAGATCAACTCGGCTTCAGCCAAACCGAGGAGTCACCACAGTGAAGGAAAGGTGCCGGCTACAAAGTAAGCGAGCGAGAGGAGAGGGGGAGCCCTTTAGCATAGGAAGGAAGAGAAAGCAGGTAGCAGCAGCAGCAGTAGCCGCCTTTCGGTCAAAGGAGCCAGAGGTTCCCCCTTTAGCCCGCCTGGGTTTCTCCCTCTGGCGCCTTGTGCCATGTGTATGGGAGGCACGTGCGTCAGAGTCCCTTTTTTTTTAAGCCTTAAAGTTTTGGATTTTTTTGATTCCCGTCACCTCACTTTCTTCCTTCAGCAGTGAGTGTCCTCCTCCTCTTTTTCTTCCTCCTCCTCCCCCCACCCAAATTCCAAGCTTTTATTTCTTTCCTAATGGGTTTGCACACATTATTTGCTTTTACATTGATTCCTATGGGAATTTTTTTTTCTACTTACAAACTTTTCTATTTAAGAATCTAATCATGGAACAAATTAAGTTCTTAAGTAGAGGTACCACTTTATAGTAAAAGAAAAAAATGATGTGTGTATGAATATGTGCATGTGTATATGTATGTGTATTACTATATGGTGTTTTTTGTTCGTGAAAAAGTAAAACTGTAAATACTGTATATTGCTTTAGATTTTTATCTCACTTTTATCCCACATTACGCACACACATACACTTGCTAATGAGCACACATTTGACCAGCAAATAAAAGATTCTCCACCTTTTATCTTGCCCTTTGTAGAACCTAAGAGATGAAAGGCAAGAAGGTAGCTAAAGAGGTCTTAAATGAAAATACATAAGTACAATATATTTCTTTATTCTTGCTAATTGGATTTATACGTTTCCCATTCATCGGTGAAATGGACATTATTAATGGACTAGATTCCAGCCATATCCCCACAGAGTAATCTATAGCAGTGTTTCCGGCAAAGAATTTTTTAATTTTTTTTAGAACTTAGAATTTATGAGAAACACATGTGTATATGGAAATATATGGATTTGAATGGAGATGAGAAATGAAATATGTTAAGCGATGGCAAGAACACAAGAAAATTATCTTAAATTTTAGGAATAGCTAATTGATTTTATAAGATATAAGATATAACTTGTATGAAATAAGTATTGAAAATGGAATTAAGAATGGAATGAATTTATTTAGATAAGAAATGAACTGATCCTTCGAATAAGCTATTTTCTAATGAAAAAAAATATTTTTTTATATACAAAGTAATTTTAAAAGTTTGCCAAAATGGAAAATGCTCCATGGAGATAGGTGGAGAAGCTAATGAGAAGAAGAAGGTTCTTTTTTGTTCTCTCCTCTTCTTCCTTTTCTTTTTTGTTCTACGTTTTCCTTTTCTTCTTTTTTCTTATTTGTTTTTTTATCTACTCTATTTTTAACTTCTATATTTACCTTATTTACTCAATGTAAATTTTGTTTCTTTTCTATTTTTACGCTTCTATGTTCTTTTAACTTTTATTATAGATTTAAATCTATTTGTTTAGTATTGTAAATAACTTTATATAAAGGAATTAGTAATTAGGTTTGTAATTTGAATAATTTGGCAATATTGGGTGTTATTATTGGTTTCATTTTTCCCCTTTTGATTACGCTACTGCAAGACTTTTTAAAAAGTTTCTTTTTAAGGGTACCTTGTTAATAGGCGTTAACTATCTGTAAAGGGTATTGACTATACGAATATAAGAAAGTAATTTTAATTTTTAGGGGCAGATAATATAATATAAGATATAAGTAGCACGAAACAAGTATTGAAAATGGAATTAATAATGAAATAATGGAATGAATTTACTTAGATAAGAAATGAACTGATTTTTCGTTTAAGCTACCTCCTAATCAAAATTAAAAAATTGGGCAGCTATTTTTATCCAGATGTCAAAAGTGAAGGTGGTAGCATTTGGTTTGGATACTGTAACTTCATGAAATTGATTCATTGTAAAACAATTTGATGTTGTTGTTATAATTTTTTTGTACTGTGATTGGAGAAAAAAAATTAAAAAAAATCTTTGCCAGCAGTGTTTCCCAGCCTTAGCAAATCTAGGGGGAATGGACTTAAATTCTCAGAATTCTCAGCAATGGTCAATACATAAAGAGTTGTTGAAAATATTACTGAATCTGCCCATCAACATCATGAAAGACAGGCTGCCTAGATATCCTGTGAAAGGGATCTTCTGAGATAAAAGTATTTGGTGGTTGATATGTAAACTCTATGTAGCTAAATTGTGAGCTCTCACTTCTACTCCTGCGTATCTAAAGTTCGCTGCTTGACTTTGCTCTTAGCTCATTCTCCTTTTTCTTTATTTTTATTAGTTATTATAATCCAAGATTTAAAAATGACCACACAAACAAAATATTCCCCCAGGAACATATATATGAAAGTTCCAATTAAATCTAGAAACAGTTACCGTGAAATTCATATTGAAGGCATTAATGGTTATGATTTGTAATGTAAAGGTATTTTCAGCAAATTTTTAAAAACTATCCTATTTGTCCAGCATAAAAGACACATTTATCTTTTAAACAAAATCATAAAACAAGTTCCAAGTTCTAGTAGACTCTTTTCTTTTTTTAAAAAAGCAGAAGTAATAGTAGTATATTATTCATATAATGTTTAGCCATAAATGTTCAGTCATATTTTATTGTTCTTTTATGGTTTATATTTTATGCGCTCATAAATGGTGGTTCCCCTTGAAAAGTATCTAAGAGCTTCAATTGTTTCAAAATGCAGCAGCCATCATGGTTTTGTGGAGACCTAGAAGTACACGTGCCATCTATCCTACAGGAGCTTCATTGGTTGATTTGCTTCTGGATCAAGTTCAAGGTAGTAGTTGTGCCCTTCAAACCCTAGATGGCTTGGAACCAAGCTATTAGGTTTGCTTTTTCCTGTCACATCTATCTTACTCACCAGATAGGGTTGGCATGGAATACTATGGATTCCCTTTGCTAAGGAGATGCATGGTTCTTTCCCTAACATCATCCCCCTGGACAGGGGTTGGCAACTTTGAAAACTCAAAGAGCCATTTGGACCTGTTTCCCAGAGAAAACAAAACACCAGGAGCCACAAAACTTGGGTGGGTGTGGCCAACTCAATGTCACTCCCAGTGAGTCACATGGCATGCACACACATACACACACACACCAGCTATGCCTACCCAGGTTTTGTAACTGTTTTCTCTATGAGGAAAAGTCTATCTCTTTTCCCTCTCTCTTTCTCTCTCTCTCTCTCCTTTCTCTCTCCCTCCCTCTCATCTCTCTCTCTCCCTCTTCCTCGCCACCCATCTCTCTCTCTCTCCCACTCACTCCCCCATCTCTCTTTCTCCAATTTCTTTCTCCCTCTCTCCTCTTCTCTGTATGCTGAGGAAGGATCTCCACCACTGTTTCCTCTAACCTGCGCTATGCAATATAGCATAGGAGATTTGAGACCTCAGCACAGGAGATTCCAATTCTAGCGCAGAGGTCTCAAACCTCTTTTTCCCCAGCAGATTCTATCGCCGGTGGCCGGAAAAACTTGGAAGGCGCAAAGAAGGAAAGCTCAGCTTCCGGTCTCGCAACTTTTTGCTGAGGGCGCAATGAGAAAAAAGTTGCGAGACCGGAAGCTGAGCTTCCTTCTTTGCGCCTTCCAAGTTTTTCCGCCAAAGTTTGGAGCAAACGCACGCGCAGCTCTTCCAGGGAGGCGCTGAGCTTCAGCCCTTCAGCTTCAGAGGCGGCCTGTCCCACAGCTGCAGCACCCTGCCCAGCTGGAGCTTCCCTGGTGGCAGTAGCAGGTGAGCTTTGCAGTTCTCTGGCAGCAGGGTGGGCAGCGAAGGCGCCGCCGCCAAGCAGGGGTCGAATTAGGAGCGGGAGGGTGCCAGCAGTAGCAGCACCAGGCAGTAGCCACGGGGGGGCGGCAGGGCCGTTGGCTTCGAGCGGGAGCTCCAGGGCGGAGGCACCGACGACGTGTTGCTGGACGCCGTACATGCTGGTGCTGCGCTGGGCATGGGTGCAGAGCTGGCACTGGCCCGCTGGCTGGGCTGGGACGGAGGTGTCAGCCCCGTGCCCATGCCCAGTGCAGCGCCAGCATGTACGGCATCCAGCAACACGTCCAGCCACCATCATCGGTGCCTCCACCCTGGAGCTCCCGCTCGTAGCCAGCTGCCCCGCCGCCGCCCTGCGGCTACTGCCCAATGCCACTGTTGCTGGAGTGGTCTGCGAGAGAGAAAGTGTGAGAGAGAGAGAGATAGCAAGAGAGAGAAAGAGGAAGCGAGACAGAGAGAGAGAAAGAGAGAGAGAGAAAGAGAGGGGGAAGGAGAAAGAGAGAGAAAGAAAGCAAGAGAGAGAGAGGAGAGGAAGGAAGAAAGAGAAGAAAGGAAGAGAAAGAGAGAACAAGAGAGAAAGGAAGAGTAAAAAAGAAAGAACGAGTGTAAGAGAGAAAGAAAGCAAGAGAGAGAGAAAAGAAGAGGGAGAGAGAGAAAGAAATGAGAGAAAAAAGTGGAGAAAAAAGAGAAATGAGAAAATAGACGTTGATTGCTTACCTGAACGCCTCTTCTCGTACGATGAGTGGGTACAGCAGTCACGTGGTTTGCTCGCTGTCCAATCCATCGAGGACCGAGCCTAGTCTTTAAAAAGCCTGCTGGATCCGCTCCTTCCCCAGAATTCGCGAATCTATAGACTTAGGCTCAATTGTGGTGGCTCAATAGTGTTCAACTCTCATTATAGAAAAGATACAGGTTAAAGGAATAACCATAGTTAGAAATGAAAAACAGGGAGGGAAGTGACTGCTGTACCCGCTCATCGTACGAGAAGAGGCATTCAGGTAAGCAATCAACGCCTATTCTCCGTACTGAGAGAGCGGGTCCAGAAGTCACTTGGGACATACCCAATAGATGAGGGAGGGATTAGTTCGCTATCGTGAGAGATAATGGTTTGGAGGACTCTTCTGCCAAAGGCAGCATCTGCTGAAGCGTAAGAGCCAATTTTGTAATGCCTTATGAAAGAGTTTGGAGAGGCCCAAGTGACTGCTTTGCAGACTTCTTCCAATGGAGCTTGAGTTGCCCATGCGGCAGATGTGGCTGCACTTCTTGTAGAGTGTGCTGTGATACTTCTAGGTATGGTGAGGGAAGCTGACTCATAAGCCTTTGAGATAGTCCCTCGAATCCAATGACCTATTACGGTTGAGGATACCTTGGATCCCAGGGATCTGAGATGGTAGGCCACAAATAGGGCTTCAGACCTTCGAATGGGTCTCGTCCGTTGGATGTAGATTCTCAGCACTCTGGTGATATCTAAGGTGTGCCATCTGACCGCAAGATGATGGTTCTGGTTGGAACAAAATGAAGGCAACACAATGTCCTGGGATCTGTGGAACATGGAACTGATCTTGGGTAGAAAGGTGGGTCCAAGCGAAGGACTACTTTGTCCAAATGGAACTGGCATAGATCCTGCCTAATGGAAAGAGCTGCCAATTCTGAGATGCGTCGGGCAGATGTTATCGCCACCAGGAATGCTACCTTATAAGATAGGTACCTGAAGGATGCTGATCTTAGGGGTTTGTATGACGCCTGAGTGATGGAATGGAGAACCCACAATAAGTCCCAGGACGGGTTTCTGTGAACCCTGGAAGGTCTGAGGTTCGAAATCCCTCTTAGAAATTCTTGAATTTCTGGAAAGGAGCGGAGTGGTTGTCTGCGAGGCCCTGCTAAGACTGAAGATAGAGCTGCCAGATGGCGACGGATGGTGCTGGATGAAAGGCCTTGCTGGAACCCTTTCATGAGGAAAGCTACTATCCTGTGGATGGGAATACACAGGGGGGATAGATCCTCCTGTGAGCACCATTGGTGGAATTTGGACCAGGTACGGTCATAAATCCTGTTGGTGGACACTCTTCTGGCTTTTAGAATTATTTCTACAGTGTCCAGGTCTTTTCCTCGCAGATCTAAGTCGCGCCGGATAATAGCCAAGCGGTGAGGTGGAACCACTCCGGATCTGGATGAAGAGAGACCTCCTGCTGCAACATATCCTGTATATTGTTTATGACTGTTGTTAGCCGCCCCGAGTTTTCGGAGAGGGGCGGCATATAAATCCAATAAATGAAATGAAATGAATGAAATCCTCCGAAACGGGGAGTCGCTAGGGGCCCTGAACGGACAGATGATGTAGGTCCGCGAACCAGGGCTGGTGTGGCCAGTGAGGGACTATCAGAATCACCTGGGCCTTCTCGAGGATGATCTTGTGGATCACATCTGGAAGAATTGGAATTGGAGGGAAGGCATAAAGCAGCCCTCGAGGCCAAGGGATTCTGAGTGCATTTGTCGTCTCCGCTCCCAGGGATGGGAACCTGGAGTAGAATTGAGGGAGTTGAGCATTGGCCTCGGTCACAAATGGGTCTAGCAATGGGTGACCGAACCTGAGGCAAGTTTGCTGAAAACAGAGCCGGATGAAGGCTCCACTCTCCTGGGTCTAGAGTCGACCGGGAGAGCCAATCCGCCTGTACATTGAGGACTCCTGATATGTGATCGGCTCCTAACGACTGTAGATGCCTCTCTGCCCAGAGACCCAACTTCAGGACTTTTCTCATCAGGGCCTTGGACCTGGTGCACCCTTGTCTGCAAATATGACTCTTTGTAGCTATATTGTCCGTGAGAATCAGGGCCAAAGACACTGCTCTCAATTCCAGCCAGTTGATAGCAGCCGCAGATTGTAGAGTCTTAACCGGTTCATCAGGTTTAGGGCAGACAAGAAGGTCTTCATAAGAAGGGGAAAGCTTATATAGTTTCTTGTCTTTAGTTGTGGGATTGAAGCCAAAGGTTGGGTGGTCCCACTGCTTGAGCAGAGCATCTTTAAACAATTTGGGCATGGGGATGACCTCTTTGTCTTCCTGTTCCTCCATGAAGTATGGTAGATTTTCCTCAGGAGGATCTGTGGAAGGAACAGATTTTTTATCTTGCCCGGCTAAGCCTGTAAAAACTCTTGCCTTAAATAGAAGAGATTTCAAGAGTTGAAATGGAAAAATCGCAGCCGGGGTTGGAATCTTGAGATTCCTCATCTTCTGACAGGCAATGGAACGGGTCATCTTTATCCTCTACGTCCACATCGTCGTTCTCATCCTGAGAAGGATCCAAATCCTCATTAATTGGAATTCTGTAGGATGAGAGAGAACTCCCGGGCCGAGGGGCGCGTGGAAGGGGACGAGAGTGAGAAGGCACATTGATAGCCGAGAGCTTGGCATCAATGGCTTTAGATAAGGCAGAAAACATAGATTGTTAATGGTTGCAGGTAAAGATGGAGATTCCCTGAAGGCCTGGGATGGGTCTGGCTCGGAGGGATCTTCCATAATGTCTGGCTCCTCTGGACCTAAGCCCCATAAGTTAGTTTGGGGTCTGTTTAGGTTTGGCTCATCCAGAGAGAGCACAGGAACCCCAGAGGGAGGGAGGTTAGAAGCCTCTGGGGGGTCGAGGCTAATGTGCACTTGGGCCTGCACCTTTAAATGTTTAGCTGATTTTTCATGTATTCTCTACAAAGCTTGGTCTCTTCTCAGCCCTTGTAGGTCTAGCCATTGTAGGGGCTCCCGAGGAAGAGAAGGAAGAGGCCTGGGGAATATTATCAATTACATCACTAGTAGGCCTAACCTCTCTGGGACCTTTAGATGTGCCTCTCTTGGGAAACGAAGTCATGGCCTGAACAAATTACAGGGACAAGACCTGAGCCAAAATTTTTGGTGGGAGAAGCTTCTAGGGCAACGTTGCCAAGAGGAAGGGAGGTCTTGCTCCTAGGCCCAGTGGCGTCTGCAACTCACAGTCAATCTGGTCGGTACCAGAGTTCGTGCCAGGAAGTGCAGAGGGGCAGGCCTCGCTAGCCTTAATCAAAGTAAACCAAGGCACACTGGTTTGGAGGCCTAGCCAGGGAGAAAAGGCCTGAGGGTCTCAAAGCTTATTCCAGGGCCAAGCGGCGGACTTACTGGCACCAGGCGGGATGCGCGTGGGCGATCCGCAAGTGCCGACAATTACTAAACGCTGAGGGCCTTCGCGCCAAAATAAACCGCTCCAAGATTTTGCAAACGGAGGGAAAACTAAAGTCCGGGGGACAATCAACGTAAGCTAGCTAACAGTCCCACAACGCAGGAGGAAGAAAGCCCTTTTTAAAAAACTTTTATTATATCCTTAGCTTGCTGGTAAACCTCCTGGCCGAGTAGATTTACAAGAAAAAACAATCCGGCAGCAGCGCAAGCAGGGCATTTTAGAAAAAAACCGCAATAGCCGCACTGCAGCTTCTCCCTCGGCACCGAGCCCAGTAAGCTGGTGCGCAACCAAGGCAAGCTTTAAGTAAAAGGCAATAATAAATTTTTACTTATCTGGATAGAAAGAAGACGAAGGGAAGGTGTTTTGCGAGAGGAGCGAGCCACCACGAGTCCTGCTGGATTGCAGGACCGAGCGAATTCTGGGGAAGGGGCGGATCCAGCAGGCTTTTTAAAGACTAGGCTCAGTCCTCGACGGATTGGACAGCGAGCAACCCACATGACTGCTGGACCCGCTCTCTCAGTATGGAGAATGATTGAGGCAGAGAATGAGAGGAAAGAGAGAAACAAAAGAGAGAGAAGTGACTCTTGATTTAAAGCATATGATAAAAAGCACCCAAAGAATAAGAGAGGAAAAAAAACCCCAGCCCTCGCCTGTTTTTGGAAGTGGTTCAAGAGTGTGTATACACACACACCACACACACACACACACACACACACACAAGGGGGAGGAGACAGGGATGGAAAAAGACAGGAGAAGTGAGAAGGGGAAGGAATGAGAGAAAAAGGAAGGAAGAGGGAGAAATGAGAAACAAATGAGAGAGAAAAGGAGGAGAGGCAGGAGAGGTACCCAGAAATGAGACATTGTTAGAAATTTGAGGAGGGGTGATTGATTATTAAATATTGGTTGACTATGGAATGATGATAAAAGATATATTTAGGTGTTGTTTAATATTAGGATGTATTAATTTGTAAAATTGGATTAGAATTTTAGAACTATATAGAATTACATAGGTAAAATTAATGGAAGACACATATGATAAATAAAGGGTTTATGATATGTACTGTATGATTTTATGACTTTGCATTATGAATTTAAAATATACTTGGAAATGTAAGCGATTGATGAAAGTTAGTAATAGTAAATGCTAAGTGCCTGAAAATTAATTAAGCTTGGAAATATTGAATGAAATTATAGAAGAGTAAATATGGAAATATATTAATTGATGCATTGGTGTTCAGATAGATTTTCATAGTATTATTAGATTACTATAATATGATAAATATTTAAGAAATGAAAAATTTAAAGCATGGATTTATTAATAGTTGTGGTTTTTGTTTTGCTGGATGTTTTAGTTTTAATATTATTAATTTCTTTTAATAAAAAAGAAGGGATTTTTTTTCCTATTAATTAGGAAAAACTTGTATAAGGGTTTTTTGTTTCTTTTAAGAAGAATGTATAAGAAGGAGGAGTAGGCATGACGGCCTATCTGGATTTATAAGAGAATAATGATATTAATTGAAATATTAAAATAACAGAATAACATAGTGGGAAGGGACCTTATTTTGCCCCAGCACAGAGCCCCAAATAATTACGCAACAAGTTGTCTTGGGTGACATCTATGCTCAGGTATGAAAAAGTGCCGCTCAGACACTATACTTTTCCGCCCGCACAGAAAAAAAATTAGAGGGAACATTGATCTCCACCCCCGGATTCTCTTCAGGTGACCCTCCTCCGCTTCTTATGACTCTCTGGCTGGCTATGGCGTGCGTGGGGAGACCTTTCTCAAGGTTCAAAGGCGCACACGGAGGGAGGGTGATGGACGGCTGCTCTCCTGCCCTAAGAATCTGGCTATTGCCTTGCCATGTCCTGTCCCATTCCCCCATCCCCTCACAGCTCTTCAGCCAAGTGGGGAGGGCATGAGCTCTAGTCCAAAGCAACAGGAAGTGAAGTCTGACTTACATGCAAATGTGGCACGAAAGCAGCTACAGGGCCACTTCTTTCCCGTCTTAAGGATCTGGCCATTGTCTTGCCATGTCCCCTTCACCCCACATGAGAGGAAAAGGAGGGGGAAGAGGGTTGCCGGAGCGAAGGCAGCCTTCGCTTTCTGACGCTTCAGGTTGGAGCTTACACCCGCTCAATTTGCCCAAAGAGCTATGGGGGAGAGGGGAATGGGATTTGCAAGGCAATGGCCAGATCCTTAGGGCAGGAGAGAAGCCGCATCCAAAGTCCCTCCTTAAGCGAGCAGCCACCCACCCTCTGGGTGCACTTTCTGTGCTTTGGTGCTTGCTTGAGAATCTCCTTGCCCATGTGCACACTCCTGGCCCTGCCGCAGCCAGCCAGGGAGTCGCGAGAGGGGGAAGAGGGTCAAAGTCTCGGGCAGGGGTGGCTATGTTTCTCAATCAGTGCCAGAGAATCAACCCTGCTGCTTCTCCATTCATACCATCACCTTTACCTTCTCAGGCTAGGTGAGGGAAGGGAGGGAAAGGCCAGCTAGTGATGGGATAGGGAGCCACAGCAGCAGACTGACAGAACTGCATGTGGTTCCAGAGCCACGGGTTGCCAACCCCTGTCTTTAGAGATAAGACTGGCCCCCATTTTGACACTTTTGTGCAAGGCCCTGAAGACCTGGTTACCCTAGAGTGGCTTGGAGCCCATCAAGTGGCTTTTTTGATCATTGTCATTTGGGGGGGGGTGTATGTGTGTAGGATGGGGTGGGTTAGTGCATATGTACGTACGTAGGTATGTATGTATGTATTACATGGTTTTGCTGAATTTTTTAAAATTAAGGGAGACTAGGATAGCGCTATTTTGGCCTTGTTCTGGCCTCATCAGCTAGCCATACCCTTACTGGTATTTGATCCTGGGGCTTCTGCCTTGCAAGGCAGAGAATTAACATCTAGGCCACAGGATCTGATCCTTTCAGCTTTCTACCAGGGAGGGGCTATATGTTTTGTTTTGTTTTTTCCTGTCGGATCACCCTGGTATATTGAAGGAATATCACAGTTCCTTTTTGCCTCTAGGCCCAACCTAGATACATACATACATACATACATACATACATACATACATACATGCATATAGGTTTTCATGAGTATAGGTAGGTGTAAGTAATATTACTTGGGAAAAGACCCGAATATGCCAAGACCTCTGTGTGTGTGTGTAAATGACATATATAAAATTTTAGGACAATTCTTTATATATATGTGTGTATGTATTCACACATACACATATACACATAGTTGGACAACAATATTACATTTTCTTAACTAGATATTTTTTTTAAAAAAGATGGGTCACATACAACACTAAGTTTTAATGGGTGGGTTCACTAAGCCAAAATGAAAAGAACCAGCCACATTCTAGCTTTGCTATTTCTAACCTAAGCCAGTCTAGTCTAGGGCAGCAATATGTTAAAAGATTGAAATTAATCTCATGCAATGTCTCCAAAATAAAACGTTTCCAGGCAATTGCTTGTTTTTCTTTTAGCACTGTAAATATTTTTTAAAGAGGATTCAAATTTCTAAAACAAAATCCACATGCTAGGTTCAAATTTCCCTTAAGATGAGATTTTAACTTCTCTCCTACATTCTGTTATATGCTTGTAGTTTAGCAACAGCTCAGACAAATCAGAGTTAAAATCAGATATTAACCAATTAAATCTGCTTGCAAGCCTATGAGGTATAATAATCTTAAAACCTATTAACAAACCTACATCTTATTTCAGTGGTTCAACTAGCTTACAATACATTTTGATGAACTTGTAGGATCTCCACACACAAAATGGATGGCTCTTGAAAAAAACATATGCAAAGAGTCGAGTCCTATTCTTTTTAATATGACATAAGAATGAGAGTTAAAGTTAGCTAATTAAGATGTTCTCTATGAGCATTCTATTTTTAGAGTATAATGCAATGTGTATATTAATAGCAGATTCTTCCGACTAAGTTTTCTTCTGCCTTTTTTTTGCCCACTTGCCCTTCAGGTGCAGAGGGTTTTTACACCAGTTTTATGAATCCAGATCAGTTCGCAGGATGAAAAAACAGAGAGTAGGAACACATTCCTTTCAGTTCAGTAACCCAGCAATCTGGTAGCTTTTTTCCGCATAATTAGTTTTCTTTAGTAGTAATTTGTGAACGTCAATTTGTAAGACATAGGTGATATTACCTGCATGGAATTGCGGTCAAAGTTTTAAGGACAGATCTGATCGTTCTTTTGAATAGAAACTTTCTGCATTTGAAAATATCAGCTACCCACACTATATTTGGAAAGAGAAATGTTGCTTTTTTTAGATGATCACCTGGGCAACCAAAGAATTGCCGTCACCTCTCTCAAAGATATCCAAACAAGTTCCTCACTGAAAAACAAGATTGGGAATAAAGAATCATATGCTACTAAATGGAGTTTACCCAAATCCTCGTGATTATATGATCATCACCACCAAATATTTCTGTTGGATTCTAGCAGGAAAGTGGCCAGACCCTGGGGCCATCCTGGGCAGTGTCCACATGGGACTTCACCCCCCCTCGGAAATCAGAAAGAAATGTCATTGTCCATCAAAAAAAGCCATACATTGTAATCACATGACTATGGGCAATGTTGGACTGTTGCTGAATGCCCAAGATGCAATCATGTGACGGGGAGGGGGCACTAGAGCTCTGAATCCAGGTTGTAAGTAACTCTGAAAAAATTCCTCATAACTGTGGTCACTAAACGAGCAGTCGCAAGTTGAGGTCCATCTGTATTGTTTATTATACTCAAAATGGCAAGCAGATGTCTCAACCTTTTTTTGTAAAGGATAAACTCAGAAATGATGCCTAGCTCCTGGGTAGAATTCAAATGCATGTGATCTAGCTGTAAAATATAAAATTTTGAAAAATAAAATAAAGGAAATGTATCAACTTCTACAAAATACACATGAATCATGCTCATAGCAACACACACACACACACACACACACACACAAATACTTGTTCATATTGAACATATGCTTGAATATTAATACATTACGAATCCCAGCAACCGGTTAGGTCCCACAGAGTGGGCCTTCTCCGGGTCCCATCAACAAAACAATGTCGTTTGGCGGGACCCAGGGGAAGAGCCTTCTCTGTGGCGGCCCCGGCCCTATGGAACCAACTCCCCCCCGGAGATTAGAATTGCCCCCACCCTCCTTGCCTTTCGTAAACTTCTTAAAACCCACTTCTGTCGTCAAGCGTGGGGGAACTGAGACATCTCCCCCTGCCTATGTAGTTCTAGTGCATGATATGGCTGTATGTATGTTTTTTTACATTGGGTTCCTTGTTTTTAGATTTTTTAAATGTGTAATTGTTATCTTAGATTTTAATTGTTAGATTTGCCAATATTTATTGTTTTTGTCACTGTTGTGAGCTACCCCGAGTCTGCGTAGAGGGGCGGCATACAAATCTAATAAATAAATAAGTAAAATTATATTGTCAAAGTCAAGCTTCAGACATTGCAGAGAATCTGATAAAAGGGACTGAAAACAGAATGCACTTTTGTTGCCTGAGAGAGCATTTAAATGCATTTGGCTTTTGGTGCAAAACATTAGTTTAATTAGACCCAAGATTAATCTTCTTATTTCCTGTGTCCATAAAGGATTTTTTTTTTTGCATAATATGCAGGTGTTGGCACAAATCAGCCAGTCTTTTTGTAAGTAGATGCCCAAATTGTTAGGCTAGTTTCTTTTAAAATGTACAAATACTGTAACATGAAAATGTTTTTCCCAAATCACATTCACAAAATTCATATACCAACAGGCTATCTAACATAATGGTTTTATTAACAGTTTCGAATTGGATGTGCATGAAACATTTTGAAACTGAAACAAAAAAATCTCTCCAAAAATATATGTATTACAGCCAAACTCTTTTTACTTCTCAAACTACCATTTATATAATTAATTCATTTCTTACCACATTATTTCCATATGCAAGATGGCGTCCTGAGGGTATATCTTTGAACACAATATAGCTAAAAAACAGTTTCTGTTGGCCTGCCAAAACTTAATATTAAATCTTGAGGCAGTCTAGTCTACCAATACAGAAAATCAGCTTGAAGAGCATCAAAGACTTTCTAGTTTAATTTGTGGGAACAGTCTCCTTGGGGGATTACAGTATTTCTATTTTAACAAAATTACTGGGGGGGGGGGAGGTTCAGCTAGGTTTCTTGTGAATAATTTTTTCTCTTTTCTTGTATTTTTATATATTTTACTTGGGTATGTTTTAACATTTTGAAATGATCACATTAGTCTATTTGTTTTATATCTTATTTATTATTTGATTTTTAAAACCTCATTTTTCTAAGTAACTCAAGGCAGCTACCATGCAAAATGCTCATTCCTCCTATTATTTTCCATACAACACCTCTGTGAGATGAATTGGGCTGAGAGGGGGGGGGGATTGGCCCAAAGTCACGCTGTCTGCTTTCATGCCTAACCTGGGACTAGAACTCTATTCTAGTTTTAGCCTGAGACCTTAATCACTACATCAAACTGGCTGTTTATTACTGTAAAGTTTATTACTATAAACTTCATCATCATCATTGTTGCTGTTGTTATTGCTATTATACAATTATTATTCCTCCCACAAATGGTTGTATGACTGTAACTTTGTTGCTTGTATCCTTACAATTTATATTGACTGGTTCTTAATATGATTTGATTGCTTATATATACCTGGACTATTATTAAGAGTTGTACCTTATGATTCTTGACCAACATCTTTTATTTTATGCATACTGAGAGCTTATGCATCAAGACAAGTTCCTTTTGTGTCCAATCACACTTGGGCAATACTGTATTCTATTCTATTCTATTCTGTTCTGTTCTATTCTATATCATTATTAAACCAATATAGAAATAAATGATACATACTTCCGAAATGTGAATATATAGTATCATCAGAATGAATAAATACATGATCTAAAATACTTGATTGCACAGAATGAGATTTAAGATCTGCAGCCAATCGTTTTGGCCTCCCTAAAAGGGCATCCTGTTCTATGGGCACTTTGAAGAGTTTTAAAGCTCATAGAGTACCAGATATGAATCCAGAAGGAACTGAGGTTTATTCTGCCCCATGACCACTTTTCAGGTGTCTTTGTTTCTGCAGCCAGAGCGTCAAGTCATGGCATGTGGCAGCTGTAGGTTCCCAATGTCCTACTCTTCCTTTTCTTCTACAGAACATGCCTAGACACAGATGACAACTGGATGGGCTTCTTCTTCCAAACTTTCCAATATAGTACTGACTTACAACAGTTTGTTTAGTGGCCATTTGAAGTTGCACTGGCAGTAAAAAACAAAGTGCCTTATGGCTTTTTTCCCACACTGATGTCCATTGCAGCATCCCTACAGTCACGTGATCCACAAATTGGATGCTTGGCAACTGACTCATATTTATAATGCTAGCAATGTTCCAGGGTCATGTGATCCCCTTTGGAGAACTTCTGACAAGCCAAATCAATGGGGAAGCCACATTCACTTCAGAACTGTGCTAGCTTAATAACTGCAGTAACTCAACTTAATAACTGTGGCAAGAAAGATTGTAAAAGGGGGTAAAACTCAACAACTGTCTCACTTAGCAGCAGAAATATTGAGCCCAAGTGTCATTGTAAGTCGAGGACTATCTGTACTGGCCTACTATCTTTCCCACCATTCATTTTCCCTCATGCCATGGCACTTTTGTGCAATACATAACCTTCATACCTGTTTGCAATGGCCTTTACTGGCCAATAAATACTGAATTGTTGTCCCTGCCTTCAGCATACAGAATGAACTTTTGTTCACTTGGAGCAATCCAGTTCATAGAATTCCGGTCTAACTTTATAGAAGAGGATATTGGCAATAAAAATGACACAACGGTGGCAGAAATATCCGTTTGCAGAGTGCCACTATAGAGGGAATTTAAAGACGAGTATTAAGTATTTTAAATCAAAGAATCATGGATCCCAAGCCATGTAGCCTTTTAAATGTTAAACAGTGTTTTAAAGTAAACACTTGTGGACACACTAGCAAATGTTAGAGATGACATAACGTATACCATCTCATAAGGTGTAATATATGACAGGGAGAGGACCTTACCCATGAAGAATTCAATCCCCCCCCCCTCTCCCAATCAAATAATTGCTTGCACTCATTACTGTCCTTGCTTGAAGTGAGTATCTCCACCCCATACAGCAGGGACAGGGAAACTGTCATTGAATTATACAATACTTAGCAGCCACAGGTGGTACAAAAAATAGTGAGATATCTTGCAATATAGTTTGTAATTTAATTAGCATTGCAAAACTGCCATTTCTACAATCAAAATAAGAGCGCAAGCTTTGGTCAAAATGTATTTTTCAATCCTGTAACATAGGATTATGAAGTTCTGACTGATTATGATTGGTTTGCACAATTCATTGCATCAAAAGATTGTTTTCTACTTTGTGCCTCTTGATATTATATAAACCCAGTTACTATATTTAGTTTAGCTGCAGTATGTTTCGTGTGAACCAAGGCAACTGGGTTAGTTCTGGGAACGATGGCTATACAAATACAGTTTGTGTCTGAACAGTTTCATAGAAATCAAATCAAATCAATAAATACATATATACATACATACATACATACATACATATCCAATAAATAAATAATACATACATAGAAACATGGTTTAGCAAACAGACCCAAGATCTACCCCACAGGAATGCATCAGCAAAAATTCGTCACTGTCTTTATCTCACAGATACAAAAACTACTTTAACTAACTGTGCTTTGCTTGATCCATACCAAAAGCAAATGCAGTGCAAAAAGATAATTTACTACTGTAATTAGGAATAAAACCATAATTGCTATTTCAGAAACAGTATGGCATCAAATATATTCATGGGGAAACATTACATTCAATTTCCAAAAATAAAGAGTAAAATTTATAGGCAGGGTAACTATTGCTTTAAACTCCATGTAGAACTCTAGAGGTGTAGTGTAATGTCATTAAATAAAATCCTTCAAAGACCAAGAAAGAGTTACACTGGCCATGTTCACACACCAAGCTAAACCTGGAGAGGCCACATTAAGACATAGTAAAAGTAGTTTACATCCAATGGATTAGAGATCATTCCAAGTTACAACAGCATTGAAAAAGTGACTCCTGACTGGGGTTTTTTTCCACTTACATCATCCTATGATCACATATTCAAATTCAAACACTTGTTTGGATGGTTAGCGACTGGCTCATATTTATGACAATCCTAGTGTCCCAGCGTCATGTGATCACCTTTTGAGACCTTCTAATGAATAAAGTCAATGGGAAGCCAGATTTACTTAACGACCATGTTGTTAACCAGTTTTTCATTTAACAACTGTGGCAAGGAAGGTGGTAAAATGGGACAAACTCATTTAACAATGGTCTCCCCTAGCAACAGAAATTTTGGGCTCAATTGTGGTCATCAATAAAAGACTATCTATATGAAGGATAAACCCAACTAATCTATTGGCAACTGGAATATTTTAACTTTTGCACAGGTTCTCTCACTGCTTGAGAAGAACATTAGTCAAGAAGCTCAACAAACAAGATGGATCCAGTTGAGATAATTATTCCAGGATTCTAAAACTACAAATGAATTTTGGTTGCAATGACTAATTTTATTTTCATGATTTCCATTTAAAAATTTATTTAAGACAAATAGAAGAAACTCCAGAGAAGATTGGCAATGGGGAGAAAGAAAATAAGAAGAGGGAGAAGGCACAGAAAGAACTCTTGATCTGATTATGATCTGCACAATACAATAAGCTAGGAATGATTGCTTGACTGAGTTCATTCAAGGTTATGAATAAGGATCTAAATGCAAAAGCAATTTGAAGCTAGGTGAATACTGCTGAAGGGAAAAGTGCTAAGTTTATCCTATCTCACTAATGAGTCAGTGGATGGAGGAAGCTCATTTTAGAGAAACTGGTGCAACTAAGCATTTCATTTGCTCTTAAGTTATTTTAAACCATCTCTGTGCACGTAAAAGAGATAAACCTAGAAGCCCCCTACTAGACATTTCCCACAATCTTAAGACAAAAGTTACCAATACGTGTGGCAGCTGGTTCTTTTCTATCCACCTAATGGAATGAAATAACTGAACTGAATACCATTTCTAACTGTGCCCAGACAAGATTTCTCTACGGCATAAATACATCTGTATTCTAAACATAGATTTTTTTAAAAAAAATCCCTTAAGGGCAAGTGACACGCATCTTCAGCATAGCCACGCACACAAAGCAAATTCCATTTGGCAAAATTCCATGTCATTTTTCTCTGCTTTGGGTCCTATGATGGGTCCAGCTGCCGTACTTCCCGTTACTCAAACATGGCTGGAGACGACATAAAGAGGAAATCTCCTCTCATCCATGCATTGCTTCCTCCCTTTCTGTTTAAATAGCTTGGTGCTCCAACAGAAGGTGCACAGCAAGTCAGACAGCTTATTTGAACTTTAGCATTTTACCATTTTGATCTGGGTAGATAAATGTCATAGATTCCTTCTTTTAAGATTCCACCTCTGCATGAAAAAAAATGAACTACACACAACAGTACGCACTCCTCCGTGATCATTACTTCTTAAAATACCCGAAGCAGACTGAATACATTATTCAAATGTGCTTGCCATGTACAACCAGAATCATGGACAAGAAAAACTAAAAAAAATATACTGACTAGCACCACTGCATTCACCATAATGAAATCAAATATTCTTCCCTTTAAAAAAATCCACTTCTCATACCTTTCATCAGAACTATAAAATTACAGCATTTGCTAGAACATTTTCACACCCAAAAATTAAATTGTCCTTCTCTAATAGTCATTACATTACATTATATTTAGCTCCATTTTAAGTTGCATGTCACCAGAAGAGGCTGCTAAGAGTCGACAGTGGTGTAGCTTAATCTCTATCTGGCCTTCAACTTACATAGTGCCAAATACAATCACGAATAGAAGAAATATAATTTCAATAAAGGCAAAAAAAGAGGGAAAAGCTGGCTATCCGCTTTTCTGTTAAGCTCCAAAAGATAGAGGTTGTTTTTGAAAATGAGTACTTGATCAAAGGATACATAAAACACAAGCATTACATTTTCGTTGTGAAATAGATAAATCTAATTCAAATTCTTTCTGAAGATTCATTGAGGCAGTTCCAAAATAGTGCTTCAAAGGATTATCTTCCTACAGAGAAAGATTTTTTTTTTTGAAAGACTAATTTGACTGTATAATTTTCACTCCCATACTGAAAAACTGCCTGAGTTTGTAAAATGCTAAAAGGTATCTAATTTAGTAAAATACAATCCATTTTTCAATGTTACAAAGTCAGTTCAGACAAGTGTCAAGATGGCTACAAGAGGACTTAAGATAAGCACATAATGTAAATATGGAATTATTGCACCAAACAAGAAACTTGTAACATATATAAGGCAGCCTATAACAAATACTTAAAAGGTATATTTGCATTCTCAAAATTATCCTGTAGCTATAATATCTAGGAAAATAATATAAGACTGTATGAATATTGGTCAGACATCCTACTCTTGGGTTTTTAAGCAAGGGCTCAAAGGACAGACAGCATCACGAAACGTTTTCCTATTTGTAAATCCCAACCTTGAATCTATTTTTTCTAAAATATATCAATATTTACATCTCCATACAAAACAACAACATATAGGCTTTCAACAAGATTGAGAGAGATCACCAAAGCAAGGTCTGTTAAGATGCTTTGTGGACTAACAATATGATTCGATGTACTGAAGCAGGATAAATATGTAGCTTGACCAGAGGCTAAAACTGCCAAACACTATGACTAACTTCACAGAACTTTGCTGAAAAATCAGACACAACTACTGCTAGGACTCATGGGTATGCTTTGATTTGTATAACAAAATGATTTTATTAAATGGTCTACTGAGATTTAAGGCATTTTTCAAATGATCCCTGAACTACATATGGATGTTTAACTATTGCTTTATAGTAATTGCATGATCATATAAACAGATATTTTTCCTGGAAAATTTTGAATTGGAAATCTGAAATAAAATGGCACTAGATTCTAGAATGCTTCAAGTAACTTTTATAAAATAAAAAAGAATAATCAATCAAAAGCATTATTTAGAAGTTATGTTTATTAGAATATTTTAAGAAATGACATTTCATTGTATTTTTAAAAAAAACAAAATAACCAAGGTAGTTCACCAACTACCTTGACATACCCAGAAATTCAATCAGTTTTTGGTCTCAATTTCAAAAATGTTCATTTGGTTGGGAATATATCTAAGATTGCACCATAAATTTTACAAAAATGAAACACTCATTTTAGAAATAAGAGAAATTGTTACACTTATTGACAGAATTTCTTTTTACCTGCATTACAACATTGGCCAATTCAGCATTTCATACTTACGGGCCTTAAGCTAACATCTTGAGAAAAAGGCAACTTTCCTTCCCCATACTATGAGCAGGGTTTATCTGTTGGAGATGCTGACATACATTACATACAAACAGAGAGGACAATATCTCCACCCAGTCCTGACAAGACTCATGTTTAGTTACAGTAAGGTATTTATTCAGAACAGGAATTGAAAACTTAAGTGGATGAAAAGGAAATAAGACAAATATATTGGTGTTAGATAGATGTGCCACAGTAGACTGGCACAACCTTTCACTTTTTTGCATTGTTCTTTAGAGACAACAGCATTATCACAAGTTCTTGGGAGTGAATAAGTCGCTAAGTATCCACAGATAAAGGAAGCATTTATACAATGATATACATTAAACAAACAAGTCTACTGCTCTCCATATGAAATATGCATTTAGCATTATTTCACCTTCTAGGGGCAATATGGGAAGAGTATATCTTGGATAAGGGAAAGTCACACTGTCTGGGGACTAACAAACCAATCCTTAACACCTGTTTAAAGCAGACAGACTCTCCTTGTCCCCATAATCCATCATAACTTTTTATATGGACAGCTAAAAAAAGACAAGCAGACTCACACGTACGCTGCCCCTTATTGCATACTTTAGGTCCCACGTACCATTTCTAACACAGCAGAAGAAGCCTAAAACTTCCATCCCACCAAATCCCCGATACTCCACATTTGGATCTTTTAGCCATTTCTACAAGGACCTCACTTCATTTTGAACAGATAAAACAAACAAACAAACAAAAAATCTGTGCCATCAACTGATCAACACACCACCGAGTCTTCGGAGAGGGGCGGCATACAAATCCAAATAATAAATAAATAATAAATAAATGAATGATCACTGCCACGGTCATGGAAACCAGGACTGAAAGAATGTTTGTGTGTGTGTATGTGAGAGAGAGAAAGAGAGGTGTAATTTACTTATTTCATTAAAAAAAATAATATTCTGGGTAATTTACTTATTTCATAAAAAAATAATCTGGATAAGCAGGCTGACAGATCACCAGAGATCTGGAACACTTGCTATACTTTTATATATAGACCAGAGATCTGGAACCCTTGCTATACTTTTATATATAGACCAGAGATCTGGAACACTTGCTATACTTTTATATATAGACCAGAGATCTGGAACACTTGCTATACTTTTATATATAGACCAGAGATCTGGAACACTTGCTATACTTTTATATATAGTCCAGAGATCTGGAACACTTGTTATACATTTATATTTTGGAGAGTTTGGGGGGAAGGATGTCCAGTTTCCATCAATATTTATAGCTTCTCGGGTATGTATTTATAAACATAAATAAATCTGTTGGAAGAGCAGAAGGTAAAAAAAAAAGAGGGGGGAGAAGGGAGAGGTAGATTTTTTTTCCTTTTGCAGGGCCCGAAGGTGACAATCCCAGCCTTCCGGATATGAGAAGTGCTTGCCAGGAGTACAAGCAGCGACTTGTCACTTGCGCGCGCGCGCGCGCGTCTGTGCGCGCCCGCGCATCCGAAATACGCAGACTCGTCTCCGTCTGTCTGTGCATGTGTGTGTCTGTGTGTGTATATGCAGACATACATGTGCGTCTAGGATAGGCAACCCACACATGGCAAGTCGGCATCCCTTTGCCCTCCCCCCCAAGGGGCAACGCTTCCCCCCCCCCAATCACCGCAAGGCCCGGGGGGGTTAATAACTGCACCAACCGCATCCACGAGGCAGGCGCACACTTCCGTCCAAATGCAGGCCCGGGGCTGGGGGGGGGGAGGAGAGGGGGGGAGGCTGGCTGGCTGGCTTGGGGTAGCGCTGCCGCCGCCGCCGCCGCTGCTGCAAAAACCCCGGAGTGGCCGCGCTCCCTTCGCTTTGCAACGGGACAATCGCCCGTGGCGACCAGCCGGGGAGTTCCAAACCTTGTGCAACCCGCGAGAGCGAGAGAGAGAAAAAAGCGGGTGGGGGTGGGGGCACACAAACCGGGCGATTGGTTAAAAAAAAAAAAGGGACTGGGGACGCGGGGGAACTTACCGCAATGCCGCGAGGATGACGAACGGGCGGTCCGTGGGGGGGGGAGGAGAGGGAGGGAGGGAGGAGAGAGAGGGGGGAGGGGAGGAGCAGCAGACGTCGGCAAGGCCGGCTTGCGAAGGGAGGCTTCACACACGCGGGGGTATTAACCCCATCACCAGCCCCCCTACAGCGGCTCCGGCTCCTGCCGCGGGTGCCGTCGAGGACCGCCCTCTACGGGTCCCGTCGACCAATCGCCATCGCCCTTCCCCGTGACGGGCACCCGGCGCGGCCACTCGGCAATTCCGCGGCCCTCTTAATCATCGACTCAGCCTCTCTCCCTTGGAGCTATCCGCTGAATGGTCTAAAAATGCGGCCCACCAATGAAAGACGCCCGTCAGGCGCCGACAGCCAATGAGGAGCCACAGCTTGGCTTAAGCGACGGCTCTTAAAGAACCAATTGGAACTTAAAAGACCCGGCATACGCTTATTCCCCCCCCATCTATTGACGTCATCGCGACCGGCACGATCCATATCGAAGCGCTAACCTCGGATTTGTTCGTAGTTGGGATAGGATCCTCTTTTGGCAGGATGGGAGGGGGGGTTGCTTGGAGGAACACGCGCCGTGATTTAATGTATCAGGCGAGAGAAATGGCTCAGAGTCGTCCTAAAACTCCCTGCGTGGGGGGAGGGAGTTGGAGCAAAGCATGATGGGATTTGTAGTATCGCGTTCAAAGCTTGCAATATAGACCACCGCCAAAGGGGTCATTTGAGTCCGTCGAGTCCTGAAATTCTTCCAGATGCGCTATACGTTGGATGGCTTTTTTGCAAGATGCTTAATCGAGTCAAATAAGACCTTGCAATGCTCCATGAATAACTAACGATTTAGGGCTAGGGTTTGCCATATATCTGCCACGTTTAATATTTAAACTCTAAAAGCAGGGACCCAAAATCTGTTTCACAGCACTCCCTCCTGTGCTGAAGCTTGATATTTTTTTAAAAAAATTATGGATCTGTCCTTTAAATAGCTTCAGGTGAGTTATAACTATGATTTTTACAGCTTCAGTTGTGCCACATGTGGATCGCAAGAAGGAAAAATGTTTTGAATCTGTCTTGGTCCTCCTTGTGCCTGGATAGGATGCTTTAAAGCAGTGTTTCCAACCTTGACAACTTGAAGATATCTGGACTTCAACTCCCAGAATTCCCCAGCCAGCAAATGCTGGCTGGGGAATTCTGGGAGTTGAAGTCCAGATATCTTCAGTTGCCAAGGTTGGGAAATGCTGCTTTAAAGAAACCACCTTTTCCTGAGGTTACATGGCAGCTGCATGGAAATACAGGATTAGTATAAAACACTAGAAAATGATGCAGTTTGCTTAAGGTGTCAGATCCAGTGAATGTACCCATGGTGACAGATGTTGGAGCTGAAGCACTGAATACTTGCATTTTTTAATCACCCCGCCCAAGGAGATATTTGTATACATTAACCTGGTTAATTTTGTTGCTTAGTGTTACATATGACAATAATCTGGCTCAATTATTGTTCACAATACCGTATTGTTTGAATCTAGACTAATTTTGAATGTAGACCAATATTGTTTGAATATAGACTAATAATATAACCACTGGGTGAGGTCATCTGACCTTTTGGAGTGAGGTATCAGCAATATGCTGATGATACCCAGTTGTATATCTCCACCCCACATCAGTTCAGTGAAGCAGTGGGTGTGATGTGCCGGTGCCTAGAAGCTGTGAGGGTCTGGATAGGTGTCAACAGGCTCAGACTTAACCCAGACAAGACCGAGTGGTTGTGGGTACTGCCTCCAAAAAATTGAATCGACTATCCATCCTTGGCTCTGGGGGAGGAAGAAATTGTCTCCCTCAGAACAGCTTCGCAATTTGGGTGTCCTCCTAGACCCACAGCTAAGATTAGACCAAAATCTAACAGCTGTCGCTAGGGAAACCTTTGCACAGGTTCATCTGGTACACCAATCGCAACCCTATTTGGATCAAGAGGCTCTCTGCACAGTCACTCAAGCCCTTATCACCTCACAGTTGAATTATTCCAATGGACTCTACATGAGGCTATCCCTGAAGAGTGTTCAGAGACTACAATTGGTCCAGAATGCAACTGCGCGAGTGATTGTGGGTGCACCTAAAGCACTCACTTTACAGTGGTCCCTTGACTTTCGCGGGGGATAAATTCCAAGACCGCCTGCGAAAGTCAAATTTCTGTACACCAATCCTCCTCTCCGGACTCAATTCAAGGTGTTGGCTATTACCTTTAAAGCCCTACATGGTTCAGAACCAGGTTATCTCCGAAACCGCCTTCTACCTCATAGTTCCCAGTGACCGGTAAGATCCTAGCGAGCTCGTCTCCTTTAGGTCCCGTCATCTAAACAGTGTCGGCTGGTGGGCCCACAGAGAAGAGCCTTCTTTGTGGCTGCCCCGGCTCTCTGGAACCAACTGCCTCTTGAGATCCAAACTGCCTCCACTGTATTGACTTTCCAGAAAGCATTGAAGACTTGGCTTCTCTCTCCCCCCCCCCCCATCTCTCTGCCAATTCTGCAATATTCAGCACGTTTTCGCTGAAAAAACTCAAGCGGCTTATCAGCATGATTGAGATGTAATGTGTTTAAGTGATGTCTTAATTTATTTGGCTTCAAGATGTCTGTTGCCAACATTTTTAGACACATCAACATCCTGGTCTTTCCTTGTCTCCCACCGTAGTCACAGTGAAGCCAAGCACTACATACGCTTCATCCTATTTCCTCATCTTAGCTTACTTACGTTTGTCTCATTATCTTTGCCTCTCTCTCGCCTCCTTTCTTATTATCCCTGTTAAATATTTTTCCATGGCGTCTCTTTAAGGGTTTGTTATATGCACTTCATATTTCCTACTCTGTGCTGTTTACTATTGTTTGGTACAAGAAACCCCTGCTCCCTGCGGCAAAAATAGCACATTACCTCTGGTCACATGCCCTCCTGGCATCGCTCACCGCCCCCCAGGGGGCCCACCCCACTATTTGAGAAACACTGCAAAATATATAAAAATATATAATCCTTCATATAAAAATATATAATCCCCCATACCAAAAGGAAATCGGGCCATGACTCATTTAAAATTAATCACCAATTATGGTCATCTAAACCAAACCATAATGTCACCCACTTTATTTGCAATTTTCCAGATTTCTGACCATAAAATGCCTTTATTAATAAAAATCAGCTGACATAAGTAATCCTGATTGTTGCTGCTGTATTAAGCCTAACCCAGGCGTATCACAATTTAACAGTATCTAGGTTAGGATAGAAACCATTTTACTTCCCAAAGTTAGTTATTGGATACAGCCCAAATAGAGTTGGGAACAGGCAACACAAAGTTATCCTGGGGAAGAGATTCAGCCCATGGTCCTATTGTGTAGAGTGCTTCATGGCTCAATTCTATTTAACATCCACATGAAGCTGTTGTATAAAGTGATCCAATGGTTTTGGAGGAATAACGACCAATAGACATGTAGATTATATTCAGTTATATACCTCCATCCCTGGCCCATTGAGTGATGCCATGAATGTCCTATGCACTATCTGGAGGCTATAGGGGCCTGGATGGGGAGCAATGGGCTCTGACCAATGGTGGGTTACTGCCTGGACGGGAGGGGATGCAATGGGGCAGCAAAAATGGAGCTCCACCCCAGAGCACCCAATTTTCACTGAAGGATGCTGAAAGAAAACACAGGGTGTCCTGCATAAGCCATGCCCACAGTGTGGTAGTAAAAATTTTGCTAGCCCTTCACTAGGTCTGACTATCCAAGCAAGATGGAATGGCTTTGAGTGTTTCATCAGCCTAGGAACAAGTTTCCTTTGAGACTGAATGGGGTAACACTATCCTAGACAGATGCAGTACACAATCTGAGGATCATCTTGGACTTGGTTTCTGCTTGAAGAACAGGAGGCAGCTATGGCTAGAAGGACCTTTGGGTTGTGCATCAGTTATGCCCATTCTTGAACCAGGGGGACTTGTCCAGAGTCACTCATGCTCTTAGTTGGATTATTGCAATACACTCTATATGGGTCTGCCCTTCAGTAGCATTTGGAAATTTCAATTGCTGCAAAACATAGCTGCATGGATAGTTAACAGTGCCTATTATGAAGCATGTGTACCACTACTATAGGAACTGCACAGGTTGCCTGCATACAGTAGTATCTCTACTTAAAAACTTTGCTAGATAAGAACTGGGTGTTCAAGATTTTTTTGCCTCTTCTCAAGAACCATTTTCTACTTAAGAACCCGAGCCCGGAAAAATTTCCCAGCAAATTTGAGAGCAGCACAAAGGCCCAGCCAGTTTCCTGTCATTCCCCCTTTAATTCCAGCCATCTCAGGTTTTTCTGGGCTGCCAGAGGAGCCTTTCGGTGGCGTTTAAGGAGGCTTTGACAGTCCGAAGCCACCAAAGCATTTTTCTTTCTCTGGGCATTTGGAGAGGGAATAAACCTCTGCCAGTGCCCAGAGAAATGTTCCCTTCACTCTGAGCAGCTGAGGAGTCACCACAGCGAAGGAAAAGTGCTGGCTACAAAGCGAGCGAGCCAGAGGAGAAGGGAGCCCTTCAGCATGGGAAGGAAGAGGCAGCAGGTAGCAACAGTAGCAGCTAGTGTATGGGAGGCAGTGTATGGGAGGCAGCTTCATGCCAGGTGTATTGGAGGCGCATGCTCCTCCTTACCGCCTCAGAGTCCCTTTAAAAAAAAAAGCCTTAAAGTTTTGGATTTTTTTGATTCCTCTCACTTCACCTTCGGCAGCGACTGTCCTCCTCCTCTTCTTCTTCTTCTTCCTCCTCCTCCCACCAAAATTCCAAGCTTTTATTTCTTTGCTAATGGGTTTGCACACATTATTTGCTTTTACATTGATTCCTATGGGAAAAATTGCTTCTTAAGAACCTGGTCACGGAACGAATTAAGTTCATAAGTAGAGGTACCACTGTTATTTGGTGCAATTCAAGATGCTGGTTGTCACCTTTAAAACCCTTCATGGCTTCAGATTACCTAAAGGCCCATCTTCTCCCAATAATTTTTACTCATCCAATTCTATCTAGTAAATTGGGGGTGCTGTGGGTCTTGTCAGCCAAGGAATGTTGACTGGCAGGTACTAGGAGACATGCCCTCTTGACAGTAGCCCCTACACTAAGCTTTCTTACGCTGGCGCTCAGGATGGCCCAGATCCTTAGCCTTTCATAAGGCTTTAAAAACTATGTGCTAATGGGCCCTCTTACTTGGTTACACTATTATTTTTATGTAATTATAATTTTGGATTGTCGATATGTATATAATTGTGTTTTTCTGAATTTAATTATTTTGTGCCCAAAGTAAATTGGATAGCGATGGACATCTATAGAAATTAAATATTTAAATATACAGCGATCCCTCGATTTTCGCGATCTCGATCTTCGCGAAACGCTACACCACGGTTTTTCAGAAAATATTAATTAAAAAATACTCCACGGTTTTTTTGCTATACCGCGGTTTTTCCCACCTGATGACGTCACTCTCTTCCTTCCTTTCTCATCTTTCTTTCTCTCTCTCTTTCTCTATCTTGCTTCTTCCTCTCTCACACTCTCTTCCTCCCTCTCTCATCTCTTTCTTTCCTTCTCTCTCTTTCTCTATCTCTCCCCCTCTTGCTCTCGAGCGGCGGGCGGGCGGGCGAGCGGCGGGCGGGCGGGCAGCAGCGAGGAGCCGAAGATCGGGGTTTCCCCTTTGCGTGGGCGGCGGGGAAGACCCAGGGAAGGTTTCTTCAGCCGCCCAGCAGCTGATCTGCTTGGCAGCGCGGCAGCAGCGAGGAGCCGAAGATCGGGGTTTCCCCTTTGCGTGGGTGGCGGGGAAGACCCAGGGAAGGTTTCTTCGGCCGCCCAGCAGCTGATCTGCTCGGCAGCACTGCTGCAGGAGGACCCGTGTCCGAAATCCGGTGAGAGGGGTGGATCGGGCGGGCGGGCGAGCGGCGAGTGGGCGGTAGCGGCGAGGGCGCCGGACGCGCTGGGGGGGCGGGGGCAGCCGACATTCAAAGCAATCTTTGTCAGCTTCCGCACTTTCATCGCTCCCCGGCTCCACCATCTGTGCATGCGCGGCTATGGAAAAAGGGCGCGCATGCGCAGATGGTGTTTTTACTTCCGCACCACTATACTGCGGAAAATCGATTATCGCAAGAGGTCTTGGAACGAAACCCTCGCGATAATCGAGGGATCACTGTATATATCTCTGGCTCTGGATTATGAAGTTAATCATTCCAGGTTAGGTTTATCATATGAATCTACCCGCTAGGGTATAAATTTTCAATCAGGGATAGCAGGGCTAATTTATTAGTTTGAAGCAAACAACATAATATGCACTATCAACTAATGAGCAGCGGGTCATTAGACTATATTACATTTGGAATCTAGAATTACTTAATTGTTCCATTGTTCAATTAGTAACAGATTAAAACAATTGCCTCACCAATCTACAGTCTTTGTCATACTCAGTAATATAAATATAGTCTCTAAAGTGATAGCCAAATATAGAAGGACTTGCTACAGCATTAGATCTTACTCTTGTGCAAGCCATAACCACCTGCTAATTTTCTTTTTATAAGGTGTGCATAGAGTTGCATACTATAAAGCACTGTTTCTCAACCTTGGCAACCTTAAGATGGTTGGACTTCAATTCCCAGAAGTCCCCAGCCAGCTTTGCTTCCTGGTAGTTAAATAAGTAATTTCTACCTTAGAAATAAATAATTTCTATCCTAGTGGACCTGTATACTGCACTAGTCAAAAATAGGGCTGTGAAAATATTTACTGATCCCTCGCATCCTGGACATAAACTGTTTCAACTCCTACCCTCAAAACATCGTTACAGAGCACTGCACACAAAGACAAGAATGCCATCACTCTGCTAAACAAATAATTCCCTCAACACTGTCAAAGTATACTGCTCAAAAAAATAAAGGGAACACTCAAATAACACATCCTAGAGTTGAATGAATGAAATACTATTCTCATTGAATACTTCGTTCTGTACAAAGGGCACAACAGCATGTGAAATTGATTGTCAATCAGTGTTGCTTCCTAAGTGGACAATTTGATTTCACAGAAGTTTGATTTACTTAGGTATATTGTGTTGTTTAAGTGTTCCCTTTATTTTTTTGAGCAGTGTATTTACTAAGTCTGCACTACTATTACTACTAGTTTTTTCTTATAATTCCTATCACCCATTTCCTCCCACTAATGACTGCATGACTGTAACTTGTTGCTTGTATCCTTAAGATTTTTATTAAGATTGTTTCCTGATTGCATATTTGACCCCCATGACAATCATTAAGTGTTGCACCTCATGATTCTTGACAAATGTATTTTCTTTTATGTACACTAAGAGCATATGCACCAAAGACAAATTCCTTGTGTGGCCAATCACACTTGGCCAATAAAGAATTCTATTCCATTCCATTCCATTCTATTGGGTAAGTTCACATGACAAATCCCAGCATTGCTGGCTGGGGTATTCTGGGAGATGAATATAGCTCATCTGTTTGGAACCTATACCACATTTTCGACATTAACACCATTGAAAATGTCCAAAAATACTTCACCAGAAGAGCACTTAACTCCTCCACTCAAAACAGAATACCCTACGAATCAAGACTTACAATCCTGGATCTTGAAACCTTAGAACTACCCTGTTTCCCCGATAGTAAGACACCCCCGATTGTAAGACGTATCGGGAGTTTCAGGGGGGTCGGCTAATATAAGCCGTACCCCGAAAGTAAGACATAGTGGGGCTTTTGGGGATAAAAAGAAAGTAAGACACTGTCTTACTTTCGGGGAAACACGGTACGACGCCTCAAACACGATTTAAGTATTGCCCACAAGATTATATGCTGCAATTCCCTGCCTGTCAATGATTACTTCAGCTTCAACTGCAACAACACAAGAGCACACAACCGATTCAAGGTTAATATTAACCACGCCAAACTTGACTGTAAAAAATATGACTTTAGCAATCGAGTTGTCGAAGCATGGAACTCACTACCGGGCTCCTTAGTATCATCCCCTAACCCCCAACACTTTACCCTTAGACTATCTACGGTCGACCTCACCAGGTTCCTAAGAGGTCAGTAAGGGGCATACATAAATGCACCAGAGTGCCTACCATCCCCTGTCCTATAGTCTCTCCTTTATCTCATATATCTTCTCTTCTATATCTTCTATCTCTTCTAACCATTATATCTCTTCTATCTCTTATATCTTTTCTGCTATTCTCTCTAGTTATATTTACTCTTATATTTTCTCTTTTATACTCTATTGGATACTCTATTTTTTATATTGAGTTTTAAATTGTTTTAATGTATTGGATTTGTACTGTTGTGAGCCTCTCCAAGTCTTCGGAGAGGGATGGCATACAAATCTAATAATAATAATAATAATAATAATAATAATAATAATAATAAGAATAATAAGAATAATAAGAATAATAATAATAATAATAACATTATACTCGTATATATCCTCTATAACCTTCATTGTGTATTATTGTGTATTGGACAAATTAAATAAATGAATGAATGAATGAGGTCCAGTCATCCCAAGATTGAGAAACGCTGTTGTTAAAAGTATTTCCCAGGACAGTTAAATCTGCGTTTAACCTGCAATTGTATACATACCTACTCAGACGCAAACCTGTTTGAAGCACCTTTGCATGCTCCTGCTATTGCATTCTCCTAATCACCATTTGACCTGCTCTCCCATATGCTCATAAACCCATCAAACCAATTAGCCTTCTTCATCCTGTAACTCTGCCGCCTTAGTACCTTGCACTGTTCCCGGCTCAAGAGCTAAGACATCCTTCGCATCGCTCTGATCCGAGGAATGCAAAATACTTACAAAGACGGCCGTTCCCCTTCATTAAATCCACCCGCCCCAATATCCCAGACTTTTATAACCCGGCATCGGAGGCTTAAGGGAGTTCCTCCCACCCTCCTTCAACCTGCACGCATTTGCAAGCAGAATTGCTTTCTTATGAGCAAAAGCTGGGACAGTGTTTCCCAACCTTGGCAACTTGAAGATATTTGGACTTCAACTCCCAGAATTCCCCAGCCAGCGAATGCTGGCTGGGGAATTCTGGGAGTTGAAGTCCTGATATCTTCAAGCTGCCAAGGTTGGGAAACACTGAGCTGGGATTTCAATCCCCGATGAAGACCGCCTTCATCGCTTGGGGCCCGAGTGGCAGCACGAAGCAAAACCAGGAAGCGGAGCCAACCCACGCCGCTTGGATTTATAGTCCTGGCGGGAAGGGTTTGTGAAGCAGTCGGGTTTGTCTTGCCCCCTGGGTGAGATCACTTCCGCCGTGTTTAAGCGCGAAAAAAGCAACAAAAAGGTCATTCTGGTTAGCGGCCGGAAAAAAAGAAGCTTGTTGCTGTTTTGGGCGAATGAGGTTCGGTGAGGCATTCTTTACCTGGGTTTTTGTGCACACAGCGGAATAGCAAATCTGCCTTTGGGCCTTGGACTGCATTGCTGTCCCTTAAAAATGAATTTGGCAATGTGGTTTCTCTCTTCATTGCCTGGCACTAGCTGCTGCAATTGCTGCTTTGGAAAAACAAGTTTATTAAAAGATTGCTTGGCTTTTTCTTGGCCGCTGTGCTATAGCTAGGACTGACACTCATTGAATTTAGTGCAAAGCTACGCTAAAAACGGGTTGGGTAACTTTGTAGTTAAGCATGTTTTGTTAAAGTTCAGCCTCTGGCTTAACTTTTATGGTAAGCTTTATTTGGGCACTGTGTGTTTAAAATGGGTTAGTGTTAGGGTTGTAGGATTGTAGGTTTGATTTCTTGGATGGCCCCCTTATTTTTAAAAAATCCCACCCTCTAAAATATGAGGTATGTTTAGTCAATTAAAGACAAATAATCTCACTAGACCTCTATGATGCTGCTGCAGGTTTAGTCTATAATGGTTAAAGGGAGTTGGAGGAATCTATATCCATTTTAATTATTGAGTTGTTACTAGGTCAAAAGGAATGGAAAAGGTATGACTGAAATATAGTTAAATGGTACTGTTTGAATATACAGTATATATATGTTTAGTATATATATATATATATATATCACATGTTTTTTTGCTGAATTTGAAAATTAAGGGAGACTAGGATATATATATATATATATATATATATATATATATATATATATATATATATATATGTGTGTTAAATGTTTTCAGCTGTTTAAATGTTTAAATATACCAGGGTGATCCGACATAAGAAAAACATATATATATATATATATATATATATATATATATATATATATATATATATTTCAAACAGTACCATTTAACTGTTGGATCACTCTGGTATATTGAAGGAACTTCACAGCTCCTTTTTGCCTCTAGGCCAATGGTTCTCAACCTGGGGGTCGGGACCCCTTTGGGGGTCGATAGACCGTTTCACAGGGGTCACCTAAAGACTATGGGAAAAGACAAATTTTTCATAGTGTTAGGAACTAAAGCTTCTATTCTGGCACCTTGGAATATATGTTTGTAATCTGACCAATCAGGTGTTTACAGTGGGGGTATCCCTCTGACCTTCCTGCCAATCAGCTTAAAGATCTGTGGAGAGAATTGGCGCTGGAGTTATGGTTGGGGGTCACCACCAAGGGGTCATGGCATTACAAAGGTTGAGAACCACTGCTCTAGGCCCAGCCCAGGGCCATTTCAAGGCAGTTAATTTATTCCTGGCCAACAAACTATATTCTGTATGTATCACATTTTAAAAATTCAGCAGAAACATGTGCTACACATATATACTGTATATATATACAGAGAATTATATATATCTATAATAGATCTATCTTGGTCTCCCTTAATTTTCAAATTCAGCAAAAACATGTGACACACACACACACACACACACACACATATATACATGTTTTTGCTGAATTTGAAAATTAAGGGAGACCAAGATAGATCTATTATAGATATACAGTATATAATTCTCAAACGGCCTAAAATTAATCTGACTTTCTTGACAAGGCCATTGTGAACTGAGTAGAGGTTGAGACACAGGTGAACTACTGCTCACTTTTGCAAGTAAGTAGCTTAGTAATGGGTTGCTAGACCGCGCACTGGTAGCGGCTGCCAGATTGTGCAATTTGTGCATGACCGCTCCGGTGGCAGTACTATGGCCATCTTTTCTCTTTGATTTTTTGTATTTTTTGCTTCCTGCGCATGTGCAGAAGCAAGAACACAAGGGACACATGTGCATAGCATGTGCATACAAGATAACCGAAACTGCGCGCACAGCGCACTGGTAGTAGCAGTAATGGCAATTCACCCCTGAAATAGTCCCTGACTTGTGACCACAATTTAGCCCAATATTTTCATTGCTAAGCAAAACTGTTGATAAGTGGTTATTTTTGTTACCTTTCTTGCCACAGTTCTTAAGTGAATCACTGCAGTTTCAAAGTTAATAACCTGGTTGATGTAAGTTGGCTGAGAAAGTTGCAAAATGGTGACCATGTGACTGGGATGCTGCAGCTGTCCTAAGTGTGCCAAAGTTGCCAAGCAACTGACTCATGTGATCACAAGAATGCTGCAAAGGTCACGAACGTGAGGACTGATCATAAGTCACTGTTTTCAGTGCCTTCATAATGGAAAGGTTGTGAAGTGAGGTCTACCAGCAGGGGTGGGCTGCTGCCTAGACAGGGGGACGGGGACATATTGGGGTAGCGAAAATGGAGCTCCACCCCTGAGTATCCAACTTGCACTGAAAGACGTTGAAAGAAAATGCAGGGCATCCTGCATAAGTCATACCCACAGTGTGGTAGTAAAAATTTTGGTAGCCTTTCAGTGTCTACCAGTAATGAATAAAATATTCTGGTAGAGAAACCAGGAGTATCTACTCCTTCCTTAGCCATGAAAACTGGCTGAGTGAGTTTGGTGTGCCATTCTCTATCAGTCCAATCCATCTCACAGGGTTGTTTATATTTGCGGAAACATCAGTGTAATACAATAGGACTTGACTAGATGTTTCAACTCTGCACCCCAGAAAATAACTACCACGTGTATAGTTTTAATTGTACAGTAGTACCCCTAGATACGAGCATAATTCGTTCCATAAGGGAGCTTGTATCTCGAGGCAACTCGTATCTGGAACAAGTTGTTTTTCCACTCCGAGATAACCAAAAGCAAGGATTCTTGCGCCACCTAGTGGACGCTCGGCTTGTATCCTGAATTTGAGCTTGGAACTAGAACAGAAGTGTCTCTCCCCTCGTGGCTCGTATCTTGAAATACTCGCATGTAGACCAGCTCGTATCTAGAGGTACTACTGTATATGGCACAGGTGTCAAATTCGCCTCCTCACATTGCCGTCACGTGATGTTTTGTGCCATTTTTCTCGTTTGTTTGCGGACATGGAGTGGGCGTGGCCTGCATGGGACACATTCAGCTTGCGGGACGCCAGAAACACCATGGAGATCTGACCTGGGGTGATGGCGTGCCCCCTCTGGCACGCGTGCCATAGGTTTGCCATCACGACTCTATGGTCGCCAACATTCTGGATTCTCTTCTCTTGCTCCCCCCCCTTTTTTTTTAGCATAGACTCTTTATTCAGCTTGAATGAGAAAGGTCGAAAATCAGTAGAAGAAAATTTTGGTACAGCAGTAATGAGAACATATTTGATTTATAACTCTCTAGAACATTTAGAGCAAATGTTGGACTCTATTCCACAGAACACAGCTGGCAATACAATGGCGTCCCTGGAAATTTCAAGAGGCCACTGAAAGTTATGAACATCAGAAAAAATTAAATCAAGAGTAATTAGACAAGTATAATTTGCAGACATTTGGAGAAAAACAAAATAGAAATTTGAGAAAATAAATATATAGAACATTTTTTTCTTATTAAACCTAAATGTAAATTATTGTATTGGCTTAATATACAATGTATCTTGAGTTTATGATGCATTGGCATGTTTGATTTACAAGACTTTATTCATATTAAAAAAAAACATCAACAGATTCATGTAAGAATATTTTGGCTTTATTCCCAAGAACCTTGTTTAATGCGGCTTACTCCCAACTATACTGGGAAAATGGTGTTTTTGAGGATTCAGTCTTGAGGACTAGCAGATTCCAATTTGAATTGCAAGAAGTAATTAAGATAACCACTTGCTACTACGTCATGCAGACCATTAGCAACCTGATTCAATGAGTTGAGGGAATTTTTAAGGGCTAATATCACAACTCGTTAATGGGGGGGGGGCAATACAGGTAGTCCTCAAGTTACAACTATTCATTTAACAACAGTTTAAAGTTACAACAGCCTTGAAAAATGTGACTTACAATCCGTCCTTGAAGTTATGACTGCTCTTTCAGACCCACAATCAGGTAATCGCAATTTGGGCACTTGGCAACTGGCTCACACTTCCTACTGCAGTGTCTTGTGATTACGATTTGCGACCTTTTCAGATGGACTCCAACAATCAAAGATAATTGGGGAAGCCAGTCACTTAACAACTACATGAGTCACTTAACCCTGTGATTCTCTTAACAACCTGGGTAAAAATGATCGTAAAATATATTTCATCCCCGTGTGTTATTTATCTTTACAGATTATAAACTTCATGGAGTTTGAGAACCTGCTCTTTTGCTTATATCAGTCATGTCATGTTTGTTAATGGATTGTAATTAATTGCTAGTATTATCTTTTCATCTTTTACAATTACAAGCTACATTACTTTTTATGATGTTCAACGTGAGCTTTTCTATTACTGTTTTCTCATCAACAGTGAATTTACTGTTGAATAAATACACTGCCCCTACTGGTTACAATATCATTTGAAAGATATTTTATTTTATTTTGTGTGTTTGTGTGTATATATATTTGTTTTCGTAGATTTTCACGGGTATATGTATGTAGATTGTTCTGAGTTCGGGTTTTGCCCCGTGTAATATTTTGAGTGTCTATGCGACGTTTCGGTGAAATCACATTCACCATCATCAGGCTGAAGTTTTAAGCTTCGTGCTGCTGTAAATATTACATGGGGCAAAACCCGAACTCAGAACAATCTACACATATATATGTATATGTATAGGTATATATGTATATATGTATATATATTTAGGAACCTGCAAACAGACATACATTCCTGTGTAACTAATTTAAGAAGAACAGAGTGGGAAGGCATCTTGGAGGTCTTCCAAACCCCTGCTCATGCACGAAACCCTATACCAGTGATTGCGAACCTTTTTTTCTTCGGATGCCGAAAGAGCATGCGTGCATGCTATCATGCACGCGTGAGTGCCTACACCCATAATTCAATGCCTGGGAAGGGTGAAAACAACTTCTCCCACCCACAGGAGGCCCATTGGAGGCCAGAAACAATCTGTTTTCCAACTTATGGTTGGCCCAGTAGGCTCGTGTTTCATCTTCCCCAGGCTCCAAAGGCTTCCTTAGAGGGTAAAAATGCCCTCCCTATCCCCCTGGAGGCTCCCTGGAAGCCAAAAATGCCCTCCCACAGCCTCTGTGTGAGCCAAAAATCAGCTGGCTGGCACACACATGCATGTTGGAGCTGAGCTAGGGCAATAGCATGTGTGCCAACAGATATGGCTGCATGAGCCATCTGTGGCACCCGTGCCATAGGTTCACCATCACTGCCGTATACCAATGATGACAAACCTATGGCATGGGTGCCACAGGTGGCACATGGAGCCATATTTGAGGGCATGCAAGGCGTTGCCCTGTGTCAGCTGCAGCATGCATATGTGGGCTCATCAGCTGATTTTCAGCCTTCTTTTCAGTGGTTTTCGCTCTCCCCAGGCTTCAGGAAAACCTGAACCCTGGGGATGGCGAAACATAGCCCAACGGGCCTACCAGAAGTCTTCAATGAGGTCTGTGCACATGTGCAGGAGGGTGGAGTGCGAGGGTTGTGTGCATACATGGTAGGAGGCCATTGCATTATGGGTGTGGACAGACACGCACATGCCATTGTGCTTACACACACCCTTTTGGCACCTGAGCCAAAAAAGGTTCGCCATCAGTGCCCTATATCATTTCAGATCTTCTTAAAAACCTCCATTGCTGGAGCACCCAGAATATCTGTATGGAAGTAATAACGTGGATGGTTTTAATTGTCAGAATTTTTTTCCTTACTTCTAGATTGTTTCTCTCCTTTATTAGTTTCCACCCGTTGCTTCTTGTCCCGCCATTTTGTTTCCAGATTCCTTGCTTGATTGTTGTGATCTGTGTATAATACAATTGCCTATGTTTGTGATGCTGAACCTATGTCACAGGTGGCATGTGGAGCCATATCGGCTGGCACGTTAACCCTTACCCTAGCTCAGCTCCAGCACGCATGTACGCGCTGGCCAATTGATTCTTGACTTGCAAGGAGGCTCTGGGTTGGTGTTTCCGGCCTCTGGGGGTGGTGGAAGGCCATTTTTGTCCTCCGAGGGTGAAAAACAGCCTACTGAGCCCATTAGAAGTCGGGAAATGGCCAAGCAGGGGAGTCGTGCGAACATGCGCACGGGGCAGGGAAGCATGGGGGGTCATGCACGTATGCGTGGGAGGGTGGGCCATGCGGGGGTCATTGATTTATAGGTATGGTCACATGTGTGTATGTGTGCAATAGTGCGTATGCTTGCGTTTTTGGCACCCAAGGGTAAAAAGATTCGCCATCACAGGGTCTATGTTGTTTTCAGTATTGCTAAAAAGTAATGAAGAATAATGCTGATTTTTTAAAATAAAACCCCCTTTTTACTTTTGCTAGAATAAAGATGGCAACTGCTATCCAGGACAGTCCTAGAGTTGGAATGTCTTGTTCAAATTCTGATGCTGATGAAGAATTTTCGTATCTACCTGCGAGGCTAAAGGAAAAACTGCTTCCTTTTCAGAAGAAAGGAATTATATTTGCACTAGAAAGAAATGGCAGGTAAAATTATCTTAAAATTGTGTGATGATGAAGTTGCTTCTAAAATGCAACCTCTGGCCTATTATGTTGAATGGAAATTTTGTACAAAATGTTTGTCAAATTGTAGAAGCTGAACCTAAACTTAATTGTGCTTTTTGAGTTTGGATTCCAAATCATTTGTCTGTAAATAGTGGTCTGATTAAACTTGGCATGTAGTTTATTTTTAATTTTTATTTATACTTTGTTTTTTCATTTCATTTCATTTTATTTTTACTTTTTGTTTTACAAATAATCTAAGATGCCAATTGTATCCAACAAACCTATTTTCTTCATAACAACAACCCTAGGTGGTGGGTTAGACTGAGAGATAATGACTGGCCCAAGGTCTTATGGATAAGATGGGATTTGATATCATGATCTCCCACTTTGTGGCCAGGAGCCTTAACGACTAGTTCAAACTGGCTCTCTATATAGTTGCCTTTATTGTATTGTAGATACTTAGAATACAATCAAGATTAAAAAAAACTAAGAAAAAAAAAGAGGTGTGCAGATGGTATAAAACTGAATAAAAATGCAAAGTAATGCTAGATTAGGGCTCCTTTTTAAGGTAACTTTGATTCAACTATTTAAAGTTACTTTTTAATCTGCAATAATTATCAACAAATGCCAGTATAATGTGAATCATTGATCAAAGTGAAAAATTAATGAAGATTTCTGGGTAAAAAAAATTCAATCCTTATTTCGTAAATTAAACAAAATCTTTTAAGTATTAAACCAGTAAAAGAAACCCAATTTGGGGATATAACATATGGCTATAGATAGAACTGTGAACTATGAATAGTTTCTAAGATTAATTAAATTATGTTTCAGAATTGTTTTTCAAATGCAAAGTTAGTTTTATATTGACACATACTCTAGCGTTTTAAGATGGTATTTGTCTAAAGCAGTGTTTCCCAACCTTTTTTGATCCACGGCACATTATTCATATTTTCAAAATCCTGGGGAACATTGAAAGGGGGGCGGGGGGGGGGCGGGCTAAAGAAAAGTTTGGACAAAAAAACCTCTCTCTTTCTCCCTTT
The DNA here is from genome assembly GCF_031021105.1 of Erythrolamprus reginae. NCBI lineage: Eukaryota > Metazoa > Chordata > Lepidosauria > Squamata > Dipsadidae > Erythrolamprus > Erythrolamprus reginae. The sequence goes on along the minus strand of NC_091950.1, from coordinate 166,688,828 downwards.
CGCTCAATTTCTCCCTCTTTCTCTCTTTTCCTTCCTTTCCTTCTTTCTCTCTCTCCATCCCTCTTTCTTTCTTCCTCTCTTTTTTGCTCTCTTTCTCTCTCTCCCTCCTTCCCTTCCTCTATGTCTTTCTCTCTCCCTTGCTCTCTCTCTCTCTCTCTCTCTGTGTCTCTCTTGCTATCTCTTTCTTGCTTTTTTCTCTCTTTCTTGCTCTCTCTCTCTCTTTCACTGTCTCTTGCTATATGTCTCTTTCTTTCTCTTTGCCTCTCTTGCTATCTCTCTTTCTCTCTCTCTGTCTCTCTTACTATGTCTCTCTTTCTTTCTTTCTTTCTTTCTTTCTCTCTCTCTCTGCCTCTCTTGCTAAGTCTCTTTTTCTCTTGCTATGTCTCTCTTTCTTTTTTCTCTCTGCCTCTCTTGCTATGTCTCTCTTTCTCTCTCTCTCTCTTTCTCTGCCTCTCTTGCTGTCTCTCTTTCTCGCTCTGTCTCTCTTTCTCTGCCTCTCTTGCTATGTCTGTCTTTCTCTCCCTCTCTCTCTGCCTCTCTTATATGTCTCTCTTTCTTTCTCTCTCTCTCTCTCAGCTGACTGCAAGCGGGAGCCCTGACGGCGGCAGCTGGACGTGCTGCTGGACGCCGTATATGCCAGGCCCGCAGCGCTAGCATGTACGGCGTCCAGCAGCACGTCCAACCGCCACCATTAGGGCTCCCGCTTGCAGTCAGCTGAGAGAGAGAGAGAGAGAGTTCCCTCTCGCCGCCATCTCCCCGTGACTGCCTGCGGCCGCTGCAGCCACCCCCCCCCCACTCCCACCGCCAGTGCCCTCCCGCCGGGCCCCAAAGGACACTTGCCGCCGACGCCAGAGAAGCTCCAGCTGGGCGGGGCGCTGCCGGTGCCTCCGATCTGGGGCTCCCACTCGCAGCTGTCCCTCGTCTCCTGCCTGATGCCGCGGTTTCTGGCGCTCTCCTGCTGGACCCCAAAGAAGGAGAGCGAGAAAAAGGCACGAAGAATGAAGCTCTCCTTCTTCCTGCCTTTTTTCTTTGGGGCCCAGCAGGAGAGCGCCGAAAACCGCGGCATCGAGCAGGAGCCGGGGGACAGCTGCGAGCGGGAGCTCCAGGTCGGCACCGGCAGCGCCCCGCCCAGCTGGAGCTTCGCGGCACACCTGGCCGTGTCTCGCGGCACACTAGTGTGCCGTGGCACACCGGTTGGGAAACGCTGGTCTAAAGAGCAGCTTATAAGTGATTTTCAGTAAAAAGCATAAAGTGTCCTGGCAGTTGTTAGCTGTTAGCACATTTATATGGAAATGTAAGAAATAACAGAATAACATCTGATTGGAAAGAAAATTCAATCTTTAAAATTTGTTCAATTCTGTCATAAAAAATATTTTTGAATTGTTGAGCATAGTAATATTTCCATCAGGGGAAAATTAATCTAAACTGATTATTGCATTTTCAGTAATATTTAGAAAACTGCCCATCTATTGTAGCAGCCAGTATTAGAGTAATAATCCAATGGTAAAATATCTTGTCTGATAGTCACACTAAATTTAATATTTGATATTTCCATTAATACAATGAGCCATGGTAGAGCAGCGGTTAGAGTGCAGTACTGCAGGCTACTTCTGCTGGCTGCCTGCCATTTGGCATTTCAAGTATCACCAGGCTCAAGATTGATTACCTCTTTCTGAGGTAAAAATGAGGATCCAAATTATTGGGAGCAATATGCTGTCTCTAAACCGCTAGAGAGTGTTCTGGTTTCTGGTAGAAATTTAGCAATTACAAATAACTCTTATTAAATGCATCATTTCATGAATAAAGAAACTCCATTTATTTCTCTGCTCTCCTGTAATTCAAACACATTCCATACAGGCACTCGATCCGTTATCTCGCTTAGCTGCATTCCTCACATTCCTTCTCCTGCTCCACTTAACAAGATTTATTTTCCTAACAGCATAACTTTGAAAAACAGCAGAACTGACTGTTAACAACACAGAATACTTTTACTTACTTTAGCGTGGCAAAAAACACATCCATTTTCCCTTCTGCAACATTGAAACTCCACCCTTCTTCTCCACTGACCCCCTGACGTGCCAAATACATCACTACAGTATTTAACCCATTCCTCTCCTTAATATCTTCTTCCAGACCTCTGTTCTCTACGTTTTTGGGCCCTTCTGGATTTAGGGTTAACCCAGCGAGCGTCTGGTTCTCTCTCGCTAGATCCTGAACTCATAGCCCAATCCTGTGCCTGGCCTCCGACCTGTTCTACTATCTGTAACCCTGCCCCCCCCCCACTAATTCATAAACACTATCTGAATCCGAGTCCTCAATATCTTCATCATCCTCCAACTGATCAGGAGTATGTACAACAGAAAGGGCTGTAACAAAGCACTGTAAAGCAGTATATAAATCTGAGTGCTATTGCTGTTAATATTCCCATTGTTGCATATCATTCATTCTGTTTAAATGTTGTACCCATTTATTCGCAGCCTTTTTAACTTGTTCAGTTTCTGAATTATATTCCACTGATAATTAGTCAGTGAAATTTGTTCCCACAAAAGTTATGAATTTGATTTACAAGTTTTTCAAATTCAGCTCTATCAATAAATAATCTGACCATTCAACCCACTACAGCACAACTGACACAAGCTATGAAAAAGATAATATTTCCCTACATCAAACACATTTCAGAAACACCAACAGGCTCTTATCACCGCATGCCATCACAGTAGTACACAAACCAATGAGAAAACTGCAAAGTATCTTAAGTTGGGGAAAAAAAATCCATTAGCCACTGAAGAAAAAAACAAGCATCAGATACATCATACTGTATAAGGACTGCAACAACCATTGCCTAGAACAGTGGTTCCCAACCTTTTTTTGCCTATGCCCAACCTGAGCATCTCTAAAATCCTGATCCCCCACTCCCGACATAGAATTCCTACTATTCAAAAAGTGAACTCCTACTCATGTGGAGGAAGTCTAAAAGGCCATTAACTTGGTTTAAACATGGTTCCAATTGCCCCTATTAAAAATCAGGCCCCACGTTGGGAACTAGGGATCTAGAACAAACAGGCAGTAGTTTAGCAGAGCACATCTATGCATACTAATTAGTAGTCAGAAGACATGTACATTCCATAACTTGACAATACATGGACAGAATTAGTCATAGTTTCGACTGGGCAGCTTTGATCATCCTAGACCAAGCTAAATACAAAAACTAGGGAATTCCTGGAAGCTTGGTACTCAGACAGATCATCCATCAACAAGCACATAGAGATAAACATTTACACATCATTTAAAAGAGACAATAAAAAAGCTTAAAAGGAAACAAAAGGCCAGACTACCACCTTCCCTGCAATCATCACACAAATAAGTAGGAATCAACTTTAGGATTAACAACAGACAAACGAGCAGTAAACAATATCCTAATCAGGGAACTACTATCTCAGACAATCAAGCAATAGCCTATCAAAGAAATTACAAAGGAGAAAAGGAACACCCTCACCAACTCTGACATGGCAAGCTCTTATGCAGTATGTAAGCAGATAGAGATGTTTATAAAGATGTTTATATAGTGTATAAACTGAAAGCAAACTCCATTCCTTTTTAGCATTGAGGTTGTTACCCAGTTATACATCTCCACCCCATGTCCAGTCAATGAAGCAGTGGAAGTGATGTGCCAGTGCCTGGAGGCTGTTAGGGCTTGGATGGGTGTCAACAATCTCAAACTCAACCCAGACAAGACGGAGTGGCTGTGGGTCTTGCCTCCCAAGGACAATTCCATCTGTCCATCCATTACCCTGGGGGGGGGGAACTACTGACCCCCTCAGAGAGGGTTCACAACTTGGGCGTCCTCCTCGATCCACAGCTGACATTGGAACATCATCTTTCGGCTGTGGCAAGGGGGGCGTTTGCCCAGGTTCGCCTGGTACACCAGTTGCAGCCCTATTTGGACAGGGAGTCATTGCTCACAGTCGCTCATGCGCTCATCACCTCGAGGTTTGATTACTGCAACGCTCTCTACATGGGGCTACCTTTGAAAATTGTTCGGAAACTTCAGATCGTGCAGAACGCAGCTGTGAGAGCCATCGTGGGGCTTCCAGGATTCGCCCACGTTTCTTCAACACTCCGTGTCTTGCATTGGCTGCCGATCAGTTTCCGGTCACAATTCAAAGTGTTGGTCATGACCTCTACATGGCATTGGACCAGATTACCTCCGGAACCGCCTGCTACCACACAAATCTCAGCGACCGATAAGGTCCCACAGAGTTGGCCTTCTCCGGGTTCCGTCGACTAAACAATGTCATTTGGCAGGCCTCAGGGGAAGAGCCTTCTCTGTGGTGACCCTGGCCCTCTGGAACCAACTCCCCCCGGAGATTAGAACTGCCCCCACCCTCCCTGTCTTTCATAAACTACTCAAGATTCATTTATGCCGCCAGGCATGGGGGAGTTAAGATATTCCTTCCCCCTAGGCCATTACAAGTTATGCATGGTATGTTTGTGTGTATGTTTGGTTTTATTATAAGGGTTTTTAGTTGCTTTATTAATTGGATTTCTACATGCTATTTTTATCATTGTTGTTAGCTGCCCTGAGTCTGCGGAGAGGGGCGGCATACAAATCCAATGAATAAATAGCTAGTTGGGTAATGAAATTTCTGCAGGAAAACAATCAAGGTCATTTTGTACCAAGGGCACCATGTTGTTATTTTGCTTGCCGCCCCGAGTCTTCGGAGAGGGGCAGCATACAAATGTAATAAATTATTATTATTATTATTATTATTATTATTATTATTATTATTATTTATCAGCTAAGCTAAGGTGTCCGTTTGTTGAATTCAATGGTGAATTTGGATGGGGGGAGTCATTGTTGATTTGTAAAGACATGAATCAATGGTCTAGAGCAGGAGTCTGCAACCTAGACAACTTTAGGACTTGCAGATTTCAATTCCCAGAATTCTGGGATGTGAAGTCTACAAGTGTTAAAGTTACCAAGGTTGGAGACCCTGGCCTAGAGCAGGGGTGTCAAACTTGATTTTATTGAGGGCTGTATCAGGGTTGTGTTTGACCTCAGAGGGCTGAGGACTGGACGTGGCTATGATTGGTGTGACCCGGGACATTTTCAGCTGTGATGGCCTCCAGCCTTCTGCCAGTGAAAATGGAGCTTGGGGGCTGTGCAGGGGGCCCCCATGCCCTGTTTTTGGCCACAATAGCCTCTAGCCCTCTGTCAGTGAAAATGGGGCTGTGGGAGCTACATTTTTGCTGGTAGAGGGCTCCAGGAGGAATGGGGTCACACGTCCCCTCCAGTTCTGTTTTTGCTGGCAGAGGCACTGCATGCCGGACCTGTGCTGTTTCCAAGTTGGCACCCTGCACTAGCCCCCCCCCCCCCCCCCCCCCCGGTCTTGATGCGGCCCATGGGCCCTTATTTTGATACCATTGGTCTACAGCAGGGGTAGGTAAAGTTGGCTCTTCTCTGACTTGTGGACTTCAACTCCCAGAATTCCTGAGCCAATCATGCTAGCTCAAGAATTCTGGGAGTTGAAGTCCACATGTCATAGAAGAGCCAATTTTGCCTACTCCTTGTCTAGAGGAGTGGTTTCCAAACTTTTTCAGTTTACCACCTCCTTGGTGCTACAAACCCATCCTCACTGTCCCCCACCCCGACTCTCTTCAGGTGGGCGTGGCTTGGTGGTCAGGTGACCAGGTGGCATTGCCAACTTATAAAATGTGGTGAAACTCACTTAACAACACTCTTGTTTAACAACCAAAATTTTGGGCTCAATTGTCATAAGCCTTCCTTCCTTCCTTCCTTCCCCTTCCCTCTTTTCTTTTTCTGTCTTCCTTCCTTTCTTCCTTCCTACCTATCTACCTACCATCTTTTTGTCTTTCTGTTTTCCTTCCTACCATCTTTCTTTCTTTCTGTCTTTCTTACTATCCTTCCTGCCTACCTGTCTGTCTGTCTGTCTTTTTTCTAACATCTTTCTTTCTTTCAAGAAAGTGCTCTGGCCGGTCCTCCGCTTACCTTCTTCGTGAAGCTAGGAGACCACCCGGCACACCCATCTGCTGGCTCTCCATTTTCTGCCTGCCCTGTCAAGGCTCCTACCAGCACAGAGACTGGCAGCCTTGAGGCTGGCGGAGCTCCATAGGTGCGTGCCTCGATGCTTCCCGGCCTGCAAAGGTCCCGGAGCCGAAGGCGAGAAGGGAAGCGATGGCAGCAACCACACTCCGGCAATGTCATGTCCCCTGTCATGTGCCGTCCAGGAGTGTGGTCTCTTAGCTGGCAGGGGCCTTGGTGGGGCAGGCAGAAAGTGGAAAGACGGCAGATGAGTGTTCCAGGTGATCTCCGAGCCTTGTCCGGAAGGTAAGCCAAGCACCGGCTGGGCCCATGCATTTCCGCCCATCCCTCGCTCCAGCCATCTCCTAGGAAATTCACAGAAATTGGCAGAGCTGGGCCGGGAAGAGCCGCCAGTGCAGCAGTGCCCAGCGAGGAAGGCTGGGTGGGGAGGTGCAGCCAGTTGTCTTATCCTGTGGAGCGGATGGACTAGAAATAGTGTGCTTGAGTGGGGCCGGTGCAGCCTATTGTGCCTTCTTTTGGCCTGCTCTCCATCCTGGAGGGCAGTGCATCCCCCCCCCCCCAATCCTCCGTAAAACCTCCTGCCCCGTTTCGGCAAAGGCAGAACCCTGCAGGACTATCAAAAGAGGGGAGGAGGATGCTGTAGAAAAGACCGCCTTTCACCCGTGCCTCCCGTGCCAGCTCTGCAGGACATAGGGCTCTGAAGCAGCCCACTAACTTCCAATCCGGCGCCACAGTCTGAGCTCCCAGAGTGGTGCCAGCGGTTGGCTGGACTGATCCACAAAGAGAGCAGGTAGGTGGCCGGTTGAGAAGCCAGTGGACTGCTTTGGAGCCACAAGTGCCATGGAGCCGTCATGGGTGGAAGGCGGCCTCTTCCTCCTTTGGGTCGCCCTGCAAAGAGGGGAGTTCTGCCTTTGCAGAAACGGGGTGGGCACATCTGCAGCAGCCCCTCTCAGTGTCTGCATTTCCAAGGGCCACCTGCTTACCCATTGGCCAGGCTGGGCTAGACGCCGACCTCAGAAGGAAAGCAAGTATGGGGAATCACCGGGAAGGCCATGTGGAAGGCCACCAAGCATGGCAGGGCCAGGGGGAATGGAGTAGGAAAGGCAGACTTGGACGGTGGGGGGTAGGCCAACAAGTTTGCAGGTTTACCTGGCAGGCAGATCAGAGGTGCAATGCTTCAGGCAGACATTATTATTATTATTTATTAGATTTGTATGCTGCCCCTCTCCGTAGATTCGGGGCGGCTCACAACAATAAGCTGCATAGCAGAGACTGGACGAGGTAGAGAGAGCAGGCATTGACTAGGGTGTCAGCAAAGCAAATGCCTTTTTGGCAAAGGAACAATTTATATAGGCCAGGGGAGGGTGGACTGGAAGCACCATATGGCGGAAAAAGCGGTGAGCAGGGAATTGGGTGTACATGGGCAGCAGGGGCACAGGGACAGGACTTTGCCTCTTAGCGCCCTCCTAAATCATCCCACCACCTCCCAGGGCCCAGTACCACCCACTTTGGGAACCACGCCAGAATATGTTAAGGAATACTGTCTCTTATGCAACCAGTTGAGGGTTTTTTAAATTAGTTTTCAGAGACTCACCAAGTGCCTCCAATGAAGTGAAGCAAATAAATATAAGGAACACTTTTTTTTTACTGTAAGGCCTAGTTTTTGTAACTCTTTCTTCAGGAAAGCATACCTTTTGCTCATCCCAAAATATATTTTGATACAAAGCAAAGGCTTTTGTCTTCTCTCTAGCCTTTCTATAATTTTGTACATTTTATTGTAAGTAGGTGCTGTAATTGGAATAAGGAATTTTATGAGGCTGATGTCTTTGCTATGAATTTTTAATTATGTTTTCTTGCTTTTTTTATTTTCTGAACTTTTTAATGCCTTTTGGTATGTTTAATATTTTAAGAAACTTTGTCAGCCCTCCAGAAGGTTTTGGTTATTAGATGGATTGCAAGTATTACCAATAGTAAAAATAGAAAAGTACCCCGTATTGCTGTCAGACTGATAGTTCTCATTAGCGCCAAATTCATTTTGAACATTCTATATTTGTGTCGTTTCAGGCTCTATTTTTGGCAAGATACTGTTGCAAGGCAGGTCATTTTGTTTCAGAATTAGGACTGCATCGTGTGATTGGTGACAGATAAATGAAATGGCTGCTTGAACATTTTAAAATGTACCAGGTTCACATTCTTTAAATAACTCCAGTATGAGAAAGATGTTAATGCTAAAGTGCTGCCTTGTATGTGGGATGCAAATTATATGCTGGAGTGTTATATAAAACTGATTCACATGAGTGGGCGAAAATCCTAGGAAAATGTGGAGCTCCAAATTGAAGGGAAACAGAACTCTTCCTCTGTTACAGAATGTTCTGTAGTTAGAATGTGTAAGCACTGTTAATTAACAGGTGAAGGGGATCTATTGATATTAAATCAAATTTGCCTTTGCTGCGTTTTTCTTTCCTTTGTGTTTGCATTCAGTGTCTCTCTTGAGCTGTCCTCAGTTGTTGGGACCTCACAACAGAAAGCATGGGAAGCTGGCGTATAAATGTTTTCAATTAATTATCATGCTAAATAAAAGAAAATTCCATTTTTAAAAATGACAGCTTATAATTCTCGCCCACTTTAGATGGCCCATCCTTATATGTATAATTCTCTAAAGGCTGGATCATCCGTTTCTTAAAACAAGAGCGTGTCTGTCCCTTCTTAATTTGGTATAACTTTATTATGAAACACAGTTGATGGCAGTTCAGCTTTCATGAAACACAAGCCCTGAATAATCCTTTTCACATGCATGTGGTTTGGGCAACGTAATTTCTTATTTTGCAAGATAGCAGCTGTGTGTTTTCTTGTCCTACGTTGCAAGTTGGCTTTCATAAGCTTAGGGACCATGTCTTTGCTTTAATTATCCTTTCCAAATAAACTATTAAAGTGAGTGTGAGTAGTCCAAAAGCTAGAATAATGGGCTTGAATTTGAGAAATGTTTTGTTCACATCTGTGTCTCCATAATTGAGCAGAGTTCCAGCAAATGAGTATCTCCATTTATTTTTAATGATTTGGTAGCAATAAATATGATAAATTACCAAAGATGGCTCTTTTTTTTTTACAATTCACAAAGAAACTAAGCTTTGTATATTCAACAAAAAATATGAGAATCCTTTGGTCATTTAGTGTCTTTAGACAGGTTATGTCCTTAACATAAAAGCTTGAGAACTTGTAAGTATATAAGGATTACCACTTCTAGTTTCTGGACCAACTGTTTTGATTTGCTGACAAAATTAGGAATTGCAGTCCTAACATACTGTATCTGAATGGCTGCACGAATCCCAGCGACCATTTAGGTCCCACAGAGTGGGTCTTCTCCGTCAACTAAACAATGTCGTTTGGCGGGACCCGGGGGAAGAGCCTTCTCTGTGGCGGCCCCGGCCCATTGGAACCAACTCCCTCCAGAGATTAGAATTGCCCCCACCCTCCTTGCCTTTCGTAAGCTTCTTAAAACCCACCTCTGCCGTCAGGCATGGGGGAACTGAGATATTCTTTCCCCCTAGGCCTTACAATTTACGCATTGTATGTTTATATGTATGTTTGGTTTTATAATAAGGTTTTTTTTAGTTGTTTAGTATTGGATTGTTACATGCTGTTTTTTATCACTGTTGTTAGCCGCCCCGAGTCTGCGGAGAGGGGCAGCATACAAATTCAATGAATGAATGAATGAATGAATGAATGAATGAATGAATGAATGAATGGCATCAGAACAGGGGTCTGGACTAAGGGAGAGTTAATAACTGTTCTCAGTGCAAAAACTATTTGAGATGTTTGCTCACTGAAATTTATAAAGATAATAAGAACTATAAAGCAGAATACAACTGTTTGTCTTTTACATTTGTACATGATTTCGTGATATTTATATTCCACCTGACAATACAGTAATATCTTTACTTTTTTTGGAAAATGAAATATTATTTTAAGTATATAATATACCTTTCTTTGGTATGTGACTTCCATATGAGCCTCCTCTAATTCCACCCCCCCTCAGGCCTACCATTTAAGAATGGAGAAACAGAGGAAGTAAAGTACTTTCTCAGAAACTACTTTCATTAGAATGAGTGTGTATAGTGATAAATATGTAGAGCTAAAAGCTGGGGTTTGGGATTTAAGTCAGAAAGAGTTCCGAGAGTCAAAGGGCCAGTTACACTCTCTGAAAATGATCAATCCCATAGAATGGTTGCTATAGGAAGTATTGGAGGAAGGCATTCTAAGTCTACTACCTTGAGATCCCAAGAGCAAAGCAAAATGTGGATTTTAATAATGACGATGGTGCATGTCAATATTGCAGTCTAATAATATTAATACTGTATATTAAATGTCACAATATAAAAAAAAAGATGTTGAGACTCTAAAAAGAGTGCAGAGAAGAGAAGGACAATAAAGATTACTGGATGCTAAAACACATGAAAAATGATTGCAGGAATTGTCTAGTTTAACCAAAAGAAGGATTTGTGGTGAGGTGATAACAGATAACAGATATTTGAGAGGATGCAGGAAGGAAGAGGGGGTCAACCAAAGCATGTGAAGGCAGGACAAGAAGCAATGGAGGGAAACTAATCAAAGAGAGACCAACCTAGAACTAAGGAGAAATTTTCTGATAGAAAAATTAATCAGCGGAATGACTTGGCTCCAAAAATGGTGGGTGCTCCGACACTTTTTAGATTTTTAGAAAGAGAATGGACAACCAATTATCTAAAATGGTATAGGGTTCTTGCTTGAGGAGATGGTTGGACTAGAAAACCTTCAAGGTCCCTGCCAACTCTGTGTTGTTATTCTGTTAAATAGCTTCCCCCATCCCTCTAAAAATAAATTGCAATTATATTACATATGCACCCTGCCCTTCTTTTATGAAATCCTTTTGCAAGGATTGATAAATGTTCCAACATCATGTCATGGGTTTATGAATGAATGGAGGTTCATATCACTCCTACCGTAGATGGCTTATGATTCATTAAAACTTAATACTTTATTATTTTATGGAAAACAATTGCTAGGACAGAGCAAATGCTTCAAAAGAGATACTGTGGAACACAAGAGAATCTTCAAATTAGCTATGTGAACAGAGAGAACAGGAATCTGCTTTAACAATTTGAAAAGAGCTGGTTTATGTGCACTCCTTTGTATTCTGAGGAACCTTTTCGAAAGAATTGTATACCGCTAACAACTACTTTCCATGATGATAACTAGATCTCTAAAAGAAGAAGAATCATTGGACATTTAGATTAAGATCAATGTATTTTTAAGGTTGTTGGTAGAATCAACTTGAAGCAAAATTTGTATCATATTTAGATCTTTTATTTATTTAATTAATTTTATTTCATCTTAACAAGTGACTTTGGGCAGTATAAATCCTAACACATTAAAAAATGTAAACCGTACAAAATAATCCGTTTATACAGTTTGGCTGTATTAACTCACTTTTAAAACATTTTGGCGGAGAAGGGGACAGGCCTGAGCACTCAACCAAATCCTCACAAGCTTGCAAAAAGTCAACAGTGAGTAATCCTGATATCTGAAGAGAGAATAGAAGTCTGACGGCAGAAAAAGACCTCATGGTCCATCTAGTCTGCCCTTATACTATTTTCTGTATTTTATCTTAGGATGGATATATGTTTATCCCAGGCATGTTTAAATTCAGTTACTGTGGATTTATCTACCACGTCTGCTGGAAGTTTGTTCCAAGGATCTACTACTCTTTCAGTAAAATAATATTTTCTCATGTTGCTTTTGATCTTTCCCCCAACTAACTTCAGATTGTGTCCCCTTGTTCTTGTGTTCACTTTCCTATTAAAAACACTTCCCTCCTGGACCTTATTTAACCCTTTAACATATTTAAATGTTTCAATTATGTCCCCCCTTTTCCTTCTGTCCTCCAGACTATACAGATGGAGTTCATTAAGTCTTTCCTGATACGTTTTATGCTTAAGACCTTCCACCATTCTTGTAGCCCGTCTTTGGACACGTTCAATTTTGTCAATATCTTTTTGTAGGTGAGGTCTCCAGAACTGAACACAGTATTCCAAATGTGGTCCCACCAGCACTCTATATAGCGGGATCATAATCTCCCTCTTCCTGCTTGTTATACCTCTAGATATGCAGCCAAGCATCCTACTTGATTTCCCTACCGCCTGACTGCACTGTTCACCCATTTTGAGACTGTCAGAAATCACTACCCCTAAATCCTTTTCTTCTGAAGTTTTTGCTTACACAGAACTGCCAATACAATACTCAGATTTAGGATTCCTTTTTCCCAAGTGCATTATTTTACATTTGGAAACATTAAACTGCAGTTTCCATTGCTTTGACCATTTATCTAGTAAAGCTAAATCATTTACCATATAACAGATGCCTCCAGGAATATCAACCCTATTGCACACTTTAGAGTCATCGGCAAATAGGCAAACCTTCCCTACCAAACCTTTCCCTATGTCACTCACAAACATATTAAAAAGAATAGGACCCAGAACAGACCCTTGTGGCACACCGCTTGTAACCTGTCCCTGCTCAGAATACTCGCCATTAACAATAACGCTCTGATGTCTACGCTTCAGCCAGCTGCAAATCCATTGAACTATCCAAGGATTGTCCAATCTTCACTAATTTATCTATCAGCTCTTTATGTGGAACCGTATTCTAGAAGGCAGGAGATACAGCAGAGAAGATGCATCTCCTGGTTTTTGCTACTAGACATTCTTTGGCTGATGGGACCTGCAATATGCCCAATCATAAATTGGATGGATAGAAACAACTACAGGAAGAAAATTCCTTAGATAACCCAGCACCTAAGCCATGTAGGGCAGGGGTAGGCAAAGTTGGCTCTTCTATGACATGTGGACTTCAATTCCCAGAATCCCTGAGGTAGCGTGATTGGCTCAGGAATTCTGGGAGTTGAAGTCCACAAGTCACAGAAGAGCCAACTTTGCCTACCCCTGATGTAGGGTGTTAAAGATGACAACCAGCATCTTAAATTGCACTCAGAAACACACTGGCAACCACTGCAGCTCACAAAGAAGTGGTGTTACATTGAAGAATACCTGACACTCTACTACACAAGCAGCCACATTCTACACCATTTGAACCCCTGAATGTTCTTCAAGGGAAGCCCCATGGAGAGGGCATTGTGGAATAGGAATGAAATTAGAATAAATACAATAGAATAAGAATAGAATAGAATAAGAATTAATAAATTTTTACATGTTGTGAGCCGCCCCGAGTCTTCGGAGAGGGGCGGCATACAAATCTAAGTAATAAATAAATAAATAAAAAATGAAATAGAATATAAATGAACGGAATAGAATAGGTTGGACAAGACCTTGGAGGTCTTCTAGTTCAACCTCCTGTTTAGGCAGGACACCCTATTCAGTGGTTCTCAACCTTTCTAATGCCGCGACCCCTTAATGCAGTTCCTCATAATGGGGTGACCCCCAACCATAAGTCTAGCGCCAATTCTCCCAACAGAGCTTTAAGCTGATTGGCAGGAAGGTCAGGGGGACACCTCCACTGTAAATGCCTGATTGGTTGGAGTGTAAAAATATGATCCAAGGCACCAGAATAGAAGCTTTAGATCCTAACACCATGGGAAATTTGTCTTTTCCCATGGTCTTAGACAGGGTCTTGACCCCCAGATTGAAAACCACTGCCCTATATCATTTCAGACCAATGGTTATCCATTCTATTCTTAAAAAGCATTCACAACTTCTGGAGGCAAGCAGTTCCACTAATTAATTGTTCTGTCAGGATATTTCTTCTTATTTCTAAGTTACTTCTCTCCTTATTTAGTTTCCACTCATTGCTTCCCTTTCCTGTCCTCAGGTGCTTTGGAGAATAGCTTGACTCTTCCTTCTTTGTGGCAACCACTGAGATAGTGGAACACTGCTATCATGTCATCCCTGGTTCTTTTCATTAAACTAAACATATCCAATTCCAGCAACTGTTCTTTATATGTTTTAGCTTCCAGTGCTCAAAAATATATGAGTAACTGAACAACCTACCAATCTGGGAACAGGTGTAATCAGCACACATCCCAAGGTAGGTAAAGGGTGCTACGGTTCATGGCTGCCACTTTCTTCTTTCAGGGGCCATAAGTCCCAGAAGACTCCCAGATTGCACAGTAGCCTGACTGAGACAGTAACACCCTATCCAAATTTATTGTGGAAAAACCTTCTCACCAGGAGGCTCAAACACCCAACCAGCCATTCTGTTTTTAAATGGTTTGATTGGGAGCAAACTATTCATCTTTTGTTTTCAGTCTTTTCATCCAGGATGGTAGACAGCAGTAACATTCTAATATATTCTAGTATGCTGAATATTAATTAATGTTCTCTTTTGGCACATTTGTTTGTTCTGAGTTTATAGCTTGAAATGAAATGCATCAAGTCTGAAATTAGAGTTCTTGATATAGTTGTCAGATAGTTGGGACAGATGGTATGCAAATTATCTATTCTCAATTGGGTAACTATCAGTTAAAAGGAAATGACTAATTGAACTTCGAAGACAAGATGTCCTGCTCATAGCAGTCAAAACATATGACAGAATTTATTTTTGAATCTCCATAAAAAAAAGAAAAATCTGAAGATCTGTTTTGGGGGTTGGGTTTTGTTTTGTTTTCGCTTCAGTACCACGTAACCTTTCTGATGGTGCAGGTAGTTTGCTTTTATTTCATTAAATAAAGGAGACACTGACCAAACTCTTTAATAAAGCTTCAGATGACAGTTTATATTGTTAATAAAGATAAAGAATTTAAAATAAGGAGCTTCTATAAAAATACATTGCAGAATTTAAAAAAATCAGCTGTCAGGTGTGCTTCCCTCCAGAGTCCAGAAAAGTAAAACTCCAACTCCATTTGAATGAGAAAGAGTAATTTTACTAGACAAGAAATGAATGCAACAAAAGGAAAGCAGGTTTTGAGGGAAAAGGTGAGCAGGTTGTGTATATAAAGATCCCCAGGCAGTTCCAGAGGTATTCTGGTCCAATGCCATGTAGGGCTTTAAAGGTCATGACCAACACTTTGAATTGTGACCGGAAACTGATCGGCAGCCAATGCAGGCCACGGAGTGTTGTAGATACGTGGGCGAATCTGGGAAGCCCCACGATGGCTCTCGCGGCTGCGTTCTGCACGATCTGGAGTTTCCGAACACTTTTCAAAGGTAGCCCCATGTAGAGAGCGTTGCAGTAATCGAACCTAGAGGTGATAAGGGCATGAGTGACTGTGAGCAATGACTCCCTGTCCAAATAGGGCCGCAACTGGTGCACCAGGCGAACCTGGGCAAACGCCCTCCTCGCCACAGCCGAAAGATGATGTTCCAGTGTCAGCTGTGGATCGAGGAGGACGCCCAAGTTGCGCACCCTCTCTGAGGGGGTCAATAGTCCCCCCCCCAGGGTAATGGACGGACAGATGGAATTGTCCTTGGGAGGCAATACCCACAGCCACTCCATCTTGTCTGGATTGAGTTTGAGTTTGTTGACACCCATCCAGTCCCCAACAGCCTCCAGGCACTGGCACATCACTTCCACTGCTTCGTTGACTGGACATGGGGTGGAGATGTACAACTGGGTATCATCCGCATATTGATGATACCTCACCCCATGCCCTTGGATGACCTCACCCAGCGGTTTCATGTAGATATTAAATAACGGGGGAGAGGACCAACCCCTGAGGCACCCCACAAGGGAGAAACCTAGAGGTCGACCTCTGACCCCCCACTAACACCGACTGTGACCGACCGGAGACAGTATGACTATAACTTGTTGCTTATATCCTAAGATTTTTATTAATATTGCTTCTTCATTGCTTATTTGACCCCTATGACAATCATTAAGTGTCGTACCACATGATTCTTGACCAATGTATATTTTATTTTATGTACGCTGAGAGCATATGCAGCAAGACAAATTCCTTGTGTGTCCAATCACAATTCGCCAATAAAATTCTATTCTATTCTATAAGAATAACCCTCCCTTAACAATATTTGAAACCTCAAACAGGGTAACCTCCAGAGCACTTCCCCCCTCCCAAAATCCCATTTTTTCCTCCCCCCCCCGTTACTATGGAAGCCGAGGCAAGCAGGTCAAGACGAAATGCAGAGACTGACATCAGCTATCTTATTAATACACAACAGTGATGTAAAGCTTGCTCTAGTAAATTGCTAGGTTCTTTCCTTATACTTCATTTCCTTCCTGCTATATGCCTTATAGCTAATCTCTTTACCATCTGAAATTTCTTCAGTGTCCATCCCTGGAATTTTAACCAACCACCGACATTGGAAATACAACCTTTTAAAAATTCTATTTTACTTAGATGTGTCTTTGCCCATGTCCCTGTTTCAGATACAGTGGTACCTCATCTTACGAACGCCTCTTCTAATGAACTTTTCAAGATACGAACCCGGTGTTTAAGATTTTTTTGCCTCTTCTTCTGAACTATTTTCACCTTACAAACTCAAGCCGCTGCTGCTGGGATGAAGGGGTTTCTTTTTTCCCCCTTTTTTGAAGAAAGAAAAGGGAGGGGCGGCTTGGAGGGGGAAAGACTTTGCATTAACAAAAGTAGGAGATCAGCGTGCTTGCAGGCACTGAAAGAGTGTCTTTTGAAGAAAGAAAAGGGGGGGGCGGCTTGGAGGGGGAAAGACTTTGCATTAACAAAAGTAGGAGAACAGCGTGCTTGCAGGCACTGAAAGAGTGTCTTTTGAAGAAATAAAAGGGAGGGACGGCTTGGAGGGGGAAAGACTTTGCATTAACAAAAGTAGGAGAACAGCGTGCTTGCAGGCACTGAAAGAGTGTCTTGAAGAAAGAAAAGGGAGGGGCGGCTTGGAGGGGGAAAGATTTTGCAGAGAACAGCGTGCTTGCAGAGGCACTGAAAGAGTGTCTTTTGAAAAAAGAAAAGGGAGGGGTGCCCCCCTTGCCTTTCTTCCTTCCCACTCACCCTTTAGCCTAGCCTTGCTTCTTCCACCCGTCCCCTTTAGCTGCTCCTCCCTGCCCTCTGTTCGCCTTCCTTCTAAAGTTTGGGATTTTCCTGAAGGATTTGCACATATTATTTGCTTTTACATTGATTCCTATGGGAAATATTGTTTCGTCTTACGAACTTTTCACCTTACGAACCTCCTCCTGGAACCAATTAAGTTCGTATCCTGAGGTACCACTGTATATGCTAGAATGCCTGCCCAAGTAGTGTACCTCTGTATTAAAGCCTCCAAATTTTCTCTTTGGCCCCTGACTTTCATTATCCTTGACTAGTTGCAAACAGGAGCTTCCCGTTTTCTTCTCTAACTTGCCTCCCATCCATCCCTTCACTTTCATTTTTATCTGTATCCCTTGCCTTTTCCATTCCGCCAAGTTCCATTTCATAATCATGTTTTTATTTGAGGGCTCTGCCATTTTAAAATTGCATTTCTTCAAGAAAAAAGATTTTCCTTCTGATTTAATAAAGTATTTCAGTTATTTAAAAAAAAAAGTTTGTTTGATTGTTACTTAGCGTAGATCCAGTTTGATCTTCATATCAGAAAAGCTGTTCCACCCAAACATTATGTAATTTCAAAATTACTTAGTTAAAATATACTTAGTCCAACATTTCTCATGGTAACACGCATAATCCCTTCAGCTTTATCATTTCAAGAACTCGGAGTGAATGGATTCCAACCTACACAAAATAGTCATTAAAATTCAGATCTAAAGCATGGCCATAACAGCTCCATATATTAAAAATATGCTAGATGATACAGAAATATGAATTAAGTTTTGAAATGTGATCAAGCAGGATTTGTCAATGGAAATCAGTATGCTATAAAGAAATGCTGTTCATTTTGAAATAAAAGTTGACTTGTAGCTTAGTTAAGGAATGATTTTGGATTTGAAGAGACACAAATCTAAAGCCAGTTTAGGCAAAAAGATGGCTTGTAACAGGCTAAGTCTTGGGAAAATCTTACATTAAGCCATGTTAGAAAGAAACTGCTTCCTGATAATTAATTTGCAATTGAAATAATGCTTCATTTTGGTTTTACCCTAATTTGTTTTATTTTTCTCTTAGGTGTATGATTGCAGATGAGGTAAGTGATTCCTCTTTTCCTTCCTTCCTTCCTTCCTTCCTTCCTTCCTCCCTCCCTTCCTTCCTCCCTCCCTCCCTCCCTCCCTCTCTCTCTCCCTCTGTCTCTCTCTTGAACATTTGTTTCATAATTGTTTCAAAACATGATAGTTCAGCATAGTTTTCTTAATGTTATACCCACACACACACACTAGCTGATACCCATGCTTTACTACGAAACTATGTGATGGGGCTTGATAAATTGACACTTAAAGCTTGAAAATTATAAAAGCTTGCATATCATAAACTTTCAATTCATCCCTCAGATGAATTGTTCAGGACCTCCCTGTAAACAACATTCCTGGTTTTGCTGTCTGGCTGAAGGATGGCAAAATTGACAGAGATGAGGAAGAAAGGCAGGTGGGGAGGTCCCTGAAAGTGTTGGCAGGATACCAAGTGCCTAGATTTTAATCATGTAGCTGTCTGACCTTTATAATGGACATAACTTCTGAGATCAGCATAAATACTATCCATTCACTACTGCCATAACTTTAATCAGTCACTAGATAAATAGTTATTAAATCAGGACTACCTCAGGGTTCAGACCAGTTTGGGCAACCTGGTAACGACCCACTGGTGGCGACATGATGATGTCACTAACCCAGTTCGGTTGGTGCTGGTACATGGCCGCTGCCATCTTATTTATTTATCTATCTATCTATCTATCTATCTATCTATCTATCTATCTATCATCTATCTATCTACCTATCTATCTATCATTTATCATCTATCTATATCTATCTATCTATCTATCTATCTATCTATCTATCTATCTATTTGAAATTTGTTTGATTTATTTTTTCTTCTGAGCATGTGCAGAAGCTCAGTTTCTAGCACTGTGCATTTGGTCGCCATCTTGTTTTTGGGTGTGTGTGTGTCCCCCCGGGATTTTTTGGCACTGTGAATGCGCACAGGCTCAAAACACTCGCACACCCATCAGGCACACCCACGCAGTGTGGGAGAAAGAGCCGGCAGCAAGGTAAGTAGGAACCCATCTCTAGACTACTTGTAAAGTAATGAGAACAAAGATCAGCGCCTTTATTAAACAGAGATGCTGTGGAAGGACAGGCTATATTAGAAGATTATAGACCTGCCTTCCTTTCCTCCTCCTTGGCCTTCCCTCAGTGTCAGGATGACTCAATTGACATTCAAACAACAGTGTTAGACAGGTAGGGAAGCAAAAGACATGGTTGCCAGGTGGTCTGCAGCCACAGAGTAGGACGAATTAAGAAAACTCAAAGCCCAGGAATAAAAGTAAGAAGTAAAACCTAAAGGGTAGATTGGGAGAAATCTGTTTTCCCCCTTTTCCCCAGACCTGAAGTGTAGGGAAAGTTATTCTAGATGTGTCCCTCAGCTAGAGGCAAGCTGTGGAAGAGGAGAAGAGCCAGGAAGCCCAGCCAGGAACACACAGCAGGAGAGGCAAAGACAAAAGTCAAGACTTTGACAGAACAGAAATAGAAAACAGACGCCAGAATCAGATAGACAGATTGAACTATGTGAAAAAGATTATAGTGATATAGACAGTAACCATAGAGATACATACAGAGTTGTTCTATGATTGAACCACATTTTTTAATTAACACATGGAAGGAAGAATGCCTAAATAAGATCTCTCTTCCTATTTACGTTTGTGAGCAGCTGAAAAAATAACTTAACTTTGTGAGCTGAAAAATAACTTCTTGCCTTAACCCCAATTAATCCAGTTAACCCCGGTTAAATAATTATTTCCTGGTTTTGCTTTAACTTGACAACCCATATCTGCTATACCAGTGATGGCGAACCTATAGCACAGGTGCCACGTGGAGGCATATCTGCTGGCATGCGAGCCATTGCCCTAACTCAGCTCCAATGTGCATATATGTGCTGGCCAGCTGATTTTTGGCTCAAACAGAGGCTCTGGAAGGGCATTTTGGGCTTCCAGAGAGCCTCTGGAGAGATGGGGGAGGGTGTTTTTACCCTCTCCTAGCTCCAGGGAAGCCTTTGGAGCCTGGGGAGGGCGAAACACAAGCCTACTGGGCCCACTAGAAGTTGGAAAACAGGCTGTTTCCAGCCTCCAGGGGACGGGGGAAGCTGTTTTCGCCCTCCCAAGTCATTGAATTTTGGGTGTGGGCACTCGCACATGTGCAATATCACATGTCCATGCCTTTTTGACACCTGAGGGAAAAAAGGTTTGCCATCACTGTGCTAGACCACAGTTGTCCAAACCTTTAGCTTGCCTGGGCCGCATTGACTGAAGAGGAATTGTCTTGAACCACATATAAAATATACATAAATAACAAACTTCCTTTATTTCTAAATATTTTTTATTGTGGAGCTGAACTACTAGCTGTCTAGGGCCACATGCAGGCCATGGGTTGGGCATGTCTGTGCTAGATGTTTAACAATGAAGCTAGTCCTTACCAACATGTAACTTTCCTCTATTAATACCTATACTATGCAAATGGGGATATGATCGAAGGGCTATAAAAACTTGCCCAGTGAAAGCAATCACTTTATGAAATTTGCCATGACATTTTCTCCTCACCGATGTTTTGGCTTACCATGACCTATCAAGGGGGAATATCTCTCATGCTGTAAGAACTGTACATTAATACCTCATCTTACGAACCTTATTGGAAACAATGTAAAAGTGATTAATGCGTGCGGGGGGGGGGAATCCCAAAATGTCGCTCTGCTTGGCACCGCCTCCCGGCTGTCAACTTTTAAAACAGCCGGGGGGGGGGGGGCTTCTCAACGTTCTCTCGAACCCAAACTTTTCGGGTTCGGGAGGCCGCCGAGAAGCACCGCCGCCTGCCTGTCACCTTCTTAAACAGCAGGGGACTTCTCGGCGGCCTCCAGAACCCGAACCCGAACTTCCGGGTTCAGGAGAACGCTGAGAAGTCCCCCTGCTGTTTAAGAAGGTGACAGGCAGGCGGCGGCACTTCTCGGCGGCCTCCCGAACCCGAAAAGTTTGGGTTTGGGTTCGGGAGAACGCCGAGAAGCCCCCTGGCTGTTTTAAAAAGTGAATGCCGGGCGGCGGTGCCCAGCGGAGCGCCATTTTGTAATCTGCGGTGGGTTCGTAAGATGAAAAAAGTTCGTAAGAAGAGGCAGAAATTTTCTGAACCCCGGGTTCGTATCTCGAAGTGTTCGTATCACGAGGGGTTCGTATCATGAGGTACCACTGTATTTGAATTTTCTTAAATCTATCAATGCCTTAATCAATTTTGATTGATTATACTGAACTGTGCAGTTCTGCTGTAAGATACAGTTAGTATCACCTGCAAATGCTAAAGCCAGCAATAAGTTCTTAAGATAAAAGATATAGAGGGCAGCAATAAATATATGGAGGTAGTTCTCTTTTAATGACGATTTGTCAACGACTGTTAAAAGTTACGATTGCACTGGGGAAAAAAGATCAATGCACTTACGACTGTCATCCCCATGGTTACATTGCACTTATGACTATCATCTCCATGGTTACACTGCGATTTGGTTGCTTGGCAACCATTGCACATTTACAATAGTCACAGTGATCTGCACAATGATTCCCATTGTGACCTTTGCAACCTGCTTCCAACAAGCAAGGTCAAATTGGGGATGCTGGCAGGAGGTGGCAAATCACAATTCTGTGATGTCTCGCTTAATGACCATGGGTGATTCTCTTAACATGCGCAACTAAGGGAGGTCATGTGATGTATTGCTTAGCAATGGAATTGCGGATCCCAGTTAGAGTTGCTAAGTGAGGACTACCTGTATATTAGAGATATGGAATAGCATAATATGAAAAACTGGATTTTAAAGAATATAGTCTGGATAACAGCCTTTAGAAAATAATTAAAATAAAATGTATTTAATAAGATACTGGTTTCTGATTTTCCTTGTGTTGTAAAATAAATATCTCCCCCAGCTATTAAAGGGAGATAGAAAAAAACCAAGTTTCCAGTGCTTTGTGTCTTTGAATCTGGGCCAATCTGGTTATTTTTAGTTCAAAAAACAATCTGCGACAGATGCCTTAAACTCATGATAAAATTCTGAAATTGCTTCCAAAACTTACCTTACTAGTAATAACAGTGCTGCCTGTCCAAGAGTATTTTGGAATGTGGTTGTTACAACAAATTTAATAAACTAACAACAATAATGTCATAATTTGGGTACAGGCAGTTTTTGAGACTCCTAGAGTGGCCCATGTTATACTGTTATTTCGTGAACTGCATTGACTGCTGATTTGATTCTGGGTGCAGTTCAAGGTGTTGGTTATTGCCTTTAATACCCTTTATGGCATGAGTCCAATTATCTGAAGAACTGTCTTGCTCCAGTGGGATTGGCCCATCTTACCCTTGCTGGCAGATGAGGCATTTATTTATTTATTTGTTTGTTTGTTTATTTGTTCATTTGTCCAATACACAATACATATGGAAGAGAATAGACATGAAGTAATATATATAAAGATAATATGTAAAAATAGAGAAGATATATGAAAGGAAGAAAATATATGTGATATATGAGATAAAGGAAAAACAATTGGACAGGGGACGAAAGGCACACTAGTGCACTTATGTACGCCCCTTACTGACCTCTTAGGAACCTGGAGAGGTCAATCGTGGATAGTCTAAGGGAGAAATGTTGGGGGTTAGGGGTTGACACTGTTGAGTCTGGTAATGCGTTCCACGCTTCGACAACTCAATTGTTAAAGTCATATTTTTTACAGTCAAGTTTGGAGCGGTTAATATTAAGTTTGAATCTGTTGCGTGCTCTTGTGTTGTTGTGGTTGAAGCTGAAGTAGTCATTGACCGGTAGGACGTTGCAGCATATGATCTTGTGGGCAATACTTAAATCGTGTTTTAGGTGCCGTAGTTCTAAGCTTTCTAGACCCAAGATTGTTAGTCTATTTTCGTAGGGTATTCTGTTCCGAGTGGAGGAGTGAAGGGTTCTTCTGGTGAAATATCTTTGGATGTTTTCAAGGATGTTGATGTCCGAGATGTGGTATGGGTTCCAGAAAGATGAGCTGTATTCAAGGATGGGTCTGGCAAAAGTTTTGTAGCATGCTGCAGACCCTGTCAGTCAAGGAAGTTCAGCTGATGGGGTCCAGGAGAAGAACCTTTTGTGTTGTAGTTCCTGTCCTTTGGAACATCATACCCCCCCAATGTGAGATCTGCACCCACCCTTTTGACTTCCAAAAGGGCCTGAAGTTCTGAATCTGCCAATTGACCTGAGACCCCAGTGGAGGTGCACTACTCCGAAGGTGGTTATTGGATTAGGAAAGACTATGCCCCTCCCTGTGTACTTTGTGTTGACCCATCATCTTTTAACAGTATTTATTACTGTTGTTATATTTTGCTTTATTATTTTGGTGTGTAGTAGTTATAAAGTTATAATCCAGTGTCTTATCTGGATAAGATGGGCAGCACATAAATTAAATAAATAATTGGAGAAGAATAGGCATGCTGCTTGATTAATGACTTCGAGGCCCCCAGTTGAATGCACACTTATTTTGTTGATTTTGGTAGCTATATATATTGTGTAAGGAATGGTACATTTCACTGGAGCAATGTTCATGAATGTATTCATTATCACTCAATTACCACATTTACAATTACACTGATTTAGTTTTAGAGAAATAGTGTGAATGAAGATGATAGAATAACTATAACTCTCTCTCTCCCCCTCTTTGTGCGTGTGTTTGTGTATGCAGTCTTTTAATTTCACACTAGCATATTTGTTTATTTATAATTTATTTGTTGCCTATCTCGTATCCAGTGACTTAGATCCCATTAGACAGTCATAGAATTGCAGGACATTCTTTTGAGTGATTAGCAACTGGTTGAGCAACAATAAACAAAGGATAGAAATAAATGGATAATTTTCACAATGAAGGGAAATAAGTGCAGCTCTTCAAGGATCTGATTTAGCTTTGTTGTTATTTTACTATTTTACTGTTATTTGTAAACAGTTTAGAATTAGATATATCAAGCGAGGATGTCAAATTTGCAGATGACACCAAATTCTTTTAAGATGGTGAAAATGCAATTGTACAGTATAGCGCTCCAAAGGAGTGTCCCACACTGAATGACTAGAGTGTAAGGGACAAATGTAATTTTTGTTATTCATGCGTACAAGTAGAAAATGTGATTACATTACCATTATTTTATACTGATAGATTGGCCAGCTACTGTTGCACATGTAACAACCCTAGTATATCTGTATCTAGTTACACCTGTAGATGAAGAGCTATCACAAACAGTGTATTTTTCTCCTTTCAATTGATTGCATTTTAGATGGGTTTGGGGAAGACTATCCAAGCAATAGCTGTATCATACCGTTATAAAAATGAATGGCCGCTGTTAATAGTGGTGCCCTCATCTCTGAGGTACCCTTGGGTTGATGAAATGGAAAAATGGATTCCAGACCTCTGTCCAGAGGATATCATCGTCGTACAAAATAAAACTGACATTTGGTGAGTGATATATTAGCAATGGCATTATTTTTGAAGTGGGTACCAGATGGTTTAATCTCCTTTCTTGTTAGACAGGACAGGATACGTACAATCTCAGCTCTTATAGCAGAAAATGGAAAAACTGACATTTGTTTTGAAGAATTGGAATTAATAAACTGCTTTCCCATGCTGGAGCGCTAATAAAAAAAGACATAATATGTTGGAAGACAGAATAAGAGCTGTGTTATCCCCTCCCCTCCCTTTCTTGCAGCCCTGATTGAGGTTAGTTATATCATGCAGTTGCTAATCTGAATATTTTGTCTTGGGTTTTTAAAAGAGATGGGCCAAACAGTTAGACTTGTCCGGATATGTATACAGAGCTGCTCAGGAGGACTAGATAAGATATCAGAAAATATTTATTTATTATTTTATTTTATTTATTTTATTTGTTTTATTTGTTTTATTTGTTTTATTTGTTTTATTTGTTTTATTTATTTTATTTTTATGTCGGCCTTCTCCTTAGACTCAGGGCGGCTTACAACATGTTAGCAATAGCACTTTTTAACAGAGCCACCATATTGCCCCCACAATCCGGGCCCTCATTTTACCCACCTCAGAAGGATGGAAGGCTGAGTCAACCTTGAGCCGGTGATGAGATTTGAACCACTGACCTACAGATCTACAGTCAGCTTTAGTGGCCTGCAGTACTACACTCTACCTGCTGCACTACCTCGGCTCTTGTGGCAATATTGTGGCAATTAATGAACCAGATAAATGATGAAGACAATTGTTTTACTCTTCAGTGCAAAATATCTTCAGTCTTCTATATACAGGAACTTTACATTAGCTATATTCAACTTACTTACAAGTAGATACTAAACCAATCCAGGTTTCTTCATATCACTACTACTCTACTCAATATTTAGCTCACGCTCAAACTGCTCCAGCTAGCCAACTAATAACCACCACCATGAACAGCAAACGGCAGCAAGAGAGAAGAAAGAATGATGAAGTTGATTTGCATCTTATAATGCTGTGGCCCAATCAGATTGCAGTTCACACCCAATGACTCAGCATTAACATGCTTACATTCTACCTTTTACCTTGTATAGTAACACAATGAAATATCACCCAGGATTGCTAATCCTGACAAGACTATGGCTTGAATTGTTGATCTAAAAAAAGCAAGTGGAAAGCATTTGTTGTCAGTAGTGATAGTTATTAGATGAGAGTAGTGAACCTACTGGTTCTAAATTGCATTTGTTGCGCCAGAGGCACGCCCATTACATCCAGTTACTGACCCTCTGCTCATGCTCAGAAGCCTTTGCGGATGCACAGAGGATTCCTTGCCAGCCGCTTTCAAGCAGAGAATCAGTTTTGGAGGATGGCAAGCCAGCCATCACTACCGATTTGGCGAATTTCCGCCACCGGCTCACGCAAAGCGGTCCGAACTGATAGCAATTACAAGCTCAGAGGAGGAAGATTGAAAGCTCATGTTGTATGATTGGCATTAATTATATCGTGCAATTTTTTTAAAAAAGAAAACCCTTTTCAATATTTGCTTTCATTCCTTATTATGTTGATTTTCAAAGACTTAAAAGACTGGCAACACTTTGTATTTAAGAGTGCATGGTGCTGTAGGTAATGGGTTGAAGGCTCCGGTTTCTACAAACACAATGAGTTTCTTTGCTTCCCAAATCAGGGTGTTGTTTTAAATACAGTGATACCTCGTTTTACAAACCCCTTGTCATACAAACTTTTCGAGATACAAACCCGGGGTTTAAGATTTTTTTGCCTCTTCTTCCAACTATTTTCACCTTACAAACTCCAGCTGCCGCCACTGGGATGCTCCGCCTCCGGACTTCTGTTGCCAGTGAAGCACCCGTTTTTGCACTGCTGGGATTCCCCTGAGGCTCCCCTCCATGGGAAACACCACCTCTGGACTTCTGTGTTTTTGCGATGCTGCAGGGGAATCCCAGCAGCGCAAAAACAGGTACTTCGCTGGCAACGAAAGTCCGGAGGTGGGGTTTCACAACGAGGGGAGCCTCAGCGAAATCGCAGGATCACAAAAACACGGAAGTCAGGAGGTGGGGTTTCCCATGGAGGGGAGCCTCAGGGGAATCCCAGCAGCACAAAAACGGGGTCTTCGGCTGGCAAACGGGGTGAGTTTTGGGCTTGCACACATTAATCGCTTTTCCATTGATTCCTATGGGAAACATTGTTTGGTCTTACAAACTTTTCACCTTACAAACCTCGTCCCGGAACCAATTAAGTTCGTAAGACGAGGTATCACTGTATTTGAACTCTAGTCATCCCTTTGGGACCACCAGCACATGAGGAGAAGCTGATGCAGCACTGTCCTAGATACTGTTGCCTTCTGAGCTTTCCAGTTAATATCAGCTCTCACAGATACAGTCACCCACATGTAATCTTGGGACTTCGCAGTCTCACTGGCTAAAATTAATGTAAAAGTTTTTTTTTAACTATTCAAAAATGGCTCTCTATGATGATCACTTTGGTAACTATTCTGTTCATCATAGGATGAATGGATATAATTTACTAAATTTTATTTTAAAGAAATTAGTGGGATATTTGAAACGAGATGCTTTTGAACAAACCTCAGTTCATCATCGTATGCCTTAGTAGCAACCACTCCTGACCTGAAAGAGATTTAATAATATCAGTCATTTAAGAGCCTTTGAAAGAAGCACTTGTTACTTAAGATTTTTAATAACAACTTTTTTATACTTGTAAATTTTCTGAAGCCCTTTGAGTTGATAGTCTAAACATATTTAAATATAATAGAAATTATGCATGAGTCATACATTCAAGCAATAAGTAGTTATCGATGATTAATGTGAATATAGTTTAGTCACTATTTTTGTTGTTGTTCTTTTTATTTTCTAGGCAAATACCTAAAAGCAAAGTGACTGTCCTTGGTTACGGCCTCTTAACTTCAGATGCTCATGTTTTAATAGATACTTTATGCAAGCAGAAATTCAAAGTAGTAATAATTGATGAGTCCCATTACATGAAATCCAGGAATGCAAATCGTAGCAAGATTCTGCTGCCTATTGTACAGAATGCTATTCGAGCTGTTCTCCTCACTGGAACGCCTGCTTTAGGAAGACCTGAAGAGGTTCTGAAAATTGCTTTAAATTTTAAAACCTATGAAATGCATGCCATGGTGGTGAAACAATTACGGGAGGGTGAGGATGGGCCTACATGCTTCTCCATCCCTTGCGTATTCAAATTCCCTTTCTCACTCTGATTGGTGGTAAACATAGGGTTGTTATTTCAGTTGTCTGATTTCTAATAATGGTCTGGTACAGTCATAATTACCGCATATGTTTCGGCACCCCAGAGTTGATGCATGCTGGAAAGTGATGGAGGAAAAATTAAGAGGAGGGGAACCGTGGAGCAGTCTGATTTAATTTGAATTGTTAAAAAATGATTTTTGGACTAAAGATGCAGCTTCGATAACGCACTTGAGGGTCACCCAGAAAGTAATGCACCACATTTTTTTCAACAATTATTTATTGAACACAGTGAAACTTACACACAAGAAAGAATGATGTTTCTTCTACGCTCCCTATTTTTCCACGTAATCTCCATCCTGTTCTATAGACTTCCTCCAGCGAGACACAAGGGTGTGTATGCCCTGTTGACACCATTCCTTGTTCTGGTCACGAAGCCTTGAAGCTCTGCAAACCGTTTTCTAATGGCCTCACCCTCTGTGCCCAATGCCTAACAGTACTTCTGTTTACTGCAGATTCTCCAGTACAGTGGTACCTCATCTTACGAACGCCTTTTCTAACGAACTTTTTGAGATACGAACCCGGTGTTTAAGATTTTTTTGCCTCTTCTTCCGAACTATTTTCACCTTATGAACCCAAGCCGCTGCTGCTGGGATGAAGGGGTTTCTTTCCCCCCCCTTTTTTGAAGAAAGAAAAGGGAGGGGCTGCTTGGAGGGGGAAAGAGTTTGCATTTTAAAAAGTAGGAGAACAGCGTGCTTGCACAGGCACTGAAAGGGTGTCTTTTGAAGAAAGAAAAGGGAGGGGTGCCCCCCTTGCCTTTCTTCCTTCCCACTCACCCTTTAGCCTAGCCTTGCTTCTTCCACCCGCCCCCTTTAGCTGCTCCTCCCTGCCCTCTGTTCGCCTCCCTTCTAAAGTTTGGGATTTTCCTGAAGGATTTGCACGCATTATTTGCTTTTACATTGATTCCTAGGGGAAAAATTGTTTCGTCTTACGAACTTTTCACCTTACGAACCTCCTCCTGGAACCAATTAAGTTCGTATCATGAGGTACCACTGTACACAAACGTTTGTGAATGTTCCCAACAGGTTTCTTTCTCAGTAGTGAGAAATTCAATGACGACACCCTGCTTGTAATGTACATCACTTACAGACGCCATTTCAAAACACTGCTGCAGCTACACTATCAGTTTGAAGAAACACAAAATTTACACACACACTCCTGACAATTCAAATAATGTATATCTAAAGTTTGCATTACTGTAGGCTGAGAAAAAAAATGTGGTGCCTTCCTTTCTGGGCAACCTTGGTACCTGCATCAGTGACATTACTAATGCTGTTTGGGAAGCACCATTGATTTTACCTCAATAATAGATGAATTTATGCGGATTAAAGTCTTAGTAAGAGATGGGTTGGACTTAAGATGGACTTCAGTTAGGATTCCTGACTTAATGGGCATTTTAAAAATATTTATTATTGTTATTTCAACAGCTTTTCATGCAACTTGAAGCCCTTTGTCCAAAGAAATTTGGCACATGGACTGAGTATTCAAAAAAATACTGCAATGCACATGTCAGGTGATGACGTCTTCATCCTTTTATACATAGATGTATTCATGGTATACAGTTCCAATTTAGTATACAGTGGTCCCTCGATTTTCACGGGTTCGAACTTCGCGAAACGGCTATACCACGGTTTTTCAAAAATATTAACTAAAAAAAACTTTGCTGTTTTTTTCCCTATACTATGGTTTTTCCCGCCCGATGATGTCATACGTCATCGCCAAACTTTCGTCCGCCTTTAATAAATATTTTTTTTAACAAACTTTAATAAATAAACATGGTGAGTAATACAGTGGAACCCCGACATAAGAGCTGCTCGACTTAAGAGCTACTCGAGATAAGAGCTGGGAGAGGAGAGACATTTTTTTATTTTATTTTATTTATTACTTGGATTTGTATGCCGCCCCTCTCCGCGATACGAGCCGAGAAGAGCCGGGCTGGCTTACTTTCTTTCCTTCCCGCGCTGATGCAGAGCCACTCGAACAAAGCGTCGCGCCCCTCTGATGCTTTCGGCGGCTTCCGAAGCGACGCTGGGCTCTTTTGCCGCCAAAAGCGTCAGGGGGGCGTGACGCTTTGTTCGAGTGGCTCTGCATCAGCGCGGGAAGGAAGGAAAGTAAGCCAGCCCGGCTCTTCTCGGCTCGTATCCCGGCACTTGGTGAGTGGAGAGGCGGTCGCCTCCCCTGCCGCCCCACTCTGGGGGTCCTTGGCTTCTGCTGGGGGTGGGGGGATCCGAACGCTGTTTTGAATTTCACATTCCGAGTGGCCCAAACGCCAAAGGCGAACTTCCGCACCTCAGGAGTTAGCTCGCAAACGGCGCGGCTGTTTTAAAACATCGCTGCCGGCCTGGGGGGGGAGAGGGAAAGGGGGGAGAGGGGGGAGAGAAAGAGAGAGGGAGAGAGAGAAAGAGAGAGGGAAAGGGGGGGAGAGGGGGGAGAGAAAGAGAGAGGGATAGAAAGAGAGAGAGAGTGAGAGATGCTCAGTGAGCCTTTCTTTGAAGTTGCCTTTCTTTCTTTCTTTCTTTCTTTCTTTCTCTCTCTCTTTCTTTTTCTCTCTTGCTCTCTTGCTCTTTCATTCTTTTTTCTTTCTTTCTCTTGCTTTCTTTCTTTCTCTTGCTTTCTTTCTTTCTCTTGCTTTCTCTCCTTCCTTCCCTCCTTCCATTTCTTTCATTCTCCCTCTCTATTTTTATTTCTCTTTCATTTTCTTTCTTTCTCTCTTGCTTGCTTTCTTTCTTGCTCTTTTTCTTTCTCTCTTTTACCTTCCCTTCCTCTATTTCTTGCTTTCCTTTTCCTTCCTCCCTTCTTTCCTCCCTCTACAGGATTGGGTGGCAGTGAAGTTACTCTCCCCTTTCATAAGTTTCCTTGCGTCCTTCCTCTGTTCCTGTCCCTTCACCCTTTCTTTCTTCCTTTCTTTCTTCCTTCCTTTCTTTCTTTCCTTCCTTCCTTTCCTCCCTCCATTTCTTGCTTTCCTTTTCCTTCCTCCCTTCTTTCCTCCCTCTACAGGATTGGGTGGCAGTGAAGTTGAATAAATTACTACAGTTTAATGAATAAAAATAAAAGTTTGCCATGTTGATTGTTTTGGGTAAAAAGAGGAAGGGAAGGAAAGCTCTCAGCTTATCATCTTATTAATAAGTAAAGTTACATATATTCTTGCAATGTCTTTTTGCATAATTTAGACTAACTTTGTGAGTTTTTTGAGGGCTGGAACCAATTAAAATTATTTACATTAATTCCTATGGGGAAAAGTCGTTCGAGATAAGAGCTGCTCGACTTAAGAGCGCAGGTCCGGAACGAATTAAACTCGTATCTCGAGGTACCACTGTAATCTAAATAGTTGCTAAGGGAATGAGAAATTGCAGTTTAGGGGTTTAAAGTGTTAAGGGAAGGCTTGTGATACTGTTCATAGCCAAAAATATTGCATTTACTTCCGCATCTCTACTTTGCGGAAATTTGACTTTCGCGGGTGGTCTCGGAACGCATCCCCTGCGAAAATCGAGGGAACACTGTAATGGTTAAGGCATAAGACTTGAAATCAGGAGACTTGAGTTCTCCTCCCACCTTAGGCATAAAGCCAGTGGAGTGGACTTTCTCTTAACCCTAAGAAGAAAGCAATGGCAAACCATTTCTGAAAAACCTCGTCAGGGAAACTTCAGAGGCTCGTCTCACATGGATGGGACCTCTGGATGGGTGCTTTTGGGATTTTATTGTGGTAATGGTGGCTTGGAAAACATTCTGTCCATGATTATTTCCAAACAGTCCTTTATCAATGCATTGGTTTGTCACATATTCTACTGCAGGGGTTCACAACCTTTGCAGTTTGGTGGCCTGGCTGAGCGGGGTAGAGGGGAACCAAGCCATGTCAGCGTTGGGCCAGCATGCATGCATGCACATGCACACGGCCCAATTCGTGTGAGTGTTAGATGGCACAGATATGTGCGCACAACTCAACTTGCCCAAATTTGCTACTCATTTAAGTTGAGCTGTATGCAGACCAGCCTGCACTCACATGGCCCAGTTGCGAATAGGCTGCAGCCCAGTAGTGGGTTGCAGCCCAGAAGTTGGAGATCCCTGTTCTACTGCTTTGATCTGAGTCAAAGAACTATGGAACACCATCAGATTTGAAACTTAGCTTTATCACCATTGGAGTCAAAATATATAGGCAAAACAAACATACCATTTGAATCTACTATATTAGACTATAACATTGCTTAAATATGAATAATCACATAACAATATTTAAGATTGGGATGAATGCCATGAGTTTATTATATTTACCTCCTTTGGAAAGAAGCTTATATGAACATATATATCTCATTTAAAAAGAAATAAAAGTTACGGTGTTTTAAATTAGCTGTTCTATTTTTATTGTTCTTGTTGCAGATATTTCGGTAAAAGACGACAGTGGGACTGCAGAGGAGCTTCAAATTTAGATGAACTGCATGAATTACTAAGCAACGTAATGATTAGACGAATGAAAAGTGAAGTTTTAACACAATTGCCACCCAAAATTAGGCAACGGATACCTTTTGATCTTCCTAAAAATGCCGTTAAAGTAAGCTGATATTAGCATGTTGAGAAATATGTCAATCAAGATCTATTTTCATAGGTATGATGACTTTGGGAAGAGTACAGAAGCATGGCCATGTTCCAAAAGTTATCCTTTTTTTTTTTTTTTGCAAAAGTTTTTTTTATTTTAACATACTCCACATACCATAATATCTTAACAAGAATTAGAAACATAGAAACATAGAAGTCTGACGGCAGAAAAAGACCTCCTGGTCCATCTAGTCTGCCCTTATACTATTTTCTGTATTTTATCTTAGGATGGATATATGTTTATCCCAGGCATGTTTAAATTCAGTTACTGTGGATTTATCTACAACGTCTGCTGGAAGTTTGTTCCAAGGATCTACTACTCTTTCAGTAAAATAATATTTTCTCATGTTGCTTTTGATCTTTCCCCCAACTAACTTCAGATTGTGTCCCCTTGTTCTTGTGTTCACTTTCCTTTTAAAAACACTTCCCTCCTGGACCTTGTTTAACCCTTTAATATATTTAAATGTTTCAATCATGTCCCCCCTTTTCCTTCTGTCCTCCAGACTATACAGATTGAATTCATTAAGTCTTTCCTGATACGTTTTATGCTCAAGACCTTCCACCATTCTTGTAGCCCGTCTTTGGACCCATTCAATTTTGTCAATATCTTTTTGTAGGTGAGGTCTCCAGAACTGAACACAGTGTTCCAAATGTGGTCTCACCAGCGCTCTATATAGCGGGATCACAATCTCCCTCTTCCTGCTTGTTATACCTCTAGCTATGCAGCCAAGCATCCTACTTGCTTTCCCTACCGCCTGACTGCACTGTTCACCCATTTTGAGACTGTCAGAAATCACTACCCCTAAATCCTTTTCACAGATTATACATTATTATCCAATAAACAATAAACAAACATAATAATCTCACATTTATCAATACCAGGTTGCCTGTCTGTTTTCCCATATCACATCATGTCGCTCCCCTCCCTCTATCTTCCTTTTCTCTCCCTTTTTTCTTCTTTTCTTCCTCCCTCTTTTTCCTCCTCTACCTCAACCGCTCCTTGCCTCCCTCTTTTTCAAGTATTCCTGGCATAATGGATTCCAAAAAGACTGCAAATTTAAACTTTAGGAATGAGGGGTGGAAAGCAAGAGAAAATAAAAGGGGACAACAATCAAAAATTCTTCACCCTCAAGTATGTATTTATCAATATTACTCCAGTTTTATGCCAATTAACAGCTTTACGGCATAGCTCTCTCTTCCATTATTATCAAGCCTCTTTTTTGCACATCGCTTTTACCGCCGCTAAAATCCAAGAGAGGAGCAGTTTAAAATCCGCTCCACCCTCTTTTTGCAGCTCCAAGCTTCCTCTCATGTTCCCAGCTAATTCCCTTTGTTCAAAAATATAGATTTCTTTTGTAATTCAAAAATCAACTCACCCAGATGAACTTCTTAAATCTTCCATTCTAATCCTTCCACTGTGGCTACCCCAGCTTATGGCGACTCAGATTGCCTTTGACAGCTACTGGTCGGGAGGCTGCTGCTGGCTCTCAAGGGTCCCCCCCCCCGAGCCACTGGACCGTGCCACCATTCTTCATCATCCCTCTAGGACGGTTCTGACCCTAATTCAGGTACCCAAACAATTGAGATTCGGCATTTTCTTCAGAGGATGGAAGGAAACGCCCGTACCACTGTGACATTGGCCACACTTCTTCCTTCCAAAAGTTATCACTGAGGGATTGCACAGGTTCAATAGTTCTATTCAGTTTTGCTATTATATAGAACCTTGCTGGTTCACTGTAAAATAAGAAGTCATATAAGGTAAAGAGAACATCATTCTAACTTAGTAGAAACAGCTAAACTGGCAGTGGGATATTATTTTGTTGTGGAAACTGATAGATAAAGTAGATGATAATTAAAATGTGGACTCAAGGATCGAGGCTCTGTTTTAAATAGTATAGTAAATATGTATTTACCCAGGTTAATCTGGCTGCTAAAACTTGAAGTTATGTAATATCAGGAATTTTTTAGCAAGTGCTAGATGAGTGCTCTTATGCATTCCAAAGCATCTTTGAGCATTGCATTGGCAGTTCTGTGTTAGCAAAAACTTCAGAAGAGAAGGATTTAGGGGTAGTGATTTCTGACAGTCTCAAAATGGGTGAACAGTGTGGTCGGGTGGTAGGAAAAGCAAGTAGGATGCTTGGCTGCATAGCTAGAGGTATAACAAGCAGGAAGAGGGAGATTGTGATCCCGCTATATAGAGTGCTGGTGAGACCACATTTGGAATACTGTGTTCAGTTCTGGAGACCTCACCTACAAAAAGATATTGACAAAATTGAACGTGTCCAAAGACGGGCTACAAGAATGGTGGAAGGTCTTAAGCATAAAACATATCAGGAAAGACTTAATGAACTCAATCTGTATAGTCTGGAGGACAGAAGGAAAAGGGGGGACATGATCGAAACATTTAAATATGTTAAAGGGTTAAATAAGGTTCAGGAGGAAGTGTTTTTAATAGGAAAGTGAACACAAGGACAAGGGGACACAATCTGAAGTTAGTTGGGGGAAAGATCAAAAGTAACGTGAGAAAATATTATTTTACTGAAAGAGTAGTAGATCCTTGGAACAAACTTCCAGCAGACGTGGTTGGTAAATCCACAGTAACTGAATTTAAAAATGCCTGGGATAAACATATATCCATTGTAAGATAAAATACAGGAAATAGTATAAGGGCAGACTAGATGGACCATGAGGTCTTTTTCTGCCGTCAGTCTTCTATGTTTCTATGTTTCTTCTTTTTCTCCTTAAATCCAAAGGCCCACAGATCCCTACCAAATATAGCCAGTAGTCAATATTTGAATAAGTATAATTTATATTGCCTGTTCGGAAAAACAAGAAAAATATTTTAGCAAGATAATATAAATGTAGTCCTGAAAAACAATGCACACAACCATTTTGATTTAAATATTGTTCTATAGAATAGTGTTGCTTTTTAAAATCATGGTTTTATTGATGATTGAAATAGAATGAGTTATACTTCCTATTTTATTATTTTTCTCTCAGTCTTTCAGTAAATTTCCATACATGGTAGGAATTTATCAATGACCATGCGTGGCATTGACATTGCTAAGCGAAAAAGGTTAGAGACTATTGTTCTTTATTGAGAAAACATGGTATGATTCAGAGACAAATGTAATTGTTTTGCCTTTTCACATTTTCCCCCCCTCTAAATGTTGTTTCCCCCTTTGCAGGAATTAAATACTAGCTTTGAAGAGTGGGAGAAGTTAATGAGGGCTTCAAAGTTAGACTCTACTAAAGATGACTTTGTCCAAGTGATGAGTCTAATTACACGTATGTTTAAGCAGACTGCCATTGCCAAGGTAATCCTGAAATGCTTTGTGAATGTTGTTAAAATGTAGTAGCTATTTTTGTTCTGCTTTTTGTAACAGCCCAACACTCAGCTGGATTAAAATTATTCATTTTATTTGGTTACATATTTAAATTGAAAAGGCTGCCCAGCTCTATAGCTGCTCGAGTGGTGCATAATTAAAAAAAATACCAGCAAAATATAGATAGTAGGAATGCAAACCTCGGGGAAGGCAGGAACGGGGGGACAAACCCGTTCTATCTTATCTCCCCAAAAGCAGAAGACACACTATTTACTCAACCCAGTGCTTGGGAAAAAAACCTAGTTTTTAAGGCTCTTCTAAGCATAGTCAGGATGGCACCACCTGCATTTCGGAGGGCAAGGGTATTCCAAAGAGTACTACAACAGAAAGGGCACCTCTTCCTGCATTTCTTGGGAATTGAACATAATATAAAGTGGTATTCAGGTTATAAATATCCAGATTTTTATAACAAAAAGATTTTGAAAACCAGAAAGAAATATTTTTCCATCTGTAAGATGTCCAGAGCAAGCAAAAGTTTCTAAGAATAGATCATCGTGGGAGATTTTTGTTAATCATTTTTCATTCCCTACAGCCCCCAAACTAAATTCTAAATTTGTCCATAAACTGCCTCATCTTAGTTTATATTGTCAAAAAGATACTTAAACAGTTATAAGTGCTATATTTTATTTAAAGTTTTCTATGGTAACAAATGTATGTTCTGACATTTAACTAGTAGTGCCTGATCCTTAGCAACAGCACTTGGTTATTAATTTCAGGAATTCTGAGTGGTAATCTTTTTATTAAACTGGACTTCTCTTTTTTGTACTGCATGACATAACCCTTCAAAAGACCAACTTGAGAATCAGCTTCTCTGGATATAATTTGGGATATAGTACAGTGATACCTCGTCTTACAAACGCCTCGTGATACAAACTTTTCGAGATACAAACCCGGGGTTTAAGATTTTTTTGACTCTTCTTACAAACTATTTTCACCTTACAAACCCACCGCTGCTGCTGGGATGCCCCGCCTCTGGACTTCCGTTGCCAGCAAGGCACCCATTTTTGCGCTGCTGGGATTTCACTGAGGCTCCCCTCCATGGGAAACCCCATCTCTGGACTTCCATGTTTTTGTGATGCTGCAGGGGAATCTCAGCAGGGGAATACCAGCAGCACAAAAATGGGTGCTTCGCTGGCAACGGAAGTCCGGAGGTGGGGTTTCTCAGCGAGGGGAGCCTCAGTGAAATCCCAGCATCGCAAAAATACAGAGGTCTGGAGGTGGGGTTTCGAGGTGTTTTTGCGATTCTGCGATTTCACTGATGCTTCCTTCGCTGGGTAACCCCACCTCCGGACTTCCATTGCCAGCGAAGCGCTCGTTTTTGTAATTCTGGGATTCCCCTGCTGGGATTCCCCTGCAGCATCGCAAAAACACAGAAGTCTGGAGGTGGTGTTTCCCATGGAGGGGAGCCTCAGGGGAATCCCAGCAGCGCAAAAATGAGTGCTTCAGCTGGCAAAAGGGGTGCATTTTGGGCTTGCATGCATTAATCGCTTTTCCATTGATTCCTATGGGAAACAATGTTTCATCTTACAAACTTTTCACCTTAAGAACCTCGTCCCGGAACCAATTAAGTTTGTAAGACAAGGTATCACTCTATATTGAATTGCTGAATAGACAGGGAGCTGGGAAACATTTTATTAGTTTTTATTGAATTACGGAATTCCCAGTCATAGTTAAATAGAAATAGTTCCATTAAAAATATTTAAATCCAAATCTTAAGATATTGTAAGTTCATCTAATGTGTGTGCATGTG
Organism: Erythrolamprus reginae; assembly: GCF_031021105.1. NCBI lineage: Eukaryota > Metazoa > Chordata > Lepidosauria > Squamata > Dipsadidae > Erythrolamprus > Erythrolamprus reginae. The sequence goes on along the minus strand of NC_091950.1, from coordinate 166,651,188 downwards.
TGTATTATTTGTCATGGCTTGCCTGTTTGCTTTCAACATAAATAGCACGAAACTCTTCATTGGAATTGATGAACCAGTATGATGAAGTACATAGATGAACCAGTAAATGCCATAGTTTGCTTTTTCTTAGTCCGAATCTACATTTGATTACATACATATATTAAAAAAGAAGTTACTTGTTTATTTATGCAGTTTTGTTTTGTTGTTGTCCCTTTGCCTTTCATTTTCTCAATAATTAAAATAAGATTCCAACATGCCTATATATTTTAGGCAGGTGCAGTAAAAGATTATATTAAAATGCTGCTGGAGAACGAAGAACTGAAGTTTCTGGTCTTTGCTCATCATTTAAGTATGCTGCAGGCATGTACAGAGGCAGTGATTGAAAGCAAGGTAAATATGCTTTATGGAATTAGATTGCTATTGGAGGCTCTTATTAAGATGTAAACTTGAACATCACAATTACAAAAAAAAAAGGTAAGCTTGTATCTCTACCGTCTTGACTACTGACATATTTTGCATGGTGCTGTATTTTAAAAACATCTATAGAATTACAAAATTATTAAGTGAAGATTAACAGTGAAAAGCAGATATCACTGCATACATTAGCTTTACTGAGCATGGCTCTATCCACCTATGTTGGGGCTGCAATTTCAAAATACTTAGCTAGCTGTACAACAGTCCCAAAATGTTTTGGGAGGGATGACAGAAGGCAGAATTAACGTAAATTGTTACTTACTTATAGTAAATAATTCAATTCAATTCAATTTATTAGATTTGTATGCTGCCCCTCTCCGAACACTTGGGGCGGCTCACAACAACAATAAAAACAATATCCTAGTGAAAACAAATCTAATATTAAAAAGCACATAAAAACCCTATCATATTTAAAAAGCAAACAACACATACATATCCAAACATAAATATTAAGAAGCCTGGGGGAAAGGTGTCTCAACTCCCCCATGCCTGGCGGTATAGATGGGTCTTGAGTAATTTACGAAAGACAAGGAGGGTGGGGGCAGTTCTAATCTCCGGGGGGAGTTGATTCCAGAGGGCCAGGGCCGCCACAGAGAAGGCTCTTCCCCTGGGGCCCGCCAAATAAGTGGCTTGTTAGAACTTGTTGGAAGTCCAACAGCAGTGGATTAAAGACTTAACACTGGGACAGGATAGGACAGTGATGGTGAACCTTTTTTCACTCAGGCGCCAAAAGCATGCACATACCCGCTATTGCACATGCTCCAGTGCCCACACCCATAATTCAGTGCTGCCCTACCACCCATGCATGTGTGCATGATCCTCCCCATTCTTCCGTTCCCTGACTTCAGGTAGGTCAGTTTTTCACCCTCCTCAGTCTCCAGAGGCTTCTCTAAAGCCAGGGGAGGGCAAAAATACCATCTCCGCCCTGCAGAGGCCCTCCAGAGGCCAAAAACCCTCCCAGACTCTCCAGGTGAATCGGAAATCGGCTGGCCAGCCCACACATGCATGCTGGAGATGAGCTAGGGTAACAGCTCATGTGCTGGCAGATATGGCTCCATGTGCCACCTGTGGCATGCCATCACTGGTGTAGGAAGCTATAGTACTCAGATTAATAAAGTTTAGTCCATGTAAAGACAACAGAGAAATTTTATTACTATCCAAGCCCACAATCTGGTTTTCGCCCAATGCATCCTTCACCTTTTCTCTAAAAATGTTGTTCAACTTTGGTGCCTATTGTACTATCAAGTATCATATATTAATATGTGTGCTTTGATACATGTGATTGCCATAGTGTTGATTTTTAATGACTAAAACATAGAGATTTTCCAGAAGTATTTATCCTCATCCTGACCCTTTGGTCTTCCAAGAGTTGAACCCATCGCTACTGCAATAAAGTTCATCCACCTTGCTGTTGGTTGTTCTCTTTCCATCCATGTATCCTAGCATTCTGGATTTTTCAAGAGAGCTAGGTTTTCACATAATATGTTCATGATTTGAGCCTGGTCATTTGTGTTTTAAGAGAAAACTCTAGTCTGATTTGTCTGATTATCCTTTTGCTTATTTTCTTGGCATCCTTGGTATTCTAAAGAATCTTTCCCAATATCATAATTCAAAACTCTCCATTCTCTTTTTATCCTGCTTCTTCAAAGTCCCAACATTCTCTGGCATAGACTATCACAGGGGAAACTATCTCCTGCAACATCTGATCTTTGTAGAAATAGAATATCCTGATGTTTGAATATCTTTTCCAAGGTCTTCATTGCAACTCTTAGAGAAACATCTTTCAGCTGTGGCGAGGGGGACGTTTGCCCAGGTTCGCCTGGTGCACCAGTTGCGACCCTACTTGGACCGGGAGTCACTGCTCACGGTCACTCATGCCCTCATCACCTCGAGGCTTGACTACTGTAACGCTCTCTACATGGGGCTACCTTTGAAAAATGTTCGGAAACTTCAGATCGTGCAGAATGCAGCTGCGAGAGCAATCATGGGCTTTCCCAAATATGCCCATGTCACACCAACACTCCGCAATCTGCATTGGTTGCCGATCAGTTTCCGGTCACAATTCAAAGTGTTGGTTATGACCTATAAAGCCCTTCATGGCACCGGACCAGATTACCTCAGGGACCACCTTCTGCTGCACGAATCCCAGCGACCAGTTAGGTCCCACAGAGTGGATCTTCTCCGGGTCCCGTCAACTAAGCAATGTCGCCTGGCGGGACCCAGGGGAAGAGCCTTCTCTGTGGCGGCCCCGGCCCTCTGGAACCAACTCCCCCCAGAGATTAGAACTGCCCCCACCCTCCTTGCCTTTCGTAAACAACTTAAAACCCACCTCTGCCGCCAGGCATGGGGGAATTGAGATCCTCTTTCCCCCTAGGCCTTTACAATTCTATGCATGGTATGTATGTATGTATGTTTGGTTTTTATATTAATTGATTTTTAATCATCAATACCAAATTACTATTGTACACTGTTTTATTGTCGCTGTTAGCCGCCCCGAGTCTCTGGAGAGGGGCGGCATACAAATCCAATAAATAAATAAATAAATAAACTCTGTCTCTAGTATATTTCTTGATTGCTGGTTCTGTTAACGGTGCTTATTGAGCCTAAAAGACAGAAGCCATAGACCATTTCAATAATGTCTCATAATGCTTAGGCTAACAAGTAAACCTAAGCGTGTAATTGTTGTCATTCATTTAACCTTTATATTTAATTTTAGTCCCGTGTTTTCACTATGCCCTTTTAATTATTTGAGTTATTGAATTTTTTTACTATCAGAGTAGTAATCAGCATATATGGTTAATAATGTTTCTTTCTCCAATTTTAAAACTTTGCTCATCTGCTTCCAATCTTGCATTCCTCTATACATATTCATCATTAAGACTGAATAAATAAGGAGGTTTGTCCTATTCTCTTATTGATTTAAAGGCAATCTGCTTTGTCATGTTCTGCCATATTTTTCTTTAGAACATCCCACAACATGCCATGGCCTACATACCATATTTCTCAGAGTATAAAATGCACCTCCCCCACCCACCCCAAAAAAGAGGGTGGAAATGGTGCATCTTATATATATACCCAATACAACCATTTTTGGTCTCCCGAAGCCCCATCCCATGTCCCCTTTTTGCAAAAATGGAATGCACAGAGAGTTTGGGAGGTCTGCAGAGTACTCCTGGGGGCAAAATCACCCTCATTTTTGAGAAGAATGGGCCATTTGTTTTGCAAAAACGGGTGTTTTTGCCTTCCGCCCGCTCCCAGAAGCATTCTGTAGACCTCCCAAACCCCCTGCACGCTCCATTTTTCAGAAAAATAGGTGAAAAACTGGCCCATTTTTGCAAAAAGTGGGCCCATTTTTTGCAAGAGTGCTCCTGGGGGCTGGGGAGAACAAAGACCTTTTTTCTTACTTACCTCTTCAAAATCTTGATGCATCTTATACACCCTGTGCATCTTATACTCCCAAAAATACAGTAATCAAATGTATTTATTTTGTCAATGAAGCACATATTGACATTTTTTTTTAGTATTCTTTGATTTATTTTATTATCCAGTTGTGTATCAGCCATAATGTATCTTTTTTCTTATTTTCCTAAAATCAGCTTGAATAAGTGATGTCTCAATTGTTAGGTGGGACTTCCATTTGCATTGAATTATTCTAAGCATTATTTTGTTAGCATATGAAATTAAAGATATTTATGAGAGCTTGCGCACCCTGCTAAATCTTCTTCTTTGGTATTGGTGTATACCTTGACTCCCAAAAAGTATTTATGATTGTCTCCTGGTGTTAGCTATATTCTCCAGATAATAACCTAGAAACTGGGTGACTTGATCTTCTGCATTAGCTTAGTTGCAACTTCAGCAAAAGCAATTTATGATCTATTCCACAATGAGAAATTGGATATATCTTTGCCATTCTAAATGAATTCTTCCATTTCATTATACCAATTATGAAGTGAGTTTTATTTCTGTTTCTCAAGTGATGTCCCTGTATGTATACATTGGTTTCATCATTTGAAGATGGTGTTAGCTAGGAAGAAATCGTTAGATTGCAGAAACTGATGTCATTCTGATTCATTTACTGTTTTCTAGACCAGTGTTTTTCAACCAGTGTGCCGCGGCACACTAGTGTGCCGCAAGACAGGGTCAGGTGTGCCGCGAAGCTCAGCAAGAGAGAGAGAGAGAGAAAGAGAGAGAGAGAAAGAAGGCAAGAGAGAAAGAGAAAGCAAGCAAGCAAGAGAGAGAGATAAAGAAAGCAAGAGAGGCAGGGAAGGAGGGAGAGATAGAGAGCAAAAAAGAGAGGAAGGAAGGAAGAGAGAAAGAAAGAGATGGAGAGAGAGAGAGAAAGAGGGAGAAAAATAGAGTGAAAGGGAGAAAGAGAGAGAGTTTTTTGTCCAAACTTTTTTTAGCCCCCCCCCCGCTCAATGTGCCCCATGATTTTGTATATGTAAAAAAATGTGCCGCAGCTCAAAAAAGGTTGAAAATCACTGTTCTAGACCGTATAAACCAACTGTGTTTTCCTTATTATTTTCAACTTTGACATTCCAATCCTGAACTACAAGCAACAGTGGAACATCTGTATGCCATAGCAATACTTATTATATTTTTTTGGTCAAATTAATGCAAATTGTCATGGAATGCCTCAGCTCCAAGTGCAATCCTTTAATTAACTTTGGCTAATATGCAAATTTAGGTAGAGTTGGCTATGTCTAATGCCATTTGAGAAATCCAGGGGTCTAAACTAGGTCATAAAATCAATATTTTTGGAAGAAGGCAATATGAATCAGTTCTAAGAATACAGAGATTTATATATGTAAGCCACCAGGACACACACACACACACACACACACACATATACAGCGTATACATAGAGATCATAGGGTTGTAATCAGAACTTATTACTCAAGTCACACTAATAAGCCATTTCACAGGTTTTAAAGGCAGCAAGGTAGTAAGCTGCTTGCTCAGCAGCCCTACTCTAACTGAGTTTTACTTATGACCAGCACAAAATATTTGCTGATCTGTGCACTATGAGATAGGTTAAGGAAGAAAACATTTCAGTTTGAACCAAAAAAGAATCTTTGAGCAGAAGATAGGCTATTATAGAACTTTACTGGAAATTTAGTAATGATACTTTTCATATAAATAAGGTGGAAAATGTACTGGATATAAAGCTATAAAGCTGTACACTATACTATTATAATGCAGGGACAGAATAAATAGCTGTTAAGTGGTGAGGTCAAGGCCTAAGGACCTAATTATAAACCACAAACAGTATAGTGTACAGCTTTATAGAGAGGTTAATTACTGACCTTTTGTTTCCTTGGCATCCAAGATGTTAAGATAAATTTGAATAAACCTTGGTGGTTGTTTTCTACTGAATACAATTTTTGCTTTTCAAGTGATCCGTAATTTTAATTGCAAAAGAAAATAAAGGAATTTTCTCTGTGTCTGTGTTTTTAGGTATTTTATTAAACAAAAAAGAAATTTATTTTTAAATAGTAGAGATAAGCGGCACATAGACCTGAATTTGTTGCAATTTTTTATGCAGAATAAATTGTTGTGGAAGGAAAATTTAAGACATTTATTTCCCCAAATTTCTGAACTTGGTCATTGTCAGCAAGGCCCTCTTCTTTGGGTTTGTACAGGATAGGTTTAACTGTTCTCCCATACAATATTTATAATAGTAATGTCAAAAGTGCTGGTGAGTTTAACTTTTTAAGGTGGCTGTTCTTGACATGGAGCAAGAAAGAGGATTTTCAAGCAATTTGGCTGCGTTTTCTTGTTTTGTTTATGATTTGTACATGTTACGTAATTATGTTTATAGATACTACCCTGTTGATTTGCATGGTCCTTCAATATTTGAAATGTATTGAAACTGATGTTGCAACTTCAGATAACATAACATGATTCTAAATTCTCCAAATGTTTTTTATTGTATCAATTTGACTATACATTAATATTTTAATGTTAAGGCTAGGGGTTCAGTAGAGGTATTACTTGCTCTAGAAACATAGAAACATAGAAGACTGACTGCAGGAAAAGACCTCATGGTCCAGCTAGTCTGCCCTTATACTATTTCCTGTATTTTATCTTACAATGGATATACTCTACAATGGATTGATCTACTTGCTCTTCTGATATTTAAACAGCTGCATGTTGTGCCATTTAAAGTTTCTGAATCATTTTTAAAGACAGCCCCATAATATCACTGGAGAGTAGGAAACTTACAAGGTCCATTATACTATCATTTACTTTGTGGCATTGGTACATGAAAGCCAGGAATCTACAATGTTATTACAGAGGTGAAGGTGGCTGCCTAAGATTGCTGGTTTGTTCAATTCATGTTCATGTGCTATCCACCATGAGCCACCACAGGGGGCAAACTAACTCCACACACAAAGCAGCTAACAGAATTCTGTTGGAGGGCCAGCAACATCTGGGGCTATTTCTCTGCTGGTGTTAGCTTCGCATTCAGGTCATTCAGCTCGCTGGTTTCTTGCACCCACTATTAATTCCACCAGAGTGGTACATATTTGCATTTGCATGCTTTCGAATTTCTAAATTGGCAGAAGCTGAGGTGAGTGATGGAAGTTCACTCCAACCCATCATGCTAAGGATAGAATGTGGAGAATTGACTCTCTCTGGCTGACAAATCCAGTATCAATAGAATAGAATAGAATAGATTAGAATGTTATTTGCTAAGTGTGATTGGACACACAAGGAATTTGTCTTGGTGCATATGCTCTCAGTGTACATAAAAGAAAAAGATACATTCAAGAATCATAAGGTACAGCACTTAATGATAATCATGGGGTACAAATAAGCAATCAGATCATATTAGGAACCAGTCAGTATAAATTGTAAGGATACAAGCAACAAAGTTACAGTCACAGTCATTTGTGGGAGGAGATGGGTGATGGGAATGATGAGAAGATTAATTGTAGTGCTGACTTAGTAAATAGTTTGACATTGTTGAGGGACTTATTTGTTTAACGGACTGATGGTGGTTGGGGAAAAAACTGTCCTTGTGTCTTGTTGTTCTGGCTTGCAGTGTTCTGTAGCATCATTTTGAGGGTAGGAGTTGAAGCAGTTTGTGTCCAGAATGAGATGCCTGTAAATATTTTCATAGCCCTCTTTTTTTACTCGTGCAGTATACAGGTCCTCAATGGAAGGCAAGTTGGTAGCAATTGTTTTTTCTGCAGTTCTAATTATCCTCTGAAATCTGTGTCTGTCTTGTTAGGTTGCAGAACCGAAAGAGACAGTTGTAGAGATGCAAATGACAGACTCAGTAATTCCTCTGTAGAACTGAATCAGCAGCTCCTTGAGCAGTTTGAGCTTTCTGAGTTGGTGCAGATCCCTTTTAACAGGAGATGCTCCTGATGATTGGAGAATGGTCAGTGTTGTGCCTATCCACAAGAAGGGCAGTAGAGAAGAAGCTAGTAATTAAAGGCCAGTTAGCTTGACATTAGTTACAGTATAGTTAAAATGATGGAGACTCTACTCACCTAAAAACCAATAACTTATTGGACCCAAACCAGCATGACTTTACTGAGGGCAAATCATGTCAGACTTATCTCATTGATTTCTTTGACTATTCCACAAAGGTGTTGGATGAAGGTGGTGCCAAATATTGCCTATCTGGACTTCAGCAAAGCGGAAGCACACTGACCCACAGACATTTACACTTGTTCTTTCCGTGGAAGACTAGAGCCACCTTCTCTGTTGACCTAAAAATTGTTATCTTTTCAATCCAGGGACCTATATTCCTGGAAATGTTATCATATCTTTAAAGCAAAAAGGGCATGTCCAAAGCTGCTGCTCTTTTGGGGTGGAACCAATTGCATCCGCTACCTTAATTGTGATTGGTCTGCGTGGAAATCAATAATCTTGATAGTGTGTTTGTTTCCCTGTTGTCAAATTTTTTTTCTTGTCAAAACCCCAGGATTCTCTCCAATTTATCTCTAGGTGACTGTTTGTGTTACTTTATATGGCACAGGTTCGTTATATTCGGATTGATGGCAGCGTGCCCTCGGCAGAACGAATAAATCTTGTAAATCAGTTCCAAAAAGACCCAGATACCAGAGTGGCTGTTTTAAGCATTCAGGCTGCTGGCCAGGTAATTACTTAAAATCTCTCAATCTCTCCCCCCGCCCCCCTCTCTCCCACTCGTGCTCTCTCTCTCCCCCTCTTTCTCTCCCCTTCTTCTATCTCCCTCTCTCTCTGCCTGCCTGCACACACGTGTGAAACCTTCTGTTTGTTCAAATATAAAGCAAAAGCTTGGAGATAAAAACTGTTTCTGTGAACTGATAGAACATCACAAGGTCTGCACCCGATCTGTAAGCACCTGTCTAAGTAAAGCTGCTTGCATAGATTGTGAATTAATTCTTCTTAATTGACTGTTGTACAAAGTATGTTCGTCATTATTATGCATATCAATGTACCTCTAAGAAGCAAATGCAATATAGCCCCATCCTTTTGTTTTAGGATTGTAGGCTTATATTTCCTAAGACATTTGCATAGATTTAACCTTACTAAGTATATCACTTAAATGCATCTTAAAATGATTCCCTGATATAGAACACTGATGAAATCATTTTCAAATTCAGTACTATGGGAAGATACTTTAAATGTTTTTAGGCTGAATAAGTTTGGATAAGTCTGGATTTCTACACATAGCCAGAAAAAAAGATAATATTTGCCAGACCCACAATGGTGTTGGGTGTGGAGTATAAAGAGAAGGGGAACTCAAATTCACCCCACCACCCACCCCCGTTAATCTAAACCTTAGCTCAGGGATCTGCAACCTTAAACACTGAAAGAGCCATTTGGGCCCATTTCTCACAAGAAAAAAAACTCGGGGAGCCATAAAACCTAGGTGTGCGTTGCCACCTCAATGTCACTCATTGCCAGTCACGTGATCCCCTAGCCATGCCTACCTAGCCAGTCATTAGGGCAGAGAACCAGGAACCACAAAACACTTCTTTCTCTTTCTCTCTCTCTTTCTCTCTCTCTCTCTCCCTACCTCTCTCTATGTCTCTCTCCGTATCTGTCTTTCCTCCTCTCCCTCTATCTTTACCCCTCTCTGTTTCTCCTCCCTCTCTCTGTATCTCTCTCTTCACCTCTCTCTGTATCTCTCTCTCCCCCTCTCTCTGTATCGCTTTCTTTCTCTGTATCTGTCTCTCTCCCCCCTCTCTGTATCGGCCAAAGCGCAGCAAAGGAACGCAGGTGGCCACTTACTTGAGGAGGGGTTCCTCATGTGCACACTCCTGGCCCTGTCACAGCTGGGCAGGGGGTCACGAGGAGGAGGAGGGGTGCCTGAAGGGAAGCCTCTGCTGGAGTTCACACTCGTTCCTGAGCCAGCCCGGTTTTCCAAAAAGAAGAAAGAAAAGGAGTAGCGAAGAGCCCCAAGGAAAGCTCACTAGCTTGGTCTCGCCTCGGCTTTCCTGAACTGCAGCGTGGTCATACGAGGTTCGGTGGGCCAGCCCCCTATTCCTGCTGCCCTGAGCTTTTTAAAACCATAGCTGGGCGCTGTGGGCCCATACCCTTTCCGTCATCCCCAGATCCCATTCCCACCCCACCGGCGTTGCCAAGTCAGGGCAGGGAGCAGGTTGCGTGTCTCCCCAAGCAAGAAGGGCTGGAAGAAACTCCAGCCAGGGTGAGGCGCCAGAGAATCACCCTCAATTACTTCTCCATGTCCCACCCTCACCATTACCTTCTCAGGCCAAGCGATGAGTGACAGGGAGGGGAGGGGCCAGCCAGTGATGGGACAGGGAACAGAGGGCCCAAAGAGCGAGCCACGGATTGCCGACACCTGCCTTAACTGGTCAAAATGGTCCTAAATAAATAGGAACAATTCCAATTGCAGAAGGAAAGTTCAGGATTCAGAATTTCTAACTCTTGTTTCTTTTTAAGCAAATTTCTGCAGCCATTTATCGGCTTAGCAAATGACAGATGTCAAAATTGACACATTGCAAAAGTTTTGCAAAAATTCTTTAACTTTTTTCCTTACTATGTATTACACATAGTAAGAGTAAACTAACAACTTCTGAAAATTAGTCACTAATAACCAGATAACTGCTGTTGCCTCCATTTGGGGAGGCTAAAATAAAGCCAAATGATTGTGAAACCAATCAGCACTTCCTCAAAAAAGAAATGCAATTCCATGTAGGGATATTATCATACCAAAAATTCAGATATATTGAAAAATTATAGTGTGGACCTCGGCTACTAGAATACGTTTGCATTGTCACTTACTTTTGTTCATATTTGTGTGTAAAGATTTAACAATTTATTTTTCTACTATTATAGAATAAATGTTTCCTATGTCTACTATTATAGAATAAATGTTAATTTATTTTAAAGAATTTAGCTGAATTTTAAAGAATTCATCTTTTTCTTACTTTTCTCTTTTTCTATTCCAGTTAATAGGTTTTTGTCAATCGTATAATGTATCTTTGAATATTAATAGCTCAGGTTGGTAGTTATGTTGTTGGTTTGAGCTCCGATCTTGGCAATTTGGTTCCCATTTGAGGAGTCATCTTCATTGCTCTGTCGATTGGATAGGTTCTTGATCCAGGCTTGTTCGTTGCTGTGGGGTTTGTTAGCCATGAGTGTCAATAACATGTTTTGTAGGGCAGTGTGCTCCTTTTGCATGCCCTGAAGATGTCTCCTTGAATGGGGACGAAACGTTTGCAACCAAATTGCTAAGCTTGGAGCTCAAATCAACAACATAATGCAGAGCTGATCCAGACAACTAATGTTATTTGCAAAATACATAGGAGCACCATCATTTATGAATTAGTATGTTTATCTATATAATGCAATTTCTTTCTTTCTTTTAATATTTTTTTATTATTTTTCATTAGACAAACAAAAACAAACAACATTTAACATTTAAGGAGCTACCATTGCTCCGCTTATCGCAGAAGTCTAACTAATACAAAAAAACCCCCCAACTATAATCAGATCAATACAGAAATATAACTCACATATGCTACGTTCTTGTTAGATTTAACTCTGTATTCTTTATGTTAATTAATTTTCTTATCTATAAAAATATCAAATACTTAAACTAATATTAAGATATAAAAAATAACACTCCAAAATTTATAATATTACAAAAAATATTCTATATTTATATATTTTTTAAACTATTACATTCTATATATCATTATCTTGTTATAAATTTTTTTAAAATTCACTTATTTGGTACAACTTAAAAAAGAAAACCCTGTCATATTTATTTCTAAATGTTCTCTCATATATGCATACAATTAATATTCAAATTAATATAGTCAAATAATTATAAATTCTTACTTATTTACCGTAATTTTCCCACCATTTTTAAAGTCCCACCATTTATATACTTTGTCCCATATTTTATAAAATTCTGTTTCAGTTTGGTTATTCAAAAGTTTTGTCATCTTATCTAATTCTGCACATTCCATAATTTTTTTAAATAATGCAATTTCTTATGGGATATTTAGGAAGGAGCATCAGAGAAAAAAGCTTTGTTTACTGAGGGGGGAAAATTAGCAACGCTATTTCAGTAAATGGAGAGATATAGAATCAGGGGTGGGTTCCTCCCAGTTCGGACCAGATCACCTGAACTGTTAGTGACCTGCTGGCGATGAAATTTTGGCGTCACGGATCCAGTTCTATCTGTGCCAGTCCATCCACGCCACTATCTTTTTTTTAAAAAAAAAGGTGATTCTTTTCGTTGTTTGTATGGCTTCTCGTTTTCTGTTGTGAAAAAAGGAGCATGTATGGAAGTGAAATTGCAGTAAGGGACACACATGCGCGTAACAAAACGTAAGTGGAACCCACCCTTGGACAGAATGAGATGTCAAATAAGAGTTCCAACTGTAAATGCCTTTTCCCCAACTTGTTAGGTCTTGTTTGAGCAATTTTTTTACATAGAAGACAAAATTTTGTGAACCAAGATAAAGAGGAATGATATTCTATAGTTTCAACACTAAACACTCGCCGAAATTTCTATAAGAGACTGTAAGCTTGCAAAATGCAATGATTGCTCCCTGTTTGATTAATTTCCTCGTTATGTTTAGGGTTTAACCTTCACCGCTGCCACTCATGTTGTTTTTGCTGAACTATATTGGGACCCTGGACATATAAAACAAGCGGAAGACAGAGCTCATCGGATAGGACAAAGTAACTCCGTGAATATCCATTATCTTATTGCAAATGGAACGTTAGACTCTGTAATGTGGGCAATGTTGAATCGCAAGGTATGATTAAATATTGGAGGTCCCGGCTGCTACAGATTTTGTACTGTATTAGTCCTCGATTTACAACAGTTCCTTAGTGATCATTCAAAGTTAAAATGACACTTTAAAAGGCAACATGACTATTATTCACACTTATGACCATTGCAGCATCCCCATGGTCCTGGGATTCCATTCGGATGCTTGACAAATGACTCACATTTATGACGGTTGCAATAATCAGATTCACTTAACAAGTGTGTTACTAGTTTAAGAACTGCAGAGGCTCACTTAACAAATGTGGTGAGCAAAATTGTAAAATGGGGGCAAAACTCACTTAAGAAATTTCTCGCTTAGCATAACTTTTAGACTCAATAGTGGTTGTAAATTGAGGACTACCTGTACATTCTGTGCCGGTCCTTTTTTCACCCCATCTTTTTTTCTATCGAGTTTTACTTGGCTTTGATTCTTAAGAAGAATATTATATATCTGAAAAAACAACTAAAACATAATGGAATGTATAAGTTTCTTAGCTACAAAATTTACTTAGAAACCTCTGGACCGGGAGGGGTTGCTTATCTTTTCCTACAGTGCGCTGCATATGCATTGCAATGTTTTGCACACGTGCCTTAGCGCGGTTTTGCTTCTGCGCATGCACCGAGGGATGATTTTCCTTCTGCACATTCTCAGAGAGCCAAAAATCACGGGAAATTATATTAAAAACATAGCAGCATGCACAGACTGGCACAGACAGACCGGAGGTGTTGCGCCAAAATTGCACAATTGGCAGACTACTACCAGAGCGGCGCCCTAGATCACACTGGTAGAAACCCACCACTGCTCTAGACCCATACTTTAGAAATCAGAAGTGTCTCAGTTATGAAAGCATGAAGATAGTGAAACAGAGGAAATATTTATGTAGGTAATTAGAGCTTGGAAGATGCAGTCAGACAATAATAAGCAGCCTTTACCCTTGGAAATGTTCCATGTTTTGTCTTCATTTATCTTAATCTGACATTAGAGGCCTGAAATCAAGACCCTTGGAATGAAAAAAAGAATTTGTTGAGCTATAGAATTCACGGACTGTCAGATTATTTGGGATGCTCTATCTGTCATCTCTGCAGATTCTGTACTGAAACAAAATTTTTATTAGTGCAACTCGGAGGTCACAAAATAATATGCAAGTTTTCATGTTCTCCATAATTTATTGCAGAGCATGGTAAATAATGCAGGGGGAAGTTATTAGAGCCGTGGTCACATACTTAAGATTTAATATGAGAGAAGTTTCATACATTAACATTAGGCTAGGGTAAGTTTGTAATTGCTTGTAAAGCCTCTCTTAGAGGCTGCTGGGAAGTAGAAATAAGGAATAATTGTTCCTTAATTATTAAAAAGATAATATTGAATTGTATGCTCTTAGAGGCAGACTCTCCAGGTTCTTTGGAAGGTGATTAAAATAGAAACTAGACAGTTTTGATTCTGAGAACTGTAAATAATTTTGGATGATATATTTTGAGAAATGGCAGATCTTTCTTGGTGTTTGGCACTTTTTATCGTTTGGCAGTGTCAAACGAATACAGTCAAACTTTCTCATCTCTTTTTAGGGAAAGTTGGGCATTTGAAGTGGATGTTAATTATGTCCCTGTGACTTCATAAGTGCATTTTGATTTTGACAGGGAGGAACCAGACTTTTAATTTCTATTTCTTTTCTTTTTTTCAATGTATTTTATTAATTTTCTTAAAATAAACAAAACTGACAAACATACATTTAACATAGAAATGGGGTTGTATCTTCCCCGCTTATTCTAGAAGTAAAATTTCAATGCAGAAAAAAGAATACATTCAAAAAATACTTAAAATCAACTTATTACTTTAAACGAAAAGAAGAAATTTGTTTTGCCTTATGTAATAAATCTTCATACATAAACTAATTCTAACATAACTCTTAAATCATATCCCTGCTAATTCTAACATAACTCTTAAATCATATTTCTGCTAATTCTAACATAACTCTTAAATCATATCCCTGCTAATTCTAACATAACTCTTAAATCATATTTCTGCTAATACAATTCTGTTATTTTTTTTTAACTTTTAATATTTCTTCTTGTTTATCCATATATACACTTTGTTCCATATCTCATAAAATTCTGTTTCTTCTTGATCTTTTAACCGTCTTGTCATCATATCCATTTCAGTGCAGTCTAATATTTTCTTAATAACTTCCTCTTCCTTGGGGATATTTTCCCCTTTCCAATTTTGGGCGTATATTATCCTGGCCGTGGTCAAAATATGAATAACTAGGTGTAAAATTTCTTTCTTATATTTCTGATTAGTTATGCCCAGTAAATAAAATTCCGGGGTTATTTCTATCTCCTGTTTTACTATTTCTTTTATTATTCTTTCTATCATTTTCCAATAAAGCTTAACTTTACTACACGTCTATTTCTAAGTGTTTTGTTCTCTGTTTTGCTTGCCATCTTAAATGCTTATTATAAGTTGGGTATGCATAGACAAATAATATTGTGGGGTTGTTTTTTTTTTTAAAAATGTTTTATTTACTATTTAGGCCAAAGTGACAGGTACCACATTAAATGGCAAGAAAGAAATGCTACAGGCACCTGAAGGTGACAAAGATAAATGGAATTTTTTGAATTTTGCTGAAGCCTGGACCCCAAATGAAGACTTAAATGAAATCAAGGATGAGGTCTTATTCACCCATGTAAGAATATACTGTACATATCTAAATCCTATTTGGTATCCAAAACTATGTTTTTGATATACAAATATGTCTCATTTTGGTTAAGATCTATTATAATAACTGACTTTCACACAGCATTCTATTTTCATGAATAGTAGCTATTGCAATGCTGTTTTAGAATTATGAATGGAGTGAAATGTCCATAGGAATATATTTTATATTTAAAGCACTGTTTTCTTTTTTCTTAAACCCATAGGTATGGTTTCTATAGGATTTGCTGACCTAGACGTTTGGGAGAAGCAGCTGACATTCCACATGCCATGATGTTGCACAAATGATTCTAATTAGATACAATATGTTATTTGTGTAATGGCATTGTGACAAGTGTGACATTATCAGTGCTTCTAGCAGATGCTTATGTCTACTGATTATAATTCTGTTTGGACTTTGATAAGTGTGTTGGGAGTTTTAGCGTTTTCTGCAGAAACTTAATGGGAGATTATATCAAATTAATTTGTCTTAATACTTTGGTTCAGGGTTTACTCAAATAGCATTCTGCATATTATCTAGGGCATTAGCTTCATTATAAGCTACATTAATAATTCTTCATATAAATGTCAAAATGTGAAATCTAAAAATGATCACCATTGGCAGGACAGATCTCTGTCTTCCGAGCATTATTTTCCTAATCACAAAAGGCAGGTTCAGAATTAATTACACGGCTCATTATTTTTTAAGAAAGTAGTCAGTTAATGTCATTTGAGTTTCAAAATTGGATCCAAATCCATAGAAATAAACATGATTCCTATTGTTCTAACCACAGCAAAGATTAAAATGAGTTAAATGTATGTTATTTGACCAAAACATTAGTATTAATAGTTTATTTTGTGAAATTTACTTGCCAAAACATGAATAGTTCATTTGGTGAATTTTGTTTAAATGTCAAAATATTAGCATTGATAGTTCATTTTGTGATATTTGTTTAAAATGTCAAAATATTAGTAATAATAGTTTGTTGTGTGAAAGTTATTTAAAAGTCTGGAGTAAGTAGTACTGATGCAAAACCTTACTATTTAATTTGGCATCTAACAAACCAATTTGCTTTAAAAACTCTATATGCAAGACTCCAACTTAAAAAAAAAGAATAATGTTGACAGAATGTTGATACTAATGAATTTCTCTATTCTAAAATATAGAATATTACTTTTTTCCCCTCTTTAATATGTCAAATTGCTTGTTAAAATTCAAACTACAGACTTATGATCACAATTGAGCCTGGAATTAGTTGCAAGTCAATGTCATAAGTCAAGTCACCACATGATCTAATTCAATTTTGTGACCATTTTTACAACAATCATTAAGTGAATCAGTTGGTTATCAATCTAAATCCAACTTAATCAATGTGATTGATTTTTTTTTTTGCTGGAAAATGGCAAAAATCACAAAATATAATTGTGACTTCAGTACAATGAACTGATAATAAATGTGAGTCAGTTGCTAAACACCTGAAATGTAATTATGTGGCATTTGTAACTTCAAGGACAATCGTAAATTTTTTTTCAAGTTTGTCGTAACTTTGAATAGTTGTTAAGTGACCAGTCATAAGTCAAGGACTGCCTATTTCTAAAATGGTGAAATTGAAATAGGAATTGGTTGGTTGGTTGGTTGGTTGGTTATTCATTCATTCATTCATTCATTCATTCATTCATTCATTCATTCATTTGATTTATAGACCGCCCTTCTCGCGGACTCAAGGTAGCTTACAAGAACTACTGATAGTAATAGGTAATGAAGGGGCATCTTTGTGTTAAACAAAGTAATGGTTGTTGGGTCTTCCATCCTAGTTTGAAAAGGAGAAGCAACATGATATTCGTCACTTCTTTTCGCCAACACAAGATATGGAGAAAAAGCAAAAAATTGATTCCTGTTATAATGCATCTCCATACTTGAGTTCCAATTCTCCTCGACCGTCGGAGGAAAAAGATCTGGAAAGTGGCAAAAACATAGATCCCCAGGAGCCAGAGGATCTAGATGAGATTTGCAGGGAGGCAAAGAGACCAAGACTTGTAGATCCATCTACACCCAAGCTTGTTGCTAATAGGGGAAAGAGAAAATGTTTGTTTAGAAAAAGAAACAATTCATTTTCAGAAGAAACTTCTCGGGAGGAGGAGGAGGAATGCATCCTTTTACCTGAGTCAACAAAAGGATTTGCCTCTGAAGTAACCTGGCCTTGCAGTCTTTGCACTTACAGTAATAATTCATTGCTACCTTATTGTGAAATGTGTGAATCTCCTCGCAGAAAGAATAGTGAGTAAAAATATTTGCTCCTGTTAGAATATTTTTTCATTGTTTTAACACATCTTGTTGGTCTGTTTGTATTATAACACATATACAAAAATATCCTAATGTTTAATGTTAAAAGCAGATATTAGCAGTTGGGCCTAAAAGTGTAATGTTGCATAAATTAAGGATTTACAGAAATAAATGTAATTGTCCATGGTATAAATTTAATTTGTATGATATCTTATTGTTAGACGTGTTGAAAGAAGCAACTTTTGTTAGTCTTTATTACTGCATCTGTGGCATTTCTCCCTTCCTCTCCCTGAGTAATATACATAGAGTCTTGAAAGAAAGCAGCAATAGGAAAACTCAATTGAAGGATAGATCTTATTTCATCCCCAAGCATGTAGGATATAGGCCATGTTTTACCTCAGATACCTGAAAGGAAGTGTTGCTAGTAGAAAAAGAGTGGGACCAGAACAAAAGCTAAATTCAGTGGAATTGAAGCCTAAAATAATTACATTATTTTTTTAAAAGTACAGTGGTACCTCTACTTAAAAACATCGCTACTTAAGAACTTTTCTAGATAAGAACCGGGTGTTCAAGATTTTTTTGCCACTTCTTAAGAACCATTTTCTACTTAAAAACTCGAGCCCGGAAAAATTTCCCAGGAAATTTGAGAACGGCACAAAGGCTCAGCCAGTTTCCTGTCATTCCCCCTTTAATCCCAGCCATCTTGGGCTTTTCTGGGCTGCCATAGGAGCCTTTCGGTGGTGCTTAAGGAGACTTTGGCAGCCCAGAGCGAACGGAGTGTTTTCCTTTCTCTGGGCGCTTGGAGAGGGAATAAACCACTTTGCTGTGGTGACTCCCCCACACTGCCTCCCACACACCCGGTGCGAGGTTGCCTCCTGGAGCGTCTGAGCGTGGAAAGCCAAAAGGGGGCGCTTTGCTCTGGCCAAATCAACTCGGCTTTAGCCAAACCAAGGAGTCACCACAGTGAAGGAAAGGCGCTGGTTACAAAGCGAGTGAGCGAGAGAAGAGGGGGGGCCCTTCAGCATGGGAAGGAAGAGGCAGCAGGTAGCAGCAGCAGCCGTCACCTTTCGGTCAAAGCGGAATGTTCCCCCCTCTCGCCCACCTGGGTTTCTCTGGCGCAGCATATGGGAGGCAGCCTTGTGCCAAGTGTATGGGAGGTGCGTGCTCCTCCTCCCTGCCTCAGAGTCCCTCTTTTTTTTTAAGCCTTAAAGTTTTGGATTTTTTTTATTCCCCTCCCTCTTTTTTCTACCACACAATACTAGGACAAGGGGACACTCCCTAAAGCTCATAGGTAAGAAAGTGAGGACAAATCAAGGGAAATATTTCTTCACCCAGAGGGTCGTTGGTTTATGGAATTCACTTCCAGAAGAGGTCATGATAGCTGTCAGCCTTGATAGCTTCAAGGCAGGATTAGACAGATTCGGTGGTTATTGAAACGGATGTCCATGTACCGCCTCTATGTTGGTTGAAACAGGCAGAATTCTCTTGAGTACCATTTGTTGAGGGTCAAGGGAAAGGGAGGGTTTTGCCTTCTCTTTCTGCTCAAGATCCCCATGGACAATTGGTGCGCCACTGTGTGACACAGAATGCTGGACTCGATGGGCTTTGGCCTGATTCAGCATGGCTCTTCTTATGTTCTTATGTACCTTACCTTCTTCCTTTGGCAGTGACTGTCCCCCTCCTCTTCTTCCTCCTCCTCCCACCCAAAGTCTGAGCTTTTATTTCTTTCCTAATGGGTTTGCATGCATTATTTGCTTTTACATTGATTCCTGTGGAAAAAATTGCTTCTACTTATAAACCTTTCTACTTAAGAACTTGGTTACGGAACGAATTAAGTTCTTAAGTACAGGTACCACTGTATTGATAATGAGTGGCATGGTGGCCTAGAGGTGGGTCTCTCACCAACCAATTAGAAGGTTGTGAGTTTCATCCTAGGTAGCGGCAGATATTTTTATCTCCGCATAATGAGAAAATATCTGCTGTGAACCCTATGTAGGCATCAGGAAGGGCATCCAGCCAGTAAATGCTTAACTTCATTCAGTCACCCCAACTCCACCCTGATGAACATTGTAAGAAAACAAATTGCTGATATGAATATTTTGCAATTATTCTATAATTACCCTGTCTGTGATAGTTCTATGCTAATTCTTAAAGGTTTGGACAGGGAGAGGTACAGTACATGTAGGTCTTCATTTAGCACATGCAATTGTTATTTATTCAAGTGTTAAATCTCAGGTAATACCAAAGCATAGCATTGCTACATGCTACAGAGGTAATAATAAACGTAAAGAAAGTAATTAGAAACAGTTGCAGTCTTTACAAATATATTGATATAATTAATAAATGGGTACAATGGAAGGCAGTTTAAACAAAGTAGTTTATAGGATTTTTTCACCTTTTTTATTTTTGACACATTTTTCTTACACTTTTGCTTTTTAAAATTTTTTTCTACTTATAAATAGTGAAGATATCAATATTAATACATTTGAAGTGTTATTGGATTATCTAGTTACATTTTAAGATAGCATAATAAATAATTCTAGACAATTAATGAAATAAAATATTTCAAATTTTATTATAATAGAAAATTTTATTCATATTGTTCTTTTTCCACTTTGTCTTATCAGCCTTTTTATTTTATGTAGCTTTTTATTATCTTCCTTTAATTTTTTAAAATATACCATTTAAAAAATTGCTAGATGTTTGCTGTTTGCTAAATGACTGCTGTTATTTTTGTACCCATAGTTACTGTGTATGAACATAAGAGAAGTAATTTTGCAGGCACATATCCTGTTCTTTAATTTGAGAATCATCTATGTAATTACTTATGGTTAACTACAATTAACCGCTACTCGTCTCTTGAGAACTAAGTAATAGACTTTATAAAAGGAATGTACCTTAGCATTTATGTTATTTTCTCTCCCATCAACATATTATATAATTGTTATTCCTTTTTGCTTTTTAACACTCATAGCTATACCAAAGGAAAGTCAAATTGGTTTTCTCTCTGCTGAAAGTGAAGAGGAAAATGCAATAAAAAACCACATGCAGCTTAATGGCATTGAGATGACAAAGGAAGAAACAAATAAAAAATTTGACTGCTGCAAGCAAGAACTCAAAGAAGGTAATAAATATTGTGTTTTCTTGTGGCATTAATTATTACATGTTCATAAACGTGTAAATCTAGAAGTTTGAGAACTATCAGCTCTTCACACAATAGTCAGTGTGTGAGTATCATTTGTAAAATGTTTAAATGATGAGAAAATTTCTATCTAGTCTAAGAGCAAATGTGGAATGAAGTGCAGTATGAAGGGGAATGAGAGGAAGACTTGGTATAGTAGTAGAAGTCAAGTTGTTCAACATCGGAACACAAAACTCTACAAAGAATGTAAACATGTTGGTTCTTCCTTTCCTCTGCTATTGAATATAGTGCTTAGAAAGACATACAAGATGTCATCAGTACATTTTGGAGACAATGTGAGGGCTAGAGTTTGCATTCTGGAAATTTAGACATGGCACGAAAATGTCCTATTGGGAAAATTTGTCTACCAAAATTAACTTCTTTCTTTCTCTCTCTCTCTCTCTCTCTCTCTCTCTCTCTCTCTCTCTCTCTCTCTCTCTCTCTCTCTCTCTCTCTCTAAGAAATAATAGAAAAGAAGGTATAGTAATAGAACATATCAATGAAAGAATAGAAGAAGAGATATAGGGATAGAAGAAAGGTATAGGAGAGCAATAGGACAGGGGACGGAAGGCACTCTAGTGCACTTGTACTCGCCCCTTACTGACCTCTTAGGAATCTGGATAGGTCAACCGTAGATAATCTAAGGGTAAAGTGTTGGGGGTTTGGGGATGACACTATGGAGTCCGGTAATGAGTTCCACGCTTCGACAACTAGGTTACTGAAGTCATATTTTTTACAGTCAAGTTTGGAGCGGTTAATATTAAGTTTAAATCTGTTGTGTGCTCTTGTGTTGTTGTGGTTGAAGCTGAAGCTGAAGTAGTCGCCGACAGGCAGGAAGTTGCAGCATATGATCTTGTGGGCAATACTTGATTAACATAATTGTCTCTCTCTCTCTATAAACAAGATTACACTTTTAAAAATATTACACAATATTCATCTGATAAATTAGAAGTGAGAGCCAGTTTAACTTAGTCATTAAAGTTAACTGCATTAGAAACTGGGATACTCTTGAGTTCTAGTTCTGTGTTCGGCAGGGAGTAGGTGACTTTGGGCTAGTTGCTTATCCCTCATTGCTAGGAAAAAGGATGGCAGTAGCAAATAATTTTTGAAAAGAATGGCAAGAACCTATCCATGGAGTTCAAGTCATAAAGAAAACTTAATTTATACATAGCTTTAATGCATACAATTGGCTTTGGACATTAGCCAGATAAGGATGGCGTGCTTTGACATGCTAATGAAATATAATAATACAAGTGCTATATAACATCTTAATATATTTCCAATAATAATCTTTTACCTCTTCAGAACATTGCCATAGAGCAGTGATGGAGAACCTATAGATTAGATTTATTGGATTTATATGCCGCCCCTCCCCATAGACACAGGTGGCTCACGGAAAAAGGTTTGCCCTTACTGCCATAGAGAAAAGAAACATGAGCTGTGTTTTTGGCATATCTAGAGCAGGTGTCAAATGTGTGGCACTATTATTATTATTATTATTTTATTATTTTATTATTATTAATTTGATTTGTATGCCGCCCCTCTCCGCAGACTCGGGGTGACTCACAACGATAATAAAACAATGTACAAAGAACAAATCTAATATTTTAAAAATATCTAAACCCCATTATTTAAAAAACATACAACACAAGCATACCATACATACCATGTTGTCATCACGTGACATATCATGACTTTTCCCCCTTCCCTAAACCGAGGATAGGCGTGGCCAGAATGTGACGCATCTGGCTGTGAGTTTGACACCCATCCCTGATTTAGGTCTTAAAGGATCCTTGCAAATAAGAATTAGAAGCTTGGTCTGGATCTAGGTTTAGATCAATTCAATATTTACTACAATAGACTATTATTGTTCTCTATTGGGAATTATGGCACAGGACCAGATTATCTCCGGGACCGCCTTCTGCCGCACGAATCCCAGCGACCAGTTAGGTCCCACAGAATGGGCCTTCTCCGGGTCCCGTCAACTAAAAAATGTCATTTGGCGGGACCCAGGGGAAGAGCCTTCTCTCTGGTGGTCCTGACCCTCTGGAACCAACTCCCCCCAGAGATTAGAATAGCCCCCACCCTCCTTGCCTTTCGTAAGCTCCTTAAAACCCACCTCTGCCGTCAGGCATGGGGGAACTGAGATATTCTTTCCCCCTAGGCTTCTACAATTTATGCATGGTATGTTTGTATGTATGATTGGTTTTTATAACAAGGGTTTTTAGCTGTTTTAGTATTGGATTGTCATTTGTCACATGCTGTTTTTACCACTGTTGTTAGCCGCCCCGAGTCCACAGAGAGGGATGGCATACAAATCCAATAAATAAATAAATAAATAAATTTGAGATAGTATTAGTTACTATTATCCATATATCTTGAGTAAAGGAAAAGATCCAACATTGGCGACCCAATATAAAGATACTTCCTCAAATGTTTTTCTCATATGATTTTGGTGAGAGGTAGGCCTCATTTAAGTTGTTTTAAATACAGTAGTCCTTGCCTCACAACTACCATTGAGGCTGGAACTTTGGTTGTAAGCATTGCAATTATAGGTTGAATCACTAGGTTACATAAATCTATCAAGTACTAAATAACCCCCATGCCACCACAGACTGGGTAGGATCTAAGCATGTAGTTGCTCCCTAGGAACTTTCCTGGTAAATCAGATGGAACATGTGATGGCATGTTCATTATAATAATTGTTATAAAGAGATGAAAGTAAAATTATTTTGTAATAAAACTCAAATAATTTTTGTTTACAGAGTGTTCAAATGATTCAGAATCCACCCCAACATATCAGAGTCTAATGTTCTATGCAAGTAGGAATACTGACCGAATTCATGTCTACACAAAGGTGGGAAATTAAATTTGGATTCAAAGAAGCACATCTAGTAATCTGATTAGTGCAATAGTTTCTATTTCTTTTGCTCATGATTTTTCTATACCTTCTAAAAAAGCATTCTTGAAGGGCTATAAAACTATAAGTTGTTGAATGGAATTGCATCAAAGAGGCTAAGTTTTGAGGGACATAAGTTAAAAGGGGTGGATGGAAACTGAGAAGACAAGTTGCATATGCATTCTTATTTTTTTGCTGTTTTTCTAGTTTACTTCTGTTCTGTGGCTTCTCACTGAGTCATTCTCTTTTAAGATTGAGCCCTGGATATTGCAGTATCAACTATATTACAATTCCTATTCAGTGGGTGTACAATTCCTGGAGCATTCCATGATGTGGCAATATAATCCACTATGAATACTGGCTTTCCACCCATTCTTGCCTTCTATTGCCATTCTAGATAATGTAATTTTCAAACTAACTGAGTTAGTTGTTGCGTGGAATAGTCCCATAAGCAACATTTGCCTATGATGTTGCTGCCATGTCCTCAGGACATCTCTGTCCTAGGAAGAGATATGTTGGTCTCTTCAAAGCAGATTTGAAGCTCTACATGACCAATTGCTCTAGGATTGCTGTTTTCTTTACAGATATTACATTTGTATCTTCGGATTTTTCCCATGTCCATATTCTGTTGTCTTTGGAGATCAACCTTATCATTATTTAACGTTTAGGCTGAATTTGCAGAAGGCAACAGTTAATATCTCTTTAAATCTTGATAGCATTTATTTTGTTGCCAGATGCTCAGATCAGAAACCAACTACGGTATCTAATTTTTCTTTGTATTATTTCATTTCTATAACAAGCAAGTTTCTTAAATGGTGTGTTTCTTAATGCTGGAAGTCCATCTATCTCATCTAGTGGAAGACCCAGTTTACAAGCTGCAAGACTTGTAAATTTATTTGTGATTTGATTTGATTTTTATGCCGCCCTTCTCCTTAAACCCAGGGCGGCTTACAACATTTATTTATTTATTCATTCATTCATTCATTCATTCATTCATTCATTCATTCATTCATTCATTTATTTATTGGATTTGTATGCCGCCCTCGGGGCGGCTAACAGCAACAAGAAAACAGTGTACAATAGTAATCTAATACTAAAAACGATTAAAAACCCATTAATATAAAAACCAAACATACATACATACATACCATGCATAGAATTGTAAAGGCTTGGGGGAAAGAGGATCTCAATATGTTAGCAATAGCACTTTTTTAACAGAGCCAGCATATTGCCCCCACAATTGGGGTCCTCATTTTACCCACCAAGGAAGGATGGAAGGCTGAGTCAACCCTGAGCCGGCGATGAGATTTGAACCGCTGACCTACAGATCTACAGTCAGCTTCAGTGGCCTGCAGTACAGCACTCTACCTGCTGTGCCACTCCGGCTCTTTGTCCTTCGAAAGCTAATCTATAAATTTGAGCTGTGTCTAAAAAGATAGTTTTGTTATGAGTTGGCAAACAACAGTCCTGCAGACCAGTACCCATTCTAAGAGAAGATTTCTAGTTTTTTTTGCAGTCTTTTTTTGTGTGTGTCAGGAAGCTATATGGCTTCAGTCCCCTAGCAGACAATCTTTACAGAACTCTATTCAACCAGCATATGATTATCATACCCTTCTCCAAGTAATAAACTAGGTCATCCATGTGTGAATTACAGATTCTAACCAAAGAAACAGTTATTTATCTATGACATCTATCATAGATATCCTTGTGCCCCACTTCTGATCAAATGATATTAATCTCAATTTTACTAGGTCAGTCTCTGGGAAAATGAGAGGGTTTAACGTGAGCTGAGTAGAAAAAATGGCATGTACAACAAGAAGTCCGTATTCTGCAAGTTACCACATTACACAGAGAAGTAATGTGTACTCAGTGATGTAATCCATTTGACAGATGGCCACTTCAGTTATATGTAAATAACTAGTTCTTCCTTGAAACCATTAGCAGACTGAATAACTTCCTGATCTAAGATACTAAGTGTCTGTTATTTGATTATCCAGGATGGAGAGCCTCTCAGTTGCAATTTCATTCCACTTGATATAAAAGTAGACAACTGGGAAGATTTACCAGCATGTTTTCAACAAAAACAGAATCGTACATTGGTAAGTTTAATTCTGTGATCCTTGATAAAGCTACAAATAAAGCCCGAAGTATATATTTTGACTATATTGACCTAAATTGATGTCTAAGTGTTGTTTTCGTTTAGTGATACCTAGTCCTTTTTTTGGGGTGGGGTGGGGTGGGTGAGAAACAAGGACTAAATTGCTTAATTTCATATGTACTCATAATACTTACTTATGCTTTTTCTTTTCATGATAAGTAACATCGTGCAGGGCCCAGAAGAAGAGGAAGACATAATAGAGAAGGGAAGGGAATGGAGTGGGAATGGAATACTTTATTTGGCCATCTGATTAGACACAAAGAATTTGTCTGTGCTGCAGAAGCTCTAAGTGTACCTGCAAAGCAACAGGCTAATAATAATCATAATGTTGATACCAATAAGAGGAGTAAGCAAAGGCATACAAAACCACAAGTTAAGAAAAGGAATGAAAATAACATTGAATTTTGTTTATACTACCACCATTAACTGTTTCCACTATGTTCCTATGCCAAATTGTTTTAGTGGCTTTCAATTTTTCACCTCTGTCTTTTTTTAGGATCTCATCCATTCAGCCACAACTTCTCAGCCTTTTTCACCTTTTCACATTCACTCTTCCTTCCTGTATTTGTTTAATAATTCAAGCGTATTTCATTCTCTCTGTATGTACAAACGACTTTGATGTATTTCTTTAGTACTGATCACTCACTTTTGCATTAGTTCCACATTTATTATCATCTGTCTCTCCTTGATTCTTGTAACCTGTTTGCATTATATTCAACTTCAATGCTTTTCCTGAAATACTGACATTTTCATTTAAGAGAACTGACAGAAGCACATTCTTCTTTCTTTTTTTGTTTCTTTTACTTCTTTTGACAAACATTCCCATGATAGACTATGTATTATTTTTCTACCAATGTCGTTATAACTTGAAAATTCCATTTCTTTATTTTTCTGATATGCTGTTAAAAAAGTACATAAATTCATTTACTGTATTATTTTAGCTTTTAGCCATTTACATATAACTTGCAATTTTTCATTTGATTTCCCCTGTCAAACAAATTACCTTCCTCTTTGATAAACTAATGGTTAGATCTGTACACCTCAGTGCTACACGCTGTCTTGTGTTGTTTTGCAAAATTATTCATGTTCTTAGCGAATATGACAACAATATCTGCATGCACATTTCTGTCCCTATCTCAAGATTTCCTTATAAATTATCCATAAATAAATTATCAATCAAAAGAACCTCAAACATCCTATGTCTTACTTCATGCTTAATGTTGAAGCATTTGCTGAGCTTCTTCCTTATTGTCACATATACTTTACTACACAATTGCATTGATTTAATTTGATGTAATTAACTGTTTGGGTTTTTTGAATCCGACAGGACATACAACCTACAAATATTTATTTCTGAAAAACCAAATGAGGCTCTAGTGGATTTCTCTTCTCCCCCCCCCCCTTTATTGTGCAAGAATATCTGAAAATACTAAAGTGTTGATTGCTGAAGTCATCAGCTGCTCCTGTATTACAAAGCAAAATATAAAATAATAAATGCCAATTAATATTTTATGTATGTACAAGAACAATGAAGCCTTTTCTACTTTCAGAGGTGTCAAAGACACACTAGGAATACACAGGAGCCTTTCTGTTAAATGCAAGCACTAACATTTGTACAGTGCATACAAGGTTCACAGCCTTATAACGGAAGATCTTTTCTCATTGAAGAGATTGAGGCTGAAAAAATAGTTTGGTTAACGTAACCTAGTGTAATAAATGTTTGAGAAAAACAGAATTCAAGCTGAGAAATTCTTGCTTGTCACCCAGTATCGACCCACTGGGATATATATCTATAGCCATGATTGAATGGATGTATGCATTTGCTAACCTCTAGAATGATCAAGGCAGGATAATCTATCGCTGCCCAATTGTTGACAAGCATAGCTCTTAGCATGCTGATTGAAATGGATGGGAAACGAAATTTATCAAGAGAATTTAAATTCCATGGCAAGTTCTCTTTGAAGCTACACTAATGCTCACCCGCTTGTCTTTCTCTCTGCTGTGATTTGTGATGCAATAGTAGAGGTGAGGGCTGGTTCAGTAGACATTTTGTGATCTACAGAGATTAGATGTGACTGAGTTCTTCTGTGCACCTGGGGTTCCGTATCCCATCAATACTGAGGCTTAGGAAAAATGTCATTTATCTTCGAAATAGTTGAATGTTTGTACAGGTAAATGACACAAAGAGCACGTCATTAGTTGAAATGATTTTAAAACCTGTTATCTATTGGGTGTATGTTTCAAAGTAAAATCTTTGCAGTTTTAATGAATCATTCTTTTCTAGATACTGAGGTTTGTGAGAGAATGGAATAGCCTAACAGCCATGAGACAGAAAATTATCAGAAAAAGTGGCCAGACTTTTTCTCATCCTGTTCTCGCTGCTGAAGAAATATTGTCTAAGCAACAAGCCAAACTCACCAGTACCCAACGGTGTGTGCTGCTAGCCTCTTCTCTACTCTGGTCTAAGTATTACATCTCAAGCAGTTATACTGTACTTTCGTCATGATGATACTAAATGAAGTGACAATCTTTCTTCTTTTTAAAATGTCTTTGTATCCATTCCAAAATGCTTTTCAAATTGTTGGAAGGGGGGGGAATGCAGTAAGTGCTTTCACAAGGTTTGCATTTCCCCGTTGTTCCACTTGACATTTTTGATAGTCTTATCACCAGTTCTGGTTTTGTCGCGAAAGGACAGTGAAATGCTACTAGGAGAATGGATGGATGGATTATGTTTGCCATTTTTGGGGTGAGATACTGCAGTGGGCTGCTGCATGGACGGTCCGATACGCCATCTCGGTAGAAAAACTGTAGAGGCAAATGCAACTGCGCCCCTGATGCAAGCACACACATGCCTGCGTGAGTTTGGGCTTCTTGCATGCGCGAGAAGCGAAATCTTTCGCAAGGATGCTTGTGCGCACAGGATCTTGATGATTTTTGGTGCATTTTTTTATGCTTCCACACATGCATGGTAGCAAAGAAATCACCGGAAATTGGCCAAATCCCATGCACGCGATCATCCTCGCATAAGATTATGCTTCCTGTGCATGTGCAGAAGCCAAATATTGTGCAGGAAGCATGCATGCCTGTGCCAGTCACCGGGAGCACCGGTGATGGGGAGCCTTTCACTGGTGAGATACCATCAATATGCAGTTTATACCCAGCTTTACAACTTTTGCCCTGGACCTTAAGGGATACTACAGACATCTTTTCTAATATCTGATGGGGCGGAATAGGATCTGACTTCATTCTACTAAGACAGAATGGCTATGGTTATTTGAACCCTCTGAAGAAAAAGTTCTTTCACCTCTAGTTCTAGGGGCTCTCCTACCCCAAAACACCAGATGCGCAATTTGGGGTCCTCCTAAACTCACAGCTTCTGCTCAAAGAGCAGGTTGCAACCATGGTTAGGAAGGCCTTTGCACACCTTTGGGTGGTGTACCATTTGCACCTCTACTCACCTGGGAGACACTGCTCAGAGTCACTCATGCCTTTGTGACCTCCCCTTTAGACAATTTTAACATGCTTTCTGTGGAACTGCCTCTGAAGAACATTTGGGAATTTTAACTGATGCCCAACGTGGCGTTGCAGGCGGTAAATTGCGCCAGATATGCAGCACATATCACGCCACTTTTGCTTGAGATGCTTTGGTTATTGGTGTGTTTCCAGGTGCAATTCATGGTTCCGGTTGTCTGCTTTAAAGCCCTACAAGACTTGTGACCAGGTTTGATTTTATTTTATTTTATTGGATTTGTATGCCGCCCCTCTCCGTAGACTCGGGGCAGCTAACAACAGTAGTAAACAGCATATGACAATCCAGTATAAACAGTTAAAAGCCCCTATTGTAAAACCAAACATACATACAGACATACCATGCATAAAATTGTAAAGGCCTAGGGGGAAGAGGGTCTCAATTCCCCCATGCCTGGCGGCAGAGGTGGGTTTTAAGAAGCTTACGAAAGGCAAGGAGGGTGGGAGCAATTCTAATCTCTGGGGGGAGTTGGTTCCAGAGGGTCGGGGCCGCCACAGAGAAGGCTCTTTCCCTGGGTCCCGCCAAGCGACATTGTTTAGTTGACGGGACCCGGAGAAGACCCACTCTGTGGGACCTAACTGGTCACTGGGATTCGTGCAGCAGAAGACGGTCCCTGAGATAGTCTGGTCCGGTGCCATAAAGGGCTTGTTGCCTGAGGGATGGCCTTTTTTCCCAAGAATCTACTCATCCAACCCAATCTAGCAGAATGGGCATGCTGCAGATCTCATCAGCAAAGTGATTGCTGGCTAGCAGGGACAAGACAAGCTTTTTCTGCAGTGGCTCCAACTTTATGGAGATTAGAATCAGCCCAACCCTGCTACAGCTTTAAAAACCGGGCTCCCAAACATGGGTGCTGATTGGGTCCTGTTTCCTGGCTGAATTGCTAACTCGCCAAGAATCTTGCCTGACATGTATGTTTACTTTGGATGTTTTTATTGTTTTTATAGTTTTAAAATGTTTTTAATGTCTTAATTGTAATTCATTTTTTGAATTGTAAGCCGACGATTCATTGACTTGAGATGGGCAGCTATAGAAATTGAATAAATAAAAAATCTTAACGAAGTAGGAAAAAAAGTTTTAAAAAGTGGTCCCGGCCCTAAAATAGGACTTTAAAGTCTCATTATTGCTGTTGTGCATATATATCCACAGATTCTACATGGGCTGCTGTTAAAAATCAAGTAGCAGATCATCACTCAATATATTTGCACAGTAGAGATGTAACTTTTTCACCACATATGATGATGATGAGCTTGTGTGAAGCAAATGTTCTACAAATATATCATTTCTTTTTCCAGATTTGAGTGCTAAGACATAACTGCGAATAGAACATAAATAGAACAAGCTAAAATAAAGTTTAGAAAAATTTTAAATGCTGAATACATAATCACTCTTAAGAACATAACAATAAGAAATTCCTCATAATATATTTTTCGGTTTTGGGGTTCAGTTATAAACCTTCAAAATATTAGCAAAGCTTTTTAATTCTCATTCCTAACAAGAATAAAAATTTAAAAATAAGTTTTACCACCCCACCCCAACTAGGCTGCTAAAACAAAGCTTGTTAAGTAAATAGACTATTTCTGAATGTTGAGGATTTGTGGAATCCATAGATCATATCCTAAAAACAGATTTTCTGGTTACCACGTATACAGTACAGAGAAAAATTTTGTTCTGAAATTCAGTATCTGTTTGTTCGACTACTGTTTTTCACATAGCTCCTTCCCAATAGTCTATTTTTCAAATCTTATGAGAAAAAGTTGGATCCAGAAACTAAAATCTGTTTCGTTGTAAGACATCCTTACCTAACATTAACTTTTTAGAAATAATGATGGGTAATCAATGCCATAGTTTGCCCTTGGCAGAGAGGGATCACCTTGTGGGGGGCCATCTGTTTGAAAATTCTGCATCTCAGTTTTTAGCTTTTGCTCAAAGCTAAGAACAGTGTTTAATATTTTAGGTACATGACAAAAGAAGACATTGCCAGAGCTTCACTAACAAAAGCTGACAGCAGTGGCGGTAGCGTTCGTATAATCACAAAACCATCCAGAGAAGTTATAAGAGCCCACGGATCCTCTGTTGGAAAAGAAGACAACCATTTTATAAAGTAAGTTTAGCTGTGCTCTGGAGAAGAAAATAGAAGTACAGTATGACATAAAGCACTTTTATTTTTCTGTTCAATTGTGTACAGCTCTCAGAGGTTGTCTGGACAGGCTCTTGCAGTTTTCTTGGCTAGGTTTTCTTGGCCTAAGATCAACCACCTGGCTTTGTGCCTAGAGCAGAACTAGAATTCCGTCTCCCAGTTTTAGCCTGATGCTTTAATCCATGCACCAGATTGCCTCTGTAATAAAGCAGTTAGACTTGTATAATTGAGAATTCATGCCCAGCAACTTGTGGTTGGAGCCCTCATCTGATAAAGTGAAGTACTAGCACGTTGCATTTTTTAGTGGCAACGTAATGTATTTAAATGACGCCTTAATTTATTGTTGTCCGCTGCCAACATTTTTGGACACAGTAAACATACCAGTCTTTCCTCGTCTCCCACCATAGTCAGTGAAACCAAGCGCTACATACGCTTCGTCATATTTCCTTGTTTTAGCTTCAGGAAACTTATGTTTGTCACATTATCTCCGTCTCTCTCCTCCTTTCTTTTCATCCCTGTTAAATATTTTTCCATAGTGTCTCTTAAGGGTTTGTTATATGCACTTTATATCTCTTACTCTGTGGTGTGTGTTTGTTCAGTGCAAAAAAACCCTACTCCCTGCGGCAGGGGGTCTGTTCCTACTCGGAACCCCTGGTCCAGTCTTGTCCCTCCCTGTGATCATAACTTGGGCATATCCCATCTTGGACTCTCCTTGCAAGTGCATTGGAGAAAGACCGTTGAACTTACCTGAACGGTCTTCTCGATGCACTGCAAGGAGAGTCCAAACCCTCCCGACTCTGGGACCAGGGCTACTGTGGGGGGTTGAGTTGTTTCGTTACAGTTGAATGTTTGAAAGTTAAATCGTTTAATAAATGGGTTTTTGCTTTACTGCTCCTTCGCTTTACTTTAGACTGGAGGGCTAAGGGGGAGGCGGTGCCTGCCTAGTAATTAATATTTAAATTAAAACTCAGTCCCTACCAATCAGACTGAGGAATAACCCATCTTGGACTCTCCTTGCAGTGCATCGAGAAGACCGTTCAGGTAAGTTCAACGGTCTTTCTCCGGGGTCATGTCCCCCCCCTGGCATTGCTGCGCATGCCCCCAGAGGGGGCTGCCCCACTTATTTGAGAAACACTGTGCTATACAGTGTTCCCTCGATTTTCGCGGCTTCGAACTTCGCGAAATGTCTATACCACAGTTTTTCAAAAATATTAATTAAAAAATACTTCAAGGTTTTTTTTCCTATACCACGTTTTTCCCGCCCAATGATGTCATGTGATGGTTGCTAAGGGAATGGGAAATTGCAATTTAGGGGTTTAAAGTGTTAAGGGAAGGCTTGTGATACTGTTCATAGTCAAAAATAGTGTATTTACTTCCGCATCTCTACTTCATGGAAATTCAACTTTCGCGGGCGGTCTCAGAACGCATCCCCCACGAAAATCGAGGGAACACTGTACTGTGATAAGCTTTGTACAGCATAAATATGCAACATTTGAAAGGAGAAGATATGACGCTTGATTTTTAAGGGGCAGGTTAGGAACTCTACAAATATTAACAAAGATAAAGAATGAAAATATTCTAGTCCAAAATAAAATATGCTTAGATTTAATTAAATAAAGGTACGTATATTCAATAATTTCTATTCTCATTTCACAATTTAAAAAATACGAGTCTGATCATTTTTCCAAATGCAGCCCACATAATATGTGGATCAATCCTATTCCTAATTTTATAACTTTCATGGGGACCATAGGCAATTCAGTAATGGTGATGATGTTGTCCGTTCAGTCGTATCTGATTCTTGGCAATTATGTGGGCCAGGTCTCTCCACATATTCTGATCTTACACTATTTTTTTTTTTAGTTGTTCTATGCCCCGCCAGCTTTGATGGTGTCCAGCCACCGTGTTCTTTGGCAGCCTGATTTCCTTTTGTCGCTAACTCTTCCAAATGTAATTGCTTTCTCCAGTGAATGGTACATAATTGAAAGAGGTTGGCACAAATATTTCAATCCAGTGAGGAGGTTGCAATTTAAGCAAGGCTTTCAGTCTTTTTTTTGCAATGTGGGGTGGAGGAGAAGAGCGGATAGTGATATCTGGGTGGTATCAGAATGGGAGATATCTGGGAGGTAAATAATCCATGTTCTTACTTAAATCCACTAGCCCTTACTTGTACAGTTATAATTCAACCATTTTGTTACCAAATTCCTGGGGCTGCTCAAATGAGATAGTACATTGGTCTGCAGATTGCCTACTTCTGTATTAGTGAAACAAATGTAGAAACATAATTTAGGCACTTATTCATTTATTTAGCTTATTATCATTTCTGTTTTAGGTTGCCTTCAAAAGATGGGAGTTGCCCAGATGCCAGTTTAGTCTCTGACCAGATTGTTGCTGTTGAGGAATTTTCATCAAGCAAAGGCTATTTACAGGCGGTCGATAATGAAGGGAACCCACTTTGCCTAAGCTGCCAAAAGCCAACAATCCAGGTTGAGCCAGTGTTGACATGTACCGCCTGGGACACACGATTTTGTTCTCTTAAATGCCAGGAAGATTTCTTCTTCTACACTAATAATAGTTACCTAAGAACTAAAGTTTTTGAAATAGAACATGGGGTTTGCCAGTTATGTGGATTGAATGCCCAAGAACTCTACCTTTGTGTCAGAGATGCCCCAAGGAGTCAATGCAAGGATATTTTGGAAAAGTCTTGGATGTCCAAACTTCCTTTAAAACAGGTGAAATATGTGCCTGGAATACAGGAAATTGTTCTGTGATGGATGGGATGGATGATTTTAGAAATAGAGAACTTTTTAAAAAAATCTTTTGAAAGAAGCAATTTAATCTTTTTCCGATACTCATTTTAAAAGTCTTTTTTCAGGCTTTCCAAAAACCGTTGAAGGAAGTTGCAGTTGCTTGTAGACATCCATGTGCTGATGTTAATGCCAATTCCTAAAACAGCCACAATTCTTCCTCTAGGAAGCCTTAACTTTTCTTTTTTTTCTTTAACTTCTTTTAATAAAAAGGTATTGGACTTGCATGTGTGAAGGTACTTTTTCTGAACTATTTTTCAATGGCTGAATAATTACATTAAAGCTATTTTCATGCAAAAATGCTATTCATGCAATGAAATAATTAAGACTTCATTGTTATTGTTATGCCATAAACATTCGTTATCAGGCCCAAGCGTTCAAATAATGGAAATTGTGCTATTCAAACAGCTTGTTACTCAGCAAGGCTGGCTGCTCTCTAAATATAGCAGATATAAGCAGTAGTCCTAAATCATATTCCTTTTCAAAGTGAATTAAATTTATTTAATTTAAATTTTTGCAGAGACAATATAGCTGATCAAAACAAGGCTAGGAAAAATATGTATTTTGGGGGGTGTTGTGCCTCAAAAATATTCGATAATACTATTTATTGTTGTATAGGTTTTCAATTACCAGTTTTGACATCATAGTGACAAATATTTGATGGCAGAGTTTAGCAACTATCCCATATGAATCTGAGTCTAACAGTGTTATCAGCTCTGCTAGATTTCATTTCCAAGTCTTAGATCGCCAATGTACTTCATTTCCTGTTTTTAGAATGAAAGATGGCTATCTGACTAACTTTTTGAAGATAGATTAACAATTATATAATTATGATGTGTATTTGCTCTCTTTTATTACCAGTTTAAAAATTAAGAACAAAGCTGATTTCCCTATGTTTGGTCTTCACAGCTGTGACTTAGTGATATTTGAATTGTGTTTTCCTCTAATTAGCACTGCTATTCTCCTGGAATAATTATTATTTCTGAAGCACATAACAAATTGATTGACTAAAAGCAACAAAAGCATTTTGGAAGGAAGATATATAAGTAAAGGGCTTATTTCCGAACATATATGACTGCCACTGTTTTATTTCATATATGACTGCCACTGTTTTATTTCTGTTTTATTTCAGTTAAATGAAATTATTCTGAACCCAACTGAAGGCCATTTCTGGCAAGTGGATCATATCAAGCCAGTTTTCAGTGGGGGTGGACAGTGTACTCTTGAAAACTTCCAAACACTATGTACAGTTTGTCACAAGGAGGTAAGTAGAGGATGCAACAACAAAATTTCATAAACTTTCAACATTAAGAAATGGATTTCATTTGATTTTTTTTCTTTGTTCTTTGTATATTTACAGAGAACAGCAAAACAAGCGAAAGAAAGAAGCCAAGTTAAAAAACAATGTGCTGCTTCAAAATATTCATCAGACATCACAAAGTTTTTTGTAAAATTATGAAAAGGTTTGATGAAATGGATGTTTGTAATATTTCTTAGTACAGCTCATTAAGAAAACATCATGTAAGAAATGTTTTTAAAGCTTTAAGTATCTATACATGTTTTTTCCTTCTAAATTTCCAATTTAGAAAACTGAAGATTTCTTTTACAAATTGTTAGCAAGGTCCAAGCAATTATTTAAAAACTTGGTACTGTAGCACTACTAGTGCATTTTTATTAACATTTGTTCCACAACTGTGGAACTCATTGAAGGGTAGGTTATACACATCATCATCTGGGTAACAATCCTTGCTGTTAAAACAAAAGTATCATTAATAAAATTAAACATGTACGTTAGTTCATCTAAATATAAACTCTGGCATTTTTACATTAACTTTTTTCTAATTTATATAGACTGAAAAATACAGGAACCATTTTTGACGTATCAATGTAAAACTGGCGAAATATCGTTTCCATCAAGACTAACATTCAAAGCTGATAGGATTTGGTATCATCTGATTGCTATATTAACTACCAATAATTTTTCTAGAGGGCGGAGCCAGCGTCCAAATGGGACGATTGCTCCCCATGAAGGCTCTGCGGGAAGGGCCGAACCCCAGCTGATCAGGGACCTTAATTAGGGTTGGAGCCGGTCAGGTGAGCGGTGAAGAAGGGAAGCACATTGTGGTGAGCTGTAGAGGGTTGTTGCAGACCCTTAGGCAGCCACAGCCCAGCTTACCGGCCATCGGCTCTTTCAGAGGCGATTGGAACACCATTAGTCCCGACGACGAAAGCTTTGAAATAAAAAATGGAAGATTGGAGTCATTTGGGTGAGAACACTTTTCTAATAATATCAGCGGAGGAAAATATATTTTAAAGAGTGGGAATAAAATTTTGTAATATATTTTTAAACTTTGGACCATAAATTAAAAGGATCGCAAAAAGAGGAAGTGGAAATCTGGTCCGGATCTGGATTCAAGCATTGGAAAAAGCTTTGTAAAATAAAAGATTTTACTCTAGACTAATTTAAGGATAAAATCTTTGCCCACTAAAACATTATAATTAATTATTGGACTATTATATTTTACTTTTATTATTGGAATGTTTTACAGCTTTCTCTGTCCTTTTCGATATTGTGTTGAAATGTTGTAGCAGACATATTTAAATACAGTGACATCTAGTGTCTGTTTGCCTTGGAGCACAGCTGGGGATTATGTAACTCTTGTTTTGCTTTACATTTGAGATATGTACTTGTTTTGAATTGAAGAGTGTACCATATATGAAACTTGATTGTTGTGGCTGCAAACATACCGCTTTCTACTACTTGGAGATTGCTTTTCTTTTATATTTTTAAATTGATGCTCTGAACTATATTTTGGAGTTTGGCTGTTGTTGTTTTTCCCCTCTATTATTACTTTTTGGCAAATAATTGGATTAGGGCAAGAAGAGCCTGAAGATTTGGAACCTTTTAAACTTTTTCTTCTTTTTATATATATTTCTCCTCTTTTTTTAGAATTGCTTGTCCTTTTTCATTTTTGGATCTCCCCATTTCTTCTCCATTTAAAACTTTTGGCTCTCTCCTCATTTTTTTCCCTTTTCTTTTTTCCTTTTTTTTTTTGGTACTGATATTGGATTATTTTTTCATTTTTTTCTTCTTTGTTTTTTCTTTTTCTCTCTTGAGTTTTGTATTTTCTTTTTTGTTCTCATAACAGTTTTTAATGGGATTAATTTTGCTGCCTTTTTTTACTCCTTTTCATTGACTAAACCATTATACCACACCATAAATTGGATTACAAATATTTGCCAATATGTCAAAAAAGATACCATCATACCTCTCTTCATCATCTGCTCAATCAACGCAAAGTCCGGCTTAGAAATCAACCACGCAGGGCAACAAAGCCAATATGGAATTAAAACAGATGAAAGCTCTGCTTCAAGATGTTAAATCATACATTTTTGGCAAAATGGAGGAGAGGATAGGCAAAGTAGAAGAATAACTGAAAGAAATGAGAGGCTTGATGGAAAAAAATAAGCAACGTGTGCAGAAAGCAGGAGTTCAAGAGAATAAACAAAGATATGAGAGGTGGACATTTGCTTAGCAGATATTTGACAGAAGACAAAAAAAGATAAATATAACCTCAGAGATGGATCATTCAGAATATTATCTACGGTTCCAGAATGTGATAGAAGAGAAAGAATAAATTTTTGTGAAGAAAATGGATGAAATGCTGGCGGTTGTAATGTGTGAAAATAAAGAAAAAGTATTGAATGACATTGATGAAATTTAAGGGTGAACACAAGATATGCGATAAGAAATCGCTGCTAAAAGAGGTCCACATAAGATTTACAAAAAAGACATGAACAGAACTTCTACAACAATTGAGAAATACAACTCTTGAATATAAGGACAAAAAGATTGTAGTACAGTATTGAAACAAGTACCAAGAAAAGTTAGAGACCTAAGAAGAGACTATCAATTTCTGAGCAAAAAATTCATTGAAAAAGGAGTCAACAAAGAATAAGACTGGATACAATTGGTGAAGCGTAAACTTTTCATAGCAAGCACTTTACTATGAAAGGGAGAATGAGAAGAAATAAAGATACATAAGGAGGAGATACAAGACGAGGAACTAGAAGGAGCAACAGCCATGGAGTTAACAGAGCAAAGGGATATGAGGAGAACTAGATCAGCCTAAGAGATTAAAATAAAACAGAAATTATGGATAATGAGATTAAGATGGTTTCTATGAACATAAATGGATTGAACTCAGCGATGAAAAGGAGAATTTGTAATAAATTTTAAATTAAAATGGACATTTTCTGTTTATTTATTTATTTTATTTATTAGATTTGTATGCCGCCCCTCTCAGTAGTACATATTAGAAAACAACATAAAATTGTCAGAATGTGAGCGACTGGGAGAACTATACCTGACATTAGCAGATCAAAGTAAGAAAGATCTTGTATTGTATATAGAAAAAATAGCTTCAAGGAGTATATATACTGATGAAGATGGAAGAATTTTAATGGTAGAAATAGTGATGAATAATAACAAGATATTACTTGTTGCAATCTATCCACCTAATGAGAATCAAGATAAGTTTTATGCTAACTTACATAAGAAATTAGTTAAATTACCGTAGATTATGAAAATATATGCATGTTGGGAGATTTCAATGTTATTGTACGGGTAGACATGGACTATAAAACAAAACCCAAAGGAAAAAAATTCCCAAAATCCTTTTTCAATATGGTGGATGAATTGAACATATTTCACACATAGAGACATAAGTACCCAACTGAAAAACCTCTAGACACATTGTCTTGGTCAAGGATTGATATGATCCTGATGTCCTTAGAAATGTCAACCAATATACAATACATGAACATTGAAACAGGCATATGGGCTGACCATAACCCAATAATGGCAATCTGGAAAGGGAAGAGGAAAAGAAGTAGATGGACATTAGACCAGGAAGTTTAAATGAAAAAGAATTTCAAAAACATATAAGAAAAGAAATTGATTTTTTCTTCAAAGAAAACAACAGGCGATATATCTTTACAGACTATATGGGACATAGCTAAGGCGTATTTTAGAGGACTGACAATAGCCTACACTGCAAAAAGAAATAGAAAAAATATTTATTGGAATTGAAATCACTCAAGGCAAGGTTTAGAGGGAGAAAGGAAGTAGTTGGAGAAAGGAAGAGATGGAGTGGAGAGAGGAAGGAAGGAGAGAAGGGAAGGTAAGTAGATGGAAGAGTTGGAGAGAGTGAGAGGGGAGTGAGGAGACTGACAAATTTATTAATATGATAGAGGTGAAGATAAGAAAATATAAGAAATTAGATAGAATTATGTCACTTATTGATATTTTTTAAAGGTATATATTGATACAGTTATGGATGTGGAGTTAAAAAAATAAATATTGGGGGGGGGACTACCAATAATTTTCCTGACGATACGGTATCATAAAGCAGAATTATTTAAATAAATACATTGCCAGCCAGGCCACAATGAAGTGAATTTTATTACATATATCTATGTTTGTACAGCTGTAAACAATTTAAATCCACTAATTTATTAGGTTTCTAATCTACTCACTTTACATGAGCATAAAACTTAACAAGGCTACAGAGCAGGATTGAGTAATTTAATTTACACTTAATAATACACAGTTCTCTGATATTTTCATAATCATTGTAAAGCATTTTTTTTTTGAAGAGGAATGGATTGTTAAGTAAAGATGGGTAATCCTCCAACATCAATAGACAAGGGGCTTTCATGGAAAAGATAAACATCCCATAAATGTTATGCATATGAAGACTGTTTCACATAGGCATTACTCTTGAATATGATCTTCATTTCTAGGAGACTGGATAAACATCTCTTTGATGGACTTGCTTGGGTGAAAACGTTGCTAGAGTGGATGTTAAAATCAGAAGAATGTTGTGTCGGATGAGAAAGCACCCGCAAGTCGGAAATCATCTTTTGTAAGAACACTGTACATCCGCTGAGGCAAAGATTTAGAGTAAGGAGCAGGCCGTGGCACAGTTGTACGTAAAATAACCTCACGTCCTGCAGGGGCTGGAAAATCCGAACTCATTCCAGAATTCAAACGTTTTTCATCCATAGAACCTGATCTTTTCAGTTCTTCCTCATAGGGCATCAGTGGAGCAACCTAAAAGAAAGAGAAGCCTTTTAGCACTGAACCGTTTTACTGGATTCGTATTTGTTTCTGAGATAGATACGCTAGCATAAAAATGTAACAGTCAATAACTATTAAGTGTGACAAAGCACAACATTGACTGGAATATAAGCTTAAAGAAAAAGCATTTGTTCTATTGAGTTTCTGCTTAAGAAATTGACTAATGCTGATATAAACACGTAAAATATATGTTCTGTACCCACAAGATCAACTCAGTGAAAAGCCAAAAGGAAGCTTTAAACAACTT
This sequence comes from Erythrolamprus reginae, assembly GCF_031021105.1. Taxonomy (NCBI): domain Eukaryota; kingdom Metazoa; phylum Chordata; class Lepidosauria; order Squamata; family Dipsadidae; genus Erythrolamprus; species Erythrolamprus reginae. The sequence goes on along the minus strand of NC_091950.1, from coordinate 166,610,379 downwards.
CACGCTGATCTGTCCAACAAAGAAAGCAATTTCTGTTATGAAACAACAGGCATTTGAACACTGATTCAATCAAATGATAAAACTGGACTGAAATTATTTTGCTCCGACTTTCTCAGTGGTGGGATCTGTAACCAGAGAAACCAACTCTAACTAGATCTGGTATCAGGATGTCATCCATTAATCAGACATTTTAATCCATCTATTCTATGCTGATCCTATCACACCTAAATGAAATTTTAAATTGATTAGCTACTGTGCTTGAATAGTGTTTCTACTCAACCATCAAACTATGAGTGCTCCTTGGTTCAAATTAACTGTCCAACTACTTCACACAATAATAATGTACTACTATGAAAATGTGGGGATTTTTTTATTTCAATATTGAAGAGGTAAGAATTGGAAAAAAGAAAAGTTCCATGGACAATATAGCTGCAAAGCAAATGGAAAACAAATTACTATTACTTTTATTCAAGCCAAGTGATGAACCTACAATGTGTATTTTAATACTATGGCAGTTTTGTGCTTGAAATGCAAACATGTAAGACACAGCTATCTTAAATAAAAAAATAAGCTGAAAGTTATATACACACACAAAAATTCCCTCAAGTTCTAGAAACCCATTTGATGCATCCATTTCAACCATTTCCTTGGTACTCTGGCGATGTCAAAGCTCATAACTTAATTTTAAAAAATGTCAATGCTTTAATTATGCAAATAAGCAGTAGTTGAGCCATATGCTATGCTGCTACAGCCTTCATACCCATGCAGCATCTATATGAAATTAGGCAGATGACTAGAAAGAGGGAAAAATCTAATTACCTCCTCAGATGATTCAGTCAGCTGGGTAAGAAAGAGAATCAATGGTGAAAGGCAAGTCAGAGATGACTCACATAGGGTTAAACAGAGGGGCAGCAGCCTTACAATCTATTTGTTGCTATGCACAGAAACGGATAAGCACTCCGAACACAAAACAGCTAAAACAAACTGATACTGACTGGTATCGTTTCCCTGAAAATAATACATGTCCTCACAATAAGGCCAATCAGGCTTTTCAACCCATGCACTGAAATAAGCCCTGCCTCCCACAAATAAGCCCCTCCTAACTATTCGCTGGGAAAGGGGGGGGACATGTCGGGAACCACTCTTTGTGGTAGGCACTCTTGGCCAGGACAGCGAGAGCAAGCAAATGGTGGGTGCGAAACACCCACCATTTGTCTGCATGCTTCACACAAGAAATCTTTCTTCCAAGCTGTGCCAGAAATGAGTCTTCATGAGACTCATTGCACCTGTGCAGCCCCTTGGAGGGAAAGGGAAGAGATTTCTTGCTTTCAGAATGCAGCCAAAAGGTTCCTTCTCCTGGTGCTGTGTCTTAAGTGCACTTCCCCCCGCCACACCGAGACAGAAGGGGGGATGTTTAGAAGAGACAAGGAAGCCTGTGCCTGGCTCTTTCTGCTATTGAGCCCAGCTTCCTCAGGCAATCTGTAAGAGTTTTTTCTCCCTCACTTTGTTCGGAAGCAGGGGAGGGTCAATGGATGCAACACTGAGGAACGTGACAAGAGTACGTGTCCCATATAGCAGTGATTTTCAACCTTTTTTGAGCCGCGGCACATTTTTTACATTTACAAAATCCTGGGGCACACCACCAACCAAAATGACACTCTAACACAGTACATATTACACATATAGTTAATAATATAGTTAATAAGGTCAAATACACCATCAGGATAGACATAACCAGCTGAGGCTTTATCTAGTGGTGGCAACATTACCTCCAGTCCTGACTAGGATTAGAAATAGGGACCATGGGGAGGAGTAGCAGCTTCAACTACTTGCCACGGCCACACAATGACAAGTGTGTGGCAGCCCGAGCGGGGACCTTCCTGGGTGTGGATGAGAGGCGGACTGGTATTGGTTCATCGCTAGTGGTCGGGATGAATCCTAGAAGGTGATTGGTCAGTGAGCGTTCCCTGTGCCTCCACTCTTCCTGTCACCGATAGCTGGAGGGATTGTGAGGGGAAGGTTTATGTTCAAATGGAGGCAGCGGATAAATGGCCTCCGCAGGCCGTATCTAGCACACTGGCCGTAGTTTGGGGACCTATGTTTAATTTCCCCACAGCACACCTGATCATGTCTCACGGCAGACTAGTGTGCCATGGCACACTGGTTAAAAAACACTGCCATATAGGACTTGAATCTCATGGCCTGCCCCACCCAACATGCCACCCCCAAATTGCGCTCCACCACGAGATATTGATCCTATCTGACACTTGTAGTTCCATCGCGTTCCTTGGTGTTGTGTTCAGAGAAGCCTACTGTAAAAGAAAACTTACGAGTTCGAGAAGTTTGATTGAACTTGCAAGGAATTTCTTTTACAATGGGCTTCTCTGGACCCACCACCGAGGAATTTGATGGAGCTACAAGTGTCAGGTAAGATGTGTGTCTTGCATCCCAACGTGTCCCACTTGCCAGAAATGAGTCTCTATGGGACTCGTCATGCCACCCCTGCTGCCTTGTGTAGCAGGACTCTCCAAGGCTTGTGCTGTTGCATGCACGAATGGCATCAGGACCCCAGCTGTGCTGTATGATGAAGCTCGTGGCAGTCCTACAGTTTGTGCATGCAGTGGCACAAGAAGCCTTGCAGACTCCTTCATGAGGTGGCGGTGGCAGGCCAGCCGCTCAGCCAGCGCGAAGAACTGGGAGGGGAGGTAGGGGTGATGGGACATCCCCCAAATAATAAGCTACCCCCAATAATAAGGCCAAGGCCATATTTTGGGGTTCAAAAAAATATAAGCCCTGTCTTATTTTTGGGAAAACACGGTACAATGTAAATAATAAATTAAATCAATATAGTCAAGTCCATTCGACTTTGCCATGAAGCAGTCATATAACCTATTTTCTATCCAAGTTCAGTAATTGATGGAGTCAGGATTTTCTGATCTCTGTAGCTACCTATTTACTTCTAGGATTTCTAAAGGGAATTCCTTCAAACATGCATTCTACTTCTATGAATCGAATCACAGGACAAGTAGGCAACCTATGCCAATATAGTCTTTGTGCATTAAGGTCCCTGCAGGAGATTGTATCAATGTTTTTTGTATTAATCCAATAGTAAGTTTTATCAAAGAACATTACAGGTGGTCCTCAATTTACAACGGCAATTGCTATCTATGCAGTGCAACTATAAAGTGAAATGGCAATGGCAATCCTTCCAGTTCCGATAACTGTTGTTAACCAAATCCCACAGTTAATAAGCAGAGCCAATTTCCTTCTGGCTTCCCACAACTAAAGTTAAATGGGGAAGCCAGCAGGAAGTTGAAAGACCCAGACTGGCAGTCAAGTAAGTGGCTGCTGCTGAGTGGCGGAGGAAGCAAATGTGTGCTTGGGGAGGGTGCAAGATGTGTGTTAGGGATAAAGAGTGTGCAAGAAATGTGGGGAGAATGACACGGGTTGGGACGGTATGCAAGAAGAAAGACCAGTGCTTGAGGGGCTTGTGCAAAAGGTGTAGAAGACATGGGGAGGATGCATGGAGGTACAGCATAATGAATGAAGTAAGAGATGGGGAAGATGCATAACAGATACAAGAGTGAGGAAGAGGTGCAAGGGAAGTAATTTCAAAGAGTTACTGACTGAATACTGTCAGGTTTCATAGTTCTCGATCTATGACTATTCAGTCAAGTTAGCTCTTTGAATTCTGATGGTGCTGAATGAATTGTATGGATTATGAATAGCAGTCCCAGCAGCCCTATGTGCATAGTCTGCAATCTACCCATACACATCTGACACCTTCAGCATCGTGACTCCTATTGCAGAATTTTATTTTTATTTTATTTTGTCTTAATGACCCTGTAATCCCTTGCATTGGAGTGGAGTCAAAGCAACTGAATGGAGCCGATTGTGTACTGGCTGGATGCCCTTCCTGTCACCAATGCCAAATTCACAGCAGATATATACTCATTGTGCCCAGAGAGAGAAATATCTGCTGCTACCTAGGATCAAACTCGCAGCCTCTTGATTGTGAGGCCAGAGCTCCACCTCTAGGCCATTGCACCACTCAAACCCAATCACAGAAATGTCTGGGTAAATTATGAGAAGCTACCTATTTGGGGCTTATTTTTAAAGGGCTGTTTTTAATATTAGCAATATATTAATATTGGAATATGATGTCATGGTAAAATGGGTTACAGCAGTTCTATGTGATACATCGATTTTTGTTCTAACAAATAACCCAGCATAACAAGCCATGCTGTTAAGTACTCAGAAATCATTAAAATTCATTTCAGATAACTACAGATTAACAGAGAGCAAACTATTAGTATTGGATGCAGTATCTAGATAACATTATAAAAAGATGCATTTGGAAGGATCCAAAAGACCCTAGACAAGGAGAAGCAAAGAATCCAGAAAGATGCTATATTTATCTATTATATCTAAACCAAAATAAGCCACTTACATGCAACGGTTAATCTAGGAATGAGGAGAACCAAGTTGATATCCCTTCCTATTCATGAATCTTATGGCTGGGTTAGTCACGCTCTCAGATCGACCCAATTCAAGAGGTTGGGGAGAAAAAAAATAACCTCAAGAAGGTAGCAGAGAAAACAAGAAACAGCTGGGGGGAATTATACAGATTGCCCTGAATTCCTTGCATTGCAAGTCACAGAGAAAATATAAGACCATCATAGTAGAGTTGAAACCAGTATAGATTAGTGGAGAAGGTGGGAATACAGCATAAGATGACTTCCTGCACCAAACAGCAGTATTTTTTGCTTTAAATTTCTGGTCACTATTTTAAATCATTCTGTTAAGGCTTATTTCTTCCCTCTTATAAGTGACCACTCACGTTTTCTTAAGTTTTCACGTCATCTCATACTTTTTCCATTTTTCAGGAACTACTGTAGGTAGCTCTTTAATTCTGTCCCCTTACTGGTGCCATTACCTAATCTATCAAGTTGTTTCAGTCCTGGTCCTAAACCAATACCACAAAGTGAGATGAATACAGGTACATTTTACAAGCTATCATTGTATAGTATGATGCCACCCCTGCTGCCTTGAAAATCAATCACTATTACCAAAGGCAAACTTGATCTTGTTCTGACATTCCCCAAAACAGTATCACCAATATCAAATTTTTTGAAACAATGTGCATTAATGTGCCATATTACATTAAAATATAGCAATCTGTTGGAATTTTTGTAAATATTTCATACAAACTACTTCCTGAAAAGAACAGGTTTTACCGTTTGCTTATTTAATTGGAAATTTAACACAGAAATTATATTTCAACCCGGCTCTATTTCATGTAACATTAGTTAATTTTTAAATATCCATGCAATTTGGTTATTTTAGGTAGAACAGACTATCACAGCTATTTTTCTGGAAAAAGTGTTATTATGCAAATACAAATTTTCAAAATCTGGCATTAGAGTATTATAACAAACAGAACAATTGTTTTGTAAGTATATCAGAAAAACTAAGCCACCTTACCCTTTGTGCATTCACAAAAAGTTTATGAATTATAATACCAGCAGGCCCTCTTCCGGCACCAAGGACTGATACTTCTGGTTGTTCCAGAAAAGAATTTACAAATCTGTCAGCACAGAAAAAGTGGGAGGAAATATATCAGCAAAAGAAAAATCATTTTACGCAGACTGTTTTTTAAAAAATAACACGAAAACTGAAAGCTCTGAACCGATATTCACATTCACTAGAAAATTTTCAATTGATATTCTGAAGAAATAATTCAGGTTGTTTTATTTATGATTGAAAATCTTTCTTGTAACAGTTTAATTCCCTTTAAGGGAATTTTATCCATGCGAGTTTATCATAACAAGTCACTTACTTTTCTAGATCTTTGCGTTCTTCTTCTTTAGTACATTTTTCTATTCCAAATTTTGCTTTTAAAGACCTTGCCCGAGCAATAGTGGCTTCCACATTCATAATTTGGCCAATGATTTCCTGGGAAAAGCCAAAAAAATATTTCTCTACTTGTCATAAGTCACATATTTCAAAGCTTTATTCAAGCTTTTATCAGATATATAGATTCAATAGAATTTTGCAGAATCGCTCATTCTCTCCTCTCACATAATCAAGACAACTACATGTAACCTTTTTCCCCCCTGTGATTATCATAAAATATTTATTGAAGAGCTAACATTTAAAAAAAATTATTTCTTGGATATTATTAAGAAAATGAAATTCCTTACTTCTAGTTTTTTGTCCTCTGGATTTGGGAACCGGAGAACTTTACTGGAATGGCTGGTTATCTGCTTAATTATCTTCCTTACTAGCCCAATATCTTCCAGAGATTCTGTTGGGAAGAAAAAGGCCCGTGAAGTACATTGTAGTAAAAGCACCCTATTTTTACTTGAAATATACAACCTTGCTTGTTGAAATTATTTACCTTCTTCTTTTACCTTGAGTACGGCTGCGTGGATGACACAAGAAAGAAGATGCCTTGCAAGATCAGCTGGTTTCTGTATGGCTAAATAGTGTAGAACCTGAAGATAGAGTATGTCAATTAGATTGCCATAATCTTGCTGCAGAATTAACAACCATCTCTCAAGGCTTCAAAACTGAAGGTTGCCTCATGTCCTTTCTTAAGCATTCAATCAAAAAGCCACTTTCTCAAGTTTCTAAAGGGGAGGGGCCCACCATCTGAAGGTAAATTTATCAACTTTATTTATTTATTTATTTATTGAAAGACAGCATTTGCATGAAAAGGTGATGAAAGACTGGGACAAAAGCCAAGAGAGAGAAATATACTGTACTTATCATTTTAAAAGGAAAACAGGCTCAAGATCAAAAGTAATTGAAAGTTATTCTCTTACTTCATGTCTTTGTGAATAATTTATTTACATGCTTCCACATTTAAAGTGGTTGCCAATTTAGACGATTATCTTTTCAAATGCAACATGCATTATCCAGTCTTACTTTAAAAGTGACCTGCATAGTTGGTTGACATTATGAGCAACACTACAGAAATTCCATACAAATCCATTACAACAAAAATAAACTAAGCTAATAAATGAAAGTTCCTTTAATAGATTTCCCAGAGTTTATACTAGGATGGGCACTATGGAAGCTTTCAGATCTTGCAGAATTAAAATGGAAATGTCACAGGAATTCCCCTGAGCCTCTTTTTTTACCTTCTCTGCCTCACGGGTGTCGTCAAAAAGGCGCCTCTGCCTCCTTGCTGGAATAGGCTTCGCGGTTTCCCATGCTTCAACCCACATGTTACTTGGAATTTTCATTCGGGCACTCAGCTCTCCCTTGATGACTACATCCCCCTTTTCATCCACAGTTTCCTCTTCAATGTAATCCCGGGGCGAATACCATCTCACAAAATCTTCCAGACAACAACCAGGGTTGGCAGCCTAAGAGGAATGGGAAGGGAGGGGGAAAACATGCTTATTTATATATGGGCCATGGTTGTTGAAACTTGAACGAAGAGTTGTCCTGGGCCGCATATAAAATAACATGTTAATATACATTAAAAACTTCATTTAGTTTTTAATCATATTGTGAGGTTGTATTAGTAGATATCCAGGGCCACACCTGATATGGATTTTCTAGACAATTCTATTTTGAAAAATAAGAAAACATAAAGGACAATTGAAGACATTATACAGTGACACACTCATCTTTTAAGGCCTGAACATGAAACATTCAAAATGATGGCCCGACTTCCTAACATTGTAATTTTCAACTCGTCTAAGATAACCCTACATGTGACTATTGCTTATATATTTGCAAATGGCTATATAACACATATACATCAGATCTAGGTTTGATTTTTTTACAATGACTCCAACTTTTCAATGTAAAGCTTATTCTGATCACTGGTAAGTTTGTAATGTATTTAAAATTAAGGTTATTTCAAAAATTGGAGTTTTTAAAAATCTCAACTGCCTTCTGTACCATAAGAAGGCGACCTGTAGCCTTTCAGATATTGATGAACTGCAATTCCATGATTCCTTCACCATTGATTGGAAGGGCTGGGACTGAGGGAACATTCCAATGCATTCCAAACTGGAAGGGCACAATGTATGCCATGGATATAAAAACAAATGTTTTTATCATCATTTTGCTCTTTAAAATATAGATGGTCCAGTTGCCCAAATAGGATCTACATTGGGGTCCCCAATCCTTTGGACCTCAGGGACCATCAAGGTCATAATTTTAAATCCCACGGACCACCAACTTCATAATTTTAAATCCCATGGGCCCTAATTCAAAATTTTAAGTCCCACAGACTACTAATATATATATTTTAAATATATATACATTTGCTGATGCCGCACTACAGCAGAGGGAAGCAGCTAGACAGAATCTAACATGTTTTTTCTCTTAAGCCTACCACCTGGAGGCCTTGCAGAAGGAGAGATGTAGGCCTGAAAGGCGGCTGAAACTGCCCCCCCACAGACAGCTGTTGGCTGAGAGCAGTGAGTTTTTAGTTTACCTTCCTGTTCCAGCTCAAGTGGCTTGCACCACTATACTCAAAATGTGGTTTGTACTCCGCCTTAAGAGTGAGGACTGGTATGTGGGCAGGGTGATGTTGGGTGATGCAGCCTTGTGTTCCCACACAGGGCCTGAATTAATTGCTCTTGGCCATATCCAACCGGAGGGGGAAAGATTTCTGCACGGACCACCAAAATTTTCTCGTGGCCCACCAGTGGTCTGTGAACCACCTGTGGTCTACATTATTGTAAAATGGGAGTCTAGGATAGGATCCAGCTTCTACTTCTATATATTTTTTAAATAAAAGTGGGGATTGTTGATTGCAATGTATTTTATGACCTAGTTTCTCTTCAAGTTTCTAATTGTTTACTATGCCAAAGAATATGAACTACAAGTAGGTGTTAAAATATAATAGACAGCTGCTGTAAGATTTAACATTAATAATGGGCACATAGCTTCTGCTTCTTTCAAGTTCCAATTAAACTACACTTAATTCACATAAAAGACAGTCGAACAGTCCATAAACATATTTTTGATCCAAATAAGCATAATTTGGATAAGAAAGCTTATCAAAAACAAAAAGAGTGAGAGAATGTTGACTGATATTAACACAGACAACTGGCAATGAATATTTTCCTGAACAAAAAAGCCAAGTAACAAACATGCTAGAGAACCCACCACATTTCTCATTTACAGCATGTCAAATACAGATGGCAGTGGAACAAAGATTAATAAGCACAATTGGAAAAAAGATAGAAAATATGTTGCACGAGTTGCTTATGCTACTGTACAGGTAGTCCTCAACTTACAACCATTTGTTTAATCACTGTTTGAAGTTACAATGGCACTAAAATAAAAGTGAGTTAAGCCTGTTTTCACACTTATGAGCACTGTAGCATTTTGTGCTCACGTGATCAAAATTTGGATACTTGGCAAATGCTTCATAGTTTTGACCCGTGCAGTGTCCCAGGGTCATATAATCACCTTTTGCAACGTTTTGACAAAGTAAAAAAGCAAATGGGGAAGCCAGATTTACTTAACAACTGCGGTAAAATAGGTAAAACTCACTTAACAACTGTCTCACTTAGCAGCAGAAACCTGGGGCTCAAATGTAGTGCTAAGCTGAGGACTACCTGTATTCATTTCATGATGACCTTGGCAATCTGTGCCTACTTTGAAAGATTCCATATCTGAGAGCAAGCAAGCACTTTGCATGCGAGCTCGAAGATGAGCTCCTTCTGCTGACGTTCCCAGCTTAGCCAATACTTCGGACTGTTCTTCTAACAGATCTTCTGTCATAGGAGCCGGTTCCTGAACAAGTAGAGAGAGAGAGGAACTGCTGTTAAGACTTTTTATCTCTTATTAGGTAACAAAAACAATGAACAAAAAAATTGAATGTGGCTTCCACATGCTTAGGACCTGTTATTCAACTTCTGTATTCCAAAGCCAGATGAATCAATCCAAAAGCTAATACTTTCTGAACGCAAATACAATTAAGTCATTTAACAAACTGCTGAAGCTTTTGCATAATAGGAAATGGGAGAAGACAAAGGAAGGTGACAGATCAGTTTGGATTAAGACAGCTTCCTGACTGCAAGAAAAGCAAAGCATCACATGCAGTGGTAGATCAACAGGGTGGGGGAACTAGTTATCCTATGGCTAATAACAGTTTCCACTGTTGTACATTTCAAAAATGTGGTATCTATTTTTTATGCATATACATATACACACAAACATGTATATGTATACAGTATATGTGTATATCTATGTGTATGTGTGTGTGTACACACAGACACTATTTCTCTGAAAAAATGGCCCACCCCAATAATAACCCCAACCCTAATTTATACAGGAAAAGACACGAATATACCAAGACCTGCATGCCTATACCCGTAAAAATCTTTGTGTGTGTGTGTGTAGATAGATAGAGTACCAGTAGAAACCACTCACAAAACCAATAAGAAAAATGTTTAGATTTCACCACTGGCCTAATATTACTGCTACCCTGAAAATAAGCCCTGGGGATGGGCGTGGCCAGCATGAGTGGTGGCGCAGAGGCAATTGTCCAGCTGCAGCTGCAGCCCACTGGTCCACTGGACCAGCATAAATACCGCTCTTGCCCTTCTCATTCTGGTGCATCACTTCTGCTTGTTGGGCCACTTCCATGAAGCCGGCAGCTCCGTGGCCAGTTGATTTGCTTCTTCCTCTTTTGGGGAGGCGCACGGAAGGATTTTTGGTGAACAAGAGGAAAATGGGGAGGGGAATAGCACAGACTGAGGTAAGGATGGCAAGCAGGAAAATCCCACTTCATATTTTCCTCCCGTTCGCAAAAAAGCCTCCATTTTGAATGCTGGAGGTTGGGAATAGAGGCAATAGTGCAACCATGGCGCATCCAGCTCACCGAGTTTGGCCTGCTGCACCTTAAAATAAGACTGCCTCAAAAATAAGCCTAAGTGCTTATTTTCAAGTCTAAAAGAAAATAAGACTCAGTCACTAGTACACACTAATAGCTGGATACCCCTGCTTCACTATGAAACTATGTTGATAAATTGACAGTTAAATGAGTAGTAGTTCTCTCCCTCAGGCTGGCCCACACAGAAGCCTCCCCTTTCTTAACCCTTTCTCTCCTTTTCAGGTAGGGAGGGGGAGTAGAACGTCTAACTTCTTAGCATGGAGTAGAATGTATAAACTCCCACCAAATCATGTGCTGGCCACGCCTACTGAGTCACATGCTGGCCACATCAACTAGCATTTGGAACAGTTTTTTCAGGTAGGGCGGAGGGGATTAGAACGTCTAACTCCTTAAAATCAGAGTGTGTTAATAATAATATAAGACATAACTAATGATCTGATGGTTATTTCAAAAACTCCTTTCTTGATGAGCACCTAAAAGCCAAGAGGAACATAAATGCCAAGTTTCAAGTTTGTAGGCTTTATAGTTCTGGAGATTTCATGATGATGCATGAATGGCATTTGGCTTTTATATATATATAGAACGTGTGTGCATGTGTGTGTGTGTGTGTATGTAGATATATACAGTATATGCAGGTCTGTAACCTTACAGCAACTAAGCCAACCCCCCAACCCTCACCAATATTTATAGAAAGATGGCAGCTCCAACCACGCTTTCTCCATCTTAGCATGAAGCCGAAAACACCAGCCTGAAGATGATGAGTGTGACCTTGTTGAAACGTCACCAAGATACTGTCAATCTTAGAAGGGAAAAGACCCAAATTCAACAAGGCCTGCATACCTATACCCGTGAAAATCTACAACTGTGTTTGTGTGTCAGTGTGTCTGTGTGTCTCTGTGTGTGGATAGACAGATAGACAGACAGACAGACAGATCCACCTTAGCCATGTGTAGCCACCTTTGGGCCAGTCACTCTTTCTCATTTTTCCCCAATGTCAGGTTCCTACTGTAACCGATGGATCGACACAGTTGATCTGAAAACAGTGGACCCCGCACTTGTGGAAAAATGTTAGAAAGGAAAAAAATGGCCTCCCAAGCTACCACAAATTCTATTCCATTCCATATTTGTTACTGGAATTTCACATCTGGCCATGGTAACTGATTCCTTGCCATTTCTATCTATCCCTAACAGACTAATTTTAAAACACTGCAAAGATATTTATGGCTCCAATTACTCAGCAACAGGGCCTGTTAATATTCACAACTTATGAATGTTTCATACAAAGGTAGTGGACAATTAAAATTTTATATAGGAATGCTTTACTGAAAAAGTTATGTAAAACTTTATATAGATGAGAAGCCCAGACACGTGTTCCTCAATTTTCAACCAAAGTTACAATGGTGTTGAAAAAAGGGACTTGTTACCAGTTTTCATACCTATAATCATAGGCTGCATCCCTGGTCAGGTGATCAAAATTTGGGAACTCGGCACTTAGTAACCTTCCCAGCTGGCTTCAGACAAGCAAAGTTAATGAGGAAAACTAGATTTGCTTCATGACCTAATCATTCATTTGACAACTGAAGTGATTCACTTTATTGTGGCAAGAAAGGCAATAAAATGAGGTGAAACTCACTTAACTGTCTTGCTTAGCAACAGAAATTTTGGGCTCAATTATAGTTGTAAGCTGAAATATGTACTGGTACCTTTGCTGTTGACTCTCACTAGCTCAAGGCTGATTCAGTCTTCTCTCCTTCTGAGATCAGTAAAATGAGGACCCAGATTATTGTTGGGGGAAATATGCTGATTCTGTAACACACTTACAGAGAGCTGCAAAGCATTGTGAAACTGTATATCAGTTTGAATGCTATTTCTATTGCTTTCTCTATTTTCCCCTTCCCTTTCCTTTAAAAATTGTTTAAAGGAGAAAGCATTGTAATATGATTACTGCACATATAACTGTACAGCTTATCTCCCTTGTTGAGTTTGAATGGTAATCATACTGAATGTAATTTTTTATACCCAAGACAAAATTATATCTGTGAGAAAACCAGATCTATTATTAAATACTGTTCATGTCCAATAAATTCTAGGAGCCCCTTTTCCCTTCCTCAGAAATGGAACTGAACTAGGAGACATGAGAGAAGCAGAAATATTTATAAATGTTACTCACCTGGGTTACTGGCACATAGAGAGGTTGTCCAGGGTGAAGCAATTTCATAGTGCCATACGGATGCAGACGGCCTTCTGGCTTTAACGCTAGTGTCTCTTTACTACTTTCTTTTGCAATCCCTTTCTTTCCACCTTCTTGTCCATTTCCTTTAAGCTCCTCTGTGTCACTCAGGCATTCAAAAAACTCTTCTTCACTGTCACTCCAAGATTCCCAAGATCTCCCCACTTCTCCTTTTTCTTTATCACTCTCTTTTGGATAGTCACGATCTACTGTGTCTTTTTGCTTTTCCAAATTAATCACTTTTTTCCCCTCATCTCTGGCTTTCTTTCTTTCAATGCAACAATTTAACATCTGGAAAACAATCAAACTCCCATCAAGCCCATTGAAAATTCTATTATTAATGTTAGCAATAGGTATTTTCACAATGACAATATTTTCTTTACATATGTAAGAGAAGAGAAGCCAGAAGATAGTCTGAATTCAAATTTACTATCGTTAAAGACAGCATAATTCTTCTTATAAATCCTTATCATAAATTTATAGGCTGCCCCCAATCTGTACAACTCTGAATGGCTTATTGCATACAACTAAATAGAAATTGACCTCAATTTTTCAAATAAAGATTAATAAATAAAAGAAAGAATGTGCATTTGTAAGATTTACCTGGAGTTTCTGATGTAATAAACAACATCTCAGATCAGGTGCACTGCTGGTTAACCTAAAAAGTAATTACATTGAGATTAATATAGCAACAGAAAAAGAATTGAACTGCAAAACATATAGATGCTGCTATTTTCACAAAAATCATGTTTAGTCCTCAACTTATGACCACAACTGAGCCCCAAATTTCCACTGTTAAGCAAGATAATTTTTAAGTGAATTATACTCCATGCTGCAGTTGTTAAAGTGAATCACTACAATTGTTATGTCAGTTACATGGTTGTTAGGTGAATCTGGTTTCCCCATTGATTTTGTGCAGTGGAAGTGATGTGCCGGTGCCTGGAAGCTGTTAGGGTCTGGATGGGTGTCAACAGACTGAAACTCAACCCTGATAAGACGGAGTGGCTGTGGGTTCCCAAGGACAATTCCATCTGTCCGTCCATCACCCTGGGGGGAAATTATTGACCCCCTCAGAGAGGGTTCGCAACTTGGGCGTCCTCCTCGATCCACAGCTAACATTAGACAACCATCTTTCAGCTGTGGCGAGGGGGGCGTTTGCCCAGGTTCGCCTGGTGCACCAGTTGCGGCCCTATTTGGACCGGGAGTAACTGCTCACAGTCACTCATGCCCTCATCACTTCAAGGTTCGAGTACTGTAACACGCTCTACATGGGGCTACCTTTGAAGAGTGTTCGGAAACTTGCAGCTGCGAGAGCAATCATGGGCATGCCCATGTTACACCAACACTCTGCAGTCTGCATTGGTTGCCGATCAGTTTCCGGTCACAATTCAAAGTGTTGGTCATGACCTATAAAGCCCTTCATGGCATCGGACCAGAATATCTCCGAGACTGCCTGCCGCACGAATCCCAGTGACTGGTTGGGTCCCGTCGACTAAACAATGTCGTCTGGCAGGACCCAGGGGAAGGGCCTTCTCTGTGGCAGCCCCGACCCTCTGGAACCAGCTCCCCCTGGAGATTAGAATTGCCCCCACCCTCCTTGTCTTTCGTAAACTTCTTAAAACCTACCTCTGCCGCCAGGCATGGGGGAACTGAGACATCTCCCCTGGGCCTATACAGTTTATGCATGGTTATATTACTTTGTTGAGGGCCACTGTAACTTTGGTCACTAAATGAATATACTGTGTTTCCCCCGAGAATAAGACCTGTCTTACATTTTTTGCCACCAAAAAAGGTACCTGATCTTATTTTGGGTGGGGGTGGGATGTCATCCACTGACTCACCTCACTTGTTATTTGCCCCAGCTTTTTTTCACACTCAGAGGCCTTCAGTAACTTCTGATGCCAGCAAGGTTTCCTTGAAGGCCTCTGCAGCCAATAAGAGCTCTGGATCGATCCAGAGCTCTGTTATCAACTGCAGAGGCCTTTACGAAAGTCTTGCAGGCCTTGCCGCTTGCAGATAAATTGGACTAGCAATGCAGGTGTTTGGGTGTGCAAGGCCTGGTTGCAACTGTAGGAAGGTAAGTAGTAGAGCAGCTCCACCCCTACATCACCACACTAGCTTAATTTTTACCCATGCACCTTAAAGTTAGCAGGGTCTTAATTAGGGCATATTTTGGGGGTAGGCTTCTACTGGGCGCATGAGTAAAAATCAAGCTAGGACTTAATTTCAGGGTAGGTCATATTTTCAGGGAAACAAAGTAGTTGTAAATCAAGGACTATCTATATAAATTGTCATCAACTTAAATTAAGACCTTTGTATCTAGCAATCTTTTGAACATATCTTGCAAATAATAAGAAGACTCAGAAACTTCATAATCCTTGTAAAACCAAATCTCCCTCACAAAGCTGTTTATTTTAGGCAGCTTAGAATGTTCTTCTGAGCTGTCTATGTAGATACAAATGTATCAAGCTTTTTTCTTCTTTTTATGTTAAATAAAGAAATTGACTGCAAATAATCTTTTGAGGTGGTAACATTTCACTCTCTCTTCAAACTAACTCAAGTGTTATTGATTTCCTATTAGTAGTAACTAAATAATAGGCTTAAAACTCACCCTGGGATGAAGAAGTTATTCTCCCACCTATAGCGCATTTCCAAGACAAATTCCTGCCAGAGATGTGCAACCCCTTTGACTCCGCCATGATAAAAGTTGATCATACAAAGACAAAGAGCCAGTTTGTATGTCAGACTGTCTGAAGGAGCAGATTTGAATTGGATGTAGAGATTCTACACGTATGGACAAATGAAAAATATTTGTGAAACAATATTAATCTAGTGCCCAGAATTGCAAATTGTATTCTAAATTGTAGAATTTAGAATTAGTATGAACAATTGTTTTCTTTAAAACAAAGCACTGTGTGCTTTTGAAACAGCATCCCAACTAATCAAACCCATGAAATTTGCTTTTCATTTGAATATAAGTAATTAAAATCTGGTACATGTTTTTCACATATGCATTTGAACTTACGGAGTCTTCACTATCTGGGGGTGGAATACTTCCTGTTGAAGTATTAGTTCTAGCTTCAGATCCATCTGCTGATTTGTCAACAGCATCAGGGAATAAATACTAAAAAGAAAAACACATAGCTTCAGTTTTCAATTTTTTCACATGCATTAGATGTTACCATTATATTGCCCTGAAACATGGCTACTAAACATCTAAATCATTGTTTCTTCTGCTATGAAGCTATCAACAGCACATTTTGTTTAGCAGCCAATGTGATTAATAGAGCATCAATTTGATTTCATAGCAGAATGCCTGACAGCAACCTGCTTGTTGTTGTTTTCTAAATACTTTTTCATGACAATGCAAGTCATTTAGCAGCATTCCATTTTCAATGTGTGACTGCTACAAGATCTCTATTTCCAGAGAAAGGTCAGGTTTGTTATTCAAGTGAAAGTTACCCAAAAAATCACTCTTGGCTCAAACAAGTTATAACTCATCATAAAATGTAACTTACCATGAGCACAGTATTCAGAACTTCATTATTTAAAGGGGATTCGTCTATGCCTCTGTGCTTACGGATTTTTTTCTTTGCAGTGTGAACCATATTTGTCACTGACAATTTATGGATTGGGACTGGTGCTGGTTCTGTGAGCTTGGACAAAGCATGGCTTATATTGGCATCTACAAAATATCAAGATTTGGAAGAAAAAAAATCAGTGATCCAGATTATTGTAATCTGATTCCTTTAGTATCCTTCCATCTTGCCTCACTTAACAATAGTAACCGAGACAAGAATTTCCATCGCTAAGTGATGTGTAAGTAATGTTGTAAACCACAGCATTAAACAAATCCCTGCAGGCCTTTAAAGGAGAATGTCACATGATCCCCATTAGTGATTTCCTGCTGGTTTCTCCATTGATTCTGCTTAAAGGAAACTGGCAATGGCCACAAATTGCAATCACATGACCACTGAATATTATTATTATTTATTAGATTTGTATGCCGCCCCTCTCCAAGGACTCAGAGCGGCTCCCAGCAAACAATACAAATAGAGTCTACAAATCCAATGTTAAAAACAGAACAATTAAGAAACCCTTATTAAGAACCATCACACAACTCAACATACCATACATAAAGCGAGACAGCCAAGGGAGAACCAATTTCCCCACACCTGGCGACATAGGTGGGTTTTCAGTAGTTTACGGAAGGCAAGGAGGGTGGGGGCGGCCCTAATCTCTGGGGGAAGTTGGTTCCAGAGGGCCGGGGCCACCATAGAGAAGGCTCTTCCCCTGGGTCCCGCCAAACAACATTGTTTTGTCGACCGAACCTGGAGAAGGCCGACTCTGTGGGACCTAATCGGTCGCTGGGATTCATGCATTTCAAACATTGCAACTTTGTAACTCCAAGCCAAGCATCAGGAAACCAATATTAGTGTAACAACCAGTTTTAAGTGACAGTTTTAATTCAGTGCCATCATAAGTTCAAAAGTCATGAAATGAGTGGTTGCTAAGTCAGGAACAGTTCAGTGGAAGTTATGTGCCAGTGCCTGGAGGCTGTTAGGGTCTGGATGTGTGTCAACAGGCTCAAACTCAACCCTGACAAGATGGAGTGGCTGTGAGTTTTGCCTCCCAAGGACAATTCCATCTATCTGTCCATTACCCTGGGGGAGGGGGGAATTATTGACCCCCCTCGGAGAGGGTCCGCAACTTGGGTGTCCTCCTCGATCCACAGCTAACTTTAGAACACCATATTTCGGCTGTGGCGAGGGGGGCGTTTGCCCAAGTTCGCCTGGTGCACCAGTTGCAGGCCTATTTGGACAGGGAGTCACTGCTCACAGTCACACATGCTCTCATCACCTCGCGGTTCGACTACTGCAACGCTCTCTACATGGGGCTACCTTTGAAGAATGTTCGGAAACTTCAGATCGTGCAGAATACGGCTGCGAGAGCAACCATGGGCCTTCCCATATATGCCCATGTTTCATCAACACTCCAGACATAATTCAAAATGTTGGTAATGACCTATAAAGCCCTATATGGCATCGGACCAGAGTACCTACTGTTCTGTCGGGCTCTCTGGTAGACTCCTCCCAAAAATTCACAGGTACAAATTTCAGACAAACATACGTTTGAAAAGTCAAAACAATGTTCTTTATAATGAAAATTCACTTAACCTAAGCCCTCTTTTGGTATAGCAAAGAGCACTTGTCTCCAAACAAATTGGTAATTTGGTACAAGTCCCTTATCAGTTCTGTGATACTTAGCTTGCAGCTGTGAGGCAATTTCTTTCACAAAGTGAAACACACTTAGCTCTGGTTTAGTTTCAAAAATCAGCAGACAAAAGGTCAAAGTCAGTAAAGCAGTCACAAAACACAACGATCCGATAATCTTCCACAATGGCCAAACCCACAGGCTGCTCTTTATAGCAGCCTCGCTAATTACCACAGCCCCACCCAACCACAGGTGGCCTCATTTTCTTTGATAATAATCTCTCAGTTGTTGTTGTTGCCTATGCATCGCTCTCCGCATGCGTGGCTGTATCATTAACTCTTGTTCTGAATTTATTTATTTATTTATTTATTATTTAGATTTGTATGCCGCCCCTCTCCTCCAAGGAGGAGCTAGATAATTGATCTCCTTCTGAGCTGTCTGCCACACTCTCCTCCTCCCTGTCACTCATGTCTCCTTGGTCAGAGAAGCCTTCATCAGCAGATTCCACTGGGGGCAAAACAGGCCTGTGGATGTCTCCCCCATATCCACAGTCCTTGGGGCAGGAGCTGGGCCGGAGCTAACCACAACACCTACGAGACCGCCTTCTGCCGCACAAATCCCAGCGGCCGATTAGGTCCCACAGAGTTGGCCTTCTCCAGGTCTCATCGACTAAATAATGTTGTTTGGCGGGACCCAGGGGAAGAGCCTTCTCTGTGGTAGCCCCAGCCCTCTGGAATCAACTTCCTCCGGAGATTCGAACTGCCCCCACCCTCCTCGCCTTCTGCAAGATTCTGAAGACCTGTCTATGTCGCCAGGCATAGGGTAATTGATGTACAGTGTTCCCTCGCTTTTCGCGGGGGATGCATTCCAAGACCGCCCGCGAAAGTTGAATTTCCGCGAAGTAGAGATGCGGAAGTAAATACACTATTTTTGGCTATGAACAGTATCACAAGCCTTCCCTTAACACTTTAAACCCCTAAATTGCAATTTTCCATTCCCTTAGCAACCATTCAGATTATTTATTATATAAATTCAGATTTATTATTTAATAAATATTATGTTTATTTATTAAAGTTTATTAAAAAAAATATTTATTAAAGGCAGACGAAAGTTTGGCGATGACATATGACATCATTGGGTGGGGAAAAACATGGTATAGGGAAAAACCCCACAAAGTATTTTTTAATTAATATTTTTGAAAAACTGTGGTATAGACTTTCCGCGAAGTTCGAACCCGCGAAAATCGAGGGAACACTGTATCCCCTTTTAGCTAGTAAGATTTATGTGTGGTTATGATTGGGTAGTGTTGACTGTTTTTAATGATAGCGGGTTTTAACTATAGTTTTAATTGGATTTGTACCGCATTGTTTATTGTCGTTGTGAGCCTCCCCAATCTTCGGAGAGGGGCGGCATATAAATCTAATAAATTATTATTATTATTATTATTATTATTATTATTATTATATTATTATTAAATATTACTTAGATGTTTTCACAAATTCAAGTGTCCCAACCTTTGATTGTTTCAGAAAAACTATGAGTTTTACCTTTTCCTTCTTCTTCAAACGCTGATCTTCCAAGAATTTCATCAGTTGATTCTTTCCGACGACATAATTTGAAAAATTCAGTAACAAAATCACCTTTAAGAGAAAATAATCATGCAGATACTTTACTATTTTCCAGGATGACATACTCCATATAAATAATATTGGGATTTAATAGAAAAAGTATTATATTCTATCACCCCTATAATTAGCAATTTACATTCAATACTAAAATTAATAATTTGTTAATGGGAGGGCTTACATTTCATAAGGGTAACTAGGATTTAAGATGCTTGCATAAATACAGATATTCTTCAACTTACAACAATTGAGCCAAAAATTTGTGCTTCTAAGTGAAACATTTGTTAAGTGAACTTTTCTCCATTTTACTACCTTTGTTGCCACAGTTGTCACTGCAGTTCTTAAATTAGTAACATGGTGGTTAAGTGAATCTAGTTTTCCCATTGACTTTGCTTGTCAGAAGATCACAAAAGGTGATCACATGATCCTGGGGCACTACCATGGTCATAAATGTGATTTAGTTGCTAAGGATCTGAATTTTGATCATATGATCTTGGGGATGCGTGAAAAATCGTCATAAGTCACTTTTTTCAGTGCCATTGTAACTTTGAATGGTCACTAAATGAACTGTTACAAGTTGAGGACAGCCGTTATAAAAACATTGTGCCAAAACCATTAAGACCATAAAGAGAATAGGGATTTCAAAATTAACTATGAATAGCTAACCATATAAATCAAGTTCTGTATCTTCTGTCAACACTAATCCCACATTTTAATTGGAAAATATATAATTGGCCAATGTTGGGTGAATAATACACTGAGTGTGTTAAGACCTGAAACAAAGTGTGTTTAAGCTCACTTAGATTTAAAATTAAGATAGAAATTGCCTTCTCTGAAGTTTAGGGAGTTTTCTAGATCATACATGTGCTATTAAGAATTAATATCATTTATTGCTACTACAGAAGTTGAAACCCACATATGAATATTTAAGTATGGCAAATGAGTCCATAAAAGTATTGGTTTTTTTAAAAAATCCAAAGGTTAAATTCAAAACATTCCAGTGCTATTTTTTCTGAAGTAGAAGTGTATTTTAACTATTAAAAGAAAGAAAAAATAGGAGATTGTTCTTATTGCATTATTTACCACAAAACCTACATGAACTTTTCTGTGTTACACAGTGCTATATCAACTTAATATCTTGCTGTAATACAGGTAGTCATAAATTTATGACAATTGAGTCTGAAATTCCATTGCTAGGTGAGACGCTTAAGTGAGCTTTGCCAGATCTTAACAACCTTTCTTGCCACAGTTAAATGAATCACTGCAGCTATTAATTTAGTAACCTGGTTGGGTAAATGAATCTTGCTTCCCCACTGACTTTGCTTGTCAGAAGGCTGAATGTATGACCTCAGGACACTGTCACTGTCATGCGTATGAGCCAATTGCCAAGTGTCCATATTCTGATCATGTGACCATGAGGATGCTGCAACAGTTGTAAGTGAAAAATGGTCATAAGTCAGTTTTTTCAGTGCCATTGTAACTTTGAGCAGTCATTAAATGAATTGTTGTAAATCAAGGACTACCCGTAATTTGAAAGAAAAAAAGGCAAAGAATAGAATAAAGCTCGAGAATGCTTACTCAGTAAACACTGTGGATTATCAGCTTTTCTGACTCTCACAGACCACTGAGGTGCTTGAGCAGGATCCAAGTCTCTTTAAAAAAAAAAAGTTAACTTTGTTTCACCCAAACCCTGTAAAGCAGTGTTTGAATAAAAACACTGAGTTTTGATAATGATCTTTAGCATACTCTGACAAAATAAAATAAAACTCTGAGTCCGCAAGGAGATGGGCGGCATATAAATGTATAATTAAATAAAACCCATTCCCAATCTTTTAGGTAGAGTAATGTGATTGTTTTTATAATCTAAAAGATGCAATGGCTTTGTCTAGACAATTTTAAATTAGAGCACTTTTTTGAAAATTCCCCCCATGTTAATTATTCAAATTAGCATATTAGTCTCAATGTACCGTATATACTCGAGTATAAGCCGACCCGAGTATAAGCCGAGGCACCAGTTTTTGCCACAAAAACTGGGAAAACTTATTGACCTGAGTATAAGCCGAGGTTAGAAAATGCAGTGGCCACTGGTAACTTATAAAAATGGAAACCAATAAAATTACATTAATTGAGACATCAGTAGATTAAATGTTTTAGAATATTTATTTTAAAGAAAACCAGTAAATTAGCTCTGTAAATTTAAAAGAGGGTAAACAAAAGCAATCTGGTATTAACAATAAATTAAAAAGTAAAAAAAGTAGCTCAATCAGCAACCAAGCTAAAACCTATTTCTAAACCTAACCCAGGAGTCTTTAAACTTGACAGTTTTAAGACTAGTGGACTTCAACTACCAGAATTCCTGCACCAGCCATGCTACTTCAGGAGTAGGAGCTGAAGTCCAGAAGCCTTAATCTTTCCAGGTTTGAAGACTCTTGCATTTCTAACCCTAACCCATGGGTCTTTAAATTTGAGTTTTTAGAAGCCTGGAGAGAGTTCATGCCGTCCCGTCCCCCCTTTAGCTTGCTGGTTGGCTCGTTGGCTGGATCTCCCACCCCTGATCCTCCCTCCTCCTCATCTCCCTTTATTGCCCCATGTGTTGTGCAGGGAAGCAGATTTGCTAAAGAGATCCAGTTGGGAGGGCAGCAGGGAAATGAGGAGCAGAGCCAGAATAGCCCACAGCCGCGGGGGAGGAGGAGGAAAGGAAAGAGCTGTTCTCCTCCTCCTTCCCCTGCTGGCATACTAAGTGGATCTCTGTAACAAATCTGCTTCTCTCTTCGGCTGGAGGCTTCTAAAGCCTGGAGAGAGTTCATGCCGTCCCCATCCCCCCCCCCCTTTAGCTTGCTGGCGGGGCGCCCTCTTGTGGTGATTCGGCGCCCTCTTGTGGTGACCCGAGTATAAGCCGAGGTCGGGGTTTTCAGCCCATTTTTGGGGCTGGAAAACTCGGCTTATACTCGAGTATATACAGTATGTAGTGGATTTCAGAGGTCTTCAGGATGGTAAATGAAAGGACCGAACTCTCCATACCAGGGAGCTCTTTAGGTTTTCACTCCTGTTTCAATTTCTCCAAGGGTAGCAACTTGGTAGTTCCTGCCGCCACTATTTTACTTTCCAGGGTATGCCTCACCTGGAAATCATTCCCTAATTCCAGGGTATGGGAAGGGTCACATTATATGCTGTTTTTCTTGTGATTCTAGCTCAATTTCTTAGAACATTGTCTTGAAAAGCAGCCACCACTTAATTCTGAAACTGCCAAACTTTTCCTAAAAGAAAAAATAATTCCTAAGTATTGGGAAAAAGTTAGTGTTGGTATATAAGTCATTGAAGAATAGACTGCTTGAAGTACAGTAAATTCTCTTTCAACCAACGTTTTAATGCAGATGTTAGATCACCACTGATCACTGCTTCCTGCCTTGTTTTCATTAGATTCTTTCAAACAAAAAAAAACAATATTCACATAAAAAAGTAATACTGCATAGTGCACTTTATTCAGAGTGAATGGATTCAACTGCATCTCTTATTAAACTGATGTATATTCACATTAGTAAAGTCAATCTTAATAATATTACAAACAGTACTACAATGTTCATTCTATAGGAAGTTATTACAAGTTGTTGTATAGAATTGAAAATTCAAATACAATTTTAATTATATTTATTCTATGGGAAATGAAGAAATCTGACTAAAATAGAATTCTAGAATTCTGAACTATAAAGTCTAATCAAACAGAAAAATATGTACTTACGAATAAACATCATTGTCCACAATTATGCCCTCTGTTAAATGGGGCCATGTAGCTGCTAAATGGAGTTCACTGGAAGTAGAAGCATTATTTTTATAAGAAGTTTTGAAATCATAACAAAACAAGTACAGTATTACCATGGATCCAAACTTAAGACTTGCAGAAACAGGAAGTTACTCATGATCAAGACCATTCCATGATCAAAGGTTGCCTGAAATTGATGGTATGATTTTGCATCACTTTGGGAAAGAATAAGCCTAAACTATATTTAGCATAAATTGGAAGAAAATAAAAGAAAGACCTCCCAAACATAAGGAGAGGAAGGAAAATCCCTGTATTATGTGAGACACAGATACACCCACCCAACAAGCTTCCTAATTATTAAGTACAGTATGATGTTTAACACCAAAAGACTGAGTGCCTGAAAAAATGCATATTCTCACTGGTTGTAGCAAAGATAAGCAAATGGCTGCTTATAATTCAGTGTTTAACTGTCTGTGGCCATGATGGCAAACCTATGGCACGTGCGCCATCATCCATTTCAGTTCCATGGTGCGCGGAGGCGTGTGCAGGAGACATACATGCCCATTTTTAATTCTAGGAGGCTGCAGGGATTTCTACTAGGCCCAAATTGGGGCATGGGGGGCTGCACGCACATGCATAAGGATGGAAGGGGGGGCAGCATGGGCATGCACGTATGCGCAGGAAGGGCGCCTTGCATTATGGGTCCTGGCAAATGCGTGTGTTGATGCGCGCACACACTTTTGACACACAACAACAAAAAGGTTAGCCATCACTGGTCTATGGAAATTCAAACTTACTATTTTATACATACCAATGTTTATTTTTTAAAATATGCAGGAGACCCAATATTTTCATACTGAATAATTTTGAAGAGAATTTACCCATGCCTATTCATTGCCATAATATTATGTTCTCTGACAGTGAGTTTATAGAAGAAATCTGGTAACTTTAATACATGGAGAGCAAGATTTATCAAACATCTTATTATAAGTTTAAAAGATGTCTATTATTATAATAATAATAATAATAACAATAATAATAATAATAATAATAATAGTAGTAGTAGTAGTAGTAGTAGTAGTAGTAGTAGTAAAAATTTCTTACCATATAGGATCCTCACAGGCACCAAATGGTAACTTTCCAAATTCTACACCTCCAACTTCACCACCAATTAAAGCATCTATATCTATTGGCAAAATATAGAGTTCATATTGTTATACATACATACGTATATTATAAATAGTTTGTCATATTCCACATTAAATATATATTCTAATTCCCACCACCTGAGGAAAGGATGATATTGCCACAACAAACCAATAAGATCATCTTAGACACAAAAGTTTAATCTTCTGCTTAATGTTGATCTCATCTTTTATGAGGGACAATGGGGTGAAGAGATTAAAGGTTTTCTACAATTTCTACACAATCTCTTCTTGAAAAAAGTTCAGATTCTTCAGTTTGCAATCATTAGCATTATGAAATTGTAGTAGAAAATATGTGTACATAGACCTTGACTTACAACCCAAAATGTGTTGCAAAGTGAAACAGTTGTTAAGTGAATTTTGCTCCATTTTCTGGCCACAGTTATCACTGCAGTTACCAAGTTAAATGAATCTGGTTTCCTCACTAACTTTGCTTATCAGAAGGTCATAAAAGGGGATCATGGGACCCCAGAACATTGCAACTTTCATAAATACATGCCAAGTACCCAAATATTGATCATGTGAATATGGGGATGTTACAATGGTCATGTGAATAAGGATCATAAGTCACTTTTTTCAGTGCTGTTGTAGCTCTAAAGTCCCTAAATGAACTGTTGTAAGTTGAGAACAACCTGTATCCATGTAACAGATTCTTGAGCAACTAAATCAACTATATTGAAGAGGAATCCCAGTACATGTAGTAAACTGTATTATGTTAACATTTAATAAGGGATGAAGACTTCATTTTACAGGTAATCAATATATGAGCATAATTGGAATATTTTTGATAGTATTTTATAGTGGTCGTTAGGCAAATAAATTTTGCCCAGTAGGTCTTTTCTGCCAGAAATCAGAAGTAAATGTCACAAAGTCAAAAATATCATTAAAAAAATGTAAAAGATAAATTAAAAAACTACAAAAATACAAATAAAATTATAGAAGAAAATATTTGTAGCATAAGGGTGAATTGTTAGAATCCTCAGTACTGCATTTCTTGCAGACGTTTCATTATCAAACTAAGTAACATCTAATCCGTGATGGCAAACCTATAGCATGCATGTCAAAGGTGGTATGCAGAGCCCTCTCTGTAGCACGCACTCTGTCGCCAGCTGCTTTTCTGGTTTCCGGTGCGCTGGCCAGCTGGTCTTCAGGTTTCCAGTGCTTAGCTGCACGTGAAGACCAGCTGGCTAGAGTTCATACACGTGTCAGAAACCCGAAGATCAACTGGCCGGCACACACATGTGCTCCGGCCAACTGGTCTTTGAGTTTCTGGCACTCTAGCATGTGCACATATTCCGGTTTGCACATTCAGTGCCAAAAAGGTTCGCCATTACTGATCTAGATATTACCTAATTTGTCTACCTAGGTCTGCAAAAAAACAGCCAAGGACACTACAAATAAAAATATTATTTTGCTATTGTGTTTTACAATGAGGAACAAAAGTCTTTCCCCCCCTTACCTCAGCTGCCTCAAAGCAGCTGTCACATATTTAATATATATTAAAGTTTTAATTTATTTGTCCTATAAACAGAACAGGGGAAAGAAGAAAAGAATTCTTGTTGCATGTTTCTTTGGTTTTGCTTTACTTTTGCATTAAATTCCACAGCATGAAATTCCAATACAAATAAATAACTTTCCTACCTGGAGGTTGCTGAGGCCAGAAATATTGTTGCCAATCTTGAAGTATATATGTAAGCCTAATACTTATATTTATTGCAGGCAGTGGAGTTAATGGGCAGCCCTGGAAAACATACCAATAAGAATAATCACAAAACAATGTATGATCCAAAACATTAGGCACTCCTAATCTTACGTTTTACCCAAGTTAAATATTCAGAAAATATTTCTGAAGAATAGAATTTCAAAATTGTATAAGAATTGTTTTTGCAAACAGTCTACCAATGTCTAATTAAAGTTCTAATTAAGACTGATTTACAAAAAATGTTTCTCGTCTGAACATTGTATTTGAAATGACATAATTTGTGATATGAAAGACTTTCCCCGGGCATTGGATATATGACAGAGAACAACACAAGTCATTTTTAATTATTCTGTATTGAAGTCAAAAGGCAGAACTTTAATTTTGAAACCTTTCCCTACTTATACTGTTCATAATTAATCAGATCATCAAAGAGAGTAGGAATAAAAATTAAGGAAAGCTAAAGTCTGAATAAATTAAAAATGGTACATGATATAGCACAATCTTCAAAAATGTTTAATCTGCATGGCACCTCTGAGTAACCTCACCTAAAATGGCCCATTCAAAATACAAATAGTCTTTGCTTAATGACCATTCATTTAACAACTGTTCACAGTTGCTACAATCCTGGAAAAGTAATGTACCATCAATCCTTGCATTTACAACCATTGCAGCATCCTTGAGGTCACATGATAGTGATCAAGGTGCTTAGCAATCAGCTCACACTTACAATATTTCCAGCATCCTGCAATCAAATGATTAGTCATTTCTGACCGTCCTATCTGGCTTCTGACAAGCAAAGTCAACAGGGAAGTTGGCAAGAAAGTTACAAATTGTGGTCAAGTAATGTCTCACTTAATGACCACCAAAAAAAAGGTTGTAAAGTCAGGTAGAGTTAGATGGTGCCTCACTTAATGAACTCTACTGTGGTTGTAAATTGAGAACTAACTGTAGCATAAGACTTACTGCACTTGCTACTTTTGAAGATCATTTGGGGCATCTTCATGCACCTACCATGTGCATACACAAACTATACTCACAATCTTAGATTTGAAGATATCCAACAATCCAGATAAGTGACTATACTGACTGGGTACTTTGCGAAGATGAACCATTTCAAAGTCAGTTCTGACTCCAGGTCCCTGACATTCCCCAACATACATTTTCCTTTGTCTGTGATGAATTTGCACGAATACTGGCACCTGGCTGAAAAATATTGAAAATGTTTTCAAATAAAGATGATTGTACTTTTGGAAGACTAGACTGATTAAAAATCACTAATGCAGAGTTTGAGGGGTAAAACCACACTAAAAACTTAACAAAGAAGCACTTATATATATTTCTTTTTCTTAATTTTAATTTTTCTTAAACTTAATTTTACTACTGTATATAAACAGAAATCTAGTCCTGTTCCCTTCCAGCACTGAAGATATTATTTAGCTGGATAATGAAATATCTGCACAAAAACAAACAAGCTCAGAGATCACCAAGGACTCCGCAATTCAACCCTGAGCTTCAAATATTCTCTTCCATTGGTAAAACTTTACTTACCAGCCTGTGTTGCCCAATGCAATAGAAACGGAACTCAGGAGGAGATTACATTTGGATTCGCTAAGAACTGCCTCATTGTTTGCTGATGGTGCAATAACTACAAGTTCGCGCAAGCCATACCTAGAACAAATGAAATATTCCACTAAATTTATATCTCAAAGATTAAAAAGATTAAGATGCATCTATCTCTCACTATTCTTTAAATATTAAAACAACGGTCTCTCTGCTAAGCCCTGATCTAACATCAGGCAAAACCACTATATTAACAATATTTTTTGGTATCTTGCATTTTGTGGCAAAAATAATTAGTCTATGAAATGTATTATTTAATCATAATTTTAAATTTTTACAATTAATTTTTAAAATTAAAATGTAACATTTTAAATAAAACATACCATCTTACTAGACAGTGAGCTCTAGGAGGGAAATCATTGTTCATGCATAGAAGATCTTGCATAGCAACAGGAAGAGCATCTGTTAAACAAAGATGAAACAATTAAGTCTTTAAGGTTTCAACCAGAACAAGGTTTTGATTAAATAGCCAACATGGATAATTAGATTTTAGTCAAAATAAATAAATAATTTAATTTAATTTAATCAGACATCAATGTTTAATAATTGTACAATTGTAAATACTAGTTGTCCTCATAAATACACGCTCACAACTACAGTACTAAATAAAAATTAAGCATATCAGCCCTTGGTTTTGATTTTGGGTCCTTTGAATCCTTCAGTCCCTGGACAAGTCCTTGCATTTTTTAGATAAAATTTTGGAAGTCATTTGCTATTGCTACTTCCTAGGGCTCAGAGTAACAGGTCCAAAGTCATCCAGCTGACTTTGTAACAGCTCAAACTAGTACTAAACTACACCAACTCAGTTCTTCTCAATCTATATATTTCTCTCTTCAATTGTCTAATGAAAATGGAAGTTGATATTCTTTTTTAAAATGTTACCATATATCTGTATGCTCCTTTAATAAGCAAGCTATCAAATATGTAATTTTATAACATTGTCTATTATTACTAACTTCATAGAGTATCACATTAAAAAGTGATGTTCTGAACTAGTCACTTGACATTGGGATAGGTAGCATATAAATTCAACAAATAAGAGAAACAGATGCTATGAGCTAAAGATTTAAAGTACGGTACTCACCTTCTACTAGTTCATCTTTTGCATTTTTATCAGTTGATTTTTGGATTAGATAATGATGTGTTATGGAGAATCGAAAATCAGCAAAAGTAATTTCATCAGATTTCTCTTCCCATGCTTCAGTGGTATATACACCCTATATATTAGACATAATTATGTGATCAGAAAAGTAATCTGAAGTACTTTTAATCACATTTCATAGGAAATACCAGGGTAAAAATCAGGGGTGGGATTCAAAAATTTTAGCAACTGATTCTCTGCTTGGTTGCCGAGTGAGCAGCCTCCTACATCATGGCAAGGGACATTTTTGCCCTCTCCGGGCTCCTGAGGTTTTTCATGGATGCCAAGTGTATCGATGGTTATTGAAACAGATGTCCATGTGCCGCCTCTATGTTGGTTGAGACAGGCAGGATTCCTTTGAGTACCATTTGTTGGGGGTCAAAGGAAAGGGAGGGTATTGCCTTCTCTTTCTGCTCAAGATCCCCAAGTGACACAGAATGCTGGACTCGATGGGCCTGATTCAGCATGGCTCTTCTTATGTTCTAATGGGGGCGAAAACAGCTTTCCCTGGGGTTCAGAGGTCCTCTGGAAGCCAGAAATGGGCCCATTTCTAGTCTTCTAGGAGGCCCATTTTTTGGTCTCCTGCACCATAGTGGGGAGGGGGGACATTTTCATCCTCCCCGGGCTCCTGAGTCTTTTCTCAAGGCTCTGGGAGGGAAAAATGGCTTCCCCTGGGCTCCGGAGGCCCTCTGGAGGCCAGAAACTGGTCCATTTCTGGACTTCCAGAAGGCCTGTTTTTTGCCCTGCCAGAGCTTCCACACAGGCCCTGCACTTACCTGGCAACCAAAACAGGCTACGTGGAGACTTGAAGACTCTTGGGATGGGAGGGTGGGTGGGTTAGCCAGTCTTTGCAACTACCCATTTGGCAAACCAGATGTAAAGTTAGCATCCAGTTCACCTGAAGCAGCCAAACCAGCTGAATCCCACCCCTCGTAAAAATCCACTGCTACTCCAAAAAGCATTTTTATGTTTACTCATATAAAAAATCTGAACAATTTAACAAAACAGAAATATAATTTTATTTCCTTGAATCCCCATTGACTCTTTTTCCTAACTATTGATTAGTACTTTTGTTTCATTTTTAAATCAAAGTAAATATAAATCAATTGTTTAAAAAATAAAATCTTTTCTTAAAATGTTTCATAAAAACGATCACAGCTCAAAGTCAGAACAAAAAAATGATGGTAAATATAATTTTAAAACTGATGATTCTAATTATCCTTATATAACTCCTCAAATTATTCAAAGCAATCAATTGAATTGGAACTGACTCAGCTCCTAAAGATTTCACAAGTAGACATTTGCTTGCCTAACATTTAGGAACAGCATTCCATTTTTGGTATTTAATGAATCTGAAAAAGACCTAATGAAATAATTGTTTTATATGTTATCTTGTAATGATAACTTCTTTATCATTCAATAGTAAAAATATATTCAGCTTATGTGAAACAACAGTGCCTTTTTACTAGAAATAATCACAGAATATTCCTAACTAGTAATCTAGGAACTAAAATTATTTTGCTACTGTATTTTCACATATTGACTCACTGTGATTTACTTTTCCTTATGTTTACATTGGCCTCTAAATAATTCCAAAGGAAACATCTTTACCTTTTCTAAAGGTTTGCCTGAAGAAATGTTAATAAGTTTCCAGTCATTCAAAACTTCTTCAACTCTGGAAATAAATCTAATGAGAAAATGTTTGAAATCATTAGTATTAAAATCCATGTTTCTAAAAATAAACATAATTCAACAACGTATCATATTTTCTGGACGATAAGATACACCTAAATTTACAGGAGGAAAACAAGAAAACAATAGTTTTGGCCTCTACGCATCACCTTTTTGTCCTCTCTGGCTCCCAGAAGCACTCTGCAGTACTAAGTGGGCCTTGCAAGGCACTTCAGAGTGCTTCTGGAGCTGGGGAGGATGAAAGTACGGCACGTGGAGCATTAGAGAGGTCAAAAACGCCCATATTCAGTCTATATAAGATGCACCTAAATTTTCACCCACTTTTAAGGAGTGGAAAGTACGTCTTATATTCCAAAAATGTGGTACCTTTTTTTTTGCTTAATTTAAAGGAAAATTCATATTTAATGCTTTTTTCCTAAGTTTGAAACAACAGCTATCAAACAAATGTATCACAAAAAGGTCAAGACAATGTACTATACACAACCCTATATCAGAGCTAGGATATTGTCAACTAATTTATGATCAAATAATTCCAAAGTAGAGGAATCCACACAAAGTCCTGTTTAGATCTGCAACTGATCATATTCACGAAATAAAAGGCTAAGCTAGCACATATAATTTATGTGGTTCAAATTTCTAGGTTCTATCATATCTCAAGACCTAAAATGGTCATCAAAAAAGAACAACAAAGAATGTTCTTTCTGCGCCAGTTCAGGAAACTCAAACTGCCCAAGGAGCTGCTGATACAGTTCTACAGAGGAATCATTGAGTCTGTCATCTGCACCTCTATAACTGTCTGGTTTGGTGCTGCAACCCAACAGGACTGACACAGATTTCAGAGAATAATCAGAACTGCAGAAAAAACAATAGCTGCCAACCTGCCTTCCATTGAGGATCTGTATACTGCATGAATCAAAAAGAGGGCAGGGAAAATATTTACTGACCCCTGGCATCGTGGACACAAGCTGTTTCAACTCCTACCCTCAAAACGTCGCTACAGTGTACTGCACACCAAGACAACTAGACACAAGAACAGTTTTTTTCCCAAACGCCATCACTGTACTAAACAAATAATTTCCTCAACACTGTCAGACGTTTTACTAAATCTGCACTTCTATTTCTACTAGTTTTTCTCATCATTCCTATCATCCTTTTCCTCCCACTTAGGACTGTATGACTGTAACTTGTTGCTTGTATCCTAAGATTTTTATTAATATTGTTTCTTCATTGCATATTTGACCTCTATGACAATCATTAAGTGTTGTACCACATGATTCTTGACAAATGTATCTTTTTCTTTTATATACACTGAGAGCATATGCACCAAGACAAATTCCTTGTGTGTCCAATCACACCTGGCCAATAAAATTCTATTCTATTCTATTCTTATAGAAGAAATGTATTGAAGAATCAAACATTATTAGGAAATATCACACAAACCATTAAAAGTAAATGTCATTATCCTGAATTGGCATTCCAGGCACAGGGATAATAACTCAACACAGTCAAAAGCAGTGTTGACCCATAGTCTTCAACTTATGACCAAAATTCAACCCCAAATTTCCATTGTTAAGTAAGACAATTGTTAAGTTGTTCTGTCCCATTTTATAATCTTTTTTGGTACAGTTGTTAAGCAAATCACTGCCGTGAAGTGAATTATGCCATCATTAAGTGAATCTACTTTTCCCCCATTGACTTTGTTTGTCGGAAGCTGACTGGAAAGGTTTCAAATGGTGACACATGATACAAAAAAAATGCAACAATCTTCGGGTAACCAGAGCTGCTGCATGGTCGTAAGTGTGAAAAAAATCATAAATCACTGTTTTCAGTGCCACGGTAACTTCAAACATTCATTAAATAAGGGCTTTAAATTGAGGGCTACCTGCACTTTGAAATGGTGAATCAGATCCTAATAATGATATGAATTAATCAAAAACAGATTTTTAAAATATTCCATTTAGCCAAACGGACAGATTATTTTGCAAATTGCGTAGTTATTATCTCCTCTGATTCATTTGGAACATTAAGATCGCTGTCTAATGACATTTGCTAAAGATCACAGTTTGATCTGATGGAGAGAATTAATTCAGCTTGAAGTCATAACAGGTATGATATCATAGTGGTCATATTAGCACCTTGCCCTGTTCATTTCCCATTTTATATTTAATTAATATGTAAATATTCCTGTACATATTCCTCTTCTTTGCCTTGAACAAAAACAAATACAGTACTGTATACTAAAAAAACAAACAGCAATAGCACATACAAAATACTATTGCACTGAGATGCCAACTTTATTAATTATATTCTATTGAATGCAATGAAATTTACTTTTAAGAAAGTATACTCAGAATTAACAGATTATTATTTCTAATAAATATGGACAGTTGCAACACATAAAAATTACTTAATTTCAGTAGTCACAGCTAGATATTATATATCTGCTTAATATAGCATAATTTCAGACCATCCTTACATAAATGTTGAAACAGGTCATTAATAAAGAAAATTCATATTTGCACCCTGTAATGTCAGTTGATATATTCTGTATATCCAGAGTCACATCCCTTCAACAAGGAACCTGATTGAAGCCAGAAAGGAAATAATTCTCGGTTCAGGCACTGACTTAATGAAACAGTAGCTTTCCACCTTTTAGAGATTCATACAAGCCTAATGCTATTTTCCTCACTGCTCAATAGAAACCTTTTATTATTATTCAGGGTACCCTTTGAGACTAATTTTCTCTGTGAGTCCTCACAGCATCACTGTTATCTGAAAAAATGCTTTTTTATTCAAACTATTTTAAAATTCCATTCTAGACGTTTTCTTGGCGAGTCTTTTTTTAAAAAGAAACTTTTCAATTGCCTCCTTCCTAGAACTGAGAGAAAATGACTATTGCACAGCCACTATCTGCCTAAAGCAGAAGTAGAACTCACAATTTAGCAATTTCTAGCCTGATGTTTTATCCATTGAACCAAGCTAGCCCTCTTATTAATTTAAACTCTATTGTATAAAAATAAAGTATTTGTAAAAACTAACAAAAATGATTAATTCTATGCAGACAATGAATCAGTACTGAGAATAAGATGTGAATTATGGCATAAATATGCCCGGTAATTTTCAATCGCTCTCTCCAAAACTTACTAGGCCCCTAGAAATGTAGCAAAGACCATGGAAGTTTGATTTTGATTTGATTTTATTGGATTTGTATGCCGCCCCTCTCCGTAGACTCGGGGCGGCTAACAACAGTAGTTGATATAGCCCAGGGTGAAGACCACTGCTCTATGCTTTTATTTTTTCATTCTATATACTACTCAAAGTTGTTGACAACTTTGGCAACCTAACTGAAATATAAAGAAGTAAACAACTATCCCGAGCAACTTTATATTACAGGCACTGTGTCAGCATTTATTCTACATGCTTTTCAAATATTTTTGTCATATTTGTCTTGTCTCTTTTGTGAACTCATTCACTCAGCACAAACAATATCCTTACCATATATCCTTGAGTTGCCAAGTACCTGGAAAATTTTTCACCTGTCCAATTTTAAGTAAATGTAACTGTATAATCAATCTACAGAAGATATTTATAGGTATCCCTTAAGTATCAGAAACTCTAAACAAAAAAGGGCCTTCAATGGAACTCTAAGAATGCCCTACCATATGCACCTGAGGGCAGGACAAGAAGCAATGGGTGGAAACTAATCCAGGAGAGAAGTAACTTAGAACTAAGGAGTAATTTCCTGAACAATTGATCTGTGGAACAGCTTGCCTCCAGAAGTTGTGAATGCTCCAACACTGGAAGTTTTGAAGAAGATCTTAGATAACCATTCGTCTAAAGTAGTGTAAAGTCACCTGCCCAAACAGGGGGTTGGACTAGAAGACTTCCAAGGTCCCTTCCAAATCTGCTGTTATTATTATTATTATATTTTCCTCACAAATGCTTCTATTACGAGTCCTCTCCTCCAATATGACCAACCACTGTCGCCAATGTAACACTCGCAACAAACTCTTCATGTTACCCATTTATTTACATTTAAATCCGACGAAAGCAATTCCAGGTAATAAAATAAAATACCGGTATACCAAAAGAAAAAGAAAAGAAAGAAAGCTAGACGAAAGACCCGGGGCAACTCGGGGTCCCGAAACCTTAACCGCATCGATGCCAAAGTCAGATATAAGGGGGGAAAGAGACAACGCGGAAAGGTGAGGTGCTTACCTCTCCCACTCGGAGGCGGTGGTGAAATCCGTGATCTCGAACACTTCGGACTCCGGCTGTGGAAAAAAGAAAGAAGCAGCAAATGAGAAGACGGTCTAGAAAGCACCGATGCCTCAGCGACATTTTCTCGCTAGCCCGAAAGTGGAGGGGGGGGGGGTTTCAACCGGCGAACGAACCTCACTGTCGGCCGCCATCTTGAGAAGCAGCGTCCCGAAGGGCATGATGGGAGGGAGACAAGACGGCGCGTGGCGCTTCGCGTGGCGCAGCGGGGGCAAGAATTGGGAGGGAGGGAAACTTTCTCCCTGAGGACAGGAGTGTCTGAGGGGATTTCACACAGACGCCCCTTCTTTTGTTGTTGAATCGCCGTATTTACGCGGGAGGGGTGGGATGGGGGTTCTGTTTAGGCTTGGGAGGAAGACGCTTGTGGAAATAGTCCCCGCCGGTCTGTCTTGTATTGTCTGGAAAAACTACAGGAATATCGTCAGGGAGTCAAGCTCCATCGGTAGATGTCCTGACGTTAGTTTGTTGTCGCAAAGATGTCCCACGTTAAGATGGGGTATATGCGCCTCACAAAATCTGTGCTTGGCTTTAAACCATCCTAGGAACTTCCATGTAGCGAAAGAGAGTAGACCCTGATGCTGAGTTAATAGAAATTAGCCCTGAGGCATCTGTTTTTATCTGTGCCTCCTCAGTACTGTACTTACAAAAAGTGATCTCTAAACTTTAACCTTAGGCTAGCTACAGTTGACCTCACCTCATGTCTGTAAGGGGCGTGCACAGGAATGGGCTACTGCCGGGACAGAGGGAGGGGACACAGTGGGGTAGTGAAAATGGAGCTCCACCCCAGAGCACCCAATTTGCACTGAAAGATGCTGAAAGAAAATGCAGTGCGTCCTGCATAAGCCACCGCCACAGTGTGGTAGTAAAAATTTTGGTACCCCTTCACTGGGCGTGCATAAGCGCACCATTGTGCCTACCGTCCCTGTCCTATTGCCTAATTTACATGTAAGCCACCCTGAGTCTAAGGAGAAGGGTGGCATAAAAATAGAATAAATAAATAAATAATTTACCTGTACCTACTTTGCTCATGTTTATACCAATAACTACAGTACTACCTTGTACATGCTTGATAAGTCAATCATACACAAATTCAATATGTAGAAGATAAGTTTCCTTTTAAGGTTTGTTTCAATTATTTCTGAGCAACAGATAGGTAAATAAAAGCCATGCTTTGTATGTCTCTCCTTCCCCCCCCCCCACCACCACAAACACAAAACACAGAAGCCAGCTACATCTATCTGCTTATCAATGCAGCCCACATTTGAGTTGCCCAATCCAGATATTGAATGACAGGGTGATTCACTTTATTTATTTTAGGAAATTTATATTGTCGCCTATTCGCACATGGTGACTCAAGGTGGCTTACAGGAAACATTTCAAAGAGGATTGTGACTCATGGGCTACGATTAAAACAGAAGTTAACAGAGAATATAATTCAAGTGGTTAAATAATATTCACCAAAAATAAATAAAGATCATGGGACTGTGATTATGTGCTATCAGTAGTGGGTTCAGGATTAGTTTGCTACTTGTTCATGCATGCGCATTTGCACACGCAACACTTCTGCACACATGGAAAAGCGTACTGAGTGAGTGGCCTAAGCCGCCTGCTGCTGCCACTACTGGTTCTAAGAACCGGTCGGAACCGGGCGCAACCCACCACTGTATACTATGGTTGTGAAAACTATGATCCTGACAATGTCAGAATAAGTACTGGTATTATTTAAACTGGTATTGCCTAGACCAGTGATGGCGAACCTTTTTTTCCTTGGGTGTCAAAAAAGCGTGGGCGTGTGCTATCACATATGTGTGAGTGCCCCAACCCATAATCCAATGCCTGGGGAGGGCAAAAACAGCTTCCCCCACCCCCTGAAGGCCCTCTGGATGCCAGTTTCCCAACTTCTGGTGGGCCCAATAGGCTTGTGTTTTGCCCTCCCCAGGCTCCAAAGGCTTCCCTGGAGCTGGGGGAGGGTAGAAGTGCCTCCTCCATACCCCCAGAGGCTCTCCGGAAGCCAAAAATGCCTCCCAGAACATCTGTGCGAGCCAAAAATTTGCTGATCAGCACACACATGCACCTTGGAGCTGAGCTAGGGCAACAGCTCATGTGCCAGCAAATATGGCTCTGCGTGCCACCTGTGGAACCCGTGCCATAAGTTCACCATCACTGACCTAGATCTTGGAGATCATAGAGTAAACAGAGCCAAGGTTCTGAATGGTAAAACCTAGTCCCAGAGAAACAAAAAGGGGAGAAGACGACTACATGTTCAACATTTCTGTTGAAATGGTAAGATATCTGAAGTCTTTTTTTTTTAATTTCAAAAGTTGAAGCCACATGCCTGCCAATACTCAATCAGCAATGTCTAATAGATTTTTTTTTTTTTAAAAGAAAGATAATTTATTTTTATCAACTTTCCAGAAAGCATTCATTTTCTCATAGTTACCCAAAGAATCAGTGGCATAATACATTTTATATGTTCTTAGAATTTCTTATTATTAGAATTTTGCTGCAAAACACAAGCTTGTTAATCTAAGATCTAGATTTCTCATTTGCTTTCCCAGCCCAGCTAAGCTTCTTTGTTCAGTCATTCACTGTACAAAATACCCAAAAGAGAGTTACCTTGGTGACAACTTGTAAACTAAACAGCCAGAACCTAACTCTCAATATCAGAAGGATTTGTGCTGAGAGAAGAAGGCTCTTCAGAGCTTAGCAGCTCTACAATAATGTTTCTTCCTTTCTTGAAATTTTATATTGGGAGAATTAAATTGAAGGTAAGATAGAATTTCAATAGAACATCTTTATTTTTCTTCCCGTTAAATAAAATTCAACATATTGTATAGGATATGTCAACAAAAAAGCTGCTTTAATACAAAATTTACTGCAAATATAGTGATCTACAGTATTTGAACTATGGTACAGTATATAGTTTTAATTCATCCATTGTATTTGTGATACCATAGATCTATGGATTCTGCTAGAATTATGTTTATTACTATTAATTATGTTTATTATTTATTAATAATACTTAAAACTATATTTATTGGTGATGTCATAAACTTATAAGTGGAATTTGGAATATTTTGATTTCCCTTGCTAGATGAAAATTTGCATTGGACTGCTGAATGCCCCATTGTTTGGAAGCCCATTGTGTTGTTTCTTTTGTATATCCATTATTTATTTATTTTTACCCAGCTTTTATTATAAGTTAAGGGGGACAAACATACCTGATACTATTTCATAGAAACATAGAAACATAGAAGTCTGACGGCAGAAAAAGACCTCATGGTCCATCTAGTCTGCCCTTATACTATTTTCTGTATTTTATCTTAGGATGGATATATGTTTATCCCAGGCATGTTTAAATTCAGTTACTGTGGATTTATCTACCACGTCTGCTGGAAGTTTGTTCCAAGGATCTACTACTCTTTCAGTAAAATAATATTTTCTCATGTTGCTTTTGATCTTTCCCCCAACTAACTTCAGATTGTGTCCCCTTGTTCTTGTGTTCACTTTCCTATTAAAAACACTTCCCTCCTGAACCTTATTTAACCCTTTAATATATTTAAATGTTTCGATCATGTCCCCCCTTTTCCTTCTGTCCTCCAGACTATACAGATTGAGTTCATTAAGTCTTTCCTGATACGTTTTATGCTTAAGACCTTCCACCATTCTTGTAGCCCGTCTTTGGACCCGTTCAATTTTGTCAATATCTTTTTGTAGGTGAGGTCTCCAGAACTGAACACAGTATTCCAAATGGGGTCTCACCAGCGCTCTATAAAGCGGGATCACAATCTCCCTCTTCCTGCTTGTTATACCTCTAGCTACGCAGCCAAGCATCCTACTTGCTTTCCCTACCGCCTGACTGCACTGCTCACCCATTTTGAGACTGTCAGAAATCACTACCCCTAAATCCTTTTCTTCTGAAGTATTTGCTAACACAGAACTGCCAATACAATACTCAGATTGAGGATTCCTTTTCCCCAAGTGCATTATTTTACATTTGGAAACATTAAACTGCAGTTTCCATTGCTTTGACCATTTATCTAGTAAAGCTAAATCATTTACCATATTACAGACGCCTCCAGGAATATCAACCCTATTGCACACTTTAGAGTCATCGGCAAATAGGCAAACCTTCCCTACCAAACCTTCCCCTATGTCACTCACAAACATATTAAAAAGAATAGGACCCAGAACAGACCCTTGTGGCACACCGCTTGTAACCTGACCCTGCTCAGAATACTCGCCGTTAACAATAACTCTCTGATGTCTACGCTTCAGCCAGCTGCAAATCCATTGAACTATCCAGGGATTAAGTCCAATCTTCACTAATTTATCTATCAGCTCTTTATGTGGCACTGTATCAAAGGCTTTGCTGAAGTCCAGGTAGGCAATATCCACGGCACCACCTTCATCCAACACCTTTGTGACATAGTCAAAGAAATCAATGAGATTAGTCTGACATGATTTGCCTTCAGTAAAGCCATGCTGATTTGGGTCCAATAAGTTATTGTTTTTTAGGTGCTGATTTATCCTCTTTTTGAGTAGAGTCTCCATCATTTTAACTACAACTGATGTCAAGCTAACTGGCCTGTAGTTACCAGCTTCTTCTCTACTGCCCTTCTTGTGGATAGGCACAACACTGGCCATTCTCCAATCCTCAGGAACTTCTCCTGTTAACAGGGATTGGTTAAACAAATCAGTCAGGGGGGTAGCAAGGACAGATCTGAGTTCTTTAAGAACTCTGGGGTGGATGCCATCTGGACCCATTGCCTTATTTATCTTTAATCGTTCAAGTTCTTCTAAGACATCGGCTTCTAAGATCACTGGAGCTGAATCCGTACAGCTGGAAGCAATGCTATATCCCTCTATAGTATTATTTTGTAAGGTGTCTTTTGAGAAAACTGAACAGAAGTAGCTATTGAAATGGTCAGCGATCTCCTTATTTCCATTAATGCATGTATTATTCCCGGTACTAAGCTTCGTGATGCCACAGTTTTTCTTCTTCTTATCACTAATATATCTGAAGGTTTTATCCCCCTTCTTTACAGATTTTGCAATTTCTTCCTCTTTTGAGGCTTTAGCAGCATATATTATTTGTTTCACCTCCTTCTGTCTCATTTTATACACCTCTCTATCAGCTATACTTCCAGACTCTTTATACCTCCTATAGGCAGCCTTTTTTTCATTGACTATAGCCCTTACATCATTGCTAAACCATAGCGGTTTCTTCTTCCTTTTACCTTTAGTTATTTGTCTTACATACAGACCAGTGGCTTTTAAGATGGCCTTTTTTAATACAGTCCACTGGGTTGTCGCTCCTGCCATTTTATCCCTCCCCTTTAATTCATTATCTAAATATTCCCCCATTGCATTAAAATTTGTTTTTCTGAAATCCAATACTTTGGTTGCATTATAGGATTGCTCACAATGAGTTTTTACATCAAACCACAAACATAGATGGTCACTGCAACCTAAATTTTCTCCCACCTTGACCTCTGAAACCCAATTCCCATTCGTAAAAACTAAATCTAGAATATTCTCCCCTCTAGTTGGTGTCTTAACCAGCTGTGCCAGAGCTGCTCCTGTAAAGGCCTCTACTATATTCTTACTTTTGCATGTAAGGGCACTGGGGATATTCCAGTCAACATCAGGCATGTTGAAATCACCCATAACCACAATATCTCCCTTTACTGCCATCTGGGTAATTTCATCCACCATCTTGTTGTCATATTCCTCAGATTGCCCTGGAGGCCTATAGATCACCCCAATTCTAATGACAGAACCTTCTTTATTTTGCATGCAAATCCAGAGAGTCTCCAGATCTTGACATGTATTTTGAATTAGTGTTGTTTTTAGACTTTCTTTAACATAAATGGCTACTCCACCTCCCCTTCTCTCTATTCTATCCTTCCTATACAGTGTATATCCTGGTATGGATATTTCCCATTCATTAGAATCCTTAAAGCATGTCTCAGTTATGGCAACCAGATCCAAATTATCTCTAGATATTATGGCCATTAACTCACAGAGCTTGTTGCTCAAGCTTCGAGCATTTGTGCACATTACCCGAAGAACATTATTTTCATTATTAGTTTGCCCCTTATCATCAACAACTACATCTATCCTCTACGTATTTTCCCCATAACAACAATTCTGTGAGATGTGTTGGACTGAGAGTGAATGAATGGCTGAAAATCACCCAACTGGCTCACAATTCCCAGAATTCTACTGTCCATGCTTTTGGGGATTCTACAAATTGTAGTCTTGGCCTCTACAGAATAATTTTGAAGACAAACAAACAAACAAATAAATAAATAAATAAATAAATTTTGTGTCCTAATAATTCTTTTGATTCCATTTTGCATTCACTTAGCTTTTAAGTGGTTTAAACTAAAACAGACAATGTCTTACATGTACCAGTTTTGTGCCTTTTTGTTCCACTAAGCCTGGATTTTATACATTTTAGGCACAGAATGGGACCCGGCTGATAAATGGATGTTTTTATTGTGGGTTCTTCTTCTTTCCATTGTAACTGTTAAAAAGTAAAGTAAATGCTGTTTTTATTAAGTATTATATTTATTTATTATTTAGATTTGTATGCCGCCCCTCTCCGCAGACTCGGAGTTAATATTTAATTCATATAGGTGGTTTTGGGGTAAAATATTAATAGCAGTTTTCTATTATTTTTTACAATTTACAGAAACTTTTTGACAACCTATCAAAGCAATACAACTTCCTGCAGTAAGAAAGAACACTAAAAAGACAATGGTACTAATGATGTTTTACATATTCTGAACTCTTATTCACCATTCAAGAAAATTGACCTCCAGGCAGATGGTCAGTGGTAGGGATACCTTAGCAGTCTGTTTATTATATCCTCAGTAATGCCTATGGAAGCTTCTCTGTACATTTGGGATATTCATATCCACTACTCAGAATAATATTGTAGTTTGTGGCTACTCCAAAGCCCAAGAAATTGAATTCCAGTTGAAATGCAACATATCTGAGGCATATCTAACAATTGTGCAATCCACAAAATACTTATGGTATTTGAAACAATAGTTGTGATTTTGATTGTTCTGATAATTGTTAGAGTCCAAGTGAAATATTTCCTGAAGCAAAAAAATCAGAATGTTAATCCTTCAAGACAGATATATTTTAAGTCTAAGTATGTGGGGAAAAGATTTAACAAGCAAGAGTATCCCTAAATTAGATTAAGCAAAGCAGAATCATCAGAGGTGGAAACTTCACAACTGAAGTGTAAAAAAGGCTGGATTTGGAAGTGCTGTTGCAAGCAGAGCTAAAAAAAAATCATGCTTTAATGACTTTTTAATGATCTTAGTAGGTTTTGAATCATCTGATACCACTGCTTGCCCAACAGATGGTTTGAATAGAAAATGTAATTGAATCTGAAGCTGCTGAAAGCAAGATTATGCTTTTCCCAAAGAAAGAGCATGCTGTCTAACATAAACCAAAGCTTCAATATTTTTGCTCACAAGAAGAGTGGAAGATATAAAGGAAATAGCAACAGATGTCTTTTAAACCCTAAACTGTGTACCAAAATGGCTGAGAAGTTAATGATTTGGGGCAAGAGTTCCATTCAGCATCAACATAAGATAAAAAATCCTATTTCTCATTCTTTAGGATTGTCTCATGAAGAGACTGAGATATCTTCAAAACTTCAGAAAAATAATCTCCAACAGGAGAAAAAATGCTTTAAGTATAATGGTCAGAGTTCTACAAAGCAAATGCCTCCATGTATTTCCCCAAATTCTGTTAGTTTGAGAAAAACAATATCTCCGTTGCCTGTTGGAGAAGCACAATCCACAGTAGACCATTTGAATCTGAAATACAGTGACATGTTCAAGGAAATACATTCTAACGACAAAGGTCCTGGCATTTATGAAATGTTTGGGACTCCGGTATATTCCCGTAAGCCTGATGGATGTGGTGAGAATAAGAGTAACAGGAATGTGCATTCTGCTCCAACTGAAGGGCATAATGATATAAAATATAAATCCAATTGTTTCAATGGGAAGGAGAGTAGCAGAATAAAAAGTCCCCAGAAGAAAACATACTCTAAATCTCACAAGAACATTAGTATTAAACCAAAGTTGAAAGAGAAGGAATTTGCACCAAAAAGGAGGTCCAAGTTAACAGATTGTGATGTAGAACAAGATAAAGATGTGACTGTCTCTTCTGATCTGCAGATTCACTCAAAAGAGAACAATCAGACAATTTGTGAACATACCGATGAACAAGCTCAGATTTCCATAGAGTTTGAACTTACTAAGCAAAACAAAGTATTTTCTAATTCAGGCTTGTCAACAATTGAAGAAGCCTCTTTGGAATATACATCAGATGATTATGATGATGGGGATGAAGATGATGCTTTTCCTATGAAAGCATTTGCCACCAATGTTCAGGAGTTACTTTGGCCAGAAGTTAAAGTTCATGCAGAATATGCTCCTTTCTTAAACTGTGTGAAAAATATAAATGAACCAGATAATGCAAATAATAATAGGACTTTAAGGGATGGACAAAACAAAACATCTGATTGCCTTGTGGAGCAGGAAGCAAGCCAGATTTTACACTATGAGTATAATCAAAAGTTGTCCACATCCTTTTTAACAGACCAAATAAATGCACCTTCTCTAGAAAATGTCCAGCTTGAAAATGTCAGTGTAGCAAATATGGCAACTGCATGGACTTACTATGTTGCAAACTCATTCCCTC
Organism: Erythrolamprus reginae; assembly: GCF_031021105.1. Classification (NCBI taxonomy): domain Eukaryota; kingdom Metazoa; phylum Chordata; class Lepidosauria; order Squamata; family Dipsadidae; genus Erythrolamprus; species Erythrolamprus reginae. The sequence goes on along the minus strand of NC_091950.1, from coordinate 166,566,306 downwards.
AGTCATATACAAATAGCTTTGGGTACGAAGATTATAAGGAAGTAACAGAAGACATATTCTGTTGCTCAGTCACTGAACTGCTTTCTCAGAGTGGGACAGATGGCAACAATTCTATATCAATGAACCGAAACATAAATGTGGAGGAACAAAGTGGTGACTGGAGAACAGCAAAAGTTAAAAATAATAAGGTAAGTGAGCATTGTAGCATCCTACATTTATAATATTACAGATAGTCTAATATAGGCTATGTACTTCAGTTTCCACATTTTTCTTCTTATTTGTTCTTTCTTTGAGCAAAATGGGCTTTCATTCTCTTAGATACCTGTTTAAGAACGTTAAAGCATAAGAATTTGTTTGCTGGATCAAAGTAATAATATTTTTCTAGCTCAGCAGATAACCTGATTTGTTCACACACTACGCAGGCACATAGATCATGATGCTGTGCTTTCTTTCGCATCTGACGTTCATTTTCTTTATTTAGACTATATTTTAGCTACTTTTATTTTATTATTTAAAATATTTATATAGCCACTCTGGGGGGCTCCCAATCAAATTAAATTAGGAAAATTAATAAACTTTTGACAATGCTAATCCATTTTATAATCATCCTAGAGATAGAAAACCATGCGTCTCTGAATAATAATTTCAAACTGAATAGTAGCAATTTCAGTCTTAGTCTCAGGGCTGTGATATGACAAGCAGAAATTCTTTTCCATTTCAGATATTGTGGTGAAGAATTTACATTATTTAAACATAACTCTGAAAACAACTGACAAACCATCTGTAATTATTTTCTATTGTTCCTCTAGCTGTATTCTATTTTTCTGCCATCATTTGCAGAATTTTTGTCCAGATTTCATGGGATATGAGGAAGGAAATCCACTTTTACATGCAACTGCATTTTCAGAAAACAGCTTAATTAACCAAGATACTATTTTGTGGACTAAAGGTGAAATCCTTGGAAAAGGGGCATATGGCACAGTAAGTTATATTGAATTTGATTGCATTTTGTATACAGTGTTCCCTTGATTTTCACTGAGGATGCGTTCCAAAACTGCCTGAAAAAGTTGAATTTCCGCAAAGTAGAGATGCAGAAGTAAATACACCATTATTATTATTATTATTATTATTATTATTATTATTATTATTAATTAGATTTGTATGCCGCCCCTCTCCACAGACATAGGGTGGTTCACAGCAACAATAAAACAATGTACAACAAATCTAATAATTTAAAAACACTAAAAACGCCATTATTAAAAGCAAACATACACACAAACATACCATACATAAACTGTATAGGCCTGGGGGAGATGTCTCAATTCCCCCATGCCTGACAGCAGAGGTGGGTTTTAAGGAGTTTACGAAAGGCAAGGAGGGTGGGGGCAGTTCTAATCTCCGGGGGGAGCTGGTTCCAGAGGGTCGGGGCCGCCACAGAGAAGGCTCTTCCCCTGGGTCCCGCCAAACTACATTATTTAGTTGATGGGACCTAACCGGTCGCTGGGATTCATGCGGCAGAAGGCGGTCCTGGAGATATTCTGGTCCGATGCCATGAAGGGCTTTATAGGTCATGACTTTGAATTGTGACTGGAAACTGATCGGCAACCAATGCAGACTGCGGAGTGTTGGTGTAACATGGGCATACCTAGGTAAGCCCATGATTGCTCTCGCAGCTGCATTCTGCATGATCTGAAGTTTCCAAACACTTTTCAAAGGTAGCCCCATGTAGAAAGCATTACAGTAGTTGAGCCTCGAGGTGATGAGGGCATAAGTGACTGTGAGCAGTGAGTCCAGGTCCAGGTAGGGCCGCAACTGGTGCACCAAGCGAACCTGGGCAAACACCCCCCCCGCCACAGCTGAAAGATTGTTCTCTAATGTAAGCTGTGGATCGAGGAGGACACCCAAGTTGTGGACCCTCTCAATAATTCCCCCCCCAGGGTTATGGACAGACAGGTGGAATTGTCCCTGGGAGGCAGAACCCGTCTTATCAGGGTTGAGTTTGAGTCTGTTGACACCCATACAGACCCTAACAGCCTCCAGGCACCAGCACATCACTTCCACTACTTCGTTGACTGGACATGGGGTGGAGATGTACAGCTGGGTATCATCAGCATACTGATGATATCTCACCCCATGCCCTTGGATGATCTCACCCAGCAATTTCATGTAGATATTGAATAGCGGGGAGAGAACCAACCCCTGAGGCACCCCACAAGGGAGTAACATTGAAGTCGACCTCTGACCCTCCACTAACACCGACTGAAACCGACTGGAGAGGTAGGAGGAGAACCACTGAAGAACAGTGCCTCCCACTCCCAACCCCTCCAGCCGGTGCAGAAGGATACCATGGTCGATGGTATCGAAAGCCGCTGAGAAGTTGAGAAGCACCAGGACAGAGGATAAACCCTTGTCCCGGGCCTGCCAGAGATCATCCATCAATGTGACCAAAACAGTTTCTGTGCTGTAGCCGGGCCTGAATCCTGACTGTTGAGGGCCTAGATAATTGGCTTCTTCCAAGGACCACTGGAGTTGGAGCGCCACCACCTTCTCAACAACCTTCCCCATAAAGGAATGGTTGGAGACTGGCCGATAGTTGTTAAGAATGGCTGGGTGCAGGGAAGGCTTCTTGAGGAGGGGGCGCACAAATGCCTCCTTGTAGGGATCTGTAAAAGACCCCATCCCCAAAGAAGCATTGACAATCTCCTGGACCCAGCTCTGTGTCATCTCCCTGCTGGCCGAGACCAGCCAGGAAGGACAGGGATCCAGTAAGCAGGTGGCGGAACTCACAGCTCCAATTGCCTTGTCCACTTCATCAGGTTGGCTATGAAGAGTATCACAAGCCATTCCTCAACCCTTTAAACCCCTAAATAATAATAATAATAATAATAATAATAATAATAATTATTATTATTATTATTATTATTATTATTATTATTAATTAGATTTGTATGATGCCCCTCTCCGTAGACTCCCATTTCCCATTCCCTTAACAACCATTTACTCACCATTATTACTGGTACTCACCATTGAATAAGACACTTAGTGATTCTGATATTTATAAACATAATTATTTATTAACAATATGATGTCATCGGGTGGGGAAAAACGTGGTATAGAAAAAAACCCAGGAAGTATTTTTTAATTAATATTTTTTGAAAAAACGTGATATAGGTTATTCGCGAAGTTCGGACCCGCAAAAATCAAGGGAACACTGTACTGCATTATAAGTATTTTAATATTTCCTTTTGGACAGAATCTCTCAAAATGGTGCCCAAACTTAAGAGACTTGGAATCAAATTAATCTTCTAAATATTGTTAAAACTAGAGAGATCTCTCAACATTTATTTACATAAGTCAACTTTATTAATTCAGTTGATTTTATCCATCTTCTGTTTGGAATCTAGCCTTTGACTAAATATCCTAGATATACACATTTTACATGCATAGTTTATTAAGGAGGAAAATCCCCACAACTGATTTCAATTTGTTTGCTTGTTAATTTAATTTAATTTCTGTATATAGCAGCTCATTTCAAACCAGTGATTATGGGCAGATAAGGTGGGAGACTAAGAGCGGGTCATTCATTGGCAAGACAGGAACAATGTCATATACTGGTTTTACATTCCAGCCCCCGGGTCTCAATCCCGGGACCCAATTAGAAGACAGACAATTAAAACACTTACAGAAAGAAATGAAGTACAAACAGCAGCCAAGAGATAATTATAATCTGACAGTATCAGCATAACCAGGGACCCTTTACACGCTCAGAATCCCAGACACCTATACAGAGCTTCAAGGCCCTCCAAAAGGCCAGTAAAGTCAAGCATCCTAATCTCAGGTGGGAGGATATTCCAAAGAGCAGATAGTACAGCAGAAAAGGCAGCTTGATGGGACCTGGTCTATGCCCATACTGGACGGCTAAAAACAACTGTAAGTTTTTCCAGTTTGTTTTTATTCACTGCCAACTCCAAGGTAATAAAATCTTGTCTCTGTGCAACCTAATTGTGGAGTAAATCACGATATTGGCAGGTGTTAGTGTAGCTTGGTTAGGAGAAGTGTTTCAACAGTGTATGTGTGACTATATGTGATACCTTGATTTGATGCTTTATTTCAAAGGTGAGAAGTTACCAGAGTTGCAAGACGCTATGAATTAAGTAGGGAGAACCTAATGATACTGCTAATGTATCAGCTATCCAGCAGCAGCTTTTCTTGAGTAGCTAGTAGCTATGGGGCTGGTATTGGATTTTTCTAAGTTATTGGCCCTGGGAGAAAAGCTTCAGACACAATGCAAACTGTGGCTTCTTTCAGAGGAAGAACTGCACCTATGACTACATGTCACCTCCCAGGAAGCATTGATGAGCCAGATGGGACATGGATCCAAAACATAGGAGGCAGCATGGTACACTGGCTCCATTCCTCAGTATTAAGAAGCTCAAACTCTTTTCAGTTAACCAAGCAATATCTTACCCACAATCACCCCATTAAATCTGTATGAGAGACCACCTCTGTATGATTCCAAGTGACTTTATCTGACAGATGCCTTGAAAACTCCTCACAGAGGTCCAGCATAGTTTACCCAATAAGGAACGAGTCACCCTAAATGGGCCATCTTTCTATCCTCAGATGCAACAGGAACATATCCATTGTATATTTGCCCTGCGATAGAAAGCCAATGTGTCTCTGAATAATAATATGCACATTTTGCCACTTTTACTGCAAGATGGTCTTCAGTAAAAGACTTAACCCATGCTCAATCAGATGCATTCTACACTTCCTTCAAGGCTTGCAAAATAGGAGGAAGTATGTTAAACTGGTTCTTTTTCTTTCTGAGTGAGCAGTTTGGTTGGTGATTATGGGAGAAAAGGGACCAGACCTGTATCATCTACTATACCTCTCTCCCATGTTTTTTCATGACCCACATGAAGTCCCTGGGAAAGGGCATTGGTTCTGACCTGAGACACCCTTTTTCTGAAAATCAAAGGGAAAGTCCAGGATGGGATACCCAAGTCTCATAGCTCTATGGACTGGGTTGAATTTTTTGAGGATCTGCCTCCCTGGTGACGTTTCCTCAGTTGACAACGAGTCCAAAGCGAATGATGCAAACCCACAGCAGAATCCACGGAATCATGGTAAGAATTCCTGACAGACCTGCAGTAACATAAACCCCCCCCCCCCGGAGGCTGGCCAAAACCAGACCCATTCTCAGAAAAATGGGTGTGTCAGGTAAGAACCAATGCCCCTTTTTCATCATATCGAAGCGAGAGTCCAGGATGGGACATACCAAAGATAGGCAGTCCAACAGGGCAGGCAAAAAAGTGGATCTCAGATCTTCATGCACCCACTGTAGCACATGCCAGCCGAACGGAATGTCAGCAGAAGCAAACGTGTTATTCCGGTTATGGTGGATGAAAGGAGATGCTGACGTCCAAGTCACCGCTCTGCAGATCTCCTTGACCGAAATCTAGGTAGCCCAGGCAGCAGTGGTAGCCACACTTTTGGTTGAGTGCTTCAGCATACCTTAAGGCACCAGAAGAGACTGTGACTCATACACTCAGGAGATGCAAGAGTGTAGCCACCTACCAACGGTGTAACGGGCCAGTTCTGTGGACTGGGTCTCTTGAAATGGGACAGTGGAGGAGGGGAGAGAAATTCCAGGGAGAACCTCAATACAATGGTCCCCCTGACAGTGTTCCCTCTAATTTTTTTTGGGGGTGGGCGGAAAAGTATAGTGTCTGAGCGGCAGTCCCTTCGGGACTGGGCGGCACAGAAATAATAAATAAATAAATAAATAAATAAATAAATAAATACTGTGTGTGTATAACAGTGAGCTCATAATAGGGCAACTCTATCAATATCAAAATGCCACTTAAATAGTTGAGCTAGTTTCAAAATAGATTTTGATTTTCTTTCTCTCTTCCTTACTCCCATTCTTTTTCTTTCTCTTTTCCTTCCTCTCTTTTTGCTATCTGTTTCTCTCTCTTCCTCTCTCTCTCCTTCCCTCTCACTCTTTCCCTCTCGGCTTCTGGGCAGGTTTGGAAAACTCTGAGTTGATGATGATTTTTAAGTGAGAGATTGCTCACTGCTCAGCTTAGAGGGAACTATGCTCCCTGACCCAGGCATCAGCAGTCGTATCCTCCCAGCGAGTCACAAACAGGCCTAGCCTCCCCCCAATAAGAGGATCAGGTCCCAAGTTATTTCTGTTGGCAGAAAGGCCTGTTGCTACTACCTTGGCCCTGGCACCTGAACTGCAGCTGTTGGCTGCTTCTTCCACTAAAGATTGGCTGGTCCGGCTGATAGTCAGACCTATGCAGAAAGGCCTATTTTGATGGGGGAAGTTCGACCCAGCTCCCTCCTCCCAGAAGGCCTACCTTCTGTAAGAAAAGGAAGGTAGGCCTTCTGCTCTGAGAAGGAAGGATCTTCATTTTGTCCTGGTTTGTACAAGGAAAGGGTCCAGGGATTGGACAAAAAAGTTCCCCTCTTCAAAGGGGCCAGAAGTTAACTTCCACCAGTTCTTGATGTCCATTCACCAGTGACAGAGCCACAACAACCAGCAAGCTGTCATAGAAGAAACTATAGCCCGGGCCAAGAACTTGGTGGCAGCCAATGAAGTATCCACTGTGTACTCCGCCACTACAATAATTTTGGACAGGTCCTGGTGAAGTCTGAGGTCCTCCAGAGGAACCTGATCCTGTGGCTGACAGAGTCACCACACCAACACCTAGTAAAAAATTGGCACCATGGTGGCAACCTGAATTATTTATTTGTTTGTTTGTTTTTATTTATTGGATTTGTTGGCCACCCCTCTCCGTAGACTCGGGGCGGACAACAACAATGGCGCAGGAGTTGGCTTGATGAGCCCTGCAAAGAGCCATCTTTACTCATCTCTCATCTGCCTTCAACACGTCATCTGTATCAGGTGGCAGAACCGAAGTCAAGGTCAAGGCAGCTACAGGGGCATCCACCTGTGGAACGTGGATCAGCTGGACGAGCTCTGGGGCCACTTCAAAGAGAACATTCTCCGGTAGTCTGGGTCACTGGGCATTGGCAGGCAAGGTCCATTGGCATCTAATAATGTCCATAAGCATTCCAGAGATCAGAATGGAGTCAGATTCCACCACCTGCTCTGAGAAAATAAAATCCTGCTCCCCAGCACTTTGGGGCTTCAGTGGGTTATTAGAATCTGACCCCAGACAAGTAATAGCTTGAGCCTTGGCCAGGAGGTGCTTAAAGAGGGCAGAATTAAATAAGCCCTTAAAGAGTGGTTTACTTGGAGGTTCCAGTTCCAGATCCGAATAATCATCCTCCCCCCAGCAACTCACCCTCTGAAAGGGAAACTTGGCTCACATCGGAATGATCCAAGGCATAGGCCTCCTGATAAACAGGATACTCCTATACCTGCCCCAACTGGCCCCATATACTCCTGGAAGTGCTGGGTTTCTGTTGCAACTCTTCTGCAATCCCCTCACTGATGGCTGCTGAAAGTCAGCCCTTTAAACAGGAAGGGATGTCATGCTCCTGTATTCCCTCCTAGTGGAGCCCTGCCAAAGTAGGAGTAAAGGTCTGAGGGAAGAGCATGAAAACTGCTTGTGGAAGCAGAGGAGTCCTGCAGAGAAATGGCAGATGGAACCCCTGATGACCCAGATGGGGGCAGTGCTCCCTGGAAACAGGGTTCCCTTCCTCAAATGGTACAGGCGGAGGGGAAAGAAACACTAGAGGAGGGACTGGTCTGAACTGAGCTCCCTAAAAACTGCTCAGTCAGCAGCTGCATGTCCCGACTATGTGCTGCTAATGTGTGCCTCCCAGAGGCCTCCACAACCCTGGCAAATTCTTTCTTCAAAACCTTCTCCCACTTGAGAGCTGCTTTCTGTTCCACTCTGGAAGTCTTCTGATAGTCGGCAGTTGTGGCCTTAAGTCTCTCTGCAGCCACTTAGCTGGCAGATCTGGCTCTAACTTGTGCTCTGGCTGCTCTATCGAAGGTGTGTGTGTGTGGGGTGAAGCCCTTTTATGATGTAGAGGCTGCCTCCCTATCCATCCTGAAGGAGAGCATGGAAAACCAGGCAGGCATGCTCAGTAGGTCTGCTGCCAGCACAGCGTTATGGACTCCCCAAAGGGAAGAAAATGGTCCACCATAGAACGGTCTGAAACCTGGGCTCAATCCCACAGCCAAATGGCCAAGGGGATCAGTTGGCAAGCAAAGAAATTGTAAGCCTGCTCAATCACACTTGCCTGACCGCTGTTAAGGCAGGCTTATGCGGTTCATCGCTGCCACGGTGATGGCTGCAAATGGCTGATAGCTCCACACAGCTCTGCACTAGTCCAAGAGCTGCAAGAGCCAAATATTTACCCAAAGGTCCCTGAAAATCGGGCACAATAGAGTCAAGCCTAATCCTGGTACAGGATTTTTTTCTCTCAGGATGAACTCTAATATTGTTTAGTTGATGGGACTAATGCAGCTGCGAGAGCAGTCATGGGCTTCCCCAGGTATACCCATGTTACACCAACACTCCGCAGTCTGCATTGGTTGCCGATCAATTTCCGGTCACAATTCAAAGTGTTGGTTAAGACCTATAAAGCCCTTCATGGCATCGGACCAGAATATCTCCGAGACCGCCTTCTGCTGCACGAATCCCAGCAACCGATTAGGTCCCACCGAGTCGGCCTTCTACGGGTCCCGTCAACTAAACAATGTCGGTTGGCGGGCCCCAGGGGAAGAGCCTTCTCTGTGGCGGCCCCAACTCTCTGGAACCAGCTCCCCCCAGAGATTAGAACTGCCCCTACCCTCCTTGCCTTTCGTAAATTCCTCAAAACCCACCTTTGTCATCAGGCATGGGGGAATTGATCTCCCCCGGACCTATATAATTTATGTATGGTATGTTTGTAGGTATGTCTGCTTAAAAATGGGGTTTTTTAACCATTTTAAATTTTAAATTATTAGATTTGTCATGAACTGTTTTATTGTGTTATGAGCCGCCCCTAGTCTACGGAAAGGGGCGGCATACAAATCTAATAAATAAATAAAATAAATAAATAAATATGGCCGCTATGAAGAAAAAGGGCGGCAACAAAATGGCTGACACTATGAGGTGACCGAGGGAGAAGCCTCAATATCAGTGTCCAGTCAGGGGCCAAAAAACACCCAAATTGGAAGATGAGTAATCCAATAAAATGCACACAAAGGTAAATCGGGCAAAGGAAAAAAAACCCAAAGGGGCCTGAGGCCACAGGAGCCATGCAGCTGCACTCTGCCTGCTCAAAATGGCATTCACACCAAAAAGCAATAGTTACCTAAACAATAGCCTAAAATGGTGGGTTGTGCTAAAAAATGGGCTCCACAGCCAGAAAAGGAAGATCAGATCACCTGCAGATGTTAAGAGGGTGATCCAGCTTCCACAGCTTCTGGCTCCAACAGCAAGGGGCAAGAGGCTAGCAAATGAAAAAACTCTCACTCCCTTTAAGAGAAGGCAGCCAGGTGAAAAAAGGAGCTGGCAGGCGCAGCAGCCGCTCTCCCCTGATCAACCTTCTTCCCTGCTGGCTGATGGCTGCAAAACCTGAAGCAGGGTGGAATAGATCTTTAAAATGGCCCTGCTCCACAGCACTCAGATCGATGAATTCAGAAAGGCAAAAAAACTGGCATGGGGGAATTGAGATATACCTTCCCCCTAGGCCTATACAATTTATGCATGGTATGTTTGTGTGTGTTTGGTTTTTAATAAGGGTTTTTAGTAATTTAAATATTAGATTTGTTATATGATGTTTTTATTATTGTTGTTAGCCGCCCCAAGTCTACGGAGAGGGGCGGCATACAAATCTAATAAATGAATAAATGAATAAATCAATAAATAAAAACAAACAAACATACTTTCCCTGAGACTGATTTGCAGGATAGAAATTAAATAAATAGAATTGTACAATTATAGTGTCATAAAATGACTGAATCTGAAGATGCCATTGAGTCTAACTTCCTACAGCACTTTTGACCAATTTCTATTTAGCATCTCCCTATGTACCGTAAGTGATTCCTTGAAGTGCTGTTTGACATTTAGGGAGAGGGGCATTTGGACCTCTAGTACTGAAGTGATTAAGCTGAATTAAATCAAATATATATATTGTTGTTTATTGGTTCTATTTCAAAATGATCTGGTTTGATATTTAGGTATCCTGTGGACTTACAAGCCAAGGACAATTAATAGCTGTGAAACAAGTAGCGCTGAATGCATGTGACCAAGCTGGGAATAAAAAGGAATTCCAAAAACTACAAGAAGAAGTTGAGATTTTGAAAAACCTAACACACATCAATATTGTAGGGTACTTGGGCACAAGTTTAGAAGATAACATAGTAAGCATCTTCATGGAGTTTGTTCCTGGTGGTTCCATTTCCAGTATTATTCGTCGCTTTGGGCCACTGTCAGAAATGATCTTATGTAAATATACAAAGCAGATTGTACAAGGAGTTGCATATTTACATGAAAACTGTGTGGTCCACAGAGATATTAAAGGAAACAATGTTATGCTTATGCCTAATGGCATAATTAAACTCATAGACTTTGGATGTGCAAAGCGCTTAATCTGCGGGAGTCTGACTAACCCACATAGTGAACCACTGAAATCTGTACATGGCACTCCATATTGGATGGCACCAGAAGTAATGAACGAATCTGGCTATGGAAGGAAATCAGATATCTGGAGCATTGGCTGCACTGTTTTTGAGATGGCAACTGGAAAGCCACCATTGGCTGCCATGGATAAACTAGCAGCCATGTTTTACATAGCTGTTCGCAAAGGACTTATGCCTTCACTACCCAAACATTGCTCAGATGAAGCAGTTGGTTTTGTAAATCTATGCTTAACAAGGTAAGTGATTGTGTACCTAAAATTAGACAAGTTTTGTTTGCATTAAAATAATTAACACAATCAATTTATTGAGTTTGAGCTTCTTAAAAAGATAAAATAGTAGTTTAAACATCCCAGCTCAGTCACAATTAAACTCACGGTATAATACGTAACATATTCATCTTTTCTGACCTTTCCAGTTAGGATTGAGGATAAGCCCCTCTATACAGTGCAGGCTCATACATCCTTTACTTGTGTGTCGTTTGTTTTTTGCAAAGGCCTCTGGAGTACTTCAAGCATTTGTCAGGTAGTTAGTTCAAATCTTTTTATATGCAGGAATATGCCACTACAGTACTTTAATATATGGGGATCCTTGGCTCTTCAGACATTACTGATCTGCATTTCCCATCATATTGGATGTGCTATCTATAATTGCTACAGGGTATAATGAGTTAAAAGGCCATAGGTCCCCCATCCAATTCTATGTAAAAAATTATCTCCTCTCCCCCTCCGTACACGCATATTTAATACTCCTGGTTCCCATTTTCCCAACAAACCTGTGTGTATGTTAGGCCCCAAGTCACCCAGTAAGCTTTCTTGATCAAGAGACATCTAGAACTTGCTGTCTTTTGGTTTCTAGTCCAGCATCTTCACCACTGTATCAAATTGGTTTTCCAAAACCTAGTTTCCTTCAACATTGTAAATGGATTTCCCCTGGAAAATCAGAACATTTCCCTTCTTCTCCTCTCTCCCTGTAATCTTCTTTGGGTCCATAGATTGATTCAGAAAACTCATAAAATTTCTAGAGATGTGAGAGCTTCAGGGGCCAAAGGAACATCTCCTGCCATAAATTATATTTTAGCAGAAAACTACCATATTGTGAGCCATGTTTGTACAGTGGTTAGAATACAGAATTGCAGGCTGACTCCACACCTTGGAGTTTGATCCTGATTAGCTCAAGATTGACTCAGCCTTCCATCCTTCTGAGATCAGTCAAATGAAGACCCAGATTGTTGTGGGCAATGCACTGTAAAGGATCAATAAGTGGTTTATAAGTCTAAGTGCTATTCTTATATTACATTTAAAAGTAGACAAACCTGTCTACCTGCCTATCTAGAGAGAGCAACTATTTTGAAAGCAGGGTTATTGTAAGACAGGTAATTAATCCTACTAAGAAAATTCATTCCTACAGAACCTTTGAAGATGGTCTTAAGATTTGTGTAGTATTACGCAGGGAAAGATGAGATTTCCAATACTGGAACGATAAGTTATAAGGGACTTAAAACATTTTTCTTACAACTATATTAATTTCCAAACTCTTTTCAATGGTAATCTCAGCTTCTGTATAGATCATTTTTATGAAATTTCAATATCACACACAGATTTTTCTGATACACAGCTATCTGAAAAGAAAATAAGGGAACACCTGTAATATGAAAGAAAACTAGAGTTATTCTCTAAATAACCACCAGGAACCAGGATAGCTGGGCAGTAGAAAACATGTTAGAAAATATTCTGTCATAACTGAATAAATTGTTTTGACAGCCTGGTCATATGACATTAAATTTAAAAATTCTTAGCTACATAGGAATCTTCATTATCACTTTGTGGAGAAAATCAATCAAGTCTAATTTTACGTTTTAGATTTGTAAAAACAAAAAGGATGAGAAACAAATTTAATAAACTTGAGCATGAACTTCAGTTCAAATGCTGGATAATAATTATCTTAAAACATTAAGATCAACTTTGTTTAAACATAGAACTTGGGGCAATGCGAATACTTTGGCATATTTTTTCAGAACAAAGCACTATCTTTTGGGCTAGATTTGAATAGATAAAGCATTTATTAATGCACCGTGCTTTACTAATAATCTTTTAAAGAAGTTATTAAACAGGTAGAAAATCATGAGTAACATGGCTTGTACCAAAGGTTTTACTGCCTTACTGTTAATTTGTTTTTTTAACACCATGCAGGGACCAACATGAGAGGCCTACTGCCTTAGAATTGTTGCAGCACGCTTTCATAAGAAGAAACTCATAAAACCTGGCAATGCTTCTAGCAAGCAAATATAAACTGTTTTGTGTGGGAAAATGTCTTCTGAATTGAGAAACTGTTGGTATAAAACTTGTAATAGTTGCTGAAATAGTAAATCTTTACTTTTACCTAAATAAACTTTGTAGCATAGGATTTAGTGAGAGTGTGTTTGCACGTGTGTGTGTAAGTAAGTTCAAAACATCCTTATCGGGCATTTTTTACTCAATTTATATTCCTGCCTTTCCCTTCCAGTAGAGCCACTTAGAGATGGATAAGCTTTTGAAGCAATTTAAAACCCTAAGCTAAAAATAACTATTTTTATAGTCTTGGACAAAAACAAAGGTATTGTCAAACCTTTTAGATTCTGGCATAAAATGAAGAGTCCAGTATAAATTATCAGCATACTAAGTATTCCTGATAATCTCACATTTCTGTTAAGTAACAGTACTTTCCAAAATCTACATACAAATCTAATAAATTATTATTATTATTATTATTATTATTGTTGTTGTTGTTGTTGTTGTTATTATTATTATTATTATTACATGTAAATGTGGGAATGCTAAACCACAATCCAGTGCAAATGTCCTCAGACATAAATCCTTTAATATTAACCATTGGATTACCATGGTAGTGTCTATTTGTACATGTTAAGCAATATTACAAATAGCTGGAACTTGTTACTCATATCTATATTGATCCAGATAGGAAATTCCAGCAAAGTTCAAAAACTACTTGATTTAAAAAAAAAATTCAAATATAGACAGACCTTTTGTGCATTGCAAAGTTCTATTTCAAGGTATTCTGAGACATTCAGCTAGCCAAAGCTGCCTTTTTAGGGACTCATTTGCTGTTTCTTGATTCATTCTCATTCTTTATGTGTGTATGTACATACGTATGTACGTACACACACACACACAGAGCTAAGCCCATGTACGAATAACCTAGCCTTCAAATTTTTAATCAATTTTTATCTCCCGATAAGACCACTAAAACTGTGTCACCTATAGATATAATGATCTGCATTTTTCATGGTATTTCCGCACTATCTCCACCTTACCGGTCTTCCAGAAAGCCATTAAGACCTAGCTTTTCCGGCAGGCCTGGAATTAGGCTGATTGCAAATATGTATGTTTTTTATGTTATTACTGTTATTATTGAGTTTTATTATTACATTTTAACTGTTTTTATTGTTGTTGTATTTATTCCTACTGTTAGCCACTCAGACTCCATTTGGAGTGAGTGGCATATAAATGAATGAATGAATGAATGAATGAATTAATTAATTAATTAATTAATTAATTAATAAAATAAAATAAAATACCAGTAACTTGAGTGTATGTTTGGCTGCAGACTTTTCTTATGACTTAGAATTTTAGAATAACTTTATCACTTTGAATGTACATTAATTGACATACATTAAAATAAAATTTTGTTGCATACAGCTCTCAAAGGGTCTCCACCTCCAATACACACAACATAAATATGACAAATAAATGATAAATAAATAAATACAAGATTATGCATACATTATGGAAAAACAACAGTCTAGTTAAGATGTACATGGCGAGAAAAACAAAGTTTGCAAATTTACCAGATGGATGGCATAAGTAATAAAGCTGTTACAGAATCTGGTAGTTCTGCTAGAAATACTTTAAAACCTCCTCCCAGAGGGGTGAGCAACAGAGACAGACCATGAAGTGGATGTGTGGGGTCTCTAGCAATGCTTTCAGCGCTAGGCACATAGTGCTTATAAGCAGCATTTATTTATCTATTTATTGGATTTGTATGCCACCCCTTTCCATGGACTCGGGGCGGCTCACAACATGTCAACAATAAAAGTGTAAAAAATACAATTGGATCCAATTAATATAAATAGTTAGTAAAAAACATTATAAAAGTTAGATATCAGAAATCATTCACTCAAATACAAACCAAGCATACTAAGCATTCAGTGGCCAGAGGCTGGGATCTAATGACTCCAAGCCTGGCGGCATAAATAGGTTTTCAAGTTCTTATGGAAGGCAAGGAGGGTTGGGGCAGTATGAATCTCTGGAGGGAGCTGATTCCAGGGGCTGCCACAGAAAAGGCTCTTCCCCTAGGCCCCGCCAAGCGACATTATCTAGTTGATGGGACCTGGAAAAGGCCGACTCTGTGGGACCTAACCGGACACTGGGATTCATGCAGCAGAAGGCGGTCCCATAGGTAATCTGGTCCAATGCCATGTAGGACTTTATAGGTCATAAGTATCCTGAATAACAGGAAGGGAGCTTCCTATAATCTCCTCAGCTATGCTTACCTCTCTCTGAATGGACTTTCTCACTCAGGCACTGCAGCCTGAAAAGGTCTCAATTGTGTTCCTTTAAAAAGTAGCCAGGACAGGAGAAAGATGTGCTCTCCTCATCCAGGAGATGTAGACGTTGGTTTGCATGCTTCACTAAGGATGCTGTGTGGAGAAACCAGATTGTTAATTATCTGTACCTCCAGATACTTAATATTGCTGACCACTTCTACAGCTGCTTCCTTGATACTGAGTGGAATATGACCATGCCTGCTTCTACTAAAATCTATGATGCTCCCCTTTCTTTTATTAACATTTGGAACTAGGTTATTTTTATTACACCAGCCCACAGAGCCTTCACCTCTTCTCTATAAGCATCTTCACTGTAGTGCTGGTTAAGATCCATCATTGCTGTGTCATCCGCATGCTTCACAATATGATTGTAACAGATTTGGCATAGCAATCGTAGGTCGTCAAGGTGAACAGTAGTGGACTCAAGACACAATCCTGTGGGGAACCTGTACTCAAAGAGATAGAGATGGAAGCTTTTCTCCCAACTCGCACAAACTTGGGCGTATCAATAAGGAAATCCAGTATCCAATGGACTTATATCCAAGTATACACTGAATATATTCACTGATAAGTTGAAACTGTTTTTTAAATGCATTTGGGATCCTAAAATACTTGATTTATTTGCAAGTACAGTATAAATTAATATGGTATTTACTGGAATTTTGTTATATTAAGAATTGGTTTTAATACTATGCTGTAAAATGTCCATACCATCCACTTGCAAATGGAAGAGCAGTTTTCCTTACTACCTTTAGCTCCTTTTTAGTTATCTTTTGGTTTCCATTGTAAACTTCTTCTGACTCATCCTATCCTTAGACTATCTACTGTTGCCCTCTCCCGATTCCTAAGAGGTCAGTAAGAGGCGTGCATAAGTGCACCAGCGTGCCTTCCGTCCCCTGTCCTAATGTTTCTTTTTTACTAGCATCATGTATATGAATATTATGATATCTTTGCATATCACCAATATATACTTGACAAAACAAATAAAAATAAATAAAAAATAAATAAATTGTCAACATTAACACATATTTATGTTTATAGCAGTCCCCTGCCTTGTTTCTTGCTGGTCTACAAAACATTCCTTCAATGTTTTTAGCAAATGTATCTTTATAATGAAATATTTATGAATTGCAGTAATCTGGGAACAAAGAACCTAGTAAAAATTCTCATCTGCAGATTTGGTATCCTTCATATATTGCTTCCTATGTGAAAAGACAGTAATTGAGAAGCATGCAAATTTGTACAGAATAAGAAATCTAATTTCCCTTAATTTCACATTATATTTTTTATACTAAATATACCCTTATCTAGAAGTAAATTACTAATTGTCTGCCTTCTATGTTTCATACTTAAAACTGGCAGTGAATTCTGATAATTTTTAAAAAGATCTCTGTATTTGGAATCTTGCAGTTTCTGTGTGAAACATTTAAAATGCTTCCCAAAACCATATATACCAGTTGCTCAGATTCCTTTTAATGGGTAAAGAAATGTGAAAACTTATTTTATTGCATATTTCTGAAATTGACCAGATCATAGCAGCATAACAGCATGAAAATTGCTTTGGTCGCGCTGACGGATGATTTCTGGCAGGCCCAGGATAGGGGTTTATCCTTTATCCTGGTGCTTCTTGACCTCTCAGCAGCTTTCCATACCATCGACCATGGTATCCTGTGCTGGCTGGAGGGGTTAGAAGTGGGAGGTACGGTTTTACAGTGGTTCACCTCCTACCTCTCCAGTCAGCTGCAGTCGGTGTTAAGTCCTTCCCTTGTGGGGTTCCTCAGTGGTCGGTGCTCTCCCGTTTAATATCTACATGAAACCACTGGGTGAGATCATCCAAGGGCATGGGGTGAATTACCATCTGTATGCTGATGATACTCAGCAATACATTTCCACCCTGTGTCCACTCAGTGAAGCAGTGGAAGTAATGTGCCAGTGTCAGATTCAACTCCCCCCACTCGCCTTCCACAAGAGTCTGAAGACTCGTCTATGCCGGCAGGCTTGGGGCCACTAGCACACTGGCCGACAAACATAATTATGTCTGTTGTTTTTGAATGGGAATGAGTGATTTTTAATATTACCATGGCTTTTAGATTAATTAATTCAATTGGATTTAGGATATTTATATTGCTTCTTTTATATTGCATAAGCCTCCCCAAGTCCTTGGAGGGGCAGCATATAAATCCAATTAATTAATAAATAATAAATAATTGGAAAGGAAATAAGTTTCTTCTGAAGTAAATATTTTAAGCTAGTATTATTCCCTAATACAGCAATGGATGTGCCAGTCCCAATTCTGCTTGTAACTTGAAATTTGCCTATAATTTATTCAAGCTTAAATATGAGCCACCTCAAAATAAAAAAAATCCATATTTAAATGCAAGAATCAAAGTCATGCATGTATGAGTTAATCAAAACTCAGAACAGTAGTCTTTGTCAAAATGAATTAAATATAGTAGACAGAAATGTGATATTTTCAGGGTTTGGCTTTATAAGGCTATCACTTCTGATGTCTGACAAGGTCTGCTAAGATTCATTGCAATTATAGTCAAAATCAACTTATCTACAGTGTGGGGAGGAGTATTTAGTCACCCACCAATTGTGCAAGTTCTCCCACTTAAAAAGATGAGAGGTCTGTATTTGACATCATCGGTAGACCTCAACTATGAGACAAAATAACAAATCCAGAAAATCACATTGTCTTAATTAGAAAGAATTTATTTGCAAATTATGATGGAAAATAAGCATTTGGTCAATAACAAGTTAATCTCCATATCGTTATATATCCTTTGTTGGCAATGATAGAGGTCAAATGCTTTCTATAAGTCTTTATAAGGTTGACACACACCATTGCTGGTATGTTGGCCTATTCCTCCATGCAGATCTCTTCTAGAGCAGTGATGCTTTGGGGCTGTTGCTGGACAACACAGACTTTCAACTCCCTCCAAAGGTTTTCTATAGGGTTGAGATCTGGAGACTGGCTAGGCCACCCCAGGATCTTGAAATGCTTCTTACAAAGCCACTCCTTCATTGCCCTGGTGTGCTTAGGATCACTGTCATGCTGAAAGACCCAGCCACATTTCATCTTCAATGCCCTTGCTGATAGGATATATGGCCCCATTCATTCTTTCATGTACATGGATAAGTTGTTCTGATCCCTTTGTAGAGAAACAGCCCCAAAGAATCATGTTACCGCGCCCATGCTTCACAGTAGATATGGTGTTCTTTGGATGCAACTCAGCATTCTTTTTCCTCCAAACACGAGTTGTGTTTCTACCACAGTTCTACTTTGGTTTCATCTAACCATGTCTCTCTCCCAATACTCTTCTGGGTCATCCAAATACTCTCTAGCAAACTTCAAACATGCCCAGAAATTTACTGGCTTAAGCAGGGGGACACGCCTGGCACTGCAGAATCTGAATCCCTGGTGGCATAGTGTGTTTCTGATGGTACCGTTAGGTTGGCCCCAGCTCTCTGCAAGTCATTCACTAGGTCCCCCCTGTATGGTTCTGTGATCATTCTTGTGATCATTTTTGTGATCATTTTGACCCCACAGGGTGAGATCTTGCATGGAGCCCCAGATCGAAGGAGATTATCAGTGGTCTTGTACGTCTTCCATTTTCTAATTATTGCTCCCACAGTTGATTTCTTCACACCAAGCTGCTTGCCTATTGCAGATTCAGTTTTCCTAGCCACAGTGCAGGGCTACAAGTTTGTTTCTGGTGCCCTTTGACAGCTCTTTGGAGCGTGACTGAAGTTGGGGACAGGTCTTCTATACTGATAACAAGTTCAAACAGGTGCCATTACTACAGGTAATGAGTGGAGGATAGAGGAACCTCTTAAAGTTGTTACAGGTCTGTGAGAGCCAGAACTCGTTTGTAGGTGACCAAATACTTATTTTCCACCATAATTTGCAAATACATTCTTTCCAAATCAGACAATGTGATTTTATGGATTTGTTTTCTTTTTCTCTCATGGTTGAGGTCTACTATGATGTCAATTACAGGCCTCTCTCATCTTTTTAAGTAGTAGAACTTGCACAACTGGTGGCTGACTAAATACTCCCCCCCACTGTATACTCCAAGCTTCACAATTATGCTTTTTCCCCCCACCAAATGAAAACCTATTTTCTTTTGGCAAAAACATCTTTATTTTCAGAGATTTCAAATTTCTTACACTAATTAAATGATTTTTTGTTACAATACAAATTGTCTAATTTTCTCATTTCTTTCAGATTCTCTGAACTTTAGTTATTTAAATCAGATGCTACTACTGTATATGCTATTCTTACCCAAGACTATTTCCTTGCAACTTCACTGTTCTTCTATAATAGTTTCATCTCCAATCCCTCTTTGCTAAAAATGCAAAAAAACCCACACCCCTCCCTCTTTGATACAATGTTTACCTATTTTCTGAATGGAATAGATTCCTTAAAAGCATATTTGGAATGAGAGGAAATATCTTAAGTTCCTAAATTAAAAATAATTTTCAGTTAAATGCTAGAGCCACATGGAATACAAAGTTAGCAGTTTCAGGTGTTAAATTGATTTTCAGAGATTTTATACATTTTTAAACTTTAAATAGTGCACGCGCTCCTAGGGAGCCTGACATATGCTTTAAACAGGATGTATACACTGACTACATTATTTCAAATTAAATTTAGAATATAAGAATATGAATAGAATTCCTCCACTGAAACGAGCAGCAAGAGATCAAACACTTCTTCTTTGTGATTTTTCTCCAAATTTCATGGCCAAGAGTAGACATTGAATTTCATTCTTATCAAAGCAAATGTCCAGGAATTAAGCCATGTTTTTGCACTTAATATTTATCTTTCTTGGGACCATTCCTTCTTCCCCAGAGTAAATTTCTTAACTATAAGAGTTAATAATGATTATAAACAATTATAATGGATTATAAAATTCAGTAACTTTAGATCATATTAATTGTAAAGTGAGAATGCAACCTGATCAAAGAATTAAGCCATTACAATTCCATACATCTCTATAAACTGCCTTGAAAGTTACATGGAATAGACTTCTGCTGTGAGTTTGTGTGCCTAAAAAGGGGAAGATTTATATAAATCCCTCAAGTACACATTCCAGTGTACAATAATGGAGAAATGTAAAAGTACATTTCCAAGTGAAGTAAAATAATCCTTCCTCTTCTTCTCCAGTAGGACCCATTTTCTATGAACAGGAGTTCTTGTATTGAGGGAACAGCTAATCATTATAAACACATTAAGCAAAATTCTACAGATCTGTTAGCTTGATCAACATCATAGAATTTGGAGTTTATTTGCAGCTCTTCAATTAGGTTTATATGTTAAAGAGAATCCAATCTGTAGGAAAATGAAAATGTACAACCCCCCCAGGCCCCATCCCCAGTCCATAGATACTAAATTTAAAGAGCAGGAGAAAGGGCAGACTTGAATCCCAATCCTATGGGTTACTTGTGTTGAAATACAAAGGATTGGGTTCCAAGTATCTAAATTGAAATTCAATTATTATTTCAACAAATGTAAAATTCAGAAGTTGTTTTTATTTAAATCTATAGCCACGTGTCCATTATATCTTCAAACTGTAATGGATAAAATGCATTCCAAGGCAAAGCTACAAGCTGGGAAGCAAATACTATGAGATTTTGTAAATAAATTTTATTTAAAGCAAACATTTACTGGTTTGTCTTCTTCCTACTGGGAATCACAGTTTAAAACATTTAATCTTTCTTACACTGTATGTCAAAAGCTCTTGAGGATTTCATAGCATAAATGAGGTAGTGAAGAAAGTCTAAAAAGGCTTAAAATGCAACAACGCAGGATCAAATTTCACAATACAGGGTTTAAGAAATATTCTCAATATAAAAATTACAAGGGTGAAGAAGTAACAAGTATGGATGAAAGAGACTGAAGAGCTAAGGAGATTAAAATTTGAATATACATTATTCATAGTGCCCATGTTAAAGTATTAAAAAGACACCCATAATTCAAATAAATGTATTCAAGTATGCAGTACAAAGTTTTGCATTACCGGCAACTAAATATTACATAGTAATTGATGCAACAGTAGTTACATTATTTTGTAACCACTAATTGGATACATGCTCAACAATTATCTAAAGCACTTTCAATGTAGCTAAAGGGCTTAAAACTTCAGATTTTTTCTGAAATGTCTGTAACCAATTAGAGCATAAACTGTGCAAGAACTGATTTTACCAAGTAGTGGATCCCTCTCAGATATGAGGATAACTTAACAAAATCTTTTAGATTTTACACCCAGTAAGCAACAGTTGCTACTGTACTGAATTTACGCTGAGGTAATTTCCATGCACTTAAGTGTCACAGCTGGTAATAATGGGACATCAGCTTGGAACAAGAACTCATCAACATTTACAACAATAATTTGATTTTTAAAAAAGGCAGGTGAATGAAAACAGTAATATGACACAGCCATAAAAATGTATACTAGTGGTTTAATTGGAGAGTGATTATTCAGATCTGAAAAAACCTCCATTTTCATTACTACAATCACAAGTACAATTCATGTAGCGCACATGACAATTATTTTATTGTCTGAGATAAGGGAGAAGTTGGTATACCAACAATTGTACTTATTTATTGCAAAGATAGTATTCCACCTGTAAAGGAAATGGCATTTTATTCACATAGCACTTTTTAAATTCAAAATGTGGCATTCTGTATGAAATGCTAATGGAAAACAGTGATACCTGTCCACTAATAACTTAAGTTTTAAAAAAAATACTTAATGTCACTATAGAAATTTTATGTATTTCAGCTCTTAAATCACTTTAATCTATATAACCATTATTAACAGCTCTGTGTGTCTATTACTGCATCAAGCCAAACATTTAAATGCACTTTCACATCAAAAGATTATTATATAAACTTTTTTATTTTCATTCCCCCTTCTGAAAGTTACTGACATTTCAGCACTCGATTGGTTTATGTCAAACTGAGGCCCATGCCATTTTCACATTGCGTGGCTGGGGTCATCCTGCCATGGTTGTTCATCCACTTCCCACCAGCACATGATTCCCCAGGCAGTGGATGGTGTTCAGGAAGTGGCTCCCAAATAAGGCCCAACGTTTAACATGAAGTGCCACTGAGGTTTCTTCCTTATCGATGCTGACACAAGGGAAAAAGTTAGGTACACTGGTTATACTTACAAGCAGCTCCAATCCTGAGTTATTTATGGTATATCTTAAACATACAAAAATGTATGTACAATCTCTCCACTTTTTGTTGTAAACATTGTCAGTATACTTTACATATCCCTTCTGTGAAACATGCAAATCATACATACAGTATAAATACACAAAAAAAATGAACACTCATTCATTCACTAAGCAACAAAAATCGTGGCTGGCGTAGTCAATTATAAATAATGCATGAGGCATTCCATACAGCTAAAAGCAGCCATTTCATCTGTTCTTAACTGTGGTTGTGGAAATACTGTGATTTTGCACCTTCTGTATCATTAGAGTATTTATAACACTATCATATGTGGAGACAGGCTCATTTACTAATCTCTTCAGAGTGAAAGATAAAGCAGCACTTAGATATATATATATATACATATTTATATATGTATAAATTACATATATCTATCTATCTATATCTATATAAAGTGGACAACAGCTGCTGGATTTGCTCTTCTTAGACGATGATGATTTTTTGTCTAATATTCTTAAATTTTTAAAAAAGGGAAAAGGAATCTAAACAACTGATTACATATTCATTCCTTGGGCACTTAACAGTGAATCCAGCATGTCGAATGTGTCTTTGTAGTCCATATGCTGGCTGTTTGTACTGTACTCGTGACTGGCATCAGGACCGTTCTCCACTGGGTTCTTGTCCAGTTTCACGAGGGTGCTGAGATGTCCGTAGCCCACCTGGTATGTGACATGGGGAGGAGGGGGTAAGGGAAGGTTAAAAACAGAGTTGAGAGAGGATACATACTGCTTAACAGAGGAAGAACTAGATGAACTACCTGAACTTTTGGAACTTTTGCTCATTTTGGAATGATGGTTGTGAGAAGCATCATTGCTGAAGAGCCTCTTTCTTGAAGAGCCGGAACTAGAGACACTGCCATCGGAGCTCAAACCAACAGGACTCCTCAGAACAGCTGGGGTTAATCCGTCACTATGTTTACTGCTGCCACTATGCTTGTGACTGCCACCGTGGTGACGGTTCATGGAATGTTCCTTGTGCTTTTCCTTGCTAACATGGGGACTCGAGTGCTTGCTTTTCCCACTTCCTTCATCGGAAGAACTATGCCTCTCCGAGGAAGAGACTTTGATTTTCATTTTCAGATCTTCTTTAGTGTTATTTTTTTCCGTGGGAGGAATGGGTATCCGCAGCTTGAGCGAGCCACTTTTGTCTTTTTTGTCTGGCATGTATTTTTCAAGTTTCTCTGCACCCCCAATAGGAATTTTCATTTTAATAGGGGAAGTTACAGAACTGCTGTTTGCAGGTTGGGATTGTGTGTGTTTTTTATAGGGAGGCTCAGATCCCATGTAGTGTTCTCTTATATCCAGTTCTAGAGTTTCTAGCTTACGTTTCTCTCTGTATTTATCCAGTGACATTTTCTGAGGCATTATCGCAGGTGCAGAGGCAATCTGTCCATGTTTGTTTCCTGCTTTGTGGCCCATAGAATACTCAGAGAGTTTGTCGGCTCGATGATGCAGTCCAGAATGTAACTGCAGCGAAGAGCTTGGTGGATAGTTGATGTTGAACTGAGCACCTGGCAACGAAGTCTCCTGTTTCTGAGAATACAATTGCTCTGTCCTCGTTTGTTCTTGGTGCTGAGGCCATTCTTGGTGTGTCGACATATTATATGAGGTACTTGGCATTCCTGCAGCTAATATTGCCATATTATCTTGACTATCTTGAACAGATATATTTCCTGAGTTCAAAGGAACTGGGGCAGGAAATGTGGACGTTGATGGTTTTTGGAAATTTGCATTTGCAGATACACCAGCAACAGCATCCACCAAAATGGAATTCTGAACCAAAGAGGATCCGAGAAGAGAGTTTTCAGATGCCTGGCCATCTCCTTTAGGTTTCCTAGCAGCCTGATTAGCCTGTAGAAGAACATATGAGTAAGTCAGCATCTATTCTCAACTGTACAATCTCCAAGGATGTTTCAAGTTCTATGTGGGTTACACAGATCTCAAAGAGAGTAGAATGCGTAAGCATAATGATTACCTACGCTATGAACAGAAAGGCTAGCATCCAAATTTGGAAAACATTATTTGTACTCTCCCATGTCATTCCATTGCTCCTCATACTCTCTTTCATACTTATCCTAAGCCCTACATTTTTGAAAACATGGGAAAATAAAGAATTTTCAAGTATCATTCGCCAGCCCTCATACTTTGGTTTGAGCACAAATCTGCTTACACAGTAAACTCTCTTTTTTAGTGAGCTAGACTACGTAGACATTTTCATATTCTTGTTTAATAGCAATATAGAGTCCTTCCCCATTATCATCTTTCAGGATGTTTTCTTCAAATTACCAGTCTAGCCTACACTTCCTGGAAGTTTCCCAATCATGTTCCATGGACCGGCACCGGGCTGTGGCATGCCAAAAACTAGGCTACACAAACAAGCAAAGCCCCATCATGCCACACCCCGCTAGTCTGTGGAAAAAACTATCTCCATGGAACCAGTCTGATGCCCAAAAATGGCCACTGATCTAAAAGGTGACTCCTCAAGAAGTAAGGAATCTGTGCATTAGTCAGAGGTAGCCCAGTTGTATTCCATATTCCACCAATGAAGAGGAGCAAATCATTTAATTGCATTTTTGCTTCATACTTATTTAACAGAGATTTACCCAGAAAATCAAATAGTTTTAAGAACATCAAGGTTCACTCTAAAATTGAAGCAAATTCCAATTACCAAATGCAACTCTGGAGGAAGATGGACCCTCAAAATCTGCTCAGCAGATCTCTTAACAAACAAGCAGATAATTTAAATGGTATATGATGATTATAGAAGAAAAGGAAAGTAAAGGAAAATATATAACATCAGATTCTGTTTAGGATTTGTCCAGATACTTAAAGAAAGCTAAACTAGAACATCAGGGCCCACATATTAACATGTTAGTAACAACAGTATTTACCAAGAGAGATTCTTACCCTCCAATTTCGAATTCTCTTTAGTCTACTAGGAGTTTTCTCCAGTATCTGAAGAAATTCATGTGTTAACTCTGTGAAAGAAAATAGATGTAAAATTAATGTATTTGAAATGCTAGCTTAAATCCTTAAGTGAATTATCAGTCAAAGAAAAAAGATGTTTTACCTTTATAAAGAAAGCATACACAAATTAATGTTTAAGACTTGCTGTTAACTATTATTATCTCCTCCCATCAAAATTTACATATGACAATGCTTAAGGATATGAAAGAATTAAAGGAAGGCACTTTTTTCTAATACATACTACATGAAAAGCAAACAACATGTGTTGAATATTAGCGCTCTCTTCTGTACCCAAAGATTTCACTGGTGCAATGTTAGCTAGTGTTCTTATGGGGGGCTTTCCCTCAAGCAACATTTTGGTAATTTTTGAGAGGCTTCTAATATGTTGGCTATTCTCCTTCCATTAACATCACAGCATCACCATTTTGTTTTTGTTTTTAATATTGGGAAGTGGAGCTGCAAGTCCTCATGGCTCAAATATTGATCACATCATGTTAAGGCCTAATATCACTTGTTTTATCATAGTTTGATGTTTGAACCCAATTACTGCTTGTGTCCTAATGTAATATGGGAAGCAGGATATTATGTCTTTTCATACAATCACAGCTAAAATGTACTTTCAGTAATAAGCATTGAATTTACTACTTGCTTTGTATTAACAAGAGTCTTTATTTTTACATAGCATATTTTTTCAAATACTACAAACTATAGAAAAAACTACTTGGTACGTTTGTTATGATCTTAACGACTTGTAATAACATATAGGTTAAGAATTACTGATACGGTGAACCAGATTCTTCAAAAGCAGTTAATGGTTAAAGTGTCAATATTTTGTTATACGGTAATTATATCCTTAACCTCTGAAATTTATCCAATATGTAAAGGATGTTGACTAGTGCTAGGAAGAATTATATATTCAAGGAAAAATGTCTATATCCTAAGTCTAAATGCTGGTTTAAAGAAAGTTGTTGGTCTCTGAATTCATTTTGTATTCATGGAGAGACAAGACTGGATAATATAATTCCTTATGATCTAGGTTCAATTCATTGTTTAAAAGTTGAATTGCAATCTGCAGTTGATAATTCCAGAGGAAAAAGTTCCAAACATATCCATGTAAAATAAACAAGAAGGAAAAACCTGTCTATCAGGACAGTCATTTTAATTAGACAGAAAGAGAAGAGAGTAGCTTATGGAAAGAATGAAATTATGACATATCCTTAGAGAGAGAGAGATGGCCACCCATCTCACAAAAAGTGACCATGATAGCATACAACAACTTTTTAATATATTTCTGATTTTCTCTTACCTATACACTATTCTTCCTCATTTTCTTTGTTTCTTTTCTAATATGTATATTATTTTTATAGCTACAATTGCATAGGTACGTAGGAAGTCAGGAAGGAAATAAATTTCATACTCATTTTCTTACTTTTGAAAACAGACCCTTACCTCCAGAAAAACTTTTCCTCCCCAAATGGCCTATTTGACAGTTAATTGGCACTGAAAGAATGCTACTTGTTAGATAAATAGTTCTGAAAATCTACATTTTAATGGATTGCCTAAAATTAATTTAATATTTTTATTAGGATTTCTTCTTGTGCTGCAGTTGGCAACTAACTGAAAAGGTCAGCAAAAGATGAAAAATACAGAGCCAGACTGACTCTCCTCACATTATTTTCAATCAGAATACCAAAACACTTCCAGTCAGATAGCCACAACTTACTTCCTCTCTTACTAAATCTGCATCTACTAAACTTTGAACTTTCCGCATGCCCCATTTTAGGCCTGTTCCAGGCTGTGGGAATCGCCACAACACATCGCTGCCGACTGCTGCCTCCATGAGTTACATTTTTGGCTGGTTCCAGGTGGCAGGGACACTGCAGCCTAGAACTGGCCGAAAATGCAACATGTGGAGGCCAAAAATGCAATGCATTGAGGTGATGATGTGCTGCGGAGATCTCGGCATTCTGCAACTGATCTAAAACGGAGTGTACGGAGGCTGACAATATGATGTGCTGAGGTGGCAGTGGGCTGCGGTGATCCCTGCAGCCTGATCAGCTGATTGGTGGTACTTCAGAGGCAGATCCAACCGCTAATCATCTGGTAGTGCTGAATCAGGTTGCGATAACATGCTGATGCTGACCAGGTTGTTTGCTGCAAGAACACGAGCCAGATGAATACTGATGGAGGCTGGTAGGCAAAGGCAGATATGGTAATTTAAACCCAGAACAGAGAGGGGGTTTTGCCTTCAGTTTTGTAATTGTATCTATACCATCATCCCACTGATGATATCATATCATCTGGCAGAATATTTTCTCTCTCTTCCCAAATGTTTTGCAGAAAGATTGTTTTGAAATCTGAAGACAGCATAGATGGTTATGGAAAACTCTACTGCAAGCCAATAGCGCAAACATTCTTAATTAAAGTGTAGTAAGTTGGCTCACATTACATTCTGAAAGATCAAACATTAGTCTTCAGGAAACTAAACACGATGTATAAATTAGCCAATATCACCTTAAGAAAGTTAATATTAACACAGTGTATCACAATTAAAGTTAATTATTTTTAAAAGGATGTAGGGATTGTATTACTTACCATCAAGTAATTCTAAAGTTACAGAAGCATCTACATATTCCCACCAATGTTTTCCATCCGTTGATACGGGGATTTCCCAGTTAGACCACTTGCAAGCCAAATGTATACATACACATGCTATCACTGTTGGTTTGTACTGAAGACAAAATGTAGTAAGGTGCAGACTGTGGTCGGGAATGTTTCATAAGTGACAATCATGGAAAAGACAAAAAACAGGGGGAAAGAATTTGTCAACATATATTCAAGGCAATTGTTATGGATAGTATTTTTTTTTTTAAGTTTTAAATTTTGGACTTTATGAAAAAAATTAAGATATGTAACAATTTAATGCTTCTCATGCTAAACACATGGAAATATTCAGTTTTACATTTAAAACATACATTTAATATTGAAAAAAAGCCAAAATATTGATGCATATAACTTTTTTTTGCAAAAATCAGCTCATCTAGATTTTACTCCATCGTTGTTGTTGTTTTATTTTGAAAGTCACTGAGATAATAGCTGAGCTATCAAGGAAGGAAAAACCAAATTTTTATCTTCAAATCCATCCTGGAAATATAGAATGTATTAATTGTTATTGTTTAAAAAACGATGAATTTATGCCAATTTTATATGCTAAAATAGACTTAAAAAGGGTTAGAATAGCAGCTATCAACCTGTTCCTTTGCCCAAATTATATGTATACATCTGTTCTTGCATTTTTACATATAATAATGTTAATCTTATTCTTTAAATAATATCTGTCATTTCAAACACTTCACTTTGCCATTTTTTCCCTTTTTATTAGTTTAATATCTTAATTGAGTTCAAAGTTCCCAGGATATCTCCTCTTCCCTCAGGTTGTTTTTTCTTATAATTTTCCAGATGAAATCTTTAATCCCATTTTAATGTCTGTTACATACATGCTAATCAACTTCTAGCTGTCTTTTGTTTTTTTCTTTCATTGTCTCAAGGCAGAAACACTAAGTTAGAAACTAAATAACTAAGGCAGAATAATTAAGGAAATAACTAAGGCAGAATAACTAAGGAAATAACTAAGGTAGAATACCAGCAAGTAGCCCGAGCCTGTAAAGGTGAAGCAAGGAAAGCTAAAGCTCACAATAAACAAAGCCTTGCAACAAAAATAAAATAACAAAAAAAGCTTCTCCCAAAATATTAAAACAAGAAAAAAGTCAAGGAAACAATTGGTCCATTGCAGGGAGAAAGTAGTAAAAAGGTGACAAGCAAAAGGGAGAAAGCAGAGCTACTTAACACGTTTTTTGCATCTGTCTTTACACAAAGGGAAAAAACCAGTCCAACCTATCAAAAACAGCATCACAAAAACATATTAGGAACACAACTTAAAATAGGGAAGAAAATGGCAAGGGAACACCTGTCTACCCTAGATGAATTCAAACCATTAGGACCAGATGGATTACACCCCAAGATTCTGAAGGAACTGGCAAATGAGATTTCAGAACCACTGAACTATATCTTTCAAAGATCCTGGAGCACTGGGAAACTGCCAGAGGACTGGAAAAAAGCTGATGTAGTTCCCATCTTCCATAAAAAAAAAAGGGGGGGGACACAGATCCAGGAAACTACAGGCCTATGAGCCTGATCTTAATACCAGGGAAGATTTTGGAAAAGATAATCAAGCAATGAATCAACAAATACCTAGAAGCAAACTAAGTAATAATCAAAAGCCAACATGGGTTTGTCAAAAACAGATCATGCCAGACTAATCTTATTGCATTCTTTGACAAAGTGATAAAATTAGTGGACCAGAAGAATGCTGTTGATGTGGTTTACTTGGACTTCAGTAAGGCTTTTGACAAAGTAGACCATAACCTACTACATAAAGTAGAAAAATGTGGGATGGACAGCAACACCACCAGATGGATTCAAAACTGACTAACCAACTGCACTCAACATGTAGTGCTCAATGGAACTGCATCTACATGGAATGATGTATGCAGTGGAGTACCCTAAGACTCTGTTTTAGGCCATCTTCATCAATGACTTGGACGAGGGGATAGATGGGGAACTCATTAAATTTGCAGATGACACCAAACTGGCAGGAATAGCCAGCACTCCAGAACACAGGCACAAAATACATAAGGATCTTGACAGACTTGAACATTGGGTGCTATCTAACAAAATGAAATTCAAAGGGTAAAAAAGTAAGGTTCTACATTTAGGCAAGAAAAACAAAATGCACAGATACAGTATATGTGGTACCTTGCTCAACAGTAGTAACTGTGAGAGGGATCTTGGAGGATCTTAGTGGACAACCATTTAAATATGAGCCAGCAGTGTGCAGCAGCTGCCAAAAAAGCCAACATAGTTCTAGGCTGCATTAACAGAGGGATAGAATCAAGATCACGCGAAGTGTTAATACCAATTTATAAGGCCTTGGTAAGGCCATACTTGGAATACTGCATTCAGTTTTGGTCACCATGATGCAAAGAGGATGTTGAGATTTTGGAAAGAGTACACAGAAGAGCAACAAAGATGATTAGGAGACTGGAGGCTAAAACAAATGAAGAATGGTTGCAGGAACTGGGCATGGCTAGTTTAATGAAAAAAGGACCAGGGGAGACATGATAGCAGTGTTCCATTATCTCAGGAGTTGCCACAAAGAAGTCAACATATTTTCCAAAGCACCTGAGGGTGGAACAAGAAGCAATGGGTGGGAACTAAACAAGGAGTAATTTAGAACTAAGGAGAAATTTCCTGACAGAACAATTAATCAGTGGAACAGCTTGCCTCCAGAAGTTGTGAATGCTTCAACACTGGAAATTTTAAGATGGTGGATAACCATTTGTCTGAAGTAGTATAGGGTTTCCTGCCTGAGCAGTGGGTTGGACTAGAAGACCTCCAAGGTCCCTTCCAACTCTGTTGTTATTATTATTATTAAACTATGGTATTTCCCAATTCTTAAAAACCTTTTACCCACAAAATTACCAAATGAATTGCCGTGTATTTTATGCTGCGTTTCTTAGCATTAAATATCTGCCTTTCTCCTCTGATATGTTTACCAAGGTTACGTTGATTTTCACTGCTGTATTTTATTTTGATTTAAGTCTGAAGACTCACTGGACAGCATTTAACTAGTTAAGTTGTAAATAGGGTTTAAAAAAAAAGACAGTAAATACAGAACCAGATAGCTTCTGTAACGGGAAAATTGAAGCTGGTTCTAATGTATCTAAGAACGTATTTTAACTAATGCCTTAATTTCATTTTTTTAAAAAAACAATCTGATATTTTTATTAAGAAAAAAATTGGCATTAACTACAAGGGTAAACTAGAAACAGCTTTGTACTTACCAAGAAGCTCGGATTTCTAGGTTAAGTTTATCTCTCTGTAATCTTTAGCTGCTATTCAGGCTACCAATTTTAGACTTATGCACTCACAATCGAGAAAATGCCACCAGAAAGCACCACTACACTTCACATTGTGCATTTAACCCCTTTGTGCCATTAGGCCCTTGTACAATACACCGCACTGCAAACAGGAAGGTACTACCACAGTAGACAGCCCAGTCGCCTGTTGCAACAAGGGTTAGACACAGGTAGGGGACCCTGCAGTAAAGGAAGCTATAGTGTGCTACAACAGTGCAACAAAGAGGTTCAGGATAACAACCTGTTGGTAGCCATGAAATAGGATGTCTGTGCCAAATCCTTGCTTGCTGTAAGAAAGAAAAACAATTGAACATCAGTAACAAGGATTTAATTATTAAAATGCCATATATGCGATGCTCAAAAGCTTCTCACTTGCAAAAATAATTATCCAATACTGCACAACATTTTCACTCTCTCCACCAGAAAAACTAATTGCTTCTTTAAAACTGAGGTCAGAAGAACACAATCTCTCATCTCACATTATGACTAAGATAAATTATATGTTTGTGCTAAACCCACTAATGTGAATATTTGCATAATTTCAGGCTTGCATGTCAATTATGTAATTGCTTATATTATTCAATCCACAGAACAAGTGCTGCCAAATAAGGAAGTACAGCACGTGTAAACAGTACTTTCAACAGAAGATTTCCTTGTGCTTTCAAAGGACATTCTCTGCTACAGTGGTGGAGAAAATGCCTTTGTGCATTCAGTGGATATTGAAATACAATATAAATTAAAATCAGGACTATACGCACTAATCTCACAATGCCTTACTTCTTTTTACAGCAAACAGTCTCCCAAAGAGACTACATTTAGGGATGTTCCAGTTCAAATTCAATCTAAAGTGTACTCAAATGTTATTTATTTCAAATGTAAGTTAACTCTGAATTATATTTCATGTAAAAAGGATTTTTTTCCTTAAAGGACCAATAATCATAATGTTGCTAACATACTTGACTTCTACTTAGACAATGAAAATGCATTTCTTTTCTTCCTTTAAAAAATTCTTCTCCATTGCCTGAGTTTTGTGACCAGGGCAGGCCTCAAACAAGTGAAGGGAAGAACTTATGGAATAACTAGTTATGCAAACATATTAGTTTGTTCCCCATAAATTCTGTATATACTAAAAATGAAGTGGAAAATATATATATATATATATATATATATGACGGTCTTGGTATATTCGGGTTTCTTCCCGTGTAGGATTTGGAAATTTCTGGCGACGTTTCGACGAGGTCCCACTCGTCATCTTCAGGCTGGTGTTTCTGTCCTTGTTCTAGGGCGAACACTAGAACAAGGACAGAAACACCAGCCTGAAGATGACGAGTGGGACCTCGTTGAAACGTCGCCAGAAATTTCCAAATCCTACACGGGAAGAAACCCGAATATACCAAGACCGTCATACCTGTATCCGTGAAAATCTACGAAAACATATATACACACACATATATATATATATATATATATATATATATATATATATATATATATATATATATACACACACACACACACACACCTTTTTACAGGTAGTCCTCGACTTACACAAATACAACTGAGCCCAAGATTTATATTGCTAAGTAAGACAAGCTGTTAAGTGAATTCTGCCCCACTTTATGACACTTTAGTTATTAAGTTAGTAGAAAGGTTGTTAACTGGCTTCCCCATTGACTTCTTCTGCTTGTCAGAAGATCACAAAAAGTGATCCTAGGACAGGAGTCTTCAACATTGGCAACTTTAAGCCTTGTGGACTTCAATTCCCAGAATTCCTCAGCCAGCTGGCTGAGGAATTCTGGGAGTTGAAGTTCACAAGGCTTAAAGTTGCCAAGATTGGCAATCCTTGTCCTAGGACACTAAACTGTCATAAGTATTGTGCCAGCTGTCAAGCACCTTGATCATGTGATCTTAGAGATTCTGCAATGGTTGTTAAGTGTGAAAAACAATGCCACTTTTTTCAGCGACATTGCAACTTCAAGCTGTCACTAAACGAACTGCTGTAAATCAAGGACTACCTGTATATTATTTTTTCTTAAAAACATTTAATATGGGGAATTAAAAATTAAATAAATATGAAAAGTGATGTTAATTCAAGAAATTAAACATTTTGAATTAAAAACACCTTCATGTCAAAGTATTAAACAAATATAAGGGACAAAAAAAATCCGTAGACAAGATGGGAATGTTCTACAAATGTAGAAATCTAAAGCTTAGAAATAGATCAGAAATAATAGTACTAATAATTGATGTGTCACTGAGAAAGTTCAAGAGATTTATATTTCGCATCAAAAAGCCTAGAAGGGAGCCTCTGCATCAGTTATTAATATACTTGAAAGGTAATTTAGTCTAGCTCTTCAATAATCTGGATTTAAACCATCTAATGTCCATGTAAAGAAATAACCAATATTTTATACCTGGGTTCTGAAATTTTACAATATGATAATCACATGAATTTAAGATCATGGTGTTTTAAAGAGCCATATTGGTGCTGTGGTTAAAGTACTGTATTGCAGGCTACTTTTGTCCATAGCCAGGAGTTGGATCCTAACTAGCTCAAGGAGTTCTAACAAAGGCCCAGAACATAGCAACCCTCAAAGTGAGGTCTGCTCTCACCCATCCTTTTGGCCTTATGTAAGAACCTTAAGATTTGGCTCTGCCAGTTGGCCAGGAGTCCAAAGTGTTTTCCTGGAGGTGATCATAAGATTAAAGCCATGTTCTCACCTCCCTACTTCATTGTAAGGTTCTCCTATCTTAGCTACTTTTCTTAATCTTTTATATTTTATCAGACTGTAAGCCACTCATCAGAGTTGTATGAGTGTAAAATGGGTGTCAAATAAATTAAATAAAACACATGTATTTACAATTGAAAGAAATATTAACAGTTGCTAATGTCCCATGAAATTAATTACATTCGATTATGAATTTTGAACAGGACATTCAGCAAAAAGTATTTAAAAAGTATGACATGTTATTTCAAAGTGCTACAAATTATACTCACAATTTGCTTATGAAAACTATAAATTGCCTCAAAAACCACCAAATTCTACTGGTGGACGGTAAAATAGCCTATATGGATCTTTTTGGAAGAATTTCAAGGTCAAAAGACTAAAAATGTATATAAAAAGACTAAATTATTAAATCAAAGAGTTTCAAATTTAAAACTGAGTTTTCAATCCACATATGCAGCATTTTACAGTATCCATTCTGCTCTTTTTAGATATTTATTCCAGTTATTCTCCATTAATTCCAAAACTGTCACAAGGAATCAATAATAAATCCTCAATTGCATTTGAAGTCCAAGCTTGGGTGTAGAAAAAAGCAAAAAGGCAGTGAAACCCTGTACATAATGCTATGATTATCTGGCAATATGTCCCATTAAATTCAGTGAGAGCCATTACTGGGTTATTAAAATGAAATCACCATGGTTTAAAAGTTTTCCATTACATGGTGCATTATTTAAAAAAGTATATTAGTCATGTTCAGAAACTGAATTCTATCAATGTTCAGCTCATATTAATGCAGTGAAAGATTCTGTATTCAGATTTACTTGAAACCCGCCCCCACATAAAAAGATATGCTTTTTATGGCATGTAAACACAATAAAAGTCTTGGCTAGACAGCATTAGAAGTTTTAGATTACATTATTATTATTATTATTATTATTATTATTATTATTATTATTATTATTTATTAGATTTGTATGCCGCTCCTCTCCGAAGATTCGGAGTGGCTCACAAGAATATATTCCTGAAGGGAGATCAGTGTGAACATAAAGTCAGTGGCTATTGATAAATATAAATCATTTTTTTTTCTTTTGTGGTACTATAACTTTAAAGATTGTTTGGCAGAAGTAGTAAATAAAAAATGGGAAAGGAAACCCTTCAATAATAACTGATGAACAGAGTTTTTTTAAACTTATGTTTACTTTTGAAACAAGACCATGTTTAATGCTTTTATAAATCCCATATACCAAAGCAGAGAGTTGATATAATTTTTCTCTCAAAATTCTCCTAAAGTGACCAGTACATGAGCTACTTTTTAAAGAGTTTTCTTGCAACTGACTATACCACTGATGGTGAATCTTTTTGTCACCGAGTGCCCAAACCAAAACATGCGTATGTCTGATCTCTGAAAACTCAGACCAGATTGGCCAGTGTGCATGCGCAAGCTGGCCACCTGGTCTTCTGATTTCCAAAATGTGTATGTGCACCGCCAGTTGGTCCTCGGCATGTACAAAGATCAACTGGTGATGGCACACGTGCTCACAGAGAGGGCTCTGTATGCCACCTCTGGCATGCATGCCATGGGTTTGCCATCATGGGACTTATACCATTTATTTCAAATTAAGGAAAGATTTGGCATTTAGTTAAACTAATTCAGACATGTTTCCAAAATCAGTAACAGAAACAGTGGTGAATTCTTATTGTATTTCTAAAAAAGATCAAAATAAGATCAAAATAAGATAGATGCTTATTTCAATCTCTGAGAAAATATTCACAAAACAACATCAAGCTGTCAATTTTGAGTTTAGTAACTTTAAAACTGAAAAAAATCCCACTTATTTAGTGGTTAAAACTGTGGAGACCTTTTGGGGGAAAGTGTATTTTTGAGGTTTGATGACTAATAGCACTACTTATTCTTGGAGTAGTGTCATAAAATTATATAATAATGGAAATATAATTTTATCAATAATGTAATGCAACAAAATTTATTCAATTATCTGAATTCTATGAAATGTATAGCCAAATGATCAGAAAAAAGAAGCACAACTTGAAATTGGTATCATGTAGCTTTCCTTCATCTGTAGCTAATGAGCATGAATGTTTTAGAGAGCCAATCAGGTGTCATTTTGTTTTGGCAAGGGGCCAATGAGATCACAGTAGGATTCAGTTATTGATGTTATTAATGTAGCTGAGAGGACATTTGTTGGTGTAATGTGATCATTATCAAGTTGGTTGGGTTTTTTGTATTCTTTCATTTAGTGAGCTTGTAAAACGTAACAAAATTAAAGTAATGGTGCAAAGAGTTGACTGGTTGCCCAGAAAGCGATGTAAAATAGTATTATTAAGAGAACAAGGCTATAGTTATAAAGAAATTAGAAGAAAAATTGGTGGAAACTTAAACAAAGGTGGCATTTCTAAGTTTTGAAGAGATATAAGGAGACTTATAACCATGCTGGTAAAGACAGGAAGAGGTACACAACAACAAGTGATGATAGAAGAATTAAGAGGCTGTGCCTACATGACAGAAAAAAAATCATTTGGGTGTATCCAAAATGAAATGGTGCAATGCAATATGAAGTTGAGTGCAAGGACTGTTTGACGCAGATTGCAGGAATTTGGCCTAAAATCTAGTATTTCATGAAAAAAACCACTTTTATCTCTCAAAGGTTGAAAAGATTAAACTGGGCTAAAATCCATGTTACGTAGACAGGGTACTACTAAAAAAAAGAGAGGTGTTATTAGCCATCAAACCTCAAAAATATGGTAATTACCCCAAAAGGTTCCCACAATTTTGGCCACTACTGTAATTTATAATTCTTTAATTTTAAGCATGCTTATTGAACCAAGAAAACCAACATTTGAATACTGTAATGTCTTATTCACAAGAATAATATTCCACAAATAATTTAATAAGCCACAACATCACTATCTCCCTTGTGAGATGGAAAAAAGGAATCAGATAAATAGTTACTGACCTCTCACTAACTGCGTACATTTCACAACATCTGTATGTGGATGTTCAATGGTAATCTCAAAACCTGAAAAATTAAATGTGTTATTTCACAAATTATATGTTCTCGTAACCGTATCTTTAAATTTTATTCAATAACCTCATTAAGAAACAAAATATATCATTGATTGTATTGAATACTTTCTAAAATAATAAAAAATGTACAACATATTAGTATCATTCTGAGAGACATAAATATATATTTAAAAGATATTTTGTGTTACGAAGGCTCCTCTAAAACATATTAAATTAATAGGCACTCCATTATTGAAAGTACTATGCTTACCTAAAGTTTGAAGCATTATTGTTTCAAGTAATACCAATTCCTGGGCCTGCTGAAGATATGCCTAAAAATTGGGAAACAAATTTGGAAATATTAATATAATTTTAACATGTTAATAGTTCCAAGAATGATTCCCCAAAAATAGATGGGCTTGTTTTAGGTATATTGTTTGATCAGGTCACAAAAACTGAAGCAGCTAAAAAAATTACAAGGATAGAAAACAGAAAAGCTTTAATTCAAAAATTTCTTTTTTTCCAAATAGGTACAGGTAGGCCTTAACTTACCAACACATCTGGGATTGGAATTTCTGTTGCTAAACAATGCCGTTGTAAAGTGCTTAGTGATGCAATCCAATGCTAGCTGTTGTAATTCCAAACACATGGACGTTAAATGGGAAGTAGAGAATTCTCAAGTAAAGAGTGCAGGCCTGTTGCATGGGAATGGGGGAGTGCTGTGGTGCTGCACAAGGACAGGGAAAGAATATGCTGCAGCTCAGTGATTTTTTTTGGAACACTGTGGGTCTGGGCTCCAAGAAAACCCTGAGCTGTAGTAATTACTCCCGGAAGCCTTAGCTGCACAGGGCAAAGTCCCCCAAAGCAGCCACCACACAGGAGGCCCCAGTATGGTAGTGCCCCAAAAAGCCCCAGCAGAGCTGCACTGCACTCTGAGATTCCTGTCACCTACTGTTATTTCAAATATTACTTTCCAATTTTATTTTAGCCAGATGGGATGAAGAGTTTAGGATTCACAGTATTTCCTCTGATACTTTCTGCTGCTTCCGTCATTCAACCATGACAACTTATTCTTCAGGTATTATTTTCCAAAATAGCAAGGAATGGTGGAATAGGAAAATGTACAATATTCCAACCATTATTATTACTATTGGTTTCTGTGTTGCTTTGCAAGTTCGCTGAGCGCTTTTGCACTGGAGATAAATTCCTTGCGTGTCTAATCACATTCAGCTAAATAAAGTATTTGATTCATTTCTAGGAAAGCAATGCCATAATGTTCCCTGAGAGCAGAGATCCCCAAATTCCTCTCTGGATGAAGAGGAACATCTGGGATTGCCCATCGTTTTCCATACAGATGATCCCCATGACGAGACTGTAAAACCGTGGTCTTCCTTGGGTTTCAGAGTTATGGGAGTTGGAAGAATCAGTTTGCCCAAGCCACAATTCAAAGCCTTCACAGGGACACTAGTTCAACCATGTCCTTTCGTAATCACTTTTCACTGGGAATAGTTTGTAAACTGAGTTTTAGATGTTAAAAAATTCAAAAACACAGGGTGATTTTCTTCAATCCTCAGCAAAAAAAACCCCAAAACCATGCAAGTTTAAAACTTTAAAAAAAATATTTGGAAAACAAACAGCAGGAGTGATTGCAATGTTAATTTTGGAAAGCTTTTACATGGGCAAGGGGAAAATTCACTTGAAATAGGATTTTGAAGTAATTTTAAGAATACTTTCTGTGGTTTTAAAAAATCTTATTAAAATATATGTGAAGATTTTGAATTTAAGTAAGAAACATTTCCCTGGGAAAATATTATGGATTAGAAAAAAAATTAAAGACTAGTTACTAGAGGCGATCAAAAAATCCCAAAAAGATTACAATTAAAGGAAAAAAACCACTAATGCATAATAAACAGTATTTCACCTCTGAAGAATTCAAGGATATTTTGCAACAATGTACCAGAACTTTGTCTTAGGATTGTTTGATACTATACAACAGGTTCAAAACAAAAGATACAAAAAAATGCATGAGCCTTTGAATGAGTCTCATCTTTTGAAGTAGGGAGTCAGGTTGCTTTGCATATGTATTTTAAATTGATAGGCTACAAAACAATGATGCTGACAAAAATGCTATACAAGTCTTATAAATGAAACCAGCTGATGTTTTAATAGCAGGAAGGTACACATAAGTAATAAAAAAGAAAAATGATTTGGATATGTGGATTTCAAATAAGATAATTTCCTTAGTTTGGATTGGCAAGGTATTCCTTACAGTTATAAGGAATTTCTAGAAAAGTTAAGCAAAAAGAAATAAGCTTTTGGGATATTACTTAATAACTATCAAGCAGATATATTTTGTTATATTTTTAGAGAAACTGATAAGTCCTGGTATTAAAATTGAAAGGAAATGAAGGAGATAAAAATTTAATTTGTGGGACATTGAAGGAATTAAAAGATTAAAATTTTCAATGTTATTTCTAGTAGCTCCTGATACAATGTTTCTTAATTAACTTTGAATAGTGAGGCTTTAAAGATTTGTTTATAGACATATACATGTGAAAGGATTTGCTGTATTTTAAGAAAAAAATAAGACACTGTAAAATAAAGGAATACAACATTAATTTACAGTTTAAATACATTCTTATTTATTATACTGTATTGTTATTTTTAGTAATTCTTAATGGGCATTAGATAAAAGATGAGATACGGGATGAAGAGATTTTTGGCTGAAATGTTAGAAAAGATATTAAGTTACTGAAATTGCTTCTACTTGTCATAATAAATAGAGAAGTCAACTTTTTTTCACTTTTTATATATTTTACTCCATTTCCCTTCCCTTTTTTTCCTGCACTTTACATTTTTTGTTTGTATTATTTTTTTTCTTTGTATTTTTAAATTTCAATAAAAATATTATTTTGAAAAACACACAATGTCCTAAAGACTTTTTATTTCTTTACAACTAATACAGTATAGCAGTGATGGCGAACCATTTCCCCCCCAGGTGCCGAGAGCGTGTGTGCACGCACTATCGCACATGCCTGAGTGCCCAGACCTCTAATTCAGTGTATCAGGAGGGCAAAAACGGCTTCCCCTGCCCCCCGGAGGCACTCTGGAGGCCAGAAATGGCCCATTTACTGACTTCAATTGGGTTCAGTAGGCACGTTTTTCAAATTCCCCAGGATCCAGAGGCTTCCCTATAACCTGGGAAGAGCGAAAATTCCCTCCCCTGCCCATCGGAAGCCAAAAACTCCCTCCCAGAGCTGTGTGAGCCAAAAAATCAGCTGGCCAGCATGCACATATACAATGGATCTAAGCTGGGGCAACAGCTCAGGTGCCAGCAGATACAGGTACACATGCCACCTGTGGCACACGTGCCATAGATTCGCCATCACTGCACTATAATATTAATGGAGATTGACAGCAAATTAGAAGCAGAGAATAAGGAAAAACATTTTTTTTTTACAATTCCATAGGTTGTCACAGAAAATATAAATGATAAATGATCTTCCTGCTAAGGAGAATCTTGTCAAAGTGAAATAGTAACTATTTCATTTTGACAAGATTCTCCTTAGTAGGAAGATTTTCCCTCCAATGAAATCTATACTAAGTCATTTACTGATGATTACTGTGATAGCCTACTGTTAATAATTTTTAATAATGGTAGAATGTTAAGCAGAAGTGAATTACATTTGCATTTAAATTTTTCAAAAAGGAGAAATAATAAAAATATATATTGTTGTTAATTAACAATGAAAGTTAAAGCATATAAATGTTTCATTTGAAAAAGAAAAAATAGGCAAATCCTTCTAGTTAAAGCTCTATATAAACATACCTCACTCTTTGTGTCCAGCTGGGGCTCTAGAGGGTGAAGGCAAGCGTGTGCTACTTTGATAACATGTTCAAGTTTCCGTGGTTGTTCTTCTACTTTTGCAGCCAAAAATAACGCAGTAGGAGAGATAATCTGTGGGTAGGAAATGCAGTTTAAAATATTATTTATTCATCTATAATTAAATTATTTAATTATAAAGTATATGCTTTATAATATGCTATATTACTTACTACTGGTCACTGGGAGAATATTAACTAAGTACAGTGGTACCTCAAGATACGAAACCCTCGTCTTACGAACAACTCGTGATACGAACTCGGGGTTCAGAAAAATTTTGCCTCTTCTTACGAACTTTTTTCGAGTTACGAACCGGCGTTCGGAGACTGCTGGGAAGCCGCGCGGCTGTTTTAAAAGGTAACAGCCGGGCGGCGGGGCTTCCCAGAAGCCTCCTGAACGCCGGTTCGTAACTCGAAAAAAGTTCGTAAGAAGAGGCAAAATTTTGCTGAACCCCGGGTTCGGTTCGGGAGGTTGCTGGGAAGTCCCCGAGGCCGGCTGCGACCTTTTAAAACACCTGCGCCGCTTCGCAGCTGTCTCCCGAAGCCGAACGCGGAAGTTCGGCTTTAGCGTTTGGCTTCAGAAGACAGCTGCGAAGCGGCGCGGGTGTTTTAAAAGGTCGCAGCCGGCCTGGGGGGCTTGCCAGCACCCCCCCGAACTCCGAACTTTTGCCGAACTTCTGGGTTCGGGGTGGTGCCGGCAAGCCCCCCAGGCCGGCTGCGACCTTTTAAAACACCCGTGCCGCTTCGCAGCTGTCTCCTGAAGCCGAACGGCAAAGCCGAACTTCTGTGTTCGGCTTCAGGAGACAGATGGGAAGCGGCGCGGCTCTTTTAAAAGGTCGCAGCCGGCCTGGGGGGCTTCCCAGCACCCCCTCGAACCCCGGGTTCGGGGGGGTGCTGGCAAGCCCCCCAGGCCGGCTGTCACCTTTTAAAACAGCCGCGCGGCTTCCCAGCAGTCGCCGAAAGCCGGTTTTTTGCGGGGGGTTTTTTGGTTGCACGGATTAATTGACTTTACATTGTTTCCTATGGGAAACAATGTTTCGTCTTACGAACCTCTTCCTTGCACCAATTAAGTTCGTATCATGAGGTATTACTGTATAATAATACTGTGTTGTAAACATTGAGTATTGTAAGTCTTATTTTGTCACTTAAAAACATTAGACCAATTGTATACTTCGAAATATTTTTAACAGAAGTTAAGAATCAAAAGGTACACTTATTTTGGCTTGTGCCCAATGCAATGCTGATCACAATCAATGCGGAATTTTTAAAAGATTTTCAATGTGTGAAGCAACAAAATTATTTTAATCTTCATCTTATAGCCAGTAAATTTGATTGCTGTCTGGGATAAAAAGTCTAGTAAGTACCTAAATTTGGAATTTTAAATATTCCTTCTCATGTCAAACTCTCTCTAACTAATACTACTTTTATTAGAAGACAATTAGCTTCATCTCATGGATAGACCTTGGAGTTCTTGGGAGGTCGTTTCATGTAAAAAAAAATTTTAACGAAAAAGGACGCCGCAGCGGCGCTGCAAGCAGAGAGGTCTTTTCACGAAAAAATTATTTTTATTTTTACATGAAAGGACCTCCCTTTGCTTGCGCAGCCGCATCTTTTTTCGTAAAAATAAAAATAAATAAAAATAAAAAATCTGTTAAAGTAAAAAACAATGGGATTCCGGGGGCGGAGCTTTGGTGCCACGGACCGTTCGGGTTCGGGCAAACTTTGCGTGAAGTTCGTCCGAACTTGCCGAACCTGAACATCGTTGGGTTCGCCCATCATTAATACTAACATATAACCAGAAAATATTTGACCAATGAGCATTTGTAAAAAAAAAAAGGCTGTAC
The DNA here is from genome assembly GCF_031021105.1 of Erythrolamprus reginae. Lineage (NCBI taxonomy): Eukaryota > Metazoa > Chordata > Lepidosauria > Squamata > Dipsadidae > Erythrolamprus > Erythrolamprus reginae. The sequence continues at coordinate 166,523,421 of NC_091950.1, read as the reverse complement.
AGTAAAGGAGGATATGGCTAGTCTCAAAACTCCAATTTATTAAATGGCAACTCTTCCCATCTACCTAACCCTCTTAATAACTCTATCCAGTTTTCTAGCTCAGAACAGTTCTTGAAAATAAAATAGTATTTAGAGGTAGAATTCTGTATCATGAGAACTTCCTTTTAAAAAACACAAGGCAACATCCCAAACATCAAGTTACCTGCAATTACATTTTGCCAGATTACACTAAAGTCCATTGATGGTTTTTTTGTTTAAAGAATATTACTTTGTTGTTGTTAGACTAGGCTATTAGAAAATACCTTCAGGGCGAACTGCATTCAGAAAAGCATGCTAGGCTGAGATTACCATTACTAAAGTACCTGCAGTTTAGTCTGAACTATAGCCTTTATGTTTTCATTGCTAACCTGTTGACTCCTGGAAATGCTAATACGGTTTACTTCCAGTGGACTTAATAAGCAGCATCCCATGAGAAAACAATTCCATCTAAGTTCATGAAGCTGAATACCCCAAATTACGTTGTCCCTTTTTAATTTTGTGCAAAAGTAAATTTGAATTAGGCTTTAGCTTCTTTCCAAAACATATGGATTTTCATAGCACTGACACAAGTTGAATATAGATCATTTATCATTTTAAAAAATCTTATTTCATTGGTTTGGGATCTGGATTTCTGATTAACCTCTTTTGCTCCCATGTGCTTGTTGACACCAAGCATATGGCTACTGGTTTCTATAGTATATAGTTCTTGGTTTACAGAAGACAACATGATTACTGGTCAAATATATATTGAAAAGCTATTAACTCATATATCTTGTTCACCCATTATGTATATTAGAAAATTGAAACCCTGATAAAAACAAACATTTTAAAAAAGTATTCTGGGAAACTGTCCAGAACACATTCTTTATCACAAAGAAGATACTATAAATAGATTATATTACAAAACAAACACATCCCCCCCCCCAAGTTTCTAAAGCCATGAATCACAGGATAATATTTCAAAAGCCATTTCTAGTTACATGTTATGTCAAGTTGAGATATACTTACATTTCTATTGAATTTTGTGAATGAATGGTGCATATAAAACCGGTGCATATAAACAATTGCAGTGTTTATTGTAAGTTGAGATCTTAAACTGTGTCAAGGAAATACTACATATGCATCCTCTATTTTAACTGTTTTTTATTTTTTATAATGTACCCTGACAAGAGACCCTTGTTCAGATGAGGGGCTATAGAAATAAAAACAAATAAAGCTTGCATTCAGCTGCTTTGTAAAAAAGTTATGATTTTTTTCAAGTTATAATTTTCATGGGACTGAAGTAGTTTGCTAAAATAGATCTCGTAAACACAAGCGTGCTATTTGCAAAAGTCCTAACCAGTAGGACAGGGATCCACAGCCTCCAGCCCATTCAGAATTTGGTTGCAAGGGCAGCGAGCATGTGCTGTGCATGCAAATGGAGCTGAGAGCGTGCATCTACCACTCTCACAGGATCATCTCCTCCTCCCCACCTGGCCACCAAGACAAAAAGGGTGAAGACCACTGAACTAGAACAAAGTTTGGGCAAAAAAAAAAGAAAAAAGCAATCCTTCTTGCCCCCAGGCAGTTCCCTATGCCCATAGAAAACCCATTTGGGAGGGAACTTCCAAAATGGTGTATACAGTTATTATACAGACATTACAGCATTCCTTTTCAATAAGAACATTCGGAAAGGAACTCTATGTGCCCACATTGGCAAAATAAAACCTGGATTCAATTCAATGATTATATCCAGTTGCACAAGTAAAATTTCTGACTTCTATGTTCCAACTAAAAAAAATCCATTCAGAGAATAAAAAGGTGTCCATGAAATTTTTGAAATAAGTGATTAAAAGTTACAATGGTGATACAACTGTGGATAATAAAGCATCCTTAGGGTTGGATCAGGCCCTCCTTTCAAGCACTTTCAGTTCTGAGTCACCTATGCCTGGGGGGTGAACAGGTCAAGAAAAGTTGCTGCCACCATGCAGCATATATAAACCAGATTCATCCTTCCACACTAGTCTTCTGGTGAACCAGGAGAGGACTTAATGGTAAATCACCACAGCTTTGGCCTGGCTAAACTACTGAAAGGGAAAACAAATAAAATTTCAGGAATCAATAGTTCAGTCAAGCTGAGATGTGCCCTAGAAGGCAGGCAGACAACTCCAGGATTTAACTATAAATCCACTTTATTATTGGTGCCAAAAGAGTGTAAGGTTCCACAGACACAAGATACAGTTAAATGTTTACAGCCATAATCCTAATGCAATTCCAGCTACAGCCTAACAACTTATTGTCTAAGGTAAACCCCCTTGTGCAAGTCCAGCCAACTCTCTCAAAAGGCACCAGTGTTTTTCCTGCTGAAAATCTGACAGAACTCCCTTTTCATTTATTGGCTTTTGGGATCAGACAATTCCCTGTGGGCAGATAAGGCTGGTTTGTGATTTAAAGGGCCAGATGCTCTCCACTAAAAGGCAAATGCAATTTGTGCTAATGTTACATATTAAACACTAATATTTTTTAGAAAATTATTTTTCCCATAGTGCCATTTTAAATGACATTATTCTATAACCTGAGTTTTAGAACCACATCTTGACTTAGCATAAATGTTGATTTTTTTAGAACTCAGACTATTCCATTTCAAAAGCTTAACAACTTGTGTCTGTTACAAAATGTTGGCTTTTAAAATTCAGCATTCATGTTGCCAAGATGATTCAGAAATAATCTTCTGTTAACATCTTGTGTACTAAAAACTAAAATAATTATAGAAATTATCAATTATAAAAACTATAAAATGTGTTAGCTTTAAACATTAAGTATTCACAAAGTTTATTTAAATAGATCTATTCTCCTTTTCAGTGGTTACTACTTTCACAGATTTCACAAGCAATATGTGAAATGTCAAATAACAAGTTTATTTCTAAAAATGTTCTAACTGATCTGCACTGTGCAGCTTTGCATTACATGAACCATAAAAACTCCAATTGATATGAAATATCTCAAGTTGAGGCAACTTCGATGATTTCATGGACATAGCCATGCAATTTTCTTGGCAACAGTATGAAAGTGATTAGTAGCTGCCTTCTGCTGGGAATTTATTACTTGCCAATCTAGAATAGTACTGTGGAGTTTCTGCAATGTTTCATCCAAGTAATAATCAGATCCAAATCTGGTTAACTTTTTTAGATAAGCTTACCAGAGTCAACTGAATTAAAACAGGCAACTATAGAAATGAAATATTGGTCTAAATTAGGTTTGCTAAAAAATTCTGAAAGTACTCTGATATCTTAATTACATTTCATTAAATATGTTCTTGTATTTATACAAAACTAATTCAGTCTGGATACAGAACTACAAAAAATAATGATAGCAGTCACTCCTTACGTCAAGCTCCAAAAAACCTGTTGAGAATACCAGAGAGGCTATACAGTATTTTCAATTTCATTACTCAAAAATACCAAAAGTTCGATTTAATAATCTTATTTTTCATGATATTTAACTTGCCTAGATTGTTTTACTCTCCTTTAAAACAATTTATACACCCTTTCCTATTTAAAACAACTGGATGAAATTTCTTTTCCATCGTTCCCATCAAATGTCTCAAAATTGGCATTTGGAAAAAAAAAGTGGGGGGAAACTGCTGTCTGTTCCTTACTCTGCCACCAAACCATGAAGTAAAAGCATCAAATCTTTTAAGCTTGACCTACTGATAAAAAGAGGGCATGGGGGAGGGGAGAAGGAATTTAGTTTAACCAACAGTTTTTTGTTTCCTGATTGCTTATTTGACCCCTATGAAAATCATTAAGTGTTGTACCTCACGATTCTTGACGAACTTATCTTTTCTTTTTATGTACACTGAGAGCAAATGCACCAAAGACAAATTCCCTTGTATATCCAATCACACTTGGTCAATAACGAATTCTATTCTATTCTATAAGTGTGGTACCTCATGATTCTTCACAAATGTATATTTTCTTTTATGCACACTGAGTGCATATACAGCATAAATTCCTTGTGTCCAATCACACGCGGCCCATAAAGAATTCTATGTACTAACCGTCTACATGTATTAACCAACGGAATGTATTAACCGCCTCTCTTGAATCGCAATTTTTAAAAAATCACCACCAACGGTAAAAAAAAAGGAAGAAAAAAACCACCATTACAAATCTGAGATTCCCAAACCGTGTTTAAGCAGCCATTAGACAGCCCACGATCCTTTTAACAATCAACCAAACAGAAAAAAAAAAAGGCCCCTGGCTAAAACTCCAACCGCCATTCTCCTCGAGACCCGGCCAACCGAAGGGAATTGAGTGGGTGGACGGTTGTAAAACAAGCCAACTCGCACGTGTCCGCGTGGAAAAACTTTAAGCCCCAGCCCGGAGCGCAAAGGGAGGCAGGCAAGCGCCGAAAACTCGGCCTCGCTTTTTTTTCTCCTTGACTCCCGGGGGAGCCCGTGGCGCCTTCCCGACTCTCCCCCCTGAAGACGGGAGCGGAGGCCGACGGGGGGTGGAGCCACAGCAGGCGAGGCCTCTCAGGCTCGCCATCGGGGCGGCCTTCCGAAAGGAGCCCCCGGGACCAGGCCTCGTTTCTTCCCACACACACGAAAGGCTCTTTTTCCTTCCCCTCACACACCACCCCGGCCTCCCCTTTCCCCGTTCCGAGCCCGCCGGGCGGCCGCTTTTAAGGATACACGTTGAGGCGCTGGCCCATATCCTGGATGAGATTGGCCGCCTGCTGCCGGTAGGAGAGCTCTTTGTCGGCCTCGACGCCGCAGTGCCGCGACGGCGTGTTCTCCAACCGTTCCCGGCTGAAAAACCAACGCGAACTCCCTTGGCCGCCTCCGCTAGGTCCGCGCGACCCCGAACTCGCGCAAGGTCCGGAACTCAACGCTGCCGCCATGACACTTCCTCCTCCTCCTCCCGAAGCAGCACTCGCCGCCGGCGCGCCCGGCTCCTCCTCTTCCATCGCGGCACTTCTCGCGAGAATTCAAAGTCAAAGCGCGGGCAAATCGGGTCTCGCTCTGCAACTCTGTGTTTAATAAATCACAGAGTTGCAAACTGGTGGGGGTTGCGCCGGAAGGAGAGGCTGGCGGAAGACTACTGGAGCGCGGATTTAAATAGTGTCCCTATCGAGTCGGAGGACACGCTGGGTCCCCCCCCCCCCCCCTCTATGGAGGCTGCGCTGAAGGTTTTTCATTTTTAGGCTGTTTATCAGTACTGTATAATAGAAGCTGAGGGAACAGAGCTCGTGCGTGCAGAAGAAGCCTCCTGATTTCTTCGGGATTTTTGCTCTCTCCATATTTTTCCGGGTCATAAATAATATTCAAAAAGGTATTATTAAGTAAACGACTCAGCCATAATAGTAAATAGGTGATTTCATCTTACGTTTTGGTCTGTGCAACGGTGCCTTCTACCAGCATCAAAATCTTTTTGAGGGGGGCAGTGCAATTTAAAAAGGGAATCCTCAACGCACGACCACAATTGAGCTCAAAATTTAGGTTGTTAAGTGAGAAATTTGTTAAGTGAGTTGTGCCCTATTTTATGACTTTTTTGCCACGTTAAGTAAATCACGGTGGCAGTTAAATTAGTAACACGGTTGTTAAGTGAATCAGGTTTCCTTGTTGGCTTTGATCGCATGACTTGGGGACATGGCAACTGTCATAAATGTGAGTCAATTGTCAAGCATCCCACTATAAATCATGTGACCATGGGGATGCTACAGCAGTTGTAAGTGTAAAAAACGGTCATAAATCACTAAATAAATTGTAAATTGAGGATTACAGTGGTACCTCTACTTAAGAATGCCTCTACTTAAGAACTTTTCTACATAAGAACCAGGTGTTCAAGATTTTTTTGCGTCTACTTAACAACCATTTTCTACTTAAGAATCCGAACCCAGAAAAATTTCCCAGGAAATTTGAGAACGGCATGAAGGCCCGGCCAGTTTCCTGCCATTTCCCCTTTAATCCCGGCCATCTTGGGCTTTTCTGAGCTGCCAGAGGAGCTTTTCGGTGGCGCTTAAGGAGGCTTTGACAGCCCAGAGCGAATGGAGCGTTTTCTCTGGGCGCTTGGAGAAGGAATAAACCACTTCGCTGTGGTGACTGCCTCATGCTGCCTCCCATACACCTGGCGTGAGGTTGCCTCCTGGAGCATCTGGGCATGGAAAGGCAAAAGGGGGTGCTTCGCTCTGGCCGGATCAATTCGGCTCAGAGTCCCTCTTTTTTTTTAAGCCTTAAAGTTTTGGGTTTTTTGATTCCCCTCACCTCACCTTCTTCCTTCAGCAGTGACTGTCCTCCTCCTCTTCTTCCTCCTCCTCCCACCCAAATTCCAAGCTTTTATTTCTTTCCTAATGGGTTTACACGCACTATTTGCTTTTACATTGATACCCATGGGAAAAATTGCTTTTACTTAAGAGCCTTTCTATTTAAGGACCTGGTCACAGAACAAATTAAATTCTTAAGTAGAGGTACCACTGTACTTGTATTAACACGAGAGGATCAACCACCCACCATTTCTCTTTAATTTAATTTATTCCTATCTCATTTGTTTCTTGCTAGATAGATGTTTCTGGTGAAAAAAAAAACCATTCTGTGTAATTTGCAATAGATTATCCTTCAAAATAATAGTAATTATATCATTTTCATTCATCACCCAGTTATAGGCTTGTCTTACATAGACTATCCTGTGGGTATTTTTCATTTCAACTGCTTTGTAAAACTTTCGAAATTCAAAAAAATCCCATGCCAAATGAAATGTCATGATTTGCAGAAAACGTTCTAAGGTTGATTCTCAGAAGGATGCCAGTTGCTGGACTTGGAGATTTCTCCATTGTTTTCAATAGGCATGGAAAGCCAAAGGACACATACCCCTGTAAGTCAGCCAGGCACAGGTAAGTCCTCAACTGAGCCCCAAATGTCTGTTGCTAAACAAGGCAGTTGTTAAATGATTTTTCCTCCATTTGATGATTTCATTTGCCAGGGTTGTTAAGTGAATCACTAGAGTTAAGTTAGAAACCCGGTTATTAACCCCATTGACTTTGGTTCTTAGAAGATTGCAAAAGGTGATCACATGATCCCGGGACACTGCAACGATCATAAATAAGAACTAGTTGCCAAGCATCCAAGTTTTGATCATGTGACCATGGGGATGATGCAACGGTTGTAAGAATGAAAAATGGGCATAAGTCACCTTTTTTCAGTGCCATTGTAACTTTGAATGGTCATTGAATAAATTTGTAAAGCGAAGGCAACATGTGTTCCTCTATGTACAGCTATTCTTTTAAGACCATTCTAAGTTACAATGGCACTGAAAAAAGTGACTTATGCCCATTTTTCACTCTTACCGTGTTTCCCTGAAAATAGGACATGTCCTGATATTAAGCCCAACAGGGCTTTTCAGGACATGTGCTGTAATAAGCCCCCCCCCAAAATAAGCCCCCCAACTACTTTCCTGGGAAAGGGGGGACCTGCCCCATGCACCTGGGATGAGCCCACTCGGCAACAGAGGCAGCCACTCCCTCGCCCAGTACAAGGGGCTCCTATTTGTTCCAAGCCCCTCATCATTTCCTTGGAAAGAAGGCAGTGGCAGCAGCAGCAGCAGCAGCAACTTATCCAGTGGGAGGAAATGTTTGTTGTCCATGTGCATGATTTCACTCATGGCCAGCAGCACCGAGTAGCAATTAGCGGTGGGAAAGAGCCGAGGTGGTGGGAGGGCCCCGCTATGGAGGCTGCTGAGACTCAACGCCAGAGTCAGAGGCGCAAGAAGGCAGATCCTGGAGCAGGCAGGTGGAAGGGCACTTTCGTATCTCTCCATGTCACGCCTGCTCTCTCCATGCATCTTTCAGCCTAATTCTAATGTCATTTCCCATTCTAATGTAAGATCTACAATAGCATTATAGTCCCCAATTATGCATATGTTTTCATATCCCAATTCTATTAATTTTTTATCTATTTTCTCATAAAATTCTAACTGATTATTGTTGGGTGCATAAATTACTGTTAATATTAATTTTTGTTCTATTTCCAATTCATTCATTAAAATCGTGCCTTCTTCATCCATATACATTAAACCAGTTTATAGTCTCTTTAACATATGTCACTATTCTCCCCCCCCTTATTTGTTAATGTTGTATAAAGTTTCCCCAATTTTGGGTTTTCAAGTAACTTACAATCTTCTTTTTTGATGTGAACTTCTTGAAAGCCTATCACATTAGAATTTAATTTCTTTAATTTTGCAAATGTTTGTTTTCTCTTCTTCGATATGTTTAATCCATTAATGTTTATTGAGGTTATTTTGATTTCCTCTTCCATTTTTACCTATATTGGGTTTTTTTTGTGTTTCTTGTTTCTCTTAATACTCTTTCTTTGGCTCCTTCTCTTTCTTTTTGTTCCCTTTTTTGTCTCCTTTTTTCTTCTCTTTCTTTTTCTCTTTCATTTGTCTGGTCTTCTTCTTCCTGACTTATAATTTTCACCTCTTATCTACTTTCGCTACTCTCTTGTTCTTCTATTTCACAATGATTATTATAGAATTATTGAGCTTTCTCCAACATGTCTACCTTGAATCTTTTATCTTCACAAATACACTTTTGGGCATTAACCAGAACATGTGAATATTGATTTATGTTTCACTAAATAATTTGTTAGGAGTTGATGTTGTTTTCTATTATTTGCCAATCTCTGTGAAATCTTCTTTAATATTATAATTTCTTTTCCTTTGTATAATAATGATTCCTCTTGTTTTTTTGTATATTTTGTCCCTTATCGTTCCCCTAGTAAATTTAATGTGGACTTCTTGTACTAATCTATATAATTTGTGTGTACCCTATATGTCTCATCCATGTCTCTTTTCACTTCTTATTTATCTATTTGTAAATAAGAATTTGTAGTACAGCGATCCCTCGATTTTCGCGATCTCGTTCTTCGCGAAACGCTATATCGCGATTTTTCCCACCTGATGACGTCACTCTCTTCCTTCCTTTCTCTATCTTGCTTCTTCCTCTCTCACACTCTCTTCCTCCCTCTCATCTCTTTCTTTCCTTCTCTCTCTTTATCTCTCCCCCTCTTGCTGGCGGGCGGCGGGCGGGCGGGCGAGCTGGGGCATCAGCGAGGAAGACCCAGGGAAGGTTCCTTCGGCTGCCCAGCAGCTGATCTGCTCGGCAGCGCGGTAGCAGCGAGGAGCCGAATCGGGGTTTCCCCTTTGCGTGGGTGGCGGGGAAACCCCGATCTTCGTCTGCTCGCTGCTGCTGCGCTACCGAGCAGATCAGCTGCTGGGCGGCCGCAGCAGCAGCGAGCAGACGAAGATCGGGATTTCCCCGCCGCCCACGCAAAGGGGAAACCCCGATCTTCGTCTGCTCGCTGCTGCTGCGCTACCGAGCAGATCAGCTGCTGGGCGGCCGAAGGAACCTTCCCTGGGTCTTCCCCGCCGCCCACGCAAACTCCACCATCTGCGCATGCGCGGCCATAAAAAAAGGGCGCGCATGCGCAGATGGTGTTTTTACTTCCGCAACCCTACATCGTGAAAAATCGATTATCGCGAGGGGTCTTGGAACGGAACCCTTGCGATAATCGAGGGATCACTGTAATTCTCTTTCAGTTAATTTATGTCTAAGGATAAAGCAAAATAGAACAAGAATAATCTTATTGATACACAAACTATATAAATAATACAATAATCAATTTTCAATATTAATTAATTAGAGAACTTCTTCAATAATTATCAACAATTTTGCGTAATATTGAACAGTTTTAGTTTTTGTTTCCTTTGCTACTCTGATCTCCCTTGTTAATACATTTCTGACCTGGTTGTACAGCATTCTATCACTTTTTCTGTAGGCTTCCTCTTTGGAATGACGTAGCTGCCTAAGTTTTGCTGTGAACCAAGGTTTATTATTACTCTATATTTGCAAGTTCCTGGGTGATACACATAGGTCTTCACAGAAAGTGACATGATGTTATAGTATCTGTGAGTTCATCCAGGTCTGCACAGGTATCTTTAAAAATATTCCAGTAGGTGCAGTCAAAGCAAGCCTGTAACTTTAACTTTGCCTCCTCAGTCCAGGTCCTCACTGATTTAATTGTTGGTTTCCTGGTTTTAAGTCTTTGTCTGTAAGCAGGTACAAGGTGAATCATGTAATGATCAGAGTGGCCCCCAGCTGCTCATGGTAAGGACCAATAAGCATCTTTTAGTGCTGTATAGCAGTGATCTAAAGTATTCCTGCCTCTGGTGGGACAATGGACATCCTGAAAGTATTTTGGAAGCTCTTTCCTTAAGTTACCTTTGTTGAAATCATCTAGAATGATGGCCAGTGAATCTGGATATTTGGCTTCAGCCTCCAGCTAGAGTTCAAAATGCTGATTAACAAATGTTGCAGGAAAAGTGGTAAAATGGGACAAACCTCACTTCATAAATGTCTTGCTTAGCAATGGAAACTTTGGGGTCAGTTGTGATAAGCTGAAGACTTACCTACTCAAATAGTTTTGCCTGATTTGGGGAGGTGAATACAGGGAGTGAAATGAAAGCGGAAATGATATTTGGTCAGAAGCAAGCTTATGATATAAACTTTCAGGCTTTCAGTAATTTACTGAGCACTTACTCCACATGCCATCCTTAGTGAAGCATGCTAACCAGCATTGTCATTTCCTGTGTTGGATGAGAAGAACATCCAAAGAATCTAACATTAAATTATCTACTGTTGACCTCTCCCCTTTTCTAGGTGGTCTGTAAGGGGCATGCATAAAAACACTATTGTGCCTACCATCCCTATCCTTCTGTCCTATTATCCTTTTTATCACCTCTTTATACTTTATGTTAATACAAACTATAATTCTATACTTGTATGACAAATATATAAATAAAATAAATAAATAAAATAAACACATCTTTCCCCTTCTCTTCTGGCCCCTTTTTACAGAGGCATGATCAAGAGCATTTGGTTTGGTGGCTGCAGTGTCTCAGAGAGAAAGCGAGTGGCAAAAGATGATTATAGGAAGCTCGCTTCCTGTTATTCAAGATACTGCTTATAAGCACTATGTGCCTAAGGCTCCAAGCATTGTTAGAGATTCTGCACATCCACTTTATGATCTGTTTCTGTTGCTCCCCTCTGAGAGGACATTTCAAAGTATTTCTAGCAGGACTACCACATTCTGTAACAGCTTCGTTGCCCTGCCATCCATCTGGTAAACTTGCAAGCTTCGTTTTTCTTGCCATGTACATGTATACATCCGAGCAAGATTGTGTTGTTTCTCTGGGTCATATAATGTATGTGGGCATGTGCATATTTATTTATTTATTTATTTTGTCATGTTTATATAGTGTATATTGGAGGTGATGATCCTTTGTGAGCTGTATGCAACGTAATTTTATTTCAATGTATGCTGATTAGTGTACATTGAAAGTGACAATAAAGTTAGTCTAAGTCTACTACAGGCCCTGTTCTCCCAGTATGAGGCCAACCCAGTACAGTAAATATTTTTCAGTTGTTGTGGTGGGAAAAATAGGAAGAGGAAGGTACTGCATGTGGGATATTTTCATTGACATGAGTTATTTTTAAAATTGAAAAGGCTGGATATAAATAAATTCTCCAAGTCTTTATATAACAATGCAAACTTTGTGTAAAAGAGGCAAACGTATATAAATTTAAGTGATAATCATTCATTAATGTCATGCTGAAATTGTCTATTCCATATATAACAAGAAAAATTCTTCTCAAAAGGTTCTTAGTTCATACAGTTTTATAAGGTTTTATTAAAACCTAGATTCAGGTTTTCAGCACATGTATATTATCTGAAATTGGCACGATACTGCATAAATATGAAGATGAAGTTTATGGTTGTCCTTCAGAACCTAAAGATGTTGATATATAATTACAGCAGCTCTGTTATTACTCAAATTGTTTTCTGTCAATATTCAAAAATGAAAGAGCATTGCCAGACTTGAGTTTCTCCTGTAACAAAAAAGAATGAAGATTTTGAAAAGCATACACACACACACATATGCAAATGATGTCTTAGAAGACTTCTTAATCAAATACTCAATGGATTGCTGTTTACAAATAAATTCATAAATTAATTATGTATTGTAATGAACTACATTAAGTAGATGCTTCTCAGAATCGCTCAGAACATGCTAATGATATGGGGAGAACAGATAGACAACAGATAGGTATGCCTGAAAAACCTGTCAAATGTATCTTATTCTCAGGTTAATATGATTTTTAATCACTTTATGTGGCTTCAGGTGCAGAGCAAGTTACCAATACATCTCCATCAGATATCAGTGTTATTGCAATAGAAATGTTCAGCCCTTCCTATTCTATCAAATATTGCGGAGAGGTAACTTGAATTAGAAGATAAGGGCATATATCAAAAAGTAAAATTGATGGAAAAAAGGCATGGATTCTCTGATAAAGTAAAAACTCTACTGAATCTAGTTGATTCCTGGTGACTATTTAAAATCCCTCTGATTATCAGGGGATTATCAGATATCCGCTGATAATAAGCACAATTAGGTTTTTGAGTGTGTGGCAATAAGGCCCAGTGCTTATTTCTGGGTTCCAAAAAATATAAGACAGGGTCTTATTTTTGGTGAAACGTGGTATCTTCTCACAAAAAAATGCCCACTGTTTTAAACATGGAATCATAACCATTTAATTTTTGCCACTGAAATTTTTAATTACTTTTCAAAAGCTTCCTGACATAATTTGACGTATTATCGTCAAATGATAGTGAGATGGGTTGCATATAAATTAAATACATTTTTAGAAACCCAAATTATAGCACTTGGATTTCCTGATAGTTTTCTACTCAGTTACTCACCACACATTAAAATAATTTAATATATTATTTCCTACAGTTTTTAAAATGACAGTGGGTAATTCTTTGCCAGGCTTTGAATGGAAATCTACTTTATGGTAGGGCAAAACAGGTTTACTGTTAAATGGCCCAAAGAGGCAACATTTATTCTATTCTGGAGGTAGATATTTTACTTTAAATCTCACTGCCATAATACTGAAACGATAACCTTAGAATTTTTATAGGGAGCTTGTTCTTTTCTATTAGACTTTTTAAAATTTGTAACCCAATACTCCAGCCATTGGAAAAGGGTGCTGGTATTATAGTCTGTTTCTCATTTATTCAGAGGACCAGTTATTAGGAAAAAATAACATTTTATAAATTCTTCCATTCTTGCCCTCAGATTTCCTATGATGGTAAGTGACCACATATTAACTTTGCTCCTAATGTCTCATAATATTTCAAAACATGATCTTGTGTGGAAACCAGTTTGATCCATTAGTTAAAGTGCTGAAGCAGGAATGGTGAAACTTGAATCCAGGGATGGGCATGGTCAGCACCTTATGCATTCTCCACTGCATCTGGAAGGAGAGTCTAACATGGGTAATTCTCTAGTCCTATTGGTAGAGACTGAGTTTAAATTAACATATTAACTAGGCACCGCCCCTTGCCTGCCCCCATGTACACCTCCTGTGTAGGTACAACGGTTCTTCAGCCCACAGGCCTCGAGTTTGACACCTCTGGGCTAGTTATTTCCTTTTAACCTTGAGAGAAAGCAGTGGGAAACTACCTCTAAACAAGAAGCTAAGAAAAATTATGAAATCTATGCAGTCACTAGGAATCAAGCAAATTTTAAAACAACTGTCCCCATTGTAAATTTTTGCGAATTTTCTCATAAATTTTTATTTACATTATTTTTAATCTACTTTTTTCCTTAAAAAGAAGTCTGTCTGACTAAAAGCTTATATATTCACCATAACTAATAAGATATGCCATATACGCTTCCCACCAAGGCCAATGAATTACAAACTACACTACTGACAGCCACATTAAACATTAAAGCATAGACTCAAAATCTGATAACATACTTTTAATTGCTCATCAAAGTCATCCATAGATTCAATCAATTTTCCAGGTTCATGTTCCCCAAGTGGAAATGGATAATCTGTTCCCAACATCACTTTCTCCTGAAAATAGAAACAAATAGATTGATTGACCTGTTGACATTTTAATAGATGTTTGTGGAATGATATTCTTTAATGGCCAAGTGTGATTGGACACACAAGGAATTTGTCTCCCGTGCACAAGCTCTCAGTGTATATACAACAATAAAATTAAATAATAATAAGATATCAATAGGAGATAGTAACAGGAAAGATGAGAAGGATATTATATTGTTTTTCATTGCAATAGCAAACTTATATATCACTTCATACTGCTTTACAGCGCTCTCTAAGCGGTTTACAGAGTCAGCGTATTGCCTCCAACAATCTGAGTCTCATTTTACCAAACACAGAAAGATGGAAGGCTGAGTCAACCTTCAGCCCGGTGAGAGATTCAGATTGGCAAATTGAAGTCAGCAGTCAGTCAGCAGAAATAGCCTTCAGTGCTGCATTCTAACCACTGCATCACCGTGGCTATGTATAGATAAAAGTATGTACTTTATGTACGGAGAGGGGAGGCATACAAATCTAAATAATAATAATAATAATAATAATAATAATAATAATAATAATAATAATAATTTCAATATGCAAGAATTTCTCGCTTTTATTTACTAAAAGATTATAATGAAGATGATAATTTAGAATAAAATATAGAATCTGTTTTTGAAAGACAGCATATAGCTGATGAACAATATTCATAAAGTATTTGAACCAAAGGCTTATGCAGGAGAAGAGACAATGTGCAACATTGTGACTATAAACATATGACTGTAGCCCACCATGTTTTTTTACACGGTGCACCACACAAACAACACATGTAAACATGGAGTAAGATGTAAACACGGAGTAAGTTTTCAATCACTGATTTTAAACCCCAAAGAACCCTGAGTGAAATTGCATTAAATTAATTCTAATATTGGAAAAAATATATACCTGTACTGCTCAAAAAAATAAAGCAAACACTCAAATAACACATCCTAGATCTGAATGAATGAAATATTCTCATTGAATACTTTGTTCTGTTCAAAGTTGAATGTGCACAACAGCATGTGAAATTGATTGTCAGTTTTGCTTCCTAGTGGAGAGTGACTTCACAGAAATTTGATTTACTTGGAGTTATATTGTGTTGTTTAAGTGTTCCCTTTATTTTTTTGAGCAGTGTAGTTTGCCTTTGGAGCATTTTAGTCAATATCTGTATCACAGGATGGGAAAAAAAGGAAAATTTTGTAAACTATCAATCGAAGACAATCAATTTAACCTTTCATATATTTTTAGTTAGCCACTTATTAACAGCTACAAATAGCTTTGGTAGCTATGCTTCCATCTACAATAGGAATCTTGTTCATTTATAAAAGTATGTCTTGCACCAAAGGAAATATGAGTAATAAATAAATCAGTAATGAACTTATGCTTCCCTCCATAATCCCTGTGTTTCTTCTCATCCTATTCCACCATAGAGTGTTTTCTGAGAATAAAGCATGCCTTTTAAGCATAGACTACAGTATATTGAACAACTGGGAGAAAGATACTTCCTGGACATATAGACTAAAATAGAAAAAAAAAGTGGCTTTCATATTTTGGAAATGAAGCCCAATTTATTGAACTGTGAAGTAAAAAAAGCAAAAAACAAAACCATTTTTGAGCCATGGCACATTTTTTACATTTACAAAATCCTAGGGCACATTGAGTTGGGGGGGGGGGGCCTAAAAAAAGTTTGGACAAAATTTTTTTCTCTCTCTTCCTCCCTTCCACTCTATTTCTCTCTCCCTCCCTATTTCTCTCCCTTCTTTTTTCTCTCTCTCTCCATCCCTCTTTCTCTCTTCCTTCCTTCCTCTCTTTTTTGCTCTCTTTCTCCCTCCCAACCTCCCTCTATGTCTTTCTCTCTCCCACCTTCCCTCCCTCTCTCTCTTTCTTTCTCTTGTTCTCTTTATCTCTTTCTTTCTTTCTCTCTCTCTCTCTCTCTCTCTTTCTTTCTTTCTTTCTCTCTCTTTCTTTCTTTCTCTCTCTTCCTTTCTTTCTTTCTCTCTCCCTTGTTTTCTTTCTCTCTCTGAGCTTCGCGGCACACCTGACCATGTCTCATGGCACACTAGTGTGCCGCGGCACACTGGTTGAAAAACACTGCTTCTTACAATTAGAGATGCAAAGAAAGAGTAATAATATGTTACATATTATTTCCAGTAGGTGTCACCACAGGGTTCTAAAATAAATGCTCCAATCTAAGCCCTTTAAGCCAAAATAGAGCTACCTAATTCAGTCTAGTCTCTCCCTCTCTGTCTCTGTCTCTCTCTCTCTCTCTGTGTCTGATCAAGAGATGATATTGTAAAACAATGCTAAAGGTTTGTACCTCTGCCAGGATGTCAGTCTATCAGAGATGCCACTTTAAATTTTCTTTAAATTTAAAGAAAATGTTCATGCTGTTGCTAATTGAACAAATGGAATGATGTCTCATTTGGCTTTCAGTCTCAAAGACTTCTTTTGTGGAATAGTATTTACCGTCTAGGGATGAACAGTATCTTGTAGTAGAGATTCTTACTTAGAGAAAAAAGTGATGGTACCAAGGCGCAAGCAAGTAATATATATAAGATGTTAGTGCAGTAGATGGGTATGTGACCCAAGGATTGACGAAATGGTGGCAGAGTGAATTACAAGTAGATGTGCAAAAGATGAAGAGCATAGTGGAGAATATAAGGAAAATTAAGAATACAAGGGTTAAGGAAATGAGAAGGAAAATATTACATGTGGAATTATACACCCGCTCAGCTTGCATACTTTCAACAGAATGTTAAGAACACTTGTTGGCACGGGTATCAAGTTAAAGGGGTATTTATGCATATGATTTGGGAATGTCCTGTAGCCAGTGTTCCCTCTAATTTTTTTTTTGTGGTGGGCGGAAAAGTATAGTGTCTGAGCGGCAGTCCCTTCGGGACTGGGCGGCACAGAAATAATAAATAAATAAACAAATAAACAAACAAATAAAAAACCCACCCTGTTTTGCCTCAGAGAATTTCAAAATAAAATACTGTACTGTGTGTCTATAACAGTGAGCTCATAATAGGGCAACTCTATCAATATCAAAATGCCACTTAAATAGTTGAGCTAGTTTCAAACTAGATTTTGATTTTCTTTCTCTCTTCCTTACTCCCATTTTTTTTCTTTCTCTTTCTCTTTTTCTTCCTCTCTTTTTTCTATCTGTTTCTCTCTCTTCCTCTCTTCCTCCCTCTCTCCTTCCCTCTCACTCTTTCCCTCTCGGCTTCTGGGCAGGTTTGGAAAACTCTGAGTTGATGATGATTTTTAAGTGAGCGATTGCTCACTGCTCAGCTTAGAGGGAACTATGCCTGTAGCCAGAACTTTTGGAAAGAAGTGCAAGAGGACATCAATAGGATGTTAAACATACGTTGGACAATTACAAAGGAAATGGCGGTACTAGCCAAAAGGAACGAGATGGGAGAATTTAGAGAAATAAAAGAAGCAGTGATAGAAAGTGCTCAGGTGGTAATAATCCTAGATTCGAAGGATGTGACAAAATGGACAATACAAAATTGGTATTGGCACATGGTGGATCATATTCAGTTTGAGATCATGAATAAGAGGATGAATTCAGCCAATGAAACTGAGTTGCGGGAACTGATGGGATGATGGGACAAGGTAAGAGGATATGTGGTCAGTAGAATTCGAGAGCAAGCTATAAAGAAAAAATTAGAATTACTTTATAATATGTAAAAAGATATATTGCTCTTGAGTTAAAGTGGTATATAGAAAATATGTCCCCATTTTGGTGGAGGGGTATGAATGCTGTCTGGTGGTGAGCACATTGTTTTATGTGGTGTGAATGTTTTCTTGTAATAAAAAAATATTTTTTTTAAAAAAAGAGATTCTCACTCACCTTTCCTATTACGTTTACCAGCAGCTTCAGTGCTTGTTCATCATGAACCAGTGAATCTGTGTAGAATGAACCAAGGTATTGTCTTGGATCAGTGTTGTTATGGATTGCACACAAGTCAGGTCTCACTGTGAATCCATGGGAGATACGTCCCACTGTGTAAGGAAAGGAGCCACCTAGAAATATTTTTTAAATGTTAATTTACATATTTTATGCATTCCTTTATATTCTACCTTTCTCTGCAGGAGTACCGGCTGGCATATTACTCTTTCTTTCATGATTGTCCCTTCAACAACAATAGCAGGTGGCGAGTTGGGTTCAAAAATAGGACTGACCGTCAACTGAGTTATCATGGCTGAGAGATTCTGCAGTTCTACGCCAATAGTGTAATCACAATACTACCTTGGCTCTGATACTTACCTCCATGGGCAAAGCAAACTCTCAGATTGGGGAAGCGCTCAAAAGTTCCTCCCATAATCATGGAGCAAATGGCAATAGTTGTTTCCGTGGGCATGCCTAGTAATAAGAATATTCAGGATTGAATGATTGCTACTCATATGATGGTATCGTACCAGAAAATTCTTACAACGTTCTTGGACAGATCTTCAACCAAGGAATAGGAAGAAGAGCAGGAGCAAAAAAACCCAACAACTCTCAATTCTGGGGACTCAGCCTAGCACTACTGCAGAGATAAGCTGTACAATTGCTGGCACCAATGGATTTCAGCCCTAAAAGTTCACAAACCCAATCCATGAGAAACTTTATGTCATTTATTGGAGTCCTAAAGGACAGAGAGTGGTAGTAGCTTCCTTGGAAAAGCATAGTGGGATATAATATTCACACTGTGATATGAGAGATACTGAGTCCCATGTAGCTTTAAGTAAAATATTACAAAAAGTATATTGACTCTAAGGAAGAGGGCATGTTGCTTGTTTGATCTACTGGTATTTAGTATAACCAGTACTGGATTATCATTAATATGTTGGCTAGCCATACTATTGGAGAACATAATGTAGGTGCTACGAAAGAATCTTGTATATTTATTCTTTCTTTGTTCTAGTACTGATATTGTTACCTGGTCGGGTAATGAAACGTCTATAAGAAAACAACCAAGCTCAGAGAGCACCAGGGACCTTTCAGATAGAAGCACTGCTGTTATACGCTTTGCCTTCTACACACCACCACCTCTGCCTGAGCTGCTGGATTCTGACACTGAATTGATGATTGAGATTCCATGCCATGGAGTCCAGAATGATTCCAGAACTCATGGTCTCCATGACAACCAGGGAACTTCCCTTTGTAGGCAAGGTGGTACAGCAGTGATGGCGAATCTTTTTTTCATCAGGTGCTGACAGCACGTGAGTGCACAATATCGCATATATGCGAATGCCCATACCCATAATTCAATGGCCTCCCCTGCCACCCCAGAGGCCCTCTGGAAGCCAGAAATGGATTGTTTTTCAACTTCTGGTAGGCTGGGTAAGCTTTCCTGGAGCCTGGGGAAGGGAAAAATGCCTTCCCCCATCGCCCCAGATGCCCTCTGGAAGCTGAAAATACTCTCCTGCAGCCTCTGTGCAAGCCGAAAATCAGCTGGCTGGGCTGCACATGTGTACTCGAGCTGAGCTAGGGCAATGGCTTGCATGCCAGCAAATATGGCTCCGTGTGCCACCTGTGGCACATGTGGCATAGATTCGCCATCACTGTGATAGAGAATATGCTTAGGCATCAAATTTGGAGAAGTCTGGAGAAGTGGATTATTTGGACTCATTTTTGTTAGGTTTTCGGATAGGGTTTCGTATGAGGATGGCATTGGTCATGCTTGCCGATGACCTGTAAAGTTTTGGGGGTCCTTTACAATAAATAGAAATACAGCCAGTTATTGAGTTACCACCTTTCATTTAGTGGTCATTTGAAGTTACAATGGCCCAGGAAAACAGTGACTTATGACAGTTTTTCACACTTACAACCACTACTCATTCCCACGGTCACGTGATCAAAATTCAGATGCTTGGCGACTGGCTCATACAGTGGTACCTCGAGATACGAGTTTAATTCGTTCCGGACCTGCGCTCTTAAGTCGAGCAGCTCTTATCTCGAACGACTTTTCCCCATAGGAATTAATGTAAATAATTTTAATTGGTTCCAGCCCTCAAAAAACTCACAAAGTTAGTCTAAATTATGCAAAAAGACATTGCAAGAATAAATGTAACTTTACTTATTAATAAGATGATAAGCTGAGAGCTTTCCTTCCCTTCCTCTTTTTACCCAAAACAATCAACATGGCAAACTTTTATTTTTATTCATTAAACTGTA
Organism: Erythrolamprus reginae; assembly: GCF_031021105.1. Lineage (NCBI taxonomy): Eukaryota > Metazoa > Chordata > Lepidosauria > Squamata > Dipsadidae > Erythrolamprus > Erythrolamprus reginae. The sequence goes on along the minus strand of NC_091950.1, from coordinate 166,503,251 downwards.
GTTATTTATTCAACTTCACTGCCACCCAATCCTGTAGAGGGAGGAAAGAAGGGAGGAAGGAAAAGGAAAGCAAGAAATGGAGGGAGGAAAGGAAGGAAGGAAAGAAAGAAAGGAAGGAAGAAAGAAAGAAAGGGTGAAGGGACAGGAACAGAGGAAGGAAGCAAGGAAACTTATGAAAGGGGAGAGTAACTTCACTGCCACCCAATCCTGTAGAGGGAGGAAAGAAGGGAGGAAGGAAAAGGAAAGCAAGAAATAGAGGAAGGGAAGGTAAAAGAGAGAAAGAAAAAGAGCAAGAAAGAAAGCAAGCAAGAGAGAAAGAAAGAAAATGAAAGAAATAAAAATAGAGAGGGAGAATGAAAGAAATGGAAGGAGGGAAGGAAGGAGAGAAAGCAAGAGAAAGAAAGAAAGCAAGAGAAAGAAAGAAAGAAAGAAAGAGAAAGAAAAAATAATGAAAGAGCAAGAGAGCAAGAGAGAAAAAGAAAGAGAGAAAGAAAGAAAGAAAGAAAGAAAGAAAGGCAACTTCAAAGAAAGGCTCACTGAGCATCTCTCACTCTCTTTCTCTCCCTCTCTCTTTCTCTCCCCCCTCTCCCCCCCTTTCCCTCTCTCTTTCTCTCTCTCCCTCTCTCTTTCTCTCCCCCCTCTCCCCCCTTTCCCTCTCCCCCCCCAGGCCGGCAGCGATGTTTTAAAACAGCCGCGCCGTTTGCGAGCTAACTCCTGAGGTGCGGAAGTTCGCCTTTGGCGTTTGGGCCACTCGGAATGTGAAATTCAAAACAGCATTCGGATCCCCCCACCCCCAGCAGAAGCCAAGGACCCCCAGAGTGGGGCGGCAGGGGAGGCGACCGCCTCTCCACTCACCAAGTGCTGGGATACGAGCCGAGAAGAGCCGGGCTGGCTTACTTTCCTTCCTTCCCGCGCTGATGCAGAGCCACTCGAACAAAGCGTCACGCCCCCCTGACGCTTTTGGCGGCAAAAGAGCCCAGCGTCGCTTCGGAAGCCGCCGAAAGCATCAGAGGGGCGCGACGCTTTGTTCGAGTGGCTCTGCATCAGCGCGGGAAGGAAGGAAAGTAAGCCAGCCCGGCTCTTCTCGGCTCGTATCGCGGAGAGGGGCGGCATACAAATCCAAGTAATAAATAAAATAAAATAAAAAAATGTCTCTCCTCTCCCAGCTCTTATCTCGAGTAGCTCTTAAGTCGAGCAGCTCTTATGTCGGGGTTCCACTGTATTTATGATATTTGCAGTATCTTGGGATCATGTGATTCCCGTTTGTAATTTTACGGCAAGCAAATTCAATGAGAAAGCCAGTTTCATTTTACAACTGTTTTACTAATTTAACAAATAACTGCATGGATTCACTTAAAAAACAGTGGCAAGAAAAATGTAAAAGGGGACAAAATTCAAGTGTTTCACTTAGTTGAAATTTTATGCTCAGTTGTGATTGTAAGTCGAGGACTATCTGTAAATAGTTCCTCGTCATAAATGTAATTCCTGTGCCTACTTTAATGAGGCTGTCCGAAAACTTCCTTGTATATTTCCAATCCTCCCATGTGCATAAGTGATTTTAAAAAAAGTCTCTTGATTGCAAAAATCAAACCAATAAATCAAACCAATGATTGTCACAGAGAATGCCAATTCTGCACAGTAATTACTGACCTACAAGCCAGGGAAGCCAGTATTTTGACATCCTTCCATCTGTCTGCATGTCCCAAGGATGCACAAAGAGGCAGCAGTTTAATTGTTCAGCAGCCTTAAATCGCCGAGAGAGAATTTAAAAGATTATTAAATAGAGGACAACAGGGATGGTATCTCAGGCCATTAAGCTAAAGCTTTTAGATAGGGGAAAAAACAATAAACTCTTCTCATTACAGGACTTGTGGGGGCAGGAGAGACAGAACACGTTTACTTACGGCATAAATGGGAGCAAGTTCTGGAGCACTCAATTCCCAGTTGTTGATATGGGATCCTATCTGCACCCCTGGGAATCCAAGTTCCTTCACACAGCGGTGCATTTCCTTCACGGCCAGATCTGGAGCTTGCATGGGGAGAGTGCCGAGTCCAACAAATCTTTTTGGGTGCCTCTTTACTGTAGCAGCTAAGTCGTTGTTTAACAACTGACACAAGTCTAGAGTATCCTGTGATTTAGCCTGGAAACAAACGATTGGAGAATTGAGTAATTAAAACATCATTTTCAGGTTAAAAGGATTGGCTGAACCTTAAGTAGAAAGAGTTTTGGAAAACAATATTGAACCAGAGGCCAAAATATATTTACTTGATGCAACAATTAACCCATGTAGAGGTAGTCCTCAACTTACAACAATTTTTTAAAGTGAAATTACGATGACACCGAAAACGTGACTCATATATTGTTTATGCAACTGCAGCAGCATCTTCATGGACATGTAGACGTGGTATTCAGCAGGTTCAGACCGGTTCTGGCAGACTGGTAGCAGAAATTTTGACTGGTTTGGAGAGTCGGCAAATACCACTTCTGGCTGATCCCACCCATAGAAACATAGAAGTCTGACGGCAGAAAAAGACCTCATGGTCCATCTAGTCTGCAGTCTATATAGCGGGATCATAATCTCCCTCTTCCTGCTTGTTATACCTCTAGCTATGCAGCCAAGCATCCTACTTGCTTTCCCTACCGCCTGACTGCACTGTTCACCCATTTTGAGACTGTCAGAAATCACTACCCCTAAATCCTTTTCTTCTGAAGTTTTTGCTAACACAGAACTGCCAATACAATACTCAGATTGAGGATTCCTTTTCCCCAAGTGCATTATTTTACATTTGGAAACATTAAACTGCAGTTTCCACTGCTTTGACCATTTATCTAGTAAAGCTAAATCATTTACCATATTACAGACGCCTCCAGGAATATCAACCCTATTGCACACTTAAGAGTCATTGGCAAATAGGCAAACCTTCCCTACCAAACCTTCCTCTATCCTCACCCATCCTCACCAGAGGTGGGTTGCTCCCAGTTCGGACCAGTTCTATAAAACCGGTAGCTGGAATTTCCCCCCATTCAGTGAACTGGGAACGATCGCCAGCCGGCCACAACTCCGAATCATCTCTTGCAGCGCCATAGGTGCCACCATTTTCTTTTTTTGGCTTCTGAGCACCTGCAGAAGCTCTTTTTGCTTCCGCACATGTGCAAAAGCCAGGTTGTTGGTACTACATATGGGCCCATGGCTATGTGGCATACAATGCACATGTGCTCACGCGGCACAGGAGGAAGTGAACTGGTGGCAAGATAAATTAGAACCCACCCCTGCTTCCCACTCTTTCCAGAAGTCACCATGTGCCCAATTTTGACTCCCAGGTAAATGCAGAAAGGTCCACTGGACATTTTTGACCTGCAAAATGCTTTGGGAGGCAGGGAGAAAGAGGGCACCCAGATGCCCAAGGAGGCCAAAATATGGACCATTTTCAGCTTGCAGAATGCTTTGGGAGGCAGGGGAGGTGAAAACGGGAGCTTACAGATGCCCCAGGAGGCCAAAAAATAAGCCATTTTCACAGAATGCTTTGCGGGTTGGGGAGGTGAAAAAGGGCCCATTTTTCACCTTCCCCGCCTCCAAAAGATAGAAAGAGAGAGGGGGGGAGAGACAGACAGAGAGATGGGGGGGAGAGATAGACACACAAGAGAAAGACAGGGAGAGAGAGAGAGAGAGAGGGAGAGTGCAGTCCCCTGAGCTCCATTATATCTGGCAGAGGGTTGCAGGAGGCCTTCCCCACCAAAAACGGAGCCTGGGAGGGCTGTATGTAGCCCTCCCAAACTCTATTTTCATTGGGAGAGGCACTGTGAGTCGGTCTGTCAGGGCAGTCCTGTGGGTCAGATCTAAACACCCTGTGGAGCAGATCCGGCCCACGGGCCTTGAATTTGATACCCCTGTTGTAAAGAATCCCTACTCGAACAATCACCTCCACATGCTAACCATTTTTTCTGTTGGAATTTTTAACTTATTGCTTGGGCTTTAGGAACAGAAGTGGAGTAGATGCTTTAGAAGTCAAGAGGAATTGTGTGCTGCAATTGATGTTGTTAACTGAACACTGTTGGCATGGTAACCTCCATCAGCAGGAATGTTTCTTAGTGAAGAGCTTCCTGAGAAATTGGCAGGGGGCCTGCTATGAGATTAAAAAAAACAACTTAAAGTGTGCTCATTGGTTAAGACAACAATTACTCTTTCTTTCTTTCTTTCTTTCTTTCTTTCTTTCTTTCTTTCTTTGTCAAACAAGTATAGAATTATAGTTTGTAGTAACATAACGTAAGTAGGAAAGTAGTGATAGAAAAGATAAAATGACAGGACAGGGACGGTAGGCACAATGGTGTGCTTATGCATGCCCCTTAGAAAAGGGAAGAAGTCCACTATAGATAATGTAAGGTTGAAGATTTTGGGGTTAGGGGAAGAAACAACAGAGTCGGGTAGTGAATTCTAGGCCTTGACCATTCTATTGCTGAAATCGTATTTTCTGCAATCTACTTAGAAGCGATTTACATTTTGTTTGTATCTGTTACATGCTCTTGTGTTGTTGTTGAAGGTGAAGTAGTCACCTTCTCTTGTTTTCTATGCTTTCTCCATGACATTTTCCTCTCATAGACACATACATGCACCCCATCGCCAAACATGTAGCATATTTTGATCCAAACCAAAATATAATTTACATACTGTTTAGCCAACCTCAGAGTGACTGAAGGGTTAGAGATATCTCCAGCAGGTGGAAAGAGAGGGGGACAGAGATTTTAAAAAAAAACCTTTAATCCTGAAGAATCTCTGCTAAAATCATGATTGGTTCTCATTAGTTGATTCAAATGTGGCAGATAAATCTGGGATAATATCAGGGGTGGGATTTAAATTTTTTAGCAACCAGTTCTCTACCCAGTTGCTGGGTGGGCATGGCCATGGTGGGCATGGCCTACTCACCCTCTTGAACCACAACGGCAAGGGGGGCATTTTCACCCTCCCCAGGCTTTGGATGCTAAAGCCTCTGGGAGGGTGAAAACGGCCTTCCCTGGGCTTCGGAGGGACACCAGAGGCCAGAAAGGGGCCCATTTCTGGACTTCTGGAACTTCAGGGAAGTCCATTTTTCACTCTCCTCAGGCTCCAGAGGCTTTCCTCGAGCCTCCAGAAGAGTGAAAACATCTCTCCCAGACTCCAGATGCCCTTCAGAGGCTGGAAATTGGCTTGTTCAGAGGTTGGAAATTGGCTTGTTTCTGGACTTCTTGAACTTCTGGGAGGCCTGCTTTTCACTTCTCACAACCTTTGCATGGGCCCTGCACCTTCCTGGCATCCAAAATGGGTCATGAGAAGACTCCTGGGAGTGTTGGAGAAGGAATGGCAGGGCCAACCAGTCCTTGCAACTACAGGTTCAGCGAATCAGATGTAAAATTAGTATCTGGTTCACGTGAACCGGCCCAATCTGGCTGAGTCCCACCCCTGGATAATATGCCTGAACACTTCCATCTTTGGAACTTTCAAAAGAAGATTGTTGATAAATACTCTTTTGAATAGCTAAAACATGAAAACGAAATATGGAAGCACTATTTACTCAATTGTTTTGGCAAACACATTTCTAACACAAAATCCTGTTGGAAGAACAATATCTGTTCAAGCTATTGCACAGTGGAAGATCAGAATTTACATAAGGGATTACAGTCCTAGTTATAATTCTGCAATGGTTTTAGTTCTCCCGGCACTAATACGTGAACACTATACACACTTGAACACTCTTAAGGACTGAAGCTACAGTAATTAAAGAGTAAATAAGTGTAGAATTGGTGCCATAACACTTAAATGTATGGGAAGCTGTAATTTCCAACTTTATTATGTTGCAATAATACACATTAATTTTAACTGTTATCTGGATTTAAATGTGGGAAGATTTTAATTCATTTGATGTGTTCATCATGTTAGAGAAGGAAGAAGAAGGTTATCTGTTTTCAATTTCTGTGAAATCAAAATTGCATGCTTGAACACATTTTTTCATGGTGTTGAAATATTACTGGGGAGGAGGAATTTTCCTAAAACTTTAGGCAATGGCAGTCTCCTGTGAAAATTGTACCAATATCTCCTCTTTAAGAATTCAATTTCTTTGGAACAATAAAGAATTTGCTTGTCATTGCTTTCTTCTGGAAACAAGTATCAGGCAATATCAAAATTGTATTGTTGGAGGAGGTATTTGGAATACATAATACTGATGACCCAATTGCAAGATTTCTTGAATCAAACCAATTATATAGAACTATTCCAGTTTCACTTCAATAAGAACTGGCTCCCTATAAACAATACTTGATAAGTGATACCCTATGCCTCCTGCTACTGGGACACTATTCACCAATTCTTAATACTATTGATGTTGGTATACCTCTGAATAATTGTGTGTGCAAACTATTCTCATTCCGAACAGAACAACAATAAGAGAGTTGGAAGGGACCTTGGAGGTCTTCTAGTCCAACCCTCTGCTTAGACAGGAAACTCTACACCACTTCAGATAAATAGTTATCCAACATCTTCTTAAAAACTTTAAAAAGTGTTGGAGCATTCACAACTTCTGTAGGCAAGCTGTTCCACCAATTAATTGTTTTAACTGTCAGAAAATTTCTCCTTAGTTCCAAGTTGCTTCTCTCCTTGATTTGTTTCCACCCATTGCTTCTTGTTCTACCCTCAGGTGCTTTGGAGAATAGCTTGACTCCCTCTTCTTTGTAGCAACCCCTATCATGTCACCCCAGTCTTTCTTTTCATCAGACTAAATATATCCAGTTCCAGCAACCTTTCTTTATATGTTTAAGCCCCCAGTCCCCTAAATCATCTTTGTTGCTCTTCTCTGCACTCTTTTCTGGAGTCTCAACATCTTTTTTATGAATCATTTATTATTCCAAAGCTTTTATTTGCAGAAATAAATGAAGCAAATGATACTTTGGAAAAGAAGAGAATGTTCTAGTGTTGCTTAGAACATTCTGTCCCTGGAATGAAGAACTTTGCACATGCCTAATTCTGATCCATCTTTGGGATGGTCTGAGCAGCAAAGTCCAAGTTCACCCGGGCAAAAAAAAGAGTTCAAAATGAATAATAATTTAAGAATACAGTGGTACCTCGAGATACGAGTTTAATTCGTTCCGGACCTGGGCTCTTAAGTCGAGCAGCTCTTATCTCGAACGACTTTTCCCCATAGGAATTAATGTAAATAATTTTAATTGGTTCCAGCCCTCAAAAAACTCACAAAGTTAGTCTAAATTATGCAGAAAGACATGTTTTTAATGAAGAAATGTACATGTACATATAAATGAATAATGAAGTTTCTTTCACTTAACTTGTAAACTTTCTTAAACTTTTAAATTTACATATGTTCAACTTCTCTGCCACCCAATCCTGTAGGACAGAGGTCCCCAACCCTTTTTGCACCAGGGACCAGCTTTAAGCGATCAAGAGAGGAATGGGTGAATGAATGGACGGAGGGTGGGAAGGAAGGAAGGAAAGAGGGAAGGGACAGGAACAGAGGAAGGAAGCAAGGAAACTTATGAAAGGGGAGAGTAAGAGAGGAATGAGTGAAGGGAGGGAGGGAGGGAAGAAGGTGGGAAGGAGAAAGAAAAGAAGAAATAGAGGAAGGGAAGGTAAAAGAGAGAAAGAAAAAGAGCAAGAAAGAAAGCAAGAAAGCAAGAAAGAAAGAAAGAAAGAAAGAAAGGGGGAAGGGACAGGAACAGAGGAAGGAAGCAAGGAAACTTATGAAAGGGGAGAGTAAGAGAGGAATGAGTGAAGGGAGGGAGGGAGGGAAGAAGGTGGGAAGGAGAAAGAAAAGAAGAAATAGAGGAAGGGAAGGTAAAAGAGAGAAAGAAAAAGAGCAAGAAAGAAAGCTGCAAGCACCCCCCCCGAGCCCCCCAGGCCGGCTGCAACCTTTTAAAACACGCGCGCCGCTTCGCAGCTGTCTCCTGAAGCCGAACGCGGAAGTTAGCGTTTGGCTTCAGGAGACAGCTCCTTGGCGCTTGTATCTCGAATTTGGGCTTGTAAGTAGAACAAAAATATCTCTCCCCTCCCAGCTCTTATCTCGAGTTGCTCTTAAGTAGAGCAGCTCTTATGTCGGGGTTCCACTGTATTGTGTTCTGTCAGTTAGACCATAGGAAACCTATGACATTAATGTACTGAGAAATCAGCATACTCTTATTAGAAGCAAATCAGCATCTTGTACAAATTTTATTTTTACATGTTCCATTGGTTTTTTTTTAATGTTCCATTCATTTTCAATTGTTAGATCTTTAGACTGAAAAAAATACTTCGCATAACTTACCCAGCATAGGTAAGTTGCATTCTATAATGTAAAGCTAAGGGTTTTTTTGGTATAACTTTGCCTATTTTTTTTTCTACACAGTCCTCTGAAACCAATTTATTTCTAAAGAAGGAAAGGCTAAGATCCCTAGTCTTATATACTTTGACACTGTATGGCCAAGAGTTGGCCTTAGAGCAATTATTTATTTTTCACTTTTACTCTGTAATTGCCAGGGTAAGGTACTCCTTTCTCTCTCATGTGCCAGAGTTAGAAGGAAGGTGCCAGAAAAGCACCCCTAAAAAATGAGAGGTATGTAGTAACAAGCCACTACTCCAAGGGTCAAGAAACAGGGCAGTGTGTGAGGACTATTAAGAGAATGAGATGAAAACCTCCACCCTTCCATACCGTGAGCTCTACCAAGCTGCCACCTGTATTCCAAGAACATGGAGTGGATTTTTATCACTTATTGAAGATATTGGGCATTGTATTTCTTTTCAAGTATCAGAAGAGACTTGAGAGAGGGGAGTATCAAATCGATATTTGGAAGAGTGAGCTGCAACTGCAGAGGAAATAGTTTAAAAAGCCAATGACTTACCCAATAGCTAAACATGACAGGAACTGTCGAAAGTACCTGAACGGAGACTCCTATGGAAGTGAAAAGGCATATGTGATTTTAAATATTGAGCTGATTTATCCAATAGCAATGAGAGAGACTAAAAAATGCTGAATCAACATACGTCTTTTTGTTACAGTTTTACCCAGAGTGACAGGAATTGCTTCAAAAGTCATCTTGTCAGTGGTAGACATTAAATTATTATTGGTTTACCACAACTGATGGCCATCATTGTATAACTTACAAAAATCTCTTTGACCAACGGGGCTTAGAAAATAATGGTTCCTTTTGATATTTATCCATACATTTTTGAAGGGAGTGTGTGGAAATCTGTAGACCCTCCAAAACCGTCTCTCTAGGGCAGTAAAGAATTTGGTAGTGTTAAGTGAAACTCGCAGTATGCTACTGAATGTTAGTTTTGGAGGAGGGTGGCGGATCCCTAAAGAACCAAATGCCATCCTTCACAGAGTAAGTACAGATAGCATCTATTGTATTTAAGAGTCTCAGAGTCCTCAGAAAAGACTCTGAATACATATTATACTTGTTATTAAAGACAAAATAATAGCTCCAAAATAAAAACCAGGAATCATTTAATCCAATCATTTAATCCAATTACTACCCTACAAAATTACTACCCTACAAAAACTCTAAGCAGAGAATATTACAGTACGGATAGAATAGTCACAGTACAATTAATCAAATGTTGATCAACCCAAATTAACCCAAAGGGGTGCAATTGCATTACCATTTGGAATATCTAAATTAAACTGGGATTTAATAAATGAACCGGTATAAAATGCAAGAAGGGTTGTGTACTTTGAATGTAATTTTTAAAGAAGTACTATCAATATGAACAATGTTTGAGGAAAAGAAGATAATATTTAACGGGAAAAGAAACATTCAGATACCTTAGCAAAGTGATGGCAAACCTTTTAGACACCGAATGTCCAAACTGCATTAGCGTGCATACCAAAACTGAAAGATGCATGAGTTTGTGAAAGCGCACATGCACAGACATGCATGTAATGTGCAGCAGAGACCCAAAAACTGTCTGGTCGGCGGGAGGCAGGGCATCCCAATATTGTCAGCACGGCAAGAGGTAAGATCTTTTTCTTTCCATGAGCTGCTGTTTCATTGTTTGCAGGGAAACAGAAATTTGCGAAATAACGTAACAAAAATCTGACCTGGGGCATGTGTGCCAGCAGAGAGGGCTCTGCGAGCCCCCTCTGGCACGTGTGCCACCGGTTTGCCATCACAGCCTTAGTGGGGTAACACACTTAGTTTACTAAATAAATCAATTCATCAATGCTAAAACATTCCCAATTGTTAAAATTCATAAAACGTTCAAATAATACATCTCCCAAACTTTTATACACAAATAGAGAAAGCAATATATACTGCTCAAAAAAATAAAGGGAAAGCTTAAACAACAGAATGTAACTCCAAGTAAATCAAACTTTTGTGAAATCAAACTTAGGAAGCAACACTGATTGACAATCAATTTCATTTTGTTGTCAGCACATTCAATTTTATACAGAACAAATTATTCAATGAGAATATATTTCATTCATTCAGATCTGGGGTGTGTTATTTGAGTATTCCCTTTATTTTTTTTGAGTAGCATATTATTTAAAATAATTTATTTAGTGGTACCTCTACTTAAGAACGCCTCTACAGTACTTAAGAACTTTTCTAGATAAGAACCGGGTATTCAAGATTTTTTTGCCTCATCTTAAGAACCATTTTCTACTGAAGAACCCGAGCCCAGAAAAATTTCCCAGGAAATTTGAGAGCGGCATGAAGGCCCGGCCAGTTTCCTGCCGTTTCCCCTTTAATCCCGGCCATCTTGGGCTTTTCTGGGCTGCCAGCTGTAGCACTTAAGGAGTCTGTGGCAGCCCAGAGTGAATGGAGCATTTTTCTTTATCTGGGCGCTTGGAGAAGGAATAAACCTCTGCCAGCATCCAGAGAAAAAAACACTCCCCACTGGGCAGTCCCTCTTTTTTTAATCTTAAAGTTTTGAATTTTTTGGATTCCCCTCACCTCACCTTCTTCCTTCGGCAGCGACTGTCCTCCTCTTCTTCTTCTTCCTCCTCCTCCCACCCAAATTCCGAGCTTTCTTTCCTAATGGGTTTGCACACATTATTTGCTTTTACATTGATTCCTAAGAACCTGGTCACCGGAACAAATTAAGTTCTTAAGTAGAGGTACCACTGTATTTTGTTGTTGGCTCTAATCTTTCTTGATGCCACAGGATATCCTATCACTTGTTGGGGCATCTTGTGATCCAGATCAGCCAACAAAATGTATTGACACCACTTTTAAAATCCCATATGTGGCAATGCAGCAAAGAGTATAAATTAATTGAGTTATGGGAATTTATCCAATTATAATTCAGAACATTATGAATTTAATCTTCAATAAAGATGATGCTCCTAAATTTGGATCCTTGATACTGCCTATTTATTTATTCATTTATTTATTCATTCATTCATTCATGTATTTATTTATTTATTCATTCATTCAATCAATCAATCAATCAATCAATCAATCAATCAATCAATCTATTTATTTATTTATTTTTCTATGCTGGCCTTCTCTGTAGACTCAGGGCAGCTCACAACAGAGATAAATACAAAGAATAGAACATATAAGAAATCTAAACTTAAAATATAATCGCAAACCCCAATTCTTAAAAGCACTCCTCCACATTCATCCCATAAATTATACATTCACATCATTGGCCAGAGCTGGATGTTAGCACTCAACAGCCCCAGGCCTGTCGGCACAGATAAGTTTTTAAAGCCTTGTGGAAGGCCAAGAAGGTGGGGGCGGTACGAATCTCTGGAGGGAGTTGATTCCAAAGGGCCATTTAAATATGCTGAAGCAATTGATTAGAGATGTTGCTCAGGAAAGATTTCAAAAATAGGTTGGGTTGGACCCATTGAAGATCAGTCTATGCTAGCCTTGCTGGCAGAGGACCTACCTTGGAAGGCCATCTACTGGGAGATGAGGGTTCTTCTTTGGATGGCCACTGTAAGAACAGACAGCTAGGCTAGATGAGTCAGGGGACTGATCCAGGAGAGCATGGCTTATGTTCTTATATTCTAGGACCCCTTCCCCTCCCTCCCTTTTCTTGTTCTTTCTGAGGACAAAAAAGCAGCTACTCTTTCCACACGATCTATCTTGGTCAGGATTCATCCTCAGTTTATTGCCCCCCCCCCCAAAGCTATCCTATCGCTGAAAACTGGTTCAGATCATGCACAGGTCTTAATGGAGAAATAGTGTTGAGCGTTATCAATGCACAGATAACATGTATAAGAGGATTCCTGATTATCAGCCCCAGCAGACATGATACTAAAAAAAAATAAAAATAAAATCTTCTCATGATGTTGCAGATCATTTTGTTGATAAGGATTGATAAGGTTTAACTGATTTGACATAAAGACATTTTAAAGGTTAATTACAAATGTTTCATTAAAACTGCTGCTATCACAGATACCTAAATTGTACACACTGAGGCTGAGGGTACCTGATTCATCCATCTGTTTAATCCGAACTTCTGGATCCCAACAGTTTTCTTGGATAACTCTGAAAACTTTTCCATCTTTCATCATTTTGGCTTCCCCCTGCAATATACATTTATGTATTGTACTGTACGGTATGTTAGCACATTTTTTTCATTTCTTTCAGAAGTATACATTTCACAAATTGTCTTGAAGCACCTAAAGGCTTTTGTTGACCTTCTCTTAAAAGTATGGAAACTCCTGCAATATAGTTTTCTCCTGTCAATACTAAGCTAATATTGGATACCTGCCTGGTATTGTATCTCATATAAGAAATCTACCATACAGCTACAGTAATATTGCCCTAATGTGTATAGTCTTCTCCCATGTGATCACAGATTTTTGAACCTATATAATAACACGAGCCAATGTCATGTACTGTAATGATTAAAGTGGTGACCTTAGAATTGAACACAATTGGATAGGGAAACCTTTTATGTATGTATGTATGTATGTATGTATGTATGTATGTATGTATGTATGAATGTATGTATGTATGTATGTATGTATGTATGTATGTATGTATGTATGTATGTTTGTGCAATATCTATTTATGTATATGTAGAAGAAAATAATTCCAGGAAATAGTAGAATGAAAGGCAAAGAATTGAAGAAGATCACAAAATATTCAGATATGAAAATCAAAATTGGAACATTATGCATAAACCAGCCATAGTGATCCTAGTGGTTATTGGCATACTGAATGTCATACTGAAAAATGATACTTAGAAAGTCTGAGCATTCATAAAATTTCCATCAGTCAATTACTAAAGGTTACATTACTCGGCTCCACAAATATACTACATCAATACATTATGACAACTTAGGAAAGAACTTGATGCATTTGAAGGTCAACACCAGCTAAAGAGCTGGCAGCTGTGATTTCACATTTTTATGTATATAATAATATTGGTTGATAAGAAAGACAAAAAGGTCTGATTAGGGAATATTGCTGCACCTGAAGACAGCAGAACAAAAGAGAAACAACTGTAGAAAATTACCAAATAACAAAGATCTGCAAAGAGTATAATGACATGGTAAAATTAAGCAGGTAGTATTAGTAGTATTCCCAAAACACCTAGAGCACTATTTGAATGTCATTGACATTGATAAAATCACCAGTCAATTACAAAAGGTGATTTTTCATAGATAGCTTATGTTCTGCTATACCTTTAACACCATCAAACAACAATATCTATCATTCAGTAGACTTGCAGAAATTGGCTGGAAGCCCGGAGCTAATCAGTGCAGCTAAGTATGTGGTTCTTTTAAACACAAGCTGAAGACACGAGTTGCAACAAGATTTCTGAAACAAACTGCATTGTTCCCTGCGCCAAAGCAACACGTGACTCCCCCTTAAATAGCCTGAGTGCATGTCCCAATAGCCAACAGTACTACTCACGAGAAAGCCTCCTCCTGAGTAACCACTCATGCCTCCTAGAGGCCCTGTGAATCCTAGCATCAAGAAGAGGCTCCTCCTCTTCTGAATCTCAAGAGGTGCAGAAGGCCCTAGTTACTCTTCAGCCTTGGACACCACGTCCTCTTTGCTGTCAATCTCGGGTGCCAGAAACACAGGATGTCTGTACTGCGCCTCCACTGTCTCTGAGTCCTCTGGGTCCATTACTAATTGTGCAGGACACGAACGGACCACAACATATATATTACAAAAGGGTACCTAAAGTTAAGAAAACCCATGAGATGTTCATGTAAAACTGCAAAAAAGAATCATGCCTAATATACAGTATTAGTATAAAGCGTATATAGTATTTAAAATGAATAATAATTAGTTTGGCTGGGAAGGTAGTGACATTTCTTTTGTAAGTCCAGTTCCAGGCTCAGTCTGTGCCTATAGCTAGTATTTGGAACTTAGAGGCACACCCTGAAAATCAGAAATAGTAGTTTTTATGTAAGCCTGAGTTTATTCCTTAGGTTAAAAATAATCACTTGTAGAGGAAATTCTTCAGCTATATTGTTTTCTGAATCAGGATAGGACAGTTGGACTAAAAGGTCTGAATGCACATATGTACACTTACATTTTTATACATAGGATTCTTAAGTATTTTTTTAATCCTAAAACTAGATTTAACACTGCCTGTATTATGGATTTATATATTTTTCATAACTAATCCTTTTTATAACCTCAAAGTCATCCTCCCCATTCCCTGTAACTCCAAATTCTGTCATGTTTTAATAAAATAGTTCCAAATATCACAGGCAATAATTACACAGCCATTATCTAATTTTTCTGGCAAAACACTGTTGGAGAATTGATTTTCCAAAGTGCAAGTAGAGCAAATTTTAATCATATATTCCTACAGGCTATGAATAATGGATGTGATCTTTCTGTTGACTGTTACATAACAATAGATGAGAAAGTATTTAGGGAGAAAGGATATTCAAACTGACTTGGTTGTATAAAAATAGATCTTTGGGATTCATTTTAGTTCAGCTCAACAAGAATATTTTTGATATGTGATTATTTTTCAAACAAGCTGTTAAGGTGGAACCATGAGAGTGATGAAGGCAATGCTAAAGAATTGTAATTATTCCAAGAATTCTCTTAAGTCTTCAGACATAAATGCCATCCGTAGCAAGAGAAACAATAGTTTTTCTAATGCTGAAAAGAGCTGTAGTGTGAGCGTAGCAGAACAAGAATACACCCAAATAAACTGCTTTGATCAATATATAGCAGAGCCAGGGTGTATAGTTTTCAAAATGATTTTATACGTCTATTAATTTTTTGATTGGGCGCTGCCCAGCGTGGGTTGAAAAATGGGTGGCCAGATAAAGGATTTAAACGAATACATTTCTGAATCCCAGAAACGATGGAACCATTCTGCTTTCTATTTAAAACTAGATTTCTGGCAGCTTTGTCTTTCACTAAAACAGCATGAGCTCGGATCTGCACCAAGCTGTTCAGTCCTGCGTGAGTTCTGAATATTTAGTCTGCCAGAAAAAAAATCTATACACTATCGTTCTTGCCTTCCTTACCTTGCTTCATGGAATTTTTAGTTTTGTAGTAGAACCTCTGTAAGACTGAGAACACAGCTCAGGACAGAAGAATACACTTCTATTAACCCTTGCATTAAATCCTTGCATTTACTATACACTTGTTACCCTCCGGGTCCTTTTAGACCCGGATTATAAAAAGGTTGGTTCTAGCTACTGGAATGGTCTTTTTGAATACTTTTTTCACTAGTATACTAATTTGAACATTTCTGAACACAATGAAATGAAAATTGAAGTGAAAAAAATGATGCTGATTTGTTTATTTTGCTCAGAGAAGGGCCTCCCCCCACACACCTGTGTGCACTTTTTTCAATTTATAGATAGAATAGCCTGCCAAATCAGAATTTTTTCACCATCTTTGGCATTGGCATACTAATTTGAACATTTCTGAACCTAATGAAATGAAAAAAATATGTTTTGAACACTTGGAGTCCTCCGGGTCATATGTGACCCGGAGTAAAAAAGGTTGGTTCTAGCTACTGGAATAGTTTTTTTGAATACTTTTTTCACTAGTATACTAATTTGAACATTTCTGAACACAATGAAATGAAAATTGAAATGAGAAAAATTGATGTTCGCAAAGATTATACACTTGTGCTCCTCCGGGTCCTTTTAGACTCGAAGTATAAAAAGGTTGGTTCTACCGTGTTTCCCCGATAGTAAGACCCCCCCGATTGTAAGACATATGGGGGGTTTCAGGGGGGTCGGCTTATATAAGCCATACCCCGAAAGTAAGACATATGTCTTACTTTCGGGGAAACACGGTACTAAAAGCGAGGGAGCAGTTCGCAGCGCCCTGGCGGCGGTTCCCTCCGCTTTGACGGCGCTGGTCCGCTCGCTCGTCCCCGCAACCGACCCGTTTCTCCGACACGCGTCTGGAGGGGAGGAGCCGCTCTGCGCAGTTGGGCAGCCCCACCTGCCTGCCGGAAAGGAGGAGGGCGCAGCTCCGGCCGCCCGCTCGGCTCGCTTCTACAACTTCGGACCAGCGCCGTCCTTCGCCTCGCATTTCCGGGTTGGCGAGCCTGGATTGTTTTTCCTGCGAGCGCTGGTCCCCGCTAAGCCTTCTGCGCCTGACTCTGCGAGGCGAGAGGGAAGAAGGAGAAGCGCTTCTCCTTCTTCCCTCTCGCCTCGCCGAGTGAGGCTTTGGACCAGCGCCGTCCTTCGCCTCGCATTTCCGGGTTGGCGAGCCTGGATTGTTTTTCCTGCGAGCGCTGGTCCCCGCTAAGCCTTCTGCGCCTGACTCTGCGAGGCGAGAGGGAAGAAGGAGAAGCACTTCTCCTTCTTCCCTCTCGCCTCGCCGAGTGAGGCTTCGGACCAGCGCCGTCCTTCGCCTCGCATTTCCGGGTTGGCGAGCCTTCTGCGGCTTAGCGGGGACCAGCGCTCGCAGGAAAAACAATCCAGGCTCGCCAACCCGGAAATGCGAGGCGAAGGACGGCGCTGGTCCGAAGTTGTAGAAGCGAGCCGAGCGGGCGGCCGGAGCTGCGCCCTCCTCCTTTCCGGCAGGCAGGTGGGGCTGCCCAACTGCGCAGAGCGGTTCCTCCCCTCCAGACGTGTGTCGGGGAAGCGGGTCGGTTGCGGGAACGAGCGAGCGGACCAGCGCCGTCAAAGCGGAGGGAACCGAGCAGATCAGCTGCTCGCCGGCCTCCCTGGGTCTTCCCGACTTCACCCTGTCAATTTGGTTAGTGGAGGCGGGAAACGGCAGGGGGGGGTATGTAAGACATACCCCGAAAGTAAGACCTAGTGGGGCTTTTGCGGGTAAAAAGATAGTAAGACACTGTCTTACTATCGGGGAAACACGGTAGCTACTGGAATGGTTTTTTTAAATACTTTTTTCACTAGTACACTAATTTGAACATCCCTGATCACAAACAAATGAAAAATGAAATGGAAAAAAATGGATTTTGCAGGCTAATCTATCTATAAATTGAAATAATTGCACAGAGCCAGGGGGGGGGAGCTTTTCTCAGCAAATTAAACAAATAAGCATTAATTATTTCATTTCAATTTTCATTTCATTGTGTTCAGAAATGTTCAAATTAGTATACTAGCAAAAAAGTATTTTAAAAAACCCATTCCAGTAGCTAGAACCAACCTTTTTTACTCCGGGTCACATATGACCTGGAGGACTATAAGTGTTCAAAACATTTTTTTTTCCATTTCATTATCTTCAGAAATGTTCAAATTAGTATGCCAATGCCAACGATGGTCAAAAAATTCTGATTTGGCAGGCTATTCTATCTATAAATTGAAAAAAGTGCACACAGACGTGGGGGGGCCTTTTCTGAGCAAAATAAACAAATAAGCATCAATTTTTTTCATTTCAATTTTCATATCACTGTGTTCAGAAATGTCACAACTATCCATGAGGTAATATATTCCTCATTAGTGGCACAAAGACTGTTGGTTGACTCTCAAAAATCCCATGAGTGACTTGGAGGGAAATGACTTTATATAGTAAATGAGATTCAAGCAATAGTTGTTAGGATGACCTTCATTAAAATAGTTTAGATAACGATTCGGAGAACAAAAACCACAGGAACAAGCCTCTTAGTGTTTGAAATGTAATATTTGTTCAAATGCATATATTGGTTGTTGTTTCTCCTCTAGAGAATAAGTGCTAGGGAAAATTGAGAAGAACATCAATAGCTGCCATATTGCCTCCATGGATTATTTATTCAATTGCTTGCTGGTTCCTTAAAAGCCAATTTGGGAAATCTATAGAATTGGAAGAGAACTGGTATCTAGTGCATTTTTATAATGGAAAATTCAGCTTTCTGACATTCAATTGTTCATTTATGTGAACAGAAAGGAGAGTTCTCACAAATATATTTATGATTACTTCTATGGAAAGCTAAAGTACAGTATAATTTTTAGGTCACAGATGTAATTTTATATTGATGCTCTGCTGCTAAATTATGTGCACATTCATTTTACCATGGTTTGGGCAGGTTGTTTTTTAAATCCCTGTAATTAATTTATGGAATAACAAGAGACTAATATTTATAACACCAGTCTTTCACTTGTAATTTTTGTTCAATGTGTTCTACTGATTATATTTCTCTTGAGCAATCTTAGTGATTTTTTTCAGCTTCATTTCTCAGTCAACTTTAGGTAATAATTAAAAAATTTATATCAACAAAAAAAGAAAAACCTATAAAATACACTCAAATTATGCAGTCAAATACAACTATCAGAAGCAAGGTCAGACATTTTAGACCATCTAAAATTATTTTTTATATTATACTATTTTATATTACAGGTAGTAATTTACAGCTTTAATTTAGCTCAAAATTTCTGTGTTGTTCAGTGAGTTTTGTTCCATTTTTCGAACTTTCTTGCCACAGTTGTTAAATGAATCACTGCAATTGTTAAGTTAGTAATATGGTCATTAATTGAGTCAGATTTCCTCATTGATTTTGCTTATCAGGTGGCAAAAGGTGATTACATGACCCCCAGGAAGCTGCAGTTCTTATAAATATGAACCAGCTGCTAAGCATCTGAAGTTGGATCATATGAGCATGGGGATGCTGCAACGGTTACAAGTGTGAAAATGGCCATAAGTCACTTTTTTCTAAGCCATTGTCACAGCCACCAAATGATTGATTGTAAGTTGAGGACTACCTATATAAGTTGAGGACTACCTGTATATTGTTTATTTTGCATCACCTTGTTAATTACGTAAGGCTAGAATGAAAGAGAAATGTGGAAAATAGAAAAGGTGACCAAATCTGTAAAGAGATTCTTCTTACTCTAATTCAGGGGTCTCAAACTCAATTTACCCGGGGGCCGCTGGAGGTAGAGGCTGGGTGAGGCTGGGCCGCATCAGGTTTTCGACAAGAAAAGTTCTTACAAAAACATTCCAATGTTCTCAAATGTCTTGTGTTAAAAAAATAAAAATAAATTAACAAATTCATAAGAAAAAAATAAATAAATCAGTAATAAATAAATAAAATGAAAATAATAATAATAATAATAATAATAATAATAATAATAATAATAATACAGAAGAAACCACATACAGTTGCTGACTAGATAAATTTAATTATTATTATTCAGATTCAAATGTCTGTATCGACAGTTCTTTAACATTTAACTTTTGAACATGAATGGAACATTGAACATAAACTGTTTTGAACATGGCTTCTTCTGCCTACTTCTTGCTGCTAGAGATCTGGCAGTGCTTACTCTCGTATAGCCGAGCCACATTTGGCTTAAGGGAGGAAGCAGTTGAGAACCTCAGTAGGGCTTGAAGATGCTCATCAGTAAGTCTGGACTTAGACTTATTGAAGTTCAAGGTAGAGAAGAGCTTTTTGCACAAGTATGTGCTCTCCAAAGGACGCATGGTCCGCTTGAACATTTGGGAAAGCTCAGGGAAGCTGGGGGGCAATTCTCTCAAAAATTGTCCGAGCTTGTCTGCTTTTCCACTCACCTCCCTGAACTTGGGTTTGAGTTCAGAGTTGCACTGCTGATCAATGAGCTCCATTTGAAGCACAGGAGGGGCATCTTGCACATCAAAGGAGAAGGGGTTCGCAAAAATTTGAAATGTGGCTCTGTGCGTCTTGAAGTCTGCAAATCTGTGATCAAATTCCTCCTGTAGTTTCAAAATGACATCCACATGCTCCTCACCACTGAATGGTGTGCCTGCATCCATGAGTGCCTTGCATGCTGGGAAATGGCAAAGGTTTGTCTGAGAAAGCTGGGCTTTCCATAAGTTCTGTAGAGAATGCCCTCACATTGTCATAGGCAACACTGACAAGTTGCCCCTGGCCTTGTAATTTATTGTTCAGTACATTAAGCTCATGTGTGATATCAACAAAAAAAGCTAAATCCATAAGCCATTTTGGATCACTTAGCAACCCCATCTTTCTCCATGAAGGTTTTCACTTCCGCTCTCAACTCAAAAAATCTCTTCAATATGTTTCCCCTGCTGAGCCAACGTACTTTGGTAAAGTAGAGCACATCTCCATATTCTGACTCCATTTCCTCTAAAAAAGCACAAAACCTTCTCTGCTTTAAGCCCCTGGATCTGATACTCCTCAGCATGTCTAGTTGTATAATGACATTCCAAATTGTATTCTTTGTTCACCGCAACTTTCTCTGTGCAAATAAGACACGTCGGGATACCCTGTGCTCAACAAAGAAATACTGCACTTCCCACTTTTTCTGAAATTATCTGTGCTCATCACCAACCTTTCTCTTCACTGCAGGCTTTGAAAAAGACATGTTTGGGGCTGTGTAATATATAATTCCACTTGGTGTCACGGTTTCAGTGTTTAACCGATGTGTCTTTCCCGCTTTTTTTCCTGTCTTGCTGAGTAGCAATTTCCGCAGCCATCTCTGTTTATGAGCCCGGGGTAATGGAGCAAGTTTGTAATAGCCCTGGCTGATGTCCCACCTCTGCTGTAGTTCAGCCTGAGGCTGGACAGGGACCGGCTGCGTCTCTGCTGGCTCCATGCCCGGAGGAGGATGACAGCGCAGAGGAGGGGGCTGAACAGTCGGACGGGGGAGAGGAGAGTCAGGAATGGGATGAAGGAGAACAGCATGAGAGCCCCCGGGGGGGGGGCTCTCCCCAGCCAGTAGCTTGGAGTCATTAGGTGATGACGCACAAGCTGTCATTGACATGAGACAGAGACGTTCAGAGCAACGAAAGGAGCAGTTAAAGAAATATTATCACCATTGAATTAGAAACAGCTGGGTTTGGGTGTGGTCCTCATCAGCAGGGTTTAAAAGGCAGGCAAGCCCTTGAAGCCATGTGGAGTGTTATCAATTGGAGTTGCGGTGGCCTGCTTTGATTCTCAGCGTCTCTGATCTTGGCTTGTGGCCTAGCAGTCTGGAAGACTCGTGGGAGGCGTATGTTTGCTATCTACAGCTTCGTCTTGGCAGCAAGAATCTGGTATTTCCTTCGTTTTTCCTGTTTGTAAGGACATTTTCTGTTACCTGTGTTTTCCTTGAATTATATAAACTGCCTTTGCCTTTTACCCGTGTGTCTGGCTTCTCTTTTTGGGTTGGTCTTGGCTTCCGGAGTGACCCAGACAGAACAACCTCCAAGAGCAATATACCCCATCGTGATTGGTAGGTTCATTCAGCTCCGCACACAACACTGAAAAGTGCCGTTTGTATCAAACTCGGACCGCACTAACATTAAACTTTGATATTGAGGTGGGGACCGCAAACTATTGTCTCAAGGGCCGAAGTTGGCCTGCAGGCCACGAGTTTGAGACCCCTGCTCTAATCAGAATAGAGCTGGAAGGGACCTTGGACGTTTTCTAGTCCAACCCCTACTCAAGTAGGAGACCCTATACCCTTGATGGCAAACCTATGGTACACGTGCCACATCTGCTGCCATGTGAGCCATTGCCCTAGTTCAGCTCCAGCTGATTTTTGGCTTGTGCTGAAGTTCTGGGAGGGTGTTTTTGGCCTCCAGAGTACCTCCAGAGGGGTGGAAGAGGCGGTTTATGCCCTTCCCAGGCTCTAAAAATGGCACCTGGGGAGGGTGGAAAACAAGTCTACCAGACCCACTGGAAGTCGGGAAACATTCATGGGGGTGGGGCAGTGTGTGGGGGTCATACACACATGCATGGGGACTGGGGAGCGGGGCCATTGAATTATGGGTGTGGGCACGCAGGTATGTACATGGGTGGGTGCTTTCGGCATCTGGGAAAAAAAGGTTTGCCATTTCAGACAGTTCAGCTGGGGGAAGGCAAAAACACTCCCACTTTTGCAAAAAAAAAGGCAAAAAATTGACCTTTTTTGAAAAAACAGGAGCCTTTTTGCCTTTCGTCAGCCCTCAGGAGCTCTCTGCAGGCTTCCCAGATCCTCTACCCAATTCATTTGTGCGAGAGAAAAAAAGGGTAAAACGGGCTGTTTTTGTCAAAAATTGGGTGGCTTTTTGCCTTCTCCCAGCCCTCAAGACCTCTCTACAGGCCTCCTAAACCAACCCAAAACAAAAACCTTTTTTATTTCTTGCCTCTTTGAAATCTCGGTGTGTCTTATACACCAGTCCATCATAAGGTCTGAAAAATACTGTAAGTACTTGTTCACACTAAATTAATTATAGTAGTGTCATTCATTCCCAGACCTATTGGTCTTTATTATGTTAATATATCTATCAGTATGGTTCCAAGCTATTATTTCCACTGAGTATCTCTAGAGGCAGGAACTGATATTGTCTTTAATACCAGAAGTGCTACATTGGAAATAAGATGCTGAATTTGATAGTTCTTTGGCCTGATTCAGCATGACTACAAGAGTATTCTTTTCAAAAAAATTCAAATATATACTGGTGCTTATCAACCACAAATGTAACCTACCTTATGGTCTTTCTCCAACTGCACCCATCCTCCATAGCCGTATCTCTGTGAAAAGAAAGGCAGAGTTAACCAATACACATAAGTCATACATTATGGTTCACCAACTAGGACATGTTAATTTAAAACCAAGCAAATCATTTTTTTTATATTCAGACTGTATAATATGCAGGTAGTCCCCAATTGTCTGTTGCTAAGTAAGATATTTGTTAACTGAGTTTCGCCCCATTTTACAACCTTTTTTTTTGCCTCAGTTGTTAAGTGAATCACTGAAGTTGTTAAGTGAGTTAGCAACTGAATTTGATTTCCGGATTGATTTAGCTTGTCAGAAGGTCGCAAGAGATGATTACATGATCCCGGGACACTGCAGCAGTCATAAATATGAGTCAACTGGCAAACAGCTGGATTTTGATCACACGTCTACAGGGAGGCTGCAGTAGTCGCAAGTGTGAAAAATGGTCATAAATCATTTTTTTAGTGCCATTGTAACTTTGAACAGTCACTGAATGAACTGTTGTAAGTCAAGGACTACATGTATTGCAACAGTATGATATTTTCCAGATGTAGATCCTTGGGTATGAGAAAATTGCTATAACATTTTTCATTGCTTAAAGTCAAACTATAAATAACTATCAATTATACATGCATACTCAAATACAAATCTATTTATTCTAATTATATTGAAATGGAGTATAATTATTCATATCTCCTTTTGAAATAAAAATAGCAAATACTATATTACACCAACACTGTAATGTATTGTACTGTGAATACACCAAGAGAAATGTGATGTTACACAAAGTGAAGACAGAGAAAGGGAAAATCACTGTAATGTTTTGTTGTTTATATATATATCTATATATATATGTGTGTGTGTGTGTGTGTGTGTGTGTATGTGTGTGTGTGTGTGTGTGTGTGTATATATATATATATATATATATATATATATATATATATATTTATTTATTTATTTTCGTAAATTTTCACGGGTATATGTATGTAGATTGTTCTGAGTTCGGGTTTTGCCCTGTGTAATATTTTGCATGTTTATGCGACGTTTCGGTGAAATCACATTCACCATCATCAGGCTGAAGTTTCCAAGCTTCGTGCTGTTGTAAAATGGAATGTTTGCAACTGTCATTTCTTCCTAGTATATAGTGTGGGGGTGGAGATTTGGTTTGAAAAAAATAGATTGGGTGATTATGTTTCAGTGATCTGATTGGTTGGTGTAATCATAATTATTAGAAGGATTGACATGGTGATTTTTATGAAGTGTTTTTTGTTTAAGGTTGGTTTCCAAATTTCAAAATTCCAAATTAATAATTATTAGAAGGATTGACATGGTGATTTTTATGAAGTGTTTTTTTGTTTAAGGCTGGTTTCCAAATTTCAAAATTCCAAAATCATAATTATTAGAAGGATTGACATGGTGATTTTTATGAAGTGTTTTTTTTGTTTATTTTGTTTAAGGCTGGTTTCCAAATTTCTGGTAGGCGGGACGTGTCATCTCTTTTATTTATGCAAAGGGGTCTCCTCTCAATTTCTATGGCTTCTAGAGCAATTCTTCTATATAAATTCTCTGTTTTGTGAAGTAATTTAGTTTTTTCAAAGTCAAACACCCGCGCCGCTTCGCAGCTGTCTCCCGAAGCCGAACGCGGAAGTTCGGCTTTAGCATTCGGCTTCAGGAGACAGCTGCGAAGCGGCGCGGGTGTTTTAAAAGGTCTCAGCCGGCCTGGGGGGCTTGCCAGCACCCCCCGAACCCCGAACCCGGGTTCGGGGGGGGGTGGCAAGGCCCCCAGGCCGGCTGCGACCTTTTAAAACACCCGCGCCGCTTCGCAGCTGTCTCCCGAAGCCGAACGCGGAAGTTCGGCTTTAGCGTTCGGCTTCAGGAGACAGCTGCGAAGCGGCGCGGGTGTTTTAAAAGGTCGCAGCCGGCCTGGGGGGCTTTCCACCCCCCCGAACCCCGAACCTGGGTTCGGGGGGGGTGGCAAGCCCCCCAGGCCGGCTGCGACCTTTTAAAACACCCGCGCCGCTTCGCAGCTGTCTCCCGAAGCCGAACGCGGAAGTTCGGCTTTTGCGTTCGGCTTCAGGAGACAGCTGCGAAGCGGCGCGGGTGTTTTAAAAGGTTGCAGCCGGCCTGGGGGGCTTGCCAGCACCCCTCAACCCTGAACCCGGAAGTTCGGGGTTCGGGAGGTTGCTGGGAAGCCCCCCAGCCCGGCTGTGAAATGCCGCTCATAGCAGCTGCTACGAGCGGCATTTCACCTTCCCTCCCAGGCAAAAAGATGCCGGCATTCTGGGATGATGGGGCTGGACTTCCCAGGCGGAAGGCGTGCCCCTCTCCCCGGCATCTTTTTGCCTGGGAGGGAAGGTGAAATGCCGCTCGTAGCAGCTGCTACGAGCGGCATTTCACTTTCTCTCCCAGGCAAAAAGTTGCCGGCATTCTGGGATGATGGGGCCGGACTTCCCAGGCGGAAGGCGTGCCCCTCTCCCCGGCATCTTTTTGCCTGGAAGGGAAGGTGAAATGCCGCTCGTAGCAGCTGCTACGAGCGGCATTTCACTTTCTCTCCCAGGCAAAAAGTTGCCGGCATTCTGGGATGATGGGGTCGGACTTCCCAGGCGGAAGGCGTGCCCCTCTCCCCGGCATCTTTTTGCCTGGGAGGGAAGGTGAAATGCCGCTCGTAGCAGCTGCTAGAGCCGCCGGCATTTCACCTTCCCTCCCAGGCAAAAAGAAGCCGCGCTGCTGCTCCAGTCGCCCGGTCCTCTCCTGCCTCCCGCGCCGATGTTCCCCACTGTGTCGGGGGCCGCCAGCCCCGAATCGGACGCACCCTCGCCGCTACCGCTGCTGCCGCACCCACTGCCCACCCCATTCTCGCTGGAGGTCTAGCCGGAGCCGGAGCCAGGTCCGCTCAGCTGCGCCTCCTCGCCCGCCGCCCAGCCGCCCAGGATGCTGACCTGCTACCTCGCGGCGTGCCCACCGCCGGCCCGATCCTGCGCCTCCTGCTTCCCCCCCCCAGCCAAAAATACAAAGGCGGTCTGCCGCTCCTGCGGAGCAATGGGAAGCTGAAGCCGCCGGCGGTTTCAGCCTCCCTTTGCTCCACGCTGCTCCGCCCTGCCTGTCTTTGTGTTTTTGGCTGGGGAGGTGAGCAGGAGGACCTTCCTGACTCCCTCCCCCCAGCACTTCACCCAGGACAACAGGCAGGGCGAAGCAGCGTGGGGCAAAGGGAGGCTCAAGCCTCCTTTGGTGGTGGCGGCCGGCTTCCCGGTTTCTGAGTTTTGGGCTTGCACGCATTAATTGCTTTTCCATTGATTCCTATGGGAAACAATGTTTCATCTTACAAACTTTTCACCTTACGAACCTCCTCCCGGCACCAATTAAGTTCGTATCTTGAGGTACCACTGTATTTCTGTCTATGGTGTCCCTGGAAAAAACGGTCAAAATTCCGGTTTCTTGCTACAAAAGAGGTGATATAATTTTGTTATCATTTAATTGAAAGAGAGATATACTTCCCCTGATATATCTTTTACTATTTGGCTTCCTAAATCTCATATAATGAGGTTTCTGATAGGGCAGGTTTTTGCACATCCTGAACCTACAGTCTTCATTATGTAACTAGAAGCAAAATAAAGATACAGTGAAATGCTCAGCTGAGCAGCATTTGTTAATAATTAGTGTAGTCATGTATTGACCCTCTTTAGGCCTTGATGATTCAATAGTAGGGATGAAGGTCACCTTTGTCTATTAATATTTAAAGAGCAGTGAAAAGCTTCTTGTACATAAGTAAAATATCTCCTCATTATCCCAAAGAGGATTGTATCTTTCCTTACAGCAGAAAATACCACGACAAGAATAAGGGCAGTTTTTTCTTTATTTCACTTTCGTTTCCTTTGAACTATCTCATAATCACAAAAGGGAAAAGTACTCAGCATTTTTTCTTTCTACTTATAAAAAGGTTCACCAAAGGGCATTTTAAGAAATCAGTAACAACATCCTGGCATAAATCCTCTGATGTGGTTTTCAAACTGATGTCAATCTATATTTGAGTTACATTTTAAAAGAGCAGAATCGAGGTGTTAGCAATAGCAACACCTCCATTGTTCATTCATTCATTTACATGCATATAGGAGAAGATCATTAAACAACCTTGTGAAATTTGATACAACCAGTATTCATGTTCAAATATTTTTGGATGTGAACTTGAGTTTGCTGAAGAATCTAGAGAATCTAGAGATCTATTCTTATAACAGAATTACAGACAAAAATTTACAGCAAGACAAGAGTTATTTTCTCATTTGCCTCCCCCTGGTCTTATTCTGGATATTCTATTCCATGACTAAAACCTTTGATAGTTATTTTCTCAATAATCACAAAACAGGTTCATTTTTAACTGAGCTGTTTTCATGAAAAAAACTGAGGGTTTTCTTTCCTCTGTGTGTTTGTGTGGATGTGGGTGTTTGCGTGCACGCGCACATGTGTTCTCCAATATTTGAGTATAGCAGGATAATTCGACAGAAAAAAACATGTATAACTCCTCCCTGGTACAAGCTGATACAGGAGGAGAAACTGGCCTAGAGGTTAAAAGCTACTGCTCTTATAGGCAGACTGTCCAGGTTCAAATCCCAGTAAAAGTATGGCTAGCTGATTCAATTCAATTCAATTCAATTTATTGGATTTATATGCTGCCCCTCTCCGAAAACTCGGGGCAGCTAACAACAGTCATGAACAATATACATGAATAATATACAGTAAAAATCCAATACTAAAAACTAACTTAAAACCCCTTAATGTATAAAACCAGCATACGTACAAACATACCATACATACAGTTGTATCAGCCTAGGGGGAGAAGAAGTCTTAATTCCCCCATGCCTGGCGGCAGAGGTGGGTTTTGAGTAGCTTACGAAAGGCAAGGAGGGTAGGGGCAGTTCTAATCTCTGGGGGGACTTGGTTCCAGAGGGCCGGGGCCGCCACAGAGAAGGCTCTTCTCCTGGGTCCCGCCAAGTGGCATTGTTTCGTTGACGGGACCCGGAGAAGACCCACTCTGTGGGACCTAACTGGCCGCTGGGATTCGTGCGGCAGAAGGCGGTCTCGGAGATATTCTGAGATATTCTGATGAGAGCTAAATAGCATGACTAGTCTCCCTTCATTTTCATTATCAGCAAAATGTCACGCTGTGTATTGCCAGCCCCAGAGACATTCAGAGACATTCAGTAATTAAATAGTTAACTGTGTGTATGTTAGTTTAGCTCCACCCATTATGATGTGAAATCCTGCCTGGACTGCCAGCATCACTTCCTTTCTCCTCTGAAGGATCCATCTTTTTCTAAACCTTCAACGATGTAAGACGCATAGAAATTGCCTGGGATCAGGCATTAGCTATTTTTGTTATTTTTATCATAAAAGTAACTTTGTTTGAAAGCCGTTTCTGTAACTTAATCCATCACCTCCAGATTTGATTTATTATAGCTCACGCGGGCTGTAATTTATCTACAAAATCTGTCACAAAAATATGTTATATATGTGTAGCTTATGGGGTGCTCAAGGAGGGATATCCTGTTACAGCAGCTCATTTAGGGCAGCTTGTTCACCTTTGGTCCCCACCTGTCACTCAGCTCCCACCTGTGGCTCCTAGTAACTGTAGCATATGCAGTGGGTACACCCCAGACCACAGGTTGCCCAAACTAGGCTGAGAGCAGCCGATGGGTCATTGACCTTCAGCGAGATAGGGAGTTATCTATCCCGAGCACGTGAAGAGATTCCAGCAAACTGAGTGGATGAAACCTACTAGAATAAGTTAACGGTGATGAAGGCGATCTCTGCAAACGATGTGGTACGCTAAGAGCACGACAAGACACGAAAGACACCCTGGTCAACCACTAGGAAAAGGGAAACTCTGACTGCAAACCTCCATTGTCTTGTGGCTATATCCATCATTGGAAAAGGCTTCAGGAGTAAACCTCGAGGCAAAATCCAGAGCCGGAGTCCCAGAGGCAGTTTGTGACTGTACAGCCAAATTTTGATAACTCCTGCAATGTAGCTGGAACCAATTGTATTGGCCTTTGCCATTCCATTGGATTATTTCAGAGAGGTGGAGATGGGGGATCTGCTACTTGGGTAACAGTCTATCCTCCATACTAACCTACCCAGGCTTCATGCTCCAGAGACATGATACCATGGTCTTTCGAGACTGAAGGATGCTAATGCAATGCATATACAGTGGTACCTCGGTACTCGAACGCTTCCTTTCTCGTACATTTCGGATAACGAACAAAATTTTTGGCAAAAATTTGCTTCGGTATCTAAACAAAAATTCGGATACCGAACAGCAACAGAAAATTTTGTTTATTATCCGAAATGAGGGGACGGGGTGAGAAGGAATGGGAGTCAGAATCCGACACGCCCATTCTGGCTGCCCACTAAACAGCCTCCCAGTCGTGCTCCAAGCTGTAGGGAGTGGGGGGGGGGGCGGCTGCAATACCGTCAGTTTCGGGGGAGCTCCTTTCCTCAGTGGTTCATCTTCCCTTTAAGCAGTTACACCAACTTTCTCTTTCCCGAGAGTAGCGACGGCAGCAGAGGCTTTCCTTAGAGCAGTAGCAGCGCCGGGAATGTCAGCAGCTTCCCTTTCTTATCTCACGTTCCCGGCGCTGCTGCTGCTCTAAGGAAAGCCTCTGCTGCCGTCGCTACTCTCGGGAAAGAGAAAGTTGGTGTAACTGCTTAAAGGGAAGACGAACCACTGAGGAAAGGAGCCCCCCGAAACTGACGGTATTGCAGCCGCCCCCCCCCACTCCCTACAGCTTGGAGCGGAAGGGTGTAGGAAGGGTGGGGCGGCTGCAGTACCGTCAGTTTTGGGGGGGGGCTCCTTTCCTCAGTGGGTCGTCTTCCCTTTAAGCAGTTACACCAACTTTTTCTTTCCCGAGAGTAGCGACGGCAGCAGAGGCTTTCCTTAGAGCAGCAGCAGCGCCGGGAACGTGAGATGAGAAAGGGAAGCCGTTGACGTTCCCGGCGCTGCTGCTGCTCTAAGGAAAGCCTCTGCTGCCGTCGCTACTCTCGGGAAAGAGAAAGTTGGTGTAACTGCTTAAAGAGAAGACGAACCACTGAGGAAAGGAGCCCCCCTGAAACTGACGGTATTGCAACCGCCTCCCCACTCCTTACAGCTTGGAGCGGAAGGGTGTAGGAAGGGTGGGGGCGGCTCAATACCGTCAGTTTCGGGGGGGGGCTCCTTTCCTCAGTGGTTCGCCTTCCCTTTAAGCAGCTACACCAACTTTCTCCTTCCTGACGGCGGCAGAGGCTTTCCTTAGAGCAGCAGCAGCACCGGGAACGTCAACGGCTTCCCTTTCTCATCTCACGTTCCCAGCGCTGCTGCTGCTCTAAGGAAAGCCGCGGCCGCCATCGCTACTGCCGGGAAAGAGAAAGTTGGTGTAACTGCTTAAAGGGAAGAAGACGAACCACTGAGGAAAGGAGCCCCCCCCCGAAACTGCCCCCACCCTTACTACAGCTTGGAGTGCTTAGACCTCATATCTTTATCCCATAGGAAATAAAGGAAATAGGGGCTGGAAACCAATTAAACCCATTTCCATTATTTCCTATGGGATAAATTAATTCGGTACTCGACCAAATCGGTTCTCGACCACACTTCTGGAACGAATTGTGGTCGAGAACCGAGGTACCACTGTATATATGATTCGACACAAAAATATTTAACCCTTCCCTGGTGCAGAGCTGAAGGGATTGGATACTGTAGCCTAGAGATTAATTCTCTGCCTTACAAGGCAAAGGTTGCAGGTTCAAGTCCCAGTGAGGGTATGGCTAGCTGATGAGGCCAAATTAAGGCCGAAATAGATCTATCCTAGTCTCCCTTAATTTTCAAATTCAGCAAAAAAACATGTGGCACATACAGATAGAATTGTCGGCAATCAATAAAATTAACTGCCTTGGAAATGGCCCTGGGTTGGGCCGAGAGGCAAATAAGGAGCTGTGATGTTCCTTCAATACATCAGGGTGATTCGACACAAAAATATGTAACCCTTCCCTGGTGCAGAGCTGAAGGGATTGGATACTGTAGCCTAGAGGTTAATTCTCTGCCTTACAAGGCAAAGGTTGCAGTGAGGGCATATAGTCCCAGTGAGGGTATATATATATTTCTTCTTTTCTGTCAAATCACATAGCAGCTTTTTTTTCTGTCAAATCACATAGCAACATAGAAATCCAATTAATAAATAGAAATCCAATTAATATTTCCCCCCCTGTCAAATCACCCTGGTATACCCAAATATGGGAGGGAGCATAGCTTGAAATAGATCTATACTAGTCTCCCTTCATTTTCATTATCAGCAAAATATGTTACACACCCACATGCACACACACACACACACACAATCATAAATGGACGTTATTAAATTTTTAAATATAATAATGATTACATTTGTAGATTTCTGTCTTGCTTCTTTTCAACCTTTTTATCTTAATCCATAGGTACATTTTAAAATAGTTTATCTTGACAGCAGGTGCCCTTTTCAGACAAATAAGTGGCCCATCTTTTACAACATCAAATATTTTATTGTTGCATTGAACTATATACGACAAATCTATTAGCTAACATTTTAATTGCCACATATTTTAAATGTCATATATATATTTTTTATGGGAGAAAAAAATTCAATGTACAGTGATACCTCTACCTAAGAACGCCTCTACTTAAGAACTTTTCTAGATAAGAACCAGGTGTTCAAGATTTTTTTGCCTCTTCTTAAGAAACATTTTCTACTTAAGAACCTGAGCCCAGAAAAATTTCCCAGGAAATTTGAGAGCAGTACGAAGGCCCGGCCAGTTTCCTGCCATTCCCCCTGGATTTCTCTCTCTGGCGCAGTGTATGGGAGGAAGCCTTGTGCCGGGTGTATGGGAGGCGCGTGCTCCTCCTCGCCGCCTCACAGTCCCTCTTTTTTTTTAAGCCTTAAAGTTTTGGATTTTTTTGATTCTCGTCACCTCACCTTCTTCCTTTGCCAGCAACTGTCCTCCTTTTTCCTCCTCCTCCCCCCACCCAAATTCCGAGCTTTTATTTCTTTCGTAATGGGTTTGCACGCATTATTTACAATACAGCATGTCAAGCCCACAATTAAATTATTTTTATTGAGGTTCTTTAGCTAATGCAATTAATATAATGTTGCTAATATTGTTCATAAGCAATTTAAAGCTTTGTAGAAGGCACAATTTACATAACAAATAGTCAAAATGAAAACCCAATTGATATAAGTAGTGTTAATTTGCAAAAAAATGGTTCGTTGTTTTACACAGATGCTGCCATTCATGCATGCATCAAAATCTATCCTAAAAAAAACCACACAGTGTTCAATACTTTATTTATATTGTTTGTATCAATGTATTAATTGGAAAAACTAAATCCATCTAAATTTATTGAAGTTAGCTGCAGTGCCAAATATGTTATATGCTCTAGCAAATAAATTGACTTACAATTGCACTGCACAGCGATCCATTGCTTTTGACCAATTCTGAATACAGCTAAATTGATCTTTATATACTGAGAGCAATTTAGAGAGAAGTTTAAGGATTCCATTAGTTAAACATATCTTTGCACAATACTTAAACTCAGCATTCCTCCTAGGCCATTTTCTTTGGCCACAGTACAAGTAAAACTACACATTATTAATGATCATAATTTGAATATAGTGGAATTTAACTGGGGAAAGTAAATAAATACTCTGAACCTCTCCGCCCCACTTTTCTTTTGCAAAGAGCTAGCACAGAGATACATCCACCCAAACTTTCTGCTTTACCAAGCAGTTCAATAAATTTAAATGTACACCACTGTTCAAATATTGAGACACAGAGAGTTAGAGTACCAGAAGCATTTTGAAATGAATATCACTCTAGTTTCTCACTTCAAGGAAGTTCAGTCTTAAAGGAAAAGAATAAGCAAATAATTTAAAATTGGGAATTACCCAAGATAAAGTTCTAGTGAACCCATCGAGAACAATCAGGACAAAGAAGACTTCCTAGGAATTCTTTTTTGGTACTAGTTATCCAAAAACTGCCACTGTTACCTGTTTCAGATCAGGCCATTCCTTAGGCAGAATGTGACAATGAATGTCAATTTTCATTTCTGCAGGTTCACCTGAGGATTAGCTGGCAATAAAGGTGTTTTTCCACACTTTTTAAACTTCAGCTAGGCCTATGTGGTATTTGTTGATTAACCTAATTGGCTACTCAGATCCTCCAACCATCTGATTGGGGTGGCTACCTAAATGAACCAATCAGGCAGAGTTTCAGGAGAGCTGCACTGTGCAATACTAAGCTACGGATGACTTTGCAAAGCCAGATAGTTTTATGTAAAAAATTGAGCCACACAAATATAAATTTCCTTACATTAATCTGCCTGAGAGGTTCAATTGCAGGACAAAGTAGTATACCTTTAATTTACAAGCTGAACAGCCTATAGACAAAGTTGTACACCAATGATGTAAATTCCATAGATTTAATAGTGAGGTTTTAACTAATGATCCCTTATGTTTTCCTAATTTATCTGAAACCCCTTTTCATTTAAAAAAGAATCTCAAGTTTACAATAACAAACATAATGCAAATTTATATTATTGTAAATCACCTGAGATTTTTTTTTAAATGAGAAATGGTTTTACATAAATTAGGAAAACCTGAAATAGTTTTAAAATTTTCAAATACAGTAATCCTATGCCAGACACAAGAGCAAACAGTAAGAATACTTTTCACAAAACAAAACATGATATGTAATTGTCCAATGTCAATTCATGTTCTGTATTTTCTAAAGAATGTTCATTTAAAGAATGTCATGCATTCTAAATTTAAAAAAATGAATTAGTGTGACTCCGTCCTTGAATAAAATAATTTCATTGCATTAGAGGCAAAAATATACCACTTTTAATATGTGGGAAGGAAATCAACCCCCCCCACCAGTTAACCTCCTATTACATCTCTCATCTTCTGATCTTCCTTTCAGCCAAATCCTGGGCAAAAGATTAGAGATTGTATTTACAAACAGATTTAACACCAAAACTGAAGTGAGCAAAAGGAATCTGCCTATTCAAATAAAGGAAATCTCTTTATGATATCTTCATGACTTCCCCTTTCTGACCAACATTTCCTCACTTTCTATGACGGAAGTGGCAGACTTGCATTGCTGCAAAAATGTTGGTTCTAGACGCAACAATTCTAATCCTGACATGCTTTGGCCCCATTCGAAGGACAGAAGGAAAGTGAAAGTAGTCCCCCACTTATGACCACAACTAAACCCAAAATTTCTGCTGTTAAGTGAGACAGTTGTTAAGGGATTGAAGAAGAAGTTAAAGAAACTTTACACCCTTTCTTGTCGTAGCTGTTAAGTGAATCACTGCCATTGTGAAGTCAGTAGCATGATTGTTAAGTGAATCTGGCTTCCCCATTGATGTTGCTTCTCAGAAGGTTGCAAAAAGTGGGATGCTGCAAATTGTCATAAGTACATGCCAGTTGCCAAGTGTCTGAATGTTGATCACATGACAGTGGGGATGCTGCAATGGTCATACGTGTGAGAGATGGTCATAAGTCACTTTCTCAGTGCCGTTAATTTTGAATGGTCATTAAACAAATGGTGGTAAATCCAGGTCTATCTCTATATACACACAGCTATGTGGATATGCCCACAGAAAAATAGTAACATAAAATATTTTTCTGTGCATAGATATGTTTGGGGAAAATGGGTTAAATACTTTCTCTTCTCAAGTTATGGACCCAATCTAGACTCTGACTTCTATTTAGCAAATACAAATACAAATAAGCACAGGTTCATCTTGGGAATAGTCCGATGCTTTTATTAACTTCAACAAGGCCAAATGAAAAATGATGAAGTAATTAAGCGATAGAAAAAAATAATTACAGCCAAATTGCTGTACTGGCATAATAGTTCCAGCTTGTAACTGAGAAAGATAAAGCACAAAAGGGAGTCACAAAAGAATGATGGAAGCGTGGTAAATGTTGTTGCTATGGAGAAAAAGCCAAGGATAGTAGCATTGTACAACCTCAGCCTCTTGACTTCACATCGGGGCAGGGGGTGGGGGGGTGGGGAGGTAATTCTGTGCTGCCTGATGACATATTTCAACAAATTATAATCAAATCTAGATTGAAAGAATATAAAAATATTGACAAAACAGTGTTGCTGCTGAGAGGATATTGATTTGTTTATCCAATAGATGTTGTGAAATAAGTGATATCAATCACTGACCTCAGCATTTTAGAGTAAGCCTTCCAGGAATAGCAACTAATTTTTATCCCAAAGGTGCTTCCCCCTGCCCCCGCAATGGCAACTGAACTTTCTTGGTTTTTTTAAAATTGGAAAACATTTTCTAGATAAGAACCGGGTGTTGAAGGTTTTTTTGCCTCTTTTCAAAAACCATTTTCTACTTAAGAACCTGAGCCCAGAAAAATTTCCCAGGAAATTTGAGGGCGGCACGAAGACCCAGCCAGTTTCTTGCCATTCCCCTGTTAATCCCGGCTGTTGAATCCTATGTAAATAGTTGCTCCTATGTAAAAAATGCTGTCTCTATGCAAGCTGTGTAAAAATAGAAGTCGCGCCTGATTGGCTCAGACGCTGACAGTTCTCTTTTGGCGGGAGCCGCAAAAGTATAAAAGGAGCGCTTGTTCTCTGTTAAAGTTAGACGCATTCCAGCTGAATGTCACTTGTCTTAAACAGCTGAAATAAAGGAACCGTCTTGTTAGCCTCCTGTCTCTGGACTCTTCACTGGCGACGTCGGACGGAAGAACCACGCTCTCACCATGAACAACCTTCCAGTCGGCCGGGCTCCTGAGTTCTTCGATCCGGAGAAAACCTCCTGGGATGCCTACATGGCCAAGTTCGAGATCTTCCTCGAAGCTGCCGGGATGAGGGACGCCAACACCGAACGGAAGCGGGCAATCTTCCTGAACTACTGCAGCTCAGAGATATTCGATCTCGCCCAGACCCTAACTGATCCGCTACTGGCCAACTCCGTCACTTGGGATGTCCTGAAAACCAAGCTCGCCACCCACTTCAAGCCCACGAAGCCAGCCGTCGTGTTCCGGCACCAGTTTTCCAGAATGGGCCAGCTCGAATCCGAGTCAATAAACCAGTACGCTACGCGTCTTCGTACGGTGCTGTCAAAATGTAAATTTGACAACCCAGAAGCTCGCCTCACCGATGCCCTCATTTTCGGCATGAAAAATGCTACGGTCCGCAACAAGCTCCTCACAGAAGACGAGCCTTCTCTCCAAGCAGTAATCAAGCTGGCACAAACCGCAGAAGTCGCCGACGTTGCTGCCAAGGAGTTGAAGAAACATGACAAGCAGGAAGTCGTCGCCCAGATCGACTCCAAAGCTTCCCGCGCCGAGGCCCCAGACGACCTCAGCCCACCTGCCTTCTCCGAGGACAGCTGTTTCCTGCTGCAACAGGACCAGTCGAGACAACCCAGATACCCTCGCCCCGTCGCCCCCTGCTCCGGCTGCCGAGGGAACCATCCGCGCCAACGCTGCCCTTTCCGGGACGCCATCTGCCGCCTCTGCAACCTCCGGGGCCACATCGCCGAAGCCTGCAGAGCCCCCATGCCAGAAGACTCTTTTTCCACCCCGCGGCCTCCTCGGTTCCAGACCCAAACAGCTCAACCGCGCAAAAACCGACTTCCTCGGTTTTCCGGCTGCAGAAACTACTCAACCGTCAACCGCGACTACGCAAGAGGTAAAAAACATTTTTCCGTAAATAGCATGGCAACAAAAAACAGGAGCAAAATCATAATTTTGCTGCTCCTAAACAACAAGCCGTGCAACATGGAACTGGACACTGGGTCTAAGTATACCATTATGCCATGGGAAAAGCTAAAATTGTACATGCCTAGTCTCTCAAAATCTGATCTTATGCATACTACTTTAGTAATTAAGGATTTTCAAGGGGGAATAATACCAGTATTGGGAAAGGTAAATGTGCCAATTATGTTCAAAAATGTCAAATGTAACCTTCCCTTGATTGTTGTTGCAGGGGCTAGGCACTCTCTTCTGGGATTGGCATGGATGGATCCTTTGGGTATTGAAATCTCTGGTATTTGTAATGTCAAATCTGATGACATTCCCAACTTCTTGCAGGAGTTCCCTGAGGTCTTTAGCTCCACTTTGGGGTCTTACAAAGGGCCACCTATCTCCTTTTCTATTGACCCTAAGGTCCCCCCTGTCAGGCTCAAACCCCGTAGGGTTCCCCTACCGCTTCTTCCAAAGCTTGATCTACAGCTTGACAAGCTTATAGGCCAGGGCATTTTAGTCCCCGTGGATCAAGGGCCTTTGGAAACACCCATAGTCACGCCTTTAAAGCCTGATGGCTCTTTGAGGGTTTGCGCTGACTATAAGTCAACGCTTAATAAGGCCCTCCAACATCACCCTTACCCCATTCCAGTGGTGCAACAACTTCTTCACTCCCTGGGGGAAGGGAAAGTGTTCGCCAAGATCGATTTGGCGCAAGCTTATCAACAGCTCCGTCGATGAGCCAACCGCACTCGCGCAGACTATTGTCACTCACAGGGGGGCGTTTAAATGTACCAGATTGCAATTTGGGGTAAGCATAGCCCCTGGGATTTTTCAGAGCATAATGGAACGCTTGTTGTCAGGAATTAAGGGCACTATTCCCTATTTTGATGACATATTGATTTCAGGAGAAAACCAATCTCAACTCAACCAGAGAATAAGGGAGGTATTACATAGACTGCAAGCTAAAGGTCTAAGAATCAAACCAGACAAGTGCGTTTGGGGAACTAGCAGTGTGGAATTCTTAGGGTATAGGATTGATGGCGAAGGCATCCACCCCACTACTGAAAAATTAAAAGCCATTAGAGAAGCCCCAGAGCCACAGAATAAGACAGAATTGCAGGCATTTTTAGGCCTTCTAAATTTTTATTCTGTTTTTTTAAAGCAGAAGGCAACAGCAGCAGAGCCTCTACACCGGCTGCTTCAGAAGGGAACTCCTTGGACATGGGGGAGAACTGAGCACGAAGCCTTTTCGCAAATAAAGCAGTTGTTAACTTCCAAAAGTGTGGTAGTTCAGTATAGCACTTTGCTACCCGTCAGGCTTATGTGCGATGCGTCCCCGTATGGGGTCGGGGGGGGTCTTGGCACATGTCTTGCCAAATAATACAGAAGCCCCAATTGCTTTCTTTTCCAGGACAATGACTAGTACTGAGAGAAATTACAGCCAGCTAGATAAAGAGGCTCTAGCTATAGTGGCTGGGGTAAAAAAGTTTCATAACTACCTTTTTGGCAGGAAATTTGAGTTAGTCACTGACCACAAACCCTTGCTAGGCCTGCTAGCCCCTAACAAACCAACACCTCCGTTTATGTCTCCTAGACTAATCAGATGGGCATTGTTTCTTTCAGGTTACCAGTATGAGCTTATTCATAAAGGAGGTAAAGCCATCAACCACGCAGATGGTCTAAGTAGGTGCCCCATGGCAGAAATAGTTGAGGACCCAGCCCCATCTGCTGATGTTTTAATACTAGAGCTTGAGGATAACCCACTAACAACAGCAAAAGAGGTTGCTGACCACACTCAGCAAGATCAGATTTTACAAAAGGTGGTAAATTGTGTACTCAAGGGGTGGCATAACAACTCTTTAGAAGCAAACTTAATTGAGTTTAAAAACAAAAGACTGGAACTGTCATATGTAAAGGGTTGTCTGTTGTGGGGTGATAGAGTAATCATTCCTGAAAGTCTAAGGACTAAAGTACTCACTATGTTACATGTGGGCCATCCTGGTATTGTCAGGATGAAGGGTTTAGCTAGGGGGCACTTATGGTGGCCTGGTCTGGATACAAACATTGAAAGGTGGGTAGCCAAGTGTGACCCATGCCAAGAGTCACAGCCAAATCCCCCCAAAACAGCTCCAGTTGAGTGGGAGCAACCTGCAGGGCCTTGGTCCAGGGTCCATATTGATTTTGCAGGGCCAGTGGGGTCTCAATATTTCTTGATAGTGGTAGATGCATTTTCAAGGTGGGTTGAAATTATTGCAATGAATAATATAACCACTAGTGCTACAATTAAGGTTCTGCGCCATTTGTTTGCCACCCATGGCTGTCCTGACATCTTAGTGTCAGACAATGGGCCACAATTGACAGCCAGGCAATTTGAATTGTTCTTGGATAACTTGGGGGTCAGACATGCTCTCATCTCGCCTTACTCGCCATGGGCTAATGGGTTGGCAGAACGGTACGTTCGGGTGGCCAAAGAGGCATTGCACAGGTCAGGCCCTGGGGATGTACAACAGCATCTGGACCAATTTTTGTTAACACAACATATTACACCTAACTCCCACTCCCACTGATTGACCATTAATATTGACCGTAGTTAATGCATCTTAAGAGCTCTTTCAAGTTTTCATATGTTTCTTTCATTGCAACTGCATATGCAGCTGAAATGGATGGTAGCTGATTGCCATTATGAAGCAATACAGCTGCATAATATATCATATACAGTGGTACCTCGTGATACAAACCCCTCGTGATACAAACACTTCGAGATACGAATCCGGGGTTCAGAAAATTTTTGCTTCTACTTACGAACTTTTTTCGCCTTACAAACCCACCGCAGATCGCAAAATGGCGCTCCGCTGGGTGCCACCGCCCGGCTGACACCTTTTAAAACAGCTGGGGGGCTTCTCGGCGTTCTCCTGAACCCGAACCCAAACCCGAACTTTTCGGGTTCGGGAGGCCGCCGAGAACCGCGGCCGAAATGTGGCTTCCAGGAAGGATGTCTTCGAGACGTCAAAGTTCCGCCCATGGAATTCCCTATTGGGATTCCCCACCTCCTTTCCAGCCTCCAGATCGGCCGAAAATGCCGCCATCGATCGCAAAAACGGCGCTCCGCCGAGTGGCACCGCCCAGCTGTAACCTTCTGAAACAGCCGGACGCTTCTTGGTGGCCTCCGGAACCTGAACCCGAACCCGAACTTCCGGGTTCGGGTTCGGGAGAACGCCGAGAAGCCCCCCTGCTGTTTCAGAAGGTGACAGGCGGGCGGCGGCGCCCAGCGGAGTGCCATTTTGGGATTTCCCCCCCCTTGCACGCATTAATCGCTTTTACATTGTTTCCAGTGGGAAACGTTTCGTGTTACGAACTTTTCGCCTTACGAACCTCCTTCCGGAACCAATTAGGTTCGTAAGACGAGGTATTACTGTATATCATATCATATTGTATCATGTAAACTAGAGTTAATATACATTTTTAAACGTTATTTTCATTTTAGCACCCCAAAATTATGTAAGAAAATCTGTTTTCATGCTTGCAACATTTTACCTGTAAAACAGTGTAATCTTTATTCTTGATGAACTTATCTTTTCTTTTATGTACACTGAGATCATATGCACTAAAACAAATTCCTTGTGTATCCAATCACACTTGGCCAATAAAATTCTATTCTTTTCTGTTCTGTTTGTTTGTTTATTTGTTTATTTAGTCCAATACAAATTGAAAGTTAAAGAGAATAAAAACAGTAGTAGTAAATATCAGGGAAAGGATAGAAGAAAAGATATGAGAATAGAATACGTCAATGAAGAGTAGAGGAAAGGATATATGAATGGGAGAAAAGATATATAAAATATAGGAGAGACAATTGGACAGGGGACGGAAGGCATCCTAGTGCACTTATGCTCGCCCCTTACTGACCTCTAAGGAACCTGGTGAGGTCAATCGTGGATAGTCCATTCCGTTCCATTCTGTTCCATTTCATTCCTTCCTATTCCATTCCATTCTATTCTATATAAAGAATAATAATTCTTACCTAACAGCTGGTATGTGACCCACTTATTTGTAGATTAGTCTGACTTGTGAATTCAGTCTACATTTGGGATTATCTTCTGATTGTACCTTTATTTTTTTTCTAGGGAATAAATAAATTCTGCAAATTGAACCAGAGGTGGCTTCTTCCCAGTTCGGACATCTTGTTTTTTGGTTTTTGCATCTGCGTGTGCTCAGAAGCTGTTTTTTTAGCACTGTGTGTGCGTGTGTGCGCACAGCATGCTACACACATGCGCATCTAGGCAGAACATCAAGGAGCGAACCGGCAGCAAAGCAAACCAGAACCTACCCCTGGTTTGAATATTATTTAGGAGTTAACTAGAGGTTTCCAAAATCTCTATGGAAGAGAGAGCAGAATGTAATATAGTGTAGACCAAAACCCTGAAAGTTGAAAACTTTTATCTATGCTAGTCAGACCCATACCTTACCAATAAGGAATTTAATTCCTGCTAAATGTAGAGAACAGCTTCATACAATACCTTGACATCATAAACAATTCTAACAATGGGAAGAGTTTTTAAAAATTATTCTAATATTTAACAATAGTTTGAGATCGTCCGGATTTCTAGAGTGGGAGAGTAGAATTTTAACATTTTGGCAGGAATTGAATTAGATTATTCTTTGTACTATTAGTACTAACATTTATTTTCATTATGATTCAGTCTTCAAGCAAATTCTATTATTATCATTATTATTGCTTCTGCAGTTTGCAGTACTGTACTGATAAAATGACCATTCACAAATATATATTTAAAG
Source organism: Erythrolamprus reginae (assembly GCF_031021105.1). NCBI lineage: Eukaryota > Metazoa > Chordata > Lepidosauria > Squamata > Dipsadidae > Erythrolamprus > Erythrolamprus reginae. The sequence continues at coordinate 166,461,924 of NC_091950.1, read as the reverse complement.
TTAATGGACAATGCCATCTAGTGGCATGACCCATAACTAAATTTCTGCCTTCATATTTGTATTGACAAATGACATTACCTACAGTAATTTAACAGAAATAATTAAAATAAGAATTTAAAAATGTAATGGAAACGACTAGTTACATATTATTGCTCGTATACGAAGAGTGCATATTTTTCTAAGTTCAGTGTCCTCCACTGATACCTTAAATTGGCCTGTTGTTCAGATCTGTAAAAGTGGTTACAATTCCCAAACCGTGCTGCAACACCCTGGTAAACTCTGAGGGTTGCTGTGGGATATATTTATTTATTTATTTATTTATTTATTTAATTTTATTTTATTTATTTATTTTATTTGTCATACAAATATAGTATTGTATATATTATGTTTAACATAATATAAGATTAAAGTAGAGATAGAAAAGATAAAAAAGACATTTGGACAGGAACCGTAGACACAAAGGTGCACTTATGTACATTCCTTAAACCAACTATGCTGATATTTTATCCTGAAAGAAAATTTATATGTGTGTGTGTAAATACATTAATGCTCAAAATATTAATTATATACAATTAACTAACCCCAGTCTTTCTGTTTGTTTTTTTAATTTTTAGTTAATTATGTTTGCCTAGCACAGAAATTTCCAAATGTTTCAATTGATGGCATCCCAATGGTTCCTTACTTCAGCATCTACACCAGCAAACTTTAGGATTTTAAATATTTCTCTTGGAACAAATGTTGATAACAGTTTTCTCAATTTATTTATAAATCTTTCACATAACATAACATTATTATTGTATAGTGGACTTCAATAGACAAGAAGCAGAACAGCATAGTTACAACAGCATTTATTGACTCAAAATTGGAAACGAGAAACTGCAGGCAATTCTTTTTTTAATTTATACTCTGGGCCCACAGGACCTTAACCAATCATAATACTTCAAAAAGCCCACCCAAATATGAATGTGATAAATTTCCCACCAAAACAGTTGGAGTTAACAGTTAGGGTCATCTAAAGCAGTGTTTTTCAACCAGTGTGCCGCGGCACACTAGTGTGCCGTGAGACACGGTCAGGTGTGCCGCAAAGCTCAGAGAGAGGAAAAAAAACAAGAGAGAGAGAAAGAAAGCAAGAGAGAGAGAGAGAAAGAGCAAGAGAGAAAGAAAGAGCAAGAGAGAGAGAAAGCAAGCAAGCAAGAGAGATAGAAAAAAACAAGAGAGAGAAAGAAAGCAAAAGAGGGAGAGAAAGAAAGCAAGAGAGAGAGAGAAAGAGAAAGGGAGAGAAAAAGAAAGAACGAGAGAAAGAGAGGGAGGGAAGGTGGGAGAGAGAAAGAGAGCAAAAAAGAGGAAGGAAGGAAGGAAGAGAAAGAAAGGAATGGAGAGAGAAAAAAGAGGAAGGGAGAGAAAGATGGAGGGAGAGAGAAATAGAGCGAAAGGGAGGAAAAGAGAGAATTTTTTTTGTCCAAACTTTTTTTAGCCGCCCCCCCTCTCCACTCAATGTGCCCCATGGTTTTGTAAATGTAAAAAATGTGCCGCGGCTCAAAAAAGGTTGAAAATCAATGATCTAAAGGTTAGTTTCACTTTAGCAGGACTTAACACAACCATATATATTTTCAACACATAACAATTATCTTCCCCAAAGAAACCTCTAAAATATTTCTTCTGTATTCTCTTACTATATTTTATTCCAAACCATTCAACTGCTCTGATTTTTAATTCCATTGACCATATTTTTGGAGTATAAAACACATTGGAGTATAAGATACATCTTAGTTTTTGGAGAGGAAAATAGTGGTAAAGAATTCTGCCTACCAGGTAGTCATCTGGCTAGTTTTCTTAGTCTGGTCAGCTTCAGCACATTATTTCGCTGTTTCTGAGTACACACATGCACCTTTTATCCCCTGGTGGGGATAAAAAAACCAGCTTCTAAAGCACAGCTGATTGTTGAAGAGAGAAACAAAAGTGGAAGATCGCTTCACTTGCTAGCGCCTTATTAGGGCTGAAAAACAGCTTTGAAATAGCTACATTCTGAGCATAAGAGGCATCCAAATTTTCAGCTTCTTTTAGGGGAAGCTGAAAATGTCTGAAAAACATAGTACTTTGCTGAAAGCTGAGTTTTTGGGTCACTTTATCCACTTCTAAAACCACTTTGGTTTTCATCAAGATCATTCTGCATTTTCTCTCTCGCTTTTAGTTTTAACTGCTCCTTGCTGTCTTGGACTACTACAGTCTTTTATCTTTTTTTCTATACTCATTGTATTGTATTTCTGTGTCATCCTCATGTGCCATTATGTTGGTATTAGCTCTTAATGTTTACATTGATCAGTGATGGCGAATGTTTTTTTTCCTTGGGTGCCAAAAGAGCGTGCACATGCACTATCGTGAATGCGTGAGTGCTCACACCCATAATTCAATGCCTGGGGAGGGTAAAAACAGCTTTTCCCTGCTCCCCAGAAGTGATGGGGATGGCGATGGCTGGTGATGACGAACTTATGGCATGGCCATATCTGCTGGCACACAATCCGTTACCCAGCTGAGCTCCCCAGAAGGCCTCTGGAGGCCAAAAATGGCCTGTTTCCCAACTTCTGGTGGGCCCAGTAGGCTCGTGTTTCATCCTCCCCAGGCTCCAGAGGATTCCCTAGAGCAGGGGTCCCCAAACTTTTTACACAGGAGGCCAGTTCACTGTCCCTCAGACTGTTGGAGGGCCGGACTATAAAAAAAACTATGAACAAATCCCTATGCACACTGCACATACCTTATTTTAATGTAAAAAACAAAATGGGAACGTACTATTTGGGGGGGGAAAGAAGTCTGAGATTCATATATGTTTATGTTTTGTTTTTAATTTTCTTTTGTTAACATCTGATTGGTTATAAAAGGTTTTCTTGGTTTATAGAAAAATATATAAAAATATTTATAGAAAAATATATAAAGAAAGAAGAAAGCACTTTGGCATAATGGTTAAGTTAGAAATATAATTGGTGTTGTACTTTTAGAAGGAACATTAAGGAGGGAATTTAATTAAAAGAAAAGTATGTACCTGGATCACAACATTAGAAAAAAAAACTTTTGCAACTTTTTTGATGATTGATATTAGTTACTGACAAAATACTGCATTTTATTCAGGGAAAATTAGATGGTACATTGTATTGTTTGAATGTATGTTGAGAGAATTTTTTTAAAAAATTTACACCGCCCCCCCAAAAAAGTCCTTCCTTCCTCCACCCCTCAATTCATTTCATTCTTCCTTCCTTCCTTGTTCCCTCCATTTCTTCTTCTTTCCCTCCCTCCCTCCTTCCCTCCTTTCCACTTCTCTCTTCCCTCTCCCTTTTTTTCCTTCTGTCTCATTTGTTTTGTTTCCCTCTCCCTCGTTCTTTCCCTCCATCATTTTCTCATTTTTCTCTTTCTCTCTCTCACATTCCCTCCCCCTCTCACTTGTTTTCTCTCCCTCTCTCTCATGCTTTCCTTCTCTCTCTCTCCTTTTCTTCTCTCTTCCTTCCTCTCTTCTTTTTTTTTCTGCCCTGCAACGCGCCGCGAGCCAGTCGGCTGCAAGCAGAAGCTCCAAGACAGTGGCACCAACGTCGGGTCGCAGTACATTGCTGGCGCTGCGCTGGGCCTGGGCACAGGGCTGGCACTGGCCCGCTGGCTGGGCCGGGACGGAGGTGCCAGCCCCATGTCCAGCGCAGCGCCAGCAATGTACGTAACACATCAAGCCGCCGGCGCCGGTGCCTTGCAGCCAACCGCCCCACCGCCGCCTTACGGCTACTGCTTAGTGCCCCCCCCCGCTCGACCCACATTTGGCGGCGCCACCTTCGCGGCTTGCCCTGCTGCCCCGCGCCCGCCAGAGCTGCCCAGTGCAGCCGAAGCCCGGGGCAGAGTAGGCGGCGGTGGCTGCTTCAGGCCCGCCCCCAAGCTGAGCTTCCTTTGGCTTCCTTCGATGCAAAGCTGCAAAGCTCACCTGCCGCCTCGAAGGAAGCCAAAGGAAGCTCAGCTCAACGAGGACCGGGTGTTGGTCCCTTGAAGCTGCAGCCGCCGCCGCCCACCAAGGAGTTCCCTTCGCCCGAACGGAGGCGGCGGCGGCGAGCTCAAGGAACCAAGAGCCGGTCTTTCTCCGTGCTGAATTGTTGCAGCTTCTGAGGCCGCCTCCGCCTCCAGGCGAAGGGATCTCCTCGGTAGGCGGCCTCGGTCCGAAAAGGACCGACTGTTGGTCCCTTGGCGGAGGCAGAGGCGGCCTCAGAGGCTGCAACAATTCAGCACCGAGAAAGACTGGCTGTTGGTCCCTTGAGCCCGCCGCCGCCACCTCCGTTCAGGCGAAGGGATCTCCTCGGTGGGCGGCGGCGGCGGCAGCTTCAAGGGACCAACAGCCGGCCCTCGTTGAGCTGAGCTTCCTTTGGCTTCCTTCCTTTCTCCACCAAGGAGATCCCTTCGCCCGAACAGAGGCGGCGGTGGCGGGCTCAAGGGACCAAGAGCCGGTCTTGTTTACTGCCCCCTCCAGACGCTCTTGCAGGGCTTCCAGGCTCCCCGCGGGCAGCGAAGAAGCAAAAAAGCAGCACTCTCCCGCTCTCTCTCTCCCTCTCTTTCTTGCGTTATTTCTCTCTCACACTCCCTTTCTATGTCTCCCTCTTTCTCTCTCTCTCTCTCCCCCTCTCTGCAGCAGACCCCCCACACGCCAAAAGTGCCCAAGCGCGCGCAAACCTCACCGGTGCAAAAAAAAAAAAAAGCAAAAAAGCGGCACTGGAGGGACAAAGACGGTCTGCAGCTGAGCGTCTGGAGGAGGAGGAGGCGGAAAGCCAGTGGGCGGGGAGGAAAGCAATTGGCCAATTTCTTTCTCAGAGGAACTGTTGCTGCTCTGCCATAGGGTGCTTTCCTCCCCGCCCTCCTGGCTTTCCTCTTCCTTGCCGCCGCCAGACGCTCGGCAGCAGAGTGGAGATGACATTCGGAACTTAGTATATTATAGATGGTAAAATCTCGTACGCTGCCACGGGCCGGGTAAATGACCTCAGCGGGCCGCATCCGGCCCGCGGGCCGTAGTTTGGGGACCGCTGCCCTAGAGCCTAGGAAAGGGTAAAAATGCCTTCCCTCACCCCCCCGGAGACTTTCTGGAAGCCAAAAACACCCTCCCAGAACCTCTGTGCAACCTAAAAATCAGCTGGCCAGCACATACATACATGTTGTAGCTGAACTAGGGCAACGGCTCGCAAGCCAGCAGATATGGCTCCGTGTGTCACCTGTGGTACCCGTGCCATAGGTCTGCCATCACTGACATAGATAGATTTTCTCCATGACAATCTATTCTTAACCTGTACTTTTGGTCTTCCAATGTTGCTCTCAACTGCCACAGAGTCCATCTGTCTTCCATCTTCATTTTTGCTTTCCATCCACTGTCTCCAGCATTAGAGGCTTCTCCAGTGAATTGTGCAATGGGTGCAGAGCAGGATCATTTGAACCTGGTCATTTGTGCCTTGAGTGAGAACTGAAAGTTGATTTTTTTTCATGATCCATTTGTTTGTTTTCTTGGATGTCGAGAGTATTTTCAGGACTCTTTTCAAAAATGAAGTTCAAAAGTATCAATATTTTCTCTATCCCACTTTTTCAAAGTCCAATTTAAGCTGCCATTGAGTACAGTACAACAGAGAACACCATTGCTTGCACAATTTTAATCTTCACATTTATTACTACAATTCTCTTAATGGCAGAGTATCATTTATTACTATAATTCTTTTCTCCTTTACTTTGATATTCCACTGAGCATCCCATTTGAGTGACTCCACACATTTCCATGGTTGTGACTTAAAGTGCCATGGTTTCCACATCCTCTTTCCAAAACAATGTGTGTCTTAACACATTTTCATGTGGCATGCTTTCCCTTGTTCTATTTCCCCTTTTGTTTGATTTACTTCTTTTGTTTTCTTCTATCCCCCCCCCAGTATATTCTTGATACTATATTAAAAAAATGGTCATACAGAATGGTCATCCTTCACCAATTTTCATAATAAACGATCAGAAAATTCTCACTTTGGGAGTTAGTCATTTGACATATATTAGGGCAGTGTTTTTCAATCAGTGTGCCGTGGCACACTAGTGTGCCGCGAGACATGGTCAGGTGTGCCACGAAAAAGGAAGCTCAGATTCCAGTCCCGCAACTTTTTGCTGAGAGAGAGAGAGAAAGCAAGAGAGAGAGAGAAAGAGAGAGAGAAAGAGTGAGAGAGAAAGAAAGCAAAAGAGAAAGAGAGAGAAAGCAAGCAAGAGAGAGAGAGAGAGTGAGAGAGAGAGAAAGAAAGAAAGCAAGAGAGAGAAAGAGAAAGAAAGCAAGATAGAGAGAAAGAAAGCGAGAGAGAGAGAGAAAGAGAAAGAGTGAGAGAGAGAGAAAGCAAGAGAGAAAGAGAGAAAGAAAGCAAGAGAGAGAGAGAGAGATAAATGAGCAAAAAGGAGAGGAAAAAAGAGAAATGAAAAAATGATTGAGACAGAGAATGAGAGGCAACAGAGAGAAACAAAAGAGAGAGAGAAGTGACTCTTGATTTAAAGCATATGATAAAAAGCACCCAAAGAATAAAAGACAAAAAAACCCCAGCCCTCACCTGTTTTTGGAAAGGGTTCAAGAGTGTGTATACACATACACACACAAGGGTGGGGAGGAGACAGGGATGGAAAAAGAGAGGAAAGTGTCTTAGGGTGTCATTTTGGTTGGTGGTGTGCCCCAGGATTTTAAAATGTAAAAAATGTGCCGCGGCTCAAAAAAGGTTGAAAATCACTGTATTAGGAAGAATAGACCTATCCTCAGATATTCCTCAGTCATCATGCCAATTTATTTCTGGGTCTCCAAAGGACCCAATTTTTTTTTGTACTTTCTCATCTTGTTCCCACCCCTCTCCTTCATGTGCGCTAACATAATAATGTTTTCCACTGGATTTAATTCATTCAGAGTGTTGCATAATTTCCCCCAAAATGTCATGTGTAGTTCTTTCATTTATAACCATTCCATGAAGTTTCTGTGTAAATATGTCATCACATAGGTAGTACTTGAGTTCTTGCTTAATGACCTCCTTTTTTAGTGACCATTCACACTTATAACAGTGATGAGAAAATAACTTTGCAACTAACTTTTGTATTTGTAACCTTTGCAGGTCTGAAAGCAAAGGTGAGATTATGATTGTAAACTTGCAGCTGCAATTTCATTTTGTGATTCTGTTGCTTGTTGACCAAGTTGCCAGTCCCAATTGTGGTTGCTAAACGAGGGCTACCTACCATACTTTTGGAGTATAAGACGCACATTTTTACCCCCAAAAAGAGGATAAAAACTTGGGTGCATCTTATACACCACATGTAGTCCTACCCATCCACCCTACCCTTTGGTCTCTGCCTGCCAGCAGTTTACCTCCTTGCAGCAAACAGCAGCAGAGTCTGCTTAGCACAAGCCACTGATTATCTGCCTTTCAACACTCAGCTGATTGATTGAAGTTGCTGGCAAGCTCATGTGCTAAAATGAAACTAAAGATTCACTGAGGCAAATTGCTAGAGGGATCAGACTGTGCTGAAACTGGCTGGCTGTTTTTTGCTGCAAGGAGGGAAGTCAATAACTATAAATGCCTATGTTCAAATTATTAGAAAAACTGCTTTATTATTAACTGAACAAAATGAAGAACCTTTTTAAAATAAATGCTTGATTTGAAGAGACCAAGTGCTATTGTAATTAGCAATAGCAGAGAATAACTATACAGTGATACCTTGTCTTATGAACTTAATTGGTTCCAGGACAGGTTTGTAAGGTGAAAAGTTCGTAAGATGAAACAATGTTTCCTATAGGAATCAATGGAAAAGCGATTAATGCGTGCAAGCCCAAAATTCACCCCTTTTGCCAGCCGAAGCGCCCATTTTTGCACTGGTGGGATTCTCCTGAGGCTCCATGGGAAACCCCACCTCCGAATTTCCACGTTTTTGTAATGCTGCAGGGGAATCCCAGCAGGGGAATGCCAGCATTGCAAAAATGGGCACTTCGGCTGGCAACGGAAGTCCGGAGGCGGGGCATCCCAGCGGCGGGGGCGGGTTCGTAAGGTGAAAATAGTTCGGAAGAAGAGGCAAAAAAAGCTTAAACCCCGGGTTCGTATCTCGAAAAATTCGTATGATGAGGGGTTCGTAAGACGAGGAATCACTGTACTTCCAGAAAACCATATGAAATTTAAAGATTTGTAAAAGTATAATTTGAAATGTAACAGTGTCCCTTTTAGTATTAAGATAAGGCAGCTGAGTTAAACCCTGATTTAGTCATGTTTGGAGTAGAATTATATAAATAATTGGGAAGAGTTAGTGTGACTACATTTAAGAAAACTTTCTGGCATTAATATATTGCCATAATGTACATTTCTCCAATTCTTTTCTATTACTATACATGCTCAGAAATACAGAGCAGACAGTGTATATCATCTGTGCTGCTTGCTATTTGGAAGAGAGGCAGAGGCCTTTTTTCCTTGTTTTCCTCCCCCAAAACCTACCATAAGTTGTGTCTTATACTCCGAAAAATACGGTAGTATTAGTCTGCAATCTTATGCTCCCTTACAATAATTTGATGGTCCCTATGTTTTGTGGATTTTCTCCTCCAGGTCTATAAAAAGACTTCTAATGACAGAGAAATTCTATAAAGGAATCTCTTTGCCAGCTTTCTGGACTGACATGTCTGACATTGGAAATAGCAACTTGCCAAGAAATACAAAAAAAGATTAGGTGGGAAGGGGGATAAAACCAAGAAAAGGAGGTGCTAGATTTTTAATCCAACAGGCTTCTAACCCTTCTTGGAATTCTGACATGTTCCTACCTAGCAAGTAGGTAGTCTGAATATTTTTTATCACTGTGAGAGGAACATGAGCCATGAAAAATGGTTTGGGGCTTTGTTTGGTCAAGTGATGCGCGCATATTTCTGTCTTGATTTCCACCTGCTAAGTGGAAATAGCTCTGAGAGCACCGGTCGTCTCTGAGCCATAAAGTCTGAGTGCTTTGAAATGGGAGACAGAATTGCTATATAAATGATAGAATTGGATACTTTTAAAAATACACTGCCTTCATTAAGTGTAATAATTTAGGGCAAGTAGTGCATGATCCAGATGCTGGAGATTTCTCCCTGGATTAATTTCACATTCATTTAAAATATAAATGTGGCATGGATAATAAAAAGAGAAAAAAAATTGAAATCCAAGGCATAAATGCATGTGCTTAATTTAAAATAAATAACATCTACAGCATATTTACCAATAGTTGCCTAATTCCTGATTTTTAGCTCACTCTTGGGATACTGTCCTGTGCCAGCTTGTTTAATTTTTTTTAAAAAGCTTGTTAATTTAAAAAATGCTCTCACAGGTACATATCACATGATGTTTTCACATTAAATTAAATGCAAATTAGATCTCAGCTAATCTCTTGCAAATTAGGTTTTGCGGGTGAGCGTTGCATGCCCAAGTCACACAATCCGTGTTTGTGGCACTTCTGCTGTTATTCTTTTCAGCTCTCAAGAAGTGTGATGCCAAGAGGAAGAGGGGAAAGAACAGGCAGCTTGACAAAACAAGAAATACAGAAATAATGAGTTAGAAAGGAAGCTGCATATCCAAAAACAGATGATATATTAATTTTGTTTAAAATCCAATGACATCAAATCAAGGAGATCCTAGCGCACCATTAAAAATATATGTAGAGAGAAAAAAAGCAGTTGATCAGATGTCGGCTTCCTATCTTGTGCTAATTCACTATGCAGTTCAACTTTACCACACTATGCTACATAAACCTGGTTACTATGTGTTGTGGTTAGCTCTGGCCCAGCTCCTGCCCCAAGGAATGTGGAGGTGCATGTGGGGGAGACATCCACATGCTGCAGGCCTGTTTTGCTCCCAGTAGAACCTGCTGACGAAGTCTCCTCTGACCAAGGAAGTGTGAGTGACAGGGAAGAGGGGAGTTTGGCAGACATCCCAGGAGGAGATCAGTCATCTGTATCATCCCTGGATTCTGAACAAGAATTAATGACATATCCATGCATGCATAGAGTGATGCATAGGAGACAACAACTGAAGGATTATTACAAGAGAAAATGAGGCCACCTGTGGTTGGGGAGGCTGCTGTAATTAGTGCTACAGATAAAAGTGTTGCCTGGTGTTTTAGCCTCATGGCAGTTTATCTGATTCATTGTTTCGTCAAGATCGTGGTTTTTGCTGCTCAGGATTGTGTGTGTGGACTCTCTGGACTTTAGAATTGGACTCAATTTCCCAGTTATTGGGTGAGCAATTGGACTGCATTTAACCTGTGCCTTGTGTGTACCAGAAAATCCCTTTGACATTTAAAAAGGGAGCTGTTTCTGTTTTTCTGTTTATAAAAACTTTTGGATTTTCCTTTTATCATGTGGTGTCTTCCTGGACTAATTACCCTGTAATTACGGGCGGTTGAGACACGCCGGCAGAACACTATGGTTTGTGAATCATATCTTTTGATATTAACTGGTATGTGAATTCAGACATGCATGGAATACTGAGAGAGAGAGAGAGAGAGAGGAAGAGAGAGAACACAAAACTGACCGAATATGATTGTTCTGTTTCAAATACCCACAAAACCTCCTCCCAGAAGATAACAAGGAAAACAGATCATGAAAGGGTTGCATAGCATTCCAGACAATCCTACAGACCTTGCTCAAGAAATGCTTATATGCCAGTGATGGAGAACCTATGGCATGGGTGCCATAAGTGGCACATATCTGCTGGCACATGAGATGTTGCCCTAGCTCAGTTCCAGAGTGCATGTGTGTGCCAGCCAGCTGATTTTTGACTCGCACAGAGGCTCTGGGAGGGCATTTTTGGCTTCCAGAGAGCTTCCAGGGGGATGGAGGAGGGAGTTTTTACCCTCCCCTGGCTCCAGGGAAGCCTTTGGAGCCTGGGGAGGGCAAAACACGAACTTACTGGGCCTAACAGAAGTTGGGAAACAGACCATTTGTGGCCTCCAGAGGGTGGGGGAAGCTGTTTTTGAACCAATCAACATTCAGCGGGGACACAACACCATGGACTGGTTGGGGACCCCTGCTTTAAGTAAGATCCAGTCAACTAATTTGTGATATAAATGTTTGGCATAGAGCTTGCCTTGCTATACTTAAAAGGATAATGATCTTATAATTAACAGGCAGGTGCCCTTTCAATAAGTAGGTACTATGAGAAGTAGGCCCAAATCCTCTGGGATTTGTGCAGTGACCAGTATAAATAAACAGCATAGAACAAAATAACTTTATTGTCACTTTGAATGTATACTAATCAGCATCGCCTCCAATATACACTATATAATCATGACAGAATAAATAAATGCATATAAAAATATGCATATAGGCACCTATATCATATGACAGAAAGAAAGAACACAGTCTAGTTCCAATGTATACATGTACATGATAAGAAATAGCAGGAAAGCAAGAACTGGGGTCAACCATTTTGAATTGTTAGCGTATTTTTCGGAGTTTAAGACATACTTTTTCCCTCCTAAAAGAGGCTGAGATTTTGGATGTGTCTTATACTTCAAATGTAGCCCCACCCACTCATCAGCCTCCACGTGTCCTCTTCCTGGCCGCAGAGATTGCCACTGACAATGGCTTTTGTTTTTGGGCTCCGCATGTTGCATTTTCAGCCTTTAAATGCTCACACGGTGGCCAAAATGGCTACTTGGAACAGCTGCTGCCCTTCAATGCTTTGCCTGCTTTAGTCACTAGAGCTCCCTCCGAGGATCAGCTGTGCTTTTGAAGCTGTTTTTCAGCCCAAAATTGCTGCTCCCTCTGACAATCAGCTGTACTTTAGAAGCATAGCCCCAACCGCCCCCAACCCGAAAACCAGCAAATGAACACATGTGCTGAAACAGACTCCCCCCTATTTTCCTCCCCCAAAACTAAGGTGCATCTTACACACCGGTGCATTTTATATTATGAAAAATATGATATGTAACATTTCAGCATTAATACAAATAATTGCTTGGAGCTTTACCAAGCTGTAGTTGATTCGAAAAATTCCTTATTTCAGCAGCTGAGATTGGGATCTAATTGGGATTTAAGTCGAATATTGAGATTTAAGTCGAATTTAGGGGATTTTTCTTGTGAATATATGAAATAAACAAAATATTAAAAAGTTATGACATGTATGTAGTTACTTACCAAACACATCTAAATTATATTAAAGTAACCAAAACATCTTTACAATCCCCAAGGCATGTCAAAACTTTTGAGCACCCCTAATGTGTGAAATTGAAAGTTGAAAAATTAACCCTCCTAACAGAAATATTGAGAAATTACTTGATTCTGTGCATATAAGAGAAGAAATTATTGATTTAATCTAAGAAAACTGCTTGAATGTAATCACTGTATAAGTATGTGATTGTTGTACAGTATACATTATTTTAAGTAATGGTGTGTATGGGGTGTTCAGGAGGGGTAGCACCTCTGGTGTAGGAGCATGTCATGTCCTTTTACCGCAGCCCATTTTAGGGCAGCTTTAAGGGCAGATTGCTCACCTTTGGTCCCCATCTGTCACTCAGCTCTCACCTGTGGCTCCCAGTAGCTGTAAAATGCGCAGCGGCCACACCCTGGGCAACAGCTCTGACATGCTGGCCAAATCAGGTTGAGAGTAGCCATTGGGTCATTGACCTTTGGTGAGATAGGGACTTGTCTATCTCGAGCATGTGAAGACAGGTTCTGGAGGACTGAGCGGATGAAATCGACTAGATTAGGACAATGGTCAAGGCAGGTCTCTGCAAGCGATGTGGCATACTAAGAGCATGGCAAGACACAAAAGACGTCCTGGTCAACCACTGCACCCAGACCATTTCCAACTGTCTTGACTGTTGTCCTGCTATTAGAGCAAGATGGAATCTGGGAAGAGAGAGTAGGGCTGACTATGTGCACCTCTCCCTCACTTTAATCCAATTCACATGCAAGTCTTGACATCCCCTCTAAGATGTCACGGTCCTCTTCAAAAACAATGGAGGAACATCATTTTAAGTAATGGTTTGCCTTGTGTTGATTGAATATATAGTTATAATTGTTGACTGAATGTTTACATTATATTAGCCACAATTAATCAAAACACATAAAGTTTTAACTTCTGTTAAACTTAGCCTAAACACAGATTAAAACTATAATTCAGCATCTAAATATGTACTGCTTTCTCCTAAACTAATATGAAAGAGTGACTTTATATTGTTTCTCCCAGCCAATTGATTTTGATTAAGTGTCATTAAGTTGGTGTCAACTCTCAGCAATAATAATTTATTTTCTCTATGACGATATGTCCCTAATCTTTGTGTTGTGTTACATGCAAAGTTATGGAATCAATTATAAACCAATCCATCATTCTCCACTTAAAGACAAATAATTTGCTAACTGACAAATAGTTTGGCTTTAGAAAAAAACTCATCCTGTAATTTACAACTTTTGCACTGTAAAAACCTTTTGACTATGTCTTGATTAAGGTAAAGCTGTTGATGCAATTTACACAGATTTTTGTAAGGCTTTTGATACAGCAGTACATGATAAATTGCTGTTGAAATTAAACTCTTGTGGCATTTCTGGACCTTTGCATAAGTGGATTGTTGCTTTCCTGTCTAATATATTGTGGAAAGTCAGAATAGGGAACTCACTGTCTAATCGTGCATCAGTTAATAGTGGTATCCCACAAGGCAATATTTTAGGTCCCACACTTTTTTTGCTCTATTTCAATGATTTATGTGGGTTCTTTTTGCCTATGGCGTACAATTATTCAATTCTACAGATAATTCTCTTTACAAAGTGATCTGGACTATGTGGCTGAATGGTCATTTGTTTGGCAAATTCAAATTTCAATTAATATATGCTCTGTTTTACATATTGGTAAATGTAATCAAGTATAAGCTAGGTGGCATCGATCTAGCAGAGGATCCTCACTTTGTTAAGGACCTAGGGATACTTATCGCTGATGATTTATGCTCCAAAGTTCACTGTAACAGTGTTGCAAAAAAAAGCATTAAGAGTTGTAAACTTAATTTTGAGCAGCTTTTTTTCTAGAAACATTGTACTGCTAATTAGAGCTTACAAAAGTTATTCTAGACCAATTTTAGAATATTGTTCAACTGTTTGAAATCCCCACCATATATCTGACATCAGTACAATGCTACTAGGCTCAAAATTCTCAGTTTGGATAACTTAGAACTGTGTTGCTGGTAGGTATTGCATAGAAAATTATACGTAGTAATGTATTACCTGTAAATTACTTTTTTTGTTTTAATCGCAATAATATTCTTGTGAACAACCACTTTAAACTCAATGAAAAACATTCTAAATTTGACTGTAAAAATATTATTTCTGTAACAGAGTTGGAGTCTGGAATGCCCTACCTGATTCAGTTGTCTCAGCTACAAATTTTCAGTTTCAGTCACAAATTTATTTATTTGGACCTTACTTCATAATTAAGTGTTTAATAGAGGGAGTGTGTATAAGTGAACTAATATGCCTATAATCTCTGTCATTGTATTTTTATTTTCTTATTCTTGTTCACATTTTAGTTTAATAAATTCCAATAAATAAATAAATAATGTGGTTTATTGTTGTTATTATTATTATTATTATTATTATTATTATTTATTAAATTTGTATGCCGCCCCTCTCTGCAGACTCGGGGCTTAAGTTTTACTTAATAGACCATTGTTAAATACTGTATTTTTCAGAGTATAAGATGCACCTTTTCAACCCCCAAAGAGGGTGAAAACCTGGGTTGTCTTATATACCGAATGTACCCCACACCCACCCAGCCACCCACACCCTTTGGCCTCTGTCTCCCAGCCATTTACCTCCTTGCAACAAACAGAACAGACCCTGTTAAGCCAAGCAACTCACTATCAGCTTCCCGACGCTAAGCTGACTAAGGCTGCAAGGCAAGCCACGTGCTAAAATGAAAGTGAAAAGTGCAGCTTTAGCTGTAAGGAGGCAAATTGGGAGCAAGGCAAAGGCAGAATTTTATTTTCTTGTGTTAATCATTTGAGTCTGGATGCAAAGAGGTAAGTCAAAAACTATAAATGTTTATAGAATGTTCAAATTATTAGACTTATTTTTTAAAGACTGTTTTATTATTGTTGTAGGCAACTTAACAAAATGAAGAAGCTTTTTAAAATAAATACCGGATCAGAACAGGCCCAGTGCTATGGTATCTTCTTTTAAATAATAGAGAATAATGTATACCTCCAGAAAGCCACGTCAGTTTTAAAGATGTGTAAAATTATAATCTGAAATGTAATAGTGTCCTGTTTTAGTACTAAGATAAGGCATCTGAGTTAAACCTTGACTTAATCATGTTTGGAGTAGATCTATTTAAATAATTGGGAGGAGTTAGTGTGATTACATTTAAGAAAACTTTCTGGCATGAATATACTGCCAAAATATATATTTCTCCAATTCTTTGCTATTTTTACAGGTCAGGTTCACATGTACAGAAATACACAGCAAACAGTGTATATCATCTGTGCTGTTTGCTCTTTGGCAAATTGCTGGGAGGCAGAGGCCTTTTTTTCTTGTTTTCCTCCCCCCAAACTAAGGTGCGTCTTATACTCTGAAAAATACAGTAGCCATGGCCAGATGATAGATGAAATATGCATGCCTGCCCAGTCCTTTTGGATGATAGAATGTAATACAAGTAGTCTGACATGATCGGGGTGGGTTGTTTACCTTTTCCTACTGGTGCCTTGCATGCGCATCTCAATGTTTCACACTTGTGCACGCTCCCAGCATGATTTTGTTTCTGCGCATGCACAAAGGGATGATTTTCCTTCTGTGCATGCTCAGAACCCACCACTGCTTGTGACCACAACTGAGCGCAAAATTTTCATTGCTAAGTGAGTTGTTAGGGGATTTTGCCCCATTTTACAACCATTCTTGCCACAGTTGTTAAGAGAAGCATTGCATTTGCTAATTTAGTAACGCCATTGTTAAGTGAATCTGGATTACACATTGCTTGTCAGAAAGTGGCAAAAAGTGATCACATGACCCCAAGACCCTCATAAATATGAGCTAATTGCCAAGTACAGTGGTACCTCTACTTAAGAACTTAATTTGTTCCGTGACCAGGTTCATAAGTAGAAATGTTCTTAAGTAGAAACAATTTTTCCCATAGGAATCAATGTAAAAGCAAATAATATGTGTAAACCCATTAGGAAAGAAATAATTACTCTATTTTTCTACTTTAAAATTTTTGACATTATTTTTACTTTCTTTTTACCCTTGTTTTTGGACTTGATGGGACTATTTTTCTGCGTTATAATAGAGGTGTAAGGATATCTTTTATATTTTTACTTTTTTCTGCCTTTTCTATAAAATAAAGAGACTTGGATTATTTTATAAGTATTTGAATTTGGAAATTACACTGGACATTGGTTTTGGATTTATTCCTATCTTTCTTGGATAATTTTATTGGAACATAATTTAGGTTCACTTTAATTGGATTTATTGTTAGAAATATCCTTTTTTTTCTTCTTCTATGGACTAAGTGGAACTATTTTTTTTTCTTTTCTTAACACAAATTTGGAGGCGTAAGGATACTTTTTGTGCTTGTCTTTTCTCTCCTTGTTCTTTTTTTCCTTTTTATACAATAAGAAGATACTTATTTTAACTGGACGTTATATTGGATATTACATTGGACATTTGCTTGGACATTTTTGAGATTTTTATCAAAGCATAACTTATATTTGGTATTTTTTGGACTTAATAGTTTCCTTTCTTTTTTGCTATTTTTTCTACCTGTTGGATTTTTCCTTTAGATTTTTTAGATCTTCTCCTTTTTTACCCTTTCTTAGTTAATAATCATTACTATTGTATTGTTATTATTTTCTTTATATATATCCTTTCATATTTTCTTTTTCCCTTTTCTCTTTTAAAGAAATTTTTCCAGTTTTTTTTTCTTCTTCCCTATCACTTTCCTCTCCTTAAAGAAATCTCCCTACCTTTTTACTTTTTTTCTTCCTTATCTCCCTTTTTCTCTCTCTCCCTTTTCTATCTCTGATCTTTAATTATCATTAATTTTTAATTATTATTAATTTTTCCCCCTTTTTTCCCTTTTAAAATCACATTTATATTATTTCTTTCTTTTAGTATTAAATAGCTATGTGCTAGAATATTGGTTTCTTCCTTTCCCCCCACCTGACCCCCCCTTTAAGGAGCCTAGGTACTTACTGAAATATTTTTCTACCTTTCCCCCCTTCTTTCTCTTTCTCTGTCTTTTCCATTTTCCTTTCCAATTAAACCAAAATAATTAATTACAACATCAATTGAATTGAATTGATATACTCAATTTCCCTATTTTTTGTTTTCTTTGTTCCATTTTCCATTTAAGAATATATAAGATTTAGATTAAAATAATTTTTAAAATAAAATAATAACAGTGATTTTGCATGATGAAAGGTTCCCACAGGACACAGAGTGTGACTTCAGTGACTACATTAACATCGCGAAAACAACCAACTACTCCCATCCCAACCTCTTCACCCAGGGTCTCCCCAACTTCATCACCGTTACAACAAAGGACCATACCCACAATGTTGGCCAAAGAGAAAGAAAAAGACAAGCCTACGATGGACCTTAGCCTCCAGATTATTCAAGAAGCATTAGCAGACATCAAGGCATTACAAACCCAGGCAAAAACTGAAAGTGACACAAACAAAGAAGAAATGAAAACCTACTTATAAGAACTGAGGCAAGAGATGAAGGAGATGAAAGATGAAATTAAAAAAGAAATTGCGGAACTTAAAACTGAATTAACTGAAGTAAAAGGAAATGTTGTCGTAATGGATGGTTGTCGTAATGGATGTCGTAATGGATGGTTTCTCCTCCCGGAGGCGCGCTCGGCGCTCGCTGCAGCCGAAGATCCTGGTTTCCTCTTTCCGTGGGCAGCGGACGAAGGAACCTTCCCTGGGTCTTCCCCCGCTGCAGCGAGCGCCGAGCGCGCCTCCGGGAGGAGAAACTCAAAGCGCTGCAGACAGCGAGCGGGTTGCCTCCGGGTCTGGGCTCTTGCGCTTTGCGTTGGGCGAGGCGGCGGCTGGCGCCGTTCATTGACTCTTCTTCTCCCTTCCTGGCGACCTCGGCGGCGAAGGATGGAAGAGCGGGGAAGAAGAGGAGGAGGAGGGAGAAGGAGACACGGCCTGGGGGATCGGAGCCGGCCTGGGGGGGCTTTCCAGCAACCCACGAGCCCGGGTTGGGGGCTCGTGGGTTGCTGGAAAAGCCCCCCCAGGCCGGCTTCGATCTTTTAAAACAGGCGTGCCGCTTCTCCGCTGACTCCTGGCGAACTTCCCCGCTTTAGGAGTCAGGAGAAGACCCAGGGAAGCCGCCCAGCAGCTGATTTGCCCGGCCCATCTACGCATGCGTGCCCATAGAAAAAAAAAGGGCACGCATGCGCAGATGGTGTTTTGACTTCCGGGTTCAAAAATCGCAAATTACCCTGTTCGCAATGGTTGGGGACGCAATAACCGGGGGATCACTGTATTGACAATAGGTAAATTACCAAAAACCTGGTCAGAAACTTTAATAACTTTAATACATAAGGCTGATACTCAGAAAGAAAAAATCGAAAATTATAGACCCATATCATTATTGAACGTTGATTATAAAATCTTTATATCAATATTTGCTAATAGACTTAAAAGTATTATGAATAATATGATACATAGTGATCAAAATGGATTCTTACCAGGAAGACAAATCAAAAACAATTTAAGAATAATAGTTAACACTCTGGAATACTATGAGCAGCATCCAGAAAAGCAAATGGCACTTATATTTTTGGATGCCAAAAAAGCATTTGACAACGTGGATTGGAATTTTATGAAAATACAATTAAATAAGATGGAAGTAGGAACAATTTTTTTTAATATAATAGACGCTATATATTCTGAACAAACTGCTAAAATTATTATAAACAGTGAACAGACAGAAAAAGTAGTTATACAAAGAGGAGTAAGACAAGGTTGCCCAATATCACCATTGTTATTTATTCTAACTTTAGAAGCATTGTTGATAAAAATAAGAGCGGATAAGGAAATAAAAGGATTGGAAATCAGAAAGGAAACTTATAAAATACAAGCATTTGCTGATGATGTAGTGTTTGTTTTGGATGACCCAATAGAATCTATTTTAAACTTAACAAATGTGATCGAAGAATATGGGAAAGTCGCAGGATTGAAAATAAACAAGGAAAAGACACAGATATTAACAAAAAATATGACTGAAACACAGAGAAAATATTTAGGAGAATTATCAAACATGAAGATCACGAAAAAAGTTAAATATTTAGGGATATGGATGACTTCTAAAGCCTTATCCTTAAAAAAATGATAATTATTTAAAATTATTAAGTCAGATTAAAAAAGACTTAGAAATATGGAGCAATTTTCAATTATCACTTGTAGGAAGAATCTCCACAGTTAAAATGAACATTCTTCCAAAAATATTGTTTCTTTTCCAAGTGATCCCAATAAATCCAGGTACGAAATTCTTTGCTGACTTGAATAAGATAATAAAAAAATTTATTTGGCAAGGCAAAAAAATCAAGAATAAAACAAAATTCACTAGAAGATAGCAAGGAAAGAGGAGGCCTAGGTCTCCCAAATTGGAAACTATATTATCATGCCACAGCCTTGACATGGCTAAAAGAATGGCTGACACTAGAAAATCAAAGATTGCTCAATCTAGAAGGTCACGACCTGATGGTCGGATGGCACGCATTTGTATGGTATGACAAATTAAAAACTCACTCATATTTCAAAAACAATGTTATTAGGAAAGCATTAATAGAAGTGTGGAATGAAATAAAGAAAAATCACTTTTTAGTTATGCCAGAATGGGTTTCACCCTTTGAAGCTATTGTACACCCGAATCTTAAAGGAAAAGGTAAGATCTGGAAATATAGTGACTTGTTAGATAACCAATTAAAACTAAGAACAAAACAAGAGTTATACGAGTTAGGTATAGATTTAGATTGGTGGCATTATATGCAGATTAGTTCTAGATACCAAATAGACATAAAGACTTATATTTTCAAAAAAGAAAATAATGTATTGAGTAAATTATTATTCCAAAGTCAAACAAAGACAATTGGAAATGTTTATAAATATTTATTAAATCATAGAACGATAGGCTGGATATTGAAAGATAATATGATCAGTTGGTGCAAAAATTTTGGTAAAGAGATTGATTTAGATACTTGGGAAAAGGTATGGAAGTATAATTGGAAAATAACAAAATCAATCTCGTTCAAAGAAAATCAAATTAAGATGTTTTATAGATGGCACCTTCCACCATACAGAATTTCTAAAATGTTTCCATCTGTATCGCCTATTTGTTGGAAATGCAAAAAAGAAGTTGGCACATATTATCATGCATGGTGGACCTGTTCTGAGACAAAAATATTTTGGAATAAAGTAGAGAATTGGATAAATGAAATAACAAAGGAGAAGATCAAAAAATCTCCTGAATTTTTCCTATTGGGTATTTCAAATATAAAGTATAAAAAAGAAATTTACTATTTAATAATACATATATTGGTGGCGGCACGAATAACATTTGCACAGAAATGGAAAGAAAAGACGATACCGAAAGATACGGAGGTATTTAAAAAAATTATAGAATGTGCAGAATTAGACATGATGACTAAACGTTTGAATAACCAAACTGAAACAGAATTTTACAAAATATGGGATAAAGTATATGATTGGTGGAATGTTAAAAATAGTACAAAAAATTAAATATATAAGAATAAATGACTATTTGAAAATTATAAGATAGAATTAAATAGTTTATATGATAACTAACTTAGAAGTGTTTATTTTATTTTATTCTTGTATTACTAATAACTTGTTTATTGTTCTTCATATATATGTATATATATATATACAAGCATATTATCTTTAAAAAAACATAAAGAAATTTAATTAATGATTTTAATCCTAAAAACACAAAATTAAATTTAATGATAAAGTAATCTGCTAAGATCTGGTAATAGTTATAGTTTTTTATATTCTGTATTAGGTAGACTTCTACGATAAGCGGAGCAATGGTAGCTCCTTAAATGTTCAATGTTGTATGTTTTTGTTTGTCTTTTTTTTTGAAAATAATAAAAGAAGGTGAGGTGAACGTCGCCTTTTGCCTTTCTGCACCCAGATGCTCCGGGAGGCAACCTCGCGCCATGTATATAGGAGGCAGTGCGAGGGAGTCACCACAGTGAAGTGGTTTATTCCCTCTCCAAGTGCCCAGAGAAAGGAAAACGCTCCGTTCGCTCTGGGCTGCCAAAGCCTCCTTAAGCACCACCTCCTCTGGCAACCCAGAAAAGCCCGAGATGGCCAGGATTAAAGGGGGAATGGCAGGAAACTGGCCGGGCCTTTGTGCTGCTCTCAAATTTCCTGGGAATTTTTTCCGGACTTGGGTTCTTAAGTAGAGGCAAAAAAATCTTGAACACCCAGTTCTTATCTAGAAAAGTTCTTAAGTAGAGGTGTTATTAAGTAGAGGTACTACTGTATCTGAATTCTGATTATATGACCATGGGGATGCCGCAACAGTTGTAAGTGTGGAAAATAGTCATTGGTTGCCTTTTCCCAGTGCTGTTTTAACTTCAAATGGTCACTAAATGAATGGCTGCAAGTCAAGGATTACTTATAACTTGTTTTAAAGGAAACTAGGAGAAGTGGAAATATCTTGGATATTTGGTCTCCTGCTCTAAGGGTGTGAGAGAATGCTTGAGAGACAGGAGGAGAGGACAGACTAGGCAAAGGTCTCAAAATATGCAAATGAATGTTTTTAGTACGATTGTTGAATGAATGGTAATGGAAGTTTTTAAGGTAGATTTTTATGGATTATTTTTTATGTATTAATTGGATTGATTTTACTATTGTCTCTTTATATATGTTGTGAGCCACCCCGAGTCCTCAGAGAGGGGCGGCATACAAATCCAAACAAACAAACAAACAAGCAAGCAAACAAACAAACAAACAAACAAACAAACAAACAAACTCAAAATTAGTTTCTTTTAATTCCTAACAACAAACTTGCTTAACTATTTTCATGTCAAAATATACCAAAGTTCTTTGTTCTTTAGAAAGGCCAATAGACAAATGAAATGTTTCCAAGTATCTGTAATGTAACACTTGGTCTGTAGTCTGTACCCAGTGATGGGCTCCTACGGGTACGGTCAGGCACGCAGTACCGGTAGTAAAATTTTACTCAGGTACACAGTACTGGTAGCAAAATTTGATTTTTCCCCCTTTTTTTCCCGTTCTGGGCTCTGGGCATGTTTTTCCTATCACAGTAAATGAGGTTGAATGTGTATAATTTTAGAAGAGCTGTGCGTGCGTGTGTGTACATACACTTTATGAGGTGTTCTGGTTTCTGGTAGAACTTTAGCTATTAAAAATAACTCTTACTAAATGCAGTATTTCATAAACAAAGAAACTCCATCTTTATTCTCTTTGCTTCCATATTCAAAATGCAGTTCATACTAGCACATTCCTTTTCTCC
The DNA here is from genome assembly GCF_031021105.1 of Erythrolamprus reginae. NCBI lineage: Eukaryota > Metazoa > Chordata > Lepidosauria > Squamata > Dipsadidae > Erythrolamprus > Erythrolamprus reginae. The sequence goes on along the minus strand of NC_091950.1, from coordinate 166,439,405 downwards.
CATTATCTGTCTTAATTACATTCCACATGCTTTTCTCCCAGCCTTCTCCGTCTACCAAGATTTATGTACTCACTGATTCAAAAACAGCAGAAATGACTGTAAAATAACACAGAATGAACTTGCTCGCTCAGGGAGCTGAACGAAGACACCTTTCATTTTAGCACTACAACATTGAAACTCCACCCTTCTTCCCCACTGGCCCGCTGATGTACCAAATACATCACTCCAGTATTTAACTCATTCCTCCCATTAAGATCTTCTTCCAAACACTTGTTCTTTACATTTTTGGACCCTTCTGAATTTAGGATTGACCCAGTGAATGTCTGTTTCTTCCTCACTAGATTCTGGACTCATAGCAACATCCTGTGGCTGGCCTCCCACTGTTCTACTAACTGTAACCAGAGCCTACCACTAATTCATAAACACTATCTGTATCAGAGTCCTCAAGTTCTTCATCATCCTCCAACTGACCAGGAGTATGTACAACATGAGGTAGATAATCAGAAGTGGGCTACTGCCCGGACAGGGGGGAACACAGTGGGATAGTGAAAATGGAGCTCCATCTCAGAACACCCAATTTGCACTGAAAGATGTTGAAACAAAATGCATAAGCCACACCCACGGTGTGGTAGTGAAAATTGTGGTAGCCCATCACTGTCTGTATCATATTAACCTGAATAACAATTTATGATAACATGACACATATTGTATTTTTAGAACACTACTGAGGAAACAGTGGCTTTTAGTTGTTGTTTTTACTCCCATCAGATGTTTTAAAGCACACATTACAGTTTAAGCACACATTACAGTGAGTTCTTTGCCATAATTTTGTGGGAAGTTGTACTACTGATTTTTTAAAATGATAAAAATGTGAACAGCTGGGAAAGTCTTAAGAGGTTCAATTCTTCAATTTAAAAAAATTAGAATTCGGAGTCTTCTGTATCCTTTCGCTATTAATCAATCAACTGGTAAGATAAAACCAAATTTTACAGTAATTATTTCTCCCATTGCACATGTGAACCAATCAACTAGAACTATTGTGGTATTTCAGTACGCTGGCTATTTTGTTGAAATTTAAATGTAACAATATTCCTTTAACCGATGAAATTATTTCTGAAAAATAGTCAAGTTCTTTGCAATATTATTCTAACTTTCTCCATTGGATGATTATAAACTTGTTTTAATGCTACAGTCAAGATTCATAATGACTCATTCATAATGATCTAGAAAATCCCATTCAAAAATATACAAGAGGTGTGGCATTTTAAACCCAGTCCTGATGACTTGGAGTGCTAATAGGCAACTGGATGAGTTTGTACAATTTTGTAAGTTAAAGTGAGCTTGATCGAGTTGTGACTTAGCAAACAACAAATCTGTCATTAATTTATAGCACAATGCATAATGCAGACCCTGTCTATAGCACTAATTGGTATATGGTACTGTAAGAAGTTCAAGTCACAATATATGGAACAGAGGACTATTAAATGCATGGATGGGGAACTATGGCCCTTTCATACTTATGAACTTCAACTCCCAGAATTTCTAAGTCACCTATTGCTAGACATTGAAGTCCACAAGTCATAAAGGGGCCATTTTCCACCTTTGATGTAGTGTAATTATCATGTTGCACTTGTGGACTGCATCCCACTGGCGCTTGCTTTTCAAATATAAATTTGCACCTCCTTTCTTTCTTTCCTTTAAGCATCACCATATGAAATGATAGATGTTGCTAAGAACTGCATTTTCAATCTAATAATTTAAATCGCCTGCATTTATTTTCTAGGTACAAAATATAATCTTCAGAACAAGATACCCTTCTCTTTTCTCTCTGGCTAAAATAAAGTTTCTATCCCCCCAAAAAGTGATATGGTTAACAAAAGGTAGGGGAGAAGGAAGGAATGATCTGCTATGTTGGCTGCATTTCACCAGTATACAGAAACTATTATTTCCACTCATGATAAACAAGATGTTGACAGAGTCAAGACAGTTTAGGCACTGTGCTAAGCTGGAATTTATTTAAGGATGGTTTATAGAATAAGTTGTGTTTCAAATTTTTATTGATTTTATGTTGTGAGATAAAATAGAAATAAAAATATGAAGTAAAGTCAAGAGAGGTGCAAACAAAGAAAAAAAAAGTAGTGACTTCCATTTTTATCCCTCAGAAGAGTAGGAAAAAAAGCTACAGATTCAACCTTTTGTTTTGTATTTCCAATTGTTTCAAACTGCTTATATAGCAACAAAGTCAATCTAGACATTAAAAACTAAAATCAAAGTTTCATATTTTTCTGCCCAAGTCCAGAAAAAGTTAACAAGTAAAAAGAAAATGAGGTAGATTTTTCTCTTTAATTAAAACAGTCAATTTTGCCATCTCACCAACTCTTACTGCCTTTACCATCTATTCTTCCATTGGGGCAATTAGTGTACCTTTCAATCTTTGTGCATAGAGATTTCTCATAGCTGTCAACATACAGTATATATTAACATAAAATAAACTGCAATTCACACAATAATTAAACAATTAAAATTACAAATCTGTTAGTCACATTATACAATTTTTATGCTAACTCATGGACTCCTTAAGTAGTTAAGCACCATAATTTACATACTTCACAAAAAGCCAAATATGATGTTTAAAAATGAATAGCTGTCTTCACCCAATACACTAAAGCCACATTATAATTTAATATAATGTGTGAACCTCTTTATACACTTATTAATATAACTGTATTTACATATTACCAATTCCAGAGGCTGTATTCACACCCTTGAGTAAGTCAAAAACTTTGAGACACATTCATGATTTCTATTGTTTTCTTAGATTTTGACCTCTTTATTTGGTATGGGGCTAATAGCAAAAATAAAACAGAGCACCCTTTATTTCAAATCTCAGTTTTGATTACCATCAAATTGTTTTGTATTGTATGTTGTGAGCTGCCTGGGGTACTCGGAGAGGGGGCGGCATACAAGTCAAATGAATGAATGAATGAATGAATGAATGAATGAATAAATAAATAAATATTGTTTATTGCAAAACAATCATAAGAAAATATTTGCAAAAAAAAATAATTACGGTACATTAATATGTAAATACCTATAGGAGGTGGGGAATGAATGAAACTGTCAGCTGAGTATACCAAGTAGTACATAGTATAGGAATAATTCTCATAGGCATAGTAGAGTATGGGGTCCTCACTACTACAATTTGATTTAGAAAGTCAGTGTATTTAGTGGTATTTACTATTTCATAAATATTTAGGATAGATCTTAAACATTTATTTATTTATTTTATTTATTTATTGAATTTGTATGCCGCCCCTCTCCAGAGACTTAGAAACATTCTAAGTACCTAGATGATATTTGTTCAAAGCTTAAAAAAAAAATTACAAGAAAAACTAGCAGATGAGATTCAGTAACATAATTACATGTAACATTACAATCAATGAATAGCTAATAAAGACCCAAACTTAGGATAGAAATTATAGAGACTGGGCAATTAGATGAAAAGAGCATTTTAGCCCATGCAATTTGGTAGAGTGCTACTTCTGCTAAAATCTTTTTTCAGACATTAATTGTTCCTTATAAATGTTCCAGTGCCTTCTCTGATGGCACATGAGCCATCACCCCTGTTCAGCTGGTCTTTGGGTCTTGGCTGTGCATGCATGGGGGGGCATGCGGGGGGGGTCACACCTGCATGCACGGGGGCATGCAGGGGAGGTCATGTGCACATGTGGTGTGGTGGTGGGGTATATGTGAAGGGGTGCATGCATTACATTTTGGAGGTTCGGATGCATGGGCGTGCATGGTTGCGTGCTTTCGGCACACTGACCGAAAGAGGTTAGTCATCACTGCTGAGTGAGTAGGCAACCATGGCAATTTTAAGCAGGAATTCTAGGAATTGAAGTCCACAAATTGTAACACTGCTATAGTTGCCCATCCCTGCGCTAGTTACTCCCTCTTTTAACACTTCTTACATGACACTGAAATCTTAAAATAAATTGGATTTTAGTTTAACTAAAGCATTTTTGCATAATGACATTTTTTCATTTAATACATTTATGTTTAAAATTTTAGCTGAATCCACCTTGGGCATTAGTTTCAGAACTCTATTCAAAACACTGTTATTATATGCAAATACTTCTAAATGACTTCTACAAAAGACCAATTTGCTCTCATTAATGGAAATGCTGACTTTAGCAAGCATCCTTGTTCTAAAAGAACAAGAAGATGTGTTTGAGCCAGCAAGTTTATTTTTAAGCTCATTTTTAAAAAAAAATTGCTAATAATGTCTAATAATTGTTTACAAACACACATTTTCAGATGACAGATTTTCAATCTTGCTTAAGAGATGAAGGTTGTCAATCTTGTTCTTCATTACCTAGAAGTAAGTTTCAGCAAACTATAGTTTGCTTCCCATAGTGATGTAGTAACTACAAAGGTGTCAAAAGGACTCGAATCTAACGTGCTGCATGAATCCATCCCATATAATTAGGTCATAGTTCAAAATATCATAGGACTCCAGGGAACTGGGGATGAAAAACCATGGGTAAGCAGGTCAGGTAAAAATAGGCATAGGATGAGAAAATAACACTACAGTACTCGTGAGAAAAATGGGTATGCATAAGATGGTTAATTTAAATAAACTCAATTAACCTAAAATACTTTGAACCATAAGCCAACTATATAACATGAATTTGAACAATGTGATAACTAAAATCTTACCAAACCATTTGGTAATTCATTGCCATGTGAACATAGCCTATTTATTGTGACTACATAACAATATATTTCATGTTAACTTATTATTCAGTGTCTTATAAATTCAAGCGATTGGAATATTTCAACAAGCCATGATTCAACCAACTATAGGTGACCTTGTTGTGTAAGTTTGTGTAAGTTTATGAAAACTATCTCCTTCCATTTCCCCCATTCAGGGCTTTACTACTATTCTAAGATTTTCAGAACTTCCTTCCAAAGGATTATGGCTATCTTGGCCAGTAGAAAATAACTATTTCATTAGGTATACCTCTTCCTGGGAGTATAGCTCTCAGCTGCTCTTGGGTCTGGCTTAGATTGGAAAGCCAGAAAGAATCCAGAAAGCAGTAAGGACAAACCACATCAATACTTACTGCCAAGGAAAAGGCATTAAAGTGCCCACAAAGCCTTCCGAAATTAGGTTTTTCCCAAGATCCATATGATCCCCAATATGCTGTTGCCTAGTTCAGGGGTGGGCAATTAATTTTGCCATGGGGCCGCATGAGAAACTGGGATAGTTTTAGAGGGCCGGATTAATATAATTAACTCAGTTCTACCCAATACTGTATATTATTGGGTAGAACTGAGTTAATTATATTATAATTATAAATTAATTGCCCACTCCTTCCTTCCTTCCTTCCTTCCTTCCTTCCTTCCTTCCTTCCTTCCTTCCTTCCTTCCTTCCTTCCTCCATTTCTCCTTCCTTCTTTTCTTTCTTCCTTCCTTCTTTTCTTCCTTCCTTCCTTCTCCGGGTGGAGAGAAGCTTATGTCTCTCTGATTTTATTTCTGCTTTTGGGCAGTTCTTTACTTCTCTTTCAAAATATTCCTTTCAGGTGCCTCTCTTCAACTGACCTACATTGTCAGTTGAGAAAACATAGTGGAGGCTTTGCCTGAAAGTAGCTTTGGATTCCTTTTCTTCTTCCTCCTCCCTCCCCCCCCAGAGGTGGGGTGGGGGGGTTTGCTTTACATTTCTTGGAAAGGCCAATGAAACCAATGAACAATTAAAAAATGAACATTTATTGGACTTTTGCAAAAGGGCATGGAAAGATAATTTCTCCTTCCTTCCTCCCTCCATCCATTTCTCCTTCCTCCCTCCCTCCATTCCTCCTTCCTTCCTTCCTTCCTTCCTTCCTTCCTTCCTTCCTTCCTTCCTCCATTTCTCCTTCCGTCCTTCCTACCTACCTACCTCCGCGGGCCGCACTTTGCCTAGGTCTGGCCTAGTTGGTTGTCCCAAAAGTGCTTTTTGTTTGTTCTGAAGCTGTTTTTTCAGGAGGCAACTGGAGTTTCTTGTTTTTTCTTTGAAGACATTTTTTTCTCATCCAAGAACCTTCTTCAGCTCTGACAGGAGCTCCTTCCATTCTCCATTATCCTGTCAAAGCTGAAGAAGCTTCTTGGATGAGAAAAAAAATGTCTCCAAAGAAAAAACAGAAAGTCCAATCGCCTCTTGAAAAAGCACTTCGGGACACTTTGCAGTTTTTTACAACAAGCCCTGGTTCTTCATCCAGGCCTTTAGAATGGGAGAGTGAGATCCTTTGCTTCATTCAATCTGGCCTGCTGTGCTTATTGTTTATTCATTTTATTGCAATTTCTTCATTGCTTGTTGTGAGCTAACCAGAATTGTTGGGAGTTGGATGGAATACAAGTTTAATAATAATAGTAATGATGACGTTTCAAACTTGAATCAAGGCAGGCATTGCCTCAGTGGTGAAATTCTTTTTTTTTTTACTACTGGTTTGGGATGTGTGGCTTGGTGGGTGTGCAAAATCTCCATTGCCATCCCACTCCTGGGGGGAGGATACTGCAAAATATCCATTCTCACTCCACTCTGGGGCTAGCCAGAGGTGGCATTTGCTGGCTATCTGAACTACTCAAAATTTCCGCTACCGGTTCTCTGAACTACTCAAAATTTCCATTACCAGTTCTCCAGAAACTGTCACAGCCTGCATTGCCTTCTATACTTATTCTCAAACAAAACAAAAGGCCAATGATTTCAGTAAAGCTCATTCCCAAGTAAATGAGGGTTGGATGGTATGGTCAGAATAGTGGGGGGGAGGGGGAGAGAAGGATTCATATTCTTCATAATGATTCAATTAATTACAAGTCAGTAAACTATGACTTAATGGCCAGTTATCAAAATGGGTTCTTTCAAATACACCCAATGAAGCAACATGGTTCTAAATGAGTGATTGGAAGAACAGAACCCATCACGCTTATTCTTCCAATTACCACTGCTTTGGTTGAAGTACCCTCACTCTGACCCTCTTCCTACAAAGGTATAGGAATTGTCTTAGTCTTATTACTCTCATGTCTCTTCATTGAACTGTACCCCTTTTGCATTCACTGTGACCCTGAAGTAGAAGATGGATTGTAGACTACAATCCAAAATGTTATCACCCTTCTTCCTTTCCCACTGAAAACTCTGTCAATAGCTGGATGGGTTCACTAGCCAATCTGCTTTTGATTATGCTAACTGAAATAAATATGCCACCAGTTCCAGGTTCACTCTTCTCTTTCTGTTAAATCTCTAGCTGGTGAGGGCTGTATGCAATGAAATTTCAATTTGATCTATGCCAATTAGTATACATTCAAAGTGACAAAGTTATTCTAAGATGGATTCTACATTTGAAGAGTTGAGTCTAATAAATGTAAGTGCTACCAGGGAGTAACAGCAGGTGTGTTAAACTAAAGGATTTGGAGCCCTGAACAGGGTTGCATTGGAAGTTCATTCCTTATTACAGCATAATCACCTGGAGCTTCCCAACAAAAATCCTTTGGGCTGCCGTTAACCGGGAGGAGGCCCAAATTTACTGGGAATGGGGCAACATATACATTTAATATATGATGGTACAGCAGAGTTGGGAAAACTCCAGCAATTGCCTTAGTCCCAATGAGAGGGAGTCCTTGGTGCTCTCTGAGCTTGATTGTTCTTCTGCAGACGTTTCATCACCCCCCAAAAATGGGTAATTAAACATCTGCAAGAAAGCCACCAAGCTCAGAGACCACCACATTTCAACTCTGAGTTACAAACCATCATCTTCTACCATGGTCCCAACCAGTGAAGGGCTACCAAAATTTTTACTACCACATTGTGGACGTGGCTTATGCAGGATGCCCTGCATTTTCTTTCAACATCTTTCAGTGCAAATTGGGTGCTCTGGAGTGGAGGTCCATTTTTGCTACCCCACTGCTCCCCCCTCCAGGCAGCAGGTCACCCCTGGCCCCAACCCATGGGACACTTCGTGCTAAGTCCTTAGTTTACAACCCCACCAGAAATGCAAAGTCCTCGACTTATGACTGGGGAGGAAAGCTGATGCTGAAGCACAAGAGGCCTTTTGAGCGAGAAGTTAAAGCATTGTGATTGGTCGGCTGTCTGACAGCCTCACTATAAAAGGAGTTTTCAACAGGCTGCTGGCTGTTCTATTTAAGCTGAGTGGGAGTGGTGCTGAAAAAGCCAGAATAAAAGTTCCCTGTTTTAAAAAAGTCAAGCCTCTGCTATGTTCTGTCACCTATCCAACACTTAGAGACTCTTCCGCAGATAACCTTCTCTTCAGGGTCCCCCCAAACTTGTTAGCTTTTAAGACTTGGGGACTTCAACTCCCAGAATTCCAGCATAGCTGGCTGGAGAATTCTGGGAGTTGAAGTCCCCAAGTCTTAAAAGCTATCAAGTTTGGAGACCTCTGGCTTTTACAAGTTAAGAAGTCGAGGGGGGGATCTTTCAAAGGGGGAGGGGCTGAGGCACGTGGCCGATTCCAGCAGTTCCCTTTCACGTCCAGCTTTTTAAGGGGCTCGGGGCGGCACGGGCCAACAGCTTGTGGTTGGGAGGCGAGAGGGAGCGCGCAGCGGGCACGAGCGCCAGGCAAGAGCTCCGCGCCGAGCGAGCCCCTTTCTGGAGCCGGGACGTTCTTTCTCTCTCCCGCTTTCCCAAATCTCCCGCTTTCCCCTCCGTCGAAGGAAGAGTTGGCGCGCGCCGCCGCCTCGTGAAGGGGGAGGAGGAGCAGCACCTCAGCGGCCAGGCAGATTGCTGGCGGGTCCCACCTGCGGTTGATTGGCGAGGCAGAGCGGCGGGTCCGGGTGGGGAGGGAAAGCGAGACGAGAGGCATTTTTCCGCTTCTCCGTCCGTCCGTCCCCGCAGCTTCAAGTCTTTCTCTCCCCCTTCCCCACCTCTCCCCGCTCTTTCTCCTCCTCCTCCTGGAGCCGCCGCCGCCGCCTTATTTCGCCGCTCCGCTTCCCATCTTTCTCGCTCAGCCCCCAGCCATGGATTCATTTCCAGTCAGGGACGAACCGGGCAGCACCCCAGAGCCCACCATTTTGCAGCCCGGCGGGACGGCTCCCGCGCCGGCTTATCCTGCCCACGAGTCGCAACAAGGCGAGCACCTGCGCGTCGGGGAGGACGTCCAGTTCAGCGAAGAGGTGGAAGACCGAGGTGAGCCCTTTCGGTCCGGGGGACGCTGCCCGCCGCCGTCACCGCCGCCTCGTCCCAGGTCCAATCCTGCGGCGCCCGTTGCCCCACCCACCTTCCTACCCACTCACTCGCTCAAGCCTTTCTCCGCTTCTTCTGCTCTTGGCTCTCTCCCGGCGGCTTCGTGGCCGGCTTAAAGTTGCCGCTTTTTTTCGAAGCCCTCGCGCGCGGCACCAGCCGCCCCCACCCCACCCCGGCGACTTCTGGTGGGAACCCCGTTTGGATTGATGGATGGATGGATGGAGGTTTCTCCACAGAAGAGCGCCCCTCCCTTCCCCCCCTCCCCGTTGACTTTCTGTATAGTCGGCACCTTGCCCGGTCTTCGCTTCGCTTTTTAAAGCCGCTTCGGCGGAGCCCGCCAAGCTCTCCTCAACACCAAGCCCTCCTCAACTCCTTCCCACCGACGGCTGGCTCGCGCTCCTTTGCGCAGAGCTACATTTTGCTAGGTCACTTGGCCACCTCACACCCGAGCGTTGCCTTTACTCCTGCAGCTCGTCCAATGTTTTACGACCCCCTGGCCCGGTTTGGGGCCTGGGACCTCGACTTGGCTGGGACTCGCTCGGATCCTCGTCCCGAAACCCCACGGCCTTTCCCTTCCCTTCCCCTCAAAGCCTCCATGTCTCTGCCTCAAAACTCTCCTTCCCTCTTCTCACCTCAGAAAGCCTCCCTTTGCCCGCTCCTGGCCTGACCGTCGTTCCTGAGGCGCTGAGGCGTCAGTACAAGTTTATGCGACAAGAAATCGCCTTTATTCACCTTTGAGGGACCTCCGTTGACTTCTCCCTTCCTAAATAGGAGGGGGGGGGAGGTTTTCCTCATCTAGGAGCCTGACAAATGAATGGTGGAGTTGGTTCCTGCATCTGCTCCCCCACCATCCTTTATTTGAAAATATGCAGTAAAAGCATCTGCCAGGGTAGAAAAATAAAAACATCTCGTGCCACCCACTTTTTTGTGTTTTTTTGTTTTGTTTGGGTGTTCTTGAACACTAGCATTCAAAATGCAAATCCAAAAGCATTCACTGACGGCCTCATTCATTTGTCCTCATTCATTGCAAAGAAAGCGCGCTGTGTATCCATCTCCACCCTTCCTTAAAGGAAGGGACAGTCGGTCTATTGTCTCCTGCTGGTGGTGTTACCTGCCCTGCACGTGCCTATTCATTGGCTTTGCATATTTCCCCCCCCATTTTTCTCACCCCCCCCCACTCCCGGTCTTTGGTCTCCCATAATGGCAAGGGAGTTCCCTTTGAATTCATACATTCCTTTGAACGCCTTTCAGTTATTGTTTCTAATTCTTTTCATCTTTTTAGATCTGTTCCCCATATAATGTTCTGGCTGTAGTTCCATTGTCTAAAATTGGGTGGGGGTGGGGTGAATGAGATGGGTGTGTGTCAGTTTTTAAATTAAAAGTCTTAAATTTTAAGTCTTAAAATCTGGAGGTAGCTTGCTTGTTAATTTGCAACTCAAGAGGAATGTGTCAACTATATAAGGTGCAATTTCAAGAGTTTGTGGACAGGAATAGCATGGTCTTTATTTAAACAAGGATACTGCTCCCACTGTTACCTTTTGCAGTATATGCTCCTGCATATATTTTGCTCAGATATGAGAGAGGGGAACTAAAATGATAAAAAAGAAAAATAATTGTTGGGGACATAGATGCGCGTTGGAGACAAAGAGTCCCCTAAACTTATTTCTATATTTATCTTATTTCTTCTCATCTCATCTGGTTGATTATTTCCAGGAAAATGCTAGAAATATTTGTTATCCTTAAATGTTTGTTAATAACACTATCTGTAGTTTTCAAGTGCTTTTCAGTGGAGGTTTTAAATGCAGCCCATTTAGAAAGTTTAAAGTCAGCCTCTCAGAATATTATTTATATATTTTTCTCTATCCAATTTGTTAGAAAGCAGAAAAATTTATGCCATTAACAGAGCAAGAAATGATCAGAAAATATAAAATGTGATATTTTATACAACATAAATTTCATTAAGTGGTGAGCAGAAATAAATTTTAAAACTTATGTTTAAATAAATGTAGATATAAAACAGATCACATCACAATGTATGGTAGAATTTTATAATATAAAAGCATTTAGAATAATTTTAAAAGAGAATAATTTAAGTAATGTGTATTCTATAAATTTTTGTACTGCTTTTGTAATTTAATTTATTTTTGAACAGTTATTCTAGAGGAATTTTGTGCACTTGGCTCAGATGTATGCACATAAGAAAATATTTTCTATATAGTTGGTAGGAATATTATGTTTGTATATAATTGCAAATGTCTCATGTATCTGTATAATGCATAGCTCTTTAAAGAATTAACAATTGTAACTAAATAGCAACTATATCACTTTCAGCCCGAAGAACAGAGTATCTATTTTATCTGGCTTAATTTAACAGATTTAGTTATTTTTGTTTCATTTAGAATGTATTGATTTTAATTAGGTAGCAATAGTAAACATATTAAATTAGAAAATATAGAGAAAGGTTGTAAGTCTTCCACAGACATTACGATTTTATTATTATTATTTTATTGTCTTGTGAATAGCTTTGCTTAAGGCCTTGGCAACAAAGCCCTACAGTACTTTTTATCCTAGAATTCACTAATTCAGAGGGCTTTGTTAATCCTCTGTTAGACCTGATTTGATAAAATTATTTGTGTTTCCATGTAAGATAATAGTACTAAAGTAGGAATGTGTTTTTTATCCAAAAATTTAAATGATATTTAAAGGAAAGGGGGAGCCAAGAACAATTTTTCATATGTTGTTAAGCAGACAAGTTAAAATTGCTGATATAATAAAGTTAGAATTGAAAAAAAAAAGATAGAAATAAATTCTATTATCACTTATATCTACTGTAGATATGTCAGCTCTCTCTTCCTCCCTCCCTCTCTCTCTCTCCCCCTCTTTCCCCCTCTGTCTCTCTCTCTCTCACACACACACACCAACCACAAATCAGGTTTGTGCTTTTGACTGACCAGCACCCCAAGGAAGCGTTCCTTTGTGCTTTGTTATCTAATTAAGAATTGCAGTGTAAATACAGAGCCATAAGGATAGTGTGAAACCTCCATATATACACAACCTCCTGTATGATTACAGTATGCTCCAGGCGGTAATTAGGCACCTTCAGTTCTGAACCTAGATTTCTATAAGGCTGAATCAAGACATCTTATTTGTAATAGAATGATTGACTGGCCTCTACTGTAAGATACAAATACACATAGGGCGTATTTGGTAGATTTCGTAGAAATCCAGTTATAATTTGTGGTAAGGAACAGACTAAAGTAACAGACATATGTTTGTTTCTTCTCATCAGGTTTGCTAGAAAGCAGTACAAGATTAAAACCTCATGAAGCTCAAAACTATAGAAAAAGAGCACTGTGGGTTTCGTGGGCCTCCATTATTGTTACACTGGCTCTGGCAGTGGCTGCTTTCAGTAAGTATTGAACCACTTTCTCATCTTTAGATTGTATCTTCAGCAACTGCACGCTATACAATGCACAATATGATACTGCTGAAATTACATAGAAAAAGCTACCTGGTTCAGTTTTCCTGAAAAAGTCATAATTGCTGAAATTTAGAAGAAAGACTAGATGTTGAATTTTTTTTTACTTATATGGATATGGGTATGCATTATTAGTGGAAAAAATATTATATGGTTTGACTTTTTTTTAAACAAAAAAGAGTTCCTTTAATAACTTAAGTATCCTACAAGGATACAAAGACAGTGCATGCAATAACCTAACTAAAGATAGAATAATTATTGCAACATAACAGCTAGTTAATATTTGAACTGGAGCCTACCGTTTTGATGGGATTACATCTTCCTTGAGGTTACTAATGATGCCCATGTGGATATGATTTTCTGCTTTAGGCTATTTAAGTTAATATTCCATTGAATTTATTATTTTTTGTCAATTAGCCTATGCGGACACCAAAACTGAATGTAGCTTTTAAAAAAAAATCAGATGAAGGAAGGAAGGTTATTTCATTTTAAAAGAAAGTAAATAGCTCAGCACAAAACGTTGCACTCTTGCTTGTAGGGAAAGCTAACCCATGAATAATGCAAAAATGATCTTGAATTCAACAAAGTGAGCTTGTGGTTGTGAGATGCAAAATTTGTTAATGATTACAAAAATCAACTGCATTTTTATTTGAGTTGCCAGAATATTTATTTATTTATTCACTATAAAAACAGAATGAAAAAGACAAAGGATTTGTGTGAGATAGTGAAAATAGGATTTTAATGCGAGAAAGGCAGACTGGATGCCTCTGCAGCATATGTTCTAGTGCTAATCTGCAGTAGTGGGCTATTGCTGAAAGTTGGTGTCAGCTCCCTAGGGGAGTTATTAGTCTTTGGCCAAATGGGCTCTGCAGAATTTAGCATATATTACTTGGAGTATTTTGTATGGAAAACGCACACCCATGTATCTATTTTTGAGAAGGAAGGAAGGAAATATAAATGCAGGACTCATTTGTAAATCAAAATACAGCCCTCTGTAGATTTGTTCTATGTCACTGATAAAATTTGTTACCTAGAAACTGGGTCAGTTATCAAACCAGGGGATAGCAGTCTTTGGCATTTTAGGTAAAAGGATTAGTGGGGGAAAATCATCTTTCCAGAGATCTTTGCCATTTTCTTTTAATCTGACAAGAGATAGTATCAGTAATACAGTACTGCAGTGTGTGTGTTCTAGATATGTTAATAATCCTGTTGTAGCATTTGCTTTGAAGCATGTACAGATGAAATCACTGGAGTGTAATTCTTAACATTGACCAAATGTGCTAATTTGCATTAAAAGTTTGGGACAAAACTTTCTAAGCATCACTTGATATTACTGTATTGAAATATATGAGTAACGGGCTTTCATTGAAAGTGGGGGAACAGACTATGTTTGAAACTGAAGTGCCATATCTAAGGAACTGAGAAGATAAAGCTAAAGGTTTTTAGAATTCCAGTTATTTATTTTTATTATTTATTTATTTAGTGAATTTATAGGGTGACTCAAGGCGGCTTACAGAATATAAAACTTCATTTAAAACAATAAAACTAATAAAAAAGAATCAAATGAATTAATAAAATATAATAAAATTACCAGGTCTTCAGTGCCTTGGTTGGGGGCCATTCTAATCTCTGAGGGAATGATGTTCCAGGGAGAGAGAGCCACCACAGAGAAGGTCCTTCTTCTGGATCCTACTAAGGGATGGGACCTGCAACATTCCCTGCCTCCCCGCTCTGATGGGTCGGGTAGATATTGTTTATTATCCTTAGCCAAATTCTTCAAAGTTGTAGTTTATATTCACAAACTTGATAATTGGTCCATTGCAACTTTTTACCATCATGTAGAGACATCTTGTTTTTTAACTGAAGCTCAAATCTCTCTTAGCCAGCAACATGAACAGATTTAGTGCAATGCAGTACAGCCCTAGGCATTTTATTGAGAAGGAACCATCATTGTATTCAATGGAAATTAAATTCCAAATAAATGACATTGAGAAGACCTGTGTGGGTAGATGAACAGGTTATAAAGTGATAGGTAAGATAGAATAGTTTCAAAATTTTTATTAGGAAATCAAAAGTGCAAAGCACAAAAGTATTTCAATATTTGTGGGATAAAAGGCAAACTTTTTGTTCAAGGTTAATAATACAGGAAAAGGCTAATGACCTTCAGAATTAATTTCCTATGTTTTTATAATGTTATATAGGAAAGACCATAGGAGTTTGAGGTAAAAGGTGCTATTTAGGGAATGCTCAGATAAATGAGGGTGTGGCTGAGACTGCAGCTGCATGACCTGTGCAGGAAAAGAAACATCCTTCCTAAATATCCGTTGAGATTCTTAATTATCCATGTCATGGTTGTCCCAAAGGTGCTTTTTCAAGAGGCAACTGTACTTTCTGGTTTTTATTTGAAGACATTTCTCTTCTTATACAAGAAACTTCTTCAGCCTTTTGGGACATCCTTCCTAAATTATTAGACTGTAAAAAGAGACTGATAAGGATTTGAAGTTTTAGACTTGCAAAATTCTGTTAATGTACTCTTAGAATAAAATAGAATTAACTCTTCTTGTTTCCCGTCTTCTCTAACTGGGAGGACTGATAGTTTCAGCACTGTTTAAAAACAACCCACAGGTATATAGATTTAGAAGTACAGTGGTACCTCTACTTATGAACTTAATTCATTCTGCGACTAGATTCTTAAGTAGAAAAGTTTGTAAGAAGATTCAATTTTTCCCATAGGAATCAATCTAAAAACAAATAATGTGTGAGATTGGGGAAACCACAAGGAGGGTGGAGGCTCTGTTTCCTCCCAGGATATTCCTAGAGAGGCCCCACGGAGACTTCTCCCGGCCTTTTCCGGTTACAGTTTCAGAGGCTTGGGTTTGTAAGTGGAAAATGGTTCTTGAGAAGAGGCAAAAAAAATCTTGAACACACGGTTCTTATCTAGAAATGTTCGTAAGTAATAGAGGCATTCTTAGGTACCACTGTATTTGTTAACATATTTAAATTCAGTAGCTGGGGTAGAGTGATCTGTAATTTACCTGATGATGCTTCTGTTTGCTTGATGTACAGTATATCAAAAAGCCAGCTGCACTGTTCACTGAAATACATCATTCTGAGCACTGGGAAACATAGAAGAAACTAAAGGATATAGGAGTTCCATAAAAGATGCAGGAAGTTTCAAATGTAATTATGCTGCTCAGATGAGTAGTGGTGAACATTCCTAAGAATTTATTTCATATTTTTAATCAAAGTTTAAGATACAAAGATAAAAAACTAATACAACTAAGAAAAAAAGTGTAGAGAAAAAAAAGGAAAAAGAAAAAAAATATTTAAAAAGCAAAAAAGGAGCTGTTCACCAAGACAACTACAATTTCAGTAAATTGTAACTTTTTTCTAACTTTAATTTTTCAACCAAATTTTCTTCATCCCACATTTTATCTTTTATCTATTTGGAAATAATACATCCCCACCATTCAATCGTAACCAGTAATGGTTCATTAAGAGTTTTTGGAACTTAAACAAGTAAATCATTTCATATCCACTTTACTTTATAATGATTTACCATTTTCTTTTGAAATATAACAAAAAACTCTTCTTCCCATTTCTTATCTCATTTCTATAAGCAAATCTTTAAAGTCTTATTTATTTTTAAGAAATACATTAAGACTACCAGAAGCAAAAAAAAAAGTTGATTAATCTCTTCAAATATTTAACTTTTTGTCTTATTCTCTTCTCAGAAACCCCTTCACAAGTTTATTACTCTACTTTTAATATCATAGCTTCTCAATTCCTCTAAAAATACAGCAATAAAAACCTATTCCAATATTTTATCTATAAATAAATATTTAAAGCCTCTTTCAGCTGTAGACAAAAACCTATTAAATGCTACTGCAAAAATATACATTTTAACCTTGATCAAATAAGCTAACTTTATAACACTTCTTAACTTTTAAAGTTAACTCTTAAACTTCTTTTCATTTCTTTTAAGAAATGTCCCAAACCAAAAGATTATTTCTTTTCATTTTCTCTTTATTTTTTCTCAGGAACACCTTCAATTTTGTCAATATTATTTTAAATAATTCAACTTTGAATTATATCCAGAACAGTCTGATTCACAGTTGTATCATCTTCTAGCTCCTCTTTTAATCTCATTCAGAGAGGGGCGGCATATACTGTAAATCCAATTAAATAAATACAATTTTATAATAACAGGAAATCTTAACAGAATGTTCTGAGTTCATTATTGCTAAATAGTCTTACAAAGTTAAAATACATTTTTCCATTCCAAATTAGTGGGTCTTTCCCTTTAATTTTAATCTTTATGGTCACTTTTAGTGACCAGCCTTTAAGGTTTCCTCTTGTCATGTTTTTCCTCTAATTCAGTGGTTCTCAACCTGGGGGTCAGGACCCCTCTGGGGGTCAAATGACTGTTTCACAGGGGTCATCTAAGACCATGGGAAAAGACAAATTTCCCATGGTGTTAGGAACTAAAGCTTTTATTCTGGCGCCTTGGAACATATTTTTACAATCTGACCAATCAGGCTTTTACAGTGTGTGTGTGGGGGTCCCTCTGACTCTCCTGCCAATCTTCTTAAAGCTCTGTTGGGAGAATTGGTGCTAGGCTAATGGTTCAGGATTACCACAACATGAGGAACTCTATTAAGGGGACGTGGGATTAGAAAGGTTGAGAACCATTTGTCAAATTCACAACATTTTCCCAGTGAAAGATTTCTTACACTGAAATTAAAGATCTCCATATATTTTAATGGATTTAAAAAAAACACACAGGAAGTATTATAATTATTTTATAAGTATTTTAATTATCTTATTCCAGTCAATCTGACCACTTAGTCCATTTAAAACTTTTTAAAATCAAAGTTCTAATCATCCTTTTGCTGCTTATTTTGAAATAAAATATTTTTCTTTGAATTCTTCAACTTACATGAAACTTTTTTCACTGAGGATTTAAGGAAAAATTACCCAATGTAATAAACGGTGTCCTTCTGAAGGTTGTTAGTATACAAAAAAACAATTTACAAGTCATTTCTAGCAAAAGTGATTAAAAGGGCAAAATTTGTGTCTTTTTATAGGCTTTGAACCATGGTTTGGCCAAAGCTGATTTTCTTGACTCCCAGAGTTCTAAAACTTGCTGGAGACTACTGTGTTACCCTCACAGTCTTGTTATGAGGAGCATCAGTGGGGAGCATTCTGGACAATCCCAGGTCCCCTTTTAATCTGGGGAAGAGTTCAGGGAAACTGATTCATTCACCGGATCCTCTTTCCCACCGTGATCATGGGCTCTGCTCTTGTGGAGCCATCTTCAATTCCATAGTAGATTAGATCCCCCCCCCCCATATAGATTGTGTCCAAAGAAATTTCTCCAACAAAGACTATGGTTATCCATATGCATCACTGAAACAGTTCTTTACAAGTTGTGAGAGCATAAATTATTCATGGAGTTAGGATTAGGATTCCTTATTGTTCAATGAAACCTTGGAGTATTTTCATTTTGTATTTCTCTTCTACTGTCAGCAGTTTCCATGTTTAGGCAATTCAAATGCTAGTTGACAGCTTGCTGATAGTCACCTGTGTGATGTGATTGGTTTTTGCTGGCCTGAGAATCCTTTTAGACACCTGCTATTTATGGCACACGTTTTCTAGCACACAATTCTTTAGCTGCTGCTGTTTAGTCAAACTGCTTCTCATTCAAACTGTTCACAATAGCAAAGTACTCAAAAGGCAAGTTGGATCATGTAGTCCATGATTGTAACTATTTTTTGTGCTCCATTGACACATAATACTAAATTATAATGTGATTGTTGGGCTCTGTCTCCATATGTTGTACAAACCAGTTAACACGACTTGTTTAATGAACCATGGTTAAATTACCATGCAGGGTGCAGCCATTTATATGTATACATATAACAGATAATGATGAGGCATATGAATTCATCTATAGTTGCAAAATAACATTTCTAGAGTATGGCTGAATATGTAAGCTCTATTTTAGACTGAAAAATAGAGTATTTTCAGTAGTAAATAGAACTATTTGTTCCTACCTAAACATATCAAGCTGAAACTATAAATTTAACACGAGTTCATCAAACATACTTAACAGACCATGGCTAATAAGATATCATTTGTCATTGGTGTTACCAATTGGCTTTTCTAGTTAATAGGAGTGTTTTTATTTTAAGGAGTAAGAATAAGATTAAAAGTTATTTTTATTTAGTAAAAATATCAGGATCTAGTTTTAGGTAATACATTGATTTTGACCAGAAAGAAAAGTCTTAGCTTCTCTGTCAAGATCATTTCAACTATCAAAATTAGTTTTAAATTTCTATTTCATATAGTTACTTTTTTCTTATGGTGTGAGAATTGGTAATGAAAAATATATTGTCGTAAAAAGAAATTTATGCTTTCTTTGATGTTGATTGCAAAAAGAAAATGGAGAGCATTATTTCTTTACTACATTTCCTTTGGCATAGAAACATGACATGTCACACAATATAGTTTGTTGTCTTTAATATTTTAATTGGTTGAGTTTTATCATTTCTGAAATGATTTTATGGATCTTTTAATTTTTGATGTGGAACTGCCCAGAGTTATTTGAAACAAGGGGACCTGTCATAAGTGCTTTAAATAAATAAATAAAATACAGTAATTTGTTTGCTTCCGGCTTAGTTTGTTTCTGTGGATTCAGCCACTGTAGTTTGTAAGGTATGGTTTATGGCAGGGGTTGGCAAACTTAAATGCTCTAAGAGCCATTTGGATGCGTTTCTCACAGAAACCCCCCCACAAAACCTGGGTGGGCATGGCCAACTTGACAGCACTCACTCCCACCTAGTCATATGACCTCCTAGCCACGCCTGCCCAGCTGATCATTAGGACAAAGAACTGGGAACAAAACCTTTCTCTCTCTCTATCTCTCTCTTGCTCTCTCTCCCCTTTCTCTCTATCTTTGCCTCTCTCTCCACCCCTCTCTGTATCTCTCTCCCCTTCTCCCTATCTCTCTCCCCCTTCTTTCTGAATCTCTCTCCCTCTCTCTGCATCTATCTATGGCTCTTCCAGCTTTCCCTCTCTATCACTCCCTTCTCTCCCTCTCTCCCTCTTTTTATCCTTCACAATTTCTAATTTAACTGGAATACATTGTTTTCATTCTCAGTTCTTCTGGCTACAGAAATCACTCATAATTTCTCGCTTTAATTATGTTTGCACATACTTGCAAGAAAAGGAAGCATTTAATTTTGGAGCCGCCCGGGTGAGGGCAGCCCACCGGATTCAAGCCCAGCTTCATTCTCCACCTTCCAGTCAGAGCTGAAGAAGTTTCCTGGATGAGAAGCAAACCGTCTTCAAATAAAAACCAGAAAGCCCAGTTATCTTTTGAAAAATATACCTTTGGGACAAGATAAGAGAGTATTAATAAAGATAAAAGAAAAGCAATGTAGAATTTGTTGTTCAGTTGAATAAAGTATTGTGGTTGATGTATCTCTAGAAACAGAAACCTGTATTCTATATCAGGGTTTTTCAAACTTTGTTCCATGCAGTGTGATTATATAAGAGATCTGGAAGTCTACCTTTCATGGGGATTCTATAGAATCTAGTCTACAGAAGGAGGGAAAAAAAGCTAGTTTATGTCTTATTAAACTACATTGTATGAATGCTGCCAATATTTGTAATGAAAAAAGATTATGTTGTATGCTTTGATTTTGCTGGTGGTATGCATCCAAATTTTAATCTTGCAACAAATAGCTCTATGTCTATTTTAAAATATGATTATGACTTCAGTATGAAAACAAAACTGTATCAAGAGTACATAAATATTGAGTTAGAGTGCCATGAAAGAGAACTCCAATAAATGAATTATATCTATATTACATAAATATTGAATTAGAGTCTAATGGAACAGGACTCATATAACTGGAAGTCCACGCTGGAGGACAGAATTAGATTATTTATTAAATTTAGTGGCTGCGCAACTTTATCACAGTTAAAATAATGCAATACAGACGATATTAAAAGCAAGTATATGAGGGGGAGAAACCCAATTCTGCTTCTATTGTCCCAGTAATCTCCAGGTGCACCTCTAGTTATTGATTACAAAGATTCTTCACAAGTTAAGAGAACTTTTTGAAGGCCAAAGAGCCCATCAACGTTCCTCTGCCAGACCAGGGAAATTCAAATGAAATCTTCTGATTGTCAACAAACACATTTCCCATGGTCGAGAGGTTTCAAACTTACAGCGTCATGTTGTCACGGGACGTATCATGACTTTTCCCCTCTTTGCTAAAATGGGGGTACACATGGCCAACACATGAGATATCTGGCCCACAGGCTGTGAGTTGGACACCCCTGCTGTATTCCTATGCCCCTAATCCTGTTTTCTCTTTGACAGTCTTTTCACATAGTTGTTGACTGTTTAAAGACGGCTATCAGATTTTCCATCTTCTTATGTAGGCTAAACATATCTAGATAATGATGTAGAAGCCACAGGCATCTTCTGTGACATCATGATCATTGCCTATTCACATGGCTTGAAAATTAATGCCAGCAAAACAAAGGTTTTGAATCACAGTAATGAAAATGTGAATGGCCTTGTGTGAGGAGGGGAAGAGATGCTGCCTAGGAAACAGTAAGACAAGAGAGGCAGGAGCCCCCAGTAGCTTAATAGAGAAAGACACTTAGGAAAAAAATCCTAATTGCCCAGGTGGTTAAAAGTGGCAGAGAGAGGTTTGTACTTTCAGACTTGTAAGAATATGTTGATTTTACTTTATAATAAAATAGTATTACTTCATTTAGTCATGTTTCTTATCTAATTTACTTGGAAGGGCTAATATAAGGTGAATATTATGATTAAATTCATGGAAGTCTTTGCTAAGGTCCAGGTATACTGTCATTCGCTTAATTTACTAAAATAGAAATTCTATCATATTACATTAGTCTGATATACAGTAGTTTGTGATACTTCCATGCTGGTTCCTATTAATTGTGGTATATCTAAGCTCCATAAAATTGCTATTTTACAAAATGTTTGATGATTTTTTCCGATAAATTGGTTTGGCAATAAATGCATATCACGCTGACTGATCTGTAATTTTTCAGATCTTCTTTCCCTTTTTTGAAGATCACTATTGCATTATATTTGTGGTACTCTATTGTTTAAGGACTTTACCAATCTTCCCAGGAGTTCTCAGAAATTAGCAAAAAGATTTCTGCAAACATCCTTACCAGTTCCTTTAGTATTCTGGTATATAAGGCATCTGATGCTGGAGACCTGAATCTATTTACATTAGCTAAGTTCTCTTTTATCCTCTCCTCATTTATTCTAAGATGCACAAACCTTTTTTTCCAGTGGCATAACAATGAGCAACTAAGGATTCATTCCTTGCTGAAAAAAGACAATACGAAATAAAAGTTCCCTTGAGCACCATTTGTTGGGGGTCAGTGGAAAGGGGGGGGATCTTGCCTTCTCTTTGTGCTCAAGGATAATTGGTGGGCCACTGTGTGACACAGAATGCTGGATATGATGGGCTTTGGCCTGATTCAGCATGGCTCTTCTTAAGTTACTGTATTTTTCGGTGTATAAGACGCACCTTTTTACCTCAAAAAGGTGCATTAAAAACGGGTGCATCTTATACACCGGATATGGGCTGGGGGTCAGCAGCTGCGGGGCTATTCCCAAGGCCGCCTGGCAGTCGTTGGCTGGAGGCTGGTGGCTCAGCCCCAGGGATGAATGGGGTACATGGCTGCAGCTTTGGAGAAGTGGGCAGGTGTCACTTCAATGCATCCAGCTGGCGGAGGAGCCCCTGGGGCGGCTTGGATCATCTGACAGGATGGGGCTCGGCTCCATCATCCCCCACCCCAATCTACTACCTTTGGGGCCCCTTTGGGAGGGCGCAGCAGTCGGCGAAGGCACTCCAAGAAAAGCTGCCTCAGCTTGGGAATTTTGCAGCAGGCTTCCTCTGCTCGGAGGACAATCGCTGACCGTTGCACCTTCCCAAAGATGTTCCCGAAGGTGGGAGATTGGGGTGGGAGCTGATAGAGCCGAGCCCTGTCCGCTACCCCACGTTCTCCTCCACTGTCTGGATGCCATGTGCCCCACTCATTCCTGAGGCTGAGCTGCCGGCCTCCAGCCAATGACTGCCGGGCAGCCTTGGGGACAGCCACCGCCACTGCTGGGGCAGTGCCAGCAGGGACCCTGGGAGGAACGCCTGGAAAGCTCACCGCTGGGCAGTTGAGTTGAGGCACTTGGCAGCAGCTTCCAAGAAGTGGGAGGATGTCCCCTCAACATATCCAGCCGGCAAAGGAGCCCGCGGGGCAGCTTTGATCATCTGATGGGATGGGGCTTGGCTCCATCAGCCCCCACTCTAATTTCCCACCTTTGGGGGTGCCTTTGGGAGGGTACAGCGGTTGGCGAAGGCACTCCAAGCAGAGGGGACGGGGGCTGATGGAGACGAGCCCCGTTTGGATGATCGAAGCTGCCCCGCGGGCTCCTCCGCCGGCTGGATGCCTCGCGCCCCACTCAACCCCAGAGGAAAAACTAAGAAGTGGGGTAAGCTGCTGGCCTGTCCCTGGAGAGACAGAGAAAGGGGAAAAGAGAGGGGAGAGGGAAGTGAGAGGTGGAGAGAAAAGGAGAAAGAGAAAAATGAGAAACTGATGGAGGGAAAGAACAGGGCAAGGAAGAACAAACAAATGAGAGAGAGAAGGGATGAGAAGGAAAAAGTGAGGGAGAGGGAAGAAAAAAACAAATGAAATGAAAGTGAGAGAAATGAGAGCAAAAAGGGGGAGAGAGAGAGAAAAAAAGGGAGAGAGAAGTGGAGAGAAAGAAAGAAAAGGGAAAGAGAGAGGGAGGGAAAGAGGAAGGAAGGAAGGAAGGAAGGAGGAAGGGAAGGAAGGAAAGAAGGAAGGGAGATATTTCTCACAGAAAACACTATGAGCCACAAACCCACCCCCTCGTGGTTGGAGAGGTTACTATTACACTGCACACCAAGACAACTAGACACAAGAACAGTTTTTTTTCACCTGAACGCCATCACTCTACTAAACAAATAATTCCCTCAACACTGTCAAACATTTTACTAAGTCTGCAGTACTATTACTACTATTTTTTTCTCATCATTCCTATCACCCATTTCCTCCCACTTAGGACTGTATGATTGTAACCTGTTGCTTCTATCCTAAGATTTTTATTAATATTGATTGTTTCTTCATTGCTTATTTGACCCCTATGACAATCATTAAGTGTTGTACCACATGATTCTTGACAAATGTATCTTTTCTTTTATGTACACTGAGAGCATCTGCACCAAGACAAATTCCTTGTGTGTCCAATCACACTTGGCCAATAAAGAATTCTATTCTATTCTGTTCTGTTCTATTCTATTCTACTATTACTATTTAATACTACACCATTTGGTTCAGAATACTTTTTTCCTTGTTCTCCTCCTCTAAAATCTAGGTGCATCCTAAACACCGGTGCGTCTTATTTATTTATTTATTTATTTATTAGATTTGTATGCCGCCCCTCTCCGTATTTTATACACCAAAAAATACGGTAGGTAGTTCTGCCTTGAAACCATTGCTGTTCATTACTTTATCCTTATAAAGGATCTTACTCATATTTAACTTTTATTTCTAATATATCCAGAGAAACCTTTGATATCTCTTTTACTATCTTGCACAATCCTTAGCTGATTCTGAGCTTTAGCGTTTTTGACAAAATCTCTGAAATTTATTTACGGTTATCATTTCCTGTATACGTCTCTTTCTCTTTTCATTATTTTACAGGTATTTATCCGCTTTGCTCTCTTTTCATTTCTCCTATTTTTTCTTTTTTGGGAGGGGTTTTCTGCACTTTTCTTTTAAAGGATTTAAGCTGAATCTGACTTAACTTCTCTTGCAATTTATTAACATCTGCTTTTCTGATATCCAGTATTTATGTTTTAGTTGCCTTTCGTCTGGATATCATAAATTCAAATATAATATAATATAATCAATTTTCCCCCTTGGTTCTGGTCACCGTCACTGTTTCCTCTAATGTGCAGAGCACGCTGGGGCACAGGCAAATACCAAACACGGCACAGCCTTTTTCAAGCCCGTACAGTGGAGCCAGCACTGTTTGTCCCTGCCGACAGCTGATCTGCCCCTCCCAAGCTGTCAGCGGGGGAGAAGCCCCTGGTTTCTCGGCTCTGTCTGGGGCTGCCGTCGCGCATGCCCACCTCCCCTGCAACCTCCCGAAAGTAGAAGATTGGGGTGTGGAGGCTGATGGAAGCCAGCCCACGGGCTTTCTCGAGCGTCTGGATACACAGAGCACCAAGGGATGCCCTTCTGCTTCCCCTCAGCTGCCGGTGTGCCTCGTTTCAACCCATCTAACATTTAGCCAGTTAATACTTATCTACATTTCTTACTTAATTATTAATCTTAAATTTCAGTCAATTTGAGAAAAGAAAAAAAGGGAAAAAATTCTAAATATTCTCTATTTTCAATCAATTAAAAATCATTAATATTAATCTCCCCAACAAGTCTAAATTCAATTCCATCCATGCATTAATCCAAATCAGTATCACCTACTACATATCTTATTATAATCAATACTAACTTTATTAAAACAGATCAGCAATTCCTAAATTCATATATCCAAATAGAAAAAATAATTAAAGTTTAAAAGGAGCAAACAAAACAATACTCCAAGCTTAATCAACCCTTCTCAAACTTCAATTTCTTTAATCTGAGCAGAACTTTGAACCAAATCCTTTTCTTTTTTATTTTTTGTATCCCCTTTTAATCCCCTTTTCCATTTTATTCTTTCTATTCTTCCTTCTAGGAAGGAAGGACTTTGTTAGAAAAATAAAGGGATTATTGAATCAAACTTTGGACACTTGACAACGTAGTTATGTTGGTGGCAAGGTCCCATGGTTATGTGAACATCTTTTGGGATCTTCTGACAAGCAACTGCAAGGATTCACTTAACAACTGTGGCAATAAAGGTGGTAATAATAATAATAATAATAATAATAATAATAAATAATAATTTATTAGATTTGTATGCCACCCCTCTCAATAGACGGGGCGGCTCTCAACAAAACAGTGACAGTGTAACAAATCTACTATTAAAAACATTCTAAAACCCAACATTGGAACCATACAACACAAGAACCTCGTCAAATGCCCTCCTCGCCACAGCTGAAAGATGGTACTCTAATGTTAGCTGAGGATCGAGGAGGATGCCCAAGTTGCGGACCCTCTCCGAGGAGGTCAATAATCCCCCTCCAGAGTAATGGATGGACAGATGGAATTGTCCTTGGGAGGAAAAATCCATAGCCACTCCATCTTGTCAGGGATGAGTTTGAGCCTGTTGACACCCATCCAGACCCTAACAGCCTCCAGGCACCAGCACATCACTTCCACTGTTTTGCCGACTGGACATGGGGAGGAGATGTACAGCTGGGTATCATCAGCGTACTGATGATACCTCATCCCATGCCCTTGGATGATCTCACCCAGCAGTTTCATGTAAATATTAAATAGTGGGGGAGAGGACCGACCCCTGAGGCACCCCACAGGAGAGAGACCTAGAGGTTAACCCCTGATCCCCCACTAACACTGACTGCAAACGACCGGAGAGGTAGGAGGAGAACCAATGCAAAACAGTGCCTCCTACTCCCAACCCCTCCATTCAGCACAGAAGGATACCATGGTCGATGGTATTGAAAGCTGCTGAGAGGTCAAGAAGCACCAGGACAGAGGACAAGCCCCTGTCCCGGGCTCGACAGAGATCATCCATCAGCATGACCAAAGCAGTTTCCGTGCTGTAGCTGGGCCTGAATGCTGACTGTTGAGGGCCTAGATAATTGGCTTCTTCCAAGGATCGCTGGAGCTGGCGCGCCACCATCTTCTCGACAACCTTCCTCATGAAGTGAAGGTTGGAGACTGGACGATAGTTATTAAGTACGGCTCGGTCCAGGGAGGGCTTCTTGAGGAGGCGGCGCACAAGTACCTCCTTGTAGGGAGCTGGGAAGGACCCCCTCCCCAAGGAAGCGTTGACAATCTCCTGGACCCAGCTCCGTGTAACCTCTCTGCTGGCTGAAACCAGCCAAGAGGGACATGGATCCAGTAAACAGGTGGCGGAACTCACAGCTCCAATGGCCTTGTCCACTTCATCAGGTGTCACCAAGTCAAACTCCTCTCAGACAGGTGGACAAAGATGAGCCCCAGTCACCTCGACTGACTCATTGTCAATCAACTCTGCTATCCAATTGGAGTCAAGTTCCATCCGGATCTGAGCGATTTTATCAGCGAAAAATTTATTAAAATCCTCAGCACTACTCTGCAAGGGCTCCCCAGCTCCTCCCAATTAAGAAGGGAGCAGGTCACCCTAAACAGAGCGACCAGGCGAGATTCCGCTGATGCAATCAAGGTGGCATGATATGCACATCTTGCCGCCTTGAGCGTCACTTTGTAAGTCTTAATATGAGCTCTTACAAGTGTTCGATCGGACTCGGACTTACTTTTCCTCCACTGCTTCTCTAGACGTCTTTTCTGGCATTTCAACTCCCGGAGTTCCTCGGTGAACCAAGGAGCTCTCTGGGGTCTAGTGCCACAGAGAGGTCATAATGGCACAATCTGGTTAAGAGCCTCAGTCGCAGCCTTGTTCCAGGCCATGGCAAGAGACTCTGCTGAGCTGTGGATGAGTGAGTCTAGTAGAACCCCAAGAGCCCTCTGAAAGCCCTCTGGGTCCATCAGGTGTCTGGGGCGGAACCACCTAATTGGTTCCACCTCCCTGCGGGGAAAGATTGGAGCTATAAAGTTGAGCTGTAGCAGAAAATGGTCTGACCATGACAAAGGCAAAACATCTAAGCCCCTTAGTCTCAGACCATTGCTCAGTTGCTCTGAGAGAAATATCTCATGAGTTGGACCCTGAACTACTTGAGTCAGGTCCATGGCTCTCATGGTGGTAAAGTGAGGCAGAACTCACTTAATAACCATCTTACTCAAGAGATAGAAACGTTGACCTCCATTGGGTTCAGAACAGAAGTTGAGGAGTATCTGTCTGACTAGTGCACTCTTTTAGAAGCAGATCAGCAGATCAGGAGTCCACTTTGAAGCTCCACAGAAAACATCTAGGGGCGGAGGCAGGTTGTCCTCGACTTACAATGGTTCATTTCCTGACCGTTCAAAGTCGCAACGGCCCTGAAAAAAGTGACTTATGCACCCTTTTCACACTTAGCACCTTCGCAACAGCCCGATGATCGCAGGATCAAAGCTTTGCTGCCATTTCATATTTATGACCGTCGCTGTGTATCCTGAGGTCACGTGACTCCCTTTTGTTTCTAACCGATCCACGCCCAGGCATGAAAATGTGCCGCTCAGACATTATACTTTTCCGCCCACATCAAAAAAAAAAAAAAAAATTAGAGGGAACATTGGACACTGACTGTTATAACAAATTTCTCTGTTGGCAAGGATTAGGTACAAGGAATAGTTTATTTCTTTTATTTTTTTCTTCCATCTGAAAAATAAAGTTGTCAGCAAGAGGAGAAAAGAATTTGTTGGTCATATGGTTATTGACAGTTAGATTCCCAATAGATGTCAAGATAATTGAAACTTCCTTTATCTTTATTATATGCTTTTTTAAAAAAAAGACTGATTATCTGATGCAGGTAAACTATATTTGTATTTTCTGACTGCTCAGGTGGGCTTTAGTACAGTATCTTCAATGGTATCCTTTTTTTCAGGAGTGGGTTCTAATTTACCTCGCACATGTGCAATTGTAAAAAAAAAAAAGTCCCACCCCCTTCAAAGCTGAAAACAATATGGTGACATATGCACATTCCTCAAAACTCTGCTTCTTCACATACGCAGAAGTAAGGAAACCAATTAAAAAATTCCCCCCAAAGGATGGTGATGCCCATGGACCAACTGATGCGGTTCCATGACAACATTGTGACATCGCCAGTTAGGCTACTATTTGGACAAACTGGTCCAAACCGGGAGGAACTGACCTCTGCTTTTGTTTCTCTCTTTTTACTATTTCACACACATCTCTAGGCCTATTTGATAGAAAGTAAAGTAATAGCAATGTGTGTTTACTTTTTGATTAAAAAGTATTTATTTGACAATGTAATGCTTTGAAATCGGAAAATAAGTCTTATGATTCTGTGTATCATACTGATCAGATTTGCTAGCATGACATTCTTCTTAGAATGTCAAAGTTACCATAAGGTTGTAGTTTCTGGTTTAAATTCAAAGCTCAAAAGTTGCTAAAATATGTGTCTAATTGCACGGACCTCTTGATTAATTGCAAAACTTTGTGGCAGTAGATAGATATAATGTTATTTGTTAGAAATAAAATTAGTTTTCTGTTCAAATATTTTTGCATATTCAGAGAACATACTTTAATAAGCTTTTTATTATTGGAAAATAAAACATTTATTGTAAATTAAAGTGCACATTATAGAAAATTATTTTGTTTAGCCTTAGTACTTAATTCATAGGTATAATTGTAATCAAAATTCAAATGTGAATCTTAGATTAGATAACCTCACTGTTACATTATGTTATATACGTACACATCAATTTGACAGAAATGTTGCAGACCATCACACATTGCATTTGTTTTTGTTTTTTAAAAGTTTAAATTTAAAGATGAAACTATATATTTTAGAAGAGTTTTGTTCAAAACAAAGCTCATTAAAACTTGAAGCTCATTGGAGTTTCTATACTATTAATGCAAATTAACTATTTGCTGAAATAATAGAAATTAATGACCTGATTTTTTTCTAGCTATAATATATAATTTTAGTTAGAATAATCCAGTTTCTGGATTCAAATGTCAAATGATTTAACTGTGGTATATGGAATAAATAATTGGCTGGATTACACAATGTACTAAAACCAAAAGAAAACCATACTAATCTAATAATGCTTAGAAGCATGATTCCTAAAATTAGATACAGTGAATGCCTAATATGACCCCTGCCTAGGCTTAGTTTCCTATCTGACATTTTATAACATAAAAATGATGAGGGATACATCCTGGGGAAAAAAGTGGTAACCAAGCATTTGATATTAGCACTATCTTCTTTTCATATATTGTTTCATATGTATAAATCACATTTGTGATTTTGACTTGCTTGACTAAAGTTGTTACATAAATAAAAATTGAATGTGTTCATTATCATCTAGGTCAGTGGTCCCGAACCTTTTTTGGCACTAGGGTCCGATTTCATGGAAGACCATTTTTCCTGAACTTGGAAGGAAAGGATAGTTTCAGTTTTGGTCATTTGTCCTCTTCTCACCTCTAGCTGTACAGTCTGGTTCCTAATAGGCCCCAATCAGTCCATGGCCCAAGGATTGGGGATCCCTGATCTAGGGTATAACTCTAATTGTAAATCATGTTTGGGCTTGTATATCAGAAGACAAAATTATCTTCAAGATGTGCATTGAACCATTGACTGGGAGGTGTAGCAACATATTACCTTGAACCATTATGCAACAGCATGAACTAAGTTTTTAAAATTAATTTCAAACTCTTATCAATTGAAAAAGAGTGATTAAGAGGTGCTGTAGGTAAGAGACTCTTTGTAGGATATGAAACATTAATATTTTGAGTAAATAAACCCATATTACTTAATCCTTACTTCATGATACAGTAGACCTACTGTTCTGTGATTTGCTTTGCTTTGGCAGTAAACATTTATCAGGCCATCATTTCCTGCTGTGTGGAACTAATAATACCCAAAGGAGTCTCTTTTCATGGCTTTGACATGTGAGATATGAGGTCTGCAAAAACCAACTCACCACTTTAATGAACAAGGCATAGTATTTCAGATATAATGAAGTGTAACTAAGTAGAATAAAATTTTAATTAAAAAATTTAGGAAATCTAAAGGGCAGGCTTTCATAATGTCTGTTATGCAATGTATAGGAAAAAAATACTGATCTTAGGTAAATAAAACACACCAGGCAAATAGATTAACCATTGTTTTATTCTCTAATATATAACATAGAATGATATCCTTTCTATTCTTTCCTATTCTTTCAATATTCCAATGTGTTTTGATTGGGTGAGATCATCCAAGGGCATGGGGTGAGGTACCATTAGTACGCTGATGATACCCAGCTGTACATCTCCACCCCATGTCCAGTCAGTGAAGCAGTGGAAGTGATGTGTCGGTGCCTGGAGCTGTTGGGGTCTGGATGGGTGTCAACAGGCTCAAACTCAATCCTGACAAGACGGAGTGGCTGTGGGTTTTGCCTCCCAAAGACCATTCCATCTGTCCATCCAATACCCTAGGGGGGGAATTATTGACCCCCTCGGAGTAGGTCCGCAACTTGGGTGTCCTCCTCGATCCACAGCTAACATTAGGGCACCATCTTTCGGCTGTGGCGAGGAGGGTGTTTGCCCAGGTTCACCTGGTGTACCAGTTGCGGCCCTATTTGGACCGGGAGTCACTGCTCACAGTCACTCATGCCCTCATCACCTCGAGGTTCGACTACTGTAACACTCTCTACATGAGGCTCCCTTTGAAAAGTGTTTGGAAACTTCAGATCGTGCGAGCAATCATGGGCTTTCCCAGATATGCCAATGTTTCATCAACACTCCGCAGCCTGTATTGGTAGCCGATCAGTTCCCGGTCACAATTCAAAGTGTTGGTTATGACCTATAAAGCTCTACATAGCATCGGACCAGAATACCTTCAGGACCGCCTTCTGCCGCACGAATCCCATTGACTGGTTAGGTCCCACAGAGTTGGCCTTCTCCGGGTCCTGTCGACTAAGCAATGCCGTCTGGCGGGACCCAGGGGAAGAGCCTTCTCTGTGGCGGCCCTGGCCCTCTGAAATCAACTCCCCCCGGAGATTAGAACTGCCCCCACCCTCCTTGCCTTTTGCAAGCTCCTAAAACCCCACCTATGTTGCCAGGCTTGGGGAAGGTGATATTCTCCATAGCTACTGTGATTTATGTATGGTTTGCTTGGTTTTTGTGATTAATTTTTATGATAAGGGGTTTAATCTGTTTATTAAAAAATTTGTACATCATGTATTGTGTTGTGAGCCATGATCTATGAAAGAAGACTGACTGGATGGAGATAAAGGAGAAGGTTAAAGTTGTAGTTGCATGAGGGTGCTGAAGAAAGAGGGAGGAGAAAGTGTATGAAAAAGAAAGTGGAAGTGGTGGAAGCAAGATTGTCTTGTAAAGATAGAATAACATGAAGGGATATAATAAATCTAGTTGTTATCTCATATCTGTAATTTCTTTGCTTGCTATTTCTTCTTTTCATTAATGGGTATGTACTAAATTATTTGATAATTATTTTGGAGATTTTTTGTTGTAGTTTATTTATTAAAACATTTAAACAAATAGAATAGATAGCTATGTAAAAAAACGAAGTTTAAAAAGGATACACAGGTGGTCCTTGGTTAATGACAACCTGTTCAATGTCAGTTTAAAC
This sequence comes from Erythrolamprus reginae, assembly GCF_031021105.1. NCBI lineage: Eukaryota > Metazoa > Chordata > Lepidosauria > Squamata > Dipsadidae > Erythrolamprus > Erythrolamprus reginae. The sequence continues at coordinate 166,407,247 of NC_091950.1, read as the reverse complement.
TTATAATGTCATAAATGATACTTATGTCCAGTCTTTGGAATCCTGGCCAACAGAGCATCTCATGATCACATGGTTGCCATTTAGAGTATCCAGTATCTTTTGGGAACACCTTTAAACATGGGATCACATATCAGTTGCAATGGTCAGTCATTGGAATCCAGGAAAAGTTGTGGCTGCTTTAAGAAATACTTATCAAGTGCTATCTGCACGCCAAATTTCATTTTATGTTTCAGATCTGGATTTTATTCAGAACTAAGAAGGAAGACAAATATTGTATCATCCTTGTACTATACTAGTTTAATTCATACTAGACAACTCATGACCTGTTGGGTCATTATTTCAGAGATATACTTTAAATGATGGCAGAGATTCTAATGTAATGGGCAAGTTCTTTAAAAATTCAGGAAAATATTAAGAAATGCATCTGCCTTGGAAGTAGTCCATGTTGAATTGTATAACATAGTCAAATGTCAACAGTTGACCAAAGGAAATTTTTTTTGACATGTTGTATTGTATTGCTTTATGTCATAAAATAACATTTTATAAAATTTGAGGAGATACCTTGGTTGAAAAGATTTTGCTCCATGATGCACCACTTTACTCAATTATAGGTTAGAGGCACAAGAGATTTAGTAATATATAGAAATATGCTTTAAGAATACTGGATTAGAAGAGATGGCAGTTGTAATCAAACTAAAACTTGTGAAACAGTTCAAATAAACAAACAACATTACTTTAGTAAATGAAAGACAATAAAAGTTACAGAACTCTTATGTGCTATCATGTTGGTGAGGTCTCTTAGCTGTCATATAATATATTTTTCACCTTTTTCCTCCTTAAAAGTGGCTGAAAATTTGGGTGTCTTATATTCTGAATGTAGCTCCCCCCCCTGCCCGCCAAAGCTTTTGCCCCCCAGCTCTAACTAGGTGCTAATGATCTTCTCAGCTCTTACCTTTCAGTCTCTTTCATTGTTACTCGCTCCAAATAAGGTTTTATTAAGCCCTAACCAGTGGATAAAATAATGTGCTAAAGCTAACCAGACTAAGGATGCTAGCCAGATGAATATCTGGCCAGCAATTTTTCCCACCTATTTTTCTCCCCAAAACAAAAATGCACCTTATACTCTGGTGCATCTTATACTCCAAAAAATATGGTAGGTAGATTTTTCCAGGAAGATTTGCACCTAATTTGGTCCTTGGGATCTTCCAGCAGTGTACCTAGTGTAATTGAGTCCATCCATCTTCTTTCTGGTCATCCTCTTTTTCCTTCTACCTTTCCAGGCTTCTCTCCAGAGAAGTCTAATTGAGTCTAATTATTATGCTTCAACCTAGGTTAATTTGTTCAATGATCCATTTGTTCTTTTATTTTGTTTGGCTATCTATGGTATTCTCAAGAATCTTCTCCAACACCAAGTTTTAAAAATATCAAATACTCTGTTTATCCTACTTCTTTGAAATCTAGCCTTTGCTTTCGTAGAGTTTCATATGGAAAAGCATTGCCTACACAATTTTCAGCTTCCTTAGTATATAACCATATCCCAGCATCTGAATATGTTTTTCTAAAGCTCCCATTGCTGTCCTAGCAAATGGTAATTTGTGGTATATTTCTTGATGGCTGCTTCATTACTTTTGATAGTCAATTCCAAAAGGCAAAAATATATTCATTGTTAATTCTAAGACTGCTTGCTGTATCTATTGTCATTAGTTTGACCTTTTTATTTAATCCTAGTCCTATTTTTTTCCATAATGTGCCTTGGCTTTCATTATTTGAGCTTGCAAAGTATTTGGATATTCAGTTATCAGAATAGTGTCATTAGCTTGGGAGAGGTTATTGATTTTTCTTCCTCCAATTTTAAAACTCTGCTAAATTTCTTCCCATCAATATATATTCTGCACATACAGTACATTGTACAAGGGAGTGTACAACTTTGACTTATGCCTTTGTCATTCTGGAGCTGGTCTGTTTTACTACTTTTCCTGACTTACATATACGTTTTGTGGCTTTCCATTTTTCTAAACACGTCCAAAACTGATATATTGACACAATTGAAGGTATTTCTATAATCAATGAATCACAGACCTACTTTGACTTTTTCAAATATCTAAAATGCATCAGCAATAAGGTCTAACTTGAACATCTGGCATCCAACTAGCCTGAATTGAATAATATTATTTTGCTAGCATATGAAAATAAAGTTATTGTATTCTAAATCACACATTACCTTAAATCTTTTTTCTTTGGTAGTGGTATGTAGTTAACTTTTTCCAGTCTCTGCACCACTGTGTTTTTCTCCAGGTTTTCTGGAACCACTTGATTAGAATAGTTTCTTCTGTTACCTCCCAAATTGCTGTAAATAATCCATTCCATTTCTTTAGCCTTCTTATTTAAAGTTCAGAGTATTTATCTATCTTCTAGTACCAGTAATTCTTGTACGTAGAGGTAAAGTATCCTGGATGGGGACTTCTGTTCTGTAGAATTTTGCTAGATTTTCTCATTTTTGTTTAATCTTCTTTGAATTGGTTACTATCTATCCGTTGATGTTCTTTAGCATACCAATTTAAGGTTGAAACCTCAGAACCTGATAAATTCAGAGATGGTTGGAAGACAGTTTTTCCATGTTTGTTTCCATTTTCTTAGTAAAATTTTTGCACTATTCTTCTAACAGCTCTCTGAAATTCTAAGTTCCTTCTTCAGATCTTTGTGTTTGTCTTTCTTGACTTGGCATCTTTTCCCTTGTCAATTTCCACAATTTGGTCTGGTATTTTCACTGAAGGGCTACCAAAATATTTACTACCACACTGTGGGCGTGGACGCCCTGCATTTTCTTTCAACATCTTTCAAATTGGGTGCTCTGGGTGGAGGTCCATTTTTGCTACACCAATGTGTTCCCCCACTTCCAGGCAGTAGCCCACCCCTGGATATTTTAGTTTGCTTTCTTTTGCCTCTTGATCTCAACAGTCTCTTTTCATAGTCATCCTTAACAATATCTTTGATTTTATTCCACAGTCCCTCTGGTTCTTGTTTCAGTGAGGTTCAAGACTTTAAAGTGATTCCTGATGTTCTTGAAAATGATGGTTATACATAAGGTCATATGGTGGAAAGAGATTGGTTTTTCATTTCTGCTTTAGTTTAACTTGAGATTGACCCATGAGCAGTTTCACATTCTCCATCCTATAGGAGAGTCTACAGTTGGTGGGTTAACTTCCGTCTGTTAACCAATCAGGACTGAGCCCATGTTATAAAAGCTCAAGTTCTGTCAATCATCCCGCTTTTTTCCTTAGTCCTCAGCAGGACATGACGTGTGGTCAACTCACTGATTGTTGTCTTTTCTCTTCAAACTTGATCTTTACCTACTACTTTCCTTCAGGTAATTCTTAAAAACAAAAAAAAACCCCAAAACCCCCCTCCCATTCTTGTTCCTCCCTTTTAACCGCTGCCTTGGGAAGGGAAGAAGGCTGAGCCTTCCAGGCTGGCTTGCCAGCCGAATCACTAGGGAAAGCGATTCACTTGCCGCTTATTTTCCTTTTGAGCAACCGGACAGGGAGGGAAAATTATTTAATTATTTCAGCAGCTGAAAAGACCTTCCCAGAGACTCACATAACCGGCAAGCGAGCCCCAAAGCGGAAACACCCGAAAGATCGATTTCGGCTTCTTTTACTTGATCGGCTTGCTAATCCACCCCGTTCCTCATAAAAACAAGAGCCAGCACCTAACAGCTGATCGGCTCTGGCGGCAACGCGTTGCACTGCTCCTGCTCATTAGGCCATCGACAAGCTAACCTTTGCCAATTCCCAACTCTCGCAAGGCAATTCATGAGTGCTATTATAGCGGTTAAGCCAAAATCAAGTCCCCTTAATTGGTTGTATCAGGGTAGAGAGGGAAAACCAAAAGCGCCGCTGGGCAGTTGAAGAGATTCAGCTCTGAGGCCTTAATTAGTCAGCCCAATAGGCCTTCCACCATTTTGTTCCTTGCAATCACCACAGCAGCGGCCATTTTGGGTATCTCAACTGCCTTTTTGCCTCTTATTATTGGGCCTATCTATTATATTTAACAATGTCAGATATTTCTGTAAACCGGGAGGCAGGGCCTAGTAGTGCCCCCCCTGAAGGGGATTCCTATTCTCCAGGCCCCAGCAATGTGGGGTATTCCTTTGCACATTCAAGGAAATGAGCCCTTAAGGCCAAAGACACATGGCCTAAAGCAACCAAGGCCTCCAAAAAATCAGAAACTCGAATGCATAAAGCATTAACTAAAATGTGTGACAAGGCCTCCAAAGCAGCCTCTATTGACGAAGCCCTGCCCTCTCCTGACCCGGCAGACAAGGCCTTAATGGAATCACACAATTTAATTCTTGTGGATTCTGATATCTGGGGGTCCACTGGACAGTTTTTACCCTCTACTCTTCCTCCTCCTCCTCCCTCTTCTCTGCCTTTCACATTCCAAGCCTTCCCTCAGTCTCCTCCACCTTCTGCCATGCCAATGCAGCCTTTCCCAGCCACGCAGGGCTTGCATGACCCAGCAAACATTCAGGCTATTATTTCTGCTGCTGTTTCTCAGAGTGTCTCACAGTGCATGTAGATTATGAAAGGCTCTAGCATGAATCAGGCAGGCGCGTTAGGGGTAAACACAAGTCAAACTCCTTCTCAAATAAGTCAGCCATTACTACAGCCCACTTATGTGGCAGAATTTCGTAGCCTGGTGGAGGAGGACAATAGGGGCCCAGATCTAGAGTTATCAGATGATGAGGGTATTCCACCAGAACCCCCATCTGCTGTAGGCCTTTTTCACCCGGCCTTATTTTGCTCTCTGTTGTTTAAGGCCAGGAATGCTGCCAATATAGCGAATGCGTCTCCTTCTCTGAATACTGGATCAGACATTAATCCTCTCTTTTTCTTAAACACCCCAGAGACTCAGGTGATCCCTTGTCCTCCCTTATTCGTCCAAGCAGTGCAGCAACAGTGGCTCTTCCCTTCAGCAGGGGCTATGCCATCAGCCAATGATAAGAAGTTTTTTAATGTAGGGCCAGAGTTAGATCCTTGTCTCCAGCCCCCCTCAGTGGATGCTCCCATCACCGCCCTCCTTTCTCCCACGAATCTTCGATTGGAAGACAAGAGCTGCTTCGATTGGTAGACAAGTGGGCTGAACAAACTCTTGTCAAGAACCATCAGACGGGCGCCTGGGCGGTAAGAGCAGCCACTTCGGTTTCCTTCTTTGCTCGTGCTAATCTAACCTGGTTGCAAGATTTACAGGACAGAATTCCACCTATAGACACCAGATTGCACCAAGACATTGCCAAGATGCTAGTTGCAGCACACTTCATGGCAGATGCTTCCCTTAAAGTGGGCAGATTTGCGTCACGTATCATGGCCACCTCTATTGTAGCCCGCAGGCTACTTTGGCTACACTTCTGGCAGGTGGACGCCAAGCACAAATGGAAGCTTGCCATATCCTCCTTTGATGGACAACACTTCTTCGTCTCAGCTTTGGATCCACTTCTGACCGAAGATAAGGACAAACGTAAGATTTTGCCACCCACTAATCGCAGGGGTAACTCCAAATCTATTCCTAATTCTAGAAGGTCCTTTCGTTCCCCTGCCCAACCTGCTGCCTCCTTAAGGCAGCCCTACTTTTATGGGCAACACAATTTCTATGGTGGGAGGCAGAGACCTTTCCAGAATCAGTCCTTTCGGGGTAGGGGGTCTAAATGCCCCTTTCAAGGCGCAGGAGGCTGTTCCTTCCACTGCACCAAGTGAGTCACTGGAGGATCTGGGTCCTCCCATTGGGGGCCGCCTGTCTCTTTTTGCAGACCAATGGGAGGAAACCACATCTGACGTGTGGGTCAGGGAGATGGTAAAATTTGGCCTCTCCCTAGAATTTCTCTCTACTCCCCGCAATTCTTTATCCAGTGCCCTGTGTCTAACAATTTAGCCAAGAAACGCTTCATGAGGGAGGCTATTGACCATCTTCTTAAGATCAGGGCCATTCAGCAGGTACTGGGTCCAGAATCTGGATCAGATTTTTATTCCATCCTATTTCTGGTTCCTAAAGCTTCGGGGTGGGGGTGGGGTGGGGGTGGGTTGGAGAGCCATTCTGGACCTTAAAAGATTGAACCGTCATATTCGATACCGATGGTTCAAGATGCACTCACTTCAGTCCATCTTGGCGTGCATATGAAAGGGCGATCTCCTGGCTTCCATTGATCTACAGAGGCTTACCTCCATATTCCCATTCATCCTGAATTTCAGAAGTTCCTTAGATTTTGTTATAGCGGTGTATATTATCAATACTGGGCTCTGCCCTTTGGCCTTTCCTCTGCTCCCAGAGTGTTCACCAAGGTGCTAGTAGCCCTAGCGGCCCATCTTAGGACTCTTCCAGTACGAATTCATTGCTACCTTGATGACATTTTGTTGTTGGCTTCCTCCAGGTCGCAAGCCCTACAGGACATCCAGGTAACCCTATCTGCGCTAGTTGACCATGGGTTCTCTATTAACAAGGACAAGAGTCACCTTGTTCCCACTTCCTCTATTGTACACCTGGGAGCCATTATTGATTCCCTGGAGTGTAGGCTGTTCCTTTCCCAAGAGCGCCAGGCTAGTATTGCGGATTTAAATCTTTCCATTCTGCGACAGTGCAGAATTCCACTACGCCTACTCTCTACACTTCTGAGAAAATTCATAAATAGAATCAAATGAAAATCCTTGGAAGAAATAAAGTTGTCATGAGAAACAGATCATCATGATGAAAATAATTAATTATTAGAAATCAACTTCATTTGATGACCTCTAACGATTTTTAGCACAATATAGTCTTGTGTTCTTTATGCAGTTTGTAGCTTTATGAATCCAATGTTATTGATATTTCAGGGTGACACAGCAACTGATTTAGAATAAAAAGATCGCTGTTATGTCATGGAGTATATCTAATTGTCTATTTAATCTAATCAGTTCTTGATTATCTCTGCATTAGTAATTTCAAAAAAGACTTTTTTTTATATAAAAAAGTTGTTTTTGAGGATGATCTGTAAATTGAACTTCAGAAATCAGCTTTTTTAAACTAAGTAAATGTAAAAGTTTTAAGGTGCTAGCACAAATGGTAATGGCTTCTGCCCAAATAAAAATGAAGTCTTGACCACTTGCCATCATGTGCCTTCTTAAAGTTTGAGGCAGTGGTTAGGATATAAATTGCTAAAGCTGAAAGAAGCTTTGGATAATATTGCTGTCACAGCAAGATTTTATACAGAACACATCACATATTTGAGGTTGTCTGGGTAGCATAATACAGTCTCATGAGGGGACTTAAACTAATTTAAATTACAATTAGGCAGCAATTAGGCAAAAATTTCTTGTAGGAAAGCAAGGTTTACTAGAATTTGGAGCTGATATATTACAGACATAAAATGCTATTTGTTGTATCCTGAAATGGCTACCTTGTATCTCTGTAAATAGTTTGTTCCTTGCTAAAGCGCTGTCTGAGCTGGAAATCAGGAAGTCGCTCCTGATTGGCTCAGACGCGCCCTGCTCTTGCTTTGGCGGGAACCGCAAATGTATAAAAGAAGCGGTTTCTCCCAAGCAGAGCAGACGGTACTCGCTGAAAGTCACTTACCTATGCTGAGCTGAATAAAAGTACCGTTCTAACCAACCCTGCCTCTGGGTTTACTTCACTGGCGACGACGGACGAAAGAAACTACGCGTGCAACATGAACAATCTCCAAATCGGCCGGGCTCCTGAGTTCTTCGACCCAGAAAAGACTTCCTGGGACGACTACCTAGCCAGCTTCGAGATCTTCCTCGAGGCAGCAGGAATACGGGACGCCGACGCCGATCGAAGACGGGCCATTTTCCTAAATTACTGCGGTCCAGAAATCCGCGCCCTCGCCCAGACTCTCACCGACCCGCTGCCGGCAAGATCCGTCGCTTGGGACGTCCTACAAGACAAGCTCGCGAGCCATTTCAGGCCAACAAAACCAGCCATGGTTTTCCGGCACCAATTCTCGAGAATGGCTCAGCGCGAAGCGGAATCAATCAACCAATTTGCAACGCGACTTCGAACGGTGCTTGCGAAATGCAAGTTTGACAACCCGGAAGCTCGCCTCACCGATGCCTTAGTCTTTGGCATGAGAAACGCCGCGGTCAGGAATAAACTCCTCACCGAAGACGAACCGACCCTACAAACAGTGATTAAGCTAGCGCAAACCGCAGAGGTCGCCGATGCCGCTGCTAAAGAGCTGATAGATCACAAAAAGAAAGAAGTCATCGCCAAGATAGACTCCACGTTCTCCCGCGCCGAGGACCCAGATGACCGCAGCCCACCAGCTTCCAACGAGGACAGCTGTTTCCTGCTGCAAGACCAGCCGAGACAACACAGACTTCCTCACCCCGCCACCCCCTGCGCCGGCTGCCGAGGAAACCATCAGCGCCAACGTTGCCCTTTCCGGGACGCCATATGCCGCCGCTGCAACCGACGGGGCCACATCGCCGAAGCCTGCAGAGCATCAGCACCGGAGGAAACCTTCTCCACACCGCGCCACCAACGACCCCAGAATCAAACACCGCAACCGCGAGAAAACCGACCTTTTTGTTTTTCGAGCCGTAAGAACTACTCAGCCGCTAACCGCGACTACTCAAGAGGTAACACTCAATTTTCCGTGAATACCACGGCAACAGAAAATGGGGGCAAGATTGTTATTTCCTTACTTTTAAATAACAAGCCATGTTCTATGGAACTTGACACGGGGTCTAAATACACCATTATGCCGTGGGAAAAGCTTAAATTGTACATGCCTAGCCTGTCTAAATCTGAGCTATTGCAAACCTCGTTGGTAATTAGAGATTTTCAAGGGGGGATAATCTCTGTTCTGGGCAAAGTGAATGTACCTATCGTATTTAAGAATGTTAAATGTACCCTACCCATGATTGTTGTTACAGGGGCTAAACACTCTCTCCTGGGGTTGGCTTGGATGGAACCTTTGGGAATTGAAATTTCTGGTATTTGCAATGTTAACTGTGATAGCATGCCTAACTTTTTACATGAGTTCCCTGAAGTGTTTAGCCCCACCTTGGGGTCATATAAAGGGCCCCCTATCTCATTTTCCATCGATCCAAAGGTCCCACCTGTCCGGCTCAAACCTCGCAGGGTACCCCTTCCGCTACTCCCCAAACTTGACCTGCAGCTGGATAAGCTCATAAGCCAGGGCATTCTAGTTCCTGTGGAGCAGGGACCATGGGAAACACCCATAGTCACCCCTCTAAAACCGGATGGCTCCTTAAGAGTTTGCGCTGACTATAAATCTACGCTAAATAAGGCCCTCCAACACCACCCTTACCCCATTCCAGTGGTACAACAACTCCTGCACTCCCTGGGGGAAGGGAAAAGGTTTGCAAAGATCGACCTCGCCCAGGCTTATCAGCAATTGCCGGTCGATGAAGCGACAGCAAATGTGCAAACGATTGTGACCCACAGGGGTGCCTTTAAATGCACCAGATTACAGTTTGGAGTAAGCATAGCCCCAGGGATATTCCAAAGCATAATGGAAAGATTGTTATCAGGGATTAAAGGGGCCATTCCCTATTTTGATGACATCTTAATTGCAGGGGAAAACCAAGAACAGCTCAACAAAAGGATTAGGGAAGTACTCCAGAGACTTCAAGACAAAGGGTTGAGAATTAAGCCTGATAAATGCGTATGGGGAACCAACAGTGTAGAATTCCTAGGGTACAAAATCGACAAGGAAGGTATCCACCCCACCACTGAGAAACTGAGAGCTATTAGAGAAGCCCCAGAGCCACAAAATAAGACTGAATTGCAAGCCTTTTTAGGCCTTCTTAACTTTTACTCCGTTTTTTTAAAACAGAAGGCAACAGCAGCAGAGCCTCTACACCGTTTGCTACAGAAAGAAACCCCTTGGACATGGGGAGAACTGAACACGAAGCCTTTGTACAAATAAAACAATTATTGACCTCTAAAAGTGTGGTAGTCCAGTATAGTACTTCGCTACCTATCAGGCTTACGTGCGATGCCTCCCCGTACGGCGTGGGAGGAGTCTTGGCTCACGTTTTGCCTAACAAAACAGAGGCCCCAATTGCTTTCTTTTCCAGAACGATGACCAATACTGAAAGGAACTATAGCCAGCTAGATAAGGAGGCACTAGCTCTAGTGGCAGGAGTAAAAAAGTTTCATAATTACCTTTTTTGGGAGGAGTTTCGAATTGGTTACCGACCACAAGCCTTTATTAGGCCTTTTAGCCCCCAACAAGCCTACTCCTCCATTTATGTCCCCAAGATTAATCAGATGGGCCCTTTTCCTCTCAGGATACCAGTACGAGCTCATCCATAAAGGGGGTAAAACCATCAACCACGCAGACGGCCTCAGTAGGTGCCCCATGGCAGAGTTAGTGGAGGACCCTGCCCCTTCTGCGGATGTCTTAATGATAGAGCTCGAAGACAACCCACTAACTACTGCAAGGGAGGTGGCTGCACATACGCAGCAAGATCCAATCCTAAAACAGGTGGTTAACTGTGTACTAAAAGGATGGCAATATGACTCTGTGAAACCTGAATTGTGTGACTTCAAAACCAAAAGACTTGAATTGTCATATGTAAAAGGTTGTCTACTGTGGGGGGATAGAGTAATCGTTCCTAAAAGCCTAAGGGAAAAGGTACTTGAAATGTTACATGTGGGCCATCCTGGGATTGTCAGGATGAAAGGCCTAGCTAGAGGGCATTTATGGTGGCCAGGTTTGGATGCTGATATTGAAAATTGGGTAGCCAAATGTGACCCATGCCAGGAATCACGGCCTAACCCCCCCAAAACAACTCCAGCAGAGTGGGAGCAACCTGCAGGGCTTTGGTCACGGGTCCATATTGATTTTGCAGGGCCAGTGGGGTCACAATATTTCCTAATAGTGGTTGATGCATTTTCCAAATGGGTGGAAATCATAGCAATGAACAACATAACCACAAGTGCCACCATCAAGGTTTTACGCAGACTGTTCGCTACCCATGGTTGCCCCGATATCCTAGTGTCTGACAATGGGCCTCAATTAACGGCCAGGCAGTTTGAATTATTTTTAGATAACCTAGGGATCAGACATGCACTCATCTCACCTTACTCGCCCTGGGCTAATGGGTTGGCGGAACGTTATGTTCGCGTGGCTAAGGAAGCATTACGCAGGTCAGGCCCAGGAGATGTACAACAAAATTTGGACCAGTTCTTGTTAACCCAGCACATTACCCCAAACTCTCACACGCACGTGAGTCCTGCTGAGTTACTAATGGGAAGGAAATTAAGGTCCCCACTGGATAGGTTACACCCAAGGTTTTGTACTAATGACCCAATATATGTGAATCCGGAAAGACAAATGTATTTGGGACAAAATGTATTTGTAAAAAATTTTGATGGAGGTGTAAACTGGATGAAAGGAATTGTTATTAAACAGACTGCTCCAAAAACATATTTGGTGAAACTGGAGGATGGTCGAATGTGGAAACGGCACATTGATCACATTCGGAAATGCATGGGAAACCCCCTGGAGCAAACCGCTGACAAAAACTCTCCCATTCCAGCAGACTGTAACTCGCAACCCGATTTACTAGACATTCAAATGGACTTATCGGGTCAGGGGGAATCCTCCAGCGACGCCGAACCATCGTTCTCCTCCGAAGCCATCGTCGTGCCGGCCAGGCCGAATCAACAGGCCGGAGCCCCAACTAGGCCCCAGCCGCGCCGGGGGAGCAACAGCGAGCCAACCTCCACCGCCGATAGCGAGGACGCAACTGAACTGCGCAGGTCGGAGCGAGCCTCGCAGCGACCCAACAGATTGGACGACTTCGTCACATGGCTTTCGTGATGGATGCATCCAACTAAGGAGGGAGGGGTGTTGTATCCTGAAATGGCTACCTTGTATCTCTGTAAATAGTTTGTTCCTTGCTAAAGCGCTGTCTGAGCTGGAAATCAGGAAGTCGCTCCTGATTGGCTCAGACGCGCCCTGCTCTTGCTTTGGCGGGAACCACAAATGTATAAAAGAAGCGGTTTCTCCCAAGCAGAGCAGACGGTACTCGCTGAAAGTCACTTACCTATGCTGAGCTGAATAAAAGTACCGTTCTAACCAACCCTGCCTCTGGGTTTACTTCACTATTGATATCAGATAATCTGATTATTCTTTCAGGCTGCAATGCATTACAATACAATGTAAGCCCCCCAGATTCACCTTTTAGGGGAAATGGGTACATAAAAATTTAGTAAATAAAATAAATAATAAATGCCAGTTAGATATCTGTTTTTTAATCTTTATTTAGAAATCTGAGATATATGGAATAAATGACCTGGAAACACTAAGTTACAAATTCATAATAGGCATAGCTAAACCATGCCCACCAATCAGCAGACAACACAATGACCAACAGACTGAAAAAAGTCAGCCTATATATTAATACCATAGAAAAGAGATTTAATATATTATTATTATTCCTGAGAATATCATAGATATGAAAATAAAACAAATGGATTGTGAAAGAAATCAATCCAGAGCCCTTGCTCATGGGACAAATGTCCAGGCTCAAAGTCACATTTTAGACACACTGTGCAAATGTACAACTCCATTGTGAATTCCATAATGCTAGAAAAGATAAAGAAAAAGGATGAACAGTAATAAGAGGGGTGCATTTGATTACAATATCAGTGAATGCACTATTGAAAAGACTCTTGAATCAAAGTGTTTATGGAACATATTTAATTAATATTAACTTACAGTTGTTTTTTAAAAATATTTTTTTGAAGTTTTTCAAGTTAAAAACAAAACAACGTAAGTCACAAACAAATACCGTAAAACACACACACATAAAATATAATTCCACTAATACAGCTTTACAACATTGGAATTTTCCTTCTTGATTCTACATTCTTCTTAATTATGGCTATTGTTGTATACTTAAACATTTTTTATCTTTATTCATTTTATACACAATTAATAATTATACACTATTACATACATTATTTTACAACCATTTAGATTTTAAAGTTACGTCTATCACATTTCCACCCCCACTATTGTAACACTTCTTTTTTATCTTATTTTACAAATTAATTTTACTTTTCTTTTCGAGCCAATCATACCATCTGTCCCATGTTTTATAGTAACCTGTTTCATCTCTCTCTGTCTCAATTCCATTGTTAGTTTACTCATCTCTGCACATTGTAGCACCTTTTTTATGATCATTGAATTCAGTGGGTTGTTTTCTTCCAATTTTGTGCAAATGTGATTCTTGCTTCTGTTATTATGTGTTGTATGATATAGTAGATTTCTTTTCTGATAGTTGCTTTTACTATTCCCAAAAGAAATAATTCTGGTCTCATTTCAAACTTTTGCTCTGTTATTTGCTCAATCCAATTTTTAATTTTCCTCCAATATCTTTGTCTTTGCATTGGGACATTGGGTTTTTTAAAAAGCTAATGATGTAGTTTTTCCATCAGAATGATGCAAAATCAGCTTTCATAAATTTTTTAACATACTTTTATGTTGAGTATGCTCAAGTATACTTTTCAAGTCACTCTATTTGATATAGTATTGAATTGATACTGTAGCTGCTGGGCTTTCAAGCAGAATTGAAGCTTTTTTAAAAAAACTGACTAATACAGCTCCTATGAAATAATTAGCAAAAGTATGGACATTGCATAACTACATTCTAATAGTACTTTAAAAAATAAAATCAAACAATCATGTTGGATTTCCCCTCCTGTATCTAAACTACTAGTATAACCTTTATGGGTAATATTAATTTGATATAGAAAAATGGTGTAGCCTTTAAAATAGGTGTTTTAAACCTGTTTAATGCAGCAACATTTGCACAGCTCTATAAAATTTCCAGACAGAGAACTTAAATTATTCATGTATCAATCATGCCCCGGTCACATAATGGTCCTTTGAGAAATCAGCGATGTAAGTCTTCAATCAGTTGATAGCGTGACAGTTTAGCAATTAGTGCCTGTGTAAAGTCAATAGAAAAAAAAACCAGCAATAAAATTGCCTCAGAAAGTGTGACATTGTGCATGTATTTTCCTGGGCACTCTGGTATACTTAAAATGTATACAGAAACATGTCCATCTCTTTGGGTTTTTACTGTTTTTCTCATGTTTTTTATCATTATCAAGCCAAACTAGATACAAGGCCTGTCTGTTTATTGCTGGATCCTAGCCAACAGCATAGAAATGGATGAGGTTTAACCCTGCTCCTATGCTTGGGTCTGTATGACCTGAAATGAAATTTGAGACCCTGTAGATTATTTGTCATGCGGATCTGAAACTTGTGATTAATTGACTTTTCCTCATTTGAGGATTTCTTACTATAAGTGTGGGGTTTCCCCCCCCCATTTTGTTTACTTTTGTTTACTACACGCTGATTGTTACATTTTGTTACACCCAAAACAGTACAAGTGTATAGTAAATGCGAACACAACAGCAGGGTTAAAAGCAAAAGGTACAGTAATACCTCGTCTTACGAACCTAATTGGTTCCTGGGGGAGGTTCATAAGATGAAAAGTTCGTAAGATGAAACATTGTTTCCCATAGGAAACAATGTAAAATCAATTAATCCGTGCAACAACCCCCCCCCGCAAAAAAAACGCCACCACCTGGCTGTCACCTTTTGAAACAGCCGGGGGGGGGGGCTTCTCGGCGGCCTCCCGAACGCCGAACACCAAACCCGAACTTCCGGGTTCGACATTCGGGAGGCCGCTGAGAAGCCCCCCAGCTGTTTCAAAAGGTGACAGCTGGGCGGCGGGGCTTCTCGGTGGCCTCCCGAACCCCAAACTTGGAAGTTCGGCAAAAGTTTGGTTTCGGGAGGCCGCTGAGAAGCCCCGCCGCCCGGCTGTCACCTTTTAAAACAGCCAGGGGGACTTCTCAACATCCTCCTGAACCTGAACGCCAAACCCGAACTTCTGGGTTCGGCATTCGGGAGGCCTCCGAGAAGCCCCCCGGCTGTTTTAAAAGATGACAGTCGGGCGGCGGGGCTTCTCAGCGGCCTCCCGAACCCGAACTTTTGCTGAATTTCCAGGTTCGGGGTTCAGGAGGCCGCCGAGAAGCCCTGCCGCCCGGCTGTCACCTTTTAAAACAGCCGGGGGGCTTCTCAGCGTCCTTCTGAACCCGAACGCCAAACCCGAACCTCCGGGTTTGGCATTTGGAAGGCCGCCGAGAAGCCCCCCAGGTGTTTTAAAAGGTGACAGCGGGGCGGCGGGGCTTCTCGGCGGCCTCCCGAACCCCGAACCCAGAAGTTTGGCAAAAGTTCGGGTCCTCCTGAAGCCGAAGCCCCCCGGCTGTTTTAAAAGACGACAGCCGGGCAGCGGGGCTTCTCAACAGCCTCCCGAACCTGAACTTTTGACGAACTTCCGGGTTTGGGGTTCGGGAGGCCGCCGAGAAGCCCCGCCGCCCGGCTGTCGCCTTTTAAAACAGCCGGGGGGCTTCTCGGTGGCCTCCTGAACGCCGAACCCGGAAGTTCGGGTTTGGTGTTCGGGTTCAGGAGGATGCTGAGAAGCCCCCCGGCTGTTTCAAAAAGCGACAACCGGGCGGCGGGGCTTCTTGGTGGTGGCGGCGGCAGGTTCGTAAGAAGAAAAATGTTTGTAAGAAGAGGCAAAAAATTTCTGAACCCTGGGTTCGTATCTCGGGTTGTTCGTAAGACGAGGGGTTCGTATCATGAGATACCACTGTATATCTGAATCTCTGCCTTGCATTTAGATTGTCCCTCTTTGAGGGAGATGGGCAGTTTAGAAATATGAAAAACAAACAATAAAAAGGATCGAAAGACACTGGAGAAGAGACCACACAATAGGAAGTTGGGAAGAAAAGACTTTGTTATTGGTTATTTGCTGGTGTCAGACCTTACTCCATCCAATCCCTTAGGAAACAAAGGCTTTTGACTCCATGGTTAAAAGCAAAGGGTTCTTTACCAAGGGGGTTGTTGTTGTTGTTATTATTATTATTATTATTTAGATTTGTATGCCGTCCTTCTCCGAAGACTCGGGGCGACTCACAGGACACAATGTAAACAATACAGCAACAAATCTAATCAATTAAAACTAAAAACCCAATACAGTAAAATCAATCAGCCCATTCATTCACAACATGAATGCAGTAATCTCAAGCCAGCTCTGAAACCAACCAATTAGATACAAAAAGGCGTTGATTTGCTCACAGTCCACCTCCCCACCCCATGACCAGTCCCATTACCAGCCAACCAGAGCTCACCAAGATGTTTTCAGAAATCTGAGATGCATTGGGGTAGTCCACATATTTCTCAGGGCACCTGGCCATGGGATGCTGGTACAAACAGGATCTGGACACTCTAGTCCTTATCATCTGTCATTCCCCCTCCTGATTTCCCATCACGCACACACTAAACTTTATTGCCCTCTTATCCTGCACCCCTTCTTCCCCCTTCCATCTTTTGATGGCAGAATGTGAGGTGCTTAGCCAAATTAGGCAGAACTGACAACTGGTGTTTCTAAGATTGGATCCTTCTGCATGTGACCATTGATTCTATGTGAATAGAATAGGAACTTGCAATAAACTTGGCAGTTTAAGACTTGTGGACTTCAACTCCCAGAATTCCTCCCCTTGGCATGCTAGGAATAGGAGTTGAAGTCCACAGGTCTTAGTTTGAAGGCCATTGCATCCCTAATCCCTAACCCAGGGGTTTTCAAACTTGACAGCTTTAAGACTAGTGGACTTCAACTCTTAGAATTCCTCCTCCAATCATGCTTAGATGGGGTAATTAGAAGGCAAAAGCAGCCTTGTTTTTGTGAAAACCAGGCTGTTTTCACCCATTTCCCCCCACAAAAATGGGGTGGGCAAAGGGTCTGGGAAGCCTGTAGAGAATTTCTGGGTGCTGGGGGAATGCCCCCATTTTTGTGAAAAACAGGATGCGGGGACAAGGCTTTGGGACAGAAAAAAATGTCTGCATTCGGTTTATAAGGCGCACGGACATTTCCACCCTCTTTTAGGGAGGGGGGGGAGGAAAGGTGTGTCTTATACTTCAAAAATGCGGTAAATGATTTAGTTACATCAAATTGCTGCTTACTGTGTTTGTATTCCCTAGGCAAGTATGTTGCATGTACGAAAGACTGAATGCAGTTGTTCAAGCATACCTTTTAAGTGAAGTAGATATTTTTAATCTTATCCACAAAATTTCTAGTCACGGTGGTTATACTGACTGGTGATTCTGGGATATATAGTTCAAGATATCTGAAAAGGTACACAATAGGAAAAACTGCCCTAAAGGTTCAACAATAGCCTGTAAATTAAGATTGTTTGTGTAATGGTCTACGTGGGTTTCTCTAGGGAGGGTGGAAGGAATTTTGAAGCTTGGTTGGCAAAGCTGGGAGGTATTAAGTGGAACATTGAATTAATATTTATGGTGACTGTCACATTGAATCATGACAAGACCTTGTGCTACTGGAAATCTATACACTCCATACAATGAATATATATTATTCAGGGACAGTCCTTAAATTCATTTGGAACACAACACTGGACTATAGTTTTTGGAGCATCACTGGCTTTGTAATGAATTGTATATGTAGTATGTTTATTTACAGGATTTGCTTATTTCCTTCTTTATTTAAAAAAAATAGAAACAATTTGAGAATTTAAAAAAATGATTGTAATAGTCAGATAACGTAACTTTAAAGATACATATAATTTTAACATATGGTACTGAAACTATACTGCTCAAAAAAATAAAGGGAACGCTCAAATAACACATCCTAGATCTAAATGAATGAAATATTCTCATTGAATATTTTGTTCTGTACAAAGTTGAATGTGCACAACAGCATGTGAAATTGATTGTCAATCAGTGTTGCTTCCTAAGTGGACAGTTTGATTTCATAAAAGTTTGATTTACTTGGAGTTATATTGTGTTGTTTAAGTGTTCCCTTTATTTTTTGAGCAGTGTATTTTCTGCCTTTCTTTTTAAGTGCAAAAATTTAAAATGTACTATTCCATCACCACCCCTGTATCTTTGGGACATCTATAGAACACATTAACGAACCATATTCTTTTTTCCAGATTTGGACAAGATTGTGAATTTTTTTGAATTCATTGATTGATATTCCTTCACTAAATCATTGCCTTGCTCCACTCTTTCTGATTTTTTTTCTACATAAAATAAGTTCCAACATTGGACTTGGCTAAGGTTAGATAGGTATTTCTGAGGTGATCTTAATTTGTGAAATCCTTTTACCATGAGTGAAATGCTACCAGTTTGGGCCACTTCTTCTGAACCAATAGTAAAAAAATGCTACAAATACTCAGAACAGGTAGTAAAAAATAGTAGTAAAAAATACTTAAATAAGTTAAAAAAATGTTCCGTACAGCTTATCTTCAGAGCTTGCCAATTTCCTTGTTTCTTCTTATTTTGTAAAATGCAAATTTGTATTTCCCAAAGGTAGAGAATAGGGTGGTGTAAGCCTGCTAAATGGATTTGTAATAGATAAAATTGTTCAATTAAGCATGCCTTAGGGGTGAGAGTGTCCAGGACATGTACTTCTGCATGCTTGGAACAAAAGATGACCCTATAAACATGAACCATTGGTGTCTGAAGTACTGAGAGGTCTCAAGGGAATCACAGAAATAGGATCAGATTGACCCAAACTGGACATCATTTTGTGACTGTTGGTATTGATGTCTTGGGCTTCAGTCTACTTAATTATCCAGTTCTTCCTCCTTGGAGGTCTAGTTGTTATCCATTTAAGTGCTAGGAAAATTTTTAATAACGTGGGAGAGCTGCATTTTCTTAGACCAGTGTTTCTCAATTATTTTTGTTATGCCCCTCCCCCGGAAGAAGTAAACATTTCATGCCCTCCCAAACTCCCCCTGGGATGATTGTTTGCAATATTCAGCATGTTTTCGCTGAAAAAAACCTCAAGTGGTTTATCAGCGTGATTGAGATGTAATGTGTTTAAGTGTCACCTTAATTTATTTGGCTTCATGCTGTCCGCTGCCAACATTTTTGGACACAGTAAACATACCGGTCTTTCTTCATCTCTTACCATAGTTTCAGTGAAGCCAAGTGCTACACATGCTTCATCATATTTCCTCATCTTAGCTTTCATAAGACTTATGTTTGTCTCATTATTTTCGTCCCTCTCCTCCTCTCTTTTCATCCCTGTTAAATATTTTTCCATGGTGTCTCTTAAGGGTTTGTTATATGCACTTCATATCTCCCACTTTGTGCTGTGCAAAAAAACCCTACTGCCTGTGGCACCACCCCCCACATTCCCCATGGTCATGCCCCCCCGGCACTATTTGGGAAATACTGCCTTAGACTCAAATATTTTTTGAGTTATATTTCTCAGTCTTATATTTCTACTGCAAATTGAGTGCAAAACAAAGACTTTTGATTTACACATATAAAATTACTAATAACTTTCATCTAACCTTTTTCCTATTACTTTTAGAGTTCTATAAATTCTAAGTCCTTTCTGATCTTTAGTTCTAAATACCATATTTTTTGGAGTTAAAAACACACCTTAATTTGGGGGGGGGGGGGAGAAAACAAGAAAAATTTCTACCTCTGCCATCAGTATTCATCTGGATAGCATCATTGCAGCAAATGGTGTAGTCAGCTTCAGCACATTATTGCATCCTTATTCAGCAGGAGCAGCTGATTGGCAGGTAGATGGGCCTCCTGGAATACTCCCAATCAGTTGTTCTGGGCTGCAGGGATTGCCACAGACCATCGGCACCTCTGTGGCCATCTCATAAAACATGCTGCAAGCCCCATGTGCCTTGGTCGGAGCCTGATTCCTGAAACAGCCCAGGGAAGTGCAGAGATTGGGAATTGGCGAAGCAGACACTGCAGAGGAGGCATAAGGCAAGGCAGTTCACTGCTCTACCTGCCCCTTCTCCAAATGACCCAGGTGGAGGGTGGTCAGCTTTTGCTCCTGGCCCAGGAGACTGATGTGGCCAGGAGAAAAGAGAAGGTGGAGACTGCAGAGAAGGAGGAGGACAGTGTGGGACTCTGCGATGTGCATCGGAGAACTGGGGAGGAAAGCATTTTCTGGCTGCAGCGATTCCATTTTTGGAATCGGAGAGGAAAGCTTTTGGAATCGGAGAGGACACCGCCAGCCATATGCCCTGTTTTGGAATTGTGGAGGAAAACATTTTTGGGCAGCAGCACAGGCCCCCATGACCCATTTTTGGAATAGGAAGGAAACCATTTTGGGGCACCAGTGCCAGCCGCATGCTCCATAGAAACATAGAAACATAGAAGACTGACGGCAGAAAAAGACCCCATGGTCCATCTAGTCTGCCCTTTTACTATTTCCTGTATTTTATCTTACAATGGATATATGTTTATCCCAGGCATGTTTAAATTCGGTTACTGTGGATTTACCAACCACGTCTGCTGGAAGTTTGTTCCAAGGATCTACTACTCTTTCAGTAAATAATACTTTCTCATGTTGCCTTTGATCTTTCCCCCAACTAACTTCAGATTGTGTCCCCTTGTTCTTGTGTTCACTTTCCTGTTAAAAACACTTCCCTCCTGAACCCTATTTAACCCTTTAACATATTTAAATGTTTCGATCATGTCCCCCCTTTTCCTTCTGTCTTCCAGACTATACAGATTGAGTTCATTAAGTCTTTCCTGATACGTTTTATACTTCAGACCTTCCACCATTCTTGTAGCCCGTCTTTGGACCCGTTCAATTTTGTCAATATCTTTTTGTAGGTGAGGTCTCCAGAACTGAACACAGTACTCCAAATGTGGTCTCACCAGCGCTCTATATAAGGGGATCACAATCTCCCTCTTCCTGCTTGTTATACCTCTAGCTATGCAGCCAAGCATCCTACTTGCCTTTCCTACTGCCCGACCACACTGCTCACCCATTTTGAGACTGTCAGAAATCACTACCCCTAAATCCTTCTCTTCTGAAGTTTTTGCTAACACAGAACTGCCAATGCAATACTCAGATTTAGGATTCCTTTTCCCCAAGTGCATTATTTTACATTTGGAAACATTAAACTGCAGTTTCCATTGCTTTGACCATTTATCTAGTAACGCTAAATCATTTACCATATTACAGACCCCTCCAGGAATATCAACCCTATTGCACACTTTAGAGTCATCGGCAAATAGGCAAACCTTCCCTACCAAACCTTCCCCTATGTCACTCACAAACATATTAAAAAGAATAGGACCCAGAACAGACCCTTGTGGCACACCGCTTGTAACCTGTCTCTGCTCAGAATACTCGCCATTAACAATAACTCTCTGATGTCTATGCTTCAGCCAGCTTGAAATCCACTGAACTATCCAGGGATTAAGTCCAATCTTCACTAATTTATCTATCAGCTCTTTATGTGGAACCGTATCAAAGGCTTTGCTGAAGTCCAGATAGGCAATATCCACGGCACCACCTTGATCCAACACCTTTGTGACATAGTCAAAGAACTCAATGAGATTAGTCTGACACGATTTGCCTTCAGTAAAGCCATGCTGATTTGGGTCCAATAAGTTATTGTTTTTTAGATGCTGATTTATCCTCTTTTTGAGTAGAGTCTCCATCATTTTAACTACAACTGATGTCAAGCTAACTGGCCTGTAGTTTCCAGCTTCTTCTCTACTGCCCTTCTTGTGGATAGGCACAACACTGGCCATTCTCCAATCCTCAGGAACATCTCCTGTTAACAGGGATTGGTTAAACAAATCAGTCAGGGGGGTAGCAATGACAGATCTGAGTTCTTTAAGAACTCTGGGATGGATGCCATCTGGACCCATTGCCTTATTTATCTTTAATCTTTCAAGTTCTTCTAAGACATCGGCTTCTAAAATCACTGGAGCTGAATCCGTACAGCTGGAAGCAATGCTATATCCCTCTATAGTATTATTTTGTAAGGTGTCCTTTGAGAAAACTGAACAGAAGTAGCTATTGAAATGGTCAGCGATCTCCTTATTCCCATTAATGCATATATTATTCCCGGTACTAAGCTTTGTGATGCTGCAGTTTTTCTTCTTCCTATCACTAATATATCTGAAGAAGGTTTTATCCCCCTTCTTTACAGATTTTGCTATTTCTTCCTCTTTTGAGGCTTTAGCAGCATATATTATCTGTTTCGCCTCCTTCTGTCTCATTTTATACACCTCTCTATCAGCTATACTTCCAGACTCTTTATACCTCCTATAGGCAGCCTTTTTTTCATTGACTATAGCCCTTACATCATTGCTAAACCATAGCGGTTTCTTCTTCCTTTTACCTTTAGTTACTTGCTTTACATAAAGTCTTGTGGCTTTTAGGATGGCCTTTTTTAATACAGTCCACTGGGTGTTCGCTCCTGCCATTTTATCCCTCCCCTTTAATTCATTATTTAAATATTCCCCCATTGCATTAAAATTTGTTTTTCTGAAATCCAATACTTTGGTTGCAGTATAGGATTGCTCACAATCAGTTTTTACATCAAACCACAAACATAGATGGTCGCTGCAACCTAAATTTTATCCCACCTTGACCTCTGAAACCCGATTCCCATTTGTAAAAACTAAATCTAGAATATTCTCCCCTCTAGTTGGTGTCTTAACTAGCTGTGCCATAGCTGCTCCTGTAAAGGCCTCTACTATATTCTTACTTTTGCATGTAAGGGCACTGGGGATATTCCAGTCAACATCAGGCATGTTGAAATCACCCATAACCACAATATCTCCCTTTACTGCCATTAGGGTAATCTCATCCACCATCTTGTTGTCATGTTCCTCAGATTGCCCTGGAGGCCTATAGATCACCCCAATTCTAATGACAGAACCGTCTTTATTTTGCATGCAAATCCAGAGGGTCTCCAGATCTTTACATGTATTTTGAATTAGTATTGTTTTTAGACTTTCTTTAACATAAATGGCTACACCACCTCCCCTTCTCTCTATTCTATCCTTCCTATACAGTGTATATCCTGGTATGGATATTTCCCATTCATTGGAATCCTTAAACCATGTCTCAGTTATGGCAACCAGATCCAAATTATCTCTAGATATTATGGCCATTAACTCACAGAGCTTGTTGCTCAAGCTTCGAGCATTCGTGCACATTACCCGAAGAACATTATCAGCCCCTTATCATCAACAACTACATCTATTTTATTTTCAGCTCCCTTTTCATAAGCTTCCAGAAACTGATGTATCCTCATTGGTCGGGGACAGAAATCCTCCACATCTGGTACATCTCTGTCCCCTTTACCTAGTTTAAATGCCTGTCCAAAAAAGCTCTGAATTCCTCACCGAGCACCTGGGTACCTCTGTATGATGGATGCAAACCATCCCTCTTAAACAACTCCCTATTAGACCATCTACTGACATCATGACTTACATAACCAAAACCTTCAGCTTTACACCACTGCCTTAACCACACATTAAACTCTCTGATACAACTTGTTTTACCCTCCTGGCCACAAACCGGTAACACCTCTGAGAAAGTCACTGAATCAGTTATTTTACCCAGCTCCACACTTAGACTTTGAAAATCTCTTTTTACTACATTAACATTTCTCTGGGACAGATCGTTTGTGCCAAGATGCACCACCACATCAACTTTATTACCTTTACTCACAGCCCTGACAATGTTTGTAATCCGCCTCCTGTCCCTGTGGGCAGTGGCTCCATTTTTGGAATTGTGGTGCTTCCACCCGAAAATGCTTTCCTCCCCAATTCCAAAAATGGGGTATGTCAAGTCCAAAAAAGTGCATCACGTTTCAGGCAGTGGGTGGCTCTGGCCTATGCTGCTGCCCAGTGTGGCTGGCACTGAGCCTGAAAATGCTTTCCTCTTCAGTTCCCCAATGCACACATAGGTTGATAGGGTTTGTTTTAAATGGATAAAAAGATTCTGTGCTGCTCGTCATCAAAATCCAAGTGGAAGTGAAGATCCCTGCTGCCTGGAACTGTCTGAAAATGTGACATGTGGAGGCTGAAAATGTCCAAAGGGTGGGGGCCAGTGGGTGGGGCTACCTTTGAAGTGTAAGGCGTACCCAAATTTTCAGCCTCTTTTGATGGGGGAGAGTGCATCTAATACTCTGAAAAATATGGTACTTATATATCCATCCTAAGATAAAATACAGGAAATAGTATAAGGGCATACTAGATGGATCATGAGGTCTTTTTCTGCCATCAGTCTTCTATGTTTCTATGTTTCTCTGCTTTTCTCACTCTGTTTCTAAGAAACCCAAATGCTGATCTGCCCCCTATGTTATCAACTATGTTATCTGCATTTCCTGCTGTTACTATGTATTATTTTGGGGTATACACTCTATGGCTCGCTTTTTAAAACATTTTTTTTTTCATGAAACAAGCACGAGTATGAAATCTACAGGTTTTCCACAGCTGATTTTGTGGTGTAAGGGGAGAAGAAGAAAAGGAAATTGCAGTCATGGAACTATTCCCGCCTGTAATTTCTAAGTGAATTCATAATTAATGTAATTCATAAGTAAAATCTTGATTTTATGCACCCCCTTCAGTGGACTGAATGTATCGGACAACATCTGGATTCAGATTGTTTTTCCACATAGAATTTAGTCCAGACAATGTTCATACATTTTATGTAAATTATATAAATTTTAAATAATCTATGAAAATTTCTGTGTTAGATATCATGTGAAGATAGTAACAAGATGCGTTGTTTGAATTAATTACTATAATATTTCGTTGCCTGTTGTTAAGATCACAGATTACATGCAAAGCATTGCCTCCTTATTAAAGTAGAGCTTTTACATGTGCATGGACAACTTTAATAATCAGACCAGGAATACACTATGTGAAATTGCTTTTCAAGATGCTATTTGTATCAGGTGCATTTGAGTCTGGGGGCATGACTAAGAGATGCTCTTATGAAATCTCTGGGGAATTTCAGTAGGACATTAATTTATCAGTGCTTCTGTTACATTGTAATAAACTATGCTGGAGTGGGTGGATATACTGTAATGAATTTAGATGACAGATATGTTCGTATAATTGATCATATGTTATATCAGATTTTTAAATTTAGAATTATTTGCTTCTGCTTATGTCTCCAAGTATACTTTTTATTGTTCTTTATATATATACATAACTCTGACAGATTTTTAGAAATACAATCTTTTAAAAAATAATTAATTTAAAAAAATAAAACTTAAATAAATTCCTTAGAGGGTATCATTGAGTTTAGAAATACATAAATGTACATGTCAGAATATTCTTTGCATAATAATAACTGGTCTTTGCTATGAATTTCACAGCATTCTACTTTAAAAGTCATTACTTACCTTGTTTTAATGAGTATTTGTTTGCTAAGTGTTTAAACTTGAGCAACTTTGAAGCTAATTTAAAAGCAATGTATATATTTAATAGCAATAGCAATGCCATTTAGACTTATATACCGCTTCACAGTGCTTTATAGTCCTTTCTAACCGGTTTACAGAGAGTAAGCATATTGCCCCCAACAATCTGGGTCCTCATTTTACCGACCTTGGAAGGAGTCAACCTTGAGCCTACTGAGATTCGATCTGCCAAACTCCTGGCAGCCAGTCATCAGCAGAAGTAGCTTGTAGTACTGCACTCTAACCACTGCGCTACCGAGGCTCTTAATCACAATGTGAAATGAAGGTACAACAAAAGAAACACATTTTTAAAAAGCAGCCTCAATAATGCTTTCTTGTTTTTAAATAGAAAGGAGGGACTATGAGACCAAATTTAAAATACTTATAAGATTACATATTAGGAAGTGTGTGTGTGTGTAATTCAAATATGATACAGGGATAGAACAAGTTTTTAAAAGCATGATAAAGTGGATGCAGATAAATGATTACAGTACAACAATGGAAAGAGCTATGGAAAACTAATAAAACGTACAAATTTTAAGGGATTATTTAATTAATGTCAAGTGTTTTTTCAGACAATACATTACTGTTGATAATTATCAAATCATATAACAATAAATGCCATAAAAAGAAAGAACATTTAAAAAGAAGCAACATTTGATCGAAGGTTAAAATGAAATGTGTCTTGGGACTGTCATTTACTCTCTGCATACAATTTCATGTAGATTAAGTAGTATGTTTTATTAGAAAGCCTATGTGCCTTCTACATGCCTTTTAATAAAACGTGTTAGTCTGAAAGAATATAACCAGGCTCCTCCTCATTCAGAGGTTGTAATTTACCTTCAGGTTAATAGTTCCTTGCCCATAATATAATAATACTTAAATCAAGCACAAAGGGATATCTCATTAATCTATAATTTCTTATGGAATTAAATAGTTAGAATAATTGCACGGCTAGAGCCACTTACTTTCCCTTTCTTGTTAACACCTTATTGAATACATGCATTTTATTTCAGTAAACAATATGAAAAAAGCTAGAAAAGATGTATGATTTTTGTTTTCAATACCAGTACTTGGTACTGGGGTATAACTAAAGTCTGTGAAGTTTAAAGAGGCGATTTAAGCATGCAGACACAGAACAGAAGGAGGAAATACATATACCAAATAGATTGTGCTAAAAAAAGATTCTTTTTCATCACATTTTGAAATACATACACATTCATTTTTAGAATCAGTTTTCAAAGATAAAAAATAATTAGGTTTGGGCTCCTAGCAATGAAACAAGGACCAGCTGCCTATCCAACCATTTATCAGAAATATTTGGAATACATAATGATAAGGTAAAATAAATCTATCATCATTTAACTACAACAAAAAATCATCGGTTTTAAGGCATATGTCCTTTCAGCTCTCTACAATGTAGAGATAGTTACAACTTTTCTTTATAGACTATTCCTATAAATGATTGTGTGCTTGTGTGTGTGTATGTGTGTGTGCACGCACATGTGTGTGTGCCTATTTGTTATTTCTAGTCTTAGTGGGGAAGGGCAGTTTGGAAAAAAAAACATTTTCTCCTTTTCATTTTGTATCATTCTTATATGATAAATGGAGCCCACTGAATCCCTATGCAGGTCTGACAAATAGTTGGGTTTGTTTGTTTCTTGTCCTAGTGCTTAGAGGAGTTCTTCCCAATCTTTTACCTTCAGAGAGCCAGTTTGGTCTACTAATTAAGGCTCCAGGATGGAAACCAAGAGACTGAGAGTTCTAGTCTCACTTTAGGTATAAAAGCCACATAGGGTGGTTGTTGTGGGGGATAATAGGAGGAAGAAGGAGTGCTGCATATGTTTGCCACCTTGAGTTAAAGTAATTAAGGTAGGATAAAAAAAAAGAATCTAATAAAAAAACTCCCAACCCCATTTGTAAGAAAATCCTTTTTACCCAATGTAAGTGTTGTGGTTAGCTCTGGCCCAGCTCCTGCCCCAAGGACTGTGGATGTGGGGGAGACATCCACATGCTGCAGGCCTGTTTTGCCCCCAGTGGAATCTGTTGATGAAGGCTCCTCTGACCAAGAAGACATGAGTGACAGGGAGGAGGAGAGTGTGGCAGACAGCTCAGAAGGAGATCAATTATCTAGCTCCTCCTTGGATTCAGAATAAGAGTTAATGATACAGCCACGCATGCGGAGAGCGATGCATAGGCAACAACAACTGAGAGATTATTATCAAAGAAAATGAGGCCACCTGTGGTTGGGTGGGGCTGTGGTAATTAGTGAGGCTGCTATAAATAGCAGCCTGTGGGTTTGGCCATTGTGGAGGATTATCTGATCGTTGTGTTTCGTGACTGCTTTACTGACTTTGATCTTTTTGTGTGCTGATTTTTCCCCACTTTGAAACTAAACCAGAGCAAAGTGTGTTTCACTTTGTGAAAGAAGAAAGACTGTGAATTGCCTCACAGCTGCAAGCTAAGTATCACAGAACTGATAAGGGACTTGTACAAATTACCAGTTTGTTTGGAGATGAGTGCTCTTTGCTATACCAGAAGAGGGCTTAGTTTAAGTGAATTTTCATTATAAAGAACATTGTTTTGAATTTTCAAATGTGTGTGTGTGTCTGAAATTTGTACCTGTGAATTTTTGGGAGAAATCTACCAGCGAGCCCGACAGAACAGTAAGTAAGTTAATTGTTCCAGTTGTGGTTTATATGTCATTACCTTTTTGGAGAGCTGAGACTTCAGACCTTGCTTGTTTGCTGGTATAGCGTAGTTTGCACTTCTTTAAGGACCCACACTGATTGGCAAGCTGATAGCAGCCATTTTGAGGGTGACACCTTCAGTGTCTTTCATCTGCAATAGCAATAGCATTTAGACTTACATACTGCTTCATAGTGCTTCTACAGCCCTCAGAATTAGCATATTGTCCACACAATCTGGGTCCTCATTTTTCCCACCTTTGAAGGAGGGAAGTCTGAATTAGCCTTGAGCTGGTGGTGAGATTTGAACTGCTGAACTACAGCTAGCAGTTAGCTGAAGTAGCCTGCAGTGTTACACTCTAACGACTGTGCCACTCTGGCTCTGCAAGCCTCGGAAAAAGAGCTTCTTGCCCAGAGGATGACTTTGAGGCTGCGAAAGAGCCTCCAATGACTGAGGCTTTGGTTGGGAGCCAAGAAGGCAGCTTTTACACGCAATTAACCGTGTTGCCAGCTTCAGGCATGGCTAGTTGATTGAAGGCATTAGTAACTGTGTTGCTAGTTTTGCACCAATTTATTTCTGTAGCTACTTGTAGATCACCCAGTGCTAACAAATGTCCCCCTCGCCACAGTTGAAAGATGATGGTCTAAAGACAGCTGTGGATGGAGGAGGATGCCCAAGTTGTGGACCCTCTCTGATGGGGTCAGAAGCCCCCCCCCCAGGGTGAGGGATGGACAGATGGAGGTGTCCTTGGGAGGCAAAACCCACAGCCACTTCATTTTGTTGGGATTGAGCTTGAGCCTGTTAGCACCCATCCAGACCCAAACAGCTTCCAAACACCGGCACATCACTTCCACTGCTTAGTCAAAATGAGAATTTGAATAGGCAGAAAGAAGTCAGAGAGTCAGTGGAAAGAGGCAGTTCTTGCCGGGGGGATGCAGGGGGATCTATATGAAACCCTTGAAACTCTCTTCCAACAACTGAAGAAGAATTCCCTACAATGTGTTCCTTCCCCTGAAGCTACAATCTGTATGTTGAAGCTCTTCTAATCCGCAGTGAAATTTGTCAGGCAGAGGTCACAGGCTTTTCTCTAGCAATCTTTGTTCTTTTAGTCTATTTCTCTCTTCTTATGTTCACATAAAGAAAGGGAAGGTTTACTAATGCATATTTTGAATGGTAAAAAATTATAATTTGACGATGGTTTATATGCTCAAAGCTCTTTATGCTGTAATTGTAGGACTAGCAAAGTTGGCTGTGGAATTCTGTAGTTGAGGTCTACCCGCCTTAAATTGCCCAAGGTTGAGAAACACTCTCTTAGGATGTTGAATACATCTGAAATTTATATTTCAGCTTAAACCATAACAACACAAAAACGAAAATTGTTATTGGCTGGGGTTGATCTGAGCAACTAATGAAAAACAAACATATGAACGTTTTATTTCTTAAAAATGGTTCTGATAGCAGTATCCTTTATTTCAGTAACAATAACTCTACAGAAAATTC
Organism: Erythrolamprus reginae; assembly: GCF_031021105.1. Classification (NCBI taxonomy): domain Eukaryota; kingdom Metazoa; phylum Chordata; class Lepidosauria; order Squamata; family Dipsadidae; genus Erythrolamprus; species Erythrolamprus reginae. The sequence continues at coordinate 166,377,736 of NC_091950.1, read as the reverse complement.
TTGTGAGCAGAAATCAAAATATAATTTCAAGGAATTGAAAGGATTCAAAGAACTGCAAGTAATAGGAAGAAGCATCTCTTGTCCTTCCATATAAAAAAACAGAACAATATAACTGCATAGAGACACTCTTCTATGTTTAATAGATTATATCTCACTAAAATTTAAAATTAATTCTAAAAATTATTGTTTATAAATATTCGTAACAAAACAGTGAATTTATATATTCAGCATGTGATGCATGTTTTCTTTTCAGATATTTCTTATTGTTCAGCCTTTTCCTAGTTTCTGAATAACGATTCTGATATCTTCATTTTGAGGCTATTGTACTATAGTAGTATCATTTATTTAGAGTGAGTGACGGACTAATCAAGAATGCAATTTCAATGAATGTAGATTTTAAAATTTCTTTTTCCTTTTAGCTGTCTCTGTAATGAGGTACAGTGCTTCATCATTTGGATTTGCAGTAAGTATTCTCATAACACAAATGTATATTTGCTTTTTCTGATCAAATCCACCCAATAGTTTCATCCACAGTTGCTACAAATACTATCAATTCACACAAAGAAATTTAAGAAAGAGAGAAGCCATAAGTAAAGTTAAACAATCAGACCAGAAGATTAATTGGATTTTAGTAGGATTTCTTATTTGAATTTCACAGAAGTATTAGAAATGGGTCCCTCTAAAGCATGTTCCTAGCATGGACCATTATTTGTTGTATTAGCTAGTATAATTCAACAGAGGCTTAGTCTAATTTGTGGAGGCTTGTTTTATCAATAGTGTTAAGCAAGAGCTAACTTAATTTTCTGTGTACAGTGATCCCCCGCTCGTTGCGAGGGTTCCGTTCCAGGACCCCCCGCAATGAGCGGGTTTTCGCGAAGTAGCGCTGCGGAAGTAAAAACACCATCTGCGCATGTGCAGATGGTGTTTTTACTCCCGCAGCGCTAGCGAGGAGCCGAAGATTGGGGGCGGCGCGGCTGTTTTAAAACATCGCCGCCGGCATGAGGGGCTTCCTAGCAGCCCCCCAAACCCGGGTTGGGGGTCCGGGGGGTGCTGGCAAGCCCCCCCATGCCGGCGGTGACGTTTTAAAACAGCCGCGCCGCCCCCAATCTTCGGCTCCTCGCTAGCGGGCAGGCAGGCGGCGAGACCGAGCGCCAGCGAACGGCTTGTCCGCGCTCGGCCTCGCCGCTTTCGAGCTGAGTCCTGCAGTGAATTCGCTTCAGAACTCAGCTCGAAAGCGGCGAGACCGAGCGCCAGCGAACGGCTTGTCCGCGCTCGGTCTCGCCGCTTTCGAGCTGAGTCCTGCAGCGAATTCGCTTCAGAACTCAGCTCGAAAGTGGCCGCTTTTGAGCTGAGTCCTGCAGCGAATTCGCTTCAGAACTCAGCTCGAAAGCGGCGAGACCGAGCGCCAGCGAACGGCTTGTCCGCGCTCGGTCTCGCCGCTTTCGAGCTGAGTCCTGCAGCGAATTCGCTTCAGGACTCAGCTCGAAAGCGGCGAGACCGAGCGCCAGCGAACGGCTTGTCCGCGCTCGGTCTCGCCGCTTTCGAGCTGAGTCCTGCAGCGAATTCGCTTCAGGACTCAGCTCGAAAGCGGCGAGACCGAGCGCCAGCGAACGGCTTGTCCACGCTCGGTCTCGCCGCTTTCGAGCTGAGTCCTGAAGCGAATTCGCTTCAGGACTCAGCTCGAAAGCGGCGAGAATGAATGGCGTGGGCGGGCGAAGGGCGGGCGGCAGCGAGGAGTTTGCGTGGGCGGTGGGGAAACTCCTTGCTGATGCCCGCTGCTCGCCCTCCCGCCAGCAAGAGGGGGAAGACCCAGGGAAGCCACCCAGCAGCTGATCTGCTGGGCGCCATCTACGCATGCGTGCCCATAGAAAAAAAGGGCACGCATGCGCAGATGGTGTTTTGACTTCCGGGTTGAAAAATCGCGAATTACCCTGTTCGCAATGGTCGGGGACGCAATAACCGGGGGATCACTGTATACTCTCAGGTTAAATCTCAGTACCAGGAGATTAATCAGTTTCATATGCTGATTTGCAAGAATTGGGAGCTCTGTTAGAAGCAAAGTCTTTACAGTAGTTCACTATTTGCATAGTATTAAAAAGTTATAATACTAAGGGAAAATTTCAAATAAACAATCCTCCTCCAACCCCAAAATTAATGATTATATTCCACCTCTATGTTATCGTAATGCCATAGAGACCTGACATTGTACAATGGACTAGGAGTTTAAGGCCATCCTCATCCACAGAGGTTCAGTGGGTGATTTTGATACTGTCACAGCCCAATCCATTAAATACCGGTAGTGTTTTTTTGAGAAAATAGGAAGGGAGGGAGGGAGGGAGGGAAGGAGTGCTATGACTGCCTCTTGAGCTGGAGGAAATTTGGAAGATCTATCCCATAAATACATCAATCAGTTAATGAAAGAAATCCTCTTTTGATAGCTCTGTTCATGTTCATATATTCAATAAGGACTCTTTTAAAATGTTTGTTCCTCTGTTCATCATTATCATCATCATCATATGCATCTAGTAAGAATTTTAGTTTGAACTAGTAACTGTTGTCATTCAGGTGTCTAAGAAAACAAGTAATTCTGGAAGTGTTGTTCATGTGAATCCATCAGAGATATGAAGTTGGTACTATAATTTGCTAATTTGGAAAATTCAGTAACAATCTGCATTCTGATTTTTATTATTTAACAGTAATGTTCATTGCTTTGCCATAGTTTGATCCTTCTGCCCTGACAGAGGAGTCTTGTTTTTAAATATGTATGTGTTTTGCAGCAGAAAAGAGGTTGCACTGTACGATTGATGGGTTTTAAAATTTTATTACTCCTAGAACTGACATAATTGTATTGCCTTTTGTTTCTTTTAAAATAAAGTCCATTTTTAATGTCCCTTGCTTTTTATTCCAATGATTAATGCTGCATCTATACATAGCCTTGCAGCACCTTTAGCAATCTTTCATTGCAACATATTTTGCCTTAGTTGCCCCAATTAAATTGTTTATTATCTTTTCTAGTTTGATGCCACTTTGGATGTGTTGTCTTCAGTGATAGTTCTGTGGCGTTACAGCAATGCAGCAGCAGTTCATTCGGCACACAGAGAATATATGTGAGTACTTAAAGCTATTTTTATCTCTGCTGAAGCTTTCATTAATACTTTATTTCCCTTGGACCAATTATTTTTTTCTGCCCTCATGATTTCTGGAAACCTCCTGGTGGCACCATACTAAAAATCTTTTCACAGCACCACAGGAAAGCACCCTATGTAATATAGCTCCTTTGAACAGTGGTTGCTGAAAACCTTGGATGCATCTTTCAGTGGGGGATGCATACATTGGTACCTTCAGCTTGAAATTCACATTGAACAAACTGACCCTGCTGCATTAAGTTGCACGGTGGGTGATCTCAAAGCAGGCAATTTATCAAAGCATAATTTGTGTAAAGGTGCAGCAGTAACTCATTATTTTGATTTTATCTTATTCCACTGACATAATATGATCTATCAAGATTCAAAGTGCAGTGGTACCTCAGTTCTCGACCACAATTCATTCCAGAAGTGTGGTCAAGAACCGATTTAGTCGACTACTGAATTAATTTATCCCATAGGAAATAATGGAAATGGATTTAATTGGTTCCCAGCTCCTGTTGACTCACTGGGAACCAATTAAATCTATTTTCTTTATTTCCTATGGGATAAAATTCTGAGGAGCTCTATAGTCTAAGTGCTCCAAGCTGCAGGAAGGATGGGGGAGGCTGCAATCCTGGCAGCTTCGGGCGGCTCCTTTCCTCAGTGCTTCATCTTGTTACCTGTAGGCAGCTCCACCAACTTTCTCCTTCCTGGCGGCGCAACGGCGGCGGCTTCCCTTCGAGTAGCAACAGCGCCGGGAATGTCACGTAATGAAGGGAAGCTGCTGGAGTGGCGGCAACTGCTGAGATGACTCTGGCGGCTTCCCTTCATCACATGACATTCCCGGCGCTGTTGCTCCTCGAAGGAAAGCCACCGCCGTTGCCGCCGCCGGGAAGGAGAAAGTTGGTGCAGCTGCCTACAGGTAACAAGATGAAGCATTGAGGAAAGGAGCCCCCCCGAAGCTGTCAGGATTGCAGCTGCCCCCGGCGGTAACATTTCAGATAATTAACAAAATTTTCTGTGGCTGTTTGGTATCCGAATTTTTGTTCGGATACCAAAGGAAATTTTTGCTGAAAAATTTGTTCGGTATCTGAAATGTACGACAACCAAGGCATTCGAGAACCGAGGTACCACTGTATAATGATTTTGTGAGATACTGTTACTCAGATATATTGTTGTGAGCCGCCCTGAGTCTATGGAGATGGGCAGCATACAAATCTAATAAATAAATAAATAAACAAATAAACAAACAAACAAACAAACAAATAAATAAATAAATAACTATCTGCTAAGGTGGTGCTTTTTAATAAACTTTTCAACAAACTGCTATTTGACTTTTAGTGTTTCATCACAAAAAAGGTAGTTACTTGTTTTAGGTGCATAATTACCAGGTGTGTAGCTATATCGGAAATCCATGATTTTTATTTATTCATCCTGCTGAGGTTGCAATTGGTTAGGGTGTCACCCCTATTGGATTATTTGTTTGGGGCAGGAAAGATACAAATTTTATTCTCTTATTTTTATTACGAAGGCGTTTCCTACAAGAGGCGGTGACTGGAAGGAGAAGTAAACTGAGTGCAACTGTGCATGTTGGGAATGTAGGGCTTGTAGAAAACATGCTTGCTCCTGAGTGATTTTGTGAATGTATGCAGGAAAAATAAATGTTTTATATAATGAAACAGTACTGAAGGAAGTTACTTATAGAGGGAAAGTACCAGTAAGAAAAGATTAAAATAATTGATACAACTCTCATGTACACCTGTCTAGCAAATCTTAGAAAATGATATGAGCAAATGAGTTCTATGGAGGTATCTTCTGAAGAACTTTGTAATCTCATTGAAAATGAGGGAAAGAACTGAGTACTGTATATAATAATCCATGGCTTTATTTATCATAATTTCACCTAGTCTAGGTTCAAGGTTCTAGGACAGTGATGGCAAACCTTTTTTTGGCTTGGGTGTCAAAAGGGTGTGCATGCATGTGATAGCATGTGCATGTGTGCCCACACCCATAATGCAATGCCCTCCCATGCGCATGCTCACAGGCCTCACTGAAGACTTCAGCCTTCTTGTTGGCCTATTGGACCATTTTTCGCCATCCCCAAAGCCTGAAGCCAGAGGAGAGCGAAAACGGCCAAAAAGAAGGCTGAAAATCAGCTGGCCAGTGCGTGTATGCATGCTGGAGCTGACATAGGGCAACATCTTGCGTGCCCTCATATGTGATTTGGCAGGCCCCCTGTGGCACACATGCCATAGGTTCGCCATCACTGTTCTATGATATCAGGGCATGAGTACTGATCTTGAATTTCCTAGACATAGCCTAGGGTTGAGTAAGTGTGATCAGAAAAGTGGCATTAGAAGTCAGACATGAATAAACAACTATATAGTCAGGCAAACTTAAGTTATACTTACAGTATACCTCTTGCATTGCTCATTGTTTTGTAAATAACCAAAACAAGGGCCCTCTGGATAGGAAAAAAAGGATGGAGCTGTAATTAATTTTACCACTGCATACCTACTGCAACATTTGGTACAGAAAAAAATACAAAGTAAATAATCTTATGTGAAATTACTTGGAATCATTAGATAGATATAATCATATTGTGCTTCAGTGTTTCATATTCAATAGCTAAGTAAATATATTGTAAATTAGAATAAATGTGAATTACTAGGATAAGCATGAATACTTCTAATCATAGTGCTTTGATATTTTCTAGTATGTTTCTCAGTTTGTATTGTAGAATAGGTAGGTGAGCGATACTTTTATTTTAAATTTTTGGGTAAAGTTTTTAAAGATAAATGAGGATTCAGAAGAAAAGAAATAATAATAATAATAATAATAATAACAACAACAACAACAACAACAATAACAATAACAATAACAATAACAATAATAATAATAGAAAGATGGCAGTGCCCACGGACCGGCACTGACCACATCGGAACAGTGACGTCATTAGCAGATTCCTACAGCCCCGAGTCTTCGAAGAAGGGAGGCATACAAATCTAATTAATAACAATAATAATAATAATAATAATAATAATAATAATAATAATACCGGTGAGGGCATACTGAACTGCACCAGTAGGAACCCACCCCTGATTCAGTTCCAGATTGTTCCGGTTGCACCAAAAGGTTTGTTTGTTTGTTTGTTTGTTTGTTTATTTATTTATTTATTTATTTATTTATTTATTTATTAGATTTGGTTGTTCAACCTCTTGTCTATATGCGGATTCATCATTGTCTTGAATGAGTCTTGAATCACTGTTGTGTCATCTGCAAACTTCAGTAGTTTAACAGATGGATCGTTAGAGATTCAGTCATTGATATATACGGAGAAGAGAAGTGAAGGAAGCACACAGGCTTGTGCTGATTGTATAGGTATCCGATGTGATTCTGCTTAGATTCACCTGCTTGTTAGAAAGCTTATGATCCACATACAAATGTGTTCAGGTACTGCTATCTGGTTCAGCTTCATTAAAAGAATGCCTGAAATGATGGTATTGAATGCTAAACTTTGAAGATTCAAGATGTTGTAGGACAGTGGTGGCGAATATATGGCACAGGTGCCACAGGTGGCACGTGAACCGTTGCCCTAGCTCAGCTCCAATATTGATGTGTGTGCAGCCAGCTGATTTTTGGCTTGAACAGAGGCTCTGGGAGGTTGTTTTTGGCTTCCAGAGAGCCTCTGGGGGGGGCATTTTTACCCTCCCCTGGCTTCAGGGAAGCTTTTGCAGGCTGGAAAGGGTGAAACAGGAGCCTACCGGGCCCACCAGAAGTTGGAAAACAGGCTGCTATCCGACCTCCAGAGAGCCTCTGGGGTTTGGGGAAGCTGTTTACACCCTCCCCAGGCATTGAATTATGGGTGTGGGCAGTCGCATATGCACGATAGCATGCACACACACTCTTTCAGCACCTGAGGAAAAAAAGGTTCGCCATCACTGTTGTAGGATGTAGTGCAGAGCCATATTAACAGCATCATCTGTTAAAGAATGCATCATATATGAATGCAAACAATTTATCATATTAAATGTACTAATGTGGTACTTCCGGAACAATCCTTTTAAAATTCTGCATTCAGAATTATTAAAACAAGTTTGCGTATGTTAGAATAGAAACCTATCATTTATATTTCAAAAACAGATATAATGAACTGCTCTGTAGTATCAAGAGCAAAAGCTCTTGTCACTTGCACCGAGAGTCCTATAAATAACTTTGCAAACATATTGAGTGATTCTGTTTGCTCTGTCTGGCCCTCAGAATTACGATCTGGCTGTAAAAAATTATGTCTTCCTTCTATTCCTTGTTGACCCTTGCATCATTCTGAACTCTTCATTCCCTCAGCTGAACTCCCTTGTTCAGAAACAGAAATGCTACTTCTTTCCTTAATTGTTTTGATGCATGAGACTGCTTTTTTGGTGACTTTTTCCTCGCTGAATCCTCAGCCTGATTCTATATCTGTTGTACAGGTTCCCCTTGACTTAGAAACACTGTTGAGCCCAGAATTGCTTTGCAGAAGAGACGGAGTAATGACACGGACACAAGAGCTGGATTTAAAACTGGGTCATTTTTATTAAAATAAATTAGCATAATTTATTCAACTAAATTAGCATAAATTAACATATTTAAATATGGCCCAAACAATGGACCTGCAGGGTCAAACAATTGCTTCCGGGGCGGAAATGACGTAGCAATCAACATTCCTGGGCAACTATGGGCGTAGCTCGATGCTAGTCCAGGTGAGGGACCACTCCCTCACCTGAGACCCTGCCATGCACTTGCATGAGGGGGGTCCCGCCGGCTAACCCCTACCCGGGGGCTTCAAGGTGCGGGACCCAAAGACAGGTTCCCCACAACTGCTCAGGTAGCACCCCACCATGAGCTTGGAGAGAACCTGTCAATCATCCCCAAAGATGCCCAAGGGAGAACGCGCAGTTGCTAAACCACCACCCAGTTTTCCGCCCCTAACCTGCCTACCCAAATGACCAAAGGTAAGCCAATTAGCCTAAAAAGGTGCAAGCACCCCCTAACCGCTTATCCCCTTCCCCAGTGTGGAATGGGCGAAAAAACGGCCCAGCTAAAAGGCCAAACCGGAAAAAATTCCCATTCGGCCCCCTAGGGCGACCCATAATAGCACACTGCAAACATAGGGAGGGCGGGCGGGTGTCTGCTCTTCTGACGTGGCCCGGGCGAACAGGCCGAACCTGGGCCTGCACGCCCTTTTATAGGGCTGGCAAGTCCCACCCGGCCACGTCAGCAATCAGGCCACCCTGGCCTGACTCTCGGCCGAAGCCTCGCAATCTCGCGAGACTTCAGCTGAGATCCAAGATGGCGGCGGCCATGTGTCCGTGTCGTCCCGACCCTCCTGCAAAAGGCACCTGCCGGTAAGTCTGCTGGTGCTATTGCAGAAGAGACGGAGTAATGACACGGACACAAGAGCTGGATTTAAAACTGGGTCATTTTTATTAAAATAAATTAGCATAATTTATTCAACTAAATTAGCATAAATTAACATATTTAAATATGACCCAAACAATGGACCTGCAGGGTCAAACAATTGCTTCCGGGGCGGAAATGACGTAGCAATCAACATTCCTGGGCAACTATGGGCGTAGCTCGATGCTAGTCCAGGTGAGGGACCACTCCCTCACCTGAGACCCTGCCATGCACTTGCATGAGGGGGGTCCTGCCGGCTAACCCCTACCCGGGGGCTTCAATGTGCGGGACCCAAAGACAGGTTCCCCACAACTGCTCAGGTAGCACCCCACCATGAGCTTGGAGAGAACCTGTCAATCATCCCCAAAGATGCCCAAGGGAGAACGCGCAGTTGCTAAACCACCACCCAGTTTTCCGCCCCTAACCTGCCACGGAGCGGGGGTCAGATCTCTATCTTGGCCCCCCGACTCCCCCCTCTAACTGCGCCAGCTCACGCAGAGACACTGCAGGTCCTGTAAGAAAAATGGTGTTCCTCAGTTCTGACAGAGGAAGACCAGCAGCCAGGTAAAGCCACAGCTGCTCTATGGTGATGCGGGGATGGGCCACAACCACCCCGCCTAACCCTCTGACTACCGTACCCAGGGCCTTAACTCCCCGTCTAACCCGGTGAAGGGCCCTAAGGGAAATGGCGTCCCACCAAGCGATCCCCGTGAGGATCTCGACCACACCCCTTGCGTGGAGGGCCGCACAGTGCGAAGCCACCGCAGGCTTCGCGAGCCTGGCAGATCTAAAGTAGACCCCCAGGCCCACACAGGTCCTTGCCACCGAGGTGCAAGACCCACCACCTGGGCGCCGCAATGGGATGCAGCCCTCCCAGTACCATCTGGGCGCAGCAATGGGATGCCGCCCTCCCAGCACCAACTGGGCGCAGCAATGGGATGCCGCCCTCCCAGCACACATCCAGGCACAGCAATGGGATGCCGCCCCCGGCACTAACTGGGCGCAGCAATGGGATGCCGCCCTCCCAGCACCAACTGGGCGCAGCAATGGAATGCCGCCCTCCCAGCACACATCCAGGCGCAGCAATGGGATGCCGACCCCCGGCACCGACTGGGCGCAGCAATGGGATGCCGCCCTCCCAGCACCAACTAGGCACAGCAATGGGATGCCGCCCTCCCAGCACACCTCTGAGCGCAACGATGGGATGCCGCCCCTGGCCACCGACTGGGCGCAGCAATGGGATGCCGCTCTCCCAGCCCCACTGGGATGCCAGCCCCACTGGGATGCCGCCCCCCCCCGACACCACCTGGGCGCAGCAATGGGATGCCGCCCTCCCAGGACCAACTGGGCGCAGCAACGTGATGTCGCCCTCCCAGCACCTCCTGGGCGCAGCAATGGGATGCCGCCCTCCCAGGACCACCTGGGCGCAGCAATGGGATGCCGCCCTCCCAGCAATAGCGGTAGAAACGCCCGTCCCACCACACACCCCGTCTCCCCAGCCAGACAACCAGGACCCAGCCGCCACGACGGCAGGGTCCCCACCCCCGATGGTAACTTGTTGCTGAGTGGTCTCGGAGCGCTCATGACCCCAAGCAACACCGTCGGTCGCGTCCTGGCGGGGTTGAATAGAAGGGGACCAAAGGAGGAACCTGGCCTAAGATCTTACCCGGACCCTCAACAGGCCGTTCGTACCCTAAAACAGGCCGTTGACCGCCGGCGAGCGACTTCCCGAATCCTCCGTATCGAGAACGCCATTACCGCACTAGTGGCAGCGCCTCTCGAGAACGAGCGTTCCCTAATGGCGGGATCCATACTTGGCCTGGCCAAACCCTACACACTAGCACCCACCTAACTGAAGTAATGAGATGGAAGGCACCAAATTGACCTGGCGGCCCGCGATGCGGCCCCGGCCCAACTTTCCCGCACTGTCACAATGCGGAAGTCACCATAAAACCAATAACCCCGCCCCCGCCTTAAACAAGGCGAAGCTGGCCAACCTGGACCTAATAGTCCTAACCGAAAGGCCACGCTGCCTAAGATGGACACAAATATGGCCAGGTACACAACTGGGGCAGGCCAGTTATAGGGGTAACCCGTATACTGCCTGCAATCCCAAACAGTTCACCTGCCCGCTGCTAAGCCCCCCAGAGTGCCAGACACTCCCGAGAGTGCCGTAGCCCAGCAAGCCTCTACTCTCTACTGCCCAGGAGCCCCCCGGCCCCAAGGTGGACAGGAAAAGCCCCTGGCGACATACGTGCCCGCAGGGCCAGGGTCCAAAACCGGGACAACTGACCATGGGACAAGGCGTCAGCAACCCCGTTATCTAACCCGGGGACATGCCTAGCTAAAAACAATGTGGTCAGGGACAAGGACCTGTGCCCCCCAAAAAATTGGCAGACAAGCCGCATGACCCTGTCCCTCTTGGAGGACAGGGCGTTCACAACATGGACAACCACTAGGCTGTCACACCAAAATGCACAGTCTTGTCCCCAAACTGCTCACCCCAAAGCTCTAGGGCCACTATCAAGGGGGAGAGCTCCCAAAAGGGTCAAATCCTTAACCAAAGAAGAGGCCCTCCATTCTGGAGGCCGCGCAGACCAGCACCACTGGTCACCCAACACAACCCAAAGCCACGAGTACATGCAGTATCAGAACACAACTGCAATTCAGCTTCCAAAAGAAGCTCTTGCCTCCAAAAAGGACAACCCATTAAAACGTTCTAAGAACTCCGCCACACGCAGAGGTCAGCCCTGACCCCTGCACATAAGCGGGTACGATGATGGGGCAAACGGAGCCCCCTCATCGCAGTATATAACCTCCTAGAAAACCCTGCCCGTCACCACGACCCGGCGGGCAAAATTAAGTATCCCAGCTAGCTCCCGGAGCTGCCGAAGAGGACCTTCCTGCAGCCCCAGAACCGTACCAAGGTTATCCCTGATTTGTGTCAACTTGTCCAGGAGCAAACTAGAAGATTGCACCTCTGAGTCCAATTCAATACCGAGGAAGGTAATCCCGGTGGCGGGGGCCCCGGTCCCCGTAGAAGCTAAAGGCACCCCCAACAGAGCGCAAAGGGCTTCGAAGACCCGCATTAGAGCAAATCAGTGCTCTGCACGCGCAGTCCCCGCCATCAAGAAACCCTCAAGGTAGTGAACGCCGAGCCCAGACCGCTGCGCCTCCTGAGCGCCCACTCCAAGAAGGTGCTTGAGCTCTCCCAAAAGAGAGCATGAGACGGAGCCACCCGTGGGTAAAACCCCGACCACATAAAAACCACCTATGAAATGGAAGCCCAACAGCTCGAAGCCGTCCGGGTGTATGGGGAAGAGCCGGGATGCTGACTTAATGTCGCATTTATCCATAAGGGCTCCAACCCCACACTGCCTTACCATGGCTACGACCGCATCAAAGGATGCGAGCCGGATTAAACAAAGTTCGTCAGGAACGAAATCCTTCACTGACTCCCTTTTAAGAAAAGACAAGTGGTGAATCAACCTAAATTCATCACCCACCTTTCAGGGGACCCCCCTAATGGGGAGACCCCAAGCTTCGGGAAGGGCGGCTCCGGGAAGGGCCCAAGGCCCCTCCCCACGGCCACCTCTTATGCTATTCCGGACCGAACAATGCCGTCATGTCCTACAACCAACCTGAGGTTGTTGAACCCAAAGGCTTGCTCGAACCCCCCATGTAAGGGATCCTGAATCCCTTGGAGAAACCTAGCAAGAGAGCGGCCGCTCTCGAGCGAGGGTGGTCGTCCCTCAACCAACCCCCATGTTGTTGTTGTTGTTTTTGTAAATTAATTGGGCTGGGCCCAGTTTCCCCCCAGTAGGTGGGGTTTGTACCCTGGACCCCCTCCCCTCCTAACCGTCCCCTTTTAGGGGCAGGGGCACATTGAAGCAGCATGGGAGCCCCGCCTTCCCGCACGCATGGCTGTACATACAAAAGGGGGGAAACAAGTCCCTCTGCAGCAAACCCATGACATGCAGCAAACGGGTCCCACACTGTGGTGGCCCCCATGTCCAATCTCCCTGGCCCCGACGGGTAAGCCGTCAAAAGGGGCGGAGGCCCTATGGCCTGCGTTGGCGGGGTCAAACCCCCCGCCCCCGACACATCAGGCCCTGGCAAAAGCTGCCCCAGGGGCCTGTGCTCCCGCACTAGGAGCCGGGGGGGGAGGGGGCAAACCTGGTTACAGGTGTGTCCCCCCCGAAAAAACCCCAAGAAACTGGGACCGAGTGGCAACAATATTTAAATAATTAAGTTAGACCATAACTGTACTGAAGTTTGGCCATGATTTTACTGAAATAGTAAAGGCTTGGAACAAACTTCCAGCAGACCTGGTAGATGAATCCACAGCAACAGAATTCAAACATGCCTGGGATAAACATATATCCATCCCAAGATAAAATACAGAAACAGAACAAGGGCAGACTAGAGGGACCAATGGGTCTTTTCTTGCCGTTATATGTCCATGTTTCCATATAAATATATGAAATAATTTCAACCATCATCAGTCTCATTATTATTATTATTAATATGTTCTTGTGTACACCATGGTTCTTATTTTACACATGAAGGAACTGGGGCCACCCAGGCCCCAAGAGGGCAGCAAAAGGCCTCTGCCCAAATAGGCAGCGCAGCAGCAGGAAGCTGCCGCCAAGGGCCCAACTGTCCTCCGTTTTTATTTTATTTTATGTTTTATTTTATTTTTATTGTTTTTCGGGGGCCACGAACCGGGAGGGGCCGCACACGCGAGCCCTCCGCCCGAGCCCCCCACGTCCCCAAGGGGGCTACCAGAACGATCCCCCCCCAGAAATAGGGGGGGCAACAGCCAAACGGCACAAGGCCCGGCCTTCCCGCCGGACCCGAAGCCCCCAAACCATTCCCCGAGCCTCCAATGAGGCTCTCAAAATGGCGACCGCAACACGCGGCCGCCTTTTACCGAGCGGGGTGGGGGTGGGGGCCTCACGCGGGACTCCTGCCGAAAGCCCGTTGCTGCCCAAGAGCTCCCATTGAAGATGGGCAGACCGCCAGCCTCGGATGGGCCGAAGCCTGCTGCCCGCGACGAGCAGTGCCACCTCAAGCCTCCAACGAGGCCTCCAAAGCGACGGCCGCCTCCACGCGGCCACCGAAAGGCTCCAAGAGCAGACAGCCAAGTGTCTGCTCTTCTGACGTGGCCCGGGCGAACAGGCCGAACCTGGGCCTGCACGCCCTTTTATAGGGCTGGCAAGCCCCGCCCGGCCACGTCAGCAATCAGGCCACCCTGGCCTGACTCTCGGCCGAAGCCTCGCAATCTCGCGAGACTTCAGCCGAGATCCAAGATGGCGGCGGCCATGTGTCCGTGTCGTCCCGACCCTCCTGCAAAAGGCACCTGCCGGTAAGTCTGCTGGTGCTATTTGCTAAATGAGATATTTAAGTGAATTTTGATGCATTTTACAATTTTTCTTGCCACAATTGTTAAGGGAGTCACTGCAGTTGTTAAGTTAGTAATAGGCTTGTCTTAAGTGAATCTGGCTCCCACCTTGACTTTGCTTGTCAGAAGGTCACAAAAGACGATCACATGACTCCGGGACATAAATATGCCAGGTGCTAACTGTCTGAATTTTGTTCACATAAGCAACAGAGATGCAATGGTCATAAGTGTGAGAAACAATCATATGTCCCTTTTTTCCAATTGGTTTAAGTTCAAATGGTTACTAAATGAATGGCTGTAAGTCCAGAACTACCTGCATTCCTAATATTTCTGGTCCTTGAGTATTTAATGAAGCTCCTGAAATACAGCATGTAACAACATCTAGATATCTACTTCCAGGTTTCACAGCAAAGGCCATGCTATTTGAGGAATATTATAGTTTAAGTACACATATATGGAGAATGTCAGAGTCAAGGAAGACGAATGCAAGTACATTTCTCTTGCTGATTATTTATTTCAGTAGTGAAAGAACCTATGATGAGTAAATTGGTATAAAAGCAATGTTAACTAGTTGCATTATTGATTACTGTACAGTTAAAGCTAGTTGAATAGGCTTGGATGCCCAATTACTTTAATAATGAATTTAGCTTCTGTTTAGTCTTTTCATTTCAGGCAGACTCTTTGTCCAGAAGATGTTGTGGGCACCACAAACATAAGAGGCATTTGATCTTGCCTACATTGGCTCTACTTTATAGATTGCAAAGTCTAGCCTATTGTAGAATTATCCAATCTAAACAATATAACTCACACAGAGAAAGAAAAAAACCCATTAAAATAAGAGTTTTATTGTTTGTATTTTGTGTGTTTAAATAAAGTTTATTTTTAAAATAAAAAAAAATTATCCAATCTAGGACTGATAATTCTGTTTAGCAGTTATTTTTCTTCTCTTATTAATTTATATTCTGTATCTATCAACTTATTTTCTAAATGCTCTATATAACCATCCTTTTCCTTGTATTCTGTCAATACTGTTTCTTTTCTCTCCACATTTTCATTTCTTAAATTAGAATACGTAGAACAAGCATGCTAGTCAATATGTTAAGCATGTGTGCGTGCTAGCTTCCAGCTCTCTTTTGTAAACGTATATGACTACTTCCCCCCTGCTATTTATATGTAAAGGAAATTGTCAATCTTTTTTGAACTTTAATACCTATTAAATCTCCTACTTGAATACTGTGTGGATCTTTGTTGAGCTAATTACCCTTGTTCAGAGACCTATCACCTTCTTCATTATAGGAAATTAGCCCATCAGAAATAACTATTCCCCAAATTTTAAAAAATTGGCAATCAATAAAATAATATTATGCATTTCAAACCTTTTCAAAATATCCTAGAGGTCAGATCTTATCTACATACCTGAAATTATGTGTATAGGTGGATAAATTCTGAAAATTATGCCTAAAATACAATTATGCCTAAAATATTATGGCCACTGCTTCCTAATGAATTTAGAATGTAGAGGCATACTATATGCAAAAGGAAAGAAGTTTTTGAAGGTTTTTTGATGTCATTTGGAATGTGAAATGCACTATTTTTAGTTAATTTAATGAAAATTAAATTACCAGTTTCCTTTTCTCTTTTAAACTTCTTATATTAAATGAATAAAACAAGATTTGAATTTCTGACAGCTCTGTCAGACTGTAGGATAACCACAAACTAACAAGCCCACCCGCTAGTTATATGACTGATATTGATAATCTTGTTTTATTCAGCAGTGTCATCACAGTTCAGTGAATATTCTAATTAACTTTGTGGAGAGCTGCTAAAATTCGTTCCAATTCCTTGCAAAACACATACTGCAAAAATACAGTGGATAACATGAGGAAGACAACACAATTTCTATGTGTTGTCACGTTCAAGTGAAAACGTTTGCACAGATTGTATTTGCATGCATCACTGGGTTTTTCTTAATCCTTAATTCTGTTGCCACACCTTTATTGCTCTTAGAACAGATTGAGTCAAGAGTAGTAATTACCAAGGGCTTTATTATATTCCCAGTTAGACATATTGTTGTCACTATATTTCATTTGCTGAAAAATTAGGAGGTGATTATGTAGTGTTGTTTTTCAAAAACTAAATTATATAAGGAATGCATAATTATTTAGGTACACAAAAGAAATGTTATACAATACAAGATTTACAACAAAGTATATATATAAAACATATATATATATATATATATATATATATATATATATATATATATATATATATATATCTCACATGTTTTTGCTGAATATTTAAAATTAAGGGAGACTAGGATAGCGCTATTGCTATTTCAGCCTTGTTCTGGCCTCATCAGCTAGCCATACCCTTACTGGGATTTGATCCTGGGGCTTCTGAATTAACCTCTAGGCCACCAGATCTGATCCCTTCAACTTTGTATCAGGGAGGGGCTATATGTTTTTTCTGTTGGATCACCCTGGTATGGTATATTGAAGGAATGTCACAACTCCCTTTTACCTCTAGGCCCAACCCAGGGCCATTTCAAGGCAGTTAATTTATTCATAGCCAACAAACTATGTTCTGTATGTATCACATGTTTTTGCTGAATATTTAAAATTAAGGGAGACTAGGATGACACCATTTTGGCCTTATTCTGGCCTCATCAGCTAGCCACACCCTTACTGAGATATATATATCAATACTTTGTTGTATATCTTGTGTGTGTGTGTGTGTGTGTATGTATATGTGTGTATATGTATATGTATGTATATGTATGTATGTATATGTATGTATATGTGTGTGTGTGTGCGTGTGTGGTACAGAGCTGGAAGGGATCAGGTCTGATAGCTCAACTGCTAATTCTCTGCCTTACAAGGCAGAGTCCACCAGATCAAATCCCAGTAAGGAAGGGTGTGGCTAGCTGATGAGGCCAGAATAAGGCCGAAATGGGACCTTCAAATTCATCAAAAACACACACACACACACACACACACACACACACACACACATATATATATTTGTTTGTTTTTGTAGATTTTCACAGGTACAGGTATGACGGTCTTGGTATATTCAGGTTTCTTCCCTTGTAGGATTTGGAAATTTCTGGCGGTGTTTCGACGAGGTCCCACTCATCATCTTCA
Source organism: Erythrolamprus reginae (assembly GCF_031021105.1). Lineage (NCBI taxonomy): Eukaryota > Metazoa > Chordata > Lepidosauria > Squamata > Dipsadidae > Erythrolamprus > Erythrolamprus reginae. The sequence continues at coordinate 166,360,625 of NC_091950.1, read as the reverse complement.
GGCTGGTGTTTCTGTCCATGTTCTTTTGCTGAATTTGAAAATTAAGGGAGAGTAGGATAGATCTATTTCGGCCTTATTTTGGCCTCATCAGCTAGCCATACCCACTGGGACTTGAACCTGCAACCTTTGCCTTGTAAGGCAGGGAATTATCCTCTAGGCTACAGTATCCAATCCCTTCAGCTCTGCACCAGGGAAGGGTTACATATTTTTGTGTCAAATCTATATATATATATTTGTATTTGTATTAATGGCAGAGTGATTAATGTTACTATCAAATGTTGGTGATAGTAAAGCCTGTGTTTGTTGTTAAAGAAATGGCTAATATATGCCAAGTATGCAAGAGTAAAGAGTTGAGGCTATAATTCTATTACCTTTAGTCTACTGTGCTGAAAAGAGTTGAAGTTAATGCTTTTTTCCTTTCCTCCCCCTTTACCCCATAATTCTCTCTTTCCTTTCTTTCGGTCCACCACTTCCTTATCACATTTAGTTAGTGTTTATATACTGCTCAAAAAAATAAAGGGAACACTCAAATAACACATCCTAGATCTGAATGAATGAAATATTGTTCTGTACAAAGTTGAATGTGCACAACAGCATGTGAAATTGATTGTCAATCAGTGTTGCTTCCCAAATGGACAGTTTGATTTCACAGATATTTGACTTACTTGGAGTTGTGTTGTTTAAGTGTTCCCTTTATTTTTTTGAGCAGTGTATTTTGATTTATATATTGGTAATATACATAAATTGAAAAATAGTAAAGCCTAAATTACGGTAATCCATTACTGTAGAATGTTCCACTCTATTCTTCCATCTACTACAGGTAGTCCTCAACTGACAACCACAACTGAGCTCCAGATTTCTGTGGTTAAGTGAGACATTTGTTAAGTGAATGTTGCTCTGTTTTATGACCTTGTTTTGCCAGAATCTGGATTCCTCATTGATTTTGCTTGTCAAAAGTTTGCAAAAGGTGATCACATTACCTTGGGACACTGCAACAGTCATAAGTATGAACCAGTTGCCAAGTATCTAAATTTTGATCACGGGGTCATAGTGATGCTACAAAGATAGTGTGTGAAAAATGGCCATAAGTCACTATTTTCAGTACTTCGATTGGTGACTAAATGAAATGTTGTAAGCCAAGGACTACTGTATCTGTATATACACCGATACATTTTTCATTTTGATAATATGACTTTGAAGTGTGATGGTCAGAACACCAACTGCAGCTGTATTCAGTTTTATTACTATACTAACTATTTTTATTACCATTTGTTTTTTTTTACAACTATTACAGTGGGTTTATATTTGAATTGGGTTGTTTAACATGAGACCAAGGTCCCTTTCTTGATCAACTCTAATATCACTGAACTCCTTAGAGGGTTAAACGCATTGTTTTGCTTTTACTGTTACTGTATTTTGTTCCCTCAGGCAAAAATTATAAATCAAGGAAGCAATAATACTCAGGCTCCTGATTCAATCAAGTTTATGTTACTTAAATTTGGCAATCAACTAATAGTCAAGTATGATTGTCCACAGAATTTTGGTAAACAATCAAGACAAATAGATTCATTAAAGTTGCAAGAGTTATTAATATTTTTTTAATTGAACAAATATACGAAAACATTACTATTTCTAAATTGATATACCGTAGATGTTTTCTGACTCATGTTTGAAGAAAATGGAAACGATATACATAATAATATGGATAAACAGGAGCTAATTGTTTAAAGAGAAATATTACATAAGGAATTGACTTGTGTGTCTATTGGAAACAGAATTTAACCCTAATTTTAAAAAGAAATGTAAATGACAATGGCCTTAGATAATCTCAAAAGGGAATCAAGTTCACATTGTTTAAAATGGCTAAGTAATACTCCAGTTCAAGCAAAGCCTTCATTTGTTGCTGTCAACAGTTAAGAAACTGTGAGAAACACATTCCTTATAAATTGTATAGGTTGATACCACTGAGGAAATGATTTCTGAATACAGATTGTCTGTAGTGGGAAGATTGTTTATATATAAGAACTTTCTTGTGTGATGAATCATCACCAATTCATAAGTGTTGCATGTGTTACCTGAACAGAGTCAATATTGGGGTGGGGAGGATACTGCTTCTGTTCAATTTCTAAATTGAATTTTTTACATAAAAGTAAAGCTGAGAAATATGTTATGACAGCAAATTATGTTTTATATTTTGTTACTAAAATATGAACAGTTCTTTTTTTATAACAAGGATGTCGTACTTTACAAAGGATTAATTGATGTACAATTTAAAATATAGGTATTTATATCTATTATTTATTTTCTTAAATTACTTTCTGGAACTAAAAATAAATAGTGATTAAGCATTTCATGGTTAAAGGAACATATATGTTGTATCTAAACCTTAGTGTTATTCTTATCTGTAATTGGGTGTTGTTGTTTTTTGGAGTAGATTGATTCTTTGAGAATCAATCCATTGAGTTGAACTGGGGAGGAATCTTAGAGGTCTTCTAGTCCATCCCCCTGCTCAAGCAAGAGATCCTATACCAGTGATGGCGGACCATTTTCCTCTTGGGTGCCAAAAGAGCAAGTGTGCACGCTATTGTGCATGCATGAGTGCGTGAGTGCAATGCCTGGGGAGGGTGAAAACAGCTTCCCCTGCCATCTGGAGGCCTGCTGGAGGCCGGAAACAGCCTATTTCCCAACTTCTAGTGGGCCCAGTAGGCTCATGCTTTGCCCTTCCCAGGCTCCAAAGGCTTCCCTGGAGCAGGGGGAGGGTAAAAACGTCCTCCCTTATCCCCCCAGAGGCTCTCTGGAAGCCAAAAATGCCCTCCCAGAGCCTCTGTGCCAGCCAACAATCAGTTGGCGGCACACACATGAACATTGGAGCTGAGCTAGGGCAATGGCTCGCCTGCCAGCAGATATGGCTTCATGTGCCACCTAAGCCATAAGTTCACCATCATTCTCCTATACCATTTCAGAAAGGCGGCTGTCCAGTTTCTTCTTAAAAACCTCCAGTGACGAAGCATCCACAACTTCTGAAGGCAAGCCATTCTGCTGGTTAATTGCTCTCATCATTAGGAAGTTTCTCCTTAATTTCAGGTTGCTTCTCTCCTTGATTAGTTTCGGAATCAAGCTTACATTACCTGTTTTATCTGCTAAAGTCAAATATGATCCTTTTGATATATTTCAATCAAAACTTCCACAGTCAACTTCTATGAATATATGTAGAGATGATAATACAATCAGGAATACTGGTAACTGATGGAGACAGCACTGAAAGAGAAATTTTTAGCTTTACAACAATATAACACAATTTGATCATGAAAAGCTAAGGAATATCTTTAAAGCAGAAACTAAGTGTCCCAAACTGGATGTCTTAGGAATATGAGTCAAACGTATAGATATGGCCACTTTAAAGCAGATTATTACATGATCTACCATACAGAGCATGAGTCCATACAAAGGAATAGAACGTTGTTTGTTTGCTTGGTTACTTATTTATTTATTTATTCATTCATTTATTTGATTTTTATGTCACCCTTCTCCTTAGACTCAGGGCGGCTTACAACATGTTAGCAATAGCATTTATTAACAGAGCCAGCATATTGCCCCCACAATCCGGGTCCTCATTTTAGCCACCTCGGAAGGATGGAAGGCTGAGTCAACCTTGAGCCGGTGATGAGACTTGAACCGCTGACCTACAGATCTACAGTCAGCTTCAGTGGCCTGCAGTATAGCACTCTACCTGCTACGCCAGCCCGGCTCATATTTGTTAGAATTAATTCATGATATCCAGTGCATCAATGTTACATAAATGCATGGGCCAACCTCAGATGCTTTAGTGGAAGCAATTGAGAAATTTTATGGCAAATTGTAAGAAAGGCTAATTGCAGCATAAAGAAGGTAGTGGGCATTTGGAATGCAAAAACTGGAAAAATAGAGGAATCCTGAATTATTGGAAAATCTCAATTATGTAAAACAATCATATTAAGTTTATAAAAGAGTATTATTCATTTATTGCATCACCTGTTTCAAGCAGCATAAATGAGGACATATGACATAATCAGATAAAAAACATCAGAATAAATATGTTATTTAATGAAAGATGGAAAACTCTAGTTCAGTCAGGTTATTTTATATCCCAATACTGATGATAGAATCACTCATGAATTATTTGGTAGCAAATACTGTATTTGGACCTAAATTTAAAAAGTTAAAGATGCTATATATACTAGTTGTGTATGATCAGATGACAAGTATGTTATAAAACACAGAAATTAGGACATATTGCTGTATATGCTTGATTTTTCAGGCAAGGGAAGTGGGATAAAACAAAACAACTAGGCAGAGATTTTAGAAAAAGTGGAGATTTAATTTTTGCTTCAGGGACTACAGCAAAGTTTGTGAGTTATATTAAGGAAAATGGTATTCCAGACCAATTAATTATCTTCTGCAAAATCTTTACAATGAATAACGATAAACCCTGAGAAAACTAAATTGGAAGCTGTGGCCCAAACAACATTATTTTGCTCAAGTGCACAACTTATACTCACTACAATTAAGATATCTGCAGCTATACAAGATCAGAACCTTCGGTTTCCAAGAGAGGAACACAGATGTTGGTTATGGGGTTGCCAGACTGACATCCTCATCCATGACAATATCATGAACGGGGGCAGATTTATTGCAAATGGACAAGGCATGCTCCAGGGTCATCTGATTAACTGATTGAATACTGAAATCTAGACAGAGGAAGTATTCTCCAGCAGTGACCATGACCTCCTTGAGTGTAGTTTGTCCCCAGATTCATCCTGTATTTTGATGATGATGCTTCACCAATAGCTTTTGCCATCCTAATTCTGGAGAAGGACTGAAAGAAGGAGCAGAAGTCTTGCAATCTGCCCTGGAAAATTCTCTTTCCACATTCTGTAGGTTGGTGCTATAGAAACCATGGTCTATATCTATCTTCATTGCAACTTTTACATGGATGTTCATCTCGAATTCGATTCTAGGCATTCTAATAATTTTTATTTACACTGTTTATTCTGCAAATATAAGAAAATTCTGATATACTATATATAAACTCTACCCCCACCCAGATGGCCGATAACAGCTAATGATTTAGTTTAGGTACTTATTTTATTATATACTGTATGATCCATGACTATACTGCCACAATAAATTTACCCATGCCATTAGGACCATTTAATTGGTAAAACCTATGCCCATAAATGTGCATATTATCAATTTTAAAGTATTAATTTTTATATTATTTTATTTTTACAGTACTATTATTATAATTTTTACTAAAGAAATTAATGGTATTGTGATTTTACATTTCACATTAGCTGTTTTTATTTCTTTTTAGATATTCCCCTATGGTTTTATACAAACGATCCTTCTAATTTTTGAATCTATACAGCTACTATATTATAAGAATGGCAGGATGAAAGGTTGAAACCCTTATAATGCAGACAATTTTACATTGTTAAATTAAAATAAAAAAACATTTAGAAAAAAAATCCATTATGAAAGTTAAAAAAAAAGATTAATCTTCAGTGAAAGTGGAAAATAACTTTTCTTTTAAAAATAGAAGGGACATGATGCTTGAGAAATAAGGAAGTTTAATTCTAGGAATGAAAATAATCGTAAACTTTGACAAGAGCTTAAAGATTAGGAAAATCCATTGAGGAGAAAGATCAAAATAATTAAAGCTATGTTTTTCCAGTATTGATGGATCACTGTAAAATTGAACATGGTGAATTTTTTAAAAAAATTATGTGTTTGTAGACAGTAAAATAAAATAATGAAGAACTACTCTATTTTTTGGAGTATAAGATGCACTTTTTCTCCCCCTAAAAGAGGCTGAAAATATGATTGCATCTTATACTCTGATTGTACCTTTTTTTCAAAGCTTTCCCCCCCAGCCTAACTAGTTGCTAATGACGTTCCCAGCTCTTACCAGCTTGCAAGTGCTTTCATTGTTGCTCTCTGTGAAGACTGTTTTTCCAGCCCTAAGTCTTTCCAGCCTTTTTTTCATTGCTCTACTTGTTCCAAATATTTCTTTCCAGCCCTAACAAGGTGTTAACAATGTTCCCACCTCTTACTGGCTTGCAGGCTCTTCATTGTTACTCCCTACGAATAAGGTTTTTTTAAAGGCCTAACCAGGGGATAAAATAATGTGCTGAAGCTGACCAGACTAAGGACTAGGTAGATGGATACCTGGTAGACAGACCCCCCCCCCTATTTTCCTCCCCCAAAACTGAGTTGTGTCTTATACTCCAGTGTTTCTTATATTAAAAAAAAAATACAGTAGTCAGTTTTAACCAAACAAAAACTTATTGATCCCTTGAATCGATGGACATGTGCACTTTGGACATACAATTTAAATGAGGAAGTAGAAACAAATTTACACATGGTACAGCAAGTTAGAAAAAAAATCAAAGAATGCAAATGTAACATTTTAGGCAAGTAGATGGATGGGACATTTCCCCCCCTGAAATAGCCTTTGAATAGCTATGTGCTGTTTTGAAACATTTATTCTTGTAAACAAGTTAAGTTGATGAGCATTTGTCCATATTATGACTGAATTGAAGGCACCTAATTCTATCAATCCATACACACTCTCCATAGATTTTAGATGAAGTTAAAACAGATTTCCATTTTTATTCCCACATTACCTTTCCTTCCCACACCATGTGCCAAATACCTTTGCTTTACTGATTGTGAGGCATCAATGGGAGGTGTACTGTCCTTCATCTATAACATGTCCAGCCGGTGGCTCTGCAACTTGGTAGTAACTTGTATCCTAACATGCTGCAAAATAGCCCATAAGGCCATAAAATGGGAACAGAGACTAGCAATGACTGAGGAAGAGATTGACAACTGTCTTTTCCTTTCTTATTTGATACCAAGCTAATCCAGTAAATGAGGAGAAAGGTAGATAGTGTGGCTCACTACGGAGAAAAAAGAAACTCTAGATTTTACTAAGGTTGAAAATAAGAAAATGATTACATAATACAACATTTTTTTTTGACATTTCTGAATAGGCTGTATGAAAAATAAATAAAACTGCACTTCTAAAGGAAAGCTTTTCTGCAGTCTCTTTCATGCATCTGGTCTCTATTTGTGTATGCTTCCAAACCAGCAGATTGACTGATGTGTATAGGTTAAAAAATAGTAGCACATTGCTGTGCTAATTATAACAGACTCAAACTGTCTTAGCAATAGGTGACAAATTTTTGAATGTTACATGGAAAATGTCGCTTCCTTTTTCATGTAATATGTAAAAGAAACAGATGCTTGTTATAGAGCAAATGGATGTACAGTATCATTTGTTTGAATAAATGCCAAAATATTAAAACATTTTTCTGGCCAAAATGAAGATCTATTTGAACTAGTTAATAAAATCTGTTAGTTATGAACTTCAACTTCCATCTTGAAATGTTTTAATCAGTTTATTATGGTACAGCTTCATATGTCAATTGAAAACAGGGTTGCCCTCCATCAAAACTCAGCCTAAGACAAATGCTACACACCAGGTCTCAGCCAGTTTAAGTGGGCCTGGCAGAATAAACTGAGCCAGGACACAAATATGGCAAAACTCTAGTTTACAGGCCAAAGTTTCAGAACGCGACGAGATGGCTTAATCAAGGTCCATGAAGTCAGCGTTGGGAGCGTCTGCCTCCCAGCCATGCTTTTAAGCTTTTGGGCCGCACCCCCAGTTGTCCAGCTGCCATGCCCACTGGTAGCCATAATCCAGCACCAGGTTAATTCACATTTATGCAATTTACATTTTCAGACTATTTCCTAAATCCTGAATAAGTGACAAGAGCAATGTGGGTATCTCGCTATATGAGCAATTGTTTGAAACTTTGGCATGCCTGACAATGATTTTGTTTCCGTGTCCTGCTCTTGAATGTTGTTGTGTAAAATGTTGATTCTTTAAAAATGTTTACTGTGTGTTCTGCCGGCGTGTCTCAACCACCCATAATTACAGGGTAATTAGTCCAGGAAGACACAAACCACATGATAAAAGGAAAACCCAAAAGTTTTTATAAACAGAAAAACAGAAACAGCTCCCTTTTTAAATGTCAAAGGGATTTTCTGGTACACACAAGGCATAGGTTATATGCAGTCCAATTACTCACCCAATAACTGGGAAATTGAGCCCAATTCTAAAGTCCAGAGAGTCCACACACACAATCCTGAACAGCAAAAATCACGATCTTGATGAAACAATGAATCGGATAAACTGCCATGAGGCTAAAACACCAGGCTGCACTTTTATCTGTAGCACTAATTACAGCAGCCCCACCCAACCACAGGTGGCCTCATTTTCTCTTGTAATAATCCTTCAGTTGTTGTCTCCTATGCATCACTCTACGCATGCGTGGATGTGTCATTAATTCTTGTTCAGAATCCAGGGATGATACAGATGACTGATCTCCTCCTGGGTTGTCTGCCAAACTCCCCTCTTCCCTGTCACTCACACTTCCTTGGTCAGAGGAGACTCCGTCGGCAGATTCTACTGGGAGCAAAACAGGCCTGCGGCATGTGGATGTCTCCCCCACCTCCACTTCCACATTCCTTGGGGCAGGAGCTGGATCAGCGCTAACCACAACACTGTGTAACCGTTCTGCATATTATTTAGTCCCATGTTTTCATTAAACATTAAGCTGCAGGGCATAAAAGTTCCTAAAAATCTTTCTTTCTTTACAGAGCTTGTGTCATTCTGGGTGTGATATTTCTTCTGTCCGGTTTGTGTATAGTGATCAAAGCCATCCACGACCTTGCAACTAGGTTGCTTCCAGAAGTGGTAAGATCTTTTTTTAAAAAAAAATTCTAAATTTCAGTGTTTCAGAAAGAAAGGTGGTTTCTTTGCATAGTTCTATGGAATTGTATAAAAATTGCAAACTTATCTTTTATAGCATCAGACAATATGATGTCAATTTTATCTTTATTATTTCCTTTTGTATTAACATACTAAATCCATTCACTTTTAGAAAAAAAAAATTCCAGAAATGTACTGTGGCCAAAAGTTGGATTAGGAGTAGTTAGCATTGGGGAAATGTTAAAAAACTGGAATTTGCTCAGATTTCCTGTGTTGTACTCTGCAGGGTATGTTACAGTTGAGGAAATTTTGTAATGGTATAGTACAAGGTTATTCAGAATAGTTGCATTGTAGAGTGCTCTAGAAGCAGTTTACTCTGCTGTAGCTAAATGTTGTTACAAGGTACTATTTTCTTGAGGTGCCACAGATTTAGAGCTGCTTAAAGTGAAATTATATTCTCCAAAATTCTATTTTATGTACAATCAAAATTGCACTTATTATTATTATTGTTCATCACATATCCAGCCAGATGTTTAGGCTAGATTTGCCATTTTTATCGATCTATTAAGTCCTTCCCAAGGACTAGAGATAGCCAATAGAGTTGCTGTTTGATGGTATTAAAACTATTGTTGCAATATGTAAACTTTTCCAAGTAAAGCTGCCTTTTGCAATTGACTGGTTGTGATTTTGTTCAAAGCTATTATCATCATCAGATTTAGATGAGATATCATGCATTTTTATATGTAACCCATGATGGCAATCATACCTAATAGTCTTATCAATTTTCTTCTTAACAACAATTAATGAGGGGGATTGGGATGATAAAGTTCATCAGCCAATTTTTGTGCTTAAAGGAAGCACAAAAACTCCAGGTTTTACATATTTACATACTATTGTCTAAGAATTAAGTCTAGAAGAAAATCAACTAAATCCTCTGTAATAATGGCACAAGGGAACTAAGCTTGATAGATTTCTTAACTATCTTCGTACAATCATTTTACAAAGCTTGGCATGAAATTTTAATAGCATGACTTTCATTTTTAATTATATGATTTTGGCACAAACTTTCTAATACACAATTTTCTCTTCATGATCTGGTAAGAATACTAACTAACAATATTAACTAATCGAGCAAAACAAAGTATTAATGGAACTATGATTTAAGGATATTATGGTTTAAATCAGTTTTAATGTATTTATAATTCATATTTTAAGGCCACACAATCCATAGTTAAGCAAATGTAGGATATAGAATAGAATAGAATTCTTTATTGGTCAAGTGTGATTGGACACACAAGGAATTTGTCTTGGTGCAGATGCTCTCAGTGTACATAAAAGAAAATATAGATTTGTCAAGAATCATGAGGTACAACACTTAATAATTGTCATAGAAGTCAAATAAACAATAGTATGTCAAGAGAATCCAGTCATAGGTTGTATTGTCATTTGCCCTTCTGCATTAGACTTACTTTTACAGGGAGTCCTTGACTTAAAACCGATAATTTAGTGGCCATTCAAAGTTGCAATGGCGCTGAAAAAAATGACTGGTAACCTTTTTTTACACAATTGTTGCAGCATCCCTATGGTTACATGATCAAAATGTTATTCAGCTTGGAAACTGAATAACAGATTTAAAAACTATTCTAACTTGGAGGTCTTCTAGTCCTATTCTCTGCTCAGGCAGGGAACTCTGTACTATTTCAGACAAATGGTTGTCCAATTTTTTCTTAAAAACTTCTGGTGACAAGTTATTCCACTGATTAATTGTTCTAATTGTCAGGGCATTTCTCCTTAGTTTTAGGTTGTTTCTCTCCTTGATTAGTGTCTATCCATTACTTCTTGTCCTCCATTCAGGTGCCTTGGAGAATAGCTTGATTCCCTCTTTTTTGTGGCAAAAAGATATTGAAACATTATTGTCATGTTGCCTCATATCACTGGCTTGTATTTATGATGGTTGCATTTAGCCAGTATCATTTTTTGCAACCCTCAAAAATACAGAAACCAGATTCACTTAACAACATGATGCTAACTTAACAACTGTAGTGATTCACTTAGCAAGAAAGTTGTAAAAAGGGGCAAAATTCATTTAATAACTATCTTAATTAGCAATGGAATTTTGGGCTCAATTGGAATAGTAAGTCGAGGACAATCTGTATTAAAAGGTAAATAAGTTGAGAAAGGAAAGGGAGAGAACATTCCTAAATCCTAGGCCAGTGATGGCGAACCTTTTTTCCCTTGGGGGCCGAAAGCGTGTGCGCACACACTATCGCTCGTGTGTGAGTGCCCACACCCATAATTCAATGCCTGGGGAGGGTGAAAATTGCCTCCCCTACCCCCCTGGAGGCCCTCTGGAGACCAGCCCATTTCCCAACTTCTGGTGGATCCAGTAAGCTGGTTTTTCACACACACCCCAGGCTCCATAGGCTTCCCTGGAACCTGGGGAGGGTAAAAATGTCCTCCCCCATCCCCCTGGAAGCCCTCTGGAAGCCAAAAATGCCCTCCCAGAGCCTCTGTGCAAGCTGAAAATCAGCTGGCCAGTGCATACATACATGCTGGAACTGAGCTAGGGAAACGGCTTGTGTGCCAGCAGATATGGCTCTGTGTGCCATCTGCGGCACCCATGCCATAGGTTCACCATCATTGTCATAGGCTTAAGACCTGCTTTAAATCTCTGCTAACTGTAAGAAAATGAAAAAGAAGACTCTGAGATATACAGTAGAGAAGTCCAGCCATTTTTTTTTCCAAAATGTATTTTGTCAGCTTCCAATTTTGAGTCAAGTTATTAATTGTATGTCTAATGTAGTCCAGTACTCTTAAGAATATTGAATCACAGTTTGAAACCTTCAGATTAAAATGCTTGATTTGACATGATGACTTGCGTGTTTTCAAAGCTTCTAGGCAGTAGACCGTATATCTGTAATTAAGCCCATTAGAAGAGGTTTGAAGAACTAACTTCTCAACTCTAATTTTTAAAAAGAGTTTAGGTTTGTCTGTCACATGTATTCTACTTTCCTATGTAAAACAAGCTTGATCAGATTTGACAAGGATACATGAAGAGGCTATGATGTGATTCAATGTTGTGATCAAAGATTCAGGGGCAAGCCAGTTTGATTTGAACCATTTTGATACTCAAGATTCTATTAAAAAGATTTCTTTGTTTGGGCGCAATGGGAAAATTATAAAATGCCTGAAACTGTCTTCCTTTTGGGGAAGGTTTAGACAATTTTAAACTTTAAGTGGGATACCTTTAGGAGTTTTACCACAAGACATTCTTGAAGTCTGCCCCTTTAGCAGGGATGAGAAAAAGATAATAAAATGGTCTCTAGGTCTGTGCTGGTGAACCTATGCACGTGAAGGCATTTCTACGGGCATGTGAAGTGTTGCCCTACATCAGGGCAGCTGATTTTTGGCCTGGGGGAAGGCCGTTTTCGCCCTCCAGAGGCTTCAGAAGCCTTCCCTGACGCCTAAGGAGTGTGAAAAATGGCCCAATGGGCAAACCGGAAGTTTGGAAAAACAGACTTCCGGTTTGCCCATTGGGCTATTTTTTGCCATCCTCAGGCTTCAGAAGTCTGGAGGCTTCAGTGAGGTCTGTGAACATGTGCAGGGGGGAAGCATGGAGGGGGTTTATGCGCATGTGTGTGGGGAGGGTATGGGTGTGGGTATGTGCGTGCACTAGCATGCACACACACAGGGCCACCATCAGGAATTTTGGGGCCCCATACAGCCTAAGTGTCTGGGCCCCCCGCCATTTTAAAACTATTTTAAGTCACCAAGTCACTCCATCCCCTGGGGATCATTTCCCGCTTCACGCCAAGCGAGGCGGTCCCATAGGCCAGTGTTTCCCAACCTTAGCAACTTGAAGATATCTGGACTTCAACTCCCAGAATTCCCCAGCCAGCAAACGCTGGCTGGGGAATTCTGGGAGTTGAAGTCCCGATATCTTCAAGTTGTCAAGGTTGGGAAACACTGCCATAGGCTATTTCAGGAACTGGGTTAAGCCGATTGTGTGGACTCATCCATGAGAAAGAAAGAAGCGGGAGCAGCGAGGGAAAGAAAGAGCCTCCTGGCATTGGTCAGGCGAAGCATGGCTTATTTACGGCTCCTTGGCACTTCTCCCTTCTTGGAAGAGGCCTTGTTGACAAAACCATGTGCTTTCTAGCGAGGGGAGAGGCGAGGGGGATCCCACACCTGGCAGCCACTGGCGAGGAGCTGGAAAGGATACCAGCAGTCGGGCAGGTGTCTTGAGGGGGCATTCCCATCTGGAAGGAAGGGAAGAAAGGCGAGGGCGAGCTATGAAGGAAGGAAGGAGAAAGGAAGGAAGGAAGGAAGGAAGGAATAGTAAAAGGGGCGATCAAGAGAGGAATGGGTGAATGAATGGACGGAGGGTGGGAAGGAAGGAAGGAAAGAGGGAAGGGACAGGAACAGAGGAAGGGTGCAAAGAAAGCAAGGAAAGGTGTGAAAGGGGAGAGTAAGAGAGGAAGGAGTGAAAGAAGGGAGGGAGGGAGGAAAGAAGGGAGGGAAGAGAAGGAAAGCAAGAAATGGAGGGAGGGAAGGAAGGAAAGAAAAAAGGAAGGAAGGAAAGAAAGAAAGAAAAGAAAGAAAGAAAGAAAGAAAGAAAGGGGGAAGGGACAGGAACAGAGGAAGGAAGCAAGGAAACTTATGAAAGGGGAGAGTAAGAGAGGAAGGACTGAAGGAAGGGAGGGAAGAAGGTAGGAAGGAGAAAGAAAAGAAGAAATAGAGGAAGGGAAGGTAAAAGAGAGAAATAAAAAGAGCAAGAAAGAAAGAAAGAAAGAGAATGAAAGAGAAATAAAAAGAGAGATGGGGAATGAAAGAAATGGAAGGAGGGAAAGAAGGAGAGAAAGAAAGAGAAAGAAAGAAAGAAAGAGAAAGAAAAAAGAATGAAAGAGCAAGAGAGAAAGAGAGAAAGAAAGAAAGAAAGAAAGAAAGAAAAAGAAACGAAAGAAAGAAAGAAGGAAAGAAAGAAAGAAAGAAAGAAGGAAAGAAAGAAAGAAAGGGAAAAGAAAGAAAGAGAATGAAAGAGAAATAAAAATAGAGAGGGGGAATGAAAGAAATGGAAGGAGGGAAGGAAGGAGAGAAAGCAAGAGAAAGAAAGAAAGCAAGAGAAAGAAAAAAGAATGAAAGAGCAAGAGAGAAAGAGAGAAAGAACAAAAGAAAGAAAGAAAAAAAGAGAGAGAGAGAGAAAAAAAAGGCAACTCCAAAGAAAGGCTCACTGACCGGATGCATGAAAAGAGGGACCTGGATCTCCACTTGCCTCCCCCTCGCGCTTACCTGCTCCCAGCGCCAGCAGCAGGAATGCAAGCGAGTAAGCCGGCGCCCGCCCAAAAGAAGCTATTGGCTCCGGGTGGCGGGTGGTGTTCACGGCCTCCCCCCCGAACCCACAGCCCAGCACCTCCGGAGGCCGAAAGGCGCGGCTCTCTTGCCCTCACAATCCTCCGGGGGACACAAGACCGGCAGAGAAGCCGGCCAGGCTCAGCCCTCTCCCGGCTTCCTCAATTCTGCTTCTCCAGCAGCGTGGCATGGCTTCCGGAGGGCCGAGACACCCCTGCGGTGACTCCTCCTTCCGCGGCTGCCATCGGGGCTCCCTGCCTGTCTGCCGGCCTCCCTGCCTTCTTTCCTCGCGGGGGTGGGAAGAAGGTGCGGGGCTGCTGTCGGAGAAGCTCCGCATAGGCAGAGTTCGTCGCAATCGGGATTGGGGAGTTTTTGGCGGGCGCCGGCCCCCCCCCCCATTTTTCAATTTGGCCGGGCCCGTGACACCACTCCCAGTAATACCGGTCTATCGGCGGCCTGCACACACACCCTTTTCACACACAAGACAAAAAAAGATTTGCCATTACTGCTCTGGCTTGTCTCGGTAGCAGTTGTAAGACAGCAGAATTATGCAACAATGCCACAGAAATAGGCAAGTAATTCAAAAGTACTTTAGGTAAGAAAACAGACTTCCTACACTATACCTCCAAAAGCAGGAAAAAGTTTGGACAGTGTTTGTAAATGTTAGCCTGGCAACTATTCACTCCAATTTTCCCCAGTCGTGCAGGATTAAACAATTAAATTTGACTAAATCAGTAATTGTTTGCAATATAGGCAGCATCTGCATATTGCATACAATTTTAATATGCTTGGATCCTGCTTTCATTCCCGTAGGGAACAAAACAAATCATTTATGTATTTCATCTATTACAACAAAGGAGGACACAATTATTCAGTAAAAGATATTTTGATATGATTATTTATGCATGACACTTACAAGACTTATTTGGTCACCTGTGTCACATGATGACTTCATTAAAAATATAGCTAAAAATAAAAGTACCCTCCTCTTAAAGACATTCAAGAGGACCCCTCTAACAAATGTCCCGCTATGTCAAGGGAAAAAATTAATAATGTGACAGCTTGAGGGAAGAATTAGTGGAGTGCTAAGAATACAAGAAGAAAGATCAGTGGGCAGGAGCCTGCAGTTGTGACATTTTGTGCAAGTGGCATGATTACCTGATTGTCTAAAATTCATATATTCATTATTATATGAATTGTCCTAAGATTTATGGAAAAGCATTTGGTAATAAAATATGATTAAAATGGTTTTTTTTAAAAAAAATACAAATTTGATCCTTTTTTTAAGTGCCAAGTAAAAAAAAAAATCAGAAATATATCTAATGAATATACAGTGCTTGTTTATGTAAGTTTCTGTGTCATTCGAATAAATAAGACTCTGAGAAGTATACAGTTTTAATATTTTATAGTAATTGTTACAGCAATTAATATTAAAGTAATATAAATATATGCCCCAAAGATCCATAAAATAATGCAGTCTAAAGTCATATTCTCTCTTTTAAATAAATATACGAGTGTTATTTCCCTCAAAACAATGGTAGCTGCTTTATATTGAAAGGCCCTTCAGAAGGACCAGCTCTTCACTGCTGCATGAGATATTAAGTGGGAAGGAGCCATTGTTATCTCTAGAGGTAAGCTATTCTAGAGAGCCATCATCAAGATTGTTTGCCATCATATTTCCGAGGTCAACATGCCTCTCAGAGGTGGAACTTGCTGCCTACTTTTTTTTCAAAGACCTCACTGAAGTGGCATATTCCACAATTAGCATGCATTCTCAAAACATACTCAGATCATAAGCCATATAGCAGTGATGCTGAACTTTCTTTTCCTTGGGTGCCAAAAGCATAGCATGAGTGCTATTGTGCAAGTGCTCACATCCATAATTCAATGCCTGTGGATGGCAAAAATGGCCTCCCGTGCCCCCCCCCCCCGGCAAGGCCTGTGGAGGCCTGAAACAGCCTATTTCCCAAACTCCGATGGGCCTGGTAGGCCCATTTTTCACCCTCCCTAGGCTCTGGAGGCAAAAATGGCCTTCCCCATCTCCTAAAAAGGGCCCTCCCAGATGAATCTCCTGTAATTTGTATTATCTCTTTTGATATTGTGTCAACACAGGTTTGCAAGTCCATAGAAAACTTCACCTTTTGATTATTTGCCATTTGTTTGGGACATTTTTGCTCATTTTGTGTCTTTAAGTAAGTGTTGATTGTCTGGATTAGTACTTGAGGTTTTCTTGGCAAAATTTTAAAAGTGGTTTGCCATTGTCACCTTTCTAGGCTGAGAAGAAGTGAATGGCTCAAGTTGGCTTTGGGTCTAAGGTGTGAATAGAATTCCTGGTGTCCTGATTTCTTACCTGATGCATCAACCACTATATCAAACTGGTTCTCAAATGGCATGGATTTGGATCATCACAATATTTTGATAGACTTGCTTTTGATTTTCAGTGTAGATCCCACGTGTAGAAGACTTTACAGTTTTTTATAATCAAAGTTTCACTATTCTCCACCTTACAACATTTAAGTGTCCCGGTGCAAAGGCTGAGAATTAAAAATTAAAGACGGAATGTAGGCTGAAAGTTTCTACTTCATAATTTGGTGATATTCAAATACATGTTTCTTCTCCCTTCATGAAAACAACATTTGCCATTCATTGTGCAGGGGCATTAGACAGTTTGGAAATAGTAGGTTCTCTGCCACTTAAATGTGATTTTATGTTTATAAAATCTTTTTAAAAATTATAGGCTGTTTATAAACCAGTCTTTCAAAGAAGCTGTAATTCTTGATCCAGGCACAATGGCGACTTATATGAAACAATTATTAGGATTTTTTTCCCATCCAGCAAAGTGCTGATCTTGTTTGATCTTTATTGTATAGTTTCTATGGCAACCCTCTGGCAAATACATCTCGGTACACCTAGGAAAGTATTGAGATATATTTACTAATAAGACACAATGTATGATAAGATTAATACATTTCATAATACATCTCAATAAATACGTAATGTAGATTAAAAAAAATGATCTCTCTTCCAAATGTGCAAGGAATTTAAGGTAATAAAAAAAATCTGTTAGTGTCCTTTTGTCTTTTGATCTTTACTTTTTTTGAAATGTTAGCACTGGTTTCCCATAAAATTTAAAGTATTGTGGCAGAAAGCTTAGAATGTTGATGAAGTAGCAAAAAAGTAACATCATTGTATATAAAAGGAAAATATCCATAGGCTAAAATTCATACATTTTATTTTCACTTTTTACCAATAGAAGATACGTTTTAAGAATAATAATAATTTAGTAAAAATATATAAAATAATTTTTCTGCTTCTGTACCTAAAAAGCCTTAATGAAAAACAATACATTTATTGCACAACAGATAAAGGAACATTGCTATTATATAATTTAATTCCGTTATCAATTAAACCAACTTTAATTTTTACTTTGGCTCCACTTATATCTTTCTATTTATCCCAGCTGCATATTTAGCTGACTTGTGCAGAAAGCCAAAACTGTACATCCCTACCGTAATGAGTAATGTAGAATAAAAATGATCTCTCTTCCA
The DNA here is from genome assembly GCF_031021105.1 of Erythrolamprus reginae. Lineage (NCBI taxonomy): Eukaryota > Metazoa > Chordata > Lepidosauria > Squamata > Dipsadidae > Erythrolamprus > Erythrolamprus reginae. Next base: position 166,342,910 of record NC_091950.1, on the reverse strand, counting down.
AATGTGCATGGAATTGAAGGTATTTTTTTTAAAATCTGTTAGTGTCCTTTTGTCTTTTGATCTTTACTTTTTTTTTTGGAAAGGTTAGCACTGATTTTCCCTAAAATTTAAAGTTTTGTGGCAGAAGGCTTGGAATGATGATGAAGTAGCCAAAAGTAGCATCATTGTGTTTAAAAGGAAAATATCCGTAGGCTAAACACACAAACACAGAGAGAAGCAACATAGAGAGCAGCTCCTTCCCTAGAGATATCCTTTTGAGAATGAAGCATAGTTGCAAAATACTGTCTATTGGAAGAAAAGTAATTATTGATGCTAGCAAGACTTCCCACTGATATTTAATATTTTATGATCAAAAATAGAATATTATTTTATACTGTTGTCTTTGTTCTTGCAACCAAGTCTTGCCTTTCTCTCTATCTCTATTTTTATCCACCTAAATATAAATATTCATGTTTTGTTTTCAATTTTTTCCAATAGAAGATGTTTTAAAAATAACAATTTAGTAAAAATATTTAAAATATTTTTTCTGCTTCTGTACCTAAAAACCTTAATGAAAAACAATACATTTATTGCACAAGAGATAAATGAACATTGCTATTATATAATTTAATTCTGTTATCAATTAAACCAACTTTAATTTTTGCCTTGGCTCCGCTTATATCTTTCTATTTATCCCAGTTGCATATTTAGCCGACTTGTGCTGAAAACGAAAATTTACATCCCTACCATATGGAGTCTTCCTTGCAACCAGCATCTGTGAGAGTTTATGAAAAAAACAGAATGCAAAATAATCTTATAAAACCATTTTTTTCTTCCTTTTGGGTCACTTAGTTTAGCAAGTCTAGCAATATCCATGTGCTATCTAACCATTGTTAGAAACAAATGCAGCCTTTTTTGAGGTTTAAAATGAAAAGAAAATTTAAGTTAAATATAATAGAAATATTTGCATATTTGACCCAAAAAGAAATATTTCATCACTTCTATCTGGTTAGAAATCAACTGGAAAGTCAGCTTGCTCTAAATGGTTCAGGCACCAGGCTATAAAACAGGTCATGGTGAATTTTAGTCCCACCATAGACAAGAAAGCTGGCTGGGTGACTTTGGGCCAGTCAATCAGTTTCAGCCCTATCTTCCTCACAGGGTTGTTGTTATGGGGGAAATAGAAGGAGCAAGAGGGATTAGGTATATTCTTTGCCTTGAGTTGTTTACAAAAATACAATAAATCCTCAACATATATGATGGACCCTGCCCATTACAGTTGAATATAGCAACAGTTGTTGTGTGAAGCTCAGCTCAGCTCAGCTAACTTCCCATCCCAGTAAGACGAGGAGGGTTACTTTAGACCAGGGGTCCCCAAACGTTTTACACAGTGGGCCAGTTCACTGTCCCTTGGACTATTGGAGGGCCGGACTATTAAAAGAACTATGAACAAATCCCTATGTACACTGCACATACCTTATTTTAAAGTAAAAAACAAAATGGGAACGTACTATTTAGAGGGGAGGAAGAAGTATGAAATTCATGTATGTTTATGTTTTGTTTTTAATTTTCTTTTGTTAACATCTGATTGGCTATACAAGGTTTTCTTGGTTTACAGAAAAATGTATAAAGAAGGAAGAAAAGTATGTACCTGTATGACAACATTAGAAAAAAAAACTTTTTGCAACTTTTTTGATGATTGATATTAGTTACTAACAAAATACCGCATTTTATTCATGGAAAATTAGATGGTACACCGTATTGTTTGAATGTATGTTGAGAGAAAATTTTAAAAAAAATTACACCCCCCTCCCAAATGTTCCTCCTTCCTCCATCCCTCCAGTCATTCCTTCCTTCCTTCCTTCCTTCCTTCCTTCCTTCCTTCCTTCCTTCCTTCCTTCCTTCCTTCCTTCCTACCTACCTACCTACCTACCTACCTACCTACCTACCTTGTTCCTTCCATTTCTTCTTCCTTCCTTCTTTCCTTCCTTCCTTCCTTCCCTTTCTATCCATTTCTCCTTCCTTCCCTCCTTCCTTCTCTCCTTTTCTCTGTTTTGCTTTCTTTCTCTATCTCTTTCTCTCTCTTGATTTCTCTCTCTCTCTCTCTTGCTTTCTCTCTCTTGTTCTCTCTCTCTTTCTCATTCCTTCTCTTGCTATCTCTCTTCCTCCCTCCCTTTCTCTCTCTCTCTCTTTCTCCCCCTTCCTTCCTTTCCTCCCTCCTTCCTTCCTCTCCATGTCTCTTTCCCTCCCACTTTTCCCCTTCTCTTTCCCTTTTCTTTTTTCTCTCCATTTCTCTCTCTCTCTCCTTCGGGCACAATCCCCACCTTGGCAGGAGGTGCCAGCAATAGACACAGGCGGTGGGGAAGGAGAGGGAGCCACTGTGCCCCAGGCACCACCCACTGCGGATGGGCCAGTGCTGGGCCTCTTTGAAGTTCACGGTGGAGTGCTCAGCCTCCCCACACACCCCCAGGCGCATGGTGGGCTGGCAGTGGAACCGGCTGATGCAAGACTTCCCTGCACTTTCCTTGCCACTCCCCACCCAGCTCCCTTGGAAAAGATTGCGTGGGGGGTTGTTTTCGTGTGCGCGGCCGCACGCCTTACAGGGAACATTGCCGTGGTCCCTGGACACAGCCGGAGAAGCCAGGCAGGGCTCAAAGCCCACAGGGGTTTCTCCTGGCCAACAGACGCACCCGCAGGCTGGATAAATGGCCTCAGTGGGCCGCATACGGCCTGTGGGCCGTAGTTTGGGGACCGCTGCTTTAGACCCTTAGAGACCTAGTACAGACCCACATCCACTTTCCCTGGCCTTCCCCAGGCCTTCCCACCCCATGAGCTTTTCCACACCTTGGGTCTCAAGAGGTCTTTTCTCACTCCCAGAGAGTCCTTCCAGTGCTTGGGCCTGTTTCCCACCCCACCTGGGCCAAACATCTTCTTCCTTTCTGATCTTTTGAAGAGCTCCAAGGGTTTCCAGAGGACTGGGATGGATTGCTTCATTGCATAGTCTCATGGCATGATTCTGGAAGCAGTCATCATGTTTCCAGCAGCTAAATTTCATTTTGGTACAGCCACCACTTGCAGAATTGTATCATGCGGCCAGATAATAAAGCAATCCATTTTGATGTGATTTGCACAGTGCTGCAGTTGATTTCTGCAGCATTCAGAAGCTTCTGCAGTGCTATGCAGATCTTGTTAAGGCATCAAAATGAAGCGGTTTGTCTAGCCAGCCTCCTTCCCCAATATAAGATCTGGAGAGCTTCAAAAGGTAAGTGCAATAGGAGAGGGGGTGGTGGTGCTGGAACAATCCTTTAATCAATCATAACGGTGAATAGCCGCAGGTGCTGCAGCCATTATAATTTGAAACAGGGTCATATATCTTTTTTGGCATCTATTGTAACTTTGAGTGTTTGTTAAGCGATCTGTTGTACCTCAAGGACCATCTGTAATAAAGGTGGGGTAAAAATAAACAAACACATCAGTCAATAAATATTAGATTAACCTAACTTCCAAGGCAATCCTTTGTAAAGCTTTAAACTTGAATCTTCAGGTGCTCCAGGAACTTTGTGTTTTTTTACCCCAGAATCCATAAGTCATAACTACTCCCTCGTGGTTATTCAATTGTTGTTAAGCAAACAAGAAAAAAATCTCTCTGAAGGAAAAACAAAAAAGGACAAGTTTCCAACTTCAAAAGCTGATATAAAAGCATTTGCAATCAAATAAAAGCAGAATGCCTCAACTACTACAGCAAACAAGAAGAAAACCCCCTACGCACCAAATCTAATGGAGCTTTCTACAACTTTGTCAACAATAAACTCAAAGACTCTAGACCTATCCCACCTCTCAAAGGACCCAACAACAAAGAATACCATGATGATTCATCCAAAGCCAACCTTCTCAACTCTTTCTTTGGCTCTGTCTTTGTTAACAGCAATGGCTCATTCCCCAATTTCATCAATCGCATCTCAAACTCCCTCAATGACCTAACCCAAGTAGACTTCACTGAGGACCAAGTTGAAAAAGCATTATGTGACCTTAAACCTTCTCTATCAGTCAGATCAGATGGTCTATGTGCTTCCTAAAAAAGCTCTCTTCTGCCATAGCTGAACCACTAAGCATACTTTTTGAAAAATCCTTTAGAACCAGCACACTTCTTAAGCTATTGTCGAAAGCAATGGTCATCTCCATCTTCAAAAAAGGAGAGCCCTCTCTTGTCGATAACTACAGACCAATTTTACTATGCTGCGTCCCATGCAAAGTCATGGAATCAATTATAAACAAATCAATTACTCTCCATCTAGAAACTAATAATTTGCTCTCTAACAAACAATTTGGTTTCAGAAAAAACCTATCCTGCAACCTGCAGCTCCTCCACTGCAAAAATATATGGACAACTCATCTAGATCAAGGGAAATCTATCGATGCAATTTATATCGACTTCTGCAAAGCCTTTGATTCAGTGGTCCATGACAAACTACTCCTAAAACTCAAATCCTATGGCATCTCAGGATCCTTCCATAGCTGGATTACAGCATTCCTGTCAAACAAACAATAATTGGTCAAAATAGGAAGCACCATATCTACCCCTCCGTCCCAGTTAAAAGCGGTGTTCCCCAAGGTAGTGTACTGGGACCAACGCTCTTCATTCTCTACATCAATGACCTTTGCGATTACATCACAAGCAACTGTGTCCTCTTCGCCGACAATGTAAAACTCTTCAACACCACCGATAACACAACTACTCTCCAAAAAGACCTGAACTCTGTTTCTGAGTGGTCTAAAACATGGCAACTCCAAATCTCAACTAGCAAATGCTCTGTCCTACACATTGGAAAGAAGAATCTGAACTCCAAATACGAACTGAATAATCAAATTATTACAGATAATCCCCACTTGATTAAAGACCTCGGTATACTAATAACAAAATATTTAAGTGCTAAAGCCCACTGCAACAACATAGCCAAGAAGGCTTCAAGAGTTGTAAACCTAATCCCACATAGCTTCTGCTCTGGCAATCTCACACTATTTACCAGAGCTTACAAACTTTTGCCAGACCCATCCTCGAATACAGCTCATCTGTTTGGAACCCATATCGCATCTCAGACATTAACACCCTTGAAAATGTCCAAAGATACTTCACCAGAAGAGCCCTTCACTCCTCCACTCGAAATAGAATACCCTACGAGACTAGACTTTCAAACCTGGGCCTAGGAAGCTTAGACAAGATCTAAGTATTGCCCACAAGATCATATGCTGCACCGTCCTGCCTGTTGGCGACTACCTCAACTTCAACCACAACAACACAAGAGCACACAACAGATTTAAACTTAATATTAACCACTCCAAACTTGACTGTAAAAAATATGACTTCAGTAACCGAGTTGTCAAAGCGTGGAACTCATTACCGGACTCCATACTGTCATCGCCAAACCGCCAACACTTTACCCTTAGATTATCTACGGTTGACTTATCCAGATTTCTAAGAGGTCAGTAAGGGGCGAGTACAAGTGCACTAGAGTGCCTTCCGTCTCCTGTCCTATTGCTTTCCTATATCTCCTATACCTTCCTTCTTTTCCTATATCTCTTCTTCTATTCTTTCATCGATATGTTCTATTACTATATTTTCTTTTCTATTCTTTCTTAAATATATTTCACTATGAGTATCTCCTCTATAACCTTCATCATGTATTTTACTATGTGTGTATATATATATACCCACTAAAACCCCCATTGTGTATTGGACAAAATAAATAAATAAAATAAATAAATATTTGACTTCCATAATTGACTTTGCTTGTCAGAAGCTAACTGGGAAGGTTTCAAATAGTGATCACATGGCCACAAGATGCTGCAACAATCACAGTCCAAACACTTTGTCCTTTGTTTATAGGGGTGGTACGATGGTTGCAACTTCACCTTTTGCAAGACCATTGTAACTTCAAACTCTCATTAAACAAACAATCTTAAGTTAAGGACTATCTTTATATTGATTTGATGCTGTATGATATTCAAAGTAGATGCATTGATTCAAATAAACAGTAGGGGTAATAAAGGCATATTTACATGTAAATATCTAAAGAAATATACATCATAGACACATGCACTTATATAAAATTTATATGTTTAATATAAAATGTTAAATTTATTTTAAATAAAAATGTTTTTTTCTCATTATGGTAGTGTTTAAATGTTAATCTTCTGGTTGTAATTCAGCACTGCTGTTCTAATTAAAATAGTCTAGTGAAGCAATGAACAATAGGAGTCGATGGATTTGTTGCCCTGTTTAATGATTTTCAGAAGCAATATCAAGAAGATATGTGGCATCAGAGAGGAAAGGTCCTGAGGGATATGGCAGCAGATGGCTAGGATTATTTTATTCATTTACCGCTGAATTAAAGTATGTCTCATCATTTTTGGGAGGTGAATTAATTCTGAAAAGTAATAATTCACTCCTAGGGCTCTTGTACTGTTTCCAGAGATTGTGGACATATTCTCTCATCTCTGCATTGGACCCTTTGGCTGATATCAAAAATTTGGATGAGAGGTGTTTTTAAACTCTCCAGAACTTCATGACCTTAGTCGTACTCAGTCGCAGGCTGTTCATTTTCCAAAGTAGAATAGAAAGAGGACCGGTTTAATTTTTGTGTGTGTAAATACCTGTGAGATATTTGCAGAGAGAGTTAGGAAAAGCAGGCAGGTGTTGCAGTCAGCAGCTCTGATGCAGAAGTGTTAATAATAGTTCATTGAACATGTTCTGGTGTGTGGTTGTTTGTTTGACAGCCTTTGGGCCAGAAACCAGAATTCTCTTTATTTTGTGTTCTCTTTTATTCCTCTTCTTTGTTCAATCCTTGGTTTGCACATCAAGAAGCTGCAAATTGTCAATAATATTTTGATCACCAAATATGAAAGGGTCATGTAGCAGTATTTTTTAATGCAATTGTCAGAAAAAACAGAGTACCTTTGCGTTAGACGCAATTAGTAGGAAAGCGTAAATTTAGACAGCTGTCAGGTGTGTGTGTGATTTGGCACAAAATGCTTCTCTCCCCATTCTCCATAGCCTTCTGTTCCAAAGTGGCTAAAGCCCTGACATATTGTTGTCTGCCTGGCAGAAAGAAAGAAAGCGACAGGGAACCAATTCTTTTTTCCCAGGTTTGAGTCTTGGATCTTCTGCTCTCTATAGTGTCCAAGATCTCAGATTTGTTTTTCTGCAACTGCTGGCTCTGAATGTGAATTATTTCTGTGGGTGTGTGCAGGGTGGTGGTGGTTTGCAGAGAAAGATCGATTTTCTTGCTTCCTCCAGAGGCACACAGATGTCTTCTATTGAAATATTCATCTGCAAGATACCTCTCTCGTCCCCCTCCTCCCATGCCTAAAGTCAAGTCTTTGTCAAGCTAACTTGGCTGTGTGTGGCACCACCTAGCAAGGTATTAAAAACGAGGCATCTTGCTTTCCAGAGTGATTGCAATTCATACAGCTGCTAAAAATTATAGCATTCTCCTTGTTAACACTTGTTGTTTATCTTAAAAGTTATTTTGTTTCATATTATTAATCTTTATTCTTTTTCAGAATATATTAATTTTTTTACCAAAAATATTGTATTTTTCAGAGTATAAGGTGCACCTTTTCCCCCCTCCCTAAAAGAGGCTGAAAATTTGGGTGCATCTTATACTCTGAATATACTCAAAAGCTTTTTCAAAGCTTTTTTCCCCAGCCCCAATGAAACTCTAACAATCTTCCCGCTCTTCCCAGCCTTTTTTCATTGGTACTCCCTCTGAATAAGAGTTTTCTAGCCCTAAGTCTTTGTAGGCTTTTTTTCCTTGCTACTTGCAATGAAGAAGGTTTTTAAAGCTTTAACGAGAGGATAAAATAATATGCTGAGAGATGCTAGCTAGATAAATACGTGGTTGGCAGATTTACGCCCTATTTTCCAAAAACCAAGGTACATCTTATACTGTGTTGTGTCTTATACACTGAAAAATATGGTAGATAAAATACAAAGATAACTCATGGGGGAAAAAAATCACACAGTACTAAATAATAATTAAGAAACAATGCTAGCCCCTCACTTAAAGCTAAAATAAATGAAACAGAAAAAAGACTCCAAAGACTAATATAATGTAATATCTTACAATAGTAAAAAATCTAAGATAATGTCTTAAATGCCACTGCTTTACAAAAGTTCTTGTAGTATACTATATTAGCACGAAAAACAAAAATTTAGAAAGAAGTGCCCTAATAATATTTCTGTATCATTGTAAAATATCATAAAATCTATGCCAAAAAAGAACATATTATTTCATAATTTGATTAGTTGGAAATACTGCCTTTTTCAGAAGGATAAATTACCCTTTTTCAAACACCAATCTTTAGAGCAGTATACAGTGGTACCTCGTGATACGAACCCCTCGTGATACGAACCCCTCGTGATACGAACCTGGGGTTCGGAAATTTTTTGCCTCTTCTTACGAACTTTTTTTGGCTTATGAACTCCGCAAAATGGTGCTTTGTTGGCCGCCGCCACCAGGCTGTCAACTTTTAAAACAGCCAGGGGGCTTCTCGGCATTCTCCCGAACCCGAAAAGTTCGGGTTCGGGTTTGGGTTTGGGAGGCCGCCGAGAAGCACCGCCGCCCAGCTGTCACCTTGTGAAACAGCCGGGGGGCTTCTGGAAGTTCGGGTTTGGGTTCGGGTTCTGGAGGCTGCCGAAAAGCGCCCGGCTGTTTTAGAAGGTTACATCCGGGCGGTGCCGCTCGGCGGAGTGCCATTTTTGCGATCGGCGGTGGCGTTTTTGGCCGATCTGGAGGCTGGAAAGGAGGTGGGGAATCCCAATAGGGAATTCCATGGGCGGAGCTTTGACGTCACGAAGACGTCCGGATGGTGCCTCTTTGGAGAGGACATAATTCTTGCCCCAATGCTGGGCTATTATTACTTTCAAGACCCTATGTGATACAGTACCAGGATTTATTGAGTCCAACTATCAAGAGGACGCCTGAACTAGTGATTCCCACTTTATGAGAATCACTAGTTCACCTCGTCGAGCACCTTCTGAAGATACAGATTCATTCAGTTTGTAAAGCTGCCTAATTAACAAGTGAATTTGAATGTCAACAGCTCAGACTCTGTTGAGGTTTTGTAAATCAAAATCAAAACAGGGTTTTTTTCTTAGCATACTTTTGGGCTTTAAATTGGACAAAGTATTTGCTGGCAATAGTTTGTAATTGTTTTCCATTTTTATTTTATCTTTGTTATCCTACCCAAGTCTGCCAGAATGAGGGAGTTTGTATATATTATAAAACCAATTAGTCAATCTTAGTGAACTTTGATTCAGAACTATTCTATCTTTAAGTTTATTATTTGAACTATGTGGCAAAATGCCATAGAACGTTTCCCTTTTCTTTTTCAGGATGACTTTCTATACAGTGTTTCAATTTTAAGTGGAATCCTTTGTACTGCTTTAGCAGTGATCAAATTTATGTTGGGAAAGGTGCTTACAAGCAGAGCATTGTTAACAGATGGTAAGTAGCAAACAGGTATTTCTTTCTTGATATTATTAAATCAAAGGCTAGTGAACTAAGAGGTAAGTGACGGTTCTGTGTGATTGGATGAAATTACAAAGAGGAGACTTGGTTAATGTATATATAACAGGTTTGGTTAACTTTTTGGAGTTCACTGAACCTTTTGTCCTCTCACCTGTTAAAAAAAATAATTTAGAAGCAAACATTATGCACAGAGGTCATTCAGGGACTACCTAATCTTGTAGCTTGTTGCTCTAAAATTATGATCATTATTAAAGCCACTAATAGTTTGTCTAAATTTGAGGTCTTCAAAATTGGCAACTTTAAGACTTGTGGACTTCATCTCCCAGAATTCTCCAGCCAGTCCTCAAGTCCTATAGTTGCCAAGTTTGAAGACCTCTGATCTAAATAAATAATACATGGAAAAATAAACTTTGAAATGAAATTGCCAGATAAAATGTTTTAACGAGTCATTCAGTCAAATTGAAAACATTGTACCAAAATTGACTGTAAAAATCAAAATTACTTTTCACACTCAACATTTGGCCAAACATTAAAAAACAAACCCTAAGCATGTTCATTTTATTAGATTCAATAATTGTCCACCTGCATTTTGCTTGAAATTGCTGTTTATCTTTTGCTTGTTGTTTTTCAGACTTCAGGAATTCTGTAAATTGTATCACTCTTAAATCATGTTAATGTGTGCAGTGACAGGATTTTCAGAAATCTGGTGTTTTACTATTTCAACTGATACACACTTACATATACACGTTTCTTTAGCCAATAAATCACTTTTAAAATTAAAATTTAAAAATAGGACTTGGATAAAAAAAGCCCTTAGCACAAATTTAAAAACTGGATTTTTTACTTATAACTATATTTATGGTTTGGAACTGAATTAGGTTAGCTAAAACTGGCACCATATAACTGTTATAAATAAATAAATAAAAGTAGTAACATCAACAATAGAATAATCCTTCAAAAATAATATTGCAGCTATGATTTTATAAAGGTCATGGAATTTTCTCCATGTTGCCAACATCATTTATTGTGTTTCTCAGCAACAATGACTAATAGTTCTCACTGGGAATTTTTAATTCTGGTGACATTATCTTTTTTCCTCTGCAAATTTTTAGAAGAAGCATCAACTGATGTATCTCTTGTGAAAAATAAAAAGATGTGTTTTTTCTGCATGACAAATTAAGGTATTCACCTGAGATAAACAAACTGAGTGAGAAGTGCAACATTAACAGGCATAATTTCATTCTTTACCGTGTCTCTCATGCATGTACAAAGGAAGTCCATATTTTTAAAAAAAATAATGTGTGGTTTTTAACCAGGTACTAGCGTAATTGAATGCATCAAGAGAATTCCCAAAGAAAATGGGCAAGAGTAATCATATTTATGAAACATAGAAAACATAGAAACATAGAAGACTGACGGCAGAAAAAGACTTCATGGTCCATCTAGTCTGCCCTTATACTATTTCCTGTGTTTTATCTTAGGATGGATATATGTTTATCCCAGGCATGTTTAAATTCAGTTACTGTGGATTTACCAACCACGTCTGCTGGAAGTTTGTTCCAAGCATCTACTACTCTTTCAGTAAAATAATATTTTCTCACGTTGCTTTTGATCTTTCCCCCAACTAACTTCAGATTGTGTCCCCTTGTTCTTGTGTTCACTTTCCTATTAAAAGCGCTTCCCTCCTGAACCTTATTTAACCCTTTAACATATTTTAATGTTCCAATCATGTCCCCCCTTTTCCTTCTGTCCTCCAGACTATACAGATTGAGTTCATTAAGTCTTTCCTGATACATTTTATGCTTAAGACCTTCCACCATTCTTGTAGCCCGTCTTTGGACCCGTTCAATTTTGTCAAGGGTCTAGTAAGTTTCCTACTCCAAATGAAAATGAAATTTTTTTTCAGGAGCCAAGACATTGGAAAGTTAATTTGTGAAACAAGTTGTAATCCAATAACACATTTTAACACACAAGCAAATTGTTTAGAAATAAATTTAATTCAGTTGGCACAGCCATTATCTCACAGAGCTGTTCTATCAATTAAATTTTTAGGTTACCAATCCTGAATCCTGAGATTCATATATTTACTAATATTTGGGCAGATAGCAGTGTGAAGCTTGAATTTTCTCAGACATACCAAAGTTGAACATCAATATTTAATCACTACTGTTAGACCACAGAAACTGAAAAATACATCTTTGGCACTCTGGGCATCTTCATTGAATTCTCTAACAGAAATGCAAATCGGAATACTTCCTACCCGATTACCAAGCTTCTGCCCTATCCTGTAGCCAGAAAACTCTGCCCCCTTATGTGACATCAGCCCTGAGACTCTTGGAAATTAGAAGGGAGACTCCTTTCTTATTGATTCAAATTTTACAGGATCTCCTTCACTTGGGTATGAAAAAATCTGTGACACATTGGCCAGCTCTTATTCCTTTCATTATTTTTTAATTAATAAACGTATACATTGCTTTGAAGGAAAAACTCTTGCAGCTCTATGTGATAATCAGCCAACTGGACATTTTGGAGTATTTGTAACTCATCTCTTTCTCTACAATCTAAGGCCATAATGGTGAATCGTTGGCACATGTGCCATAAGTAGCATATGGAGCATTTGTGGGCATAGGAATTCAAGTCTAGCATGCATGCGCACGCTGGCCAGTGATGTTTGGGCCTTCTAGGCCCACTGGAAGTCAGGAAACAGCCTGTTTTCAGCCTTGGGGGGGGGCATTTTTTTTGCTCTCCCAAAGCTCTAGAGCCTTTCTAGGAGCCTGAGGAGGGTGAAAATGGCCTCCCCCACAGGAGGTCTTCTGGAGGCCAGAAATGTCCCATTTGCTGACTTCTGGTTGGATCAGAAGGTCCGGGTTTTTTGTTCTCTCCAGGTTTCAAAGCCTTTCTAGGAGCCTGGGGAAGGTGAAACTGGCCTTCCCCATCCCCCTGGAGGCTCTCTGGAGGCCAGAAATGGCCCATTTCCTAAATTGAAATGGGCCATTTCTGACCTCCCGAGGCCTCTGGAGGGTGCTAGGCTGTTTTGCCCTCCCCAGGCTCCTTGAAAGACTCTGGAGCTTGGGGAAGGCTGTTTTCATCTTCCCCAGCTCCTAGAAAGGCTCTGAAGCAAGGGTAGAGTGAAAAATAGGCATGCCACTGTGTGCCAGGAGTGTGGGGGGGTCGCATGTGGTTGGCACATGGAATAATGGGTGTGGGCCCACAGGCATGCCATCCCCCCTGCACTCTCTCTTTAGGCATGCAAATAAAAAGGTTTGCCATCATTGATCTAAGGTGACCTTATGTTAGGATACTTCTGGAACTTTATGTCAACTTACAGAAGATGTCTCCTATATGCAAGGCCAGGCAAGAATGGCCAACAGTTCATAGACTTGAAAGGGCATGAAGAAAATTCTATGATTAGAAAGTTTATACTGTTGTCTATAGAAGGCTTGATTCTGGTGTTCCACAGTAAATCTGGTCTAACCCTGTCAACTCTGTGACGATTTTGCTGCTAATGAATTTGGGGCAGGTTGCCGGAGACATGAATTTAAGTCTTTTCTGATGCCTTTAGGAAAGTAAGATCTATTCAATTGATATTTTTTCTATTATTCTGGCTCCCTGATGATTTCCAGCATATTATACAAAAAGAGCATGTCTTCTTACTTAATTAAATGTATAAATCTTATCCCCGCTCTACCACTCATCTAGGGCAAAGTATAATGAAATATAAATTAAGGCTGATCAGAAAACAAAATAACACTTGAGAATTAGCATTAGAATTTAAAGAGTGATGCCGCATCATAGAGTTAAAAATCAAGCTGGGTCTTTATTGCACGTTAAAACCTGACCAGCGAAGGAGACAGTCTTACCTTGAGACTGTTCTAAAGCAGTGGTGTCATGTGAAGGGCACACTACCCCAGATCCATGAAGGGGGGAAATGTCATGAAATGTCAAGTGACGGTAACGTGATGCAGTGAGTTTGACACCCGTGTTCTAGAGTTATGGTTTTGTTATTGAAAATGTTCTGTCTGAATATTTTCCAAGCTGGGCTTTCTATTTGGTAGACAATGTCAGAGGCTCTGATGCTTTAAAATATATTATAGACAGGTTCAGTAAGGGGGTCTTGACTTTTTAAATATCTCAACTCCAAGCTATTTAGGCTTATAATCATACTGATTTTGTTGTGGCCTATTGGCCATTGACCCCTCTAGCAGCTGAATCAGAGGAGGAGGAGGCGTGGGAGTCAGGATCACCATCAGCATCAGCATCAGGGCAACATTAGAGCTCTGAGGGGAAAGAGAGAATGGAGCTGGCAGAGAGAGACCAGAGGCAGAGCCTGGATCATCCGTCAGCCCTCAGATGGAGAATCAACCGCTCCCAGGACTGGAGGTGGTTGATAGGGAAGAGAAGAAGCAGCTGGGTCCAGTGCCTGACCCGCGGCAGAAGGCAGAGGAGAACAGTGGAAAGGTGTGGGCTGATCCTGGGGAAGGAAGAGCTACTGCTATTGGTGAGGCCCCACTCTAGCTCTGGAGATGAAAAGCAGATGAATAGATGTAACAGTAAACTATTCATCTTCCGACCTGACTTGTTAGTTGGTGAGATAAACTTTTTGTTGGGGCTGCCAGCATTCCTAAGAAAGGAATCTTTTGAGTTCATGTCAGAGGGTTTATCGTATTTGTTAGAATGTCTAGGTAATATAATAAACCTTCAACAATCTTTAAGTAGAGTTAATGTAGCAATGAGGATTAGTCAGTCAATGAATCAGATTTAGTACAAAATAGAACAATATTATTATATACAGATAGGCCAAAACAATAGTAGTTCCAATATAATACACATATAAGTCTAATAATGGTTTACAAACCAGATTATCGCACACTGCAAGTATACATACAGCAAATATAAATCTCTCTAGTATAAACTCCCCCAAGAGGAACATCATTGGCTCCCTCTTATGGCCAACCAGCACATGTCTCTTAAAAGTACAGTCTTAAACTTACATTGTTAGCCTATTGCATACAGTATATTAACAGTATTTGGGGAGCTGGGTCAGAACAAATTTCACACACAAAGGGCTCCCTGGAGAAGTTTCCAAGTGAGCTCCTCTTTGAGGGATATGGTGGTACAGAAATGTAAGATAAATACAAATAATCATAGACAGATATGGAGAAGGAAAAAGATTGAAAGAGTGATTCTGCCTATAAAGTTCTTGCAATAAATATGAATTTATTACTATTAACCCTGCTGGAGCTTTCAGCAGTATTTGATTGTCCCTAGATACCGTCTGAAAAGTCTGTTTCTGAAATAGATGCCATGCTGGACACGAGCAGCTGCAAACATTTATCTGATTTAAACTGATTCTCCCGAGTGCTGTAGAGCCATAGGCATTACTACAAAATATATACCGTGATATAATATCAGAAAATTATTTTCTGATGTGGATTTTTATTTAATTTTACTATTGGCAAAAACTATGGATGTGGTAAACAAGAGTTGCTTTACAACATGTAGAAGAATATTCTGCTGTTTTTAAGCAAAGCTCTGCATGGAAAAATGTAATTTAGTAAATAGACATAAACCTTCTTGACATTTATGCTAGACCCTTTCCTAAGACTGTAGCACAGTGGTTCCCAAACTTTTTTTGCCCATGCCTCACCTAAGCATCTCTAATTATAAATCATATAAACAATATATAATTGGCATATAAATTCAATAAACAAACAAACAAACCTACCTGGCAGGGGAGACACCATGATCAACAAACAAACAAACAAATAAATAAATAAATAGCTCATCTCCCCCCCCCACCCCGACATATAATTCTTACTATTCAAAAAGTGAACTCCTACTTGTGTGGAGGGAGCCTAAAAAGCCATTAACTTGGTTTAAACAAGGTTGCAATTGCCACTATTAAAAATCAAATTGCTCCCCCTGGGAACCAGGGCTGTAGCATCTCCCTAATTTCTGAGTTTAGAGCAAACAGACTTCTAGTTTCGGCAAATAGCTGAGAATGTTCCTTTTTTTCTTTTAATTATATGCTTGTAATAATTGCACTGCTGCTATTTTTTCCCATTAACAAAATTAAGGAGTGAACTGTGTAATTAGTCTGCTGTCTATGTGTTTAACCTATTTTAGTTAAATATAGCTAAGCCCAGATTTCTCTAATTTTGCATCATTATATTGAATGGAATAGAATCTCTGGAAAATGAAGATCTCACTCACAAGATATGAAAAATAGGGTAATCTCTGTTTACAAAATTCTTAATTTTAAATTTAAAGTCTCTTTTGATCAAACTCAGCTCCTGGTAATTACATACCAGTAGACATGTTGAAAAAGTGGCTTTCACTTGGATTGCTGTGAAGTTTTGTGTTGTTTGTAAATAGATGGCATATATATAAGTTTGAGACACAACAAGGAAATCCAAGGATTAAAAATTAAAAATGAACACTATAAACTTCAAGCTTTTGCTGATGACATGGTGTTCATTGTACAAGACCCCTTAAAATCTGCACCTATCCTAATTAATGAAATAAATAAATTTGGAGAGATTGCTGGATTAAAAATTAATAGAGAAAAAACAAAAATGATAACAAAAAATATGACAAAACAGCAGATATCGAAATTAGAAGAATCCACTAAAATAAAAACCGCCAAAAAAGTTAAATACTTAGGATTATGGATTACCGCAAATTGCAGCACTATCAAGAAAGACAATTATGATAAACTAATCAATGAAATGGACAAAGATTTTTGCAGATGGTCGAAACTCCCACTCTCTATAATGGGGAAAATTGCTGTAATTAAAAGCAATATACTTCCTAGATTTCTATACCTTTTCCAAACTGCACCCATTAAACTAAACAGGACCTTTTTCAAAAACTTACACAAAAAAATTCGTAAATTCATATGGACAAAAAAAAAGGCCAGGATAAAACTTAAGGACCTACAAGACCATAGGTCAAGGGGTGGATTTGGGTTACCAAACATGGAACTATACTACCATGCCTCAATTGTAAACCTACTGAAAGAATGGATAATACTTAAAAATTCTAGAATATTAACACTTGAAGGCTATGACCTTCAATCCGGGTGGCACAAGTTTCTGATGACAGACATAGATAAAATACCAACATATTTCAGATCACACTACATCCGAAAAACCTTAATTAACACCTGGCACTTCATTAAAAACCCCCACTACCTCTGCATCCCAAAATGGATTTCACCAACAGAAGCCATTATATACCCGAATGCATTAACCCCTGATAAAATTATAACATACGACCAACTACTAAACGAAAATAATGAACTAATCCCTAAGCAAAAACTCATGGAAAAAGGTATTAAAGTAGATTGGTTACACTACCTACAAATAAAATCAAAATATAATGAAGATAAGAACAAATCAGACTTCCAAAAAAATAACCCCCTCGATAAAATAATTTTTGGTCCACAAAAAAAGCAAATATCAAATATATACAATATCCTCCTTCAACACGATACTGTTGAAGAAATAGTTAAAGGAACTATGATAGCGTGGTCACAAAACTTTGGGTACACAATTTATTTAAACGAATGGGAAAAAATTTGGACTGCTAACTATAACGATGGCAACCTCATATAAGGAAAACCACTATAAAATGTTCTACAGATGGCACTTGCCACCTGCTAGACTTGCAAAAATGTATCCAAATCTATCACCATTATGTTGGAAATGCAGGGAAAAACCAGGTACATATTACCACATCTGGTGGACATGTGAAACCACCCAAAAATATTGGGAAAAATTTAAAACTATACTAGAACAAATTACTTCTCAGACTATCCATGCGAAACCCGAACTATTTCTACTAGGAATCACAAGACAAAATTTTAGTAAAGAAAACAGATATATTATAAATTATTACAGCCGCATGGATTTTATATGCACAATTTTGGAAGCAAGAAAAAAACCCAACTACCCTATCACTCTTGATTAAAATAATGGAATGCGCAGAAATGTCCAAACTAACAATGGAACTGCAAAACAAGGATGAGACAGATTTCTACAAAGCTTGGGATAAATGGTACCTCTGGTTAAAAAAAAGGAATTATCTAAAAATTATTCATCAAGAAAAATATCCAACAAAAACAACTTGAAAAAATAGCAATTTACACCACAAATCATAACATCAAATTGAAACAACAAACTGTAAACATCGATCGACACGAACTCCAACTTTACAAAGAAAATAAACCCCTAAATCAATTATACATATTGGCACTAAAAACTACATACAAAACATATTGATAAAGCCTTAGGGTAAAACACACCAACTACGAGCTCAAACTACAGGCCGCAAATCATGAAAGACCCAGCTCTAACGCTGGTTTTCGCTTCTCTATCCCCCCCTCCTTCTTTTCCCTATCCCTCTTCCTTCTATATCTACCTCCCTCCCTTCACAACCCCCTTCTCCCACTCCCCAATTACTACATAAGTAGAGTGTAAATGTTAAAATGTACAATATGTATATCTCTTTTGTCTTTCTGTATTTGGTTTTTATTGTATATATTTAATAAATTTATTAAAAAAAAAAAGTTTGAGATGACACATGTATAATTTCAAGATGATGTTGGGGCAGTCTCAGAATGATTTTATCATAGCTTATAAAGAAGTCACCATGTACTATATATATACCGTGTTTCCCCGAAAGTAAGACAGTGTCTTACTTTCTTTTTATCCCCAAAAGCCCCACTATGTCTTACTTTCAGGGTATGTCTTATATTGGAAAAAAATTGTCGAATTTTTTGTTTTAACCATAAAATTAACATTTAGACGTGGTGACGTATGGAGGGGGGGCGGCGCGGAAGTGGGCAGGAGGCGGCGCTCATTAAGATCAGAGGGAGGTGGCAGACGCGGCGACGTATGGAGAGGGGGACGGCGCAGGCGGGGCAGGAGGCGGCGCTCATTTAGATCAGATGGAGGCGGCAGACGCGGTGACGTATGGAGGGGGGCGGCGCGGAAGTGGGCAGGAGGCGGTGCTCATTAAAATCAGAGGGAGGTGGCAGACGCGGTGACGTATGGAGAGGGGGACGGCGTAGGCGTGGGCAGGAGGCGGCGCTCATTTGGATCAGACGGAGGCGGCAGACGCGGTGACGTATGGAGGGGGGGCGTCGCGGAAGTGGGCAGGAGGCGGCGCTCATTAAAATCAGAGGGAGGTGGCAGATGCGGCGACGTATGGAGAGGGGGACGGCGCAGGCTTGGGCAGGAGGCGGAGCTCATTTGGATCAGACGGAGGCGGCAGACGTGGTGACGTATGGAGGGGGGCAGCGCGGAAGTGGGCAGGAGGCGGCGCTCATTTGGATCAGACGGAGGCGGCAGACACGGTGACGTATGGAGGGGGGCGGCGCGGAAGTGGGCAGGAGGCGGAGCTCATTTGGATCAGACGGAGGCGGCAGATGCGGTGACGTATGGAGGGGGGGCGGCGCGGAAGTGGGCAGGAGGCGGCACTCATTTGGATCAGACGGAGGCGGCAGACGCGGTGACGTATGGAGGGGGGGCGGCGCGGAAGTGGGCAGGAAGCGGCACTCATTAAGATCAGAGGGAGGTGGCAGATGCGGCGACGTATGGAGAGGGGGACGGTGCGGACGTGGGCAGGAGGCGGCGCACAGCTAGATGAGAGGGAGGCGGCAATACCCCCGTGTTTCCCTGAAAGTAAGACATATGTCTTACTTTTGGGGTACGGCTTATATTAGCCGACCCCCCTGAAACCCCCGATACGTCTTACAATCGGGGGTGTCTTACTATCGGGGAAACAGGGTACCTCTCAGTCTATCTGGGATATTACTTCCAATAAGGTTTTAATTCTGTCTTTATAGAATTGTCATTTTCAGTTGCTTCTGGAGAAATGCATTTAAAATGTCCGTGAAGCCCACAAAGGCCATTAAACATGTCAATTAAGCTATTCAGTAAAGCTAATTAACATATGGGGGGGAAATTGATGAGGTAAACAAAGTATGCCGCAGAAGAGCATCTCTGGAGCCAATAGAGGGAATGTTGCTAATTTTAGAGGATTTTTATTGTAATCACTTGCCTTAAACCAAAAAGCAAGAGTAAGGGCTGTGTGTGTGTGTGTGTGTGTGTGTGTGTGTGAGAGAGAGATAATATCATAGTGGGGAGAGGTGATACCTGGGAGTGTCAAAGGAATTAACCATGCATATTACTTAGGCAGTAATGTGGGTGGTGTTTAAATTTAATAATAAATATCAGATTGTGGCTAATCTGGGTTTATGGATGTGTGAGAGAGATGTGATCAGGCTGACATCTTATGGCCAGAAGTTGAAAACACAGAGCTGGAATATGACCATTATTTTCAGCTTTACTTTTTGAGAGTTCTGTTGTTATTAGTCAATGCCTAGCATTCACGACTCCAATGGGTGATTCGGTGGAGTACTGAATTCCTCACAAACTCTGATGGAGCTCTTGGCTGCAATTATTGCCATTGGAGAAACCCTTTGGTGTCTCTTGTGAATCCAAAAGCACAAATTGAAACTTCCCCCGCTTCTCCCTCTCTTTTTCTCTCTCCTTTCCCCTCTTCCCAATCATTGTATATTCAGTGTGGCCATTTGTTCCCTTCTGTCCTTCTGGTTAAGCCTTGCCTGTGTTGCTTGAGCCTGAATTGCTGTGAGTGAGAGCTGACTAATTTAACAGTTCTAGGCTGCAGAGGGATCGAATCAAGATCACATGAATTGTTAACACTACTTTATAATGCCTCGGTAAGGCCACACCATACTGCATCCATTTTTGGTTGCCACGATGTAAAAAAAGATGTCGAGACTCCGCAGAGAAGAACAACAAAGACGATTAGGAGACTGGAGGGTAAAACATATAAAAGAAACAGTTGCTGGAATTGGGTAGGTCTAGCTTGATGAAAAGAAGGACTGGGGTGACATGATAGCAGTGTTCCACTATCTCAGGGGTTGCCACAAAGAAGAGGGAGTCAGGCTATTATCCAAAGCTCCTGAGAGTAGAACAAGAAGAAATGGATGGAAACTAATCAAGAAGAGAAACAACCTAGAACTAAGAAGAAATTTCCTGACAGAACAATTAATCAGTGAAACAACTTGCCTCCAGAAGCTGTAAATGCATCAACATTGGAGTATTTCCAGTGCTAGGCAAACGGGTTGTTACAGTATGTGAAGCCCACCTCTGATCATGGGTAGAGGGTATTCTGCCTAAGAAGTGGGTTGGACTAGAAGACCCCCTAAGGCCCCTTCCAACTATGTTCTGTTAGTTCTGTTCTATTCTATTCTATTTTATTCTATTCTATTCTGTTTGATTATGGGGTGGGGATGAATTGGGAGCATCTTGTAGGAATGGAATGGACATTTACTTTAAATAGTTTTTATCAGATTTTAGTAATAAAAGTGCAACTTTGCACTTTGATATAGCCCAAGTCCTAATAAATAAAGGAAACTAGAACATTGGATGATGGAAGTAAAAATAATTGATTAAAAAAATCACAAAAGAACAACCTTTGGGTTGTCAGTAGCCTTTTTGTCAATAATGAGTTCAAACAATTATTTTATAAACATTGATGAAATATCAAACCTGGCTAGCCTTTCCTTCTTGCTGCACCATGTTTCTGCTGTTGGGGCTGTGTGTTTTCTAACCCCCATCTACAGCCAGCATGAATGTGCTGTTTGTTTGTTTTACAAAACTGAATAGACTTTCCTTAGCAGCAAGCTTCATTTTCCTCCTCTGCCATATTTGCATAGCTGTCATGTTGTCCCTGCAGGATTGGATCTACTGCAGAGTTAGTAAAGTTACGACTCCAGCTTCTAGAAAGCAGATGGTCAGTATTAATTTGAATGCAGTCCACAGAATTTGACATTGCCCTGCCTTAAAGACCCAGAACTCAACTCTAGTCCAGCAGCAGCACTGATGGGATAAATGGTTTTGCCTTACGTTGTGGTGCGACTGGCTATTTAAAAAACAATACTTCCAATTCCAAAGCCTTGCACGGATGGCCATATTAAGACAGCAGTTGCAAAGGATGAGGAGAGTTAAAGGGTTAATAGGAACCTCATTGTGTGAATTGGGACAACAAAGATTTATGATAACAATCCTGGGCCTAGAAAGCCTAGAACTACGGCGCCTAAAACATGATTTGAGTATTGCCCACAAGATCATATGCTGCAACGTTCTACCGGTCAATGACTACTTCAGCTTCAACCGTAATAACACAAGAGCACGCAACAGATTCAAACTTAATACGAACCGCTCCAAACTTGACTGTAAAAAATATGATTTCAACAATCAAGTTATCGAAGCGTGGAACTCATTACCAGACTCAATTGTGTCAACCCCTAACCCCCAACACTTCTCCCTTAGACTCTCTACGATTGACCTCTCCAGGTTCCTAAGAGGCCAGTAAGGGGCGTACATAAGTGCACTGGAGTGCCTTTCGTCCCCTGTCCAATTGTCTTTCCTTTCTTTGACCCATCTTATATATTCTCTCCCTTTCATATATCCTCTCCTCTAAGTTCACTTTCACCCTCATTTATATTACCACATGTCTATTTTTCTTCTTATGTATTTGTGTATTGGACAAATGAATAAATAAAATAAATAAATAAATAAATAAATGATATTGTGGATTAGGTTTCTGAGCTGTAAAATAACCCTCTCTGAAGTGGGCTTTGGTTAGTCACAGGCTACATTTTAAAGCTTTAGGGAATTGTAATTCGGCTAGTGGGAATCGGGGTCCTGAGCTCAGACGTAACAGAGTACAAATCTTGCATCCATTGACTTTTGCT
Organism: Erythrolamprus reginae; assembly: GCF_031021105.1. Lineage (NCBI taxonomy): Eukaryota > Metazoa > Chordata > Lepidosauria > Squamata > Dipsadidae > Erythrolamprus > Erythrolamprus reginae. The sequence goes on along the minus strand of NC_091950.1, from coordinate 166,320,611 downwards.
ATTTATTGACTTCTCCTGTTTTTGCTAGGAGGGCCTAATCTTAATTTATTTCATTGTAGGTTTCAACTCCCTGGTAGGAGGAATTATGGGCTTTTCCATCCTCCTGAGTGCAGAGGTTTTTAAGCACAATGCTTCTGTTTGGTACCTGGATGGAAGTATAGGAGTTCTGATTGGACTTACAATATTTGCCTATGGTGCCAAGTGAGTGAAACCTTTTTGTTTTAAAGAAATCATGTTACAATTGGCATTTGAATGTTGCTCCATGATTGTGGCATTTCTCTCATGTGCCATTTATTCAATGCTGCATATATACTTTTGATTATTATATTCTTACCAAAAAGCTATATTGATTGAAATGTAATGTCTTCTTACCAATAGAAAAGAATATTTGTAGCTCAGGGTTGAACTGAGGGAGCCTCTCTGATGAAACTTGGTGGTTTTCTTTGCAGACGATTCATTACCCACCAAGATAACATCATCAGAGATGATGTTGCCAAACTGGATAAATGGCAGAAATTATGGGATAGGAATTCTAAATTAACGATGTCAACTGCGTATAAAGAAAATTTATATAAAATGTTTTAAAGATGGCATTCCCCCCCAACAAGGTCGACAAAGATGTTTTAAGGACATATCCACGAAGTGTTGGAAATGAAACCATACACCTGGTTTGTACTATCACAGTGATGGTGAACCTATGGCACGGGTGCCACAGGTGACACTCTGGCACACAAGCCGTTGTCCTAGCTCAGCTCAACACGTATGTGTATGCCGACCAGCTGATTTTTGGCTTAAACAGAAGCTCGGAGGGCATTTTCGGCTTCTAGAGAGCCTCCAGGGGGATGGCGGAGGGCATTTTTACCCTTCCCTGGCTCCAGGGAACCCTTTGGAGCCTGCGTAGGGCAAGCATGAGCCTACTGGTTCCACCATAAGTTGGAAAACAGGCCATTTCCGGCCTCCAGAAGGCCTCTGGGGGCCAGGGGAAGCTGTTTTCACCCTCCCCAGGAATTGAATTTTTGGTGTGAGCATTCACACATGCACGATGGCACATGCCCATGCTCTTTCAGCATATGAAGGAAAAAAGGTTTGCCATCACTGTACTATCATATGTGGTGGACATGCCCAAAAGCAAAAACATATTGGATGAAAATAAACACATAGTTTGAAAAAATGCTAAAGCAACATATAGATCTAAACCCGGAAATATTTTTGTTGGGCATTTTATTGGAAGAGTATGATAAAGAGACTACAACAGGGGTGGGTTCCCTTTACCTTTGCCACCAGTTTGCATCATGACGTTTCGCGCACATCCACCCCCATGCAATCTCACTTCCATGCATGCTCAGACATTGGATTCAGCTCAAAACACAGCTAAGGAGCTGATCAGCTGGGCTTTGGGCAGAGAAATAAAGGTCAATATTAACCCGCGAGTGGGTGGGAAGGCTTTTTTCAAAGCACAGAACAAGGACAAAGCAAACACAGGAAAAGTGGCCGAAAATTCAGAAAAAAAGATGGTGGCGAGCACGCACTGTCACAGAGAGAAGCAGAATCCATGATGCCAAAATGAAATCACCAGCGGGTCACTAACGGTTTGGGCAATCTGGTCCAAACCAGGAGGAGCCCACCCCTGGACTACATATTTGATTTTACATGTGCTAAATACAAGAATTGTATTTGCACAACAATGGAAAAGTGAAGAGATCGCTAGAGGGGAAAAGGTAATTTTAAAATTACTAGAATGTGCGGAAATTGATAGGTTAACAGTTACAATTAAGGGAAAGGAAGAAACTTTTTGGCAAGGGACTTATTTTATCTATGGTTTGCTAATAAAAACAGAAGTTAGAGACATGGAAATATAAGAAGATTAATGTTATAAGGGAGATTTGTTAAAATGGATAAGTAAATATTAGTATTATTATAAAATTAATACCAATGCAATGAACATTGCTGTAACAATGATTATTAAAATTATTATTAAAATTATTTGTAATCGGACAACACACTGTTTAACTGAAAATTGATTTTTTTATATGTTATAAAATAATACTTTAAAAGGAGAGATATTACCAAATTGGATAATGTCACCAATAAAACATCAATGATAATGTTGCCTAGTTGGCTAATGAAATGTCTGTATGAAAAAAAAAACCCCCAAGCTCTCGGAGCACCCAATTTCCTGTTTTGGGGATAGACAAGTACTGATTAGGAGAATGTTTTAGAACATGCAAAAATTTATGGCTGGATCTTTGCAATTATAACTGATAGGCTTGATCTGGGCTTGTTTTTATTTTCAGGCTGCTTATGGATATGGTTCCCCGAGTACGGCAAACACGTCATTATGAAATGTTTGAATGAAGGCAACTCAGCTATTGGACTGAATACATTTTGCGGGATTTGGAAACATCCTACATCCTGGCAAGTGGGACCAATCCTACTTGCAAGATTGAATTTTGCGGCTGTTCATATTAGTTTTGCATCATCATTCAAGGGGACACCAATCTGTACAAATAGGCAAATACATGCACTGCTTAGATCTCTGCAATCACATTTGACATATGCTCCCTCAAATACAGCAAGCTGCAGTAGAAATGAATAAGACTTCTAATCCTTTTTGCTACATGTTTAAGTCACTTGACAGCTGCCCATTTAAAGGGGCCAAATTAAGATGAGTCCCAGTCTGACTGTGACTGTTTAGAGACAAACAGATACCATGGAGTTTGAGTTTCACCAGGAAAAGGGACTAATCTTTTAGTTTTGTTACTGCTAAAATCCACAACGGGTGAAGGGCACTACCTCATTAGTGTCTCATCAAGTTACCAACAGGTTTCCAACAAATCAGACTTGCTATTTTTATTCATTCAGTATTAAAAATATGAAGTATTTTCTTCCTACAAGATGCACAGTTTCAGTAAAAGGTGCAGTTCACTCCCTTAGCTGCTCAGTCTCCCAAATGTTAGGATATGGTTTAATTTCATAGTTTTATTACAGTATTTAAAATGTCTCACTCCTTCTCCCCATTCCCTCTTTCTCTCTCTCTCTCTCTCACTCTTTCTCTCTATATATATATCAAGCAACATATATTAAGCTGCACAGTCAAAATAAGCACAAAGTGTTCATGTACAGTTAAAAAGCCAAAAAAGGATTGAGGTTTCATGTGTTGATTTATAGTAGGCACTTATGTAGCAGTATGTCTGGCAAAAACACGGGTGTCATGTGGAAATCATGGTTCCATTCTGACAGTAATGTAGACTCTAACTATGAAGGGTTAGGCTTTTCTATAGCTATTCATGTGCTCACTCATTTTATGTTATTTAACATCTGGATTACAGAATCCATTTCCCATCTTGTATAATATATAAAATGTTTCTTGTTTTATAAAGGACCTATAACTAACCTTTAAAAAAGTGGTGTATATAGTACATTAAATTGAAAGTCTTCCTGTACAGAAGCACCTTCCATAGACAGGTTACTTCTGTCATTTTTTTGTAGGTGGAATGTTTTAGCACAAATTTAACATATGGCTAAGTAAATTATGTTCTGGAAGTTTACTGCTTAATCCATGTGTTATTAGCTCCACTAGTTTGAAAATGGTGCATTTGTAAAGAAAACAAAGTAATTTTATATCTGGCAAAAAGTGAAAAGTTTATTGAAAGTATGTATATTGGTGTGGAATAATGATTTGCAGAGGGACATCAAATTTGCAGTTGACATCTTTAATAACACTCCCTACTGTCATTTACTGTTTTTTTTTGCTTCTATATGCCATGTTTCAGTGAATGTATTTTTGTGGAAATGCAAATAGAAACTGACAGAAGGAATATTTATTTCATTTCATTGAATCGGATGCAATGCAATCTTAATTAACTGTTTGAAGATGTTTCCATAGGAATAGAAATTTCTCCAGTACATTTCATCACCTCGGACCAAAAGTGTCCAGCCTTGTAGTAATGTTTTTATTACATGCAGTCTTCTGAAATAAATACATTGAACATGATACAAAATCAGTATGTATCTTGGTGTGATCATAAAAATAACTTTCTGCAGAGGGGCAGTTAAGCTAGCAGCTCATTAATTTATCAAGTTTTCTAGAGGGATTGATAGTGGGATTAAATCCTCTGGCAAGTTAAAATCTAACAAATGTATTACTACATGAAAGGCATTTTTGTGTACTGTATTTTGACAGAGCAAGTCATGATTCAACCAAAGCTTATGGAGTATAGTAGACCAGTGTTTTTCAACCGGTGTGCCGCGGCACACTAGTGTGCCGCGAGACATGGTCAGGTGTGCCGCAAGGCGGTTCGGCCCCCCCGCTATTGCCCCCCCGCCGCCGCCGCTATTGGCACCCTCCCACCGGAGGCCGGCAAAGGTTGCTTTGAAAGTCGGCCCCCTCGCGCCCATGGCTTCTCGTCGCTTCCCCAAATAGACTATGTACAGTATATGCTATAGCATAGATTACATGGCCATTTAAAACTTTCACAAATCTTCATGAACTCTGAGAGTCAACAACATTGTTCATGAAGATGTAAGGGATAAAAAGGTAAAGGTAAAGGATTGCCTTGCCCAGTCATGTCCAGGATTAGGGGGCAGTGCTCATCTCAGTTTCTTAGCTAAGAGAGTCAACATTTCCAGGGTCATGTGGCCAGCATGACTATATACTAAGGTATATGAACCCGTTACCTTCCAAAGTGATATTTATCTACTTGCATTTGCATGCTTTTGAACTGCTAGGTTGGCAGGAACTGGGGCAGGAAGAGGAGCTCACTCCATCACACAGTAGCATTTTGGTCTTGGTCTTGAACCTGGGCTGTCCATTTTCCAGCTGACAAGCTCAGCGTCTAACAACTGAGCCTTCGCACCCACTGTAGGGACAACAGGTGTCCAAATTCCAATATTAAGAGAGCCACAAAATTTCAAACATTAAACTTTTAAAACAGCTTTGACATCCACAATTACAGTATCCATATGGATATGTTGGAAACAATTGGACTGAATAGGCAAGCAGCATATATTCCTATTTGCATATAAATACAAAACTCATCTCGGTTTTCTCAAGTGCAATAAGCATTCATCAATTATCACAGTGAGCAGGCAAAGGTGAGTCACAACAGAATTAGAACACTTACAATTGATACATTCCTATGGTGCCATTTTAAGAAAATCAAAGTTATTCACTGTATCATTAAATTTAAATATAGACTTACATGATAATATTAGCATCATGGGGGACCCAGTGGTATTGTTTAACAATGTAAATAACTTCTTGCAACTTTTCAGAGGTAAATAGATCAAATAGAGAAAACAACTTAATTTACTGAAAAATAAGATGCTTCCTTGTGATAAGGAAAGCCTGCATGTTCACTTTTTAAAAATGATTGTGATCAAATCTATATTTTCCAGCAACAATTTTCTGGAACAAAATTGAGCAGGACACAACGTGCAAATAAATCCAAATACTTAGGTTTTTTAAAAAGTGCTTTTCGAGTGGCTTCAGTTGAACTTAAAATACATGCTAAAAATTTGCCCAGTTCTTAACTGAACATAATGGTGAAATTAAGCCTATCTAGCTTATTTCCATCACTGGCTTCACAAAGAGGGGCACCTAGGTATTTAATGCCCATAGAGACTGTTTTGGGATGCTTTCTCCCACTTCTCCCACTAGAGTTATTGAGGTATTATGCAGACAAGTGATTAACAAGAATAAGCAGATGTTGGAATTTGTACCTGCTTAAATTAGACCGGGAAAAACCCAGGAGTATTTATTTTTGAAAATGGAATTTTTAAATTCACATGAAGAGCTTTACAGTGACTAATTTTCTTTATTTTTTAAGAATAATCTTCACTTCTGCTGTGAAGTATTATTAGAGCTGCTCTCAATTTTAATATTTAAGTTTGAGGAAGTGAAAATAACATTGGATAGATGGCACTAACAACTCATGCAATCTAATCAGCTATAAAATATATAATTCCCAAATCATTCTTTCCATGCAATTTCCCCTCTCCCCAAAGTTGCTGTGACAGATGCTAATTCTAGAATTCTTAGAAATTATGATTCCTTCTTTGAACATGTTTACATGGAAGAATTGATTAAAAATAAACTGAATCCTCTTCAATTTATAGATTTACTTATTTATATTGTTTGGTTCTTCCGAATTGCTTCATCCAATTCTCACTTTATTGCACTTGCCTTTTTAAAGAGTTTTCTTTTATTGATTTTCTTTGTAATTTATTTGATAGAGCCACCCAGAGTTGTTGAGGGTTTGGCAGCATACAAATTTTTTAAAAAATTACTACCTGAAAAAAAGGGATAAAGCCACTTTAAAGCAAGATGTGTGTTCGTCTTGTCATTGTAGACTTTGCAAGCAGATTCACAATGTCATACAAACAATTATGAGACCTTTCCTGTGCCAGAAGCTGGGAACTGGATTTTCATAGCGCAATGGACATGAGCTCAGGCACATAGAAGATGGAATGAATGAACTGTACTATAATGTCATTTTGTTAAATGAAAAAGCATGACAGTAGATTTTCCCTTCCCCTGCAGTCTGCTACTTCACTGTATTTAGTGTAAGTGCTACTGGAGTCTTTTCCTATTTTCCATTTACAACATTGAGTGGATTTAAGAACTGGTAACAATATATGACACATAGGAATACTAAGTACTGTCAATCACCCCTATGCATCGGGGCGGGCTCATCTTACCTTGATACTGGCACGCATCACCATGTATTCCCATGTGTGCATGTTTGCTACGTGCATGCACATCCTCTCGCATGATTTTGCTTCCTGTGCATGCGCGGAAGCAAAATCTCACGAGGGGAGGCTCTTTTGTGCGATTTCAGCGAGTTTTTGCTTCCTGTGCATGTGTGGAACCAAAATATCGCCAAAATCTCATGCGCACGAGCATCCCGAGAGATTTTGCTTCCACGCATGCATAGGAAGCAAAAAAAAGAAGCAAATTTAGGGGGGAAAAGGCACACATGATGCCCTGGCAAAGACAGTACTGGAGCCATCACGTGCAAATTACACAATCGGTGGGCTGCTACTGAAATGTAGAGTGGACCGTAGCGGTAGGAACCCAATACTGATGTGCATTCAGGAAATAATTTGGCTTATCAAGGGCTGGTTTGCTGTACTATAAATTATCCTCTAATGCTGATCAGGGATTGTGACATATATATTTTCCATGTTGACATCACTGAAACAAAACAAATGAAGCTGGGAGGCCGAAAGTTGCTTAGATTTTGGGTGGTCATTTCTTTTTCCTTTTACAAAGCACACTGTAGTTTTCCCTAGTTGTTGTGGGTGTTCCAACACTGGAGGTTTTAAAGAAGAAACTGGGCAATCATTTGTCTGAAATGAATTTCCTCCCTGAGCAGGGGGTTGGACTAAAAGACCTCCAAATCCCTTCCAACTCTGTTATTCTGTTTGCTGTTTGGATTATTGGGTTATCTAGCACTAAACTATTAGAAAAGCACAGAACAATGAAACCAAAGTGTATGCACCATCAGTATCTAAAAAGACCCATGGTCTCCTAAATTTCCAGTGTTCTAAAATAACATTGAGAACATGAAGCATGATTATGGGAGTGCACATATTGGTCTTCATTTAAATGCTGTTCATGATTCCCTACATTTAATATTTGGAATTGACTGACACTGGTCTTTTATTTTCCACTTAGAAATTCATTATGCTGAGATCCCTTCAAGCACACACATCAATAAGCAATGATGTATTTTTGGTGCTGGATGTAGAATATTCTCTTTTTTCTTCTTCCAGAAAACCCCCTTTGAAACATAGATGAGCAATTTTTATTGCATCTATTATTCCTCAAGTCTAGTTCTAGTCATATTTCAATTCACCATTGTTTGAAAATTCAATTTATAAAAAATAAAGGCACCATTATTAACAGAATGAGTTAGATACCACCATGGAAAAATCAAACGCAAACCAAAACTAAGATGAATTACATAAAAGACTATATAAAATATATTTGAGACAGAACTATAGATAGATGTACAAATCAACTTAAGTATATGAAATAAATGAGGTTTTTATTGGCATTTTTAAACAGTGTATTCATTCTTTTCAAAGGCAAACTCAATGTTATTTTTAAAATAAATTATGCAAATGCTTTATCAGGTTTTGGTAATCTCAGATTTTAAAAATATCAGTTCAAACAAATTTGTAAAATAATGTTCTTGACACATGAATATTCATAGTTTAGGATTAATCTTTCCATGTTTTTATTTTTTAATCCATATCTAATTCATTCACCCATGTTTATTTCTAATAATCTACCCCTAAATTTGCACGATGAAATTGTAGTTCTGCTTATCTTCCACCCAACATTCCTTCGGTTGGTTCTATATTTTCTTTAAGAAAAAGGAATAACAGGTTCATCTATACATCAGTAATTTTTAATGACATATTGGATAAACCCTTAATATTCAGCTTATATAACTGCTCAATAGAACTTGATATTGTTAATATCTGTATTTTAATAGATATGGAAAAAGTGTTAAGTCAATCTAGCCTGTATTGACAAAAATGTATTTGGTTCAAACTTTCTGCTTTTACTCCACCAAATTGGGATAGTAAATAAATACGTAATTTCAGCAGAAAGGCCTGATATACAATTTTCCTTCAAGGATCAACACTATTTTACTGTCATAAAAAACTTCAATAAACTATGAAATAATAATGGAATGAACTTATTGAAGATCTGACCCTACTTTCAATGACATCATACATCCTACTGCAAAAATATAAGAACTATAATAATTCTACTTTTCCAAAAACTGTCTTCATTTTTTAACTTGCAACTGTTTTTCCCTCTCTCTCAGCAAATGTATATAATCTATGTTTAACTACAAGACTCAGTTAGCAAATCTACCTCTGCATGAAGGTCTCTAAGTACTGATTCGACCAACCAACAATTTATTCTAGGTTTTAGGGTTTGTTTGAACGTTAATATATTATTACTCTCTGAAGCAATTTATGAATACAAACACACACACACAGGCACACGTTCACAATTCAGCATGAGAATATAAAATCCACAACGAAGTTGAAGGAAAGATTCTAAGCAGATCTGGTTTCTGATCATTTTCATTCTTTCCTGCAAAATTTGCCTGGATTTTTAAATTCGTGCTTTATTGTTAACTTTTCTGGAAAAGAAATACTGGACTTAAAGCAGTCCACCATTATGCAGGATAAATTAATTTGAACACATTAACAAAGTTGTATTTACAGCACAAATATCAAATTCTTTTGCTGCTACAGCAATTAGAAGTGCTAAGTCTGTGGGTTTAGGTGAACTCATGATATACATACATATAATTCTTGGCCTTAGAAATTATCTAGGTTTGATAACTTAAAAAACACACATGCTTAGATCCCAAGAGTTACATTCTGCAGAACCAAGAAAGTAATGTTTACAATCTGACATTCAATTCACTGAATCCTAATTTTGCGTTTTAATCCTTAGTCATTTTTAATTCTACACATAACATGTTTCAATTTAGGTAATATATTGTTACAAAGTGAGTGTTTCTGAATATACAATGTAAACTTTTAAAAAATGTCATTTTTCTTGTTCAAATTTTATTCAGACCTGGCAATATGTCCCTTAAAATAAATAACGGGCTTCCGTAAATACTATGTTCATACAGATTTCAACTTATTTTAACCAGATTTTCTTTTGAAAAATCGATTTTAAAACTAGGCAATTTCTTTGAAAATGTTTCTTTTGTGGTCTTCTGCAAGTGAAGAGATATGCAATGACCTTCAGATATGAAATAATGCATCAAGTAATGAGTTGATAGATTACAAAAGATTAAAAGCAGGCATATTGTTCTATCAGTAGAAATAGCAATTAATGATTACAAAGTAGGGAAATAATAGTTTTGATTTTGCAAATGGTCCAGGAGTCTCCTCTCTTCCCTCCCACTCGCATCCAAATCTGATAAAAAAATGGATAACACATTCATTTTCGATTCAATGCTACTTTCCTACCCACTAACAGTGCATTTAAAGATGTGTCAGTTGTGCTAAAAAAAAAAAAACATTAAAAAGGTACTGTGCATTTTAAAAAAAAAGAAAACAGCTTACGGTATATCCTGTCCACGAACAATGTTTAAGTTAAATATTCTGGATTAATTGCAATTTAAAAAATAAATGGCCCATTTCTACACATCCACTTTTTAACAAGGGCTGCAGAAAATAAACCATTATTTCAAGACCAAAATTGCTCTTTAAATTGTTATAAGATACCAGGGCAGACCGTTCTTCCACCATGTATCTATTTTCATTATTTTAGACACTGTTTTGCTATCTTACAGCAAATTCAAGAAATTAAATATTGCTTCAGTGAAACTATTTTATCTCCAATGATTACACAGTATTCCTAACACCCTAAGCAAAACCTTTGGACAAGTCAGAAAGGGAATACAGAGTTGAAAAGAAGTATTTTTAAAAAACAAACAAACAAACAAACAAACAAACAAACAACAAATTGAGTGTTTACGTGGCTATTTAAACTCTGATTAATGCCACCATCATAACCCATCATCAAGCCTAAACGATCCTTCAGTCTGTCAGCTACTAGTCCTATTTTGGAGGGCTCTCTAAAATGATGGTCTCAAAAGAGCGATGCTGGAGAAAGTCCATTGAATTAGGCTGGGTTAGGCTAGAAAGTGACCAAGAGTGTGGTGATGTTTTTCAGCAGCTGCCTGGCCTTTTTTGACGGGAACAGCACCACCATTTTGCCTACCTACGGCAAGTCTTAAGTCCTTTCTGCACCATCCAATCCTTTCAGGTTGATATTTTGTTCAGTGATAAACCGTCAATCAAGGGGTGTCACTGGGGAAGAAGCCCCAACATTATCTCAAGCTCTTGTCGGGCCTTGATTTGTCGTTGAATAAAGAGATTTCTGTGGCTGGAAGTAACTCACTTCGGAAAACAAAAACATAAAAAGTTGAGGTTTATTTTCCTAAACATTTAAATCGCTTCTCTGCCCTTTCCCCAGGGCAAGATTTCTGCTCTTTTGCAGTTTTGTTTGCAGTAGCAAAGTGCACAGTGTGGCTCTCTCCAAGCCACTTGGAAAAGTCACATTAACTTCCTGCTATAGACAGTCTTTACATAGTGCAACTTGTCCTTTAAGGTAGTCTCTACAAGGGCAAATCCTTTTATGGTTTAGATGAGATCCTGCACAGCTGAACAACAAAAGATCGCCCTGGAAAACACAGTGCTTTCTCTTTTCATCAAAAGATGGAACCAGAATATCATTTGCAGACTCAGTGGTATGACACTGAATGTTGTATCTGGAAAATGAAGGGGAAAAACTGATGAGGTGTCTAATTCTATATTTTACATATTGTAGTACAAACAATTCAGGTAATATTCATATTTTATTATTTTCATTCTTGCTCACGTCTCAGGTCTGTCTGTCTGTCTGTTTACCTATCCATCTGTAGTGAGTGGTCCACCTCTGGTTCAGTTGGCCACTGATTTTGAGGACCAGGAGACGGATGAGTACCGGCATCGCAGGCCAGTGTTCTTGTCACCCGAGTCTGAGAGTGAGAGTGAAGGGGAGTTGGAGACTGGGGAACCACCAGAGATTGTAGAACCCCCAATTATGGTATTGTCTGATTCAGAGGACGATGGGGACTCTGAGGATCAGGACCCCCTTTTAGATGCAAGTGTAAGGAGGATGAAATCAAGACATGAATATCTGTCAATAAGAGGTTCTTGGCATTACGATTTATGACTCTACCAGGCTGGCATCCCAGACTATTCTTATCTCCTGCTAATCAGAGAAATGAGGCCAGCATAGAATTCCTTGTGGTTAACCCTTGTGTAGCAGAAATTGTGTTACAGTGATCCCCCGGTTATTGTGTCCCCGACCATTGCGAACAGGGTAATTTGCGATTTTTGAACCCGGAAGTCAAAACACCATCTGCGCATGCGTGCCCTTTTTTTCTATGGGCACGCATGCGTAGATGGCGCCGGGCAGATCAGCTGCTGGGCGGCTTCCCTGGGTCTTCCCCCTCTTGCTGGCGGGAGGGCGAAGCCCCCCCCAGCACCCCGCTCGCCCGCCCTTCGCCCGGGAAGTTCGCCAGGAGTCAGCGGAGAACGGCGCGCCTGTTTTAAAATGATCGGAGCCGGCCTGGGGGATCGGAGCCGGCCTGGGGGATCGGAGCCGGCCTGGGGGGATCGGAGCTGGCCTGGGGGGGCTTTCCCTTTCAGGGCGGGCGAGCGGCGGGCACGGCAGCAGCGAGGAGTTTGCGTGGGCGGCGGGGAAACCCCAATCTTCGGCTCCTCGCTGCTGGGAAGTAAAAACACCATCTGCGCATGCGCAGATGGTGTTTTTACTTCCGCAGCGCTACTTCACGAAAACCCGCTCGTTGCGAGGGGTCCTGGAACGGAACCCTCGCAACGATCGGGGGATCACTGTACCAATAGATTTTGCCTATGGGTACTTTTGAAACAGTGTGTGGGTCTTTATTTCTGATAATTGATCCAGCCGGACAGAACACTATCTATCATCCTCTATCATCTTCTATCTAATCTAACTTCTAGCTCTATAATCTATTCATCTATCATCTATATCTAGCTATCTGTCTATCTATCCAACTACATCACCACCTTCTGTCTCTCTCTATCATCTATCTAGTATCACACCTTTATAATTTTTTTACAAATAACTTAAGGCAGCAAACATACTTACGGTAATATTCCTTATTCTTCCCATTTTCCCCACAACCACCATTCTGTGATTGAATTAATTAACCAAATGGCAAAATATTTTCATGTTAATTGTTCCTCTAGGACTTCAAGCAACCTGAAGAGCACTGCACCACATATGCAGGGGTGGACAATAAAGACTTCCTGTACATCTCATTGGCACCAATCAGCATGGGCAATACACTGCTAGAAGTTGCCACTGAACAACTGCTAGAGGAACCCATGGCTTCACGCTTGTACAATCTGACACAACTGGAAGAAGGCGGCCAGCTGATTTGCTTTTCCCCCCAATTGCAGTTAAACTGTAAACAATTCTACTTCCAACATCAACAACTCCAAGTAGTGAAAGGGAATCTTAATGAACATAGAAACATTCCTTATGAATTTCTATATAATTGTATCAATAAATTACACTGGGCAATTAATAATGCTAAAGCTGAAAGTGAATAATGTCTTGCCACAGGTTGTCACACCTAAGTATATTGGGAAAATTCTCTATTTAAGATAATTTATTTATTAATCAAATCTATATAGCTGCCCAACTCATAAAAAAGAAACTGGGAAACCACCAAATGAAAAAAACAAAAATTCACAATAAAAATTCACAAAAATAAATATTGTAAAAAGGAGTTAAACAAGTCCCAGGCAAAGAGGATAAAAATGGCAACCTCAACAATGGAGTCATCTAAGTACATTTACAACTAATGCAGGATCCCCATAATCACACAATCAAAATTCAGGTGCTTGGCAACTGGCATGTATTTTGTGACAGTTCTACTGTCCTGGGGTCATGTGATCACCATCTGTAACCTTCCCGGCCAGCTTCCAAAAAGCAAAGTCAATGGGAAAAGCCAGCTTCACTCAATGACTGCATGATTCACTTAACAACTGCAGTAATTCAGTAATTGACTGTGGCAAAACATATTCTAAAATGAGGCACAACAGCATGTGAATCTGAACTTGTGTCACCAGTGCAAGGGTTTCAGGGAAAACTTGTGGCCACTGCTTGTATGATATGCATAACCCCTTTTGTAATATTTCTGTAGAGAAGTAGTTCCTCAGTATGCATTTCAGATTAAGGAAACATTTCAGAATTTCCTTGCATTCATACTTACTTCAAGAGGTCTTTGTCCTTATTCAAGTGCTGGAAAAAAGATGGTTCACAGATGAGCTGGTTTTCTTGACAAACCTGCTTACAAGATTTTCCAGTATCAGCTATTTTGACTTGAAGAGCACTTAACGGAGGCCACATCACTTGACCATGACAAAAATCCTGAAACAACACATGAGTTATTCCCATGATTTCCTGAGGGAGAATTATTATTCTCCTATGAAAAGCTGAAAAGACTGCAGTGCTTAGTAGCTGGGATGCATAGATAAATAATACCAAATGTATCCCTTTAAAAATGATAATCATCCACACACATTCTCACTCACCCATTTTGGGGATACATGTGGTGGTATAGGTCTTATAAGATGTATATTCATCATTGAATATACAAAGGTATAAGATGGTATTCATCTCTGGAATGAACTCCCTCCGGAGATACGTACCACCCCCTCCCTCCTAAGCCTTTCGTAAAGCTTTAAAAACCTACCTCTGCGGGCAGGCATGGAGACCGTGAGTGATGAAACTGTCTCAGGCTGTTACTAGATATGATTGGATTGGATGAATGTGTGTGAGTGTATATGGGATCTTTTAAAATGTGGTTTTTTAGTAATTTTTAATAATTCCTATAGTTATTTAGTTTTCTTGTATATTGTTATATTTAATGTTGTATGCCGCCCTGAGTTGTCTCGAGAAGGGCATAGAAATCTAATTAATAAACAAACAAACTAACTAATCAATCAATCTTACTGAGTCTGTCATCTGCACCTCCATAGCTTTCTAATTTGGCTCTGATACTAAACAAGACAAACACAGACTTCAAACGGATAATTAGAACTGCAAAAAACCCCAAAACAATTGCTACCAACCTGCCTTCCATTGAGGACTTGCATACTGCTTGAGCCAAAAAGGGGGCTGTAAAAATATCTACAGATCCCTCACATCCTGGACATAAATTCTTTCAACTTCTACCCTCAAAATGGCGCTATAGAGCACCACATACCAGAACTAGACACCAGGACAGTTTTTCCCCAAATGCCATCACTCTGTTTAACAACTAATTCCCACAACACTGTCAAATAATTTACTATGGCTGTATTATTATTATTTTTCTGTCCCTTACTAGTATCTCTCTCTTTCCACTTATTTCTATAACCATGTTGCTTGTATCTTTCAATTTACATTGCTTTTTTATTTGTTTCTTAGTATGATTTGATAGCTATTAGTAACCTTGACTATAACTAAGTGTTGTATCTTTTTATTCTTGATGAATGAATTTTATTCTCCTTATGTACACTGACAGCATATACACCAAGTGTGTCCAATCACACTTGACCAATAAAGAATTCTATTCTATTCTATTCTATCCTATTTGAGTAACAGCATAGTTGAACACAGTATATCACAAAAACTGTAATGTTTAAAAGTTGAAATCTCTGTCCGTCAATAATTTTTGCCTCTATCCTTTTGATATAGCACATAATTAGACAGAATGTGAAGAAAAATGGCAAAGTTCAAAGCCCATTTTATAAAGGTTTAACAACCAATTCTCTTGGCTGGGAAATTTGAAGGATAAAACAGATAATTTCATTCCACTGAAATATTTTATCCTCTTAGGCTAACATTATTTAACTGACAATCCGAAATGAATGCTTAATTGGTCTTGCCTAACCCTATATACTCATTTATCTGTTACTGCAAATAATTTATTATTGCTGCCCTGAATCATGCAGATATCTGCAACATTATGCACAACCGTCACTATTATTCTAATTGCCCAAATATATTCCTGTAGAAAAGAAGTAGGCTCGCTTATCCCAGTTTCCAAGGACTACTTGGGAATATCAAAGCCTGCTAAATCCCCTCCTCCTGAAATTTTTTTTTTCAATTATTGTCCCAAAAGAAAATTTTGTCCCAATCCTTCTTCCTCCTACGCTCGAATCTGTCTTGCATAATGGGCAGGCTAGAACTCATCAGCACTTATCTTTCAATTGGAATACTGCTCTGTTAATTACAACTCCCATTGATTTTTGTAAACAAAAATGGATGGGGGCAATGCAATTAGAGCCGTGATAGCTCGGTGGTTAGAATGCAGTATGACAGGCAAATTGTGTCCACAGGAGTTCAATCCCTTTGATCCTGACCAGAGGTCCCCAAACTTGGCAATTTTAAGTCTTGTGGACTTCAACTCCCAGAACTCTCCAGCCACTTATGCTGGCTGGGGAATTCTGGGAGTTGAAGTCCACAAGTCTTAAAGTTGCCAAGTTTGAAGACTTCTGATCCTGACCATCAAGGTTGACTCAGCCTTCCATCTTTCCAAAGTTAGTAAAACGAGGGCCTAGATTTATGAGGGAAATAGGCTGACTCTGTAAACCGCTTAGAGGGCTGTAAAACACTATGAAGCTGTATATAAGTCTCAGTGTTATTGCCAAGTGGTATTTCTGTAGCCCCAGTATTTCATTTCTCTATGTTTCCCCTCCGAGATACAAGTTTGTTGCAAGCTGATTTCCTGCTGCTAAATAAGATATTACTGGATTCTGCAGAATGACTGCTCACAAAAACAAATACTTTCCACATAAGAGTTCAAGATAGAGCTGAAGCACTAGCAGATCTACTTTCTATTTCTGGGTTGAATGATAATAGCATGTGTAGTACAAATACTAGGAACTGGTGTGATACCAATTATCCTACATGGAACTCTATTGAGCAAAGTATTGCTTTATGGTGCCCACTTTGTTTTGAGTCTTGATATTATCTAAGAAATCATATTATTTGATTCTAAAGAAAAAGAAAAAAATATAGTACTGTATATACAATGAACCTACTTAACATTTGGGGCAGAGAAATTATTAGCATTTTGTCTAGAGATATTTAACTATAAGTCAGCACACTGTAACATCCAAAGCTAAGGAATATTACTGAAACGAAAAACAGCTTAACTGGACAGCCAAGGTTGGATCTAAAGTAGGATATAGCATGTGTAATTGCTTTCAATATTTGCAATTATTCAGCAACATTTAATAGAGAAAATTGAATCAGAGAATTCAATATGTCAAAAATCTATATGCATTTTCTTAATGGGAAAGTAGCTTTGAAAGCATATTATTCTATTGGTGAGTATGACCCCAGACAGAGATCTGATTAGAGGTGCAGGCAAGGAATAAATGCCATCAATCCCTGACTTAAATCTTGAGGTATGCTCAAAATAAAGGAAGAGAAAAGATCAGCATATCAAAATTGCTCGTAGAAGACAATTAAAAGCTAATGGGTATTTGGTTCTGAAAAATAACTGAATTAAAAAATAAATTATGAACTATGATTTCTTACGGACAAAGGAAATGACTATTGATACAAAAATCATACCTGTTTCTCAATGAACACATTCATTCTCTGAAGCATCCCTTCACACGTGAATTCCAAAGGCAAGTAAGGTTCAATCTGTTATGTAAGTAACATAAATACATTTCAATTGTGCAAATACAGAACACACTGTTCAAAGCGCATCAGTCTGCTAAGTAGTTGAACATATGCTCAGTTAAATTCCTTAGCAAGTTTTGAGTGGTCGCCAAGGGTTGATGGCATGGCCAACAGGAGGAATTCCTCCTTACAACCTTAGGTGTACTGGGATCTTTTGGGAAGGTAATAAAAAGCATTAAGACCATGAACCCCAATGTTCATTTAAGTAACATTGAATTATACCAGTAAATATCAGATTTCTGGGCATTACACTTTCTAGTATTGTCAGTCATGTGGCTGGGAATTATATCAGCTGTAACTCTATTGCATGAAAAGAGCACATGGTTTGAGAAGGCTTCCATTCTCATCTATAATTCACTTTTTTCCCCATTGGAAATATTCTGGTTCTCAACAGAGCAGGATACCCAGCAAATACTGTTAGTCCTCAATATACGAGCACAACTGAACCCAAATTTCCACTGCTAAGGCAGTTGTTAAGTGAATTGTGTCCCATTTTACAACCTTCTTTTTGGCCGCAGTTGTTAAGCATTCACTGCAGTTCTTAAGGAAAACATGCAGTCCTTAAGCTAAACTGGCTCCTGCCACTGGACTTTGCTTATTGGGAAGGTTACAAATAGTGACCATATGACCTGGGAAAGACAACTGCCATAAATTTTATTTATTTATTTATTTATTTATTTATTTATTTATTTATTTATTTATTTACTTACTTACTTACTTACTTACTTACTTACTTACTTACTTACTTACTTACTTACTTACTTACTTACTTACTAGATTTGTATGCCGCCCCTCTTGGTGGTTGCCAAGAGAACCTAATTTTGATCACATGATCAAGTTTAAAAAATGGACTTCAGTCACTTTTTCCAGTCCTGCTGTAACTTCAAACGGTCACTACATGAATAAATGGAGCTGGCTGTATTACAGCAACAATATCTTCAAATCCAGTATTTTGTTAATTAAAATCTCTTTTAAAATTTTATGCTTTCCCTAATATCCTTATTCCAAGTATCTAATCTTCAGTACTGCAGCAACCTGTTTCAGTGCATAATGTGGTACTATTTCTGTTAAATAAATACCCATGAAGTTAGAGACATCCATGCAGAAATGTATGAAGTTACATAAAAACATGATGTTTTAGTGATCTCAGATGAGCACTCCCTTCCCCCTAAATGATCAATGTGAATACTAAAATATGTGAGTACCCACATATTCCTCCAATGCATCTTCTCCTCCAGACAATGGAAAAATACTTGACATCTGTTTTGATCCTACAGATTTTAATATATAGGTAGTCCTCACTTAAGCCCTATATGGCTCAGGACCAGACTATCTTCGGGAACATCTTCTGCTGCATATCTCCCAGTGTCCAATAAGTGCCCACAGAGTCGGCCTTCTCCAGGTCCCACCAGCCAAACAATGTTGGCTGGAGGGCCCACAGGTAAGTGCCTTCTCTGTGTGGGCTCCGACTCTATGGAACTAACTGCCTCCAGAGATTTGTATTCTTCCCACTTTACCAGCCTTTTGCAAAGCTGTCAAGACCTGGCTCTTCCGGCAGGCCTGGAATTGTTGAGTGAATGGATCCTAGATTACTAGGTATATGATTGAGAGTATGTGTGTCAATCAGGTTTATTAATGTTTATAATGTTTTTATACTTCTTTTTATATAGGTTTTTATACTGTTGTTATATTGTTTTAATGTATAGTTTTTATTCCTTGGAAGCCACCCAGAATCCTTTGGGAGTTGCGCAGCATACAAAAACAGCTAACAAATAAATAAATAAATAAATAAATAATAACCAAACTTAATTGGGACTGGCAACTTCACTGCTAAGCAAAATGGTTGCTAAGTGGGAAGTCACATGGCCGTGATTAGGCTTTTTGAATGGAAAGAGACAAATCCTGTCAGTTCTTTGGCTTTATTTGCCTCCTTTGGAATCCTTACTGCCTTGGCTTTGGAATACCAGGGATTCCCCTACCCCCACCTTTTGGAATACTTATTGTCTTGTACACATTGAAAGCATGATGTGGGCATGATTACTTTGCTTTCAATCTATGAGAAAACAAAAAAAATTACTCTCTTGAAATATCTCCAATCTCCACACTCAATGGGGGATAGAGGGGCCAGGCAAAGGAGAGATGGCTTCCAGAAACCCTTTGATTTTCCCCACTTCCTCTTTGCAGAGCAGAGAGCATAAAGAGGAAAACTTTTCAGGAGAGTATGGTAATCTGTTTGTATAGCATGCCCACAACGTGGGCTGTGTAGAAGATCAGATTACTCCCTTACAATCCCCTTTTCTCCAATGCCCCTGTTCTGAAAGTAGTGAAATAAAATAAAACCACAGATCAGGCACAAGATAATGCACACTAAATATAATGGCAGTCACATGATTGAGGGATGCTGCATATGCGGAGTTAAATGGTCTGTAAATTTTTTTTTCTATTTTAATTTTAAATGGTCACTACATTAATGGCCAGTAAGCAAGGATTACCTATAATTTATATTATGTTAACATTATTATACTCAAATTCTATGTTACTTTCTGCTAATATACTTAAGGTATTTTTATTCATAAGAAATGTTTAATGCTACTTCATCATCAATGGAATTAGCCGGGGTGGCCCAGCAGGTAGAGTGCTGTACTGCAGGCCATTGAAGCTGACTGTAGGTCAGCGGTTCAAATCTCATCACCGGCTCAAGGTTGACTCAGCCGTCCATCCTTCCGAGGTGGGTAAAATGAGGACCCGGATTGTGGGGGCAATATGCTGGCTCTGTTAAAAAGTGCTATTGCTAATATGTTGTAAGCCGCCCTGAGTCTAAGAAGGGCGGCATAAAAATTGAATGAATGAATGAACGAACGAACGAACAAAACAAACAAACAAACAAACAAACCTTTCTCTGGGTTTAAGTATTAAAGCAATTTTTTTTCTAGAATGTTTATGTTTGTTTGGTAAAACATTTTCTTCATAATAAACTCTTACAATACAGCCTAGCATGTTTTATTTCATAGTAAACATTAAGAAGATAATTATCTTTATTAACCTTTTGGTTCAAAATTGCTTTCACGGCCTGTTCCACTTCAGAAAGATCATTGATATTTACTGTCCAAACATGAGGTTTCCCGATGTAGACTTCAGCATAGGGATGTTGAGATGTCAACTGAAAGAAAAGGGAGAGAAATGCCATATTTTCAGAGCTTATGTTCACTTAATAACATTCAAAGTTGTATATTCAGAAGACTTTAATTATTATTTGAAACCTTGGCTATTAAAAAAAAATTACTTTCTGGAAAAAAATCTGCAATTATCTCTGGTATTCTTCCTACCAGCGATAATTGCAGATTTTTCCAGAAAGAAATTTTTTGCAGGGTTTCCTACTTTTAGGAAACCTTGCAAAGTGATGAGAAAGAAACAATTGTAAGCCCTATTTTTTCTTTTTCAGAGTATCTTGGAGTCAGTTTTAACTCCTGGTTGACTGACTGCGGCTTGCCTGGAAATTCAGGAAAGCTTCTTTGGGCAGAATGTGGCCCAGCCAAACTGATATTCAGAACATCTTGATTGTTCCAGTTTTGAGCTGAAACTAAAGCTGGATAAATCATCTAAGGCATGGAGGACACATCCTGGCCTTCCAATGCATGGCTCGTGATTTTGTGATCTGCTCAGTGCCCCCTAATCCACTGAGGTGTCACCATGCTTGAATTTAAAGGAGATATGTATGCAGTGGGCTATCCCGTCAACACATTCTTTGCATTTCTCTTGTACTTACCTTCCCTTAGCCGTCACTGTTAAAAAAAACACCACTGCCAAGGGTTTACTTTTTTGGGGGCTTTTTTTAGATCTGTCCCTGTGTTCAGTTGTCTGCCTGAACACTCTGTGCCATCCCTAACTTTGTCACCAAGAAGCCAAAAGACCGGGAGCTAACTTTAGCTTTGATGGAAGTCTGTTCTGTAATTTATGGTGAAACAGGCCAACTTTTATCTGATAAGTAGGTCTATCTGTGAACAGAGATGTTCTCAATATAGCTGCTTCCACAGGCCTTAATAGCTGGATAAGTTAATAATGGAATTGAGGCAGAGCATTAAGCCATAAGTGGTTCTTTAAAACATGAGTGATCAAAACTAGCTTTCAAAAAATTGTTGAACAGCCATTCCATCATGTTTACTGAAGAAGATTCAATGGGATGGAAGCCAATGATGGAAATTATTGCTGGATCAGCCTGATTAAAAACAAGAACATTTGCGAAGTAAATTATACAATGTTCCCTTGACTTTCGTGGGTCTGACATTCGTGAAAAGTCTATACCACGGTTTTTTGAAAAATATTATTAAAAAAATACTCCGTGGGTTTTTTGCACACCAAGGGTTTCCCGGGGCTGCCCAATGTACAATTCTGTACTGTCTCCTCCCTCCCTCCCGCCCTCCACCCCAGCCGTCCTGCTTCTTTAAATAAAAGCTCCGCTTCCACCCCAGCCTCCCGATCCCTCCCCTTTAATTCTCGGAGAGATGGTACGCTCCACTTGAAGCCGAGCCTTACTGCTGCCCGCCACCACTGCAGCGAGCGCAGCAAAGCCCCCAGTGGGTTCTGGGGGTAAGTAAAACCAGGAATGAAGGAGGGAGGGGGAGGGAAGAAGGGAGGGAGGAAGGGAAGCAAAAATTTGACTTTCGTGAGCGGTCTTGGAACATATCCCCCGTGAAGGTCAAGGGATCACTGTATCTTTCTATCTTGGATTTCTCCTCTGATTTGAACTCTGTCAATAGCTTGGTAACAATATACCGTATTTTTCGCTCTATAAGACGCACCTGCTGATAAGACGCACCTAGATTTTAGAGGAGGAAAATAGAAAAAAAATATTTTGAGCCAAAAAGGGGAGAGGAAGAGAGGAAGGAGTGAAAGAAGGGAGTGAGGGAGGAAAGAAGGGAGGAAGGAAAAGGAAAGCAAGAAATGGAGGGAGGAAAGGAAGGAAGGAAAGAAAGAAAGAAAGAAAGAAAGGGGGAAGGGACAGGAACAGAGGAAGGAAGCAAGGAAACTTATGAAAGGGGACAGTAAGAGAGGAAGGACTGAAGGGAGGGAGGGAGGGAAGAAGGTAGGAAGGAGAAAGAAAAGAAGAAATAGAGGAAGGGAAGGTAAAAGAGAGAAAGAAAAAGAGCAAGAAAGAAAGCAAGAAAGAGAGAAAGAAAGAAAATGAAAGAGAAATAAAAATAGAGAGGGGGAATGAAAGAAATGGAAGGAGGGAAGGAAGGAGAGAAAGCAAGAGAAAGAAAGAAAGCAAGAGAAAGAAAAAAGAATGAAAGAGAAAGAGAGCAAGAGAGAAAAAGAAAGAAAGAGAGAAAGAAAGAAAGAAAGAAAGAAAGAAAGAAAGAAAGGCAACTTCAAAGAAAGGCTCACTGAGCATCTCTCACTCTCTCTCTCTTTCTATCCCTCTTTCTTTCTTTCTCTTCCTTTCTCTCTCTCCTCTTCCTTTATTTCCTCTCTCTCCCTCCCTCTCTCTTTCTCTCCCCCCTCTCTCCCCCTTTCCCTCTCTCTTTCTCTCTCTCCCTCTCTTGCTATCTCTCCCCCCTCTCCCTCTCTTTTTCTCTCCCCCCTCTCCCCCCTTTCCCTCTCTCTTTCTCTCTCTCCCTCTCTTGCTATCTCTCCCCCCTCTCCCACTCTCTTTCTCCCTCCCACTCTCTTTCTCTCTCTCCCCCTCTCTCTTCCTCTCTCTCTCCCCCTCTTCCTCTCTCTTCTTCTCACTTTCTCTCTCTTGTTTTCTTTCTGTCTCTTTCTGTCCCGGGCTCTCAGCAAGGGGGTTGCAGGAGAGGCGGGGCCGGCGAAGGTGATATTCAATGTCGGGGGCGCTCGGGCGGTTGCGCGCGCTCCCTATCTCCCTGCTAGCCCACTCGGAATATTCAAAATAAGAAAAACCTTCGCTGGCAAAGGCTTTTCTTATTTTGAATATTCCAAGTGGGCTAGCAGGGAGATAGGGAGCGCGCGCAACCGCCCGTGCGCCCCCGACATTGAAGACCTCCGCTGAGAAAAACCTTTGCCGGCATTTCCTCTCGGCGTCAAGGAGGCGCAGCGGCGGGCGGAGAGAGGGAAGGGGGGGCAGCGGCATCCCTCCTGGCCTTGGCGGGCCGCCCAACCCTCCCCACCTCCTGCAAATGCGGCGGGCGGCGGGGGGAGAGCGAGGAGCCGGTTCTGGCGGGGCGCGGGGCTTGGCTGGCTGGCTGGCGGGGGGGAGCGCCGCTGGTGGTGCGGAGGGAGACCCTCCTCTGGGAGGGAGGGGGCCAGGCAGCAGCTAGCCAGCCAGCCAGCCGGCGGGATGGCACTTCCGAGTTCGCAGCCTCCCCCCCCTCCCTGCCTGCATCTTCGCTCCATAAGACGGGGCTGATTTTTCTTCCTACTTTGGGAGGAAAAAACCTGCGTCTTATGGAGCGAAAAATACGGTAGTATTGTCAATGGCCTGGTAACTCTGTCAATGGCCTGGTAACAATATACTATTGTATTTCGGTACAAGGTTGTGCTAGAAGATGTGCTTCAAAGGACACTCTTCATGAATCTAATCAACAGTAATTACAAATAAAAACATACCTCTCTAAGAGTTGGCTTTCCTTTGAAGAAGTCTGTGTTTTTGCTGCTTTTGGGTGGATTAAACTTCGGGTTCAAAAACGCACATCCATTTGCAATAGCCTCCAAGGGCGCGGGGCCCTCATATGGGAAGCCAAGGCCCACAAAAAGCTGTAAAATAGAAACTTCTGAGTCAGGTTTTTCTACATTTGCACCTTCAGAAAACTTGCTTGAACCCAAGCTTATATTTTTGAACAGTCCTGAGAACCTGAAAACTAATTAAGAGTCATTTCTTTCCCCAAATCTTTCATCATCTTTGCAAGTTCTGTTCCAAAATATCTTGCAATTTCTTACTTTTGCTGTCAAAAAAAAGGCTTTTCTGACAGAAAAGGTAACTAGGATTTAGGTTAAGCTTGGCTGGGCTTGAGTGTGTTGTCAAGCAGAAAATAACTTGATGGCAAGAGGGGGAGACTCTATCTTTTTAGAAAAAAAACATTTCCAAAAATGGACTATGCTGTCTTTTGTGATACAGTTTAAGGACGAAGAAGAATTCTGCTTTGTTTAGTTGTGTTCATTTTCTCAATAATCGTTTCAGAAAATAACTCAAGCAGGAGAAGTAACAAACCTGTAATATCAAAGTACAGTAGTATCTCTACTTAAGAACTTAATTCGTTCTGTGACCAGAAGTAGAAAAGTTTTTAAGTAGAAGCAATTTTTCCCATAGGAATCAATGTAAGAGCAAATAATGCATGCAAACCCATTAGGAAAGAAATAAAAGCTCAGAATTTGGGTGGGAGGAGGAGGAGGAGGAGGGAGAAGAGGAGGAGAACAGTCGCTGTCCAGAGCAAAGGGAGAGTTTCATTTTTTCTGAGTGCTGACAGAGGTTTATTCCCTCTCCAAGCACCCAGAGAAAAGAAAATGCTTTGTTCGCTCTGGACTGCCAAAGCCTCCTTAAGCACCACCAAAAGGCTCCTCTGGCAGCCCAGAAAAGCCGAGATGGTCGGGATTAAATGGGGAATGGCAGGAAACTGTCTGGGCCTTTGTTCTGCTCCCAAATTTCCTGGGAAATTTTTCTGGGCTTGGGTTCTTAAGTAGAAAATGGTTCTTAAGAAGAGGCAAAAGAATCTTGAACACCCGGTTCTTATCTAGAAAAGTTCTTAAGTAGAGGTACCACTGTATTCAAAATTCTTCACAAACATGTTCAGCCAAGAAGCTTCAGTTGCTCAATCCAAAAATAGCCCTAAAATATGTTTATAAATAACATTAAAATAGGACTGTTAGAATCATGTCTTCATTCACAGCTCTTAAAGCCTATCTAGCCCAGATTAGAAATTAGTGTGATGTGTATTTTAGTACAAGTTTTCTTAGTTTGTATTTCTTAAACACAGTGATCACAGTGATATTTAATAATTGTATTTTTGTGAATTTAGCAGCAGCTTTGCAAAAAAAGTACAAAAGTGGAAATAGGTGGAAAATATTCACAAGTTGTATGTGAATACAAACATGAAATTAATTAAGAGCAATATATTATAATGGGGCAATTTGATCTAAAATGTCTGTGGAAAAGTGTCCCAAATGCACAGAAAGCAGATTTTACAATTAAATTTAATCGCTTAAGCCATTTTTTGTCAACAGTTGCCCCCAGTGCTGTCGATTGTTAAATGGATGGTTAAATCATTCAAGGAATCAAAAAAATCCCATCTACAAACAGTAGATGGCAGCAAAGTTTACGGGAATGTGAATTTATCCACAGCTGCACAACTTCATGGAAAGTTGTATTAAAAAGCTATTCTTAGAAATTCACATATTGCCAGGGAATTGAACGGAAAACACCAATTATTTTGAAACAGAAAACACAACAATTATTACTGGAATTCTAATACATTTTAAAACTGTTTTCTGAAGACTAAAATACTACGAAAGTTTGTAGGGAAAAAACAGGATGAAACCACAGGAGAAAGCTGCTGTTTGATTGTAAGACATCATATTGCTTATAATAGATATATTTTGGTAAGAGGCTAAGAATGACATTTAGACTTTTTAAGAATACGTGCCAAATAAAATGCAGAATGGTAGGTTAGGTCAGAATTGTTTGTTATCCCCTTGTATTTTACTTCCTCATAAACACACTGGTTTAAGCAACACTGTGACACACGAAATTACCCAGTTCTGAACTTTTGACTAAAATGTCTGATTGAAGTAAAAAATTAGGCAACCTGAGATTTTTTAAATATTAATTGCTGAGTGGCATAAAAATGACCAATAATTTAGTACTGATTTGATCTTAAATAAACATTCTTTGTTACTGCAGTATAGAGTCATTGTTTTCTTGTCTGTATACCAATATGTTAAGGAAAATCTCCTTTTCACTGAACCCAGCAGCTTTGCTTTTTGACAGATCTAAAGCTTCTGTCACCATTTAACAATAAATACAAACCCAATTGCTTTTCAATCACTTTAAATAACTATTACAAACTATAAAGCCTATTTTAGAAGTTACTACATTATCCACTATGTCAACCCGATTAAACCAGAGGTAGCACATTGATATACATCTTCATTTTAAATGAAAAGATTTTGTCTATACAGTATCATTTAAAGTTAGTCATTCTGCAGGCATGACCTTTTAGAATTAATACAGCCCATGCCAACTTATGTAATATAAAATCTTCAAAATATTATTAGTAATGTCTATGCTGTGAAGGGATAAACTAGAGTTTCATCCAGATCCTGGCTTAGGTTAAATTACAAACTATCCAGGGTCCAAATTAGATCCAACGACCTAAATTTCTTCTTTGGGATTTTCAGAAACTCTATCCGCTTGCCACTTCCAAACTTTAAAGTGTACGATTTCAAAGAAAATTAATATGAACAAAAAAAATCTATGATTCATGATTTCTCAATGTGCCTGGCCATATTGAAAGTCAACAAAATTGTTCTAAAAACAAGGAGATCTGATTCCCATTCCCCCCCTTTTTTCTTCCTGTCATTTTGGAAAACCGATAGGGTGTTCGGAGGAATGCCGTGGTTATTTTGCACAGCATTTCAGGAACCTCTGGAAATGAACAGGCAGAGATAGTCCATAGAAGAAGTGATCCTCAATGGCATGAAAAGAAAAACTGCAGCAGCTGAATAGAATGGATTTGGAATAAACAATATGGTTTTTCTCATTTGTAGGCTACTCTGGAGGCTTCTCTTCCTTCTTTGAAGATCATTTCATATTTTTAAGGGAAATTCTAAATGTTTACTGAGAATGTCAATATATATATATATATATATATATATATTATAAACATAGCTGTGTTCGCCCTAGAACAAGGACAGAAGCACCAGCCTGAAGATAACGAGTGGGACCTTGTCAAAACGTTGCCAGAAATCTCTAAATGCTACACGGGAAGAAACTCGAATATGCAAAGACCTTCATACCTGTATGCGTGAAAATCTAAGAAAACACACACACACACACATATATATGCAGGTTCAAATCCCAGTAAGGGTATGGTTAGCTGATGAGAGCATAATAAACTCGAAATATACTAGTTAAATATACTAATAGTCTATACTAGACTACTAGTCTCCATTCCTTTTCATTATCTGGGATATATGTTATATATAGATATATAGATATACAGTGATCCCCCGATCATTGCGAGGGTTCCGTTCCAGGACCCCTAGCAATGATCGGGTTTTCGCGAAGTAGCGCTGCGGAAGTAAAAACACCATCTGCGCATGCGCAGATGGTGTTTTTACTCCCGCAGCGCTAGCGAGGAGCCGAAGATTGGGGTTCCTGTTTTAAAACGTCGCTGCCGGCATGGGCGGCTTGCCAGCACCCCCCCGGACCCCTCAACCCGGGTTTGGGGGGCTGCTAGGAAGCCGCCCATGCCGGCGGCGACGTTTTAAAACAGCCGCGCGGCTTTCCAATGAGTCCCGAAGACAAACGTCAAACTTCCGTGTTTGTCTTCGGGACTCATTGGAAAGCCGCGCGGCTGTTTTAAAACGTCGCTGCCAGCATGGGCGGCTTGTCAGCACCCCCCCGAACCCGGGTGAGCAGTGAGCGAACGGCGGGTGGCCGGGCGAAGGGCGGGCGAGCGGCGAAGGGTGGGCGAATGGGTGCTGGGGAGGGCTTCTCGCCCTCCCGCCAGCAAGAGGGGGAGCGAACGGCGTGGGCAGGCTGCGGACAAGCCGTTCGCTCGGGCCGCTTCCCAGCTGAGTACTCAGCTGGGAAGCGGCCCGAGCGAACGGCGTGGGCGGGAGAAGGGCGCGCGAGCCGCGGGCAGGCAGGCTGCGGACAAGCCATTCGCTCGGGCCGCTTCCCAGCTGAGTACTCAGCTGGGAAGCGGCCTGAGCGAACGGCGTGGGCGGGAGAAGGGCGCGCGAGCCGCGGGCGCGCGGGCAGGCAGGCTGCGGACAAGCCGTTCGCTCGGGCCGCTTCCCAGCTGAGTACTTAGCTGGGAAGCGGCCCGAGCGAAGCGGCAGCAGCGAGGAGTTTGCGTGGGCGGTGGGGAAACTCCTCGCTGATGCCCGCCAAGAGGGGGAAGACCTAGGGAAGCCGCCCAGCAGCTGATCTGCCCAGTGCCATCTACGCATGCGTGCCCATAGAAAAAAAGGGCACGCATGCGCAGATGGTGTTTTGACTTCCGGGTTCAAAAATCGCAAATTAGCCTGTTCGCAATGGTCGGGAACGCAATAACCGGGGGATCACTGTATCCCATAGATCTATCCTAGTCTCCCTTAATTTTCAAATTCAGCAAAAAAACATGTGACATATATATATATATATGTGTGTTTGTATATGTGTGTGTGTATTTATGTATATGTATATGTGTACCTATCCTATCTATCCTACCCTACCCTACCCCATCCATCCATCCATCCATCCATCCATCCATCCATCCATCCATATATCTATCTATCTTACCTAGAAGCAATGTGCTTCCCTTTCAAGAAGCTATTGCTTCTTGGTAATGTCTGACTGGTCTTCATCTTCAGATTGATGAGAAAATAATGGGGATCTGGAATAAAGAGATTACTTAGACATATTTCACTCAGCTTCTGGCCCAGGTATGATATGGATATAGCACTAACTGCAGTTATGGATGATCTCTGGTGAGACCAAGATAGGGAGTGTATGGACCTTCTATATTACTTGTCCTTTCATCAGGTTTGAATATCGACAACTACAGGTAGTCCTTAATTTACATCCACAATTAAGCCCAAAATATTCTTGCTAAATTTTGTCCCATTTTTATGACATTTCTTGCAACAGTTGTTAAGTGACTCACTGCAATTGCTAAGTTGCTAACGTGGTTGTTAAGTGAACCTGGATTCCCCTCTGGCTTTGCTTGTCAGGTCGCAAGAGAGGATCGCATGACCCGAGGACACCCCAACCATCACAAATGTTGCCAAATGTCTGAATTCTGATCACAGGGCTATCGGGATGCTGCAACAGTCGTAAGTATGGAAAACGATCCCAAGTCACTTTTTACAGTACTGGTATAACTTTGAAACATCACAAAGTGAACTATTGACAATCGAGGAATAGCTGTATGGTATTCTTCTTCCCCTGAAAGTTGAGAGTGATGGATACTGTTCTGCAGGAGTTCTCCTCCTTTTAAATGGGGTGCTTCCAGTCATTGGTGGTAGAGAAAGACTGGGGCCGTAGTTGTGGGGTGTCACAAGGCACAGTTTCCTCCTTCCTTCTATCCAACATCTGCATGAAATAGGTGACAGATCCTTGGTGAGCTTGTTCTCTTGCAGACATTTCATTACCCTACCTAGGTAACATCACCATTGCTAGTAAGGAGTGCTCTTTGCTATCAGTTTATATTCTAATGTCTTGCCTGTCTGGATGGGCAGCCATTTGCCAACATGGCAAAGAGTGGGTGTCAGTTGTTAGATGGTAATATTCAATTTCAATTCCAACTCTGGGCTAACCAGTGATGCCAAGAGGCTGTTTGGATCCTTTAAACTCAAAACAAGGCATGTCAATGTTCTGAGCACAATTAAAAGAAAGGTTGAATTGGAGCCATGGTGGTGCAGTGGTTAGAATGCAGTACTGCAGGCTACTTCTGCTGACTGGTGGTTGACCAGGTCAAAGTTGACTTAGCCTTCCATGCTTCTGGGGTCAACAAAATGAAGACCCACATTATTGGGGGCAATATAATGAATCTGTAAATCACTTAGGGATGGCTGTAAAGCACTGTGAAGCGGTATATAAGTCTAAGTGCTATTGCTATTAAAAAAAACCCAATTTCCCTTAACAATGTAACATCAAAAATTGAGGATGAAAACTTTTATGAGCACAGAACTAATTCTGAAAGCACCTGATTGGGAAAAGACAGTTGAATTGAACTGCAGCAGAATATGTATTACATTTATGTATTATTTATTTTATTTATTAGATTTGTATGCCACCCCTTTCCCTAGACTCGGGGCGACTCACAACACAATAAAAACATTTAAAATATTTAAAAAACCCCATTATTAAGCAGACATACATACAAGCATACCATACATAAATTGTATAGGCCCAGGGGAGATATTTCAGTTCCCCCATGCCTGATGACAAAGGTGGATTTAAGGAGTTTACGAAAGGCAAGGAGGGTAGGGGCAGTTCTAATCTCTTGGGGGAGCTGGTTCCAGAGAGTCGGGCCGCCACAGAGAAGGCTCTTCCCCTGGAGCCTGCCAACCGACATTGTTTAGTTGACGGGACCCGGAGAAGGCCCACTCTGTGGGACCTAATCGGTTGCTGGAATTCGTGCGGCAGAAGGCGGTCTCGGAGATATTCTGGTCCAATGCCATGAAGAGCTTTAAACATTACCCAACATAATGAAAAGAATGAAATACAATGGGGTTATTGTGAAATTGGACTGAACCAATATTTTGGGTTTGTTCTCCCCAAATGCTTCAAGACATAAAGGTTCACAAATTAACTTCTATCTACAACATTTAAAGCAATCATTCCCCCCCTCCCCAACATCACATAGTATAGTTGCAGAAAATGGTCATGTGATTCTGAGAAAAAATTCTGGTCATTTAGAAAGGCGTGGAGAGGTTCTACAGTATGTTGACCCTTCGGTACATTCCAAATGACTTTTTTGGACCTGAACATACCCATTTCAACTTTTGAAAAGGCCAGCTAACTTACTTTTGTTCCTCTCAGCAAGAATTGTAAATCTCGGCCGCTGAGAATGCCATGGTTTTTGACGTAGCTGGGCATATGGACAGCACTTGTGCCATGGACAGTCCCATGAACTTCTGTATAGGTATGAATGACATCCAAATAAGACTTTTTATCCTAGAAAGAAAGAAACACAAATTAGGTAGAAGAAATAACCTAGAGCATCTGGGTGCAATTGTTTATTAATCCAGCAGTGATTTACCTATTTTAGGCAGTCCTCGATTTACAGCCATTCATTTAATGACTGCTCAAAGTTACAACAGCACTGAAAAATGTGACTTATAACAATTTTTGACACTGCCTGAATCTTATGGAGTATAATGGCAAGTGCCCATAATTTATGTTTAAACGCCTCAAAAATAAATCAGACATAAAATGATCCTTAACAATAAATTATATTGATTAGGTAGCAACAGTAAAGTAACATAATAATTTTCAATCTTATCAGATGGAATTATGACCTATTATTTATATTATAAATGTGTTCAGATTATATACTGGCAAGCATCAAAAGCATCTCTTCACTAGAACAATAATACAATTTTGTCTGCATTTTGTAGATTTGTTTTTGCAGGATCCTCTTTAAAAAAATCAATATACTCGATAGTCAAATACTTGATTATTTATACAACAATACACTTTAGTCTCCTTTTGGGATATTTTTTTTACATAATGAAGTTCTTAGGCATACTTTAAACTGAATTGCAAAATTCTGATTAATGGATGCTAGATAAATACTTTATAGATTCAGTATATCCGTGGTGTCCAGGTTTAATACTGCAGGAGATAATAATTGCACATTTACAGAATACATTTCTGTACACTGCTTTGAAATTGTGAACTCTGAAAATGTACAAGAGGAAACTGCAAAGAGATAATTTTATTTCTAAACCATAACACAGTTTTAGAGCTCATTATGTATGAATGCAGCAGAAGCTGAACATCATAATTATAGCATTCTCAGCATGTCCTCACAACATATCCAAAAATACCTACTGACCTAATGAAGCAATATAACACAGACAAAGGAATAATTAGTTGGACTGATTATAACATAATGTTCTTGATTTGATAATTCATTCACAATCCAAACTTGATCATGCATCTGTAGTCTGCCTCATTTTCTACTTCATTCCCATAAATTACAATTTTTCCATTCTGATGTGATTCGCAGAAAAATATGAATTAAGCTATCAAATTTGTAAATATAGTAAGAAGAAGAGGTGGAAATATATTACTTATTTATAAATTGATATATCATAAATCACACTAGACTGCTAAACAAATAATTCCTTCACCATTGTCAAATTATTCACTAAGGCCGCATTACTATTACTATTAGTTTTCTCATCATTCCTATCATCAATCTCCTCCTGATTGTAATTTGTTACTTGTATTATTTCAATTTATATTAATATTGATTGTTTCCTGATTGCTTATTTGTACCCTATGACAAACATGTGTTGTATCTCATAATTCTTGACAAATCCATCTTTTCTTTTATGTACACCAAGAGCATATGCACCAAAGAATTCTATTATTTCTGAATGGTGCTATATTTGAAGTCAATCAATGTTAAATGAGCAACACTATGACTTAGTGAACCCCCAAAAACTGAGTGTGCTTATGTTTGTTCAGAGAAGAATCAAATAATAAACCAAGGATTAAGGGAACTTTAAGGTTCTGGGTTTTTGAGGGTTTTTACTATTGAAAGTTTAAAAAAAACAGGAACACAAGAAACTCTTTGGATACATGTTGGTTAGAAACAGAGAATGAGCTAGTATACAGGTAGTTCTTGAATTGTGACCACAACTGAGCTCCAAATTTCTGTTGTAAAGTGAGACATTTATTGAGTTTTGCCCCATTTTACGACCTTTTACGAAGCCAATTCCTCTGTTTCTCCAGAGGAAAGAGGTTTAAAAGATAAGTTGGAAATTTTTGGAGGAGAAAAGGGGACAAGAATGTTAAAGTAATCATAATCCATAAAAGGGAACAAGATTTTTAAAGTAATCATAATCCATTCTAAAAGTAAGGATACCATTCTCAGGTTCTCTTCACCTCTTGCCTAGAGAGAATTTAACACTCTGTCAGCATTGTGACTTGAGCTGGAATTGGCCAATGCGGTAACTGTATATCCTCAATTGCTCTATAATTATTCTTACAGAGAATAATTCTTATAGAGCAAGACATACATGATTAAAGCTTGAAGATTAAATAAACATTAGAAATGGCAGAATATGGATTAAAATATTTTTCCTAACATTTAATGCAGCAAAATGAGCAGAAAGAGAAATTAATTATAGCTCGTAATGATATTCCTTTCAAAATTTCATAGGGGCATAAGCTCAGGCTAAATCCATTTCTGGCATTACTTTTCAAATCTGCTTATTTCTTTCTAGAGCAATACTAGAGTTTCTGGGGAAAATATTTTCCAAGAAACATGTGTGCATACTATTTTTCCACAAGTATTAGCTGGATGAAATCTTGTGTAAATATTCTTATGATATAATTTGATGTATATATCTCCCTCCTATCCTTCATCTCATTAGAAAATTTAAAGCAACAGAATTGACTTAACAGAAGAATGTTTTTTACATCAGATACCTAATGTGAAATTTTCCATACTTGCACAATTGGAAGGAAATTATAGAAACTGAAATATAGTGCATCTGGAGAATTGATTAGGAAAGACTATTTTGAAAACTTTTAATAAAACTATAATTTTATATGCTTTCCTCTTTGTTACAAAAATATGGTAGATTGATTTGGGGAAGGAAAAAATAATAATTTTTAAACATCTAGCAATAAAATAAATAGTACTTACTGAAGTATATCAACATTAAAGATAATTTTGTACTTTATTAATTCTAGAAACTGCAAAAGCAAAATCAACATATATACTCTACAGAATACTGAGCTGATTAAACTATGTAATATATTTTCCCAAAATGTAATAGGGAAATATTAGATGACATTTGGGAAGAAACTGCTAAACAGAAGAGACACTGATAGATGGACATATATGTGTTAGAGCCAATGGCCAGTCTTTACAAACAAACAAGGAAATAAATAAATAAATAAATAAAAGGAGATACAACTATTTTCAAAGCATAATGTGACACAGTATGTAAATCTTTTATATATAAGCAACTGTAAATGTATGCTTTGTCCCCCATATATATATATATATAAACTTACTTATGCATATATTAATAGTGTGCTGTAGTTTTAAATTCTATGACTTGGTTTTGAACCGTAAGTAAATAAATACAAAAGATTCTACATGTGAGAGCCAGTTGGACATAAAGGTCTTAAAAAGTATAATCAAATTAAAAGTTTTCAATCTTGTCTTATGCTCAACTGAAACAAATTTGCTTAACCTGACAAACTCACCTTCCAGAAGTTATCAACTTTCCCATAAACAAGTGATTGATCCTGCCTTTTAATGACATTAAAGTGTTTGATATCGCTGGAATTCAGATACTGTTCCACAACAAATCCAAGGAAACTGTTATCTGGAGTGTGAGCTGCAAATTAAACAACAAAAGTATGTTAGTGTATCATTCATTGTAACACTTGCAAAAAAAGGGATAACTCATAGCCTGTAAATGTCTGGAAGATGCATTGACATGAATTTGTTTCAACTATTGAGTTACATTTTCAAAGGAAAATATTTGTAATCTTATTTATCATCTTATTTATCTGATTTATCTCTTATTCATAAAGGACTTTTCTTTCCTGTATTGCATTTATTTTAAAGTTATAAGAGACTAATTAAACATTATCTAATGCAACTCCTTTTGGAAAAGAATACCAGGACAAAATGTCAAGCTCCTTATTCCAGAAGTTGCACAAAAAACTTGTTCAAATCCCTTTAAAAATTGTTGTATTTATGGAACCAAAATTAATTCCTGTAGAGCAGTAGTCCCCAACATGGGGCCCACGCCCTACAGGGGGGCAATTTTATTTTTAATGGGGGCAATTGGAACCTTGTTTAAACCAAGTTAATGGCCTTTTAGGCTTCCTCCGCATGAGTAGGAGCTCACCTTTTGAATAGTAAGAATTATATGTCATGGGGAGGGGGGATCGGGATTTTAGAGATGCCTAGGTGGGGCATGGCCAAAAAAAAGGTTGGGAACCACCATTCTAGATTCTCCAACTATTGTGGAACTTCAGGAGCAGGAAGAACATCTGAATCAAGCAAAAATGCATGAGTTGAATGCTCTGTTAAGAAACACTCTGAGCCAAATCAAACTTGCTTTTTATTTCTGCAAATATTTTAAAAACAAACTCTTTGGACTGAGTTAATTATTATGGGAGACTCTGTTTATTTTAAAAATATATTTTTCCACTTTTACAATACCTAGGATTATTCTATTACCTAAGCTTTTCACAGTGAAATTATATTTGCTACTGGGGTTCATATGAGTAACCATCTCTACATTAAAGTAAACCATGAGAGATTGAGAAAGGGATAAACTCTAAGAATCTCTCTAGATGAACTCACAGCAATTAGCAAAATGGCTAAACAATTTGGCTTAAGTGTGACACAGGGTCTTATTGGATGGAAGCATCATGAAGTTAAATCTATTTTCTACTCCCAAAAAGGGACATTTCATAGACCTTAGGGTGTCTTTACCATATTATTCAAAAATCTAAGACATTTTTACCACGTGCATATTTGAAATAATAAAAAAAGTAGTCTTTCTCATCCAAAAGTCCATTAAGTGCATTATCTCCCCAAGCTCAACAATATAATAGCTATTTTAAGCAATATATTACTAGCTGGGGCAAAATTCCAACTAGAGACAAAGGAGCCCTAGCGGCACAGTGGTTAAAGTGCAGTGTTGCAGGTTAACTCTGCCCATTGCCAGGAGTTCGATCTTGAGGCTCGAGGTTGGCTCAGCCTTCCATCCTTCTGAAGTTGGTAAAATGGGGACTCAGATTGTTGGGGGCAACAAGCAAATAATAATGCTGATATTGTAATCCAATCAAAAATGTAAAGCACTGTGGAGCAGTATATAGCGTATTTTTTGGAATATAAGATGCACCGGAGTATAAGACACATCTTAGTTTTGGGGGAGGAAAACAGGGAAAAAATCTGCCTACCAGATGGCTAGTGTCATTAGTCTGGTCAGCTTCAGCATGTTATTTTATCCCCTGCTTAGGGCTTAAAAAAACTTTGTTTGGAGAGAGTAACAATGAAAGAACTTGCAAGCCAGTAAGAGCTGGGAACATTGTTAGCACCTGATTAGGGCTAGAAAGAAACATTTGGAGCAAGTAGAGCAATGAAAAATAGCCTGCAAAGACTTAGAGCTTAGAAAACATTATTTGCAGAGAGTAACAATAAAAGAGCCTGCAAGGTAAGAGCTGGGAAGATCATTAGTATCTAGTTCGGGCTAAAAAAGCTTCAAAAAAGCTACAGAGTATAAGATGCACCCAAATTTTCAGCTTCTTTTAGGGAGGAAAAAGGTAAGTCTAAGTGGTATTGCTATTGTTAATAATGCAATTATTGGCTTAACTTTGAAGACAGCATGAAAAATCCTCCTAAGACAAAGTCTGAGTGACATTGACTTATTTTATTGACAAGACTAACTTACGAAACATTGTATAAAACTGCTGTGGATTAAGATTCCACTTCCCCCATGGTGTTTTGTGGCCTTTAGACTGGGCGTAGTGAGCATGATTAAACTCTGGTTCGGTTCCAAAGGAGTCTAGCACCCGTAACATACACCTGGAAGGGAAAACAAAGCACAATCCCAAAAGAATGTTATAAACTGAATGTTATAAAAATGATACAATGTGGGAAAAGAACTGTGCGGAACAGCAAGATGCTTGGACATCGCCTGCATTCCCTTAACCCCCTTCTCCATTTGTTCACGTGACCATTGGCGGGTGCTGCAACAGTTGCAGGTGTGGAAAATGGTCATAAGTCACTGGTTTTTAAATTAGCTTTTTAAATCTTTAAAATAAATTTAATGACAACAGTCAAAGACAAAAGAGGATATAGAAAGTATTTTATAGTTGCTCCTAGATCTTGGTTAAACAAAAAGGTTTCTAATTTTAAACACGGGTTAAACATTTTGTTGTTTTTCTCATAACCATAGAAGGTATCATTAAAGAATGCACGGACTTTATATGAAGTACAACATTTATATTCCACATCCGAACAATCTTGATGTTTTAATATACAGCTCTCCATCCCAATGGCCTTCAGTGAGATATAACTCCAATTTACAAAATGTTCAGCTAATGAAAGCAGCAAATATGCTGGTTGGGAATTTTAGAACATTCCCAATGAGCGCTTGGTTAAAGAAGACTGTTTTCATCCAATATGAGAATAAGATAAATGACTTGTGTTATGTTATACTTGTGTTACTTTATACCAGTGTTGGCAAACCTAGGGCACGTGTGCCACTTGTGTTACTTTATACCAGTGTTGGCAAACCTAGGGCACGTGTGCCACCGGTGGCACCCGGAGCCATATCTGCCGGCATGTGAGCTGTTGTTCTAGCTCAGCTCCAGTACGCATGTGCGTGCCCGCTGATTTTCAGCTTGCACAGAGGCTCTGGGGGGAGGGGTTCTGGAGGGCTTCTGGCGAGAATGGGAGAGGGTGTTCTTGCCCTCTCCAGACTCCTGGGAAGCTTCTGGAGACTGGGGAAGGTGAAAAACGGGCCTACTAGGCCCACTAGAAGTTGGGAAATGGTTTGTTTCCAGCCTCCAGAGGGCTTCCGGGAAGGCCATTTTCACCCTCCCCAGGCACTGAATTATGTGTGTGGGCACTTGCGCATGTGTGATAGCTTTTGGCACCCGAGGGGGAAAAAAGTTCACCATCACTGCTTTATACTTTAAAAACCCCTATCCACTGCTTTTCATAAGAATATTTTAAGCAGTAGATGTAGGTTTCCACCTGAGTATCTCTAATGGAAGCAGCTTACAATTTCACAGAATAAAGCCATCTGTGCAGCTGAATGTTCAAATCACAGGGACGCCTATGTCTGCAAACAGCTATTCATCCATAAAGATTTCTTCGTCTAAGCTCAGCAAATATACATCAAGCGCTAAGCCAGGTATGTAATAGAGGCTTTCTTTGTCTGTTCTGTCTCAAAATGCTCTGTGTGAAAGCTGCTCATGAATAGACAGAAAAACGAAAATGTCAGGATCAAGAGTTAAGTATGGAAAGAAATAAAAAAATTACAGTTAGTATAGGTAGGTAGTCTTCGACTTACAAGCACAACT
The DNA here is from genome assembly GCF_031021105.1 of Erythrolamprus reginae. Lineage (NCBI taxonomy): Eukaryota > Metazoa > Chordata > Lepidosauria > Squamata > Dipsadidae > Erythrolamprus > Erythrolamprus reginae. The sequence goes on along the minus strand of NC_091950.1, from coordinate 166,282,320 downwards.
GAGCTCAAAATTTCTGTTGTTAAGCGAGACAGTTGTGAGTTTTGCCCCATTTTATGACCTTTCTGGCTTCCCCATTGTCTTTGCTGGTCAGAATGTTGCAAAAGGTGACCATATGACCCTGGGACACTGCAACCGTCATAAATACATGCCAGTTGCCAAGCTCCTGAACTTTGATCATGTGACCATGGGGATCCTGCAATGGTTGTAAGTGTGAAAATCACTCATAAGTCACTTTTTTCAGTGCTGTTGCGACTTTGAATGGTTGTAGGTTCAGGATTACCTGTAAAGAGATTTGTTTTGTAAAGGACAAATACTTACTGATAATGAACCCAGGATGGCCCAAGAGTTTTCTTAAACTGAGTGAGTCCCACAATGTCGATATAAATAAGTTCCACCACTTTATCCCCTTGTGTAGGACACCCAGATCTGTTACCAACTACCTTCTTCATAATCCTAGCCAAAAAACAAAAAAACCACAGTAAAACACATTTTAAGGAAAATTATTTTTACAGACAGAATAATTAATAAAATGCTGATGTAAAGGCAAGTTTATTGAAAAGGAGCACTATATCTGAAGTTACGAAATTTCAGGCATTTTCCCTAAGAAGTACTCTAACCCAGAAAATTAGTTCTTCTAAAACTGTAATAATTAATGTTAAACGTAAGACTTTCATTCATACAAGAAAATAATAACATTTGATAGCCTGATAGATATATAAGCAAAATAGTCTGCTCGTACAACTTATGTATATATATTAATCCTGGCTTTATTAATTTTGTAAATAACTCCAGGCACACAACATACAATATTCCTATTGTTTACATTATCTATCTATCTATCTATCTATCTATCTATCTATCTATCTATCTATCTATCTATCTATCTATCTATCTATCTATCTATCTATCTATCTATCTATCACCATCTCCTAGCATTATTACTTTTGTAAATAACTGAAGATGGCAAATACACACAATATACAGTATACCCATTGTTTACATTTCCTATCTATTTCCTGTCCATCCGTCCGTCCGTCCATCCATCCATCCATCTATCCATCCATCCATCCATCCATCACCATCTACCATGTCCTGGCATTATTCCTTTTGTAAATAACTCAAGGCGGCAAATACACACAATATACAATACTCCCAACAACCCTATGAGATGAGTGGAGTTCAGAGAAAGTGACTAGTCCAAAGTCACTCAGCCTGCTTTCATACCTCAGGCAGTACTAAAACCCATAATCTCCTGTCTTCTAGCCTACCGCCTTAACCACTAGAATAAATTTATTGTTATACAAGAAGAAAGAATGTCAACAAGTGTTTAATATCTGAAGTCAACAGTGTAGATACTTGCTTTCATTACACTTTCTATATAACCGAAAGCAGGACAGCTACAGCTACAGCCTTGTTTGCTTTATGGGAAAGCAACCTATAATGTCTTTTGGGTTTGTTCTAATAGAATGTGAATAGCTTAACATATCTGTGGCCTTATCATTAATTGTCATTGATTTGTTGCTATTCAGTCGTTAAGTCCTGTTTGATTCTTCCTGACCCCATGGACCATAGCATGCCAGACTTTTGTCTTCCACTCTCTCCCAGAGTTTGCCCCAGTTCATGTTTATTGTGTAATTGACACTATCTGTGGCTTCCTCTTCTCTTTTTACCCACAACAACAGTCATTGATGTGACATAACAAAGTTCTTCTATTAAATAACCTCTGCTGTGAAACAAAATCTTCAGTACTCAAGGTCTTTCCAGTGTAATATTCTAAATCAGTAAATTTAGAAATTATGCCTCTTATGCAATAAGGCTGTCAAAATAGATCAAAATCATAGCAAAAGAAGTATTTTCACATAAATTACAGTCAATTTATCCATAACAAGTTTCTTATTAAGAAATAAAGTTTCATTTAAGAAAGAAAGGCAACAAATTAAGCCCATTTAGTTTTTCTCCAGATGTCTAACACACCTGTAACGGAAGGGAATAAAGCTCCATAGTCTAGTATTCATTTATTCAAAACTCAGGAGGAAGCAACTACAAGTATACTATCTGTTTCACAATGCATTTATTTAGTTTATGAATGTAATTTTTATCACTGTTTAGGGAATTTATCACTTTCATTTCCCTCTTTCCAAAATTACAGGCTGTACAATGAGAAGAATAGTTTTGCTGCTTCACTTTTCAAGTGGATTATAAGCTCCTTACTCCTTGAGTTCTGCCAGTGAAGCCGAAATCCTTATGTCATGGCCCAGTAAATAGAGAGATGTAATTAAATCACTCCACTGGACTAGTTCTCCAAGTGGGCCACCACTGAAGGCATTTTCTGCAATCTTGAATCCAGATTCTTTTGTGAGAAGTCCCAGATGAACAAGGACCTGAAAAAGGAATAGACAATGAGGAACAATTTCGGCATCAACTGATGAAAATTAACAACCGTGTTACCACCTTAACAACTGAAGTGATTCACTTAGGAACCATGACAAAACAAGATTATAAAATGGGGCAAATTCCAGAACAATTGTCTTGCTTAGTAACAGAAATTTTGGGGTCAATTGTGAGTCAAAGACTACCTTTACACAAGGACTAAAATTAATATTTTATATGTTAGTTTTCCTTATTACTTTTCACCTTGAACATCTCCAGATTGTCATAAGATCTAATTTTCTAACAGTTTTCCCAGTGTTGTTCTAAACAATTTTGGCTGAAAACACTGAAAACTATTTATGAATGAATATATACAATTATTCATTCATTATTACATGCACTTCAACCAGGTAAAACAAAGAACCCCCCCTCTTCATTTAATCAATCAATCAATCAATCAATCAATCAATCAATCAATCATGTTTGATTCTTGGAGATTACCCAGACAAGTTCCTTCATTTTCTTGACAAGGTTTTTTTTAGAGGTGATTTGCTATTGCCCCTTTTCTTGATCTGAAAGAAAGTGACTGATCCAAAGTTACTATGGAGGTTCGTGCCCAAGGCAGGACTAGAACTCACAGTCTTCTAGTTTCTAGCCTGATGCTTTAACTACTACACTAAACTAGAACTCTTAAATAATATAATTATAAAACTGTAAATAATACCATAATATAAATTAATCAATAGTCCAATCATCTGCATATTTCAGCCTTCTTAAAACCACAAAAATAGCCTCATCCATATTTAGGTTTTTCACACCCATTCAATCCTTTTATCCCCACTTAAATAACAATTTTGGCAGTATTAATCATCAAGGTACTTCTCATTTATTCTTCATATTTCTAAGGATATAGAGTTCCACAGGAAGAAAGGTTTAGTCACAAATGTATTTTCTCCAAATCAGTTCTTTCTGCAGTTTTATTTTCTACTGACCCAAATTGGGCAGGCAGATTTTAATTGAAGCTAGTGATCTCATGGAAACTTAGATCCTATGGCCTGTAAAACCTAAGTAGGCTATTACCAGCACCTTTAATTGCATCCAGAAATAAATTGGTAACCGATTCAGCTCCTTCAGTACAGGCTTTACAAGTAAGCATTTCAACACTGTCGTACACAAACTGCTATATTCTGTACCAGTCTGTGGGTGGTTTTCAAAGTTAGTTCCATGTTGAGAAAATTGCAATAATCAACACACGTGGACACATATAGAAAAAAACACCAGGAAAATTCAGTGCTATAATTAACAAGCAAACCCAAAACTCATTGGGTTTTCATTTCAGGGATATTGCCTCACCTAAGCAATGGAACAGAATGGCCACATGGAAGCAAAAAATGTAGTGAGAATTGGAGCAACTTACAATTTCCTACCAGCTTCCCCACTGAGTCTGCCTGTGAAAAGCTGGCAGGAAACATTCTTCCCTCCCTCCCTTCCTCTTTCCCTTTTCTTTGGCATGGATCAAAAAAGATATGTGGTATCAGTTAGGAAAGGTGTGTGAGAGGGGCCAGAATGTCTGGGGTGGACATCTGGGGATGCTGCAGAGGTCAGGTGACAAGAGCTGCCAAGTGAGTTGGGGAGACCTGCAGGGAACAGCAAGGCAGATATCACATGGGAGATTGCATAGGGTGCAGCTGTGTGGTTATGTATGGATGCCTGAGAAGGGTGAAATACGGGGGTGGGGGGGTGGAAACACCTTGAAAAACCATCAAAATATCTTTTAATATGGTGTTGGTCCACCTTTTGCAGCAAATTCTCCGAGGTGTAGATTCATACAAATTGTGAATTGTTTCCAAAGGAATTTTAGCCCATTCTTCAGCTAAAGCACCCTCCAGTTCTTTTAGAGACGATGGTGGTAGAAATCGTCTTCTTACTTGAATCTGTAAAATCGACCATAAATGCTCAATAATGTTGATGTCTGGTGATTGTGGTGGCCAGATGAGATGCTGAATCTCATTAGAATGTTCCTTGTGCCATTCTTTAACAATTCTTGCTCTATGGATTGGCGCATTATCATCTTGAAAGATGGCATCCCCCTCTGGAAACAGTTCTTAAATCGTAGGATGAATTTGGCCGGCCACAATTCCTAAATAGTGATGGCTGTTAATTCTTCCATGAAAGGAAATCCACCTGTGGTATCTGCCTGGACCAAGTTATTTCCTATGATGCAGTATTTTGCTAATTCAAAATTACAAAGTATCATACAGACATGAGAATTTTTGCAGTATCTTCTAGATTAGGGATTCCCAACTGGGAGAGTGAGACAATATTCCAGGAGTTGCGAAAAACTTGGGTTCAGAAGTTTCAAAATTATAGTGTATATGCATTATTATATTCATATAATTATTTACTTTTGTAAGGGATGTGAGAATATATTAGAAGTGTTCTAAGGTTAGCAACCCATATTCTAGATTGGTCAATGGGGCCGTGGCACTGAGTTATTACCAAGAAAACTACGTAGACCTGTCCATCTCATCAACAGAACTACAGCTCCACTTAAGGGGTCTTTCCCTTTTTAGGTATATGGAGTTGCAATGTGCTTTTCAAGTTAAAACAATGTAAAAATATATTTTATGTAGTGAACTCACTTTTTTTCGTTTTCTCTTTTCCAAGTTTTGCTTTTCAGCAAGTGATTTTATTGCTTCTATCCAAGTGTCAGCCATTCTTTTTATTCGCAGCACCATCCACCGGAATTCTTCGTGTCTTGACATCATTTTATACAGCAAATCAAAATTGGTTCTAATTTCAGCCTTCAACTAAATAATACATTTTAAAAATCAGTGGTAATGCAAAATCAAAATTTCCCTGTATAGAAGAAGATCTTTCTGAAGTCTAGCAATGGCACTTGGGGTGACAAAAGTTGCTGATCCTTGAAAAATTCTGATTTATCAAATTTGGCTCCGTTACTGATCAAAATTCTAGTGAAGATATGCTACATCCAAACATGTTTCACTGACTACCATCAAATAAAGATTCTGAACTTAAATCTCAAATACCTTTTGCAAATTCAATAAATCTAGTCATTAGAAATTGAGCTACTCACATAAATATTTGCTTAGTGGTTAAGTTTTAAACTTTTTTTTCTCAAAACTTATTTCCAACTTATTGGTATTTTCCATAATAGTAAGAGGGGAAGGAGGGGTGTGTGTAACGGGATAAACATTATCAGAATATCAGATTAGATTAGATTTATTGGATTTATATGCCGCCCCTCTCCGTAGACTCGGGGTGGCTCACAACAATGGTAAACAAAACATAGTAACAAATCTAATATTTCGCAATCTAAATTACAGTTTTAAGTTAAAAAATCCAAAAGAGCCCCAATATATAAAAAACAAGCACACAATCAAATCATACATAAAAACTACATGGGCAAGGGGGAGATGTTTCAATTCCCCCATGGCTGACGGCAGAGGTGGGTTTTAAGGAGTTTCCGAAAGGCAAGGAGGGTGGGGGCAATCCTAATCTCTGGGGGGCGCTGGTTCCAGAGGGTCGGAGCCACCACAGAGAAGGCTCTTCCTCTGGGTCCCGCCAGACGACATTGTTTAGTCGACGGGACCCGGAGAAGGCCAACTCTGTGGGACCTAACCGGTCACTGGGATTCGTGCGGCAGAAGGCGATCCCAGAGATGATACAGTTGGACTAATTCTCTGTTTTACTATCTATACTTTATTTTTCTTAGTGGAAACATTGAGAAATCTATTTTATAAAAACTAAAATAATTACAAAGCCAATTTTAAATGGGGGTAAAGCTTACTGTTGCCTTCTGATCCATTTCTTCATTGGGATTTTTTGTTCTCCAGGGTAAACGAGGACACCAATTTTCAACCTGTAGAAGTGTTAGGTTAAGTTTCAGAATCCAGTAAAATAAACTGTATTGTACTTTGTCGATGTAATTCTACCCTCATTTAATAGCAGAACAGTTAAAGTTCAGTAGCAGGTGACAAAAATGTTTTTACCAAGATAGCAAAAAGAACAATGAAGTTCAAAAGATACAGGAAATAGCATCACTTTTAAAGGTTTCCTTCCATCCTTCAATAAATTGGTTACTTTTTATTAGGAGGTCATATCAGTAACATAAAAACAATAGTTCTCAAGACCTGGAAATACTCCTATCAGAATATTCACGTAGCCTGGAAGATAGAACATACCCTAGATTAGCTGCTCCTTAAATATTGAGGGTGGGGGAATGCTCTAAATTGCTAGCCAGAATATCCAACAGCCCCCAGTTGGGGAAGTTCATTCCAGGCCACTATAAATTTTAGAAATGAAGATATAATACTCATCACACAATGCATCATAGATAGTTAATTTTTTTGCCTGGCAGGCTAAACAGGAGCCAATTAAGCATATAAGAACCCAGGAAATTCTGATAAGGAATTGTTTTGAAAAAAGCAAAGAAGCATTATGAAATAATTCCAGTAACTTGCATGGCATCTAATACAAGGTTTATAAAAAGTCACAACCATGTTCCATTTTCCCATTCTTTATACTGCCTGAATTTTGCATAGGACTAACTGCTCCCCTGTTTTAGAAAGGGTGGCCTAGTTTCAATCTTTTTGTGTTACAATAACAGCTAGAATGTGATATTGGGTTAACTTCTTGAAGCATATAGGTATGAGAACTCAGTCTCTATGATCAAAAACTGGAATAGGTTATAGAAATAAGAAAAGGGGCAATATTAGAATAGATTTTTTAATATTACAAAATGAAAGTAATAAGAAAAAATGTGGAATAATTGAAAAATGATAAGACTATAAATTAATATAAGTATACATTATTATTAGAAATACGTTAAGTGGATTGAATGTAAGGATTATGATTAATTTGATTAGCTTTACTAGTGTAGTGTGTCTAACACTCGGGTGCAACACTGTTCACCCATTGATTTGATATTTTAATACAAACATTAAAAACTTGAAAAGAGAACTCACCCTCATGTAGTTTCTATTGCTTTGGGGAAGAGTACTGAAATTCAAAAACTGACTGCTGGCTTTCTGTTATCAAATAATGTCTAAAATGCTATCCACAAGATGAAACTCTACACCAAGGCCTAAGGACTTCCAAATATACATCCAAATATAAATTGTTTACTACGCAGTAAGCAATCATTAGAAGAGAATCTAATTCCTGATAGACAGAACAACCAATAAACTACTGGGAAATAAATGTCATATTTAAACAATGCTCTTGTTCACCATCAATGTTCACTTTCTCAATATACACAAGAGCCATACAGGGTTTCTGAGCTATGTGGAAAAAGACCATTCAAAACATGGTTCTGAAATTGAAAGGATCAGTGATGTGATATTATATAATGTACTTCCTTCCATTCAATTATTTCAATTATTTGGGTCTGCTTTCAGTCATACCTGACTTCAAAAGAAAAAGAGAAAAAGTTACACATAAGAGGAAAAATTGTGTGTGTGTGTGTGTGTGAGAGAGAGAGAGAAAGAATAATGAATATTCATTTTCCCTGTGGCGGTCTGCACTGGATATGTTTCCACAAAGACTGAATGAAGGAAAAGGTTATTATGTGTAAAAAAAAAAGATAGCCAAAATATTTTGGAGTTTTAGTCCATAAGCAACAGAAAATCGAGAGGGGCAGAGATACTGACCTGGTAACTTGGAACAAACCAGTATTAAAAATTCTCAAATAACATTATTTTGTGAATAGCATCCAATCCTTGCTTTTGAACTGTTCCAATTAAATAATTATTCCTGAAGGTTCTTGTTATTAAAATATTATAATGCCATTGTGCTTATTTGTACAGATGCAACTCCTTGAGCCATACAGAACTTTATAAACTGCATGTACAACTATCATGCCAGATCATTGCCCAGCTCTTCTATGTCTTAGAGCAGGGGTGTCAAATTGGTGACTCACAGGCCGTGAAGGGAAAAATTCATCGTGATACATCAGGTGACAGCAATGTGACGCCTTGAGTTTAACACCTGTGTCTTAGTAAAACTAAGTAAGCACAGCACCAGCACAGAAGAGAGTCATAATCAAGTTAATGTTACGTTTTCAATATGCTAAATGAAAAACTACAGTGCCCTTAACATATCTAATTCCTCACTATTAACATTTCTAGTTCCATTGTTCTACTTCTTCCAAACTACTTTAAACGTAGCCACAAGAGTTAGCATTCAGCTTTCAGCCTATCATAAATAGTTAATTCTCCACTACTGTCCATTTTAACAGTCATATAAATGTCAATTCTAAGTGACATTGATCAGCCAGACTAATTCATATCTCCACATTGTTGTAATGGTTACAAGAATTTCCTTTTGTGCTTGTGATCACAAATACTTAAGTTTTCATCTATAGATGTTTCATCTTTAAACCGCAACATGAATGGTAGGATTAAGAAGGGATGTCGAATAACTTGTGGTTGATATCATGATGGCACTTCTTTGCTACGGATAGCAGAAGTTCAAACCTTTTGCCAGGCGACCCAGTGCCTTTGAACAATATGGAAATGAACAAGCCCTTTGTAATTCAAGATATGGCTTTTAGCCAGAACATCAGTCATCCAATATTCTAGTACTAAAGGTTTCCGAAAGAAAACAATAATAATAGGCAGCCTTTCGAAATTGTTAGTTCTCATTCATAACCACACTAGCAGTAAAGCACAAAGCTCTGCTAAAAAAAGAAAAGAAAAACTGAATTCTACAAAAAAGGGAGTTATTAAAAAATATGCCCCAATGGGATTAAATGGCCCACATACATACATATTTCTAAGCCTTACTGAAAATAACATGATTTTTACAAAGCTGAAGTATGAAACGGCAAAGTTGACCTATACTTCCCAATGGATGGATGGGAATATACTACTAAAACTTTTAAAATAATATAGTACAAATAAATGTGTACTTGCTTCTTGCAAAAATTGTATCTTGAAAAGATATCTACCAGTGGTGGTATTCAATTCCCCCCCCCTACCAGTTCTGTGGGAGTGGTTTGGTGGTGGTAGGATCTTGTGGGCATGGCCAACTCAACGGCACTCACGGCCAAGCTACACAGTCACATGACCCCCACCACTAAGTCATGCCCACAGAACCTGATAGGGGAAAAAAATGCATTTCTATCTATCTACCTATTTTCTGTCCAGACTTGGCCTAATCTTTGTCATTTCTTCCTATGCCCCCAGCCACCATGAAAGGAAGGTAATCTGGAAAAAAGAAGTGGTCATGGGGGAGGAAGCGAGCTATCATCTCATGGCAAGGGGGGTGACAAGCGGGCTGGTGGAGAGCCCAGTGGTGATGGGTCAGCCTGGCTTGCCTTCCCCTCTGCCACCAATGGTCATGGGAGAGAAAGTGGGACTAGGGCTGGGGCCTCTGAAGGAGGTGAAATGGAGCGATGTGTGCGACTGGCAAAGGGAGAGTGGGGTGTCAGCTTTGGGGCAAGGCGCATCTCCCGACCCTGCTGAGGCGGACTGTCAGTGGCTCCTGGGCAAGACTGGAGCCAGAGAATGGCGCATCCCCTGATCTGGCTGAGGCGGGCAGCGGCTCTGGAGCCTTGGGGACTGGCACATCCCTGGGGCCCGGGGGCCCGACCCAAGGTGAAGGGTGAGCGGGCGACATGCATTGCTTACCTTTGGGGAGCTGAGCGGGCGTCAGCAAGGCAACTGGCAAGGCGAGTAGCATGGTGAAGCGAAGGCAACATATATAGGGCTGGGATGGGATGGGCAAGTGTCAGGTGGGTGGGGCAAGTGAGTCTCAAGCAGGTGAGAGAGCAGCGACTGGCCGGGGTGTAGCCAGCCAGAAGTTGCTACTGGTTTGACGGCCGAGGCCAAATTCTCTGTACCGGTTTGCCTAAACGGCTGAATACCACCTCTGGTATCTACATATTTTTAAACTTCCAAATAAGCCAAGCAGATCAACAGCATAATGCCAAAAGACAGCTACTGAACAGATAAAATGATGCTTTGTAGTGGACATGTGAAATTAATGCAGGTATTATTAGTCACTTAGAACCATATCCGTACATGTCAATTTGAGAAATATGAGTGATCATTTTATTATGCTTGGTGCTATTTGTAAAAATGTTTTAAAATTCCGATTGCTCTTACTTGCTGTTACTGGTGTGCTGCATGTGCAGCTTGAGTCGTCTTGTGTGCGTGCGCATATCCTCAGCATGGTTTTGCTTCCGCACATGTGCATGAAGCAAAACTGCACCGAAATCTTGTGAAGGGACGCGTGCGAGCACGAGATTTCAGCGATTTTTTGCTTCTGTGCATGCGTGGAAACAAACAATTGCTGAAATCTCATGCACGAGAACATCCCCTCGTGAGATTTTGCTTTTGCACATGCGTAGGAAGCAAAAAATACCCAAAATTAAAGAAAAAATATGGTGGCACCTGAAGGACTGGCACTGGAGCGGTCGCACACAAATTGTGCCATCTGGCGGCCGTTACCTGTACGCAGTTGCCTACTGCACCAGTAGCAACTCATCCCTGATTCAAATACATATAGTAATACAAAGAATTTTAAAGATTAATATTAATTTATTTATTTATTTTTAATTTATTTATTTATTATTTAGATTTGTATGCCGCCCCTCTCCGCAGACTTGGGGCGGCTCACAGCAAGATACAGCCATCATGACAAATCCAAATAAATTTAAAATATTTAAAAATATTTAAAAATCTCAAACCAGAACTTTTATTGCTATAATTTATGGACAAGCAACTGTAACAAGTTATGGAAAGTGATAACTAAACTAAGATGCACAAAGACAGAAGACACTTAAATATTCACAATAAAGAACATAAGGGAGCCACTCTTTTATATCTTTTTCCCTTTTCTCCTTTCTTTTTGTCTTTCTTTATTTCTTATTTATTTATATCTTTTCTTTCCTTATTCTTTACATTTGTATTTAATCTGTGAAAAATTCTTCAATATAAATTAATTTGGAAAAGGACCGCATCCATACATAGCATTGAACTAAGTTTCTAGCATCTATGAACTTAATCTATCTGATAGGATAGATACCATCCAATAAAAGACACAAAGGAGCAAATGCAACCTAATTGATGACAATTTAATTGGCCCTTTCTTTTCAATGTCTAGTTAAGTTTTATTCTATCAGAGCTTAAGGCAAGTAGGCTACATGTCAAACAAGTAATGGTGGTAACACTAGCTAATTATTTGGCCATTGTTTTTATTATCTGTTATTATTACAACTGTTAATGTGCCAATAACCAAAGTTTTCAATGTGGACTATTAAAATTAAAAAACACCAAACAATAAAACACATATTATAAAATATAAAATGATTATTCTACATTGTTTGTCCATTTAAAATAAAAAAATGTATGTAAATATTGCAAAAATACCTAGATAAGAATGCCTGGATTGCCCCCAAAATCACATTAATATGGGCACTATTTATGACATCCTACAGAAAATATAGATAGTCCTCAACTTACAGCCACCATTGAGCCAATATGTTTGTTGCTATGTTGGACATTTATTAAGTGAATTTTGCTCCATTTCATGACCTTTCTTGTCACAGTTGTTAAAAAAACCACTGCAGTTGTTAAAGTCATTAACGTGGTTCTTAAGTGAATCTGGTTTTCCCATTGACTTTGCTTGTCAGAAGATCGCAAAAGGTGATCACATGACCACGGGGAAGCTGGAACAATTGTACGTGTGAAAAATGGACATAAGTCATTTTTTTAGTGCTGTTGTGAACTTGAACAGTCACTAAATGAAGAGCTTGGCTTGGGAGGCTCTTAGGGGCTGCAGGAAGGTAAAAACACCCATGTTTTGGCAAAAACGGCCCATTTTTTTTTTGCAAAAATAGGGTTTGGGAGTCTTGCAGAGTGTTCCTAGGGGCTGGAGAAAATCAAAAAGCTGGGGTGGCGCAGCAGGTAGAGTGCTGTACTGCAGGCCACTGAAGCTGACTGTAGATCTGTAGGTCAGCGGTTCAAATCTCATCACCGGCTCAAGGCTGACTCAGCCTTCCATCCTTCAGAGATGGGTAAAATGAGGATCTGGATTGTGGGGGCAATATGCTGGCTCTGTTAAAAAGTGCTATTGTTAACATGTTGTAAGCTGCCCTGAGTCTAAGGAGAAGGGCGACATAAAAAATGAATAAATAAAATTAAAAAAAAAAATAATGGCCCTTTTTTCCCTACAAAAAATGAGTGTGTTTTTGCCTTTCCCCAGCCTCCAGGAGCACTTTGCAGGCCTCCCAAACCTTCCCCACTCATTTTTGCAAAAAAGGGTACATTTTTCACAAAAATGGGATGCAGGGGCGGGGCTTCTGGAGGCCAAAAATGGTTCTATTCAATGTATAAAGCACACCAACATTTCCATCCTCTTTTGGAAGGGGGGGGGGGAAGGTGCATCTTATACTCCGAAAAATATGTTAGTCAATTCAAACTGAACTAGATGGGATCTCTGAACTATTGCCGCATCCAGATACTGACTGCAGCTGCTCAAAATGTTTACATACAAAACTATAATTGTAATAAAGAGATCTAAACTACACTTCTCATAATAGACAATGATCATGCAAGACTTTTAATTGATAACACATTTACCAGACCCGATAAACAAGAACAACACAGGAAGTTACTTCTGAGTAGCTTCTTTGTTGTTGTTCACATAGAATCTTAAAACAACTATCTGCGTATAGTCTCTGAGCGGCTAGGCAGAATTCATTCCTACTCTCTTCCTATTCTAATCTCCGCTGCCTCTTTACTCTCTGGGAAGTAGCTGCCTAGGACTTCTGGACTACATTGCAGCACACAATCTCACACTGACTGAACATATTTTTTTAAAAAAAATTCTGAGGCCATTTAATATAACCCTAAGATTTGCTAGAAATACTCTTTGCTGCTCCTCTTTTCCTTTTTCTATTTATAAGTAGAACTTTGGTGCTGTATACAACTAACAGCGAATTGTTATGTATGAACTGGAACAAATTGAAGCGTTAACTCTGTCCTGTTGTAACATGCAGAGATAACAACTGGGAACAAATGAGTGTATTCACTGTTCAAAACAGAGGTGGCCAATCAACCCAGTGTCTGCAAAACACATGGAAACTTTCAACAACTAATAATACATGGCTGCCAGGCCTTCCTCTGAAATTCCATAACAATGGAAAGAGCATTTGTTTTATATAGTATAATACAAGGAGTTAGAATTATGTGAAACAAATAATGTATTCACTGCAATGACTGAAATAAAAAGATATACAGTCAGGAGCCATAATTAATTACAGCAATAATTATTAACTCTTGACTATTTTATTATTAATTAATTGTTACTTTGTGCATACATACTAAACCAATCAATAATAACAACTGTGTTTATTTTTATTCAATATAACATACTGTATTGAAATTAAATTGGCCACTGGTTAAAATGTAATAGGAACAAAGGGACTGGTACTGTAGTTAAGCATATTTAGAAGACAACTTGCAACAACAAAAGCAGTTATTAACCAGGGAGTTTTCTTATACAGGTAGTTCTTCATTTAAGATTGTAATGGATCCTGCATTAGTAAAGAAACCATGTGGTACATTGCTCAACAGTAGTAACTATGAGAGGGATCTTGGAGTCCTAGTGGACAACCATTTAAATATGAGCTAGCAGAATGCAGCAGCTGCCAAAAAAGCCAACGAAGTTCTACACTGCATTAACAAAGGGATAGAATCAAGATCACGCCAAGAGTTAATACCACTTTATGATGCTTTGGTGAGGCCACACTTGGAATACTGCATTCAGCCACGATGAAAAAATGATGTTAAGACTCTAGAAAAAGTCCAGAGAAGAGCAACAAAAATAGTTAGGGGACTGGAGGTTAAAATATATGAAGAACGGTTGCAGGAACTGGGTGTCTAGTTTAATGAAAAGAAGGATTAGGGGAGACATGATAGCAGTGTTCCAATATCTCAGGGGTTGCCACAAAGAAGAGGGAGTCAAACTATTCTCCAAAGCATCGGAGGGTAGAACAAGAAGCAATGGGTGGAAACTAATCAAGGAGAGAAGCAATTTAGAACTAGAAACAGAAACATAGAAGACTGACGGCAGAAAAAGACCTCATGGTCCATCTAGTCTGCCCTTATACTATTTCGTGTATTTTATCTTAGGATGGATATATGTTTATCCCAGGCATGTTTAAATTCAGTTACTGTGGATTTACCAACTAAGGAGAAATTTTCTGACAGTTAGAACAATTAATCAATGGAACAGCTTGCCTCCAGAAATTGTGAATGCTCCAACACTGGAAGTTTTTAAGATGTTGGATAATCATTTCTCTGATGTAGTATGGGGTTTTCTGCCTAAGCAGGGGATTGGACTAGAAGACCTCCAAGGTCCCTTCCAACTCTGATGATGGTGATGATGATGATGATGATAATAATAATAATAATAATAATAATAATAATTTATTAGATTTGTATGCCGCCCCTCTCCGAAGACTATTGTTGTTGTTGTTGTTACTACTACCGTACTACTACTACTACTACATTGAAATACTTCCTCATGTTGTTCTTAGTTCCTTGGGTTTGGCATCTGATTGCTGAGTACTCAAAATGCAGTGTTAGTACATGGTACATACTGATATTTGGGATTGCCATGTATGTTAAACTGCCTCTTGTAGTTTATGCTTTTACAGTTGTAATATCACTTTAAGGACTTTGGCTGGCTAGCCATAAGAGGGTGCCAGTACTCTCTCCTGACGATGATACTGGATTGCTCATTCAACTTTTGCCTTTACCTTGAGAGGGGAGTGTATTTTGCTTTGTGCTTGCTATGTGCGGTTTTCTCATTATTTCTGCTTTATGTATATATGTAAATAATATTTATTCAGCATACTACGTCTGTGTCATTACTGGCTGTATCACACATCCACACTCTTCCTTAATCTCTGCTCAGCGTATGTCGAAGGTATCGTAGCCTAGCTGCTCCGAGACATACCAACACAGTCATATGATTGCTTCCCTGTCCACTGATTGGAACTTTGGAATCCAGTTCTAAGTATCCCCAGGAAGGTCTGTTGTAGCTGAATGGTCACTAAGTGACTGGTCAAGAACTACTTGGCACTTTTGACTGGTTAAGACAATAGCAGGCAAAGGAGAATGGCTGCTTTATGATGCTCTAAGAGGGGCTTCATGCAAAAAACCCTAGAGCAGCTATCATTAAAGCAAAGCATTTGCTCAGAGAATGGCAGAGCTCTGTCTAGGACTAAATACAGCTTATAGAGGTGCAAATATTGATGGACTATAATTAGTTGAAAAGAAGATACCATTTTCCTCAGGGAAAACAATTTGCATGGCAAAATGAAAATTTTAATATTGTCATGCTATTAGATTATTAAATCTTAGTCATTTTTTTCATAGGAATATCTATAGTTATCTCTTGCAGCATACGTGATACAAACTGTTTTTTACTCTTAAAACTGGCAAGTGTTTATAGCCCAAGTTTTTACACATTACAACCTGTTTATCAGATGCATTCAGATAAACCTTAATGTATTGGTTGAAATGAAAATTTACTGACCTCACTGAGGTAAATAAAGAATGAGCATGTGGACCCATCAACACCGTAACTTGCATAACAAGGATCAGATTTCCACATATCTTTCATCCACTAGAAAGGAAAGTAATAATAATAATAATAATAATAATAATAATAATAATAATAATAATAATAATAATAATACATGTGCCTTCAGTCAACAGGTTTTGGTTCTTATGAATTTAGACTGCAATATTAAGTACACAATTAATTAATTCTCAGGAAGCTGCTGTAATAGCATTTTAAATCAACAAGATCAAGGCAAACTTCAGTTATCAGAAAGAGATAATTGCTATGATTAATAGGGAAATGCTGGTCAAAAAAACTTTCCCATAAATATAAAGTTCAGCACTGTGAGCATGATCATTTACCCACATACACGTTTACATTGAGTTTCATCAAACCAGGTTTGTCTCAGTAAATGAGACTGAAAACTTCTAATATTTTTTAAAATTTAAAATTTACATATTTATATCAAGATTTTTTAGATGCCCATCTCCCCACAGAAAGACACTTTTTATCTTTGCCCTTCAAATATAACTGCAATCTACAACATTTTACTACTCAACTTCTTCATAAATAAGAGGTTTATATACATTGCTAAAAAAAAATAAAGGGAATACTCAAATAACACATCCTAGATCTGAATGAATAAAATATTCTCATTGAATACTTTGTTCTGTACAAAGTTGAATGTGCTGACATGTGAAATTGATTGTCAAACAGTGTTGCTTCCCAAGTGGACAGTTTGATTTCACAGAAGTTTGATTTACTTGGAGTTATTTTGTGTTGTTTAAGTGTTCCCCTTATTTTTGAGCAGTACATTATGCATCTGGATCAATATCTTATCAATGACTTGATCCCTTATGAATTATTAGATACTTTGCCTTCAGTTATCATAGTTGTATGTCACAAGCTAAGAGAAAAATGTGTTTTCCCCTCACCTCTGGTCTTTTGATCAATTAACAAATTGTCAGATGAAATCAGGGCATTAGAACATTTTCTGTTGAAAAATGAATACATCCAGACAAATAAATAAATAAATAGTGTAATAGATGAAGCTTACTTTTGTTTTGCCCTCACAGTGAGGAAAACCATCCATAGGAGGCAATTCACACTGTTCCTGGGCTCCATTAATGAGATCTGAAGAAGAAAAATTAACACAATGTAATACGTAATATTAAACACATGAGAATAGATTAGCATTTTTCCACCTCAGCTGACTGTGAGGATGAATCATCGCTGAGGTACTAATGGAGTTCTATAAATGCAGCAGTCTTCTTCCTCATTTCTCTGCTGGGAAATGGGAAAAGGGCCATGAAACCAGGGAATAATAAATGGAATGTGCATCAAATGTGCTCAGACATGAGAGGCTATTAAGAATTAATGGAAATAATTGTTCATCATTTATATTTAAGCACAACTAACTTTTAAAACCAGAAATGCAATTAACCTATTCGTTAAACTAAAGTACAGCTATCATTCAATTAGCTGATGGAAGTCAAAGGTCTGAATGACAATTTTAATAAGAAAAGTAGATAAAGGCTCAAAACCTGTTAAAATTAAAATGGGGTTTTCCAAGAAATCTATGTTACACATATAAAAACAGACAGAAATGGATATTAGTGAGAACCCTAGGATCCAAAACCTTCTCTCATTTTGTTATTAAACTCAGACGGGATTCCAAAATTTTGGCAACCTGTTGGACGTATTGAAGATTCTCAAGCTAACAATTTTTGATAGCAACTTTCACATTATGACAACTTGAACCAGAATAACTCTGCACTTCAAAGTTGCCATGACAACAAACAAGACAGTAATCCAAGATTTACTTTGTGCCACACTCTTATGTTAGTATTGACTGGGCAGAAATTTTACAGTGAGGTAAAATTGGAAGTGGATCCCATTTCAGTCAGACCATTTTATTTTATTTAGTTCATTTGGATAAACAGTCCCCCCCCAGCCTGAAAATAAGAAAAAATAATCTATTATAATGATTTATCACTGGACACTGATATAGTCTGATGGGCCCACAAGAGCTTTAGGCAACTTTTTAGCTGGCATGTTTGTTACACATGATAAAGCTCAATCTGTATCATATGGATTCTGTTAATTGCACCATATGGAAATGAGTTTGGAGTAGGCATAATTAGTTTATAGCCATGTACAGTGGTACCTTAAGATACGAACTTAATTGGTGCCGGGGGGAGGTTCGTAAGACGAAAGGTTCGTAAGACGAAACATTGTTTCCCATAGGAAACAATGTAAAGTCAATTAATCCGTGCAACCAAAAAACCCCCCGCAAAAAAACGGCTTTCCGCGACTGCTGGGAAGCGGCGCAGCTGTTTTAAAAGGTGACAGCCGGCCTGGGGGGCTTCCCAGCACAGGGTTCGGGGGTGCTGGGAAGCCCCCCAGGCCGGCTGTCATCTTTTAAAAGAGCCGCGCCGCTTCCCAGCTGTCTCCTGAAGCCGAACGCGGAAGTTCGGCTTTGGTGTTTGGCGTTCGGAGACAGCTGGGAACCCAGCGGTCTCCCGAATGCCGAAACCGGAAGGGGCAAGGTGGGGGGGGGGGAGAACGGGAGGCTCAGCATTCTGTCAGTCGCAGCGCTGGCTGTCAACTTTTCTTTTTAGCACTGGGGAGGCAAGTCAGCTCCTGCCCAGTTTTAAAAAGAAAAGTTGACAGCCAGCGCTGCGGCTGACGGAATGCTGAGCTTCCTGTTCTCTCTTCGCCCCTTCGCCCCCCTGTGTTCCTAGGAGAAGTGCTGGTGAGGAGCAGAAGGTCTGTCTTGCCTCAATCCCCAGCACTTCTCCTAGGAACACAGGGAGGCGAAGGGGCGAGGGGGAGGGAGAGAAAACGGGAGGCTCAGCATTCCGTCAGTCGCAGCGCTGGCTGTCAACTTTTCTTTTTAGCACTGGGGAGGCAAGTCAGCTCCTGCCCAGTTTTAAAAAGAAAAGTTGACAGCCAGCGCTGCGGCTGATGGAATGCTGAGCTTCCCGTTCTCTCTCCGCCCCCTCGCCCCTTCGCCCCCCTGTGTTCCTAGGAGAAGTGCTGGTGAGGAGCAGAAGGTCTGTCTTGCCTCAATCCCCAGCACTTCTCCTAGGAACACAGGGAGGCGAAGGGGCGAGGGAGAGAGAACGGGAGGCTCAGGAAGGGAGCTCGGGAAGGAGCCCACAGTCAGTCGGCTGCGGGCGGGAGGAAGGCGATTGTTCCGCTGCCGCCAGCATGGCCTGGCTGGCAGCGGAAGATGTAACGGAGCCCACAGGGGATTCGCCTTCCTCCCACCCGCAGCCGACTGATCGTGGGCTCCTTCACAACCTCGGAGAGCTTCCAGGGCATGAAAGCTCACGAAAACCAGGAAGCTCTCCGAGGTTGCGAAGGAGCCCACGATCAGTCGGCTGCGGGCGGGAGGAAAGCGAATGCCACGGGGCTGGGCTCGGCTCCCCCCTCGGCTCCCCCCCTTACCAGGCCTGCCGCGGAAGGCTCCATTCTGTTCCCTGAATGGAGACCGCCGGCCGCTCAATCGGGCCGGCAGGGAACAGAATGGAGCCTTCCGCGGCGGGGCTGGTAAGGGGAGGAGCCGAGCCCAGCCCCTTGGCATTTGCTTTCCTCCCGCCCGCAGTTGACTGATCGTGGGCTCCTTCGCAACCTCGGAGAGCTTCCTGGTTTTCGTGAGCTTTCATGCCCTGGAAGTTCTCCGAGGTTGCGAAGGAGCCCACGATCAGTCTCGGCTGCGGGCGGGAGGAAAGCGAATGTGACGGGGCTGGGCTCGGGAAGGGGCAGCGAAGTCGGTGCCGAGGCACCCTAAGCCCACCGGTGACCGCCAAAGGGTTGGCGAAGGGAGGGTGCTGCGGCGACCCGACCAAGCCTATGGACGCGCCTCCCGCCGCTCTGCCCAATCGCAAAGCCAAAGGAGGCACGGGAGGCGGTGAATGTCATGTCCTCTGGCCAGTCACGGGGGCTGGGCTGGGCGTTTTCCTGGAAGGAATGCCATCCACCACCGAGCTTTTCGTAATCTGTTTAAATTTCCTTCACTCCCCCAACATTCCCCGCCTTGCCTCGCTTGACTGGCCAGAGGACATGACATTCACCGCCTCCCGTGCCTCCTTTGGCTTTGCGATTGGGCAGAGCGGCGGGAGGCGCGTCCAATCGCAAAGCCAAAGGAGGCACGGGAGGCGGTGAATGTCATGTCCTCTGGCCAGTCAAGCGAGGCAAGGCGGGGAATGTTGGGGGAGTGAAGGAAATTTAAACAGATTACGAAAAGCTCGGTGGTGGATGGCATTCCTTCCAGGAAAACGCCTCCGGGGGGGGGGGGGGCTGGGCATTTTCCTTGGCGATCTTCCCTTGGCTTCCCTGGCCGCCTGGCGCTGCGATCTTCCGATGTTCCCTTGGCTTCCTTGGCCGCTTCCCTGGCCACTTCCCTGGCCACTTCCCTGGCCGCCTGGCGCTGCGATCTTCTGATCGCAGCACCAGGCGGCCAGGGAAGCCAGGGAAGATCAGAAGATCGCCAAGGGAAGATTGGAAGATCGCAGCGCCAGGCGGCCAGGGAAGCCAAGGCGGCCAGGGAAGCCAAGTCGGGAGCAGCGGCAATGCTGCTCCGGTTGCCTGGTCCTCTCCTGCCTCCCATGCTGTTGTTCCCCGCAGCGTCAGGCGCCGCAAGCCCCGAGTCAGACGCACCCTTGCTGCCGCGCCCAGCCGCTGCCCGCCCCGTCCTAGCCAGAGCCTGAGCCGGCCCGCTCGGTCACGCCTCCTCGCCCGCGGCCCGCCCACCCGCCCAGGATGCAGACCTGCTGCCTCTCCCGTGCCCGCCGCCGGCCTGATCCTGCGCCTCCTGCTTCCCCCCCCAGCCAAAAATACAAAGGCGGTCTGCCGCCGCCCGCGGAGCAATGGGAAACTGAAGCTGCTGGCGGTTTCAGACTCCCTTTGCTCCACGCTGCTCCGCCCTGCCTGTCATGCGATGGCAGACCGTCTTTGTGTTTTTCGCTGAGCGGGGGAGCAGGAGGACCTTCCTGACTCCCTCCCCCAGCGTCGGACCTCCTGCCCTCCCTCCCAGCCAAAAACCCAAAGCGGCCTCCTGAACGTTTTCCGTCTTACGTACCTGCCGCTGCCGCCGAGAAGCCCCGCAGCCCGGCTGTCACATTTTAAAACAGCCGGGTGGCTTCCCAGCAGCCTCTCCAAGCCGAACGCCAAACCCGAACTTCCGGGTTTGGCTCCGGGAGGCAACTGGGAAGCCCCCTGGCTGTTTTAAAAGGTGACAGCCGGGCTTCCCAGCAGCCTCTGGAATGCCAAACCCGGAAGTTCGGGTTTGCCGTTCGTAACACGAAAAAAGTTCGTAAGAAGAGGCAAACTTTTTCTGAACCCCGGGTTCGTATCTCGGGTTGTTCGTAAGACGAGGGGTTCGTATCTTGAGGTACCACTGTATATCCTTTTGCTTAGCAGGAATGCTTGAAAAAAAATCAAATAATGAGGTAGAACACCAGGAACTACCAGTAGGTAGTAGGTGGTCTGAACTCCGACATAAAATGCGATGCAAGTAATAACTAAAGCAGATAAGCTTATTTCAATCCTTGTGTAGCAATAATCATGGTAAAGAAGCAATAATTCTCTACACCCAATTCTATTCTTAATATAGATTTTTTTCCAGCAGAACTTTGCTCTGTAGCTCTGTAGTAATATCTAATTTTGGCTTGCTCTATTAATAGTTGCTCCGTTGACAGTTACAGAAGTATGAAAACTCTCTTAAGATGGGAATGTCAACCCAAACATTTGGAATCACCTTTCTAAGCTCCCTATTTCCCTTAAATATATCAAACATTTTAGGCTTTATGTAAAAATACCACAGGTTAGAAAGTTAAGAGGTGATAGCTGTAGAAATAAAAAGTGTAAAGTTTTTTTTACAAAAAACCCCACACTTGTTTTTATACTAAAACACTTTTAAATGGAATTTATGTACATCTTGCTTGATGTTTCTACTTCTAACAGGAAGAAGATGACAACCCACAAACTGAAGACTTCCTGATGGAGCAAGTCCAGATCTTGGCAGGTCTCCTAAACACATGGCTATTGCCAAATGGAAACCATACGAGCATTATCTGCTGCATCCATTCCTGGAGGAGCTGCCCTGGCTACTTCTGATAGCACTACAATGACTCAACACTTTATATTGTTATTTGGAAGAGTGCAAAATGCAGCAGTCAGCTCTATGAGAGTTCCTATGTGGTGGTAAGTCAAGAACTACTTGTACTTTGAATTAAACTTTTATCACAGTATAATTCAACGTACAAGTAGTCCTTGACTTACCATCACAATTAAGCCCAAAATTTCTGTTGCTAAGTTAGCTACAACTTTCATAAATATGAACCAGTTGCCAAGCATCTGAATTATGATCATGTGACTATAGGGATGCTGCAATGATTGGGTGAAAAATGGTTGTAAGTCACTCTTTTCAACATTGTTGTGCAATTCAGATAGATCTTCTAGTGTCTAGCATATGCCAGCATTTCTTCTTTGGGTGAACAGAATGGGTGCAGAAGGAAGGAAGGATGAGTTCCTGAGAGTGATGGAAGACCGAGTTCACCTTTGGAAGAAATGAGGGGTCGAGTCTGAGAGTCACTTTTATCTGGTTGGAAAATACATAGATCTCCTCTGACTGAGAGCGCTGACTGTTCTGACATATGTCTTGCTGATGTGACTGCCACCAAGAATGCCTAATGCATAGGTGCCTGAAAAATGCCTCCCGTAGCAGTTCATAGGAAGGCCCTGTAAAGGATGCCAACACTTGGCGAAGGTTCCAGGTGGGATAACGATGTACTGCCAGAGGATGAAGATTCGTAGCCCCTCTGAGAAAATCGATGGTGAGACCACACTTGGAGTACTGTGTACAGTTCTGGTCACTGCACCTCAAGGATATAATGGAACTGGAAAAGGTGCAAAAAAGGGCAACAAGAATGATAAGGAAATGGAGCACCTCCCTTATGATACCAGGTTGCAATGCCTTGGTCTCTTCAGCCTTGAAAGACGGCGCTTAAGGGGTGACTTGATCAAAGTGTATAAAATCATGCATGGAATAGAAAAGGTGGATACAGAAAAATTCTTTTCTCTATCACACAATAATAGGACAAGGGGGCACTTCCTAAAGCTCATAGGTAAGAAAGTGAGGACAAATCAAGGGAAATATTTCTTCACCCAGAGGGTCATTGGTTTATGGAATTCACTTCCAGAAGAGGTCGTGACAGCTGTCAGCCTTGATAACTTCAAGGCAGGATTAGACAGATTCATGGATGCCAAGTGTATTGGTGGTTATTGAAACGGATGTCCACGTGCCGCCTCTATGTTGGTTGAGGCAGGCAGGATTCCCTTGAGTACCATTTGTTGGGGGTCAAGGGAAAGGGAGGGTCTTGCCTTCGCTTTCTGCTCAAGATCCCCAAGGACAATTGGTGGGCCACTGTGTGACACCCAATGCTGGACTCGATGGGCTTTGTCCTGATTCAGCATGGCTCTTCTTATGTTCTTATGTCTAAAACGCTGGAAATTGCAAAAGTGATTTGCCCTAGTCGAATGACAGAACTGATGAGAGTGCTGCCGCTTGCCTGCAAAGGATGTTGGGAGACAGACTCCAGTCACGGCCATCCTTCAGGAATCTTAGGACCTTTGGAAGAGAGATGTGCACTGGAGAAAGCTTGTTCTTAGTGCACCATTCGCAAAAGTTCTTCCATTCGGCATTATACATGCGATCAGTGGAGGGGCGCCGAGATGCCCGAATGATTAAAATGACATCCTGGTCATAGTCCTGTCATGTTAGATAATGCCTTTCAATTTCCATGTGGTCAGTTGCAATCAAGCAGGGTCTGGGTGAAGCAATGTTCCCTGTGAAAGCATGTTCTCCTAAGGGGGCAACTGCCATGGCTGGCCAAACCATGCTCACCGAGGCCAGAAAGGACCACTAGGATCAGATCTGCCTGTTCCATCTGGAGCTTATGCAGTAGCTGCGGAATCACTGGAAATGGAGGGAATGTATATAGGAGAGTTTGTGGCCACAGGCTCCGAAGCGCATTTGTCTATTCTGCTCCCTGGGAAGGGAAGCGAGAGAAAAACCTGGGTAGTTGTATGTTGATGTGTGTGGCGAAGAGGACAACTAGGAGTCATCCAAAATGTTGGGTGATCTGGTGGAATATTCATTCATTCATTCATTCATTCATTCATTCATTCATTCATTCATTCATTCATTCAATTTTTATGCCGCCCTTCTCCTTAGACTCAGGGCGGCTTACAACATGTTAGCAATAGCACTTTTTTAACAGAGCTAGGCTATTGCCCCCACAATCCGGGTCCTCATTTTACCCACCTCGGAAGGATGGAAGGAAGAAACTGTTACTCTGCTTGGTCCACCCATGAATAGCTTAGCCAGTCTGCCTGTGAGTTGCAGTGCCCCGATATGTGGTCTATGGTCAATGATAGAAGATGTCTTTCTGCCCACAGACTCAGTCTTCTGCTTGGAGAGATTTGGATCACGTGCCCCCCTGACGATTGATGTGAGCCTTTGTCGATGTATTGTCTGTCAAAACAGGACGTTGTGTTCTGTGATGATGTGTAGGAAATGTTTTAGAGCCAGGTGGACCACCTTCAACTCCAACCATTTGATTGAGTGGGAGACTTCATGAGAGGACCATTGACCTTGAGCCATTGCTCCCTGGACATGGGCTCCCCATCCTGTCATGCTGGCATCCATGGTGTTGTGGTTGGCTCTGGGCTATCTCCTGCCCCAAGGACTGTGGGGGTGGATGGGGGTGAATCTTCGCAGTGTCAGAGGCTAGTGTTACTGCCGTCTGCTGCTGACAGAGACACAGGGAGTGAATGTGAACTGGGATCCTCAGAGGGGGGCCTGGCAGACAGCCAATTAGGGAGCAATTCATCCTCCTCCTTATCTTCGCTGGACTCAGATGAAGAAGAATTCATTGACGTACACAGCCGCAGGGCAATGAATAGAAAAGAGCAGCTACGTAGGTATTACAAGAGATAAGAGAGTTCACCTGTTGTTGGGTGTGGTTCAACTAATTAGGGCTGCTGTTAAATGGGCAGCAGCCGGCCTCTGAGTGTGGAATATTATCTATTTGGAGAAAGAGGAAGTGGCTTTCGTCTCAAGGATTCTCTTTGCATCGTTCCCAGGACTTTGAAACTAAACCATAGTCAAGTGTGTGAGTTGCCAACGGTTGAAGAAGGGTAGTTATGATGTTTTCACAGCTGCTTGCTAATTGCTTTGTTTTTTTATTGCTTTTCATTGCCTTTAGGTCTGTTGCTTTGAAAGTGTGCCCTTTGACTGCAAAAAGGGTGTTTTGCTTTTCTTTTATTTTTGATAAAAACTGTGTTCTTGAATTTTCAAGTGTGTGTGTTTGAATTCATACCTTTGCACCTAATTTGGGGCTCGTGCCGTTGAGCCCGGCAGAAGACATGGTAACCACTATTCTGTGCTGCTTCTACAGCAGCCTTGGCCCAGATCCTCTGTAACGCCCTGTGGTGTCTCTCCTCTGCCTACTCTGTGGCCTTTGATGACTCTTTGCGAGACCCATGTGACTGGGAAGGTTCTGACTGGGAGGGGGACGGATCTGTTGAGGATCGGGACACTCCCTATTCTTCTTTCATTTATTTATTTCCCCTCTTTGGAGCTGGGGTGTGGCTCCTTCCCCTGAGATGGCTCCAAGATGGATGCATTCAGTGAGTCCATGTGGAAGTACTAAAATGGCCATCTCCTGTGATTCCACATGGTCCAATGCCGGCCAATCTGCAGGTCGATTAAGCCTCTGTCGTTTCACTCAGCCCATATCTCCTTTTCCCCTCCTTTTCCTTTTAGCGTGCAGTTTCCTGATTGGTTCAGTGACCTGTGGGAATATGCTGGCTCTTCTGCATCCAAGATGCACTGGCGATGCTAGGGCTCACGTCTGAACCTTTCTCTGCGGCCGGCTCTGGTAATCAATTGTGTGCCACAAGAGACTCCAATGGTGCCTACTGCTGAGGAGCTGCCCAGGAGGGGGGATTGTGACTTGCCGGCAGGGCCCAAGGGAGGTCTACTGGAGAGGTCTGGTCTTTTCCGGTCAGTCATGTGCTGCTGTGCTGCATAGAGCCATATGAGTTAAACAAAGACTGCGTAGAGCCATATGAGTTAAACAAAGACTGTGGCTCTTCAGCTGGTAGGAGGGGGCAAAACACTTCCAGCCGACCACATGGCTGCTCTGCCATCTAGATTACTATTAGTTTTGCCGCGCGATGCAAATTGAGTTTAGCAGTGCCTATGGCACTTTAAAAGGCTATTTGGGGCTGGGGCAGGATTCCCATAGCTGAGCACTTGCATGATAACCAGTTGAGATTGTCGAGTTCTCCTCCCTCCAGAATCTTGGCCACAGTGTAGCTGTGAGATGGAATTCCCAGCTCTGAAGTGTTGGTGAACTAGGCCTGATAAGTGCTGTTGACTAAAAGGGGATGAAGCTAATTTTAAAATTAATTAAGAAATTTGTAAAATTTTGAAAAATTAGGAAAGGTTAACACTAGATAGGAATTTATCTAGGATCAAGAAAGGTTAAAACAGATTAGAATTTTTTAAAAAAGAATAAAATCTACTGTCTGTAATCTCAGGAAGGAGTTCAGCCATGTATCCTCTTGAAGGATAGAGTCAGATCTGGGGTCTTAAGGCGGATCCAAGCAAGTATTTAAATTGACTGACTCGATCCTCAAGTTGATATAAGGAACTCCATAGTGAAGGCTGGTTCCACCGCAGGATGGAGAACCTATATACAGTTACTAATTTGGCTGTGCTCTATGCCTGTCATTCAGTAGATGATCTGTAAGTAATTCAAAGAGCAGTCTGCAGAAGACTCATTTTTCTGTCATGGAAGAAAGTAAGTGTAAAGTCTTTTTATAATTATCACCAAGCGGTTTTTTTAGCAGGACAGAAATATCTCTTTTTTTCACTCCACACATCACTATTTCTGTACAGTTTAAAGATCACAAGGCAATATGGAAAAAAATTCAACAAAGCAACTGGCAATTCAACAAAGCAATGATTATTTTTTATGTATCTTGACAGAGACAGGCTTAATTCTTCTACTACATCCCACCTTATTAGCTTCCTTAGTAAGTTAAATATGTCACAATAATCAATTTCCCCCTCCATCCTCCAAGATGCATAGTTTGAAAGGATGTATTCATCTCAGGGGGAAAAAGGAAAAAGAAAAAAAGGTATTTTCAGAAAACCTTATAAATAGTTAACTCACATGGAGCATGACACATCAGAAACAGAGACCTATTCTATTCTATTCTACTCTATTCAGATGTTGATTCCATAATCTGAAAAATTGAAATCAGCAACAGGTACATACATCCTTTCCTGCTATGTCTATGCTGTGATGCAAGTGTTAAAGAAGTGAGGATGAGTTTGAGTTAAGCTTGTAATTAATTCTTAGTGGAACCTGTTCCACATTAAGGAAAAAATGTTGGAACGGTATGTGTTGTATCTTGCATTGCTAGAGGAAAGGTGGAATATATATCCAAGGAATTTAATCTTAATCTGACACAAACTACATAAGAATATTCAGTTTTTATTTAAGCATTTTAAAAATCTAAATATGTGAGTGCTTTTAGAAATATATGGCTCCAAGATTCACACCTAATTTCATCAAATAGTGATAAATTGGGTTGTGTGCTGACTCCCAACTTCAGGCCTCCAAATAATTTTCTCCAAAATTGCTGCAACAGTTCTAATAGAAGGCCAGAAAAGTTAATAAAAAACCTCACACTTAATGTCATCGCTTTAAGAACATGAAATGTATCACAACTTACAGCACAGCAATTTTATTTATGAAGAAAATTTAGGTATAATTTCTCTTAATTAAACATAAATTACCACAGTAGCCAGTTGCAGAATGCAGCACAAAACAAAATCGAAAACATGCTCCTTTGTGGCAACCAGAAAAAAAGTGAGCAGACTAATTGACAAATAAAAAACAAACCAAAAAAAATCAAGAAACCAAGGGATGGGGGGAAATATTGTTGAGACATGGTAAATAGGACAAAGGCCATAACAATTCTACTTTGTAAAACAGAAGAAAGAACTATGTTTCTAAAGAAAAAACCCTCTAAAATCAATATCCTGTAATGCAATTAACATTATTTTCATTCATCATTTTTAAAGCAATTACAGTGATCCCTCGAGTATCGCGAGGGTTATGTTCCAAGACCCCTCGCGATACTCGATTTTTCGCAATATAGTGGTGCGGAAGTAAAAACACCATCTGCGCATGCGCGCCCTTTTTCCATGGCCGCGCATGCGCAGATGGTGTTTTTACTTCCGCACCTGGGAAGACCCAGGGAAGGTTCCTTCCGCCGCCCAGCAGCTGATCTGCTCGGCAGCGCCGCAGCAGCGAGGAGCCGAAGATCGGGGTTTCCCCGCCGCCCACGCAAAGGGGAAATCCCGATCTTCGGCTCCTCGCTGCTGCCGCGCCCGCCGCTTGTCCGCCCGCCGCTTGTCCACCGCCTGCCTGCCCGCCGCCTGCCCGCCGCTTGTCCGCCCGCCGCTTGTCCGCCGCCTGCCTGCCCGCCGCTTGTCCGCCCGCCGCTTGTCCGCCGCCTGCCTGCCCGCCCGCCGCTTGTCCGCCCGCTGCTTGTCCGCCGCCTGCCTGCCCGCCGCTCGGTGCACGAAAGAGGGAAAGTGAGAAAAAGAGGGAGAGCAAGAGGGGGAGAGATAGAGAAAGAGAGAGAGAGAGAAGGAAAGAAAGAAAGAAATGAGAAAGGAAGGAAGAGAGTGAGAGAGAGGAAGAAAGAGAGAGAGAGAAGAGTGGAGTATTTTTTAATTAATATTTTCTGAAAAATTGCGATATAGCGTTTCGCGAAGATCGAGATCGCGAAAATCGAGGGATCACTGTACTCTTTTTAGAGCTTCCTCCTTTTTCTTACAAACTGCTTTTCTGCCACAAGTTGGGAGGAACAACAGATTCGGGCCTGATGCCATTACAGATAACATGAGTGATAAGAAGAATGGAGGGAAAAAAGAACATGCAAGGAAAGGAGTGTATCTTACCCCCGTGTCACACATTCTGGAAAGGAAAAGCAAAAAAAGAAGTGGATGACAGTGTGACATAGTGACTCAGATGTTGGATTGTAACAAGAGATAGCCAGGTTTAACTGCCTTTCGTAAGCTCCTTAAAACCCACCTCTGTGGTCAGGCTTGGGAGAACTAAACTACCCTTTTCCCCCTAGGCCTATATAATTTATGCATGGTATGTTTGTGTGTATGTCTGGTTTTAAATAAGGGTTTTTAATTATTTTAAACATTAGATTTGTTATATGCTGTTTACTACTGTTGTTAGCCGCCCCGAGTCTACGGAGAGGGGCGGCATACAAATCTAATAAATAAAAATAAATAAATAAGTAAATGCCCACCCAATCATGAAATTCACCAGTCACGCTACGATAATTCTTATTTCTTAGGCCAGTGATGGCAAATCTATGGCATGTGTGCCACAGGTGGCACGCGGAGCTATATCTGGGGGCACATGAGGCGTTGCCCTATATGTCAGCTTCAGCGCACATGTGGATGCTGACCAGCTGATTTTTGGCCTTCTTTTTGGCCATTTTTCACCATTCCCAGGGTTCAGGAAAGCCTCCTGAACCCTGGGACAGTGAAAAATAATCCAATGGGTCTACCGGAACCCCAGAGGCTTCAGTGAGGCCTGTGCACATGGGCGGTGTGTGTGTGTGTGTGAGTGCAGAGGGATGCAGGGAAGGAAGCACACATGCACAGAGGGGAAGTTGCATTATGGGTGTGGGCACGCGCATGCACACTATTTCACACATGTGCACTCTTTTGTCACCCGAGGGAAAAAAGGTTCGCTATCACTGTCTTAGGCCAACCTACAAAGTTGCTGAGAGAGTAAAACATATTTCCCCACCATATTTATATCCTACATGAAAGGCAGGATATAAATTAAATAATCACACAGCTGTAACAGCTGTCAGGATGTTGCTAAGAACAGATAGCCCTGAGGGAATACAGTGCAAAACAGAAAATGTTACTCATTCATTACGCCCTTATTACTTTTTTAAGCAATACCACACAGCTGCCAGGTTCACATTACATTGGAAGGCTTTTCATAATATAGTTTCATCTTTTGGCTTGAGAAGTTTTGAACTACTACTGCCTAAAAGGAGCATATGCCACCTAACATAAGATAGATAAACACTATTGAACAGCATCAAAAAAGAAAATAAACGTTTGTATTTCAGAATGTACAATACAAATGGCTGTAATAATATAGTTGGAAATGCAACTTCAAACAAGCACTGCAAATCTTTATTATGTTATGCCCTTAAACCAAAGATAAATATTTGACTTCCAAATGTCTCTCAGAAGCAAATCTTTAATAAAGCATATGTTCTGAATTTAAGCCCAAGTACTAATAGATTACAAATTTTCAGGTAAATTTTTTGAAAAAAAATATTTACACTGGCTTAATTCCAAACCATAAGAGTTGCTTATAGTTTGCTTACAATTTGTACATAACTGTAATGTGTTAGGGTTGGCCATCCAAATATAAGCTGAAGGAAGCAAGCATATCCTTTAACATAAAACTATTATTTAAACTAGTGTTTAAATAATAGTGTTTACAATGTTTCGTTGTTATAAAATATGGATATGAGGTATTTCCTGAAATGGTACAGGGCCATGATGGTGAATACATGGCATGCATGCCATATTGGTGGGCACACAAGCTCAGCTGAATTTTGGGCCTTCTGTGAGTTGGGAAACAGGCTGTTTCCAGTCTACGGAATGGGTGGAGAAGGCCTGTTTTCTGCCTTTCTAGGAGCTTGGGGAGGGCAAAAATGGCCTTCTGCACCCTCCCTGGAGGCCCTCCAGAGGCAGAAAATGGCCTATTTGCCAACTTCCAGTTAAACCTGAAGCCTGGGGTTGTTGTTTTTGTGACCTTCCTAAGCTCCAAAACCTTTCTAGGAGCCCGGGGAGGGTGAAAATGCCCTCCTCCCACACATTCCGTTTGCCGACTTCCAATTGGACTAGAAATTCCACTTTTTTGCTCTCCCCAAGCTTTAGAGCCTTTCTTGGAGCCTGGGGAGGGTGAAAAAGGCCTCCCCACAAGAGGCCAGAAATGACCCATTTCCCAACTTGGGCCCCTTTCCCAACCATGCTCCTAGAAAGGCTCTAAAGCCTGGAGAGAGCAAAAAACAGGCGTGCCATTGTGTTCTGGGAGCCATGTGTGCATGTGCAAGGGGCCACATGGAATTATGTTGGGGGCACGCATGTGTGCAACCCCCCCCCCCCCGCACTCTTCCTTTTAGCACGCAAACCAAAAAACATTTGCCGACACTGGTATAGGGTCTCCTGCTTGAGCAGGGAATTGGAGTGGAAGAACTTCAAGATTTCCTTCCAGCTCTATTCCGATTGATTGAATCTCTCTTCATTTAAGAAGAAAATATTTAGCCCAGGATTCATTTTCATATACGGTACTGAATCAATATCCAAGATGGTAAAGATAAGTGGAACACATAGATTTAGTTTAAAATGGTTGGGAAAATGTGACCATTCTAGACCAAGCCAAGTCCAAAAAGTGCCAGGGAATTTCTGGAAGCCTTGCAATTGACAATTCTCAAGATCATCCTTTGTTCAGTACCTGCCCAGAAGCTGGCGGGAGTAACAGACACGTTGGCAGAAGAAGACTGGTCAACATGATGGATTTGTGGGTGTGAGAACAAGGGAATGAACTTTAAACTGGGTGGAAAAATCCTCATAGCTTTAGATTCGGATTTCTCCCAGATGTGCCAACTACTAAGAAATTGGAACTTTGAAGAATACTTTGCCTCGGACTCTGATTTAATTTTCGATACTATTTGGAACCCTGACAGGTGAATGTAGCATGAATGAAAGCAATTAATAGAGTTAGAAGGGCCTTGGAAGTTCAACTCCCTGCTCAAGAAGACCCTATATTTCAGAAAAATGGTTGCCCAATCTCTTCTTAAAAACCTCCAGTTTTGGAGCACCCATAACTTCTGAAGGCAAACTGATTAATTGTTCTGATTAATTCATTCCACTGATTAATTTGTATGGGGCATTCCTGTTAGATGGAGATATGAGAAGGGAGGCATGGTGATTTGGAGTGGGGATGCATTTTAGCTTGAAAGGAGAGGTTGAGGATGGGGATTTAAGAAACCAGAGGGATGAATAGGATGGGGTGCATCATAGCAGTGTTGGATATGAAGAGATATAATGGTTGGGAGACAGAGAGAGCCATGCAAAGGGAACACAATTCCAATGTTTTAACCTGTTTCATGCTCTGGCCCCCTGGGCTGAACCTATTTACCTGCTCAGCTGAACAACGGCGGCCCAGGTTTTGGGCTATTGCTTTTAAACGCCAGGTTAATAAGGCTCCCCTTATTTACTGACTTGATCATCACAGAGAAGGCTGATTTGGTTGGCATTAGGTTCCTGCTATAAAAAATCCTTATTTTTATCATGTGACTGTGAATTGATGCAAAAGTCCTGTAACTAACTTTGGTCACAGGTCATAACTCCCTTCCCTTTGTTTTATTGTAATTTTGAATAATTGCCAAATGGTTGTAAATTGAGGAACCATCCTTACTTTGCCTCCTCCCCATCTTTAAAATAATAATAATAATAATAATAATAATAATAATAATAATAATAATAATAATAATAATAAAATCTATTTTAGACTATTTTATATTATGCTATATAGTTGAAAATTAAATGGCAGAAGTGAAGGGTTTTTAGACCTACCTGCAACATTCAGCTTTTCAGCTGTTCCCGAACTAGGAATTGCAGTGGTGGTACTATTTGTGGAATTTGCACCTGTGCCATTGATTACAAGGTTCTCAACCTTAGACTCAAGCTTCCCAATACGTTGCAATATATTATCTAGTAAGACCGCAAGAGTTTTCTTCAAATCTAAATCAGGAGAGGAAAGGAAACCAATTAGTATTACAAAAAAACACATAAACAAATAGCTAATCAATATTTCCATTGGTTCAAAGCAAAGATGCAATATATCATTGAAGCAAATTATTAGAAGTTCTCAATTCACTTTATTTGCTTAAGTAATGTAAGGATAAAGATATACCATGTGCACACAGCATTAGCATTTAGGGCAACCCATGTGAATGTATCGTGACAAAAATCATAACTTTGCTATTTGAAATGGAACCAAATATAATACCGTTTCTTACTATATATTTGAACACCAAACCTTTTATCATGCTAACTGCAGTGATTGTTTTCATTCTACTGTATAGAAAGGCCAAAATATGTGTGTAAGAGGGATGTCTACGGAGAGGGGCGGCATACAAATTTAATTAATTAATTAATTAATAATAATAATAATAATAATAATAATGTGCAAAGTTTTTGGAGGAGGTTTTTCAGAATGTTCAGGAGTATCTATGAAGCATTTCTTTTCTAATAATTAAAAACATCTCCTTATTTTTAATGCATGTGGTTGCTTTACACAGTTTTCAGCTATCTCTAAACGTGCATCAACTTTGCTTGGCTTTCTTCAAAGCAAAGTAAAGGTAAGCTAAAAATATAGAAGACGCAGCTGCTTTCATAATTCAAAAGGGCTTTATTTATGCTCTCATAATAATGATGAACATCTTTCAAAGGCTTTACACAGCCCTAGGAGGCAAGTTATTTCATATGTCTCTGAACATAAAACGTTTATTAATCACATTTTTAACTCATTTATTTTCAAGTGAACTACCGGTTTGTGAGCCATTAATTGTCTCTAGCAATTAAATTGAAAGAAATTCAGTGGATAGTAATACAGGTGGCCATTTAACCGATCACTCATATACAACTGTTCAAATTTGTGATGGTGCTGAATGTGTGTCAGTTAAAATGGTCCTTGAAATTCCATTCCTCACAGTAATCCTGTAGAAACATGATTGCAATCTGGGTGCTCAGCATTTGGCTCAGATTTACCAACTGCTACAGCATCCCGTGTAATTGCGATTTGGGTCCTTCCCTTTCTCACAAGCAAAGTCAATGGGGAAGTCAACATAAACTTGGAAAATGTAATAACATGAGGTCTCTTTACAACGCGCAGGGTCCCTGCTTAATGACGGTAACCTGAGACTTGCCAGAACTGCCACCACTAAGCAGCTGGGTCAAACAACATTGTGTTTTATGTATCATTTAGTAGCAATTATTGCTGTTAAGTGAGGGTTACCTGTACAATGCCACTGTGCATAACAATAACAGGGGTGATGGCAATGGTAGAAATCATATGTCTGACTTTTTTTAACCTTTTGACAAAAATGACTTCAAATGATTTTTTTCCCCTGCAGAAACTCCAGTGTTGACAATAAATGCAATTTCCCAAAGGAGATTTTTCTAACAAGCAAAATTTCTTGCTTCCTTGTTACTGAAAACTTCTGCAGAACCAACAGTCTGACAATTATAGCTAACAAAATTATAGCTAAAGAAACCACAAGGCAAATGAAGTTA
Organism: Erythrolamprus reginae; assembly: GCF_031021105.1. NCBI lineage: Eukaryota > Metazoa > Chordata > Lepidosauria > Squamata > Dipsadidae > Erythrolamprus > Erythrolamprus reginae. The sequence goes on along the minus strand of NC_091950.1, from coordinate 166,247,846 downwards.
AAATTTAGATGGGGTGTCATTTTCAATAATATATTTGGTTTCCCTTGCTGTACAGAATTAAGGCACAAAACCTTTGCTTTCAGAACAGCTTTTAGCATCTACTATCTAACTGAAATTTCTTTTCAGGCTCAAAAAGAATAAATTATGGATCCTTGTGAAGAGAAATGTGGCACATCAATAGACATTACATATATTCTCTCCAAGGACAAGTTAGCGCAAATTCTGGCCAATCTGCAATATTTAGCAGAATGTAAGTCTTGGTACATGGTGTCATTGAGGTTCTACCATGCCTTACAAAACAAGCACTAATGTTACACGGATAACAAAAGCAGTGCAACAGGCCTGCTTCTACGGATGGTGACCTCCACCTTTTCAAGCAAATGCATACACAATGGTCACAGAAACTTGTCAGAAAAAGACACAAAAGGGAAAAGCAACAATTGGGCACTTGTTCTAAAGCCCTGACCTGCAGGCAGGTCTATTCAGGGATGTTGCAAATAAGAAAGATTTCATGATGATAAGATGGGATAGAGGGGGAAAAAAGAACAGTTGTTGAGAGAAAACAAGGGAAAACCACTAAGTTTTAAAAATAATTGGCAAAATAAGCAGAAAGGTTAGAAAGTAAAAACCAATAGCAAAAGGAACACAAATTTATATAAATCAGCACTGATCCCATTTAGGAGCCAGAAAGCATTTTTTTCCAAGTTGGACTATAAATAATCATGGGTCAGCATAATTCTTCTTCTTGTTCCAATACAGGAGGAGGAAATAAGTTTGCATCTTTATTCAAAATTATCTTAAGCCAGGGGTCGACAAAGTTGTTCAGAATCTAGGAGCCAGCCAAAAAATTTAGGAGCCAGAATTTTTTTTAAGCAAACTTGGTTTTTTGCCGAGTCTCCACCTGACATCGCTTTCACCCCCTCTGTCTCCTCCTTCCTCTCTCATCTCTTTCCTTCCTCTCCCTCCCTTTCTCTCTTTCCTTTCTCTCCCTTTCTGTCTATCCTTTCTATCTCTCACCCCTTCTCCCTCTTTCATTCCCTTTCTCTCCCTCCCTTTCTCTCTCATTCCTTTCTCTCCCTCTTTCCTTCCTATCTCTCTTTCTTTTTCTCCCTCCTTCATATCTTCTTTCTCTCCCCCTTCCTCCCTCTTTCCTTTCTCCCCCTCCCTTTCTCTTCCTTTTTCTCTATCCTTTCTACTTCTTACTCTTTCTTTCTCTCTCTCCCTCCTTCATTCAATTTTCTCTCCCTCCCTTTCTCTCCCTTTCTCTCTCTTTCCTTTCTCTCCCTCCCTTTCTCTTCCTTTTTCTCTATCCTTTCTACTTCTTACTCTTTCTTTCTCTCCCTCCTTCATTCAATTTTCTCTCCCCCCCTTCCTCCCTCTTTCCTTTCTCTCCCTCCCTTTCTCTTCCTTTTTCTCTATCCTTTCTACTTCTTACTCTTTCTTTCTCTCCCTCCTTCATTCAATTTTCTCTCCCCCCCTTCCTCCCTCTTTCCTTTCTCCCCCTCCCTTTCTCTTCCTTTTTCTCTATCCTTTCTGCTTCTTACTCTTTCTTTCTCTCCCTCCTTCATTCAATTTTCTCTCCCTCCCTTACTCTCTCTTTCCTTTCTCTCCCTCCCTTGTTCTCCCCTGGGGCTGCCTGTGCCTGCCCTGCACCACCCAACACGGACGGACAGCCCCCGGTCGTCGGTTCGTCGCCCCCCACCCCCCCACGGAGGGAGATCAGGCTGGCGAGGGCGGTAGAACTACGTCACCAGCCACTGGAGGGAGATCGGGCTGGCGGGGGCGGCGAATCCACCTCCCCAGCCGCGCGGAGGGAAATCCGGTAGGCGGGCGGGTGGCCGCGGCTCCCTGCGCGCCCCTGGAAAAGCGTACAGGGAACGGTGCCCGGGGCCGCTTTAGCCGCCCCCCGCTCCCCCCGCCATCTCCCCGCGACTGCCTGTGCCGCTGCAGCCGCGGCCCCCCCCCCCGCTCCCACCGCCAGTGCCCTCCCGCCGGGCCCCAAAGGACACTTGCCGATGGCGACAGGGAACCTTCAGCTGGGCGGGCGCTGCCGTGCCGGTGCCTCCGACCTCCCGGTTCCTGCTCGATGCCGCGGTTTCTGGCGCTCTCCTGCTGGGCTCCAAAGAAGGAAGGCGGGAAAAAGGCGCGAAGAATGGAGCTCTCCTTCCTGCCTGCCTTCTTTGGGACCCAGCAGGAGAGCGCCAGAAACCCCGGCATCGGGCAGGAGCGGAGAGGTCAGAGGCACCGCAGCGCCCTGCCCAGGCGGCTCTAGGCGCCAGACAACATTTTCTAGGCGCCACTGGCGACCAGGCGCCTGGGTTTGTCGAACCTTGTCTTAAGCTGAAACAGAAAATGATACTTCTTGTTCTTAGGCAGTGCTTCTCAAATTATTTTGTCGTCAGGAAGAAGTAAACATTTTGCACCCCGCAACTCTCCACAGTGACTGTAGTCCCCAAATTGCGCCCCACTGTGAGACACGTATCCTACCTGACACTTGTATCAGTAACTTCATCGCGTTCCTTGGCATTGTGTCCAGGGCAGCCTGTTCTAAAAGAAAATGTTTTGTGAGTTCAAGAAGTTTGATTGAACTCATGAGATGTTTTCCTATAGAAAGGGCTGCCCTGGCCATAACACCAAGGAATGTGATGGAGGTACCGGTACAAGTGCCAGGTAGGATACGCGTCCTACTCCCTGCGGCAAAAAAAGCATGTTCCCTGGGGTCACGCGCTTCCAGCTGGCATTGCTCTGCACCGGAATTGCATGAAGAATGTGGACCATTCTTCATGCAATACTCATACTGTATTATTGAACTATTTCAACTAAAGATTGGTCCACATTTAAAATAAGTTACAGTGATCCCCCGGTTATTGCATCCCCGACCATTGCGAACAGGCTAATTTGCGATTTTTGAACCCGGAAGTCAGAACACCATCTGCGCATGCGTGCCCTTTTTTTCTATGGGCACGCATGCGTAGATGGCGCTGGGCAGATCAGCTGCTGGGCGGCTTCCCTAGGTCTTCCCCCTCTTGGCGGGCATCAGCGAGGAGTTTCCCCACCGCCCACGCAAACTCCTCGCTGCTGCCGCTTCGCTCGGGCCGCTTCCCAGCTGAGTACTCAGCTGGGAAGCGGCCCAAGCGAACGGCTTGTCCGCAGCCTGCCTGCCCGCGGGCCCGCGGCTCGCGCGCCCTTCTCCCGCCCACACCGTTCGCTTGGGCCGCTTCCCAGCAGCTGGGAAGCAGACCGAGCGAACGGCTTGTCCGCAGCCTGCCTGCCCCCGCGCCTGCGGCTCGCGCGCCCTTCTCCCGCCCACGCCGTTCGCTCGGGCCGCTTCCCAGCTGAGTACTCAGCTGGGAAGCGGCCCGAGCGAACGGCTTGTCCGCAGCCTGCCCACGCCGTTTGCTCCCCCTCTTGCTGGCGGGAGAGCGAGAAGCCCTCCCCAGCACCCGCTCGCCCGCCCTGCCCGCCCTTCGCCCGGCCACCCGCCGTTCGCTCGCTGCTCACCCGGGTTCGGGGGGGTGCTGGCAAGCCGCCTAGCAGCCCCCCAACCCGGGTTGGGGTCCGGGGGGTGCTGGCAAGCCCCCCATGCCGGCGGCGACATTTTAAAACAGCGGCGCGGCTTTCCAATGAGTCCCGAAGACAAACGCGGAAGTTTGACGTTTGTCTTCGGGACTCATTGGAAAGCCGCGCCGCTGTTTTAAAATGTCGCCGCCGGCATGGGGGGCTTGCCAGCACCCCCCGGACCCCAACCCGGGTTGGGGGGCTGCTAGGAAGCCCCCCATGCCGGCGGCGACGTTTTAAAACAGCCGCGCCGCCCCCAATCTTCGGCTCCTCGCTAGCGCTGCGGGAGTAAAAACACCATCTGCGCATGCGCAGATGGTGTTTTTACTTCCGCAGTGCTACTTCGCGAAAACCCGCTCGTTGCGGGGGGGGTCCTGGAACGGAACCCTTGCAACGAGCGGGGGATCACTGTATCTGCTTCTAGAGTTATGGTGGCACAGTGGTTAGAATGCAGCATTGCAGGCTAATTCTGCTGACTGCCAACAGTTAAATCCACGCCAGCTTAAGATTTATTCAGCCTTCTATCCTTCCAAGGTCAGTGAAATGAAGACTCATATTGTTGGGGACAAAACACTGACATTTGTAAAACACTCAGAGAGTGCGGTAAAGTACTATGAAGTGATATATAAGTCTAGGTGCTAATGCTACTGCTATTATGTTTGTATGTCCAAGTAATTCCTAAACCAGTGATGGTGAACCTTTTTTGACAAGGACGATCCGGAGCTCTGTTATCGGCTACACAGGCCTTCAGGAAAGCCTTCTGGATACATAAGAAATGGGCCAAGATGTGAGAGGCCTGGCTGCAACTGTCCAAAGCCAAAGAAGTTCCTGAAGACCTTTGACAGCAAAAAAGAAGTGTAGGCCTAACACACAAGTAAACTTCTGGTTGTCCCATTGGGCTGTTTTTGCTATAGTGAGAGCGAAAACAGCCGAAAAGAAGGCCGAAAATCAGCTGGATGAAGCTGACATAGGGTGACGCTTTGCGTGCCTTCACATATAGCTCCGCACGTCAACTGTTGCACGTACCATCACTGTCCTAAACTCTTTTATAGATACAGAGACCAAAATAAAATATGTAGACATACCTCAAGGGTATACATAAACAGTAATTAAGCCTTGTTGTTTATAAATGCATCCTCCAACTCTTTAATACTAGAAAGAACATTATTTCAAAATTCTTCTAACATCCTCCTACACTTTCAAAACTTTGCTGAGTGCAGTGTTCATCAAAATGATTTTATCCAGGAACTCTTTCTGCTACTTGATAGACTACGGATCTTTTAAACATAATCAGAAGTTTCTCACTTGGAAATTACTTGAAGAACCTGAATCCCTAATTAGCATCTTGAAGAGATGGCAGTTTTGTAAACAATATCCTGTCAGGGTACCAAATAGCATCTAAAATTAAATCGGAGTCTGAATCAAAGTATTCCTCCAAGTCTCAATTTATTATTAGAGCCATGTTAGTACATCTGGGTGAAACCTGAATCTGAAGTCCCCAGGGTTTCCCCACCCAGTTGAAAGTTCAAGCCCTTGTCCCACACCCACAAGTTTATCATATTATCCAATCTCTAAGTGCCATGCTGGCAGATTCCACCCATCTCCTTTCTTGCAGGAGAAGAGACAATGGATGACCTTAGCTTTCTAAGAAGGAATTTGTTATGGCTACATACTAACAACCTCATAGTATCGCCCTCTCCCATTTTCCTACAATAGAAAATGCATAATAGAATAGTATATAGTGTGGCAGGCCAAAGAATCCAAATCAAATGATTTCAGCCTGACATATCCAGTGAAATCTAATTTTACTATACTTCAATGCAACAGATTTCTCCTGCAGCAGAGCATGTTTCCACTGCAGTTTGCTTCACAACTTCATTACACGAACGTTGTCTGCACCATTTTATATAGTGACATCATGGAAATGATGTGTACTGACTTAAATAAATCCATGTAATGCCCTACTCTCCAATTCTTATCTCAATAATGGATAAGCCCTTCTACTATTTACTGAATGCCATTAATTTCCTTTTTTTATTGCACATACTTTACTTTAGTACTATCCATAATGTGTGAAATGAAAGCTTCTTATATATTATAAAGTCCATCACTGGCTTATTTCAAAGTTCCTAAGGATAATCAGACAGAATTTGGATGCAGAGGTCATTGCTTATAATACAAATGTTCTATTAATTTCCTGCTTGGGAACTATCCTTTGACATCTGGTTGAAGTCTGTCAGCCCTTTAACATAGGCCTTGTCAGGAAACAGGGACATTAGAATTCCAGAATTCTACTTTACTGAAATAAGCCATAAAACAGGTAACCTTGACTTACAACTATTCGTTTAGTCACCATCTGAAGTTACAATGGCACTCAAAAAATGTCTGACAACCGCTGTAGTATTTCCATGGTGACATGATCAAAATTCAGTTGCTTGGCACTAGCACATATATATGACGGTTACAATGTCCCAAGGTCATGTGATCACCTTTTGCCACCTGACAAGTCAAGGGATAAACAGATTAACTTAACAACCATGTTACTAACCTAACAACTGCAGTTATTCACTTAACAACGATGGCAAAAAAGATTGTAAATTGGGGCAAAACTCACTCGGAAACTGTCTTGCTTAGCAACAAAATGTTTGGGCTCACGGTGGTTTGTAAAAATTTTAAGGCCTAACAATAAAGTGGCATGATCTTATATTTCTTTCTTACACTTTCTTCTTTTCTTGAGTTACACTCATGTATACTAGTAATCATCATGTAATTTCTTTAAGGTCATCTTTGTGGTTCACTACAGATTCTAAATGCTGTATTAAGTAGGTCTTCAGGTTTTGATTTAAAAAAATGTTCTACCTTTTTTCCCACGTGTAACTCAAGATGGGAAATAGTACCATACTATATTAAATAAGTCTTTAAAATGGACTATCACCCACTGAACTGGAACCATGATGCCATTGTAATGTCACCAGCGGGACAATCTTGACCAAATTGGGAGGAACTTACCTCTGATTCTAACAGCTTCTTAATATATCTGGTTAATACTGGCATAATTATGTGAGGCAATGTGTCCTAACACTCAGGAAAAAAGAATTTTTCATCTTTTATTTATTTGTGGAGATTATTCCTATAAATGTTTAGGCTCTGCATGAAACAATGGGAAATGTCACTCGAGATTTAGAGCATGGTATACAGTAAAACAAATGCCATTGCAACTAGCCTTCCAATTCAACAAATTTCAAAGAGATGGTAAAAATTCTGCCCTGCCTCTAGGCAGAGTGGGACTGATTATGGATTAACAAACTAAACTTAAACTTAATATTAATGCTAACATCAGATAAGCTACCTATGTCACTTCCTGAAAAAAGCAGATAGAGCTAGCCAGAGTCACTTGACAATGAGCAATTGGCAGCATGTGAATGAATGAATGACTCAAAGATCCTTATAAAAATCCATTCTAGGTGGGTCTCCATTGAAAAAAATTCAAAGGCAGAGCAAAAAGCACCCATTTCCCAATCTAGAAATCTTCCAGGATTGTGAACTTCAACTCCCAGGATTCCATAGCCAGAATGATCACTATGGAGAATTGTGAGAGTTAAAGTCCATACAGGGACCTTGTGAAGGTGGAAACCCCCTGGCACAGAACATTACCTGATGTCTATGGAGATTCTCAGTCATCCAGGTCGTGGTTGTCCCCAAAATGCTTTTTCAAGAGGCAACTGGACTTCTTTAAAGACATTTCACTTCTCATCCAAGAAGAAGAGAGCTGACGAAGCTTCTTCGATGAGAAGCAAAATGTCTTCAACGAAAAACCAGAAAGTCCAGTTGCCTTTTGAAAAAGCATCTTTGGGACAACGTTAGCTGACATGTGCTTTGCAGAAGATGTAATCTGAGTTTGGATCAACATTATCTTTCAACTGTTATGAAACCAAAGCGTAGGCGCTAGATTTTACTGTTAAAGCTATGAACAAGTCTGAGACCAACGTATCTGAAAGAAAGATTACAATCGTCTGGAGAAGCAGAACCAAAATACATATTTATGATGTCAAATCCTATATTTGAAAGAGGGACTTTACACAGAAAGTATGTACTGTGTATTATCTTTCTCTTAAATGTCATTCTTACTTAAAAAACTGTACAGTATTGCTTTAACCAAGATTTTACAGTATACAGGTAGTACTTGAGGCATGACCATAATTGAGCCCATAAGTAAGGCAGTTATTAAGTTACCATTGCTACATTTTACAATCTTTCTTGCCATGGTTGTTAGGTGAATCATTGCAATTGTTAGGTTAGTAACATGGTTGACAAGTGAATTTGGCTTCCCTATTGGCTTGTGAATTTGGCTTGTCTGGTCACAAAAGGTGATCATATGACCCCAAGATACTGCAATTGTCATAAATATGAGCTAGTTGCCAAGCATACAAATTTTGATGATGTCACCATGGGGATGAAAGTCACTTTTTTCTGTATCGTAACTTTGAATGGTCACTAAATGAATGGTTGTAAATACAGGAGTATCTGTAATTAGGGAAGGTCAGTATAGTATAAACATTTGCTTTCTGAAAATAATTTATATGATTTTTTTTTAAAGCAGCAGTTCTTTGGTCAAAATTAAATCTTAATTTTTTTTTTAACATAGTGGAAAGGCTGAGCTCATAGTGCTCGCTGCCAGTTTTTAAATATAAGTCTCCTAAACTTTGAAATTTCTTTATAAAAATAGCAAACAAATGAAACATCATATCCACAAGAATCTGCAAGATTCTTCTTTCCTGTTATGGACAACCACTTAAACCAACATTTAAGGAATTGGGGATAAATTTGTCTCCTCTTACTGATAATTCTCTAAAATAAGTTGGTTACTGTCTAAATCTTGGGCATTTACTAGCTTGTACAATTTCTTTCCCCTTGCTTTTAATTGCATACCATTTATCCCTGAACAAAGAGATATAATTACTTCAACACACAATTTTCTTTAATTTCAAAAGTCTAAAATCAAACTTGGGGAAATCTTGTGTATACGTTATAAATATAAACAGCTGCTAAGAGCTACAATGATGTGAATGCACTATTCAGGCTGTTGTAAACATCCATAATCCAAAGGACGAAAACCAATGCCACATCCAGAAAGAGTAAAATTCTTGTTAGCTTTGAGGGGCAACTTTAACATTTAAAATTCCTAAGAATCTGCTATATTTGCTCTGGTTACAGCTATTCTATTTTTTTCAGACTGAAGGAGATGTGTAAGAAATGAATAGTTGAATCGTGTTTTTCCTTTAGCAAAATACCCTTGAGATCCAACCAGGTTCTCGCCTCTCCCGATATATATATACTGTATATTAAAATTGTCTGGGAAATTGGATGCCATTACTTATTTATATTCTGAAAGCCTGCTTACAAAACAAGAGTGAAGCTGCCTCTGCACCAAATATGAAAAGTTGGATACTGCTTCTTGCAAATTTTAGTTAAAATGGTTTTAGTTATAATAACAGTAAATGACTTCACGGAATTTTGGGAAATATCTATCCCTATTGTTTTTACTAAATGAAATTTTAAATGTATTAAAATTAATGCATTGTAGCACTTTTTGTTAAGGACTAAATGAAGTAGGAGACCCTCAACTTGAATCTCCTTTGAAAGCTCCTTTTGATTGGGCAGATGATAAACATAGTAGCCAAATGGCCCTTTACACAACCTTGGCTCATGTGCCAGTTCCAGAGGTATCTGCAACAAAAGGCCTTAGTCACAGTTTAAATCCATGTCTTCATTGCCCAGCTGGACCACTGCTCCCCATGGGACAGCCTTTGAGGACCATCAGGGAGTTCAAGTTGTTTTAAAATGCAGTGTCCCACTTATAAGCTAACATATATTGGGCTTGTTTTTATCAAGTATCCAGGTCTAGGTTAATTTCTATGACCACACTATTCTACTAGAATCAGCCCAATTGATAACGATTGCTGGTTTAATCCCATTTTCTTAAAATTGGGGATTTTGTGTAAGGCTACATGTTATTGATATACAAGCAATTATTAACATATACATATGCTCATGGTAATACTTCATTAAGTTATAATGTAAATAATTTAAGTAATATAATTTAAAACAGAGGAGATGGGTGTTCCTGTGTACTCTAGAGAAACCTTTTATGTGTCTGGTTGGTTTAGCAATAGCACTATCACTTAGACTTATATATTGTATCACAGTACTTCACTCTGTAAGCGGTTTACAGAGTCAGCATATCGCCCTCAACAATCTGGGGCCTCATTTTACTTTCATTTGACCTTGAAATGACGGATGGCTGAGTCAACCTTCAGTTGGTGAGAACTGAAGTACTGCAGTGAGCTTGCAGTACTGCAGTACTATCACCGGGCCACCATTCATTCATTCATTCATTCATTCATTCATTCATTCATTCATTCATTCATTCATTCATTCATTATTTGATTTGATTTGATTTGATTTGTATGCCGCCCCTCTCCGGAGACTCGGGGCAGCTAACAGCAATAATAAGACAGCAGTATAACAATAATCCAATACTAAAAACAATTAAAACCCATTATAATAAAAAACCAAACATACATACAGACATACCATGCATAAAATTGTAAAGGCCTAGGGGGAAAGGGTATCTCAATTCCCCCATGCCTGGCAGCAGAGGTGGATTTTAAGTAGCTTACAAAAGGCAAGGAGGGTGGGGGCAATTCTAATCTTTGGGGGGAGTTGGTTCCAGAGGGCCGGGGCCGCCACAGAGAAGGCTCTTCCCTGGGTCCCGCCAAACGGCATTGTTTAGTTGACGGGACCCGGAGAAGACCCACTCTGTGGGACCTAACTGGTCGCTGGGATTCGTGCAGCAGAAGGCGGTCCCTGAGATAATCTGGTCCAGTGCCATGAAGGTTTACAAAATTTTATTTTATTTATTTATTTATTTTGTCAAGTAGGTATTGGTAGCATACAAAGAAATAACACTGTTTATATACATGATATTGGTACTAATAAGAGAGAAATCTGGGACAGGGTAGGACAGGTAGGCATGCTGGTGCACTTATGCACAATTCTTTCCTGTTATGGACAACCACCTTTTTTGGTAAAAGTTCTGGAAACAAGTTGTAAAAGGATATATTGTTCATTTTTGTAAATGAAGGGAGGAAGTTCTAAACCCCAGCTATAATGGGCTAATGAGGTGACTGGCCAGATGATACTGAATAAGGCATGAAATATTAGTTTCAGTGTAGAAATCTACGCAAACCTACTCACCATATGCAGTCATTGTCCCAACATAAGGTCCATCCACTACATTTCTATTTTCTTCCGCTAATGCTTTTATGTATCTTTTACTGAGATCCAGTATTTGTTCACGAAGCACTGAACTGCTTTCATGCTGAGTCTTCTGTTGAATAGTAAAATGCAGGAGCATCATTCCCCAAATAAAGCCAAAAGTCACCAGAAAGAAGCCAAGTTTCTGAGAGGACAATTTCCATGGAGTGAAGAGTGCCATGGCTGTTGAAACACTTCTGGAGTCCCTTGGAAAGATTTTGCAGCTCAAACTCACAGTGCAGGCCACACAAATCACAATTTTGAAGTTACAGATTCTGGCTTCTTAGTCAGCATGCTTTCTCCGTTCAATTCCATCCTGCTGCTAAAAGAAAAAAGGAACAGTGATTTCCTCCCCAGCTGGTTTTATATTTACTTATTTAACTCTACCTCTGAGTAGCATAATATATTTCCTCAGTGAATTGGCAACTTCCTATTTTATGACATGAGTAAAAATATCACAGTCAAGACCATATTTGGAACAGCATCAAAAGGTGTGTGTCACTAAATGTAGAATCTTATTTAACTCTACCTCTTTCAAGAACTTGAAATCAATTTAACAATATTTTCAGTTTTCATTTTTACAGACAGCTTTTTCACATGATAGCAACACAGTGGCATATTTTTAGGCGGATATGACTGCAAAGCATTCAATTTAATTTCAGTTTCATTATAAAGTCTGAAGTTTTGTTAAGAACAATGGCATATCAAAAAATGTATTCAGCATATCTTTCAAAAGGAAAAACAATTAGAATTTTTTTAAAAAGAGCTTTCCTTAATATCCTTTCTTAAATTTCAGTTTTTGAATATTTAAAAATCTCATTGACACTTCTCTAAAAATAACTTTGGAATGAATCTTGAATTTTCTCCAATTTATGTAATCTTGTTCGAAACTTCACTTTATAGATTGAATTAGACTCCTGAAGTGTAAAATAAATTTACATAATCTACCTACATTCCAGGGAAATTATACATTCATATCATAAATGTAAATAGCTACAATGGTCTGTAAAGGAGTCATTTGGGTATATTTTTTTATTTAAATGAATTCATATGGCTATCCAGCTCATAAAGCATCTCTGGGTGGACCTATAAGTCATAATATGTATGGCTAAAAAAAGACTTGGCAGTATTCAGGTACACTACAAGTTGAACGAACAGAATTTTGATTAACAAGAAAATTATCTAAACTATCTAAAATTAAGAATGATGATCCAGAAGAAAAAAGCTGAAGAGCCTGCCTGTTGACTTCTAAGTAAAAATTTCAGATAGTCATTGCCTTTATTCCCCTTCCTGAAATAGACCCTAGTTATCTGAAGTGCAGTCTCTCTAGCTGCCTGTTTTTCAGTTGTGTGGAGTATCCATATCAGGGGTGGGTTTCTCTCGGTTTGGAGCAGTTCGCCTGAACCAGTTGCGACCTGCTGGTGACATCATAATGACCTCACAGATCCCATTCAGGCAGTCCTGATGCCACCATCTTTTTTTAAAAAATTAATTAAATTTTAATTTAATTTAATTTTTTATTCTGAGCATGAACAGAAGCCGGGTATCCAGCACTGTGCATATGAGTGTGATCATGGTTTTGGCATTTTTTAAAAACATGGATTTTGCAGCAATGCACATGCGCCTGCAAGCTGCACCCACACGGCACTGAAGGAAGCGAACCAGTAGTGAGGTAAGTTAAAACCCACTCCTGATCCATATTATTAGGAAATTGTTGAAGACCTGGAGCTTAGAAAAAGATTAGGGAAAACCCAATTTCCTCCAAGCCTTCAGAATAGGGCAAATATGGAGCCTCCTTTTGGTTTTGTTATATTTTGGTTATATCTCTATGTGTGTGTATATAAATAAATAAAACCAAAATACAGTGGTACCTCTACTTAAGAACGCCTCTACTTAAGAACTTTTCTAGATAAGAACTGGGTCAAGATTTTTTGCCTCTACTTAAGAACCATTTTTTACTTAAGAACCCAAGCCTCGAAAAATTTCCCAAGAAATTTGAGAGCAGCACGAAGGCCCGGCCAGTTTCCTGCCATTCCCCCTTTAATCCCGGGCATCTCGGGCTTTTCTGGGCTGCCAGAGGAGCCTTTCAGTGACACTTAAGGAGGCTTTGGCAGCCCAGAGCGAACGGAGCGTTTTCCTTTCTCTTGGCACTTGGAAAGGGAATAAACCACTTAGCTGTGGTGACTTCCTCGCACTGCCTCCCATACACCCGGAGCGAGGTTTCCTCCCAGAGCGTCTGGGTGCGGAAAGGCAAAAGGGGGTGTTCACCTCACCTTCTTCCTTCAGCAGCAACTCTCCTCCTCCTCTTCTTCCTCCTCTTCCTCCCACCCAAATTCCATGCTTTTATTTCTTTCCTAATGGGTTTGCATGCATTATTTGCTTTTACATTGATTCCTATGGGAAAAATTGCTTTTACTTAGGAACGTTTCTACTTAAGAACCTGGTCATGGAATGAGTTAAGTTCTTAAGTAGAGGTACCACTGTACATATTGTGGTTTTATATATATATAAAAGTTGCTTTTTCAACTTTTGAACTTCCTTGTTTGAATTTTTCTTTTAATTAGTTGGTTTTTTAGTTGTAAGACACCCAGTCATTCGGGACTCAGACATGCTAAAAGTTAATTGAAATAAAATATAATATTTTCAACAAATAATTTTTACTTCCAGTAAGAAAACACCCACCTTATTTTTGTTGAGAATGTTATTGAACAATCAACACGGTAATGAATCTAACATAGAGGCAATTCCTTAATTGCACGATGCATTTTTAAATGTCTCAAATTTTCTGCTAAATGTATTTTTTTATATCGCTGAGCCCTACAAAATGAAATCCATCACAAAACATTTGTCCTATTATGTTTGCAACTGTACTGCCTTTTAAAGTAAAAGATGGCCTGCTTTCTGTAGATGGTACAACTTTAATGACCCTGTCCTTTAAGTCCAGGATAATAAAAGACTATTTCACATTAGACAACCCCTATAACTAACTGATTCCAAGATATAAATTGCAATTGGAAGAAATATTCCCAGAGAAAGTAGCTAAGTAAGAGGCTATATTTTTCTCAGGTGCTCTTCCCTCAGCTAGGTTAAGACACTAAAACACTAACAAGCAGAGCTAAAGCAGTTTTACAGTGATCCCTCGAGTTTCGCGATCTCGAGTTTCGCGAAACGCTATATCGCGAGTTTTCTACCCGGAAGTAACACCACCATCTGCACGCATGCGTAGATGGTGGAGTTTGCATTACCGCCGGGCAGATCAGCTGCTAGGCGGCCAAAGGAACCTTCCCTGGGTCTTCCCGCCGGCATGGGGGGCTTCCTAGCACCCCCCGAACCCCCAACCCGGGTTTGGGGGGGTGCTAGGAAGCCCCCCATGCCGGGGGAGACCTTTTAAAACACCCGTGCCGCTTCCCAGCTGAGTCCTGAAGCCAAGCGCAGAAGTTCGCCTTTGGCGCTTGGCTTCAGGACTCAGCTGGGAAGGGCGCGGCTGTTTGAAAAGGTGGCAGTCGGCCTGGGGGGCTTCCCAGTACCCCCCCCCAACCCTGTCTCCTGCCGCCGGTTTAGCCAGGAGAGGAGCGGCAAAGTGACTTGGAGGAATGGGAAACTCAAACCGCCCAGTTTCAGCTTTCCATTCCTCCACGTCACTTCGCCGCTCCTTCTGGCTGGTGGGGGGGGGGGAGTTAGGAAGGTTCTACTTCTCCCCCCCAGCCAAAAACTCAAAGCCTGTCTCCTGCCACACAGTTTAGCCAGGAGAGCAGCGGCGAAGTGACTTGAAGGAATGGGAAACTCAAACCGCCCGGTTTCAGCTTTCCATTCCTCCACGTCACTTTGCCGGGGGAATCTGGGAGGGAAGATGACGCGCCGGCAGCACAGGGGCGAGGGGTGGGAGGCAAAGCTCTGCGGGTACAGCCCCTTTCGGCCAAGCCTCCCCCCCCCCGCCAAGCAGCCAGGGAAGCCGAGCCGGGCGTGGAACATCGGCGCGGGAGGCAGGAGACGATCGGGCGACCGGAGCAGCAGCGCCGCCGCCGCCACGCCCGGCTCGGCTTCCCTGGCTGCGTGGCCGGGGAGGCTTGGCTGAAAGTGGCTGGAGCCGCAGAGCTTTGCCTCCCCCCCCCCTGTGCCGCCCGCGCGTCATCTTCCCTCCCAGACAAAAAGGCCACCCTTCGGCTCTGCAGTTTCAGTGGGGTTTCCCCGTTGCCCAGGGATTCCTGAACACACCACAGCCACCTCCGTTCGGGCGAAGGAATCCCTGGGCAACGGGGAAACCCCACTGAAACCGGGCGGGTTAAGCCTCCTTCGGCGACTGCGGAACTGCTTGCTGTCAACTTTGCACTGGGCAAAGAACTCTTCACCTCCCGCCAGGCACGGACGAAAGGCGTGGAAGTCTATTGTAGCAGCTGCTACAGCGGAGACATTTTGGGGGGGAGGCAGGAGGCAGGAGATCTGGCCCTTCACTTGCCCTCCCAGCAAAAGGCAAAGCCGCGCAGCTCCCCAGCCGCCAAAGGAGGCTTAACCCCACCCCTCTGTCCCACCCATCGCCCGTGGCCGGCAGAAAAGCGGGGATAGGCAGGAGGAGGTTATGCCGACCACGGGCGATGAGTGGGACAGAGGGGTGGGGTAAAGCCTCCTTTGGCGGCTGGGGAGCTGCGCGGCTTTGCCTTTTGCTGGGAGGGCAAGTGAAGGGCCAGATCTCCTGCCTCCTGCCTCCCCCCCCCCAATGTCTCCGCTGTAGCAGCTGCTACAATAGACTTCCACGCCTTTCGTCCGTGCCTGGCGGGAGGTGAAGAGTTCTTTGCCCAGTGCAAAGTTGACAGCAAGCAGTTCCGCAGTCGCCGAAGGAGGCTTAACCCGCCCGGTTTCAGTGGGGTTTCCCCGTTGCCCAGGGATTCCTGAACACACCACAGCCACCTCCGTTCGGGCGAAGGAATCCCTGGGCAACGGGGAAACCCCACTGAAACCGGGCGGGTTAAGCCTCCTTCGGCGACTGCGGAACTGCTTGCTGTCAACTTTGCACTGGGCAAAGAACTCTTCACCTCCCGCCAGGCACGGACGAAAGGCGTGGAAGTCTATTGTAGCAGCTGCTACAGCGGAGACATTTTGGGGGGGAGGCAGGAGGCAGGAGATCTGGCCCTTCACTTGCCCTCCCAGCAAAAGGCAAAGCCGCGCAGCTCCCCAGCCGCCAAAGGAGGCTTAACCCCACCCCTC
Organism: Erythrolamprus reginae; assembly: GCF_031021105.1. Taxonomy (NCBI): domain Eukaryota; kingdom Metazoa; phylum Chordata; class Lepidosauria; order Squamata; family Dipsadidae; genus Erythrolamprus; species Erythrolamprus reginae. The sequence goes on along the minus strand of NC_091950.1, from coordinate 166,231,769 downwards.
TGTCCCACCCATCGCCCGTGGCCGGCAGAAAAGCGGGGATAGGCAGGAGGAGGTTATGCCGACCACGGGCGATGAGTGGGACAGAGGGGTGGGGTAAAGCCTCCTTTGGCGGCTGGGGAGCTGCGCGGCTTTGCCTTTTGCTGGGAGGGCAAGTGAAGGGCCAGATCTCCTGCCTCCTGCCTCCCCCCCCCAATGTCTCCGCTGTAGCAGCTGCTACAATAGACTTCCACGCCTTTCGTCCGTGCCTGGCGGGAGGTGAAGAGTTCTTTGCCCAGTGCAAAGTTGACAGCAAGCAGTTCCGCAGTCGCCGAAGGAGGCTTAACCCGCCCGGTTTCAGTGGGGTTTCCCCGTTGCCCAGGGATTCCTGAACACACCACAGCCACCTCCGTTCGGGCGAAAGAATCCCTGGGCAACGGGGAAACCCCACTGAAACCGGGCGGGTTAAGCCTCCTTCGGCGACTGCGGAACTGCTTGCTGTCAACTTTGCACTGGGCAAAGAACTCTTCACCTCCCGCCAGGCACGGACGAAAGGCGTGGAAGTCTATTGTAGCAGCTGCTACAGCGGAGACATTTTGGGGGGGAGGCAGGAGGCAGGAGATCTGGCCCTTCACTTGCCCTCCCAGCAAAAGGCAAAGCCGCGCAGCTCCCCAGCCGCCAAAGGAGGCTTAACCCCACCCCTCTGTCCCACCCATCGCCCGTGGCCGGCAGAAAAGCGGGGATAGGCAGGAGGAGGTTATGCCGACCACGGGCGATGAGTGGGACAGAGGGGTGGGGTTAAGCCTCCTTTGGCGGCTGGGGAGCTGCGCGGCTTTGCCTTTTGCTGGGAGGGCAAGTGAAGGGCCGGATCTCCTGCCTCCTGCCTCCCCCCCCCCCCCCAAATGTCTCCGCTGTAGCAGCTGCTACAATAGACTTCCACGCCTTTCGTCCGTGCCTGGCGGGAGGTGAAGAGTTCTTTGCCCAGTGCAAAGTTGACAGCAAGCAGTTCCGCAGTCGCCGAAGGAGGCTTAACCCGCCCGGTTTCAGTGGGGTTTCCCCGTTGCCCAGGGATTCCTGAACACACCACAGCCACCTCCGTTCGGGCGAAGGAATCCCTGGGCAACGGGGAAACCCCACTGAAACCGGGCGGTTTGGACTTTCCATTCCTCCAAGTCACTTCGCCGCTCGTGTCCTGGGTAAACCGGGCGGCAGGATACAGGCTTTGAGTTTTTGGCTGCAGGGGGAGGGAGTTAGGAAAATCCTACTTCTCCCCCCGCAGCCAAAAACTCGCAAGGTAAGGTTCGGGGCGGGGCGGGCGGGGCCCTTTTGTGCCAGTCGGGGAGGCGGCGGCGGCTGCAGCAGAGGCGGGCGGGGGAGGCCGGCCCGCCGGAGGGGCGATGCTGGCGGCGGAGACAGGCGAAGTCCCGCCCGCCCCCCGCCCGCTTGGCCCCGGGGGGCTGAAGGGAGCCAGGCGGGGGAGGGCGGGGGCTACTCGGTTCTTCCTCAGCCGGGGGTAGCCGGAGCGCCGGCCAGGCGGGGGCGGGCGAGGCGAGGGCTGCGGGGCGTGCCGGGCTCCAAGTTGCCGCGCTGCCTTTGTAAACCTGCCCGAGGGAGGCGAGGGAGCCCCTTTGTTGGCCGGCGGCCTGGCCGGCCCTTGGCGCGCGGTGCCCGCGGGGACTGCTGCGGCGGGGACTGCCCACTGCCTTCGCCCAGACCAGAGGCATCGCTCGGCTGGGTTTGCAGATCCGCGGAGGCATCGCCGAGGGCGGGCTGAGCGGCGCTGTGTTGGGAGCCCGTGCCGTGGGAGCGGGCGGCTTGGCCTCGCTGCGGCGGCGGCGGCTTTGCGGGTCCTCGCTGGCGGCCTCGCCGGGCGGAGGAGGCTGCGGGGCTTTCTAAAGGGAGGAAGAACTTGCTATCGAGCCTGCTAATGAAATCCAACCGGCGGAGGGTCTGAAATTCCACCCGAGGGGAAATGGGGGAAAAAAGCCCAGCCGGGAGCGCGGCGCCAGGCATTGTTCTCCGGACCCCTCCCGCAGCCTGGAGAGGGAAAGGGCCGCTGCGGGTTGGATTTCATTAGCAGGCTCGATAGCAAGTTCGATAGCGGCGGGCGAACGAGGCGAGCGGCGGGCGAACGAGGGGAGTGGGGGGCGAACGAGGGGAGCGGCGGGCGAACGAGGGGAATGGGGGGAGAACGAGGGGAGCGGCGGGCGAACGGGGCGAGCGGCGGGCGAACGGGGCGAGCGGCGGGCGAACGGGATGTGCGGCCGCCGAACGGGGCGAGCGGCAAACGGCGGGCGGGCATCAGCGAGGATCCGAGGCGGCGGGGAAGACCCAGGGAACGTTCCTTCGGCCGCCCAACAGCTGATCTGCTCGGTAGCGCGGCAGCAGCGAGGAGCCGAAGATGAGGTTTCCCCGTTGCCCAGGCAAAGGGGAAACCCCATCTTCGGCTCCTCGCTGCTGCCGCGCTACCGAGCAGATCAGCTGTTGGGCGGCTGAAGTAACCTTCCCTTGGTCTTCCCCACCGCCCACACGCAAACTTCACCATCTGCGCATGTGCGGCCATGAAAAAATGGCCGCACATGCGCAGATGGTGTTTTTACTTCCGCACCGCTATATCGCGAAAAATCGAGTTTCGCGAGGGGTCTTGGAACGGAACCCTCGCGAAACTCGAGGGATCACTGTATTTCATATGAATTTTAACATCTAAATATTACTTCAAGTTAACTCAATGCGGAGGAGGATGATGATTTTTGTTTGCAAAAATATTAGGTTGCAGCTATTTAGCTGTAGTGTTGCAAAAGCTTAATGTGAAGAGGCCCCAAGTACAAAACAGAAAACATTGCCCAGAATATAGAGCAGTGATGGAGAACTTTTTTTTGCTCAGGTGCCAAAGGGGTGCGCACACATGCAATGGTACGATGGCATGTGCCCACACCCATACTGCAATGGCCTCCCCAACTAACCTCAGATTGTGCCCCCTTGTTATTGTGTTCACTTTCCTATTAAAAATACTTCCCTCCTGAACCTTATTTAACATATTTAAATGATTCGATCATGTCCCCCCCTTTCCCTTCTGTCCTCCAGACTATACAGATTGAGTTCATGAAGCCTTTCCGAATAAGTTTTATGCTTAAGACCTTCCACCATTCTTGTAGCCCATCTTTGGACCTGTTCAATTTTATCAATATCTTTTTGTAGGTGAGGTCTCCAGAACTGAACACAGTACAGTAGTCCCTCGCTATATCGCGCTTCACCTGCCGCGGCTTCACTTCATCGCGGGTTTTGAAGTCAGCTTCATTTGAATGATTTTACCACACAAACAAGCGCTAGAATCCCCCAGCGGGACTCCCAAATGATGAGCGGGGTGGGGACTGAGCTCCGGTGGAGGCCCGTCCCCTCGTTCAATCCCCCTCGCCAGTGCCGAAAGGAAAAAAAAGAAAGGAACGCGACGCGGCGGGGATTTCCAGACTGGGCTCGAGGGCGGAAGAGGAAGTGCTCAAGGGCGGAAGAGAGAGAGAGAAAAAAAGAAACAGCCGGGGCAGCTCACCAGGGACTTTACAGCCGGGGCAAGGCAAAAAACACAACATTTGGCCGAACTGCTGCAAAGAACAGAGTAAGTAGTAGTGGGGGGGAAAGGTTAGCCGGCCGTTGCTCGCCTCCAGGCATCCGGAGCTGGTGGGAAGGAGGATAAATTCCCCATCGCGGATTTCACCTATCGCGGCAAGGTCTGGAACGTAACTCCCGCGATAGGTGAGGGATTACTGTATTCCAAATGTGGTCTCACCAGTGCTCTATACAGCAGGATCACAATCTCCCTCTTCCTGCTTGTTATATCTCTAGTTATGCAACCCCAAAAGCCATTGTCTTTAAGATACAATGGTACCTCTACTTATGAACTTAATTAGTTCCGTGACCAGGTTCGCAAGTAGAAAAGTTCATAAGTAGAGGCAATTTTTCCCATAGAAATCAATGTAAAAGTGAATAATGCGTGCAAACCCATCCCAAAACTCACCCCTTTTGCCTTATTACTGCCGGCATTCAGATCCTTGTTCGGGGGCAGGTGGAAGAGGCGGGTGGGGGAGCCTCATGGGCAGATTGAAACACGTGGGAGGCTGTCTGGCTTGTCAGCCAGCAGGGCTTCCACCCTCCTTTTAAGTTTTCGGTGGCAGCGGCAGGCAAAGGGGAATCCGGAGGAGTCCCTTCAAGGTGCCCAAAGCAGTGGGCTTTAATTCCTCCTACCTTCCATCCCTGCAGACCCTTGCCAATGCCTCCCTGCCAACTGCTCGAGGAAGAAGAGGAGAGTGGAAAAGTTGTGAGGGATGGCAGAAGGAACCACGTGAGGAATAGAAGGATGCCCATGGGGCGGGGTGGGGAGAGCCAGGCAGAAGTGGAGGAGGGCGCAAGGCAGGGTTTATCCTCAGCCTTGCTCCTGAAGGCCAGGCCGCAAAGCGAGTGTCTGAGCCGCCATGGTCTTTTGGGGCAGGCTGCATCATGGAGGTCTCCACGTTTTGGCTACTGAAGGCTTCGGCGCACAAAATGAGGTAGGAGGAATTAAAGCCCGCTGGTTTGGGCGCCTTGAAGGGACTCCCCCGGAGGAAGTGGGTGCCAGGCACGGAGTGAGAGACAGGGAGCCTTGTCTGAGGTTGAAATGCTGGTCCTTGCTACAGCCGGGATTCACTGCCTCCGGGCTGCTGCCTTAAGCAAATGGGAAATCCCAGGCACTTCAGTTGGCAACAGTTGGCGCTGGCAGTCCGGAAGCAGGGAATCCCTGTGGCGCGGCAGTCACAAGGAAGGGGAATTCCTGCGGTAATAAGAGAGCGCACGCACCCAGACTCGGGTCAGTAAGGTGAAAATGGTTCGGAAGTAGAGGCAAAAAAATCTTAAACACCGGGTTCATGTCTCGAAAAATTTGTTAGTAGAGGAGTTCGTAAGTAGAGGTACCACTGTATTTCTGAAACATATTTCTCTTGGGACTCACATGCACAATTGTGAAGGATGCCAGAGGCTTTTGTTTAGCAAGATCTGCTGGATTAAAGATTCTCCCCCTACCCAGGAATTAAAAGATACTATCTTATATTTTTCAAAGAGGTTTATCTGATTTGGGAGCCCTTCAAGCATGTGGGCCTCAGTTCATAAAATTCCTTAGTCTGACCATGCCTGAGACTACAGTACTACAGTTGAAAAATGTCTGGACATCGCCTGGGTGAAGAAATCTTTTATAAACAAACATTTCAAATGTCTTTTTTTTTAACAGCAACTAAAACTCCTCTTATATCATCTACCTGAAGTACAGAAGAAATCTGCAGAATATCCAATAAAATGGCTGAAAAAAGACAATTGGGACAAAGGTGGGAAGGTCAGTGCATTTTATTTAAATCTTTTCCTCTAGGGAAAAAAAAGATTGCCTTTGGGTAAATAGTGTTTTTTAGTTTTGGCTCATGATATATTTAGAAAGTTAGCTCAAAATAGAAATGATTTTTTAAAATTGCTGGTTATATAAAGTGAGGAACCGTTTTAAACTGACTCTTAAATTAAGTCTCTAATCAGATTGGCAACAAAAGAACAGAGTTTTATCTGGATGATCAGCAGGAAACCATCATAATCACTTAAATAAATTCTGAGAAAGTACTCTAGCTTAGAGTTTTCTTACAAATTAAACTCTGCATTGTTTCTAACAAAGATCTTAATGCACCCACCCATTGATAGGCAAGTTTTTCAATCCTTTGTATTCTATGATTCTGATCATTATGCGCTTCTTAAATCTTATTGTCATTATTGCTCAGCTCCCAAACTACTTGTTATTTGGTTTTAATACCAAGAGGTATTAAGCAAGGTCTTTGATGGTCACACTTTTAATCTATAAATTAATCTATAAAGTGGTGTTTAAATTTGGAGAGCATTTAGAATTCGTTTCTTATTCACCAGACCTTATTAGGTTCTTCAGCATCTATTTTATATTATAATTTTCTGTGTAGCTGCATTCTAGCATGGTTTCAGACTACAAATGGAGCTACAACTATTTTTCATCATACTGAGAGTGGTTCAGATTTGCAGTTAATCAAAGTTAATTGAGTGATTTGCCTTTAAAATTAAAGCTAACATGCCAATCTAAAGGCATTTTGCATTTCAATCAGCATGTGCCTCACTTTCCACAATGTTTAAATTAGTACCTTAAGTTTTCATGCAATGTCTTTTGTTTAACAGGTTCTCCCAGATTTTAGTCCTGTAGCAAATCAATAAAACTAGAAATAATAGTATAAACTATTAAGTATTTAACCTATTTTTCTTCATTTTTATGCTGTTTGTCATACAGTGGTATCTCTACCTAAGAACGCCTCTACTTAAGAACTTTTCGAGATAAGAACCAGGTGTTCAAGATTTTTTTGCCTCTTCTTAAGAACCATTTTCTACTTAAGAACCCAAGCCCAGAAAAATTTCCCAGGAAATTTGAGAGCAGCACGAAGGCCCGTCCAGTTTTCTGCCATTCCCCCTTTAATCCCAGCCATCTCGGGCTTTTCTGGGCTGCACTGGCTTTTCCTATGCTGAGGGGAGCCCTTCAGCATAGGAAGGAAGAGGTAGAAGGTAGCAGCAGGTAGCAGCAGCAGCCACTTTCGGTCAAAGGAGTGGGATGTTCCCGCCTCTTGCCCGCCTGGGTTTCTCTCTCTCGTGCAGTGTATGGGAGGCAGCCTCGCGCTGGATGTACGGGAGGTGCGTGCTCCTCCTTGCCACCTCAGAGTCCCTCTTTTTTTTTTAAGCTTTAAAGTTTTGGATTTTTAAAATTCACCTCACCTCACCTTCTTCCTTCAGCAGCGATTGTCCTCCTCCTCCTCTTCCTCCTCCCATCCAAATTCCGAGCTTTTATTTATTTCCTAATGGGTTTGCACGCATTATTTGCTTTTACATTGATTCCTATGGGAAAAATTGCTTCTACTTACACACTTTTCTACTTAAGAACCTGGTCACGGAACGAATTAAGTCCTTAAGTAGAGGTACCACTCTACTTTGATCTGAATCTTTTAAACCAAATAAAATGATAATTTAAAGGTGTAATACATTTCATTCAAAACTATAATAACAAGCTATTCAGCATTAGCTGTGCTTTGATTTAGATATTAAAATTTGCCAAATATTCGTCTTCTACTTTACAGCATATCCTGTGATGTGGTTTCACTCACCTATATGAAATGCATGTCTTTTTAATGGGCCTGAAAAGAAACGTATCATGATCACACCTGAGGTGCCTTAGCTTTCCCTCACAGATTTCCTCTTTATTTTTTTTAAAAATATACAATAACATATGTTATGATAATATGGTGCAGAACAGGGAAATAGCCCATTAATTTTTGTTTCTATCAGAACCCATTAGTTAAGGTATAAAATAGAATATTAGAATATATATGTGTATCACATGTTTTTAGATTATTATAGAGAGAGAGAGGTTAATTATCTGTCTTACAAGGCAAAGGTTGCAGGTTCAAGTCCCAGTGAGGGTATGGCTAGCTGATGAGGCCAAAATAAGGCTGAAATAGATCTATCCTAGTCTCCCTTAATTTTCAAATTCAGCAAAAAAACATGTGACACATACACACACACACACACATATGTGTGTGTGTGTGTGTGTTTAGATTATAATCCAATATTCTATTCTATATATAGATAGAACAAGGACAGAAACACCAGCCTGAAGATGATGAGTGGGACCTCTTTGAAACGTCGCCAGAAATTTCCAAATCCTACACGGGAAGAAACCCGAATATACCAAGACCATCATATATATATATGTATGTATGTATGTATGTATGTATGTATGTATGTATGTATGTGGTTTTTTTGAGACTGAAGGATGCCAATGCATGCATATATACTGCTCAAAATAATATAAAATAAAGGGAACAGTAAAATAACACATCCTAGATCTGAATGAATGAAATATTCTCATTGAATACTTTGTTCTGTACAAAATTAAATGTGCACAACAGCTTGTGAAATTGATTGTCAATTAGTGTTGCTTCCTAAGTGGACACCAAGGTCTCCCTGGGTTAAGATAGCAAAACTATTTAATATGTAACATGCTACAAACCTTTGACAGTCATTGCTGACATGCCTCATTTTTTGGAATTAACTCCCACTATAATTATATTTGAAATCCGATCTCTTTAAGGTTAGGAAAGCACTAAGAATGCTTCTTTTTCCTAGGTCCCTGTGAAGCTGTCCTACATGTTTTATTTATTAATATAAGGATGTTTATATTATTATAAGTTATAGACATTTTACTCTAGAGCGGTGGTTCACAAACTTGGCAACTTTAAGACTTGTGGACTTCAATTCCCAGAATTCTCCAGCCAGCTATGCTATGCTATGCTGGCTGGATAATTCTGGGAGTTGAAGTCTACAAGTCTTAAAGTTGCCAAGTTTGGGAACCACTGCTCTATTGGATCCATGTTTTAAACTGTGATAATGTATAGCATGTCATAAAATTATAGCTGCTTTTATTTTACTTATATACTCCACTTTTTTTTCTTCCTTTGTGCCTAATTCTTGGAGACTATCTAAAAGTCCCTGAGATTTTTCAGAAGTAATTTGCCACTGTCTCCTTTCTACACCTAAGACAAAGTAGCTGGTCCAAGGTCACCCAGCTGGCTGTGTGCCCAAATTGGAGCTAGAATTTGGTTTCTAACCTGATGCTCAACCACAACACCAAACTGATTCTTACACTCTGCTGAGCTACTTATGAACAATTAAATTAAAATTAAAATCCATTTTAAAAACACCACCTCTATAGTTAGCAATGACCAGTGGAGTAAAATCTGCAGGGACTCCTAAAAGATTATACACCTATTGTATTTTTCAACAGAAAATATACCTATCATCCATTATTTAATGCATGATACATAAGGAGTCAAAGCTCTACACCAGTGATGGCAAACCTATGGCATGGGTGCCACAGGTGGCATGCGGAGCCATATCTGTTGGCACATGAGCCGTTCCCCTAGCTCAGCTCCAACTGCTTGTGTGTGCCGGCCAGCTGATTTTTGGCTCACACAGAGGCTCTGGGAAGGAGTTTTTAGCTTCCATGGAACCTTTGGGAGGGGGGTGTTTTCACCCTCCCCAGCTCCAAGGAAGCCTTTGGAGCCTGGGGAGGGTGAAACATGAGCCCACTGGGCCCATCAGAAATTGGGAAACAAGCCATTTCCAGCCTCCAGAGAGCCTTCATGGGGCAGGGCAAGCTGTTTTCATCCTCCCTAGGCATTGAATTATGGGTGTGTGCATTCGCGCATAGGTGATAGCATGTGCACACATTCTTTCAGCACCTGAGGAAAACAAGGTTCACCATCACTGCTCTACCCCAATCTCACATAGAAAAAGTAACCATCAAATAATTGATTCAATAATATAATTGAAACTCTTAACTATAATTTATTAAAGGTACAACTTAGTCAACCAATCTTTGAAGTGATATAAGTTTACTGAGTAAAAAAAAAAGTTTTATGCTATGTATATGTACTGTATATTTGTTATGGTAGCTTATTATGGTCAGGATGCCAAATATCTCCAGATTTGGTTTTTTTAAATAGCCATTGATAGTAATGTAGTCATCACCATATACCCATGATGGTGAACCTATGGCACACGAGGCCACAAGGGTCATGTGGAATCATATCGATGGGTATCTGAACTCAGGTTCGGCACTCATGCGCACAGTGGCCAGTTGATTTTTGGGCCTTCTGGGCCCATTGGGAATCGGGAAACAAGCTGCATCCAGCCTCCAGATGGTGTGGAAAAGGCCTGTTTTTGCTCTCTCCGAGTTTCAGAACCTTTCTAGGAGCCTGGGGAGGGGAAAACAGCCATCTCCACACACCCTGGAAATCTTCCAGAGGCCAGAAACAGTCTGGCTAGACTGTAAGTTCTATTTTTTGCTCCCCCCAGGCTTCAGGGAATCCTTTGCAGGAGCCTGGGGAGGGCAAAAATGGCCTTCCCCACCCTCCAGAAGCCAGAAACAGCCTGTTTAGCAACTTGAAATGGAACATTTCCAGCCTCCAGAGGGTCTCTGGGGGGGCCTCTAGAAAGGCCCTGAAGCCTGGGAAGAAGAAAAAAATGGAACTTCCAGTCCAACCGGAAGTAGTTAAATGGACCGTTTCCAACCTCCAGAGGACCACTGGGGGTTCGAGAAGGCCATTTTTGCCCCGGCTCCTAGAAAGGCTCTGAAGCTTGGGGAGAGCAAAAAACCCGGCCCTCCTGTTTAGCTGGAAGTTGGGAAATGAGCCATTTGCCTCCAAAGGGCCTCTGGGGTGGGTGGGAAAGGGTCTGAAGCCTGAGGATAATGAAAAATTGACCTACGATCACATGCTGGGAACGGGGGCAGTCAACACCCCCCCCATGGAATTATGGGTGTAGGTATGTGCTTTCATGATCCCACCATCACCACGCTCACCTCCTTTTGGCACACAAACCAAAAAAGATTGGCCATCACTGCCATATACTGTATTTTTCCACAAATCAGCAACTCCAATTTCACTACTTATATAGTTAAATATGTATATGACTGTTTTCTATTATGATGCATTGTGAATCTAATGAAATGAACAACGTAGGATCAAACACATAAAATCCTCAAGTAATAGGTTTACGGTTGTAAGAATTTAGAAAGTACAAAAATGAAATACAGAATACTAAAAACATAGAAATCAAATAGCATACAGATTAGGGAATCTTCATCAATTTATTATTTGAAAGAAGCATAATCAGTTCCATCAAAGTATGCTGTCTCATACTTTACTTCATTATACAATTAAGTGCTTGGGAAAACTGGTATCATTAAAGGAACAGCTAAATAAGATACACTACTAATTTCAAAGAACAATGCTGATGCTAATGCTCAAAGGATAATGTGTTCTAGTGTCTCAAAAGTACTATACAGTAGTACCTCGTGATACGAGCCCCTCATCATATGAACTTTTCGAGATACGAACCCGGGGTTCGGAATATTTTTGCCTCTTCTTACGAATGTTTTTCGCCTTATGAACCCACCACCGCAAACGCTGAACCCGGAAGTTTGGCAAAAGTTCGGGTTCGGGTCGCCGCCGAGAAGCGCCGCCATCCAGCTGTCACCTTCCAAAACAGCCGGGGGGCCTTCTCAGCATTATCCTGAACGCCGAATCCAGAAGTTTGGCAAAAGTTCGGGTTCGGCGTTCGGGAGAACGCCGAGAAGCGCCACCGCCTGGTTGTCACCTTTGCAGAAGAGCTGTGGAGTTGTCGGCCGGTCGGGAGACTCAAACGAAGGTGGGGAATCCCAATAGGGAATTCCATGGGCGTAGCTTTGACGTCACGGAGACGTCCTTCCTGGCCGGCCAAAACGTGGACTCCAACTTCTGGGTTCGGCGTTCGGGAGAACGCCGAGAAGCGTCTGGCTGTTTCAAAAGGTGACAGCCGGGTGGCGGTACCCAGCAGAGCGCCATTTTTGCGAAATTTTTTTTGCTTGCACGCATTAATCGGTTTTACATTGTTTTCTTCTTTCTTACGAACTTTTCACCTTACGAACCTCCTCCCGTAACCAATTAAGTTCGTAAGACTAGGTATCACTGTATAATTAAATTGCATGGGCAACATGTTTTTCCCCTAATTTTTTATCCTCACATAATCTAGCGATAGTTTTACATAACCACTAGTGTAAAGTTGTATAGGGTGGGCAATTTAACCTGGATAGACAAGTGTTATCACCACTAATACCATTTTTAAGGTACCTGTAGTTTTGTATGGAAAAATGATCCTGAAAATGACTTGGAAAATTTAACTGCTTATTATTCAAATAATAGCCTAGTAACGTGTATGGTACAGATATTCCTCAATTTACAACAATTCATTTAGTGACTGTTCAAAATTACAATGGCACTGGAAAAAAACACTTATGACCAGTTTGCATGGTTGTTCACCTATTATTGTTTGATCATGGTCACATAATCAAAATTCAAGTTTGGGAATTGAATCATATTTATGGTGGCTGCAGTGTACTGAGGTCATGTGACCACATTTTACAACCTTCTGACAAGCAAAGTCAACGGGGAATCCAGTTTCACTTAATAACCTTGTTACTAACGTAACAGCTGCAGTGATTCATTTAACAACTCTGGTCAGAAAAGTGTAAAAATGGGGCAAAATTCACCAAACAATTGTCTTGCTTAGCAACAGAAGTTGGGTACAATTGTGGTCATAATAGAGGAACTACCTATAGCGGTTTTAAATGTTATAGGGCAATATAATTATCATCTAAAGCAGGAGTGTCAAACTGGTGGGGGCCAGATGTGTCACACACAGGCTATGCCTACCCATTCCACGAAGGGGGGGAAAAGTCACAAAGTGTCACGTGAGGGCAACATGACACCATGAATTTGATACCTCTAAAGCAACAACTTCCAACACTTTGGGTGCCAGGATCTGGTTTCATTATGGGAGATGTTTCTGTGACAGGGGTGTGGTTTTGTGTGCTGCGTGGATCTTGCATGTGTGGATGGAGCTTCGCTTGCTTGCAAGGGCTAGTTTCTGGCAGGTTGCAGACTGGTGCTGGTTCATGGACCAGCAGTTGGGGACCCCTAACTTAAAGGTTCGAGAAAATTTGGCTATGTATTATTGTTTTTAAATATTTTTTCTCTGCTCTGTCCTGAATAGTAAAACATAACAATTAAAAACGAGATCAGAAGTTTACTATGCATTTGGTGCTACATCCCAAAATGCCCTACCCTGGTCATATAAACTCAGACTACACAGAAAGCATTAGACTAGAATTAGGCACTAGAAATAGTAAATCAGTTCAACAATACAGAAGTTAGGATAGGCAGATCTATCAATTGTAAGTGTTATTTTACTGTGACAACATGGGTGAAGGCAATGCTCGGAGCAAGCTATTCATTACTGCTTGGCTGAAACTTTACATGCAGGGACAGATATTACAGAATTCTCTCTAAAAGTCAACATTTCCTATACACCCTTCAATTAAATGCAGAGCTACCTGCAGCTCAGTCCTCAAATTTCTTATGCCTTTAAGTCCTGTGGTTTGCAATCAAACAGCAAAATAATAGTGTTGAAGGTTTTTTTCAAAAAGGAAATAAATGGTTTTTCAAAAGGATGAGATCAAACTTTTCATGCAACAGCATATTACATCTCAGGGGTCAAAGCTTATCTTCAAAACAAATGTTGCAGTTGTCACCAATCTTATAATAAGATGCTTATTCTGCAGACTTCTTTGCTTTAAATGCATAGAATAATATGAACAAAGATGTCAGGTACAGTTAAGATGGTTCTCCAGAAGCTACATCAGATGCCACAAGTAGACTTTTTGAAATGTATACAATAAATATGGATATTAAATTCCTAACTTGGAAAATATATGGGACAAATATCTCCCAGCAAAGAAGACATTTTATTATTTGAAGAAATTAAAATTGGATGTAATTTGTTTGCAAGAAACATGTAGAAGAAAGATTAAAAAATATTTTATTAATGAAAACTTGGGAGAGGAGCTCAGCTGCTTTAAGTTAAAAAAGATTTTTTCTACATAAATCCACATTTGCAACCAAATATTATATTATGTAATGATCAAGGCAGATATATGGGAGTGGAGATTAATTTTAATAAAAGATAGACTCTTTAGCGGATTTGTGCTTCAATAAAAATAAATCTGCATTTTACAATGGATGTATGGGAAAATTAATGGACCTGTCATATAAAAATTAATGGCAGATTGTAATGAAGTAGTCACCCCACAGCAAGTTAGAACATTAACCAAAAGAATTAAAATGATGCAAGGCAAGCTACCAAAATATTCTTTGAAATGATGGATAATCTTGAATGAATGATATATATATGGCGACATAAAAATGGTGACTCTAAAGAATATACTTACTTTTCAGAAAGACATAGTTCTTTTTCCAGGATAGACATGTTTTGGATTTCCAAAAGTTTGACCGCTTGTGTCAACAAAGTTGAAATATTGCCAAAGACTTTCTGTGACGATAATTCAGTGACTTTAATATACAAGAAAAAACTTAGAAGTTGTAGATGGATGCCAAATGAAATATATGTACAACTTGATTTAACAGAGAGTACCATAATGGGAAAATAATCTTTTTTAAAATAACCTCAATAAAGTTACGGATATTAAAATGAGATGGGATCCCAGCACAGAATTGATAAAAGAAGAATTTATTTAGCAGAATAATAAACTGAACCAGAAATATAAGTGAAAAATTCTAAATGATGTAAATACTTTTTTTTAAAATGACAAACTAATGAGATCTCTGGGGAGAAAAAAATTAAACTCCTGCACTGTAAACTTTCTATATTAAGGGTGAGAAAGATGGAAATGAAATTGAATTTTGTCAAAAAACAGGAACTTTGAGTCAGCAACTAAACCAGGGAAATGGCTGTTTTTTAGCATGAGAAAGAAATTTAAAAAAAAGGTATTAGCAATACAAATCAGAAAGCTATGAAGCTATAATATAAGGAGTCAAACAAAATTCATCAAGAAGGGCAGATGAATATTTAAAGAAACAATCTTTACCAAAGTGAATAGATGCATCAAAATGATCTATTAATAACAAACAATTCTCTCATGCCATAGAGAAAAGTGAAAAAAAATAAGAGTCCCCTGTCCAGATGGATTATTTGCTTCTTATAAATATTTTGAAGATGAGCTTTTATTGCTTTGGAAAAAAATGATGAACTCAATTTTAAACAATGGAAAGATACTGGATAGTTGGACAGGGCTACAGATAGCACTGATTCTTAAGGAAAGGCAAGATTTGAATTTGAAAAACAAAAAACAAAAAGCCTTACAGACTAATATCATTACTGAATAATAAGAGGACTTTGTGAAACAGAGGGGCATGCTGAAACACAGCGAGGTGGAGAGCAGTCTCCACTTTCTGGCATGAAAGTATCCTGTCATTTTGACAAGGTGGACCTCAGGGTTGGCTTCCAATTTTTTTGAAAGGCAAAACAACAGGAATAGTTTTAGTCACCACCATTGTTCCCTCTAATGTGGGCAGTGCGCTGTAGCGCACGCAAAAACCAAGCTCAGCGTAATTTTTTCCAAGCCCGCGCAGGTGCCGTTTCTCCCCACCTGATAGCTGATCTGCCCCTCCCAAGCTGTCAGCTGGGGAGAAGCCCCTGGGGGCTCTGAGCCCCGCCCAGCTTCTACGGCTCTGTCTGGGGCTGCTGTCGCATGCGCCCACATCATCTGCAACCTCCCAAAGGAGGGAGCCCAGCCCCCTCCCGCTGATCAAGCGGGCTTTCTCCAGCATCAGATCAAGTGCCGCGGTAGGTCTGAAGAGCGTGCCGATTCGAGCGTTTGGAGCTGGAGCTGGGACAAGCCAGGGCAGGACAAGCAGGCAGCAGCTGCGTCCCCCTTTGGAGAGGCGTTGGCTGGTGCCGCACGCACCACTTCTCCTCTGCTGGGGGGTGCTAACGTTTCCCGCCGCCTGTTGGGGAGGCAACAGACGCGCTCCCTTCCTGGCCGGTGGGAGGAAGGCGCTGTGGGTCCGGCCTGGTTTTGTCCTCCTCCTCGTAAACACTTTGCATCTTTGCACTGGGTGCCTGCGCTTCCGTGGCTATCTAATAAAAAATATCCACCACAAGCTTTCTAAATACTTTCCTTTTTAAAAAATCTGAAGAAGTTAAGTACCAGTTGTTCTGGGCAGTTTTAAAATCAAACGTATTTGCAAACATAGTGATAGGCAAACATAGTGGGATAATTCATTTAAGGTTAATGATAGTTGGACTTTGGTATATTTGATCATGGTTACTGAGGATTTTTTTTACCTTGCTAGTAAAATTGATTTGATTCCCTCAGCACCTAATGCACTCTATCTCAAAAAATGAAATATCAAAAAATGTTTTCAAAAGTTGCAACCATTTGCATCTTCCATTCTAACCAATATGAGAAATGACCTTTAATTATTTAATTAGTTTTAGATTAGTTTAAATTTGTTTTTTTTTAAATATTGAACTGTGTGTGGTATGAATTGGTACAATTGAAATATGTTTGGTCTCCAAATTGTCATGTCCAAACTTAATTTTAAGATCAGCATATATCTTTTGCATTATTTATGCAATTAAAACATCCCATTCTAGTGACGACTTCTGCTATTCAAAATGTATTACTTTTCTGCATAAAATACGATTTCTGCATAAATGTCATGTCTGTGAATGGTTTCCATTAAGTAAAGTTTAAAATAGTATCCAGGAATGTCAGCAATTAAAAGTAATTTTATATATCTTTAGATCAATTTTATTTATTTGTTTGTTTGTTTATTTATTTAATTAATTATTTTGATTTTTATGCTGCCCAGTCCCGAAGGGACTGTCGCTCAGACTTTTCCACCCACACCAAAAAAAAAATTAGAGGGAACATTGGTCACCACCATGCAAAAAGGATGTTGAGACACTAGAAAGAGTACAGAGAAGAACAACTAAGATGATTAGGGGACTGGAGGCTAAAACATGAAGAATGGTTGCAGAAACTGGGTATGTCTAGCTTAATGAAAAGAAGGACCAGGGGAGACATGCTAGCAGTGTATCTGCTATCTCAGGGGTTGCCACAAAGAAGAGGGAGTCAATCTATTCTCTAAAGTTCTTGAGGGTAGAATAAGAAGCAATGAGTAGAAAATAAATAAGGAGAAAAGTAACTCAGAAGTAAGGAAAAAATTCCTGACAATTAGAACAATTAACCAGTGGAACAGATTGCCTCCAGAAGTTGTGAATACTAGAAGTTTTTAAGATGTTGGATAACCATTTGTCTGAAGTAGTGTAGGGTTTCCTGCCTAAGTTGAGGGTTGGACTAGAAGACCTCCAAGGTCCCTTCTAACTCTATTGTTGTTGTTGTTGTTGTTGTTGTTGTTGTTATTATTATTATTATTATTTATTAGATTTGTATGCCGCCCCTCTCCGTAGACTCGGGGCGGCTCACAACAGTAATAGTACAATATATAACAAATCTAATAATTAAAAGTCACTAAAAACCCCTTATTAAAAAGAAACATACACACAAACATACCATGCATAAACTGTATAGGCCCGGGGGAGATGTCTCAGTTCCCCCATGCCTGGCGGCAGAGGTTTTAAGAAGTTTACGAAAGGCAAGGAGGATGGGGGCAGTTTTGTTAACACAAAAAACACAAAAACATAAAAGATTATGGAAATCTTTTATATGGTCAGATAGGAAGAACGGACGCAAGTAATTATGGACAAGGAGAAATATAAGCGCAGGTAAAAGAAGAACCTTTGGATTCCACAATGTGATACTTTCAATAACTGGTTAACTATTTTTTAATTCTGGTCAACACCAGGATGGAATATTATTCTAAAAACTCAAGAGAAAGGGAGATCATAAATATTAAGCTACCATAATGATAAAATTCCCTCCAGATTCACTTCATGCAGGAAAGGATCTTACTGAAGAAACAGGGTTAGAGATTTAATGACAGCATCTAGAATCAATTTTCTTTTCATAAAAATTGGTTTTGAAGAGCATCAGCATTACTCTATCCATTAAACCACTAGCATTCATAAATAATGCTAATATTGATCACAGGGCACTTTCAATTTTTCCTCATCTTGCCACTTAATTTTCATCAATAGCTTTCTCCAGTAAAATTCTTTTTTCTACAGTTTATTTCCCTCTATAAGCCTTACCCTAGTTAGTGATTCATTCAGCTCAAGAATCTATTTCTGAAATAGATTTTAATTGGTATCTAACAATAACATGAATCCCTAAAATGGTATTATGGCTCCACTAGAATGTACATTGTACTTTTAAGTTTGAAACAATAATTAAAGCCAAGGTCAATGCTTTGAGTTAAACTAAAATATATTTTTAAGAATGTCACCTGTTTACTTTACAGAAGTATATATTCCACTAATACCACAAAGACAGAGATTCCAGGGATTATACAGTATAAAATCCTGTATGTTTTGCTACTGATTGCCTAGTTTCCATGTTATCAATCAAAGTAACTGAAGGAACAGTAAATTTATTGTTTTTTCCAAACAAAATCGATGCAGATTGTTATCACAGAATTTTACATTTCAGGGGAAAATGCTTATTATACAAGATGTCAACATTTTCAGTTTCATTAATATGTAGTTCAATAGAACTACATATACCGTAGTTCAATAAAACCAAAATAGTAGCCACAGCAGGGGGCAAACAAAAGATTCTCTAAAAATATGTCTTACTTTCTTTTTACCCCCAAAAGCCCCACTACGTCTTACTTTCGGGGTATGTCTTACATTGGAGGCGAGGGGCGCGCGGGGAGCTGCCGGAAAGGAGGTGGGCGAAGGAGGGCGCCTGACCGCGCCACTCACCTTTTGGCTGTGCTGATTCTGGCTGCTCATCTTGCAGGGAGTCCCCAATTCTTCTCCCCCGCGTGACTTGAGCTTCTTGTGGGCCGGCCGGCCGAGCCCTTCATGGCGCCGCTTGGATTTGTAGGGGAATCCCCCCTCGACTTTGATGTGGGCCACCCCCTTCACCTTGGCTTTCGGGGGCTCCCTCAAGGTGGCCCCCACGCGGAGGCAGGTGGCCGAGGCAAAGGGGGGTTCGGGCTCCACCCGCTCCTTCTTGATCCGGCTGAAGTCCACCTGGTGCACGGGGCAGGGAGAGACCTCGACGTTCGGCGGGTTGCGGGGAGCATCCCCTCGCCACTCCCGGCAATGTTTCTCGGCAGGGGAGGCCAACTCCGCGGCGACACGGACGCTCGGCTGGCTGGCTAAAGGCAGGCCGTGGGGCGGATGGGCAGTCAAAAAGGGCGGGCGAAGGAGGGCGCAGCTCCGGCCGCTCACCTCGGAGCCAGTCGGCCTCGCTGGCCGCTTGCAGCCGAGCCTCGGCAAGGGAAGAGGCGGTGGCGCCGCGGCAAGGCGAAGGCGAGGGGCACGTGGCCGACCGGCTCCGAGGCGAGCGGCCGGAGCTGCGCCCTCCTTTGCCCGCCTCCTTTCCGGCAGCTCCCCACGCGCCCCTCGCCTTCACTCGCCGTGGCGCCACCGCCTCTTCCCCTGCCGAGGCTCAGCTGCAAGCGGCCAGCGAGGCCGACCGGCTCCGAGGCGAGCGGCCGGAGCTGCGCCCTCCGTCGCCTGCCTCCTTTCCGGCAGCTCCCCGTGCGCCCCTCGCCTTCGCCTCGCCGCCACCGCCTCTTCCCCTGCCGAGGCTCAGCTGCAAGTGGCCAGCGAGGCCGACCGGCTACGAGCCTCGGCAGGAGAAGAGGCGGTGGCGCCGCGGCGAGGCGAAGGCAAGGGGCGCGCGGGGAGCTTGGAAGCGACGTCATCGGGCTCCCCCCCCGGCAATACCCCCGTGTTTCCCCGAAAGTAAGACATATGTCTTACTTTCGGGGTACGGCTTATATTAGCCGACCCCCCTGAAACCCCCGATACGTCTTACAATCGGGGAAACACGGTAGCACATAAAACAATGTTGCTTCTTTGAATATTTTGATGTCTTTTTCAATCATAATTATTAAAGGTTTTTAAGAACTGCTCAATCTCATTGGACATTATCCCAAAAGGTTTTTTTTTAAGAAATCCCAAAATATTTCAGGGAAAAAAATCTGCAGTTTTCTTATAGGACAGAGATTTGAAAAGAAGATGAGAATGTAACTTATCAACTGGAAATACATTAGAATAATAGTTTAAGAATACAGTACAATGTTTAAGGAAAAGTCTTCCACAAGCCCTCCTCCACAGAACCCTTGATGGATATCTAAAGATAGATCCATTTTCAGTATCTGATACAACCCATATATAAATGCCATTACATTTCAAGAAACTTGCTAACTTCCTAGATTGGGGTGGACAACTGGGGGCCTTTACAACCTGTGGATTTCAACTCTCAGAATTCCTGAACCAGCCATGTTGGAGCTGGAATTGGAGTTGAGATCTACAGATTGTGAAGGGGCCATAGTTCCCCCTGTCCTATTGTTGAGGTAAATCTTATTATGGTAACTTGGAGAAAGAAATTGGTAGGCAAATATCATATCTCATCATACCATGTAATTACCATGCAATCCTGTAATAAGACTAAGATTTGTGATTTGCTCCTAAAGTGGGATGTAGCTAAGACAAAAAGCTTGGTCCATTGTTAAAAGCTCTATCAGATATCCTCACATTTCATAAAGAAAGATTATTTCTGGCATAATTACCAATGTTACAATCCCAGGGAGAGTTTAGAGAAAGAGAGAGATTTTTCTCTTACAACATTTATTACTTAGATTTGTATGCCGCCCCTCTCCGAAGACATCCAGACCAGTGATGGCAAATGTTTTTTTGCTCAGGTGCCAAAAGGGTGCTCTCTTGCAATAGTGCAGGTATCCACACCTATAACGCAATGCCCTCCCCTTGTGCATGTGCACACAAGCCCATGCTTCCCCTCTGTGCATGCGCACAGACCTCACTGAAGCCTCCTGACTTCCAGTAGATCCATTGGGCCATTTTTTGCCCTCTACAGGAAAGACTCTGGAGCCAGTGGATGGCATAAAAAATTGGGCCCAAAGGCCCAACTGGAAGTTTGGAAATGAACTTGGGCCATTTTTTGCCCTCCCCAGGGTTCAGGAGGCTTTCCTGAAGCCTCGAGAGGGTGTAAAGCCACCCAATGGGCCTAATGGAAGTTTGTTTCTGAACTTCCAGTAAGCATTTTGGGCCCATTATTTACCACCCACAGGCTCCAGGGGCTGGGAGGGCGTACTTGGCCTCCCCACACTCTTTAGAACAGTGTTTCCCAACCTTTTTGAGCCGCGGCACATTATTCACATTTTCAAAATCCTGGGGAACATTGAGCGGGGGATGGGGGGGCGCAAAAAAGTTTGGACAAAAAAATCTCTCTTCCTCCCCTTCGCTCTATTTCTCTCTCCCTCCATCTTTCTCTCCCTTCCTCTTTCTCTCTCTCCATGCCTTTCTTTCTCCCTTCCTTCCTCTCTCTTTTGCTCTTTCTCTCTCCCTCCTTCCCCACTATGCTGTCTCTTTCTTTCTTTCTTTCTTTCCTTTCTCTCTCTCATTCTGTCTCTCTTGCTATCTCTTTCTTTCTTTCTCTCTTCCTTCCTTCCTCTCTCTTTTGCTCTTTCTCTCTCCCTCCTTCCCCCTCTTGCTGTCTCTTTCTTTCTTTCTCTTTCTCTCTCTCTCATTCTGTCTCTCTTGCTGTCTCTCTCTCTCTTTCTTTCTCTCTTCCTTCCTTCCTCTCTCTTTGCTCTCTTTCTGTCTCCCTCCTTCCCCCCTCTTGCTGTCTCTTTCTTTCTTTCTCTCACTCTCATTCTGTCTCTCTTGCTATCTCTTTCTTCCTTCCTTCCTTCTTCTCTCTTTTGCTCTTTCTCTCTCCCTCCTTCCCCCCTCTTGCTGTCTCTTTCTTTCTTTCTCTCTCTCTCATTCTGTCTCTCTTGCTATCTCTTCCTTCCTTCCTTCCTCCCTCTCTCTTTTGCTCTTTCTCTCTTCCTCCTTCCCCCCTCTTGCTGTCTCTTTTTTTCTTTCTCTTCTCTCTCTCTCTCATTCAGGTTTGTGCCGGAAGCAGGAGCCGGGGGACAGCTGCGAGTGGGAGCTCCAGGTCCGAGGCACCGACAGCGCCCCACCCAGCTGGAGCTTCCCTAGGAGTTTCGCGGTACACTAGTGTGCTGCGGCACACCAGTTGGGAAACGCTGCTTTAGAACACCAAAAATCAGCTGGCCAGTGCACATGCGCATTGGAGCTAACATAGGGCAACACCTCATGTGCCCTCAGATATGGCTCCGCATGCCACCTGTGGCACTCATGCCATAGGTTCGCCATCATGAATCTAGACCTTTGAATGGATATTATTTTAGAGTTAGCATTACACTACCTTTGGCCACATTAGTGTGGTAAACTTAGAACAGCACTTCTGCAATTATGGATCACTGAGCACTAAAAATAATGAGATTAACAAATATACCTGCTAATGTTTTAAGAATTTAGGAGTTAAGAGTTTAATTTTTATATATATATGCTTTCTCACCCTTAAAAACAATTGTTTACAAATAATAAACAATTAAGCATTAACTTACCACTTAAAATTATTTTACTCACTCAAAAATATTAATAATTATAAGCACAAATAAAATGCTCTTCAATATATATTTCTGAATATTAATGAGGGACATAGCTCTTCTGTTCCCATACCAGGTGGTCAATTTTCAATCTTTGAGGCATAAGGCATAACTAAACAGCACTAAGCAGTTATCTGTGGCAACAGAGATACAGGATGAGGTGGTAAACAGATTCTGGATTATTAATTAGGAAACCTAAAACAGATCAATAAATGCTCAGATCACATTTTGAAAATAACTACCTTAAACATATGTACAATTAGTCCTTAACTTACAACTACAATTAACTATCTGAATTCTAATTTTATTTCATTTTAATTAGGAATTCTGCTTTGTGTACTGTATTTTATAACCACAGTGTAACTTGTGGTTTCAACCCTAATCTGTATCAGGGACAAATATGAAGGGTGGCCTTAGGTCAAATTCAACAAAAGTATCAATTACTTGTATTAATTACTCCATGCTGGAAATGTGAATAGTATGCAACATTGTTCTTGTCCTGTTTATTTGCTTCCTGGTGTTATTTGAATAATTAGTGTGGGAAACATCATCAGATCCTGCACCCAATAAAATTGCTATCATCTACGGCAGTGTTTGCCAGACTGAACAAACAGTTCAGATTTCAGTTCCCAGAATTCCCCAAGACTTACTGTAATTATAAAGAATTCTTAGAAAATTCATATTATTGAGAACTCTTGAGAATTGCATACTTCCCTTTTTACTTATGTCACTCATAAGTCACTTTTCATAAAATGCTGTTTATTCCTTTCTCAACAGTTGTTTTAACCCAGAAGCCTCATATTGCAAGTCAGACAAAAGAGTAATAATGAATTTCTAACCAAAATAATATATGGTGATTGATTCTTCTGCTTACTGAACATTACCCAGGAATAGAGGCCCTTCTAATGGGATAATTACATAACTACAGTAATAGAAATTGCTAATATTGTTAATACACATACATAATTTGAAAGATCTGGGATCAAAGAAAAAAGTAGGGAGCAAGCTAAATTCAAATTTAGTATTAACCTATCCTCTCCCTCAGATACTATCTACAAACTTGTTTTCATTTTTATAAGAAAAGGGGCACTGGTGTTACCTGATATGCGCCTTCTCAGTGTGCTGAGGGAAAATCCAAGAATGGGTTGACTTTGTCCTTTCAGCCCAGAAACTGAGTTGTCAAACTTCCAGCCACGCCCCCTTGCTTCTCTCTAGACCCAGTTTCGACAAATGCATAGCTGTTGACAAAAAAGTCTGTCCAGTGTGGAATGGTCACTCCTGGACTCTGGACCATATACGGTCATCAAAAGCTCCTTCTCAGTGTGCTCCCTCAGCACACCGAGAAGGAACATATCAGATAAGACCAATGCCCCTTCTCCAGTGGGTTGACGGGAGAATCCAAGAATCGGACATACACCCTAAGGGTGGGTAGCTGTCTAGTCTATAATCTCAAAGCTGGAAAAAAACCCCTTTTGGAGGACTCTCCTGCTGAAGTGGAATGAGACTGCCTCCTCCATTTCGCTGCGCCCGTTTCGTCTCCAGCCTTCCACCTCCAGCCTTTCAGCGCTGCCTCTTCTCCCTGGCTCTTTCGCAGAACAGGCTCAAAAGCTCTCCCCCCCTGTGTTCTCTCTCGCTCTCTCTCTGTGCTTTTTAGGAGAAGGAACGGGACAAACACACACCTAATACCTTTGATGTAAAAAAATATCAAACTGGAATTAGTAGACCAAAAGGAGGGTCTGTGATAGTACGGTGAAGGACAACGGTCTGCCTGCCTGAACATAGAAGGTAAGACCTTCCTCCTTTCTTTGTTTTCTATGAGTTATTTGGAATCAGATGGCAGAGGTGTCCATTATACAGTATATGTATATGGCATCGGACCAGAATATCTCCGGGACCGCCTTCTGCCGCACGAATCCCAACGACCAGTTAGGTCCCACAGAGTTGGCCTTCTCCAGGTCCCATCAACTAAACAATGTTGTTTGGCGGGACCCAGGGGAAGAGCCTTCTCTGTGGTGGCCCCGACCCTTTGGAACCAACTCCCCCCAGATATCAGAGTTGCCCCCACCCTCCTAGCCTTTCGCAAGCTCCTTAAAACCCACCTCTGTCGCCAGGCATGGGGGAATTGACACTTTCCCTCCCCCTAGGCTTATAAAATTTATGCATGGTATGCTAGTAGGTATGATTGGTTTCTAAATTGGTTTTTTTTAATTAACTTAAATATTAGATTTGTTTGCATTGTATTATTATTGCTGTGAGCCGCCCCGAGTCTTCGGAGAGGGGCGGCATACAAATCTGATTAATAAATAAATAAAATAAAATATCGCTATCTAAATAACCCTACTCTACACATAGTCTCTAATGGAGGTATGTCAGAGATACATAGTGGGGAACTCAGATCCAGTGTCATGAACCCAGTGATGTTCAATATTTTGATAAATAACGTAGACAAGGAAACAGAAGGGACATCCAGCCAATTTGCATAGTTGCTAACAATTCAGAGAACAGAGTCAAGATTCAAAAGGATCTTGACAGACATAAACACTGATGTGTTCCCTGCAAAATGCAATTCAATAAGGAGAATTGTAGGTTTCGACACTTAGTTAGGAAAAGATCAGGTGAACAGGTACAAAACAGGCCACAATTGACTCAGCTGGAAAAATCCAGAAGGCAAACTCATCATTCAAAAGGATCTTCATAATTAAATATTGTCCAAAAAAAAACCCCCTTCTGCAATCTTGGGTTAGATCAACAGATGTATAATGTTGAGATCATGGGGGGGGGGGGAAATCATCTTTTCTACGCTGTCAGGTCAGACTGCTCCTGGAATATTGTATCCAACTGTTACCATCACAATACTAGAAAAATGCTGAGATCCTGGAAAGAGTACTGAGAAGACCAACAAAGATGGTGAGACTTGAATGCTAAATTATATGAAAAAACAGTTAAAAACATTGTGTATGCTTAAGCCTAAAACAGGGCTGTCAAACTTCCGGCCCAGTGGGGGCGTGAGTTTGACGTGCTGGCCATACCCAGGCCCAATTTATCGAAGGGGGGGGGGGTCCTGAAATGTCATGTGATGCCACTGTGATGACGTAAATTTGACACCCCTGGCCTAAAAACAAAGAGAAGGCTGAAGAGAGACATGATAGCAGACTTTTTACAGGAAGAGAATGTAGATTCAAAATTGGTAATTTCCTGACTGTGAGACTATTATTCAGAGGAACACCCTAATTCTTAGAAAAATGGATGCGGGGAATGGACCAGAAGACCTCTGAGATACTTTCCAATCCTATATTTACTTTTTCAGCAAACAGTACTTACTTTTTAAGCTGAAATCTGTTGACTCCTTTTCTTTGAAAACTCTTAATACTTTTGGAGTCCTGCCACTGCACAATCTGTTTGAATTGCAAGCCATATCCAGCACAGCATAAACCAAATCTACTTTTTCCTTGTTTCGTCCTCCCCAACTGCTGATCCCAGATATTTTCAGAAGCTAGTTGAGTGAGTATGAAACCTGAGCTGGGAAACAAAGGGTATGATGGGCAGCTACCAGCAGAAAACAAAGCACGGGAGAAATGGTCTTGAATAGCATTTCATACAGTTTCAAAGAAAAACCGGTATGAGATTGCGGAACAGTCAAATATTTTGCAGGGGGTGCTGTGCCATTGATCTAAGCAGATATGAGGTAAAATTCTAATATGCTGAATCTTTAGTCTACAATATGCAACATTTATAAATGAAGTTCAATAAAATCCAGATGATCTCTTTTTCACTGCAGGAGGAAAATAGTCAGGCATATGGCTACTATAGATTTTTCTTGTTTTGTAATGAACCTCTCATGCTGTCTAACAGCAAAGACATATCTATCATCACCCTCCCTTCTTTAATCATGTGTTGACAAGTTATAAGGAACATTTACAGGGGAAGAAAACAGAAAACATAGTTACAGGAATTTTTGTAGGGCCACACGGATAAGACCTAAGAGACCAAACGAATGTGATCAACAGCAATTATACAGGAGACAAGTCTGAGCATATTTAGAACTTTTCCAAACACTGGTACATAAATATCTAGCATTACTGCTGTGCGAATATGACAATGAATTTTTTAAAGAAAGAATTATAATCAAGACCAACTCGTGTCCCCTTCTTTTTGTTACCCTGCATGTAAGTTTCATTCAACCAGCGTTTGCTTCATGTGCAACAACAGAGCAAAACCAATTTAACTACTGAGAGAAAATAAATTTCTGAACAGGAATCATTAAAAAAGAGGAAAACAACAAAGCCTTCTTAAAAGGAGGGGGAGAACATGATGCAAATGAACTAGGAGGAAAATTACTAACTTGTTTTATGAGGAGTCATTCAAGAGCTGTTCCAAGGAAGAAACTTAAGAGACCTCACTTATTCAGAGTGACACAATATTATACAACTGCATTATAATCACTACTTGGGAACTAATCAGATTTTTTTTTGGTGATTCTTGCATGTTGCTCTCTGGACAATGATGTCATCATTCAATAGAATGAGGGCAGATTATGTTCTCTGAATGGATCAAGCATGTATTACATTAATAAAAATAGCTGAATACAGGCCATAGGATCAATCATTTAATTGATATTGTTGCTGCAAGGAAGATAGGACTTGAATACTTGCATCCCACTTAGGGTTTCAAAGCTGTTCATAAAACAATTGGATTTTCAAATTGTAATTCACCTCATTCAAGTGCCTTATTATATTCCGTAAAACACAGAGCTTCCTGCTAACCCAATGCAAAAAGGAAATAAAAAATGAAAAAGTAAGCTGTGCATTAAGCCCAATGCATCTGAGTATACAAAAATCAATGGTACAATTGTCTTAGACAAGTCACTACAATTGAATCCAACAATTTTTCAAAGAAAATTGAAATTTGGAGAGACAGTAACTTGAAATTAATACTGTTCATTTATTTTTGTTCTCTGCTATTCTAAAATTACATTGCCTTAAAATATCATCCAACATGCAAACCTATCTAGAAAATCTTCTAGAAAAAAAACAAGCAAACTAGGGTACCCACAATAGCTAGTCCTTTTACAGTAGCGATTTGGACACTTTCTACCCATTCTTAAGTTGCTTTATACAATTCTTTCAGGATATTATTGATCAGATATTCTAATCTCATCATGCCCTCCATATAATACTTCCTTTCTACTGTCTGTAGAGATGTTCTGAACAAATGTCAAATGTATTGATTCAACGGGCACTTAACAAGAAGCTTGCATTTATTTTCAGCTCCTCTCAGGCCAAAGAACAGTCCATTAACAGAATATAACAGAGCCTCTGCTTCCTTAAGTGCAAAATTCTGCAACCTCATTTAACATTTATAGCCTGGTCCTGTTCATTTCTATGTATCCCCACTAGCAGAAGAACTATTTCACCCTGCAGGTTCATAGACCATTACAGAAAAAAACCCTTTCTCAACAGCTTCTACTGGTGCAATATTACAATTTATTATGAATACAGTACCAGCAAAACATGAAGCCTTGCACCAAGGTTGTTCTCAATGGTCATAAATATTTTTTTAAAGAAATCATAATAGAACAGCATTACTCATAAATGTGAAAAAAAATCACATCTTTTTATTTAAGTTTTATCAAAATGCCTTTTAGTTCAAAACAGATTTATGGATGTTTAAAAGAATTTTAAGAAGTCTGCTTCTACATTTTTCAAAGCAATAATCAGTAACCAATAAGCTATTGATGTCACCTTTTACAAATGATCGGCTTTGTAACTTTCTCCCTATAAACATGAATATTAAGATTTATATCATAACATGTCTCAGTAACTTATTCTGGTTCTGCATCTAAGCATTAATGACTCATACGGAAAGATACTAAATGGATAACAAGCTTTGCATGAAATCCTAATTGCTGCTTTTGAGATGAAGATGGCTGGAAAGCCCAGGTCTCTCTGTTGACCACAATGATGTTGTAGAACAAAATAATCATTAATCACATTTAAAGTTTATTTTACAGGAGCAAAAAAGCTCTTCTAAACTGAAAGACAATTTATTCCACAGTTTCTAACGTAATACTTGTATAAATATGTACATCTGCACAAACATAAACAAACTTTTAAAAAATAGTCCTACTATGAAAAGGGAAGTGACACAAGTCTAAATTCACTTCTGAAAAACGTTTTAAAAATACAGCGTTGCATATTTTTAAATAGATAAATAACACTGTCCATCTCTGTATATATTTTAACATAAGCAAAATTGTACTTTCGCTTACCGGGAACAATATAAAAGTGGACTATACTGGTAGTCCTCTACTCACAATTCATTTACTGACCATTCAAAGTTACAACAGCACTGAAATATGAGACTTGTGACCATTTTTCACTCTTTTGACTGTTGCAGCATCCCCGTGGTCATGTGATTTACATTCAGATGCTTGACAACTGACTCATATTTATGACGGTTGCATTGTCCCAGGCTCACGGGATCAAGTTTTGTGAGTTTCTGACAAGCAAAAACAATGGGGGAACCTTATTCACTTAACTGCCATATTACTAATTTAACAACTGCAGTGATTCACATAAAAAATGTTCTAGGAAAAGTTGTAAAATGGGGCAAAACTCATGTAACAAATGCGTTACTTAGTTAGCAGCATAAATTCTGGGCTCAATTATGGTCATACGTGGAGGACTATCTGTACTCCAAATAAAACACAAGCTCCTCATCATTCTTTTCCTTTACTGATTTTTATTTTATTTCTGTTGAAGGAAATAAAGATTATGGTATATAAGAATGACAACAACATCAGCGGCCTAAGCTTTTACCTCCATGTACTTCCTGTAACTGAAAATAAAATCTCTATTCCAATATGATATGAAGTTTAACTCAAAGGTATTGTTGATTTCTGTCCATAAAATGTGGCACCTCCAGATTATACAATATTATCTAAACAATATGTCAATTGCATTTTCCATTGTATTCAAAATATGTAATCCCCATCATTTTCATGAAGAGACAGAGAAATCAACAGATTGTGTTATCTTGTAAAACAAAAATGATTTTGTGGCTACTGTTATTGGACAAACTTGAAAATGCTTCTGATAAAGAGACTCCATAGAATGAATTCAAAGGTTATGTTAACATTTACTTCTGAACAAGAAGTATTTTTTAAAGTTGGCTGCTGCTGAAAATGTAAGGATATAAAATATTGTTCCAAATATTGAAACAAAATCCAAATTCATACTTTCTCTCTATATATTACATGATAATGTGGTACTTATGGAGTCCAATACATCACCATGGTCATATACTGTGTCTAGAAAAAAACCCCTCCCCAAATCAGATTAAAATGAAATAAAATCTAATGGGGGGAAAGGTACTTTTTCAGGTTTCAATTATTTTTTTAATACTAGACCCAATAGTAGGGGAAAATGTCAAATATCACAAGAAGTTGGCCTTTATTTTATACAAATGTGCGCACACCACCATGCAAGGTCAAAACATTGAAACACAACATCTGAAAAAGATAACAATATATTACAGCATCACATTAAATATACTGTATATACTTAAAAGGCTTAAGCAAGTTAAGAAACATTCGAAAGGTAAAGAAAAAAGTGAAACAAGAAAAGAGCAATAGCACTTAGCTTACATACTGCTTCACAGTGCTTTACAGCCCTTTCTAAGCAGTTCACAGAGTTAACATATTGCCTCCAACAATCTGGGTTCTCCTTCTACCAACCTTGGAAGAATGGAAGGCTGAGTCAATCTTGAGCCCTGTCAGGACTGAACTGCTGGCAATGAGCGGAGAATTAGCCTGCAGTATTGCTTGCTAACTATTGTGCCATAAGGCTAAGGTGGTACAGAAGGTAAGGTAAAGAAATAACTCTCCTTCTAGACAAGTATTGACCTTTAAAATCCTGCATGGCATTGTGCCAGCTGTTTTGAGAGACCATTACCCATTAATTTACCTGCCTGCCTCACCACATACAGTGGAGAGTGCATGTTATAGATTCTGATTTTAAGTACCTACATTTGGTGGGACCTAGGCAAATAGGGCTTTTCTTCTGTAGCCATTGGCTCTGCTCTCAAGGAGCCATCTTCATTCCCCCATTACGTCCCTGGAAATGAGGCAACCTGGGGTATATCATAACAATATTGTGTTCTTCATCCAGAAAAAAACATCAGAAGAACAGAAAAGAGCAAAGAAGCATTATAGGGCCTGGAAGGAAAAACCTTTGAGGAATGGTGTTGTTGTTGATGCATCATCTAGATCTGGCCATAAAAGATATGCCTGGTTTTATTATAGGTTTTTAATTGTCTTTTTAATTTTTTTTTCTTTTTTCAGATATTTTAATATTTAATATTAATATATTTGTTCTTTTTGCCTGTGAGCTAACTAGTCTTTAGGGGACTCTGGTTACCCTAAAAAATAGGATAAACAAATAAAGTTGATGGGAAAGCCAACTTCACTTAATGACTGTACTAAATAACTGCAGTGATTCCCTTAACAACTTTGGCAAGAAAGGTAGTAAAACAGAGCAAAACTCACTTAACAAATGTCTCATTTAGCCGACATAAATGTTGGGCTCAAATATGGTTGTAAGTCTAGGACTATATTTGGCTCTTATTAAAATCCAATAATGCTGAGAAATATTTACTTCTGAAAAAGATCTGAATTCATGCAATTTTAAATGAAAATCATTTCAACTAGAGTGCTTTCTAAATACAAATACCAATAAAATAATGTTAATACACACACACACACACACACACACAAATTAATGTTATGTAGGTGTTTGTATACACATACACACAGATACAATTTGTATATCAATCACAGGGAGCAGTATATGAAATATATATAATTGAGAATCAATCTCAATTTCACTCATCAACACATAGGTGTGTACCATAGTTTGCCCTGAGTTTTGATTGGGGTGTGGTTTCTTCCTTGACTTGAGCAAGGAATTATTCCTTCTCTAACTCATCATCTTGTTTCATTTCCTGCTTATCTGGCTACTGTTGCTAGGATGGATATATTCTCAGTTGTTTCCTTGACTTTTGGTTATATCTTTCAAATGCTATGAACCTGTTGCTGGGTTATGTGAATGCTCCACTTATAGGAATTTTCTAGCATCTGGAAATTTCTGTTGGTGTAAAATATCAAGTTTCTCAGCTTGAATTGTGGTTGAATTTGTGTGTCAACAAATTAAGAAATTTTCACTCTGTCTTTTTTCTTCATTGATATTGGTAGGCTTTCTGTCACTCTTGTATATCTGTCCTACATAGTAGCTGTTATCATCTTTACACTGAATGTTGTAAATTACCTGCATTTTCTTCCATGGATATTGAGTCTTTGGGTTTGCTTAAGTTATTTTGGAGGCATATCATTGATTTGTGTGTTACAGTGATACCAATTAGATGTAGTAGTCTATTGGTTGCATCAGAGATGTTTTTGATGTATGGAAGTTATCCTTCCCATAGATTAGTAGTGATACTTTTACAATAGGTTGTATAGCTTGGCACTTTTTAATGGATATTTATTCTGCTGAAAGAGGTTATATAAATAAGCCTTTTTCTCTTTTTGGAATTCTGATGTTCTTAACATGCGGAGGGAAGGTTTTAAAGTAAGCAATATTGATCTGTTCTTAAATGAACAAGTAACCTAGACTTTTAAAAATCTGTGTTGATTAACATCAATCCTCTTAAGGCATGAAATAAAATCAACTTTCAAAAGTGATTTTGTAGAATATTAAATTTTGTTCAAATAAAAATGGTTACAGCTATGGCACGTTGCAAACTTATACATGCATTTGCCTTTCAAAATTGTTCAAATTTTAATGGCTAGATTTTTTAAAAATCCTATTTAAACGCAATTTACTATTGCCAAAACACAACAGTGTAACTCTGAAAACAGAGAAAGATAATGAAATAGATTCTGAGAATATTAAGTAATTCATCCTTCAGTTATAACATTCAGAAACTCGGAAATTGTATCACTTCCTGAATTGAATTACCCTACATATAGGCATTTGCATTTTGGAGCAATCAGAATTGCTTAAGATGGAGCACCGATGGGGACATTAAAAACAAACGAACACCTGGATGTTGGAAATGCTACAAACAACAGACGGCTAATGTTATAGTTGGAATCAATTCCTAATTTCCTGGTTCACTTCAAAAGGTGCAATAGTAAATTCAATGACACATTAAAGGTAGGAGGAAGAAAACGATAAACTAACACTATATTATTCATATTTAGAGTCCCTTGGACTTCTGTTTTTCAGATTTACGGTCACCTGGCACTCACTCAAAGTAGCATATAATCAGAGCAGAGAGGGAGAAAAATAAATGAACAAAACCCTCTTTATTTCCTGGGTACAAGAATTCAGATTACTCAACATTATATTTCTTTATTTCTGAGCATCCTGTTAATTCTCATTATGAACATTTGCTGTAGCAGGATAGAAATCTTTTAAACTTGAGGAAACATTATGCCTGCTTATTTGTATGGATTATAGCTCTGTAAAAGAATCTCATCCTAAAAACATGCAGTTTTCCCCACCCAAAAGATAATGCAACATACAAAAACAAACTAAAGAGTAAGGGTGTTGTAACATATAAATGGCTACCTTGAGAGTAGCTACCCAGGAAAGGAGCTTCCTTTCACTCTGATGTCATGGGTAGCTCAATATCATAAAGATTTTGTAATCCTATTTAATCCCTTCCAATTTAGTATAAAAAGACCTTAACTAACCTTTGACAGTTTTTCATTTTTTTCAATCCAAAAGAGGAATTTAAGAACAGGAAAGGAAAGAAGCTGGATTTGGCGTAATCCATGTATAAGAACAGATTTTAGTTGGCATAAAGTGGTATTTTCTATTGAGTACTCTCAACAGAATTTTCACTTAAAATAGCAACAAAAATTACATTACAGAGAAAATAACCAATGGAAATAGGAGAAATTTCTATAATGCAAAGAAAGACACACTGATATAAAAATAAATCTTCATTCCAGTAAAGATAGTGGTTTAGAAATACAAACAGTCAGACAATATATCTGTTATATCTTTTTATTGATTAGTAATATGAATAATAGCAATTTCAGAAGCCAAGTCCATTATGATTTTTGCTTTCTTTACCGAGTACATCTCACTTTAATTGAAAGCACACAGTACCTTCAATTTATCAATCGTTTGTCTGAAATGGTATAGGGCAGGGATGGCGAACCTATGGCACGGGTGCCACAGGTGGCACACGGAGCCATTTCCGCTGGTAAGCGATCTATTGCCCTAGCTCAGCTCCAGCACACAGGTGTGCACCGGCCAGCTGATTTTCAGCTCACACGCAGGCTCTGGGAGGGCATTTTCAACTTCCGGAGGACCTCCAGGGCCATAGGGGAAGGTATTTTTGTCCTCCCCAGGCTCCAGGGAAGTCTCTGGGGGCTGGGGAGGGTGAAAAACGGGCCTACTGGGCCCACCAGAAGTTGGGAAACAGGCTGTTTCTAGCCTTCAGAGGGCCACTAGGAGGGCAGGGGAGGCAATTTTTGAATTATGGGTATGGGCACTTGTGCAGGTGCGATAGTGTGTGCACATGTGCTTTTGGCACCCGAGGGAAAAAAAGTTCACCATCACTGGTATAGGGTTTCCTGCCTAAGCAGGGGTTTAGACCTCAAACTCTGTTATTTTGTTCTCTTCTCCTCTTCTATCATTATAAGCGGGTTGTTAAGTGGTCACACGATAGTGCACTTTATAACTGTACTGCTTAGCAGTGGGAATCCCGGTCTCAAATGCAGTTATAACTCAAGAACCATCTGGAGAAGATCAATTTTTCCTAACTATTTTCTTGCTGGTATGTTAGCCTTCTTTTTTCAGAAGACAAGTCCTATGATTAAATGAGATTCGTGATGAATAATGTCTAAATTTTAGGTTCTAAAATTTTTCCTTCTTATATGAAGTTAAAATTCTTCTTACTAAAAATTAATGCAGACTATGGTATTTCAACCAACATGAAGAGTCAAAATAGGTTTTTTTTATGTAACAATTTTTTAAAAACTTATGAAATAATACTTTTAAAATAAACTTACAATAGTTTTATTTACATATTTTCAATTTACTTCAATTATACAGCAGATTCATTGTTTTTCACATCTAGTTAAAAAAACATGTAGCATTTTGGATATACAGTATTTTATTCTTGTAGGTACTGTATTTTCGGACTATTAGACTATTAGACCTTTTTCCTTCCTAAAAGAGGCTGAAAATTTGGGTGCATCTTATACTCTGAATGTAGGTGTGGTTGGGTTTTTTTTGAAGCTTTTTCTTCAGCCCTAACTAGGTGTTAATGATCTTCCCAACTCTTACCTTGAAGGCTCTTTCATTGTTACTTTCTGCAAAGAATATTTTTTTCCAGCCCTAAGTCTTTACAGGTTTTTTTTCATTGCTCTACTTGCTCTACTTGCTCTGAATGTTTCTTTCCAGCCCTAACCAGGTGCTAACTATATTCCCAGCTCTTGCCAGCTTGCCAGCTTTTTCATTATTACTCTCTCCGCATAAGGTTTTTTTTTTAAAAAGACCTAACCAGGGGATAAAATGATGTGCTGAAGCTGACCAGACTAAGGACACTAGCGAGATGAATACCTAGTAGGCAGATCCCCCCCCCATTTTCCTCCCCCAAAATTAATATCTGTCTTATACTCTGGTGTATCTTATACTCCGAAAAATACGGTATTTACTTGGGATCAGATATCTATCCTATTCCATTTCACTTACATTCCTAAAAGCTTAGTTACCTTAAATTATACATAATCTCTCTCTTTCCTATAATCACACTGCTGTACAATGAAACAAAAACATTAAATATTTAAAAAGCTTTAAGATGTGACCATAACTGATTGTATTTATAGCTCATAGGAAAAAAAATAAGGAAGTCTATACCATCAAAATGAGACACAGAATAAAAACCTTTACCACCGTAGGGAAAGAACATCAAAAGAAAGGTTGAACTATACAAAACTGCTGACTTCAGAATATTTCTTCTTTAAAAAGCAAGCCTCTTTCATTGGAAATATACATTCTCCACCACCACCAAATTATTTCTGAATAAACACAAATTATTTCAAAAATTGCCTGGAGTTAAACATACATTTCAAAATATTCTCCTCCAATAGTGCTTTTAGGTAATTTAAGAATCTGAAATTTACCTTGCCAGCTGTAATATTTCAACTGTGAAGCACACATATAAAATTTCATTTCCTCCCCCCCAAACCATCCCACGGTTTGAAATTGTCTCTGCATCCCTGATATATTAGAACAAGAAAAACAACATCAGCAGCCCAGAAGCAGCTGCCAACTCAATATAAAAATATTGTAAACAAATAGATAGCAAAAAAAAAGACCCCCATGACACAATGGTTGTTGCTTACTTTACCAAAACAGCATTACGGCACATTACAGTATACAGTGCACACCCATTTTTAATATTCCCTGTACTTTATGTTCCCTTAGTAAACTGAGGAACCTTATTTTGGTTGAACAGTCTGCGTCTTACGTAATACATAGATGCGTTGCCCAACTGCACATTCAAGTCATCCCTCTTGCAAAATCATTATGTGACTGATGGTTTTCAAAAGAAAAGCCTGGGTCTGTTGCTTGATCTCTCAAAGAGCTGGTTACCTCATATGGTGTCTGGACACAGATCTTTATTTTTTTTAAAAAGAAGTTCCAGACAGTTCGGAGAAAAGAGATGAAAATTCAGATCCCTTCATTAAAGGATATCCCAGGATTTGATAATTAATACAAGGATGAGTAATTTAAAATCACCCTGGACATCACCTTTAACACCTTTAATGCATGTTTGAATATCTGCAGCAGCGGTGAAATCTACTTACCTTCCCTACCGGTTTGGAAGTGTGTGTTTTTTCACCCTCTGTGCATACAGAGGGTGAATGGCGATATGTGGGTGGGCATGACCAAACCACCAGCGGCCACCACTACCGGTATTCCCAAACAGGTAGCATTTCACCCCGATCTGCAGGGCTACCTGTATTGCAAGACAAGTAGAACAGGCGGTCTCCATGTCCCATAACGGAAATACTATCACCTTCACAGTGACAAGATGACTTTTATGACAGTCTTTCCTCTGGAATAACATATTCTGGCACCAAAAGCCCCTTTCCCTTTGGCATTAAGAAAATCTTAAGGAATTAGCAGTTGAATGTATGGTTGGCTTTGTGGTTATGTATTCCATTCTAGACTTATCATTGATATGGATTTTGGTTTCTGATACAATCTGAGTTACAGAGGTAAGAACTGTACAACACTGAAATTGGAATGGCTGTAAAGCTCTATGAGCTACATCCGTATGTTTTCCTTAAATTAATGCCTGCCAACTGGAATTGTAGTTGCAATTTGTGGTGGAGTCTAGAATCCCTGGAATTAGGGAATAGTACTTTAAGAAACACTAAGAGAAGAAAAATATACAGTACTTTTCCCTGGTAGTCCTCCCTTAATCACAATTAAGTCTGGAATTTTTGCTGTAATTGTTGTTTAAATATTCTGAATATTCATAGAATTATACATTGGCTAATTTCCTATATCATCAACCCAGTTTACTATGTTTCTCTATATATCTGAAACTCCTTTAGGTAAATTTTTCTCTGTTACTGACATTACAAAGATCCCAGATCCTGCTGCAGAAAATTAATAGCTGGGCAGTAAAATAGTTTAGAAGAAGAAAATTACTTACAACAACTCAACATACGCCACAAATGGCATCATGTATATTGCAAAATAATGGGAACAATGATTCATCTATGTCATGGAATGATTGAAACATAGAAACATAGAAACATAGAAGACTGACGGCAGAAAAAGACCCCATGGTCCATCTAGTCTGCCCTTTTACTATTTCCTGTATTTTATCTTACAATGGATATATGTTTATCCCAGGCATGTTTAAATTCGGTTACTGTGGATTTACCAACCACGTCTGCTGGAAGTTTGTTCCAAGGATCTACTACTCTTTCAGTAAAATAATACTTTCTCATGTTGCCTTTGATCTTTCCCCCAACTAACTTCAGATTGTGTCCCCTTGTTCTTGTGTTCACTTTCCTGTTAAAAACACTTCCCTCCTGAACCCTATTTAACCCTTTAACATATTTAAATGTTTCGATCATGTCCCCCCTTTTCCTTCTGTCTTCCAGACTATACAGATTGAGTTCATTAAGTCTTTCCTGATACGTTTTATACTTCAGACCTTCCACCATTCTTGTAGCCCGTCTTTGGACCCGTTCAATTTTGTCAATATCTTTTTGTAGGTGAGGTCTCCAGAACTGAACACAGTACTCCAAATGTGGTCTCACCAGCGCTCTATATAATTGGTTTCATTTGTATTTGTGAGTTGTTGGTGATCAGATGTTTGATGGAATTAAAGTTTTAATAGAATTGGGAATTTATGCTTCTCAGAAAATGTGTAAGGATGTTGGAAAAAAAATTTATGAATCAGAATATTTTAAAATTATGGATTGAGACCCTTGTCTTAGTACTGATGTTATTAATTTATTATTAATCTGCTATAATGCAGATTTTCATATTACAAATAAAGAAATGGATTCATTGTATGTTTTAATTTTATTAAGTCCACTTATCAGAATCTTACACATTTACTAATTTTAGAGAACTGTTTTGATTATTGGGTACATCATAAAATTACAGAAAGGGCTGGTGCCTTAAAGGCTTTCAGAACCAAATAAAAACATTTTAAACTAACCATTTCCTGCTCTTCCTTCTGGGTGAGAAATGAGCTCATCTTACAGCCACATGGTGACATGGCAATGTAAGAAGGCATTGCTTATGTGACATGCAATTACTCTTCACTCTCTATGCAGCTTTTCATATTATCTGCCCTGGTATTCCAAGTTAGGGGCTGGGAATATATCTTTGGAGGTTTTACTTCTTTTGTTCCTCCTGGACAAAAGGCTTCAGATTGTAGTTTGGGTGATTATTATTCCACTTTATAACTTTTGAGTTACAGTATGTCACAAACTTTAAGTGTATCCCCCATGTTTCTA
The DNA here is from genome assembly GCF_031021105.1 of Erythrolamprus reginae. NCBI lineage: Eukaryota > Metazoa > Chordata > Lepidosauria > Squamata > Dipsadidae > Erythrolamprus > Erythrolamprus reginae. The sequence goes on along the minus strand of NC_091950.1, from coordinate 166,193,639 downwards.
GCATTTGTATAAAGTTGCTAGAAGTGACCATCAGAGATTGTGGGACTGAATACCACCTATGGTAGATGACAACCCAAGTCTACTTCTTTCCATGTTGATCAAATATGTCTTTGGCCAATTCCTGGTTGATCCCAAATTGTAACCGGAGAAGCGGTAAAAAAAACTTGCAACTGAAACCAGACAAATTAGTAGTTGGAAAGAATTTATTGATGTAGAGAATCTCTTTATGACTTCTACACCTCTTCTTGGTTAGATCTAATCAGGCTATTATTGTTCATGTATGGGCTATTTGCTGATTAAATTACTGTAAAGCACCTTATCCTTGAAAGAAACTCAGAAGTTGCATTGGGTCCAGAATGTGTCATTCAGACTTCTGTTGTGTACTTCCCAATGACAGCATATAACATTTCTTCTGTCAATACTATAATAGCTTCCCATTTTGTTCTTGTTCAAATTCAAGGAGCCTGATACATAAATCCTTTAATGCTCTGAATCCTGCCAAGCCATAAAGAGGCTCATCTGAAAATGACTAGAGGGGTCAACTTTCTCAGTAGCATCACTGCATTTATGGATTTCCCTCTCCCTAGAAGTTCAGACTATTCCATTCTTGGTTTGCTTTTTTCAAGAAGTTAAAAATTATGTTTACATCCAAGCTTCCTTCCACCATCACCCAATATATTACTTAATATATTACTTAAAATTAGTGCTCGAATATTTTATGATTGCAGCTATGGATATTCACCAGCTATGGATCATAGTAATTTATGAAGATTATAATAGATCTGATGTAGTAAAATGTATTCGATTATCAAATCTGTATTGTCATTGTTTTAGATATATACTGAGCTGGTAAATGAGACAGAATAAATGAATGCTCTGGCTATTTCTGAAGCAGTGATGATAATAATAATAATAATAATAATAATTATTATTATTTATTAGATTTGTATGCTGCCCCTCTCCGGAGACTCGGAGCAGCTTACAACAACAATACATAATACAAATCTAATGGGTTAAAAAAACAGTTTAAAACCCTTATTATAAAAAACAGTCATGAATCCCAAACAAACCATACATAAAATCAATTTCCCCATGCCTGACAGCAGAGGTGGGTTTTTAGGAGTTTGCGAAAGGCAAGGAGGGTGGGGGCAGTTCTGATCTCTGGAGAGAGCTGGTTCCAGAGGGCCGCCAGAGGGCCGGGGCCGCCAGAGGGCCGGGGCCGCTCTTCCCCTGGGACCCGCCAGATGACATTGTTTCATCGACGGGACCCGGAGAAGGCCAACTCTGTGGGACCTAACCGGTCGCTGGGATTCGTGCGGCAGAAGGCGGTCCCGGAGATATTCTGGTCCGATGCCATGAAGGGCTTTATAGGGCTTTATAATATGCTATAAGCAGAGGTGTCAAACTGGGTGTCAGTGAACCAGATGCGAAACGTGCAGGCCACATCTGTGCCACTTCTGAGAAGCAAAAAAATGTCAGAAAAGATCACATGACAGCAACATTCACGAGTTTGACATCCTTGGTATAAAGCACACCTCTATTTCTATGAAGGAAAAAATTAAATCTGTAGACGGGTTTACAGACACTGAAAAATGCAATGTAATTTTTGTCACTAAGTATACTGTATGAACTGTGATTTCCAAGCTGTGATTTATGATTTTAAAAGAATATAATTGTGGTTTATGTAATAAGTCACAACTGAACAGATCATGGTTTGGGAAAGGTAAATATCCAAGTATCATGAAGTATGAAATTAGGCGTTGAATTGCTTACCTGAACGCCTCTTCTCGTACGGTGAGCGGGTACAGCAGTCACACGGGGTTGCTCATGTCCAATCCGGTGGAACTGAGCCTAGTATTAAAAAAGCCTGCCGGATCCGCCCCTTCCCCAGAATTCGCGAATCCATAGACTAGGCTCAGTTGTGAAGCTCTGTAGTGTTCAACTCTCATTGTTAGAGGAAGAAAGATATAGAAAAAGGTAAAGAAGACACATACAAGGGCGGGAAGTGACTGCTGTACCCGCTCACCGTACGAGAAGAGGCGTTCAGGTAAGCAATTCAACGCCTATTCTCCGTACTGAAGGAGCGGGTCCAGCAGTCACATGGGACATACCCAATAGATGGTCCCTAGGGTGGGATTAGCTTGCTATCGTGTGAGATAACGGATTGGAGTACCCTTCTGCCGAAGGCAGCGTCCGCTGAAGCGTAAGAATCAATCTTGTAGTGCCTGATGAAGGAATTTGGTGAGGCCCAAGTGGCTGCTTTGCAGACCTCCTCCAACGGGGCTTGAGTCGCCCAAGCGGCTGAGGTGGCTGCGCTCCTGGTGGAATGCGCAGTGATGTTCCTTGGAACTGAGAGGGAGGCCGACTCATAGGCCTTAGATATAGTCCCTCTGATCCAACGGCCTATTACTGTAGAAGACACTTTGGCCCCCATGACTCTGGGATGATAGGCTACAAAAAGTGCTTCTGACCTCCGAAAAGGTCCTGTGCGTTGGATATATATTCTCAGCGCTCTGGTGAGATCCAGGGTGTGCCATCTAATTGCCAATGGATGGTCTCGTTGGAGGCAGAAGGAAGGTAGGACAATATCCTGAGATCTGTGGAACATGGAACTGACCTTGGGTAAGAAGGTGGGGTCCAGTCGCAAGACTACCTTGTCCTGATGAAATTGACAAAGGTCCCGCCTGATCGAGAGAGCAGCCAGCTCCGAAATGCGCCGGGCAGAGGTAATAGCCACCAGAAAGGCTACCTTAAAGGATAGGTACCTGAGGGACGCCGATTTTAGGGGTTCGTATGGTGCCTGCGTGAGGGAGTGGAGAACCCGTGGCAAATCCCAGGATGGATACCTGTGGACCTTGGAAGGTCTGAGGTTGGCTATGCCCTTAAGGAATTCCTGAACTTCAGGGAAGGATCGGAGAGGCTGTCTGCGGGGACCTCCTAGGACAGATGAAATGGCTGCCAGATGACGCCAGAGGGTGCTGGTGGAAAGTCCTTTATGGAAGCCTTGCATAAGGAAGGAAATAATTCTGTGAATGGGGATGCACAGAGGGGAGATACCTTCCTGTAGACACCACTGGTGAAACTTGGACCACGTGTGGTCGTAGATTCGATTGGTCGAGCCCCTCCTGGCCTTTAAAATGACCTCCACTGAATCTGGGTCATGACCACGCAGTTCTAAATCTCTCCTGATAACAGCCAGGCGGTGAGGTGGAACCACTCCGGGTCTGGATGGAAAGAGGCCCCCTGCCGCAGCATATCCCCCGAAACGGGGAGTCGCCAAGGGTCCTGGACGGACAGCTGTTGGAGATCCGCGAACCAGGGCCGGCGGGGCCAATGAGGGGCGATTAAGATTACTCTGGCCCTCTCGGTGAGGACCTTGTGAATCACGTCCGGGAGGATTGGAATCGGAGGAAATGCGTAGAGTAGGCCTGGAGGCCATGGACTCCGGAGGGCATTGATTGCTTCCGCTCCCGGGGATGGAAATCTGGCATAGAAGCGAGGGAGCTGGGTGTTCGCATTGGTCGCGAAGAGATCCAGGACTGGTAGGCCGAATCTGAGGGTGATTTGATGGAACAGGTCTTGATGGAGGTTCCACTCTCCTGGGTCTATCGTTGCTCGGGATAGCCAATCCGCCTGGACGTTGAGACTCCCGGAGATGTGATCGGCTAGGAGCGACTGGAGATGTTTTTCCGCCCAAAGGCCCAACTTGAGGGCCTCCCTCATGAGAGCCTTGGATCTCGTGCCCCCCTGTCTGCAGATATGGCTTTTTGTGGCAATGTTGTCGGTGAGAATGAGAACGTGCCGGTTGGGAATGCGAGGAGAGAAATGCTTCAGAGCCAGGGAGACGGCTCTTAACTCTAGCCAATTGATTGGCCTGGAAGCCTCCTCCGGGGACCACGTGCCCTGGGCTATCATCCCCTGGGCGTGGGCGCCCCATCCCGATAGACTGGCATCTGTGGTGATGACAAATTGATCCGGGCACCTGAACGGGGATCCTCTGTCCATGGCCGGAGACTTCCACCACTTGAAGGATCTGCGAACACTCAGTGGGATGACAATGCGTCGATTTGAGTTGCTGTGCCCTGATCTCTGAAAAGGCAACAGAAGCCACTGGAGTTCCCTAGCATGAAGGCGAGCCCAGGGAATGATGCCTATGCATGACACCATCTTCCCCAAAAGGGAAGATAGAGTAACTATGGATGCTGAAGGATTAGATAAAATGTTAGAAATTAACTCCACTATACTGAGTTTTCTCTCGGGAGAGAGAAAAACCTGGGAGGATTTTGAATCAATAATGGATCCCAGGTGAGAAATGGAAGTGGAAGGTTGGAGGTGACTTTTATCAAAGTTGATGGAAAATCCATGGTCCTGAAGGACAGACATGGTGACAGCAAGGTCTGTTTTCACTCTCTCTAGGGAGTTCCCATGAATTAAAATATCATCAAGATAACATAAAATGTGAATGGGAGACGCCCGGATATAGGCCGCCAGGGACCCCAAGAGCTTTGTAAAGACCCGAGGGGCCGAGGAAAGGCCAAATGGCATCGCTCTATACTGGAAATGCCTGCCTTGAAAGGAAAAACGTAAAAATTTTCTGTGGCATTTGGCTATAGGGATGTGAAGGTAGGCCTCAGTGAGGTCTAAGGAGACCATGAAATCTCCTGAGTGAATGGCGGCCAAAATAGAAGACAGGGAGTGCATTTTAAACTTCCTATATTTGATGAATAGGTTTAGTTTCTTTAAATCCAAAATAGCTCTCCAACCTCCGGAGGACTTTGGAACCATAAATAGGATGGAGTAAAAACCTAGGCCCTTCTGACCGGCAGGGACCGGTTGAATGGCTCTGATGGACAAAAGATGAGAAATGGCCTCCTCCATACGGTTACAATCTGAGGATGACCTGGGAGAAGGGCAGGAAATGAAACGTTTAGGGGGAGGAGAAATAAATTCTAAAAGAAGGCCTGTTTGAACAGTGTCAATGACCCAAGGGTCCTTGGAGGTGAGACGCCAATTAGAGGCGAAATGAGCCAGGCGACCCCCTATGGGAATGGAGGCAAGATTACCATCTAGGTTTCTTTGAAGCCCTGTTAGAGGAAGCTCCCCTTTGGAAACGAAACCCTCTACCCCTGGAGTTCCTGCCTTGGGAACGAAAGCGGGGGGAATACTGACCTGAAGATCTCTGATAGGAAGCCGCTTGATCTTGCTGGCGCCCTGGGCGACGAAAAGACTGCGTTTTGGTAACCTTTTTAGTGGTTGGACCCAAAACCTTCTTCTTGTCCGTGGTCTCCGTGAGGAGTGGATCCAGAAGATCACCGAAGAGAAGGTCGCGCTTTAAGGGGCCCTGGGATAACTGCCACTTTTGGCGAACTCCCGCTTGCCAAGGGCGAATCCATAGGAGTCTTCTTGCCGTTGTAGAGGCTGCAATAGACTTAGCAGAAAATCTAGTAGATTGCAAGGTGGCATCAGCCACGTACTGGGCAGCTGCAAAGACCTTGTTGAAGTCTTGTTGACCTCTCAAGTCATCAGGAGGAATGTGCTGTTGAAGCTGGCGAAGCCACAGCAGCATGGCTCTGGAGAAGAAGGAGGCCGCTGCAGAACTTTTAATGGACCAGGAATCAGCGGTGAATCCTCTTTTGAGCATCAGCTCGATGCGCTTGTCCTCTGGACGGAGGACTTCCTCCGCCTCGCCTGGTACAGCCGCTGCCGAGTGAAGAATCTTGACAGGTTCATCTGGTTTGGGAAAGGAAAGAAGCTCTTCATAGGAAGAGGAGAGTTTATACAACTTTCTGTCCTTGGTAGAGGGATTAAGGCCAGAGGCTGGAAAATCCCACTGTTTGAGTAAGGCATCTTTAAACAATTTAGGCATAGGAATTACCTCGTTATCCTCCTGTTCCTCTGTGAAGTAAGGTAAATTCTCCTCCGGGGGATCAGTGGAAGTGGAGGCTTGTTTCTCCTGGGCCGCTAATCCCGTAGAAATTCTAGCTTTGAGGAGGAGAGATTTGAATAGTTGAGAAGGAAAAATAGTAATTGGAGGAGGAACTTTTATTTGGGATTCCTCATCCTCTGATAAGCCCTGAAAAGGGTCTTCATCCTCCTCTACATCCTCATATTCATCCTGGGAGGATTCTGAATCATCCTGAGTAGGAGCTCTGACCGCTGGGGAAGAACCCAAGGGGCGGGAGGAACGAGAAGGAGGAAGAGGTACAGGAAGCTCATTGATGGAGGAGAGTTTGGCATCAATGGCTTTGGACAACACAGCAAAAATAGATTGGAACTCAGGAGGTAAACTGGAAATATCAGCAGAAATGGCAGAAGAATCCCTAAAGGCCTGGGAGGATCCTGGCTGGGGGGAATCTTCAATAATATCTGGTTCCTCTGGACCTATGCCCCATAGGTTAGGTTGGGGTCTGTCTAGGTTTGGCTCATCCAGAGATAACACAGGGACCCCAGAAGGAGGCAGACTAGAGGCCTCTGGTGGGTCTTGGCTACTGATTACTTGGGCCTGCACTTTTAAACGTTTTGCTGATTTGTCATGGATTTTTTGTAGGGCTAGGTCCCTTCTCTTCTCGGCCCTGGTGACCTTGGTCGAGGGGCGGGCCCCTGGAGAAGAGGAGGAAGAGGCCTGGGGGATACTAGTAATCTCATCGCCTGTAGGCCTGGCCTCTCTGGGACCTTTAGTTGTGCCTCTCTTGGGAAAGGTAGCCATAGTCTGACAATTAACAGAAGACAAGGCTGAGCCAATGACTGAATTAAAAGGAGAAGATTTCAAGGACTTCCCAAGAGGAATGGATCCTGCTTCGAGGCCTCGAAGCTGCTGAAACGTGAGGACAATCTGGGCAAACCCAGAGTTCGTGCCCCCAAATCCAGCGGGGCCAGCCTCCCTAAACTTAGTAATTAAGTAAACCAAGGCACTCTGGTTGGAGGCTTAGCCGGTGGAGAATTTAGCCTGGGACCCCCAAGGCCCGCTCCCGGATCCACGCGGTGGACTGAGGCCTACGCGGCTGGCAGAAGGCCAACACGAGAGGCCTAGATTTTAAAAAAAAGGGCGCGAAGGCCTTCGCGCCGAAAAGATCGCTGCTGAGAATTTCTAAAGGGAAAGCGATCGACTAAGTCCAGGAGACTAGAAGGCGTCTCACTCCGCAGGAGGTATATTATAAGCCCTTAAATATTTATATACAGTAAATAATCAAAATTTCAATGGTATAAATACTTGCACTAGGACCTCCAGGCCTAAGGATTAGAAGAATCCACAAGCGGCCGCAGGAATCGTAACCGGCAAAACCGCCGGGGGAAAACGAAACCGCAACTTCTCCCAAGGAAAGAAAGCCAAGCCGCGTTTTTTTCTTTTTTCCTTTTAAACGGCTGGCGCAATTAGTGCAAGTAATAAAATAAAGACAATAAATCTTACTACTTTTTGAAGGAAAGAACGAAGGGAAGGTGTTAGAATGTCGAACGAGCTATCACAATACAACCGCAGGATATGCGAACTGAGCGAATTCTGGGGAAGGGGCGGATCCGGCAGGCTTTTTTAATACTAGGCTCAGTTCCACCGGATTGGACATGAGCAACCCCGTGTGACTGCTGGACCCGCTCCTTCAGTACGGAGAAGTGAGTCTTATCTTTAAAGCATCTCTTTCTAAACAACTAAATTTTCCTCTTAGATTTTATTAGAACGAAAGGTGTGGTTATCTCAGGGTTTGTACTCTGTAAAAGTTAGTTAATACGTTACCACCCTACAAGATTTTGACCATGACTGCAACACATTTGGCTCAGTAATGGGTTCTAAAACCCTTTACGTTCCACCACCAGCGCTACCGGTTCTAAGAACCAGTCTAAAATGGGAGCAACCTACTGTTGATTTGGCTTACCAGGAAAGCTTTTTCTCTTGGGGAGAAAACTAAGCCAAAACTCTGGATGACAAAAAAATTATGTTACAGGTTTTACATGCCTCATATCTAACCAAATCTTTTTCACAATTTTTTTTGAGAGATGAGATCTCATGTTCTTTGAATTCTGAATCTCACAAGTGTATATCTTCTGCAATTATCTTCTGCAATTTGTTATTAATTCTTTCCCACTATGCTTGTAAAAAAAAGTATACTTCTGTAACGTTTTAAATAAGTGTGCACAGTGCATATTAAAGTTCATGTTAATTAAGCATAGTGCAAGAAGTACCAATTTAATGTCAAGTTCTTAATTGTGAAGACCACATACTAGAGAGTTTGTTTCTTCTAATTGGAGAGACCTGAAAGCACATAATGACAGAGAGAACTGCAGGGTATATGTGACCAGCAGTTTCCACAGGTCTTCAACGCAACCTTTTAACGATCTTCCACACTATGAATGGCAGCTCTGCATTTGTTGTATCTCTACAATGTTTCTGAAGCAGCATTTATTGTGTTATCACTGCAAAGTCAGCAGTGATGTTCCTTCATTGTAATTGCTTTAGCTCAGTGTTATAAAATACTTCAATGTTCAGCGAACAGGGCATCAGTAAAGTACTTTAAGTCATATTAAGATGATCACTACATCCCACAAGGCATCTACACAGATTGCCTACTCTGTTACAGATCTTTCAGGTAATTTCCCAACAAAATTAATTCTCCTACCAACTTGTACAGTAATTATTTCCACATGGCTATTCTGTGTGCTAATGCTTGCCATCTGGAAAGAACTTAACAGTATTTCAATTCAATTTAATTCAATTTATTAGATTTGTATGCCGCCCCTCTCCGAAGACTTCCTATGACAACTTTTAGCTTTCTACTAAAAACTAATATTTTTACCTAGGTTTTACCAGGGGTGAATTCTTCCCGGTTCAGACCAGACTGGACAAACCACTAACAATCTGCTGGTAACATTAGGATGGCATCATGGACCTGATTCGGTGGGTCTGTGGGTACTGCAATCCCCCCCCCCCCCCGGAATTTTTGACAAAGTTTTTACTGTTTGGATGTTGTTTCCCCTGCTGTTGCTTGATCAGCTCCTCAGCTGTATTTTGGGCAGATTCCAGCTACTGAGCATGCACAGAAGCAAAATTTGATGAGGGAATGCACGCTCATGGGCACGAACAGAGCATGCACACACATGCAAAAGTTGTTATGAGAACCAGCATCAAGCTAAGTAGGAACCCATCCCTGGGTTTTACTCATGTGAATGGCTGTCTTTTTATTCCTCTGACCTCAATTTTAAACGAAACCTTTACTCTTTTTGCATTGTTTTAATTTGTGTACACCTATAAGTATATTTATAATAAATATAAGCTGTATATGCATAGAAAAGTATATTGAAATACAGTCATACCTTGTCTTACAAACTTAATTGGTTCCAGGACGAAGTTCTTAAGTTGAAAAGTTTGTAAGACGAAACAATGTTTCCCATAGGAATCAATGGAAAAGCGATTAATGCGTGCAAGCCCAAAATTCACCTCTTTTGCCAGCCGAAGCACCCGTTTTTGCACTGCTGGGATTTCCCTGAGGCTCCCCTCCATGGGAAACCCCACCTCCGGACTTCTGTGTTTTTGCGATGCTGCAGAGGAATCCCAGCAGCGCAAAACGGGTGCTTCGCTGGCAACGGAAGTCCGGAGGTGGGGTTTCCTAGCAAAGGGAGCATCAGTGAAATCGCAGCATCGCAAAAACACCAAAATCCTCGAAACCCCACCTCCGGACCTCTGTGTTTTTGTGATGCTGTGATTTCACTGAGGCGGGGCATCCCAGTGGCGGCGGTGGGTTTGTAAGGTGAAAATAGTTTGTAAGAAGAGGCAAAAAAAATCTTAAACCCCGGGTTTGTATCTCGAAAAGTTTGTATGACGAGGCGTTTGTAAGACGAGGTATCACTGTATATTAAATGCATGGATACATACAATCGGTACTGGCTGTGTTCCAAGTAGGAGTGAGAGATTGGCTTAGGTGTGTCAAATTAACAGAAATTATGCCTTAGCTATGTGAAACCTGCTATAGGTTAAGTTGAGTCACCAAAAATGTTGAAATAGCCCAGGCACTTTCATTTAATCAATATGTACAGCTGTACTTCATTTACTAATATGCTCCTCAACCACTTTATTCGGCTGCCTTCTTTTCATGTATGTGTAGGCTACTTGTACTCAGAAATTCTAGTGATTATATTTAGATTTTCTGTGTTTCCATTTATATTCTGGAAATCTTTTTCTAGCATTCAAAGCTGGCATGGATCCTGAAAACTTTGGTTTTAATCTGAAATTAAATATATAGAAGAGTTAGAATGGCTTTTCCCCTAACAACTACCCTGCACCTCATCAAAAGAACTTTTAGAGCCCAGTTAGGGATGCACAGAGAGAGAAAAAAATTCCATGCATTTCTGTATATTCACTTATATTAAGAGGTTCTCATTTCTAGTAGGAATGAGAAATATGTTTATGCACAGCAATGCTCTCTTGAAAAAGTAATTAAAATCCAGTCACAGTGCCAGCATCGTTAATGTTTTTAATACGTCATTAAAAAAAAGAACACATTTGTTATTCAAGTTGACAAAGATCCATGCTTACTGTCTCTTATTTCATTGGCAAGCACAGGTAAAATGCAACTCTCAGAATATCTGGTATGCCCCCAAGCACTCACTTATGTTCTAAGAAGAATGTAACATGACTAACTAGTTCTTCTAATGTTGTTTTCAAGCCAGTTCCTCTCAACAACGAGTCTTTCAAAAACAATGGGTTAGAACTTGAGAGAACTAAATAACCTTTTTTATAATTGCCAAACCATCTCATGCTTTTGGTGGAGAAGAATTAGATGCTGTGGAAAAAACCAAAACTATTTGGTAACTATAGTTCAGAATAGGCTGAAATTCTACATTGGCCTCTGCTTTTCCTCTTCACCTGCTTGCTTTGGCTGTCATAGTAAGGGGGAAAGGGAGGTCAGTTAATTGGGAGGTGGGAAGTGTACTGGTGAATGACCCGTTTAAAGTTTCAAATATTGCTAGGGAGGAATTTTCTCATCACTGTCTGCCTGGTACAGCATCATGGACTTGGCTTACAAGCTTCGGCGAACCCAGGTGTCGAAGACAAAATTGCTGGCGCACCCACCTGACATCTTGGGACATGGGGATTGGAGGGATGGTCCAGAGGAGGGTTACTTGGGAGGGGTTTGGGTTTCTTTGTATATGCATCTTGCATGCCTTTCGCCTCGGAACTTGCTTTCCTTGCGTTGCTATCACTTCTTGTCTAGTAAAAATACTCATCTCTATCAAATGGAGTTAGGGTTTTTCTTTCCTGGACTTTGAATGGAAGCACACTTGACACTCTTAGGTATTTTCAGAAATGACTAGAGAAACAGAAAAGGGAACAAAATGTTCTATTTTGCCACAAAGTGGAAGATACTTTTATGGATATATTCTAATTTTTCTTCCAGGCCTAAGTAAGTATACCCTTTCTGGTGAGAAAAATGTCATAGGTCAAATTGATGTAGATATCTACAGTATGTTTGCTTTTTATTACTTACAGTCAGGGGTGGGCTACTAGCCGGAACGCTAAATTGGGCTCACCACCGCAGCTTATGATTGCTAGCGAGGCCAGCATGATTTTGCTTCTGTGTCTTTGGGGGTAGCAAAATCGTGCACAGAGCCGCAAGTGCGCCCGTGTTTTGGTGAGTTTTTTTGCTTCCGCGCATGCCGAAACACGGGTGCATCTGCGGCTCAGTGTGTGATTTTGCTACCTCCACAGGTGTAGAAGCAATATCACTCTGGCCCTGCTAGCACTCATGAGCCGTGGTGGCGAACCCAATTTAGCGTTATGGCTAGCAGCCCATCCCTGCTTACAGTTAATTCATTTGGAACACCTTTCCTTGGAATTCCCAGCCTTCTGGAAAGCCTTAAAGAGCTGGTTTTTTCCTACCTGTATTGGGGTATAGAAAAATTTGAACCCAGAATTTTTGATGGAGGAAGTTTTGGAGAGTTCTAGAAGTTTCTACAATGGTTTTATGTATTTGTTGTTTTTATTACTATGTGTAAGGCCCATGGTGTTTAAAATGAGCAGCTATGTGCCTTTTCACGAAATAAAGCTGATAATTTTTGCACATTTGTTGGGCTCTAATTTCTGAAACAAATTCTACAAGAATATCCCCCCACAAAAGAACCACATAGTTTTATTTAAAGCATATGTACATCTTTGCTCTGTTCTCACTATTCAATTTTTCTTAATTTAAGGCAGAACTGGATAAAGTAGCAGAGAACACCACCTGGCAGAATATAATTAAATAACCTCACACTTTATTAAATCAACTTCCTCCTTGTTAGTTTATATTCAAAACGAATATAAAATGTCTTGGGCATAATAACCATAGCGATTTTGTTAAAAACTCCTGAGGGATACTAACTGCAACCACAGTCTCAACAAACAACAGAATACTGAGATGGAAAACTACTGTAGCCACTTCCTCTACTAAATCAGAAAACCCCTCTTTGAACCACTTTCCAGCAAAAATATATAATAACTGTGCAAATGTTACAACATTAAGATGTGCTATTTATAACAGAAGCAGCCTCTTTTCTCAACCATATTTAAAGCGATCAACTTAATTATAATTTTCTTCAAACTTCTTTGAAGGACAAGACAAACTTTCTTGTTAATTCTGATTTAAAAGATTAAGACAAGGCAGTCTTTTAGTATTTTGTGCTTTGTTTCCTTTCCTCAGGCACCAAGCAAAAATAAATGAACCACTCAAATATTTTACAAAAATGAGACTGGACTAGAAATCAGGACACCATGAAATGAAATCCAAATGGGCATGAAACTGGTAAAGAAACAAGGCAAACAATATCAATTCACTCCCTTATTAACATTCATCACTGCATTAGAAATATTGGCAGAAAAATTACAAGGTGATAAAGAATCAACAGGCTTTAAAATTCATAGAGAAAGAGATGGAGGAACCTAAAGGTTTTTGCAATTCCTACCCAAGATAAACTATTTCAACTGGCACCAATCAGAATTTTAGAGAGAATTTTACATGAAGAAGAAGAAACTTTCTGGTCAGTGAGGGCAAACTTTTTGCTATTGTGTGCCAAAAGCGTGGGGAGCATAGGGGGTTGTGTGTGCACATGCCCGCACCCATAATGCAATGTCCTGCGCATGCTCTGCCCCCCCGTGTATGCACGCATGATCCTCCACACGTGTACGACTGTGTGTGCTCCCCTCTTCCTACTTGAAAGCTGCCTGCATCAACCTGGACCCCAGAATTTGGCAGGCAGCTAGTTCCAGCCAGCCGCTCCCTTGCGCCTGCCTGCAACAGTCAGGAAAGGCCCTGAAGTTATGCTCCCTGGGATCCACATTGGAGGCCATTTGCGCCACTGCCTCTTTGCCAGTGACTCCTCCTCCAAGATCCTTTATGCAGGAAGGCAGACCTAGGAAGGAAAGAAGGAGGAGGGGTGTTTCAAGCAGTGCCAGGCAAAGCTGGCGAGAGGTGGCTGTGCCTGTGGAAGAGTAAACTCTTGAGTAAACTCTTTTACACTCTTTGAGCATAAAAGCAGTCAAAGGCACTCACTTAGCCCACAAATGGAATGGAATTGGTGTGTGTGTGCCCACACAAACAACCTCCAATATGGATCATGGGCAGCACACGTTTGCAGCCTTTCTTGATGATGACGGCGAGGCAGATGGGTGCAGGGGAGTGACTGGCGGCAGTGCTCCTAACTGGCAAGGGGATCAATGGCACACTCACGCATGCACAATGGACAGATTCTGGTTACTGGCGTGCATGCATGCACAATGATCAGCTGGACGACTGATCTTCCGGTTACTGGCACTGCTCATTCATGAAGGCCAGCTGATTGTCATGCATGCATGTGCGCCAGTAATCAGAAGACTAACTGGCCACTGCGTATTTGTGCAACGGAAACCCGGATCAGCAATGGGTGACGCTGCATGAGCCAGGTGACATGGCTGACACCCATGCCATAGGTATAGGTAGTCCTTGGTTAACAACTCATTCAGCAACCATCTGAAATTGTGACGTGTTAAATGACTGGTACTTAAGGCCTTAAGTACTTAAAAGTTTCAACTGCCACAGCACCCCCTACAGAACGTGATTGCAATTCAGATGCTTGGCAACCATTTTGCAGTTTCAAGAGTCGGAGTGTCCTAGATTCATCTTATCACCATTTGCAACCTTCTCTGCTGTCTTCACATGAGCAAAGTCACTGGATAAGCCGGCGGGGAAATTGCTCTTGCTGGTTTTCCTTGCCCATGACTACAAGGATCTCATACTTATCTCATAGCACATGCTAGCCTGATATACCCTTTATTCACACTCCATAGCACACCCACCTGGCAATGCTCAAATGTCAACACTCTCCTGCCTGTGGGTAGCACCCCTACCCTGCCTAGGTGTCTCTATATCATTCACACCATCTGCTTGTGAGCTGCCTGGGACTTGTGGCTTCTTACTGGCTTCCCCGCTGGTTCTGATGGATTGTGACAGCAGGATTGTGACAAGTCACAGTCATGTGAGGTTGTTGCTTAACAACCAGCAATTCTCGCTTAACAGTGACTGCCAGACTGCCACTGCTAAGCAATGTAATCAAATTACACCACGCTTTAAGAGTGCTGTGGTTAGCAATGGAAATTCCAGCACCAATCATCTTTATTAAGCAAGGATTACCTGCAAATTCATATGGAGCAAAAGAATCAAACAAAACATCATACACAGAGAGAAGTGGCCTCACCCTTCCAAATTTTATATAGTATCTTAAAACAAGCTGCCTGCCACATTAGCAAGTAGATAAAATTTCCAAATAGCAGGATGACAATTTTAGGAGCTGGCTTAGCCAATGAACCTAAGCCATAAGTATTTATGTTTGAGCGTTACACAGGAGGGAAAAAAACTTAAGAGGACATATTATTGCACAAGTTTTCGTAAAAGTATAGAATTTTGCAAAGGGTATAGTAAGTCTAACAATTTACCTCTAGCTTCTCCTTCAAATGTTTTTCATGTCAAAGATAATTACAGCAAGAAAAATGTAATTGCATATGCAGATATAGTTCACTCAGATTCTACAAATAGACTAAAAACACTACTTACTGAAAGCTCAAATATACCACGGCCAATGTATTTACAAATAGCCACAAGCATAAAATCAGATCTCAAGGAAGGAGAGTTATTTAAAAAAAACAAACAAAACAGAATTTAAAATTTTATTCTATTTATTTATTGGATTTCTATGCTGCCTCTCTCCGAGGACTCGGGCAGCTCACAACATATGATAAACAATATACAATATCTTGTATCCAATTAATTAATTAATTAATTAAAAATCTAAAACCCCAAAACCATGGAAAACAATCATTCCATTCGCTCAACATTCTCTCAACACATTCACTGGCCAGAGGGCAAGAATTTAATGGCCCCAAGCCTGGTGGCATATATGAGTCTTAAGACTCTTAAGGAAGGTGAGGAAGGTGGGGGCAGAACGAATCTCTGGGGGGGGGGGATCACCATGGACCCCACAGAGAAGGCTCTCCCCCTAGATCCCGCCAAATGACATTGTCCAGTTGACGGAATTTGGAGAAGGCCGACTCTGTGGGACCTTTATTTATTCATTCATCTATTTATGTATTTGTAAAATGCAAAACGAGCAATACTTAATAAGGTTGAATTAGGCTAAGAGAGGGAACTGGCCCAAGGACACCCAGCTGGCCTTCATGGGTAAGATGGGAGTGGAACTCACAGTCTCCCACTTTCTAGCCTGGGAACTTAACCAAACTGGCTATGTACAAACCAAAAATAATGCGGGGGGGGGCAGTCCATGGGCCGGATGGATCATGCTCAGGCCATGCCTATCCTAGCTCCGCAAAGGGGGAAAATGGGATTTCAATGTGACACAGTGAGTTTGACACCTGTTATAGAGAAAACATGATGGGAATATTATACATCCTGCCTTGAGTTGTGTAAAGGTATGATATCAATCAAATAATAATAGCAGTCAATGAAAAATCCTGTATTATCAATAGTGATTTTAAAAAGAGCTAAATCAAGGCTTAGTGTCATTTACAACCATGTTTGATTATGCTGCAAGTCCTAAATAAATTACATGACAATTCAATAAAAACTTTAACATGTTAGCATACTTTGTTGAGATTATCTGGAGATTTCCAGTTTAAGAATTATAAAATAAATATTACTGTATTTGCGAGCCATGCTAAGCCAATATTTTGAAGAATTCTGGTTTACTGCAAATGCCCAGCATAACGAAAGAACAGCTTGTTGTCATTTGATTCTCCTGCCAATGAACACACCTGAACAAATTTAAAAAGTTTCATGGTGGAATCATATGCACATTGAGATGCCTGTTTTGCCATTCCTAAAATGCTGTTTCAGTTTTTAAGTTTTTAAGGGAACCCTCCAACAAAAGGCATCCAGATGGAATATAGAAGCCAAAACATCCCCTTTTGGCACCATATGTGCATGAAATCTTAAAGTTAGTTAGCATTCTTTTCACCTTAAAACAACAGGAATCTGAAAGCCACTAAATTAATTGGGACCACGCTTTTCTTTGTTATCATTTATCTTTTAGTAAAAGTGGCCATCAATACAAGAGATGAGATTATCTGGAGATTTCCAGTTTAAGAAAAGGCTTTAGAATTATAAAATAAATAATTTAAAAATGTAAGTTAGACGTGTATATCCATTTTTTTAGCCTTTCCCTAGAGTGGCCAATAATGAAGTCAACTAAACAGTTGCCACAAACTGAGGACAAAGATAACAGAAAAACAACCACTTAGCACTTTATTAGCTTCAAATTTATAATGTTAAAACATACTGTAACTTTAAATAACTATGAGAGTATTATAGGTTCTGCATATAAACAGACATGTATTAGCAATACTAATTTGCCTGGCCCATGTGACTTATTTCCAGAGTACTTGTAGGTTAAAAAAAACAATAACAACATTTACATGCTTTGTGAAATACTCTCCCCTCAGATACCCCAACCCTGTTGACTTTTTGTAAAAACATAGCTATGTGTTGGGGCCTGGGGCTTGGAACATATTAAAGGCCCAGTTACTTGGTTTTACTATTAGCTGATTATTTATCACAGCTGCTGTTTGTACTTATTTGGTGGATGGTTTATTTTAATGTTTTCATAGCTTTATATTTTTCGAACTGTAAGCCACCCAGAGTGGTTGAGTTGGGCGGCCATAGAAATCGAATAGACAAACAAAAAAAACAAACAAATAAAGTTTAATTAAACAGATACAACACAAACACAGAACACTGGATAAAAGGCAGTGAATTGTTAAATCTGTTCTTTCTCAGTCACCTTCAGAGAAAACCAGCTTCACTCCTTGTCAGCTCTCAGTCTGCCTGAACTCTATAATGACGTATTGCTTGTTTTAATTTTGGTAACCATATGCCTCAGATACAGAAATCTGTGCCATTCTTAGATAGTAGAAAGCATGTTGTAATACAGTATCTCCAAAGGCTACTTCAGATATTACACAGTTCAATGTACAGTGCTAATTTTAGACAGGCTGAGTAAAATATGTAACTCATTTCTCAACAATACTGTGGCATAATCTCTATGGGGGATTTTTTGTGTGTGGAGTAAATAGGCTTCAAAATAATAATGAATATCCAGACTGTTCCAAATATTATAATTTGGAAATCTCTAGACTACAATTAAGAGCTGAATGACAAACAAGATGAACCTGGGTCTAATCAAAACAGAGCTTCTGCTGATCTTGACATCAAAATCAAAGTCCCAGAATTTCCCAGTGAGCATGGACACTGGTGAGAATTCAGGAATTTGAAATCTAATGTCTATATTACAAAAAAATCACTATTACTATATAGCAACAGATAAGCATTTTGGCCAGCTTATTTATCCAAAATACAAGCAAAATATCATACATGGCTGTGGGTTTTGCCTCCGAAGAACAATTCCATCTGTCTGCCCATTACCCTGGGGGGGGGGGATTATTGACCCCCTCAGAGAGGGTTTGCAACTTGGGCATCCTCCTCGATCCACAGCTAACATTGGAACACCATCTTTCGGCTGTGGCGAGGAGGGCGTTTGCCCAGGTTCGCCTGGTGCACTAGTTGCGGCCCTACATGGACAGGCAGTCACTGCGACTGCTCATGCCCACATCACCTCAAGGTTCAATTACTGCAATGCTCTCTACCTGGGGCTACCTTTGAAAAGTGTTCGGAAACTTCAGATCGTGCATAATGCGGCCGCGAGAGCTATCGTGGGGCTTCCCAGATTCGCTCACGTTTCTACAACACTTTATGGCCTGCACTGGCTGATGATCAGTTTCCGGTCACAATTCAAAGTGTTGGTAATGACCTTTAAAGCCCTACATGGCATTGGACCAGAATATCTCCAGAACCGCCTTCTACCGCACGAATCCCAGCGGCCAATAAGGTCCCACAGAGTTGGCCTTCTCCAGGTCCCATCGACTAAACAATGTTGTTTGGCGGGCCCCAGGGGAAAAGCCTTCTCTGTAGTGGCCCCAGCCCTCTGGAATCAACTCCCCCTGGAAATTAGAATGGCCCCCACCCTCCTTGTCTTTCGCAAATTACTCAAGACCCACCTATATCGCCAGGCATGGGGGAACTGAGACACCTCCCCCAGGCTTTTATATTTTATGTTTGGTATGTATGTGTTGTACAGTTTTAATTGCTGGGGTTTTATATATCTTTTTCTTTTAATATTAGATTTGTTCACTGTTATATTGTTTTTATTATTGTTGTGAGCCGCCCCGAGTCTTTGGAGAGGAGCGGCATACAAATCTAATAAATTACTATATTATTATACTACTAAAAACCATACAATTCTAAATTAATATACTTTTTAATGGGCCAACTGTAGTCATTGAAATAATTTGCAAATTTATTTGCAGGCTATCAAAACATTGCTTTTTTGATAGATAGGAAGCAGAAGTTAAAAGGAATTAGACAGATTTAATAATAACAAGCCAGAGACTGAAAGAGAGAAAAGAATATTCCCTCTCTGCTTACCTATTGCTTGTCATACAATAGCAAAATTACCTTAACTGGCAAACCATCTGTGATAATCAGAGAAAATTACAGGAAACTATATTAAATGTATATTTACCTTCACTGTTGACTCCATGAGGAGATACAACACATTTTCCTACTGTTTGCACACACGTCAATTAGTCATTATAAGACCAGTGATTTCTTGAATTGTATATTCAAAAAAATTAGACCTGCCAAAAATAGGAAGGGGGAAAAAATGAAGTCTAAAATCCATAAACTCATTTTTCTCACAGCAATCTTTAATGGCCCCATTTCTCAGGAAACAAATGAGGAAATTCAGTAAAGGCTTGATCACTTGCTAATTCTTCATCACTGTGCTACCACAACCCAATTTCCTAGTCCGTCTGCCAAGTATATTTGGTCAATTATGTAGTTATGTTTCCTACACAAACACACACTACAAAGCAATACTTAAATAGAAAGTTTTAGTATTGCTTAATATGTTACTAATATATCAGAAGTATCTATTATATAAACCAGTTGTTACTATGTGACACTAAAAACACAGCCTTACAAATAAAAATATTTTAAGAGCCAGTTACCAATATCTTGTCTGATCCTGTTCATACTATATATCAAGCCATGATCTCTGTTGCTTAGTGTCCAAGTACCATTACAGATTCACAATAACCAAATTACTATATTCATAATTACATTACTTAAAATTGATGTAATTTTATCATCAGCAAATGTAAAAGTCATACCAAAATCAAATTAAGTACTTCTACTGAAAATTTTATTGAAGCCTATATAAATCATAGCCAGAGTAGGACAAGGCTTAAAGAGGCTGTATCCATAGACTCAAGGTTGCTTGGAAATTTAACAGCAAGGAAGGCTTCTTCTCATTGCTTGTTAATTATTGAAATCCCCCAAAGTAGGAAAAAATATTAGAGAAGAAATGTACAAAGCTTTTCTCCAGTTAAAGAGATTTTATTGTCCTACTTCAGAAGAGAAGACCAATGGTTTCAAATTCCCCAAAACTCCTTTGAATCTGTACATTTGTCCTAAATTAGGTGGAGAAAAGTTAGAATGAAATATTTTATGATATATTAAAAAAGGAGAGAAGGTATAAATACCCTCTCCAGTCTCAACTATTTTCAAGAAGTCACTATTTCTTTATTTATTTCTCTTTACACCTTTTTTCACCTTTATCTTCCTTTTTATTTCTATTTCTTTATTTCTTTTATTTCTATTTCCTTATTTTTATTTCTTATAACAAACTTTAATAAAAAATAATTAAAATGAAAACATTTTCTCCATGATAATCTACTCCTAACTTGTTATTTTTTTCTCCCAATGTTGCACTGATTTAGTGCTACTGTGACTGAATCCATTCATCCTGCAGCTGGTCATCCTCTTCCTCTCTTCAGTTCCACTTTCCCCATCATTAGAGCCTTTTTCAAAGAGCTAAGTCTTCACATAATACATCCAGATTAAGATAATTTGTCTCTGGTCATTTTGTTCGATGATCCATTTGTTTGTTCTCTTGGCTTTCCACAGTATTCTCAGGGCTCTTCAACATTGAAGTTCAAATGCATCAAATTCTCAGTCATCCAGGTCAGGTTGTCTCAAAGGGTTTTTTCCCCACAAAAGGCAACTGGACTTTCTATCTTTTTTTCTTCTCTTCTTGAAGATGTTTTGCTCCTCACCCAAAAAGCATTTTGACTTCTGACTGAATGCTGGGCAATGGAAGAATTTATATTCCTTGCACCTGGTTGTTTGCACTTTGAAGGTGGGTCAGGAACTCCCTGAGAATTGTTGAGGACCCTTTGGGGTTTAAATAAAACAACCACTTCACAAATAAAATGGCACAACAAAGGAGAACAAACCCATTAGGACAAGATTCAGCAATCCATCTACATCTGATAAAGGTCACTCATTTGAAGACAGTGAAGTCCACTTTCTGGACAGAGAGGATCACTGGTTTGAAAGAGGTTTTTTTTAAAAAAAAGGCGATCCCTGTTAAATTTGAACAGCCCTCTCTCAACAGAGGGGGTGGGATTTAACACCCACTAGCTTCTGTTAACAACACAGTCCTTTCAGCAGTTCCAAGAAGATTCCACAGCCACAGTCAACCTTAAGCCGGTGATGAGATTTGAACGGTTGACCTGCAGATCTACAGTCAGCTTTAGGGGCCTGCAGTACTGCACTCTACCTGCTGTGTCACCTCGGCTCTTGCAAATTATGGGTGTGGGTACTCACGCATATGCGATAGTGCGTACTCATACGCTTTCGGCACCCGAGGAAAAAAAGGTTTGCCATCACTGTCATAGGGAATACTGTGACTTGCATAATTATGATCTTTTTAAAGTATAAATGCCTGACAGAAACTGGCTGAGCCGAGGGAAGGAGTCCAGCAGGTGATTAGCTTAGTCTTTATGTAGGCACACAAAAAAGGCAAAATCTGATTCCCCCTTGAATACTGTTGAATGGTATCTACAGCAGTCTGGTCTAGTTGCAAAATGTCAATCTGGAAGATTCCTGTAAAAGAGGCACAAGCAATACAGTAGCTAACTAAACTCTTATGTGGATCTGATGGTTTGGGCCTGACATTAGATGACATCATAGCATTTGAATATCTTTTCCAAAGTCTTCAAGGTTGCTCTACCAAGTGCTAGTCTATGGCATATTTCTTAACTGTTGGTGGTTGATATTAAAATATAGATGGTATTTATTATTTCAATATCTTTATTTTCAATTCTATGGCAGGTATAACAAAAGTTGGATTAAGTTGGATGCCAATTTCACTTCCTACATCATGTACAATACATTCTTCCAAATCACATATTGGCATTACTATGGTTGTAATTATCATACAATGTTGATGCTGACAAAATATATTTGTATCTTTTTATGGACTTTACTTTTCTGATATTCAAAATTATATTGTATTCATCAATAGATATTATGATCCATTAATTACAGTTGTTAGATACAATAGCAGCACTTTCTGACAGATGGGGAAGCTCTCTCACACCGCCAGATGCAAAAGCACAAAAAGCTGTCTTAAGTCAAACATCTGACTCAGTACTGTTACTGTTCTTTCCAAATTTGATCTCCAGATTGCCAAAAATTCCAATTTGGAAATTCTGTAGATTCCCAATACTACAGATTTGATTGAGAAGGCTGATACAGATATAATGTCAAGCCTTATTAACCTTCAAGATTTCAAGTAAGATATCTATTGAGTCAAACCATAATGTGGTTTCACATTGGCTTAGTACATTATGCAAATCAGCCTTTGTGTTTGAAAAGAATCATTCATGGCTTAGTATAGAATGTGACTCCTGCCAAATGTGGTTCATTATAGTTAACAAAATGTAGCTTGGAAATCTACAAAGTCAGCCAGCCAGTTTTCCTAGTCCCATATGAAGATGCCAAAGCCTGAAGTTATGACATGTTCCATGTATAAACCATGTGCTCTAGTGGCGAGCTAGGGTCTTTCCACATGATATATTAGATAACCAGGACTGCTGTTACATTTGTTTTTACATCTAAGACCTGGCTTTTAGAACACATATTTTTGAAATATAAACTGTTTGATCCCTGCTATAAGCAAAATATTGGATTAGCTGGAACTTGTTCTGAAGAGTTTCTTCTCATGGCATACTTCACAGCATTTCATGAAGAAAAAATAGTAACCTATATAGTAGTCCTCGACTTACAACCACAATTGAGCCCAACATTTATGTTGCAAAATGAGAAATTCATTAAGTGAGTTTTGTCCCATTTTATGACTTTCTTGTCATATTTGTTAACTGAATCACTGCATATTGTTAAATTAGTAACAATAGCAATTAGCATTTAGACTTATATACCGCTTCATAGTGCTTTTACAGCCCTCTCTAAGTGATTTACAGAATCAGCACATTGCCCCCAATAATCTGGGTCATCATTTTACACTCCTCGGAAGGATGGAAGGCTGAGTCAACCTTGAGCTGGTGGTGAGATTTGAACAGCTGAACTACAGCTAGCAGTTAGCCTGCAGTACTCCACTCTAACCACTGTGCCACCACAGTGAATCTGATTTCCAATTGACTTTGTCAAAAGGTTGCAAAAGGGAATTACACTGGGACACTGTACCTGTCATAAATATGAGTCGTCTGAATATAGATCACATGACCATGGGGATGCTGCAATGGTTATAAGTATAAAAAGTGGTCATAAGTCACTTTTTTCAAGACTGACATAACTTTGAACAATCACTAAATGAATGTCAAAGACTACTTCTGTATTTTGTTCTATTTGGATTCACTTAATGGCATTTATTATGACTTTATTTCTTAAACAATTTATAAGACATGCATCTCACCAAAATGACTCTAGGCAGCCTACAAGGCATATCTGAGTTGAACAATCCCAATCTTTATGGGGGGGGAAACTGAACACAACAAAACAAGCTTTTGAATCAGCTAAGTAATTATTTGTGTCTGAGTTAAATTTAAACTCATCTTAAGGCAGTGGTTCTCAACCTGCGGGTCGGGACCCCTTTGGGGGTCGAATGACCATTTCATGGGGGTCGCCTGAGACCCTGGGAAAAGACAAATTTCCCCTGGTATTAGGAACTAAAGCTTCTATTCTGGCATCTTGGAACATATTTTTACAATCCAACCAATCAGGCATTTACAGTGGGGGCATCTCTCTGACCTTCCTGCCAATCAGCTCAAAGCTCTGTTGGGAGAATTGGCACTAGACTTATGGTTGGGGGTCACCACAACACAAGGAACTGTATTAAGGGGTCGCGGCCTTAGAAAGGTTGAGAACCACTATCTTAAGGTATTAATTTCACTGCCACCCCAAGATTACCCAGTTATCCAAGACCCAGGCAAGTAATTTGTATACAAGTCGACAGAATTTGGGAATCCAGGCTGGAAAAGTTATTATGGTAACTAGTTAATTCTATTGCTATCTACTAGAAAATAAGACCCATTGAGACCAATTAAGCTTTCTTCATTTAAATAAATACAGAATTGTAACTATAAAATTGTCGCTTGAGTACGAAATAACATTTCTTTCTATAGATCCATGCTCTAGCATTATGGAATCTCATCAGCGGTAGGATATATGATACCTCCCTACTATGAATTCTTCCCACAAAAGAGATTCAATCTTGGTTCTTTCTTTTCAAACCCTGCAGTCTGCAAAATATCCTACCCTAAATATTTTATCTCCAGGTACAACCTAAGATGAAAGAGTTGATTGATATAATAATGACCAGACTTTAGACAGAACAATGTCTCAAGTCAATTATGTTCTTAAATCAACAAACTCTGGGCAGCTTCACAAAGTTAAAAGAGCAATTCCATAAAAAGCAAATATCTATACAAGTATCTATAAAACCACCACCACTCAAAGAAATAAAACTACATCACGCAGATTCATAAATAATTTCTGATGTACATAATTTTCCTCCTACTCACTGCAATGGGAAGGAACACAGTAGATTCTCCTAACAGGAAGAAATGGGGAAGAATGATAATTCTCCCACAAGAGTTTTTGGATCTAAAGAAATTTCCAACATCAAATTTGAACAACTTTTTACAACTTTCATAGTATCCTGAAGAGTGAAAGTTTAATGTGAGGTCAAATGAATCAAAATAACTTTGGAATTGAGATATATATTTTGAACCATGGCAGTACAACAGGTTTGTTCTGTCTTCAGAATATTTTTGAGATGCTTGTTAAATAATTTGATATAGGTAGTCCTCAACTTACAATTGTTTGTATGTGACTGCGGTAAGTTACAGCAGCACTGAAAAAAAAAGACTGATAAGCATTTCTCACACAACCATTGTAGCATCCCCATGGTCACATGATCAAATGATCATGATCAAGTCAAATTAAAATTAACAACTGAACAACTGCAGTGACTACTTAACTGTGGCAAGAAATGTCATAAAATGGGGCAAATGTCTTGCTTACCAACAGAAATTTTGGGCTCAGTTGCAGTCATAACTCAAGGATTAACAACTGTAACGTGTTGTGAAAAATAATGGTAAATTTTTTTGAATATGCCATCAAGATGATTTCAGAACAACTTTTTGACGAAGTTTAAATGGGTTATCAATACGTACAGGTCTTTCTGATTTCAATGGTATAACTTAATCTTGTTTAATCTGCAGCCCATGTGCCCAATGTGGCCCTGGACAAATTAGTAATGAGGCCCCACGAGACCCCGCCACAAATAAAAGAGGTTTAGAGATACACACACTATAGTTTATACAGACAATTCCTCCTCACTCAGAGCAGCCCAGGCAAGTCAAAAGATTGGACACACCTGCTGTAAATCAATTCTTATGCAACTGCAACAAACTGTCTTTGGCAATCTTTGGCAATTATTGGACCCAAATCAGCATGGCTTTACTGAAGGCAAATCATGTCAGACTAATCTCATTGATTTCTTTGACTATGTCACAAAGGTGTTGGATCAAGGTGGTGCCGTGGATATTGCCTATCTGGACTTCAGCAAAGCCTTTGATACGGTTCCACATAAAGAGCTGATGGATAAATTAGTGAAGATTGGACTTAATCCCTGGATAGTTCAGTGGATTTCAAGCTGGCTGAAGCATAGACATCAGAGAGTTATTGTTAATGGCGAGTATTCTGAGTAGAGACAGGTTACAAGCGGTGTGCCACAAGGGTCTGTTCTGGGTCCTATTCTATTTAATATGTTTGTGAGTGACATAGGGGAAGGTCTGGTAGGGAAGGTTTGCCTATTTGCCGATGACTCTAAAGTGTGCAATAGGGTTGCTATTCCTGGAGGGGTCTGTAATATGGTAAATGATTTAGCTTTACTAGATAAATGGTCAAAGCAATGGAAACTGCAGTTTAATGTTTCCAAATGTAAAATAATGCACTTGGGGAAAAGGAATCCTCAATCTGAGTATTGCATTGGCAGTTCTGTGTTAGCAAAAACTTCAGAAGAGAAGGATTTAGGGGTAGTGATTTCTGACAGTCTCAAAATGGGTGAGCAGTGTGGTCAGGCGGTAGGAAAGGCAAGTAGGATGCTTGGCTGCATAGCTAGAGGTATAACAAGCAGGAAGAGGGAGATTGTGATCCCCTTATACAGAGCGCTGGTGAGACCACATTTGGAGTACTGTGTTCAGTTCTGGAGACCTCACCTACAAAAACATATTGACAAAATTGAACGGGTCCAAAGACGGGCTACAAGAATGGTGGAAGGTCTTAAGTATAAAATGTATCAGGCAAGACTAAATGAACTCAATCTGTATAGTCTGGAAGACAGAAGGAAAAGGGGGGACATGATCGAAACATTTAAATATGTTAAAGGGTTAAATAGGGTTCAGGAGGGAAGTGTTTTTAATAGGAAAGTGAACACAAGAACAAGGGGACACAATCTGAAGTTAGTTGGGGGAAAGATCAAAGGCAACATGAGAAAATATTATTTTACTGAAAAAGTAGTAGATCCTTGGAACAAACTTCCAGCAGACGTGGTTGGTAAATCCACAGTAACCGAATTTAAACATGCCTGGGATAAACATATATCCATTGTAAGATAAAATACAGGAAATAGTATTAGGGCAGACTAGATGGACCATGAGGTCTTTTTCTGCCGTCAGTCTTCTATGTTTCTATGTTTGCCCATGATAATAGCACCATATACCTGATTATTGTAAATATGTTTGCCCTTCCTAGGTTGTTTTATTGCTATTTTTGCTAAATGAGATCTAATTCTCTGCAGATTAGATCTTCTTTTTCCAACTTAGTACAATATATTGTTTGTATTAATAATGCAAAAAATGACAGCATGCTAGACCAGGCTGGGGAATTTTAATCAAAAGATTTCAGATTCCATCCTCCCCATTTTTAGCATAACAAGTATTAACCAAATCATGAAAACTCTTTTTGTGTGGTACCAGTCACAAGCCTGATAGGCTAAATAATAACATGAAGCTATAGCTCACATCATGCTATACTGCATCTTCTATAAGGACTTGTGGACTCAGTTGATAACACTTTACCTGATAAAAAAATCCAGGAACACTGATCTTTTTTAATATATTCAACTAGTATTACCAGATCAGTATGAAGTAGTTTCTTTGAATATGGCCAAATTCTACTGTGCTGTATGTAAAATTAGTGTCAGAGTTCCAGGTAGCATCCAAAGCTAAATTAGAGTCCAAGTCAAATGTTTCCTCAAAGTTTCAACTTATTGGCAGAGCCATCCTGGCACCTGCGCTGGGAAACCTGAATCTGCCCCCCAGTTGAAAGTTCACTTCCCTTGTCCCCCACCCACAAACCTGTCACACTGCCCACTCAGATTGTGCCAACGTGGCAAGTTCTTCATCCGCTTCCGCCCAAGTGGTTGGGCATAGGATGGTCTTGAACCACTTGAAATAATGCTTTGTGACTGCTTCTGTTCCCTCTTGAAAATCACCCCTCCCAAGTTCCCATAAACATCAGGCCTTCTATAGATCACCAACTTCTGCAGTGGCTTGACAATTAGGCAAACTTTAACTCACCATTATTAATCCACAACCAATCGCAATACGTATATTATTACGGCTGTCTTTTATTTTTATTTTTTACTATTACCTTTTAATGCTTTTATTTGCTGACCTGTACTGACCGTAATAAACATTGATTTATATATCCTGAAATGTAAATGCAACATTGACATGTCAACACTGCTGTATTGCTGCATTTTCCTAATATGCTATTACTCCCCCCAGTAATATTAGCCATGAGACTACACTGATCAGTCAACAGAGGTCCTCCAAGCACAAACACCAGTTCTAACATTTTTGCTCACATTTTCAATACTAATACTTTAGCCCCCCCCCCAAACTCAATATCCTAGTACTATTACCAGGAAGGGAAAATACTATATGACCTGAACTCTCTCAGGGAAGCAACACAGAACAAGGCCAAAGAAAAATGGGATATATAAAGAGAAGGCCAACAAGTGGTTTTGTTGTTGTTGTTGTTGTTGTTGTTGTCATTGTTGTCTTTACTCAAGGCTATCCACAGCATTCTAAGCTATGGGGGGGGGCTGTTATCCTCTAAAAAACTGGGATGCAGGGAATCATTGCTAATGGGATAGGGAGGGAGTAGAAAAGCTCATTTCCTTTCAGAGGGAATAAAATAACAGCAACAATACAGGCTGGAGGAAAAACGGCACTAACATGGTACTAAAGGTCGTCGGTCTGCCAAGCCATAGGCAGAGAGGCGCCTCCTGATGAATTCAACAACTGAGAAGCAACCTGCAAAAAAAGACTGTCAACATTGGTTCCCGGATCCTCTTTTTAAAACAAGACAAGCGGAGACTTTAAGCAAGCAAAGGAAGATCCGGCACAGCAAATGATGGTTATATTACCAGGAGAATCAGCCACCTCTCTTCCAAAGCGCCGCCAACCTTTAATTTAAAAATTGAGGAAAAATGAGGAGGGGGGGGGGAAGCAGGAGAAAAAGCAGGTGTGGCAACCTGCTCTCTATCTACGGTCAAGGGGGGGGGGGGGAGAGGACAACACTTTTGTGCAAAGGGGAAAAAATAACGCCCCTGCCTTGCGTCAATCATACCACCCCGGTAAGAATGAATGGTCTCCCTTTTCTTCTGCTCACCGGAGGAGAAAGACACACACACAAAAAAGCAGCAGGTGACGAAACGGGGCGGGCGGCCGAGCGAGCGAGGAGAGAAGCAGCCTCGCCTCCAGCGGTCCCGACTTTTACCGAAGTGTCCCGCGGAAAAAAAACCCGGGGGGGTGTGGAGAAACCGGGTCGTTCGCCCGCTTCTCCCAGAAAGAGCGAGGTCAACGGGAAAAAGAAACCGAGGAAGGAAAGAAAGAAAGGAAGGAAGACGACAACGCCGCTCCCTCAGCCCGGCAGGCATTGCACGCGGGCGGGCAGGCAAGCAAGCGAGCTGAAAGGAGCAAAACCTACCTATTCCCGGGCTTTTCCCCGACAGGAAAAGGCGCTCGCTCGTCAATGCGGGCGAGGAAAAGGAAACCGCTGGGTTTTCCATTGCGACCGGCCGACCCAGCACGCCAGCAGACCGCACAAGGGGGAGGGGGGGAGCAGCGGCGGCACGAGAACGGGGAGAGAGGAGAGGAGGGAGGAGTCAGCAGCTCCTTCCCCACAGGCGCCAAGCAACACCACGGTAAACCGCGGGCCCTCACACGGCGCGAGCTCCGCCGCCGACAGGAAAAGCTCCTCCTCTTCTTCTGATCGGAGCGCACAGATGCTGCTTGCTCCCCTTCGGAAAATAGGGCGCGTGAGAGACAGACATACACACACACAGAGGGCAAAAGCTTCTTACCAGCTTTCCTGGCGTCGCCGGCGAGGCGGACACGCCACCCCGACCCCCCGTTTTTTCTCCCTCCTCCTCCTTCCATCTTTCGCTCTCTTTCTCTCGCTAAGCGGGGGCCGGGGCTTGGGCCCCCCCACCGCCGAAGTGGCGGGGAGGCCGGACATGGAGCGGCGCTCTGGCTGGCGGCGGCGCTTGAGGGCCGAGCTCAGCCACTTGTGCCGCAGCGAAAGCCCTGTGAGAAAGCCAGCCGGACGCGGAGTTCCCTTCCCCCAGCCGCCTCGCTTTTTTCGGCTGCGGCGCGCGGGGGCCCCGCGACCGAGCAGGGAAGCGTCTTGTCAGCCGTCTTGCCCGCCCGGGCGTGTGTGGGGTGTGTGTGGAAAAAAAAAATCTCAACAAAACAGCCTCGCCGGAGCTAAGGGAGCGTCTGAAAACTACCCACCAAGAGCGGGAACGAGCAATGCCGAAAACGCTGCAAAGGACGGGGGGGTAGGTGGAGGAGGAAGTTGGTAGTGGTTGTGGTAGTAGTAAACGACTCTATTAAGTGTAACGCGAGAGTGCGTCCTTCTTCGACCTAGGAGGACTCGCTCAAGGCAAAGGCTGGTGGGCGAAGGCTTTTGGACCGGCGTGTGACCAGCCTGGAGGAAGGGGGAAGCAGGGGAAGGCTGAGAACGGCAGCACGTCCCCGGTTCTCCAGAGTGCAGTCGGAAAGAGACCCAGAGAGGGGCAGGAGAGAGTTAAGACCGTTGATCGCCGGGTTGTAAAATCACCCGTGGCCGAGCAGCAAGCATCCGCAATTTCGGCAGGCAGGCAGCGTACAAAACATGCCCTGCCTCATAAACCCATCGGGTTTCTTAAAGCGTCAAAGACATCCATTTGTGAGGAGAAGGGCGGTGGGGAGAGAGGAAAAGAAAAAAAGCTGCACGGCGGCAAGGTTTGCTTCCTCCTAAACGCGACCCCGATGCCATGCATTGATTCTTGACAAATCTATATTTTCTTTTATGCACACTGAGAGCATATGCACCAAGACACACTTGGCCAATAAAGAATCATATTCTATTCAATGCAATGAGCCCCTCCTGTACTGCAGACTTTCCTACCTTGGGGGAAAACAAAAAAACAAAAACGGGAAGCGAGATAAAAGCGCGAAGTAAAGCGGGCAAACCTTCGGAATTGCCGGCAGGGAAAACCAACAACAACCGTGCGGAATCTCGACACTGTTGCCTTGGAGGCGATTTTTTTTTTTAAAAATGGAGAAGTTGGCGAAAAGCGTGGTTGGAAATGGGTCCGAGGTCCAGCGATTATCAATGCAGTTGCAAGCTGGCCGCCGCCATCACTAATACACAAAAAAACGCCAAGGGCGCTCAGATAGCAGCTTTATCTGCTTGGCCACAACCTGAAGGGACAGATAACCTTGTGAAGAAACTGGATCACATCCCTTCACGTTGACTACAGCGATTAGTCACCGTGATATTCTCTGTTAACCCCATTTTCTGCGTAAAATACAGCCAGTCAGGTTGGCTGGATTTGTTCAGCATACTGGACTGAAATGAGGCTAGCTACTTTTTGGTTTAGCGTGTCACACACAATCACAGCAACCGGCTGTCAGTGGTAACATTTAAGCTAAATGTTCTCTCCCATTCCCACATTAGCTCCAGAACTCTATATAAAGTTCTACATATGCTCTGTGGTATATTACTATGCAAGGTTGTTTCCTAACTAGAAACATTTTGTTTTATGGCATAATTCTGTGCATATATATATATATACTGATGGTTGAATCAATTATTTAAATATTAAACTAATTAAACTGTTAGGAGGACTCATCTATTGATTTCAGATTACGTTTTTCTCTATCTTTCCCCCTCCCTCCACTTATCAATAGATCTCCAGAGCAGGAGAGGTCCAATGTCTAGAAGCTGTAAAAAACAGGATAGATAAGATCAGACTTAGAACGAATCTCAACAAGATAAGATTGCCACTTGTCCTGAAGTTCTCTAGTTCTATCTTAGCTTCAATTTCAGCTGTGCATAGGTGACATTTTCCCTAAAAGAGCAAATGTTCAGTCTAAGGATTTGTACACTGCTCAGAGCCACCCTATGAGACGGTGACTCCATGAACTGCATTGGTTGCCCGTTAGCTTATAGGCCCAACCTGTGTTCATGACCCAGATCCTTGCTGCCTTCATGACTGTTTGCTCTAAGTAGAACCTGCTCATCTGACTGATAAGATATGCTGAGGATTCTGCCATGCCCCAAGATATTGAAGCGAAAGAACCCAGAGGCAGCCACCTTAGGTCTAAGACAGGGCTCAGGAACCTGTGGTCTGGAGCCATATGCGGTTCTTTGGGCCCTCTGCCATGGTTCCCTGCCCCTTAATGGGTTGGTCTGCCCTTCACTCCTATTTATTTTTCTGGACTCTAGCCCAAACAGTAGGAAGCGAAGGCTGCCTTACGCACAAATGTGGCACAAAGGCAGGTACAGGGCTGCTTCGCTCCTGCACTCTCCTCCTCCTCCTCTCATGACCCTCTGGCTGGCTGTGGGTGAGCCAGGAGTGTGCGCATGCACATGGAGACCTGAAACAAGCACCAAAGCTCAGGAAAGGCACGCACGGGTGGGCGACCACTCACTTAATGAGGGTCTCAACAGGCTGCTGCTTCTCTCCTGCAGTAATGTTTCAGCAAGAAATGAAGGCTGCCTTACATGCAGCAAAGTTAGATACAGAGCCACTTCTCTCCTGCACTCTCCAGCGACCCTCCTCCCTGTCTCGTGATGCCTTAGCCAGTGGTAGCTGACCTGGGAGCATTTGCACAAGCGGGTAGACAAGGGGCTTCTTTCTAATGGGTGCGATTTTGGAGACTGAAAGAAACGGGGGTATCCACATACTTGCCAAGCTTTGAGCTGAAGATGTCCTGAAATTCTTGGATTAGGGCACCGGCGCAGCTGCTGGAGATGGTGTTGATTCCCATCACTCCAATGCGCAAGGCGTAAAATCAATAGGCCAAGCAGACTAGGGAGACTGTTGCAGACCACAGTCAGAGATAGTTTGCCGTTGAACTTGCCGAACTTTACATTGAAGTTTCTCCAGCCCATCATCAGAATTCTCTTGGCAGTTGCTGAACTTGTGATGGTGTTTTTTCAGCTACTCCCTTTGGAGAGTAGAAACTGCTTGCTTGAGCACCACTCAGAAGATGATGGTAACTAATGATACTGTGTCAATTTCCATCGTTCAGGGTGACCTCTCAATGATGATTGTCACATGGATCTTCTTGTGGTTCGGGGTGCTTGCTTGCCCAATTCTTGTTTGGTTCGTTTCAGGTGCCCCTACATTGTGGAACCTGCACCTTGGCTTCCATGCTACTCCCTTAGGTGATCTCATGGCTTCAGCTTGGGTGGCTGCCGGGATGACACGACGGCTTGCCAGCTGACTTGCCCGGCAGACTTGCTAGCTGCTTGGACCATTCACACTGTCGGCAAATGGTGTCACGGTAACAACAAGTCACCCTTAGGCAGGGCCGCCATCAGGAATTTTGGGGCCCCATACAGCCTAAGTGTCTGCCCCCCTGCCATTTTAAAACTACTTCATTTTGCGCCATACCAATTATGTATTAAACCGCCCCCCCATTTTTCAATTTGGCCGGGCCCCTGACACCAGTAGCAGTAATACTGGCCTATTGGCGGCCCTGCCCTTGGTTGTTGACCCCTCCAACTGGAGAATTGTTGTGATTTGACTGGTTCCTCACCCTTCCATTGTTCCTCACTATTCTCAGATTCTTTGGCCTGGAAGTGGCTTTTGTGCCTCAGGAGTGATTCTGCCACCTTATTTGACGACTTGGGAGCTCTTGCCTCATCTAAAGTAGTTTGTAAGTTGAGGTTTGTTGTAACCAGTAATCTTCGCTGTAAATGGAGGTCTTGCACCCAGCAGATTAGCTGGTCTAGGAGAATATCATTCAAGTCCCTGAATTCCCAGGGAGTTGTGGCTTTTTGTAGGGCCACCATGTATTTGTTTATAGATTCATCATCCTTTTGTATTCGCTGTTGAAACTCGTGGCGCCTCACAACTTTGGATGGAACCAGGGCATAATGAGTCTTCAATGTGTTCTGCAGCACTTGCCATGATTTGATTTGATTATTAACAAACACTGAATCTCCAGCTCTACCTCTCTCCTATGTAATATGAAGATTTTAAAAAAAAAATAGTTAAAGCATGTGACATATTAAAAGGATAAATGTTACTATCAATCAGAGCCTAATGAATTACAAATTATTTTAGAAATGAGCTCAGATAGTAATTCATCCCATTCAGACTTATTTTGAGGAACAATATTTTACCCAAAGTATGGTTGAAATTGCAATTTTGAATAAAGGTCATAAAACATGATATCAAACAACATCTAAGTCTAAGCTTTAATTTATTTGCCAAGATGTGCAACATGAAGTGCAGCTTTTTTTTGGACTCAGAAATATGCTCTATTTTATAGAGAAGTGGTTGTGCAAGCAGAAATTAAATTATATATCCATAGTGTGTGGGTGTGTTCATTGCAGTTTCCTAAAATTAAAATGTGTTGAGTAGGTTTTTTAAAATATATATTAATTGATGTGTATACACACACACACACACACACACACAAAAGCACAAACTTCCTCCATGAGGTAGATGGATGGTTTTTAAAAAATGGAGTCTTAATTTGCAGGAAATGCCTTTGTTTAAATTTCCTGTTTTGACCATTGGAAAATAATTTATAACATTATACTTTTGTAAAGAAATATAAACATATATATTATATTATATCAAACAGCTATTTGTAATAAAATGTCCATAGAGTATTTTCAATATTTAATAGGAAGATCTTTTGTGCATCCAACCATGAAAGAACTAGATAATCACTTTGTAACCTTCCCCACTATAGTGAAATAGTCATTCTTTCTTGTGAATGAGGCAGGAGTGGGTTGTGGTTGTGTACAAAACATTGTCATTTTCAGAGATGCGTACTTTTACTTTTCACTTTCAATATTTGCAATTGTTAGAGAAGAAGAATAAATGTTCCAGCAATGTTTAGAATTCATTTTCATACAATTCCATTGACCCTACAATGCTAACTTAATATTTAAATAATCCAAACATAGGAATGCAAACTAATGCTGGAACACAAAGAAAAGGATGGAATTGGCACAGCCTCAGTTGTGCACTGCTGCATCGTATTTGTTTTTGAAGAGCAATGAAAAGTCCATGAAATCTGGTGGTTAATTTAATTCTTAGAAGTGGGAGGGTGGGTTGGCTGGAGGGGGGCATTTAATAACAGTTAGATTTATATACCACTCCATGGTGCTTTACAGCACTCTCTGAGTGAGTTATAGTGTCAGTATATTGCCCCAACACTGGGTCCTCATTTTACTGACCTTGGAAGGATGGAAGACTGAGTCAACTTTGAACAGGTCAAGACTGAACTGCAGTGTGGGCAGAGGCAACCTGCAATCCTGCATTCTGACCGCTGCACCGCCACAGCTCTTTAATAAAGAACTATTTTAATTGGTTATTACCACTGAAATTAGGGGCACTTTTATTCCATGCAAATGATAGGATGCTTGTGAAACATATTGAAATCTATTGCTTCCAGGTTGTGAGCAGAGATTTTCTTATAAGATGATTTTTAAAATATTTATGAATTGGATAATCGTATCCAGTCTTGTACCCAAGCAATAGAAGAGGCATAGTAATAATCTTCCCAGTTTGGTATTGCCAATCCTCCATCCTCTTTTTTGCCTAACATATATTTTAGGCGTATCCTGGGGCGTTTGTTTTGCCAAATAAATTTGTTGGTTAGGTTTTTAATTTTTTTGAAGAAATCCTTTGTTAAATAGATGGGTATTCTCTATTTTTCAGCTGTGCCTTGAAAAGGTTGTGTATTATATAATGTCCAACACCTGACATGAATGGTTCCCTGTATGCATGGATACTATCCTCAAATGTGAAAAAAATAAATGGCAAGATAGCATTATTTTGAGGATTAGAGCAGGCAGACTGGTACAGGTAGTCTTCAATTTATGACCACAATGGAATCCAAAATTTCTGTTATTAAGTGAGACATTTGCGAAGTGAGTTTTGCCCCATTTTATGATCTTTCTTGTCTCAGTTGTTAAGTGAATCATCATAGTTGTTAAATTAGTAATGAAGGGGTTAAGTGAATCGGGCTTCCCCATTGGCTTTAATTGTCAGAAGTTCACAAAAGGTGATCATGTGACTTTGGTCCAGCAACGGTCATAAATATGGACCAATTTCCAAGCATCTGAATTTAGATCACACCATTATGGGGACGCTGCAGAGATATAATAACTCTGAAAAATATGTCATTTTTTTCCAGTGCCATTGTAACTTTCAATAATCACTAAATAAACTGTTATAAGTCAAGGCCTACCGTGTTTTCCCCAAAACAAGACCCTGCCTTATTTTTTTCTTTACTCTCAAATAAGTGCTTGGCTTTATTTTTGGGGAGGTCTTATTATTTTGGGGTGCCTGGAGCAAAGGGGCTGCCTCTTGTCGTCTTACCGGATTTCCAGCTCTGTCTTCCTCGCCCTACCCAGAGGAAATGGTTGGGACTGGCTGTGCATGCGTTTAAGTATTTTTGGGGAGGGCTTATTTTTTGGGGGGAGGGCTTATTTTTGAGGGAAGGGCTTATTTTAAGGGAAGGGTTTATTTTCCTAGGAGGGCTTATTTTAGGAGTTTGTTTTATTTTGGGGAAAACATGGTACCCGTAGTTTAATACTTTTCTTTTGTTTCCTGGAACAGTGTGTTAGAAATAGTAAAATATGCAAACATTAAAATCATCTGCAATAAAACTGTATGCACAGTAATCCATGACTCTGTATTATAATATATCTTTTATTACTATATCACTTCTGTTTTCTAAAACGCCTTTGTTACTTAATTTAGAAATTGTAATTCTCACAGGTGACTGATGATCAAAGTCTTGGACCTTTTCCCTACAAAGGATGAGCTACTTCTGAAGTTTCTTCTATGATTCATGAGCTTTGTATAATTGGGTCTTTTCACAAAATGAAAGCAGCTGAAATAATGCTGTTTTCAACCGCCGCAACAAAATCCTTTTCAAGAGTCTCAAGGTGAGCCAAGGTTCAGCAGAATTCTCTCCTGTATTTTATGCAGAAGTGTTTTTCAGCATTTGTAAAATATGCTTCCATCTTTCTTTTTCCCCACAAAGCTCATAAGCAGAACAAAGAAATAGAAAGCACAATACTTTTGAATATTGCAATCTTTTATTTTTGTACGGATCATGTCTAATTACACCTTTGAAAAGTGTTCGGAAACTTCAGATCGTGCAGAATGCAGCTGCGAGAGCTATCATGGGCTTTCCTAAATTTGCCCATGTCACACCAACACTC
The DNA here is from genome assembly GCF_031021105.1 of Erythrolamprus reginae. Lineage (NCBI taxonomy): Eukaryota > Metazoa > Chordata > Lepidosauria > Squamata > Dipsadidae > Erythrolamprus > Erythrolamprus reginae. The sequence continues at coordinate 166,156,947 of NC_091950.1, read as the reverse complement.
CGCAGTCTGCATTGGTTGCCAATCGGTTTCCGGTCACAATTCAAAGTGTTGGTTATGACCTATAAAGCCCTTCATGGCACTGGACCAGAATATCTCCGGGACCGCCTTCTGCCGCACGAATCCCAGCGACCAGTTAGGTCCCACAGAGTTGGCCTACGGGTCCCGTCAACTAAACAATGTCATTTGGTGGGACCCAGGGGAAGAGCCTTCTCTGTGGCAGCCCCGACCCTTTGGAACCAATTCCCCCACCCTCCTAGCCTTTCGTAAGCTCCTTAAAACCCACCTTAAAACCCACCTCTGTCATCAGGCATGGGGGAATTGACATGTTCCTTCCCCCTAGGCTTATAAAATTTATGCATGGTACGCTAGTGTGTATGATTGGTTTTAATTTGTTGTGTTTTTTAAAATTAATTTAAATATTGGATTTGTCTTACATTGTATTGCTATTGCTGTGAGTCGCCCCGAGTCTGCGGAGAGGGGCGGCATACAAATCTGATTAAACTTAAACTTAAACTTATAATCTGAGACAACCTTGAACATTTTGAAGTTGTAGTCAGTAGGTGATATGTCTTTCCAATAGATGAATTAATTTGTGCAGTCCTATTTAGTAAAGATAAGTACCTTTCGCAGATCGCAGGTTTCACACAAGGTTTCTGAGGGTGTTGGCAAACACAAGTCAGAAGAAAAACGTAGGTGAAATCAAGAGAAAATTCATATGCTTAATTCATTAACTTGATTTGACTGAAATTAGTATCAATATGATTACATTTTAGATATTCAGCAGGCCTAGGACCTTAGAGTAGGTACACCTGGCAGCATTGGGTTGTGTTATAAAGTATTAATTAGCCATTCATACAAATTATCACAGAGCCCAATGACAATTAGTCTGATTCTTGATGGAAGTCTATTTCCTTTGTTCTATTTAGTTGTAAATCTGTGTTTAGGACAGAGTTTTCATTCATTGCCTGGTCAGATAATTATTATTTGGAAATGAACCAGGGCAGTGTGAGCATGCTCATTCTCTTACTAATTTTGGTGGCTAATGAAGTAAGCCACCCGGCTGTTTTTCATAATGGAAATTAGGGGCTTGTAGAAATGTTTTAGAGTGAATACTGTTTTGTTTCACTACTCTGCCTCTTTTTGAATATTTCTTTGCAAGAGGAGGAACCAAAAGGCATTCTTGCTTTCAGAATGTGACTGATAAATTGGGCTGCAAGTTCCTGGATAACCACCACATGACAGCAGAAAGAGAGAGACAGTTCCTTGCTATCCACATTAGCTCATAGTTGACTCAGCCTTCCATCCTTCTGAAGTCAGGAAATGAGGATCCAGATTGTTGGGTGCAATATGCTGACTCTGTAAACCGCTTACAGAGGGAAGTAAACCACTGTGAAGAGGTATACAGTGTTCCCTCGATTTCCACGGGGAATGCGTTCCGAGACCGCCTGCGAAAGTCGAATTTCCGCGAAGTAGAGATGCGGAAGTAAATACACCATTTTTGGCTATGGACAGTATCACAAGCCTTCCCTTAACACTTTAAACCCCTAAATTACCATTTCCCATTCCCTTAACAACCATTTACTCACCATTATTACTAGTACTCACCATGGAATAAGACACTTAGTGATCCTGATATTTATAAACATAATTATTTATTAACAATAATTATTTTTTTTGTTATTTATTTGCAAAAATTATTAGTTTAGTGATGACATATGATGTCATTGGGTGGGAAAACCCGTGGTATAGGAAAAAAACCGCAAAGCATTTTTTAATGAATATTTTTTAAAAAACCATGGTATAGGCTATTCGCAAAGTTCGAACCCGCGAAAATCGAGGGAACCCTGTATTACTCTTACGTGCTATTGCTATTACTATATAGTCATCATCTGGATCTTTGAAACCTACATATGTATGCCTACTAAAATCCTTTTAAAAATTGTATTGGGAGATCAGATACATTCCAAATCCAATTCCCTTTTATTCCAACACCTAGTTTATTAAGATAGGAACATATATTGTACTGTAACCTTTAATTGTTCTTTTGTCCTCTTAACTGTATTTTTCTGTTCTTTCTTTTTGCTATAGACCAGATTTTCTCCACTTGGCACCTATTGTATTTTTTTTTAAAGTAGCTGCTATCACACATAAGGAGGCACCAGGTCGCGAAAGGCTGTGTGTTAACTGATTTTCATTTCAGAAATATTTTTTAACCGAACCAACAGAAATACGACCAGCCAAGTATAGGTTATGAATTAATGGCAACTCTGTTTTCAAAGGGCATTGAAAAAGTTTAACCTCACATAACCTTTATTTCTCAGGGGCTAGACATTCAACTGGTAAATATTTATCACAGTGCATGACTCTCTCCAAGTTCCCTTCTAAATCACCATAATTATAATTTCCTTGGTATGAATTTAGGACTTTGAACTTTAAAAGCTGTTGGCTTGAACAGAAGACTTGAAAATGGAGAGGGAACTAGACCACATTTTTAGCCTACTTCCTGCTCTTCCTGATCTCTGTGCATTCAACTCATATTGTGAAGAAAAGTTGCATTCTTGCATTATCTTAAGTGCTAAGATTTCACCCAGCGTGATGCAGACAGAAGTCCCAGATGTAAATATGAATGCTGTACAGATCAGGGGTGGGTTCTGACTTACATTATTATTATTATTATTATTATTATTATTATTATTATTATTATTATTATTATTATTATTATACATTGATATCATATAATGTAGCTGTAGTAACTTACACAATGCGTAAGATATTACTATATATCCCAAATTGAAACTGAGCTGGGAATTTTTTGTGTATAAATTTGAGATTAGAAATTCCCTCTCTTGTACAGATAGTCCTCTGTACTATTGATCTGAAATGACATTTGATCTGTTATTGTATTTACAACTGACACAGCATCTACCAGTCATGTATTAAAATTTCAGTGCTTGGCAACTGGCATGTAGTTACAACAGTTGCAGCATCTTGCAGTAATGGGATCACCACTTGCGACCTTCCCAACTGACCTTTTCCAGCCAAATCAATACAGCAAGCGAGAATCAGTTAATGACCATGCAAATCACTTAACTTCAATGATTTGCTTAACAACTATGGTGAAAAATGTTGTCAAATTGGACACAATTCACTTATCAATCGCCTTGTGTAACAAATTCTGATCTCAATTGTGTTTTTAAGATTTTTTTTTATTTAAGAAAGTTTATATGGCTGCCCACTCACTCTCAGTGATTGACCAACTTACCAAATTAAAAACCCAACATACAAACAATAAAAGTGGTAACTCCCTCCCCCCATCCTGCCGACAACAATCAATTAAACAAGCCACTTGTTGCAGGAGAGGCGGAGTAACGACACGGACACAAGAGCTGGATTTAAAACTGGGTCATTTTTATTAATTAAATTTGCATAATTTATTTAAATAAATTAGCATAATTAACTATAACCCTAAAATGGACCCGCAGGGTCAAACAATTGCTTCCGGGGCGGAAAATGATGTCAGAAAAACTTCCGGGATTTCGGCCGAGATCTCATGAAGCCTCGTGAGATCTCGGCCTTCACCAAGATGGCAGCTACGCCGGTAGCCGTGTCCCCCCGGGCCTCCTGGAAAAGCCCCGGGGGATGAAGACCACCAGCGATGATGTGTTCCATCCCATTTTGGGTTCCTCAGGCCCTTCTGCAAAACCAGGTCTTCTGTGCCTTGTGAAAGAGGGTCAAACTGAGTGCCAATCTTATCTCCACATGGATGATGTTCCAAACTAAGGGAACTACCACAGAAAAGGCCTTTCTTCTGGTTCTGGCAGATGTAGTTCCTTAGGAGAGAGGACCTTTGACATTCACTGCTTCACATATATCTCAAATGCTACATGATTGCTGCTATGTAAATATGTAGTTCACATTTCCACTGTCCGAAATCCAGAGCTTTGCTATTTCAGTGTGACTCTATGGTTTCTTTGTTGCTTCCTGATAGAACTCCTGCCAAAGTAAAACTGTAGTTTCTGCAAGTCTTCTTCTGGAGAAGTTATTTGGGTGCTGTGTTACATAGATTATTTTTCCTTTGGACTTTATGAACAAAGCCACTAATTGGTTAATTAGTTTCTTTCTTCCCTCCCTGCCTCATGCATATAGGCCACTTCATTTGCATATAAATGGGCAATGCTGTAATACAGCAGAAAGATTAAAATAATAATATGGTGCAGAAACAAAATAATAAATTTAATCTCCACCATCATAAAGCATATCACTCTCAATAACATTTTAATGGCAAACCACAGAGGAAATCCATTGTTATATAAATCCCTGTAGACTTTTCACAATAGTCAGGGCTTGGCAGCTTTTCTAAATGCCAAGAGTTTTGGTAGCGATGGAAAACACCCAACTTTGTTATCCCTAATTATGACATCCCTGCAAAGACAGGACTTGAAGGATGCCCTAACCTCACAAAATCTGGAATAGGTGGTCTCATGTAACCAGATTGTAAAATAATGGCATTGTAGGAATTTAGTTCCCACTTTGAATTGCATTCATAAACCAGTAGCAGTTTCAGTGATAATGTGAAATAGCAGTTTCCATAACAAAGTGCAGTTTCCATAACAAATATGTGACACAAGAATAGCAAGTTTTGTTATAAGTAGCCACACTGTGTACCAATTAAAGTTTATAGACAGTTTGCAAAGGAACCTCCAAAAGTAGAACAAATTACAGTAGTTCCTTTGAGAGATGGCTGGGATATAAATGACAACAACAACAACAACAACAACAATAATAATTTATTAGACTTGTATGCCGCCTGTCTCTGGAGACTCGGGGTGGCTCACAACCAGCAGACATAAAGAACTCTTAAGGACTTCCATGAAAGGCCATGACTGTTGAATTAGCTGAAAGTGAGCAGTAGCTGAAAGTCCAGGAATATATCCAGATTAAAAGCCTTTCTCCCCCCCCCCCAGGGGAGTGTAACTCCAAGTTCAGTAAATGTTATAATTCTAGAATAGACTAATTTTTGAATTAACAGCTCCATTCTTTTGCTTGAGTTAAGCTTGAGCTTGTTTCTCCCTATGTATACTTTGGTATCTTCCATCTACTGTATAGCATCACATTAAGAGTTCTATTGTACCGCCTGCTTGGCTTGGAATGGAGATCAATATCAGACTATCAACTGCACATTGAATGATACAAGGGCTTCATGTTGATTTTAAACAAAATTTGAATGGGCCAAGCCTTGGTATATGCCATACATCACTGCATGGAATCACTACAACATAATGCACCGTAATCCTGTGAGTAGCCAGAAGCAATAACAATGGCATTTAGAGTTATATGCTTCATAGTGCTTTTACAGCCCTTTCTAAGCGGTTTACAGAATCAGCATATTGCCTGCAGCGATCTGGGTCCTCATTTTACCCACCTCGGAAGGATGGAAAGCTGAGTTAGCCTTGAGCCAGTGGTGAGATTGGCATCACAGCAATGGCTGCCTAGTATACCTTCAGTGATGCAATATGTTCATTAGAATGCTTGATGTACTTCTTTGTACTCAAATGCCATAAACAGATGTGGATTGCATATATAGATTATCCTTTGGAGCCCATTTTTGAATAGGTAATAGGCTACCATGTTTAGATAAAAAAATACAGACACTTACGAGCCTCGGTGGTGCATTGCAAGCTACTTCTGCTAATCACTGGCTGCCAGCAGTTTGGCAGATTGAATCTCAGTAGGCTCAAGGTTGACTCAGTCTTCCATCCTTTCAAGGTTGGTAAAATTAGGACCCACATTGTTGGAAGCAATATGCTTACTCTCTGTAAACCGCTTAGCGAGGGCTGTAAAGCACTGTTAAGCAGTATATAAGTCTAAATGCTATTGCTATTATCGGATAGTAGCAAAGAATTCAGCTTTTCTGCATCCCTTTTTATCAGTCAAAGTAGCTCAACGTTTAGAACATTAAGTAATAGTCAAACAGTAATAGTCAAACATGGTCATAGAACCATAGCCTTATAAAAAGCAGAGGTACAGAGAGAACTGGACAACCAGTACCCTACTGGATAATCATTTCAGAGATGTTTCTTACTAAACAGAGAAACAGAATGGGCATAAGCAGACAAAAAGCCATGGGAGCAATCTCCTGCCAGCTTCCCCATTACATTTCCTTGGGGAAAACTGGCAGAGAGCACCAGAAATCTTCCCTCCTGCCTTCCTTTCTCCCTCCCTCAAACTCCTGCCTGCCATTTAATTTGCTTGTAGGAAGTTTGCAGAAAGAAAGTCAGTGGGGAAGCTTGCAGGAAGATGTAAGTCTGTGGCTAGCAGGCAGTTAAGAGGTACCATGTGCGTAAAAAAGAAAAGGTTCACAAGAAGTGCCATACATGTCAAGGAAGGCATATGAGAGGGTAGTGCAGGTTGGGGAAGGCACACAGAAGGGCAGTGTGGGCCAAGAAAGGTACACAGAAATTCCTTTCTCCTTCTCTTTTTTCCTCTTTTTCTTCCCTTCCTTTCATTTTTTCCTTCCCTCTTTCTCATCTTTTCCTTTCTCTCCACTCTCCTTCCCATCAGACAGAGAAGTGTCTGCTGCTCGGTGTGGGAAGGAACAAGGGATTATGTGAGTGGCTGAGAAAATGTCAATATTGAAAATATGGATCATGTGCAGTGAAGGGCTGCAATATTTTTTACTACCACACAGTGGGTGTGGCTTATTTTGTGGTGTGGCTTGCTGGCCATATGACCAGGTGGGAGTGGCTCGACAATCATGTGACCGGGGTGGCTTAAAGGTCATGTGACTGGCTTAAAGGTGGCCAAATTGACATCACTGACATCAAGGGTTTGGGTTAGGGTTAAGTTGCCTGGCCTCTCCTTGCCTCAAAGAGATACTATTTCCCTATCTATTTACTATTGCTGAACATCCAAAATATACTATTTAATTCTATGTATATATGCCATATGTGTACATACATATTACACACGGGTACACAAAAATATACATTATCTGTATATAAACTGTATGGGTATGTACACACACAGCTCTTCTAAAATTATACACATTCATTTACACAATAGGAAAAACATACTCAGAGCCCAGAAGGGAAAAAACGGGGGGGAAATCAATTTCTTTCTACCAATTCTGCGTACCTGAGCAAAATTTTCCCACCAGTTCTACATACCTGATCGTACCCAGGAGAGCCCATCACTGATCATGTGACTATAGCAGTCTAGCAGCACTAAAGTAGCCATAACTTCCCAAATTTCATTATTTTTGGAGTAAACGTTCCCAGCATTCTGAAAATTAGACTATTTGAGTTAACTTTGGTTCAAAATTTGCTGCCCTATGGTGCACTGTTTTGCCCAGTTAAAGGTCATGATAAAGATAGTTGTAGCAGTATGTCAGAATATGGGTTAGAAAGTTCATGAGCTTTTGCAGCCCATAGCACTGCAGTAGCAGCCCCTAATTGCTGCCGTGTTTGTTTGTTTTTAAGTCCTTTAATTCTCTACAATCATGCTGCTTAGGGCCAAAACAAAGTTTAAAAATAATTTGATCTTGATTGCAAGTACAGTTTCATTCATGCAAATTTAAACTAGCTTTCAAATAAGTGATAATTCCCACCTGTCAAACCCTTCTCCTAAAAAAAAATCAAAACACATTGGAACAGTAACTGTTAATAGTGTACTAGCAGCTATTTACAATTTAACTCTTTGCTGGTCCTAATTTAACTGATAGAAAAGTTTAATGGAACATACTGGGTGAAGGCAATTGGAGTCTGAAACTATTCTCACAAGCAAATTGGTGTCGTGGATTTCATATATGAAAGGACCTGGCAGTATGCAGAAACTGATATTACAGAAAAGACCTGTAATAAAATGGGAAAAACTATGTTTCAGGAGGACAGGAGAAAGTAATCTTGATGTCTTCCTAAATGAAGTGCTTTAAATTCTTCAAGAAACTTATAGCAGTCAAGATAATATTTTATTTCATCTTCTGCAAGCTGTTGAACTGGAAATGTTTAGTTTCTATTATGTACAAATTTTGAACAAAATCACATCGAAGACTCCACACACCAGTCTTTCCTAATCTGGTGTCCTCTAGTGATTTTGAACTAGAATTCCCAGAGTTCCTAGCCTGCATAAAAGACCGTCAGGCGCAAGCAACCAGAACCACTGGAGAATAGCATCAGTCAGTAGCTATATTGTCTAACATTTACTTTAAAAGGATATCTTCCCTCTCCTGGGAAAAGCCAGATAAAACGTGGCGGGAAGGGGTGGAGGTCAAGTTTATGCAGTTTGCAGCTGTGCAATGACTCCAAACTAGGCTCTTGTTTAACCTCTCCCTCCAAACTAGCTGGCAATTCTTCAACGTTAGCTTCTGCTCTTGAACACGAACATATTTTAAGGTATTGAGTTTTTTTTATTTGAGCTCATGGTAGAGGACACCTCTGAATGTTCCTGAGTGTTCTGAAGGCAATGTTATATCTTCCTCCTATTCTTTTTTTCTCACGTTACATAAAAAGAAATAATTACATTTCATATTTCACATTTGCCATACATTCACGCCATATGGATTAATGTTTCTCCCTTTCTATGTTTATATTTCTCTAGATAAATTTCATGTACGCTCAGGGTAAATATTCCAACCTAGCTCAAACTCAACTGGGTTTTACTAGCAGATTTACAAGTAAGCTTTAAATGAGCTACCCCTAATTACTTTATTTTGCATATTATGTAAGGGACTTCATGTATTATAGATGCAGATTAATATTCATTTTCTTTCCACAGAAGAATTAAGGATATTTGTGTAGTATAATGCAGTGAGGGCAACAGCTTTTTAATCGTGTAATTTAAGTAGATGAAAAATAATCTTGAATGAAATGTAGAGCTGTCTTTTAGTACATTTAGAATTCATATAGTCAGAATGGCACGAATCCACGCTATCTGAGGAACCATCTCACACCAATGGGACTGGCCTGTCCACTGATGTTGGCAGAAGGAGCATGCTACTGACTGCGTAAGTTAAGGAATTTCAGCCGCCAGGGTCCCAGGAGAAGAGGCTTTTCTGCCATGGTTCTTGCCCTCTGAAAGATTCTTGTCCCCCGAAGGCTAGATCTGCCTGACTTTCAATAAAGGCCTGAAGACCTGGATTTGCCACTTGGCTTGGAGCCCAATGGGGGTGATTCACTCTGGAGAAGGTTGATGGGTTAAGAGAAGACTCCCCCCCCCCCATGGATCTTGTTCCTTTCTTCCCTGTTGTGGTTAGCTCTGGCCCAGCTCCTGCCCCAAGGACTGTGGATGTGAGGGAGACATCCACATGCTGCAGGCCTGTTTTGCTCCTGGTGGAATCTGATGATGAAGGCTCCTCTGACCAAGAAGACATGAGTGACAGGGAGGAGGAGAGTGTGGCAGACAGCTCAGAAGGAGATCAATTATCTAGCTCCTCCTTGGATTCAGAACAAGAGTTAATGATACAGCCACGCATGCATAGGCAACAGCAACTGAGAGATTATTATCAAAGAAAATGAGGCCACCTGTGGTTGGGTAGGGCTGTGGTAATTAGTGAGGCTGCCATTGTGGGGGATTATCTGATCATTGTGTTTCGTGCCTGCTTTGCTGACTTTGACCTTTGTGTGCTGATTTTTCCCCGCTTTGAAACTAAACCAGAGCAAAGTGTGTTTCACTTTGTGAAAGAAGAAAGGCTGTGAATTGCCTCACAGCTGCAAGCTAAGTATCACAGAACTGATAAGGCACTTGTACAAATTACCAGTTTGTTTGGAGACAAGTGCTCTTTGCTATACAAAAAGTGTGCTCGTTTATTTGCATTTTCGGTATAAAGAACATTGTTTTGAATTTTCAAACGTGTGTGTGTGTCTGAAATTGTATCTGTGCATTTTCGGGAGGATTCTACCAGAGAGCTCGACAGAACACTTCCCCATATTTTTAATTGTAATTTATTTGTAAATTAAAATTGTAAATTTTAATTGTAAATTAAGAATATTTATTGTTGATAGTTTCATTATCTTTTAAGGTTTGTAAGCCACTCAGAAGCAAGGGGGCATGAGGCTTGCCACTGATTGAGCGGGCCAGTCAATGAATTAATTTAATTCAGTTTATACATTTCTCCATTATGGAAATATGAGGAATTGACAATCAGGTAATGCAGAGGTATTTGGAAAAAATTATGCAATGTTTATATTAACGAATATGTTGAAGTATGGCAGAACCAACTTTCCCACTTCAGGGAAAATATCATTGCTTTATTTTAAATAACTGCTTAACTTATAAAGGAGAAAATTTGTAGCTCGGGGTTGAAATGAGGGGTTCTTGGCGCTCTCTGAGCTTGCTTGTTTTCTTACAGACGCTTCATTATCTAACTAGTAGTAGTAATAATAATAATAATAATAATAATAATAATAATAATAATTTACTAGACTTGGGGCGGCTCACAACAACGATAAAAACAATATTATACTGGCACAAATCTAATATTTAAAAAAACCCTAAAAACCCTATCATAATTAAAAACCAAACAGCACATACATACCAAACATAAATTATAATAAGCCTGGGGGAAAGGTGTCTCAAATCCCCCATGCCTGGCGGTATAGGTGGGTCTTAAGTAGTTTACGGAAGACAAGGAGGGTGGGAGCAGTTCTAATCTCCAGGGGGAGTTGATTCCAGAGGGCCGGGGCCGCCACAGAGAAGGCTCTTCCCTGGGGCCCGCCAGACGACATTGTTTAGTCGACAGGACCCGGAGAAGGCCAACTCTGTGGGACCTTATCGGCCGCTGGGATTCGTGCGGTAGCAGGCGGTTCTGGGGGTACTCTGATCCAATGCCATGTAGGGCTTTAAAGGTCATGACCAACACTTTGAATTGTGACCGGAAACTGATCGGTAGCCAATGCAGGCCACGGAGTGTTGTAGATACGTGGGTGAATCTAGGAAGCCCCACGATGGCTCTCGCGGCCGCGTTCTGCACGATCTGGAGTTTCCGAACACTTTTCAAAGGTAGCCCCATGTAGAGAGTGTTGCAGTAATCGAACCTCAAGGTGATAAGGGCATGAGTGACTGTGAGCAATGACTCCCTGTCCAATTTTTTTATTATTTTTCATAAAATAGACATACAGACATACAAACATTAAACATAGAGTGGGGATGTATTTCCCCGCTTCTTTTGAAAGTATACATTCAAATAGAAAAAAGAATACATAATCAAACATTTGTTAAATGTTAAAAAGTCTAATAAGAAATTTTCAAATCTTAAATGCAATGTTAGTACGGTATAAGTAAAAATTCTTAATATGTTGTTTATGTGTAATATATTCATCTAATCAAACATTTAAACAAGTCTCAGTTACTAAACATACATAAAACAAAATTCTTAATATGTTGCTTGTGAATAAACTATTATATCATAATCATCAACAAATACATTTGAACTAATATTAATATTGTTATTACCTAAATAAAAACAGATCTATCTCTTATTTTTTCTTATCTAACCATTTATATATATTATTCCATGTTTCATAAAATTTAGTATCTTCTTGATCGTTTAATCGTCTTGTCATCATATCCATTTCGGCGCAATCTAATATTTTAGCTATAACTTCTTCTTTCTTGGGGATTTCCTCCCCCTTCCAGTTTTGCGCATATATTATTCTAGCCGCAGTTAATATGTGTATAATTAAATAAAGAGTTTCTTTCTTATAAGTCTGATTGGTAATTCCTAATAAGTAAAATTCCGGGGTGTTATCTATATCATGCTTTAATATTTCTTTTAATATCTTCTCAATCATCTTCCAATAAATTTTAGCTTTACCACATGTCCACCATTGATGGTAATAAGTTCCTATATCTTTCTTGCATTTCCAACATAGTGGGGATGTTTTAGGAAACATTTTTGCTATCCTATTTGGTGGGAGATGCCATCTATAAAACATTTTAATTTGGTTTTCTTTTAATGAAACTGACTTGGTCATTTTCCAATTATTAATCCAAACTTTTTCCCAAGTATCTATATCTATTTCCTTACCTATATTTCTGCACCATCTTATCATAGTATCTTTTAAAGTCAACTCTATATTTTTGTGAGCGATAAGAAATTTATATATTTTCCCTATCATTTTTACTGGATTGGTGGTAATTAAATTACTTAGCAAATTCTTACTTTTATTAAAGATGTAAAGAGTTTTATCCTTCTGGTATCTGGATTGAATCTGGGCATAATGCCACCAGTCTATTATTATCCCTTCTTCTTGTAATTTATTCCTAGGTTTTAGCTTCATCTGGTCATTTAATAATTCTTTATATCTATAAAATATTTTCGTGTCTTTTATAGACTTTGGATGTGTTATTGCTTCTAGGGGGGCTATCCATTCTGGAACATTTAAGAAGTGATTTTTCTTTATGTCTTTCCAGACCTCTAATAGATACTTCCTTAATGTGTGTCTTTTAAAATATGAGTGATTTTTTTCCTTGTCATACCATATAAATGCATGCCAACCCAACATAAGATCATGTCCTTCTAAATTTAATATTCTTTTATTCTCTAAAGTTATCCAATCTTTAATCCATGTTAGGGCGGCAGCCTGGTAATATAATTTCCAGTTTGGGAGACCAAATCCTCCTCTTTCTTTAATGTCTTCTAAACAGTTTATTTTTATCCTTGCTTTTTTCCCTTGCCATATAAATTTTTTAACTAAATTTGTCAAAGTTCTAAAAAAAGTTCCCCCTGGATTTATTGGAATTACCTGAAAGAGAAATAAAACCTTAGGCAAAATATTCATCTTAATTGTAGCAATTCTTCCTAAAAATGATATTTTCAGGTTATTCCACGTTTCTAAATCTTTTTTAATTTCTGATATTAATTTTATATAATTATCATTTTTTAATGTTATTGTTTTCGCTGTTAAATTTATTCCTAAATATTTTACTTTCTTTACGGTTTTTATTCCAGAAATATTTTCTAATTTAGTTTCTTGTATTTTATTCATATTTTTAGTTAAGAAAAAAGTTTTGCTTTTATTTATCTTTAAACCTGCTACCTTTCCGTATTGTTCAATAGTTTGCAATAAAGAAGGAACTGTTGTTATCGGTTCTTCAATTATAAACGTTAAGTCATCTGCAAAAGCTTGGAGTTTGTAAGTTTCGTCTCCTATAGTTAAACCTTTTATTTCAGAATCCGCTCTTATTTTAATTAATAAAGTTTCAAGAGTCATAATAAATAACAATGGTGATATAGGACATCCTTGACGAACTCCCTTATTTATATCAAGTGTTGGTAATTGATTATTATTTAATATTATCTTAGTCGTTTGTTTTGAATATATAGTATCTATTAAATTAACAAATTTTGGGCCAAATCTCATTCTGTTTAATTGCATTTTTATAAATGTCCAGTTGACGTTGTCAAAGGCCTTTTGAGCATCTAAAAACATTAAGGATGCTGTTTTATCTGAATGTTGCTCATAGTATTCTAATGTATTTATTACCGTTCTAAGATTGTTTTTAATTTGTCTCCCTGGTAGAAATCCATTTTGGTCTTGGTGTATTATTCCATTTATAATTCTTTTAAGTCTATCTGCATAAATGGCAATAAATATTTTATAATCTACATTTAATAAAGATATGGGTCTATAATTTTTGATTTTTACTGGGTCAGTGCCGGATTTGTGTATTAAAGTTGTCAACGATTCTGACCAAGATTTCGGAATTTTACCCTCAAGTCTACATAAATTAAAAGTTTCTAACCTATGGTTTCTTATTATTTCGTTTTCTATCTTGTACCATTCTGCCGGTATAGCATCTGGACCAGTGGCCTTATTGTTTTTCCGGTTTGGCAGAGATCGCGGCGGGACATCTTTGGCAGGGCTCTGCCAGGCGATCCCTTCTACCCCCTCCGAAGGTCGCATTTGCGATCGGATCGGGCTCGGATGGCCCGATCCCAGAACAGGCGGCTCCCCTCTGCCCGAGGAGCCATCGCTGAGACTCCGGAGGCAGCGGTTCGCCCCGCAGCTTCGAAGACGGGAGAACCGATCCTCTTTGCCTAAGAGGACCGGCCAGCGCTTTCTCCCCTCACCCAGCGGGAAGCTGAGAAAAATTCTTGAAGTGAAAGTTTTACATTTAACCAACTGAAAAAGAATACATTCGATAAAGGACTCAAGGTAAAAAAAATCCTCTTTGTTTCAAGACTAAAATTAGAAGATTTGATCGTTCTGAAGCCTCAAGGGAAAGCTTTCTTTAACAAGGCGAAAGCGAAAGTTTTTTTTTTCTCTTTGAGACTCATCCGCAAATAACAGCCGAGACTAATTTTTCTTATTTTTATTGTTTCCATTTTGCATTTGAACTTTGGAATCTATAAAACATCTTTTCTACCTTATGCTCTAATAAAAGAACTTAAACTGGAAATGACTATTTAGAAAATTTTAATGCCTAAAAGAAATCAGTAATGATGAGTAAAATTTCTTTTTTATAGTCTGTTAAAAACATTGTGTTCCGGGCTGACATTTCAACAGCGGAGGAATATAACTTTGTTGCCTTATTTTTTTTCTCATCCTGTTGTCTCTGCAACATAATAACATAATATAACAACTTGAAAATAAAAGGGAAATAGAAGGAACTGATACCTTTCCTTTGGAATATTCACCCTTGGATTAACCTAGCTGGATTATTTGCTGATTGCCTTTGGATTACTTTGGATTACTTGCTGATTGCCTTTTACTTGGGATTATTTTTTTTTGAGAACTTTTTCACATCTGCCTGGTCATATGAACTTCTGACTTCTAACCTGACTCCATTTTGAGATCTACTTTTTTTTGCCTTTGTCTTGAATTTGGAAAAGAACATAGACTCCATTTTAACCACAAGAAAATTATTAATTTGTCTTTCTTTTTGAGACCTGCAACTGGGATTAATTATAATTGTATTTTCTGACATTTGGATTCACATTCTTCATTTATTTAGTATAATTTCTTGATTTATAAGAAGACTATAACTATATATATTGTGTTTTCTTTTTGATTAATTAATCCTTCTTTGATCCCCTTCTGATTTTCTTTCTTTTTACTCCTATCTGTAAAAGAAGTTTGAATTGAAGACTATGCACTGTTAGCAAACCTTGGTTTCCTGCTCTATTCTAATTATTTGAATTGAAATATTCCCCCTTTTTTTTTCTTTCTCTCTCCTTTTTTCTCCCTCTTTTTACTTTCTTATTAAGTCTCTTTTCTCTTCCTCTTTCCTCTTCACCTCCTTAGAATCTCCCTTTTTAAAATAGTTATTATTTTTTCTTCGCTGTTATTTACTCTGTCTTCGTATTAGACCATTTATTTTTAACTTTTATTTGTTTCTTATTCCTAAAAGTCTCACATTTGTTTTCTTTGGTATTATATTTTTAAATTTTTAAATTTCTAAAATAATAACAATAATAATAACAATAATATATATTGGATTTTGAATTTTGAATTTTCTTGACAACTGAATAGTTATAATTTAAGGGTAACTGTTAATAAAACAGATTGAATAGATTTGGAATTTATAGAATTTTCTCCCTTTTACTACATATAAATTTAGATTGATTTAAATTAATTTGAATTTTAAATAGTGGATTCAAAATTGATAATGTCGAGTTCTTCAACTGTTGTTAAAACGGTTAAAAAACAAACTACTGCAACAATCTCTTCTCCACAAGTGTCGCCGCGTCCTTCCCCGACGCACCAGGCGTCAGCTATGTCTTCCAAGGATAAAGAAAAAGACAAAACAATGCAGTCCAACTTTGCAACACTACAAGAAACTTTAAACAATATGCAGGACTTTATGTTTAAATCTCAAGAAAATGCTACCCAACAAAGAGAGGCTATAAAAGAGGATGCAACACAACAAAGAGAAGCTATAAAAGCAGACTTGACAGAATTTAAAAAGGAGATGGCCCAATTGAAAGTTGATATGGGTGAGGTGAAAGACCAGATAAGGGAGATCCAACAAACACTACAAGAAAGTGATGATCGAGTGAAAAAGGTTGAAGAGAAATCCGACAAAAATGCAAAAAGAATAGACTATCTTGAAGGGAGAGCTGATGCAAGACATAGAAGACATGATGAATCAATCATTCAGCTGGAGATGCAACGTGCTTCGTATGGACTACGATTTCAGAATATGAAAGAGGAAAAAGATGAAGATTTAAAAATGACTATGGCGGAAACTATTGGAGGAATACTCCAGGAGGATCCTGCTGCGCTAGTGAAAGAAATCGATGAAGTTTACAGAACTTCGAATAGCTACATCCGTCGCCACAACCTCCCAAGAGAGATTCATATCAAATTTACCAGGAAAACTTTGCGAGACGACATACTCCATTGGGCAAGAAACTCCAAACTCCAACATCAAGGAGTTGAAATAAAAATATTAAAACAAGTTCCAAGAAGTGTCAGAGAGAGCAGAAGAGATTACCATTTTCTTACCAGAATTTTGATCAAAGAAAATATAACCTATCGTTGGTTAATCCCACAAGGTCTTTCTCTGACATGGCGCTCTACAAGATACAAGCTGGAAAACGTAGAACAAGCTAGGTATTTCTTTGAAAATAGTGGCATCAGCCACATGGACTTTTCAGATAAGCAACAAGAGGCTCAACAACAATCAGCACAACAGCAACCAGGGGAGAAATTAGCAATCCAACAAGAAGAACTTTTGGGGGCCACTGCCCAGGCAATAGAGCAGGACCAAGGTGCTAGAAGAGTTCAACCCCAGCGAGAAACCAAAAAACCTACTAAATGACAACAAGTAAAGATCTAAAGATCTTTTCGGTAAATGTTAATGGACTTAATGAACCAAGGAAAAGGAAACAAATCTTTTCCAAAATCAGAAGTCAAAATGCTCAGATTGCAATATTACAAGAAGTACATATTAAAAAAGATAACCAAAAATTATTGTTGAATCCTAAAATTGGAAAAATGTATGCTGCATTAGCAGATCAAAAAAAAAGAGGTGTGGTGATGTATGTAGAGAATTCTATAAATTCCAAACAAATATATAAGGATAATGATGGTAGAATACTGATTGTACAAGTTGATATTGAACCTAGACCTATAGTGGTTGTTTCTATTTACGCTCCCAATGAAGACCAAATGACATTTTATAAAAATTTACATCAAATAATAATAGATTTAGCTATTGAGAATGTATTAATAATAGGTGATTTTAATGCTATTGTGAACAGGCAACTAGACCATTCGGGGGGGGGGGAGTAATAATAAAAGGAAAAAAAGTAAAAAAACAAGAAGAAATTTACTACCTAGTACTTTCCAAAAAATGAAAGCAGAATTACTGTTAAATGATATATGGAGGGAAAGACACCCCCTTAAAAGACAATTTACGTTTTATTCTAATCCCCACAAAATCTGGACAAGAATAGACATGGTATGGACATCAAAAATGGTCGCAGAACAAATAAGGGAGGTAGAGATAGATGTCAATACATGGGCCGACCACAATCCAATAGTGGTTTATATAAGAATGAATAATAAACAGAATATTTGGCGGATGAATAGAAATATATTAAATGATAAGAAATATAAGGAATGGATCGAAAAGGAATTAAAAATATTTCTTGAAATTAATAAAACTCCAGACACCACTCCACAGAATTTATGGGATACACTCAAAGCTTATATAAGAGGGTTAACAATATCCTATATAGCAAAATACAACAAGGAAAATAAATTAAAGTATGTACAATTAATAAATGAATTAAAACAACTGGAATTTGCATCGCAGCAACACACCAAGAACAGAGATTTTAAAACAGAAATAAATGTAATTAAACATAAAATCAGAATTATAGAACAAAATCAAATAACTGAAAAAATTAAAAGAGCAAAACAACATTATTTTGAACATGCAAATAAACCAGGCAGATGGTTAGCATATAAACTTAGAAAGCAGAGTCAATCCAAATTGATAAAAAAATTAGAAGATAAAGATGGTACAATAAAATATGATACAGAAGGAAAGGCGGATATTGTGTATAATTTTTATAAAAATCTCTATGCCAAAGACAATGTTAGTGAAGATGAAGTTTTTAACTACTTACAGGCTTCAAAATTACCACAAATAACAGAAGACCAACAGACTATTTTGGATGGACCAATAACAATGGAAGAACTCCTAACTATAATTAAAAAAAGACTCCCTGTCCAAATAGGGCCGCAACTGGTGCACCAGGTGAACCTGGGCAAACGCCCTCCTTGCCACAGCCGAAAGGTGATGTTCCAATGTCAGCTGTGGATCGAGGAGGATGCCCAAGTTGCGCACCCTCTCTGAGGGGGTCAATAGTCCCCCCCCCAGGGTAATGGATGGACAGATGGAATTGTCCTTGGGAAGCAAAACCCACAGCCACTCTGTCTTGTCTGGGTTGAGTTTGAGTTTGTTGACACCAATCCAGTCCCCAACAGCCTCCAGGCACCGGCACATCACTTCCACTGCTTCGTTGACTGGACATGGGGTGTTAACATAGTTAACATTATCAGTGCTAGTGGGCTGTCACCAGTGAAGGGCTACCAAATTTTTTACTACCACACTGTGGGCGTGGCTTATGCAGGATGCCCTACATTTTCTTTCAACATCTTTCAATGCAGATTGGGTGCTCTGGGGTGGAGCTCCATTTTTGCTACCCCACTGCATCCCCCCCCCCAATCCGGCCAGCAGCCCACCCCTGGCTGTTAGTTTATATTCTAGTGGCTTGCCCTGGCAGTGTTGGTGAGGGTGGTCCAGTAGTGATATTTAAATAATTTAACAGCTGGTTCAGCCAGGGTCAGGTTGGCTGTCATGGGGGGCATGGTCCATTCCAATCCTCTAGCTCCGCTGCACTTTTGCACTTGTGGGATGAGCCTCTCGTGATGGACAACTTGATTGTGGGTGAACTGATTAATCCCACCGCTATCAAAGTGGATCCTGGGCTCTGCGCTGCAGTGGAGAAATGGGAAATGGAGCCGCCGGCATAAGGAAAGGAGGAGGCGCAGGGAGAAGAAAGAGGGAAAGCAGCCTTGTGCTGGCCGCTCCATTGTCTGTTTCGCCATTGCAGTGCAGCACCAAGGATCCTCGTTGATAGCGGTGTGTGTGATTTAACAACTGGTTTGTCTGAACCAGTACAAATCAACTGAATCTCACCACTGGGGTGGTCTTAAAGATCTGGGGTGGTCTTAAAGAAACTGAATCTGAAGTCCCAGGTGTTTCTCCATCCAGTTGACAGTCCTTGTCCCCATACCCCCAAGTTCATCTTGTCGACCAATCCTCAACTGCCAACTTGTCGATCATCCACCCATCTCCTTCCATGCAAGTGCAGGGGTACGAAGGCAAAGGATGACCTTAGTTTGTCTAGAAAGAATTTGTTATGGCTACATGCAGACAGCCCTCATGCAATTACCCCTCCCAGATTCCTACTGTAAAGATTGTATATTAAAATACTATAAAGCGTGGCAGACAAAAGACCCCAACTAAAATGGTTTCCGCCAGACATTTTGGGTAATGAAACTTTTGTAATTATTATTATTAATTATTATTATTATTTATTAGATTTGTATGCCGCCCCTCTCCGAAGACTCGGAGCAGTAATAAAACAAGCAAGCTCAGACAGCACCAAGGACCCCCCAACTTCTTAACTCTTGGAGGTGGTAATAGAAGATAATACTGTATACCGGTAGGAAATAATGTTTGAATCCACTTGATTTATGTTAGTCAAGAACTACACAGCATAATCCTACACAATTACCCTAGACCAGTGATGGTGATCCTTTTTTTCCTTGTGTGTCAAAGGGATGTGTGTGCCTGCTATCACACACACATGCATGCCGAAACCTATAATTCAATGCCCCCCTGTGCCCCACACCGCTGCACATGTGAGCACAACCCCCCCTGCTCTCATTTCCCGACTTCCAGTGGGCCTGGTATGCCCATTTTCCGCCCTATCCAGGCTCCAGAGGTTTCCCTGGATCCTGGGGAGTGTGAAAACACCACCCCTGCTTCCCCCACAGGTCCTCTGGAGGCCATAAAAAACCCTCCCAGAGCCTCTGCATGAGCCAAAAATCAGACGGCCTGCATGGACGTGCACACTGGAGCTGAGCTAGGGCAACAGCTCACGTGCCAGCAGATATGGTTCCGCATGCCACCTGTTGAATGCATGCCATAGGTTCACCATCGCGGCCCTAGACTCTTGGTTCAGGCATCATTCTATGTCATTAATTTGTTTGTTTTTAGCTTAGCAAGATATACAGACTCATATACAAAGCAATCCATGGTTATAAAAATGAAATGGATGAGATCATGAATCCTTCTTAAAAATATAAATAAATCAAACTATTGTTTAGTATGATGCATGAATTGAGCGCATTTAGTAGAACAGACTCCTTCATAAGATGGATGATAGTTGCTGCCGTGAGATGAGAATAACTCAACATAGGGAAAAAAAAACATTGTCATCTTAAGGCAATTCATGATACCTATTCATTAAGTATGCAAATTAAATATCAGGAACAAAATTCAAATCAACCAATATTCTCATATCTTATAAATGTGAACATTTTGAATGATGAACTTGTGAATCTTGGTATTATTTAAGATTATTTTCCCCCTTTTGGCAGAGTATTATATTTTATGCTTTTATTTGTATGATCTTTTTTTAATGTTAAGGTAAACACTAGAACTATCAAAAAGTTGAGTCAAATTTTGGGGGGCTGCTTTTTAAAGAGATATTGCATGTTTTAAAAAGTACATTATCCTTATGTTTCTGTTTTGCACTTCATTAAGAGGACCACAAAAATAGAAACTAGAGTGGTAAAAATGAGAGGATTTATCACCCCAACTTTCAACAAATGGGCATGAAGATATGTGGAGAATTGTGGCCTATTGATACCTACATCTGGTTTGAAGGAAATAACATCATAGGTTCATATGAGATATGTATTCTACTCTTAACATTTACTCAAAAGTAAGTGCTCATGTATACATTAGTTTTTCAACAAATATGAATGATTAAATTAGAATATTGTATGATTACTTAGAATATTGAACCAGAGACTAATATCAGTAATAGTATAGATAAGACTCAATTGACTGTAATGCAGCTAATCCTCAATTTACGATCATAATGGTGTTCAAAATTTATCTTGTTTTTTTTAATAAAGTTTTATTGATTTTTAAAAGTTTACATAGAACAAACATATAACAGTGCACAGTGCATGTGCCCATCACCTAACAATAACACCCCCCCACCACCCCCACCACCCATACAAGAGGATTCAAGAAAATTTAATTATTTATCTGTTATTCCTTGGCTCTATCTTGCATCAAGTATTACTAAAAGAGTGATTGCAATTTATTTTTCATATTTACATCACAGATTCTACTTAACATATAATCTTTTACCTTATTCCATCGCACCATCAACTTCTCCAATTTGTTCTCATCGAAATTATTTAATCTTATTTCCATGATTTCAAAATGTATGTGGTCCACCATGTACCAGTACCAATTTTGTAATGTCCATTTTGTAGAATCTTTCCAACCTAATACCATCACCGCTTGGGCACTTTCCAATGCTGCGGCTTTGATTTCCTTAAATTCTCCTAGTTCCCTATATTTAATTAAAATTGCTATTTCTTTTGTGATTATCCAGTTAATGTTTAACATTTTGTTAATTTCGTTCTGCACTACATTCCAAAATTTCTGAATTTCTGCACACTCCCAGAGCATATGCATAAAAATTCCCTTTTCCTGGCACCCATGCCAACATTTACCCTTCTCTTTCCCCTGGAAGTGTGCAATTTGTACTGGTGTATAGTACCATTTATGTAAAATTTTCCTTCTCATCTCTCTAACTCTCGTATTTTTAATCTTACATATATTTTCTATTATTTCTTTCATTTCCCTTTCATCTATTTGTAAATCATCTTGCCAGCATCTTGTCAAAGTTTTTGTTACTTCCTCTTCCATCTGCAATAGCATTCTGTATATGTTGCCGGCTTGTGCTTTGCTCTCATTTATCTTTTCTCTTATTATTTTTTCTAAGCAATTTTCTTCTCGTAAGAAAACTTCTTTATTCTCACTTTTATTTAAATATGTACTTATTGCATTAATCTGCAACCATTTCTGTTTACCAATCCACCATTCCAATCGAGTTCTGCTGACTCTTCCATCTTTCTCATATAATTGTTCAATTCTCGTTATCCCTTTACTATTTAATACTTTGCAAAATTTATCTTGTTAAGTGAGAATTTGTTAAGTGAGTTTTGCATTATTTTATGGCATTTCCTGCCACAGATGTTAAATGAATTGTTGCAATTGATAGTTAGTAACTTGATTGAGAAGTGAATCTGGCTTCCCATTGATTTTGCTTCTCCAAAAGTTGCAAAAAGTGATCACATTACTCTGGGCCACTGAAACAGTCATAAGCATGAACCCATTGTTAAGCATCTGAATTTTGATCACATGATCATAGGGATGCTGCAAAGGTAACTGTGAAAAATGTTCATATGTCCCCCTCAGTACCATAGTCACTTTGAACAGTCACTAAATGAACTGTATTAAGTTGAGGACTACATATAAATAGAATTCGCATTACCTAATACTGTGATCTTCCTCTTGACAGTAATATATAAAATAATTCTTCTTCTTCTTCTTCTTCTTCTTCTTCTTCTTCTTCTTCTTCTTCTTCTTCTTCTTCATCATCATCATTATTAATTAGATTTGTATGCTGTCCTTCTCCGAAGACTCAGGGTGGCTCACAGGGTACAAAAGCAATACAGCAACAAATCTAATTAATTAAAAGTTACTATTAAAATCCCATATAATAAAAAACAGCCAGCTAAACAGGGGAGGGGGGCTTGATCTAATTGCCCCATGCCTGGTGACATAAATGAGTTTTGAGGCTCTTGCGAAAGGCGAGGAGGGTGGGGGCAGTGTGAATCTCAGGAGAGAGTTGATTCCAGAAGGTCGGGGCAATCACAGAGAAGGCTCTTCCCCTAGGCCCCGCCGGACAACATTGTCTAGCCGCCGGGATCTGGAGAAGACCAACTCTGTAGGACCTAACCGGTCACTGGGATTCATGCGACAGAAGGTAGTCCTGAAGGTATTCTGATCCAATGCCATGTAGGGCTTTATAGGTTATCATCAACACTTTGAATTGTGTCTGGAAACCAATTGGCAACCAATGCAGTCCGCAGAATGTTGGAGAGACATGGGCGTGTCTGGGAAGACCCATGACCGCTCGCACGGCTGCATTCTGCACGATTTGAAGTTTCCGAACACTCTTCAGAGGTAGCCCCATGTAGAGAGCATTGAGGTGATGAGGGCATGAGTGACTGTGAGCAGAGATTCCCTGTCCAAATAGGGCCACAATTGGTGCACCAGGTGAACCTGGGCAAATGCCCCCCTTGCCACAGCCGAAAGATGGTGTTCTAATGTCAGTTGTGGGTCAAGGTGGACACCCAAGTTGTGAACCCTCTCTGAAGGGGTCAATAATCCCCTCCCCCCAGGGTGATGGATGGACAGATGGGATTGTCCTTGGGAGACAAAACCCACAGCCACTCCGTCTTGTCGGGGTTAAGCTTGAGTCTGTTGGCATCCATCCAGACCCTAAAAGCACCAGCACATCACTTCCATTGCTTTAAACCTCTGTCTGCAAAATTAAACCTCTGTCTGCAAAATTTAATCATAACTCCTTTCTATAACCTATTCTTTCCAATCATCAAACCATAAGGCACAAAATCATTTTCTTTCTTATGCAAGCAGTCAATATGGGGTTTCCAATCACTGATGAATGTCAAAAATAAAATATCTTCCATGGCTAAAGAGGAATTGAGCTATATCCCGTGGTTGCCTTGTTCTCACACAGTGCAACTCAATAATCTTCACTATTTCCTCTTTATCTACTGAAGTCAACCAGATCCCTGCAAAGTTAATTATGAAAATTTAAGGACTTTCTAACTCATCTATTGTGTATATGGCTATTAGAAGCTGTCCTATTCTTTATATATGCCTGGTTATACAAGTTTGTATTTAGAATTTTGGCCTTCTGTGAAAATAGATTAAGTAGCCTATCGTATACCATACATTAAAATGAAAACATGTATTTTTGGTATATGAAATTAACCAAAATATTATAATATGTATTTTCTCTGTAGAAGAGTCTTGCCTCTTCTTCACAGGTTGACAAATTGTTCAAAATCTCTTACTATACAATAAAATTTCAAAATTCTCTACTGAAGTTACCGTATACAGTATAAGAATTGGAACCAACCCCCCCCCCCCCAGAAATCATAGTAGAAACGCTAAAATTTCATAATATTTGTGGCATTTTTATTATTTTAAATGGTATGGATCCTGGAAACTGTAACTATTAGACAATTAGTATGATCTTACCACAACTCCTGACAATTTTCATAAATTAAAGGCTTGAAACTACTTTAAATAACTATTACTGTGTGGAAAAATCAGTTACATACAGTTACATACATTACTGTAAATAAATCAGCATTTTTGTTTGGCTGGAGAAAGAAAAATCAAGATAAATTCCACTAGAAATAATTGGAAATGCAAGGAATGTTCCTTTTAACAATAATTTTTTAAAAAGTGGACACACACCTTTTGTCTGCCTATTTATTTTCTAATAAATAAGCTGTCTGTTTATATCTTCAAAACACTTTGAGAAAACAGCATTCACAATTTTTCAAAGATTACCCAAATTATGAGGAAATGGCATATAAGGCAGTTGTATAATAGGGATTTTATTATTCCTTTGTGTTAGATCCATCAATGGAAGAGGCTAGACACTCAGGAACTTACTAACAAACAGCTCTTTATTGTTCAATAACCCAGCAAAGTCCTGTCTGACAGCTAGACCTTTTATAGGGAGCTGTCAGACTGTAAACCAATCACATTCAAGTGTTTTCTCGCCATAATGGTGGACCTACGTGAAGCCTTTGCTTCTCTTGAGTTGAATACATAACACCTTGCAATATTTCAAAGAAGAAATACAAGAAAATCTGTGAAATTGTGATCTAATCAGGTAGGGTAATTCTTACTTTTTTAAAAAACACAATCTGTTAGTAAGTATATTTAGGAGTTATGTGGTGAATATGTTGATGAATGTTTCGAAAGCAGAGGCAGATGGAAAATGAAGTTTAGAAGAATAATAATTGGCAATACTAAAATGTAAGGTTGGAAGTAATTTACCTATATTTCATGTACGTTCTGTTATTTTCATAGGAGAAGTGCATAGATGCAAAATCTAAGATGTGGAGGCTGTATAGGACTCTCAAAGATCTTGGATTCAACTCTGAGAAAGCTCCAAATGCTGCCGTCAATTTATAATTCTTTATGTCCAAAAAGAAAATTATGGTACAAGCTCATTATATTAACATTATGAAAATGCCTAAGTAGATTCTGCTGGGGTGTCTCACATGTGCACATATTCCAAACAAATGTAAAACAATTCTCTATCTTCCTCACATTTAGGCCATCAGTGGAAACACCCAGGTTGAACCTAAAATAGTGTCCTCGGCCTCAATTTCAGGCCTAATGCAAATGCAGCAACTCAAAAACGCCATCTTGCACTGTTCCCCACAGTGTGATTGTTTCCGCAACCCAGGGCTCTCCAGGATCTGCTGCAAACACATCTTACTTTCAAGCTTTCTGTTGACAGACCTCTATGATCTACCCCAGCTAGCTAGCCATACCCTCTCACTGATTTGAATATATCTATCTATCTCAATCGTTAAATACCGGTACTTCAGAATATGGAAGATATTGATATTCCACAATAACCAGAGATTGGAGCAATAGCTGGATTCAGAATGTTGAGATGTAAGAAGTTATGCAAGCTTTTCTACTCCACATCTGAAAGCATAATGAAGGCAGAATGGTCATGTCTGACACCCATTTCATTACATGAGGAAGGAAGTTTCCTTCATGCAAAGAGATAATCTTATCATTGAAATGTGTCTTATCACAATTCTTAACTCAGGATATCATCAACATATCCTGAGTTAAGAATTTTCTCTGCATCTCCTCTTTGTCTATAACTTTGACTGTTCTTTGTTTAAGAATTTGCAATGATCACTTCCTCCTCTTCTTTCTAGGCACAAACAAACAGATTGCATGTTCCTTAACTCTTTACTGATGTAATTAGCTGGAGGCTAATCTCATATGTACGGTATGTCCTGTAAACCATCCACCTTTCTCTTATAATACCTGCTTCACTAATCATTGCTCAGATTCCATCACTAATCATTGATCAGATTCCAGTTTCAAAGAGAACACTTCAACCTTCAAAAGCTTTGTTCTTCACCTTTGATTAGAGACAATAACTTCATTAAATTTCTTGCCGCTTGGAAACCACTGTTAGATTTCCTAAAAGAAAAAGAGAAAAATGAAGATTTGATTTTGGGATTTGAGGATTAGATCTGATTTGATTAGAGAAATATTGTGGATTTTTATTTATATGGTTATGATTTATTGATAGTTGAAGTTGTTATGCTTTAAATTAAAGTTGAATTAGGAACATAATATGAATCTTGGGTTTTTAAAAATGTTATTTGTTTTTAAAGAGTTTTTAAAACTGTGCTGGCAGGCTTGGGGGCCATGAATACTACCATCTGTGATAGCCAAATTGTGTTGCTTGCATAGGTATGTATGTCTGGTTGATTGGATTGCTTTGGGGTATTACAGGATTTTTTTGTTTTTATTATTTTAATGTCTTTAGTATCAATATTGACTTCTTTATTATTATATTTTATTGTGTTTTATATTATTGTAAGCCACCCTGAGTACTATGGGATTGGGTGGCATAGAAGTCAAATAAATAAATAAATATATAAATGAATGAATGAATGAACAAACAAATAAATTTTATTTTATTTTATTTTATTTTATTTTATTTTATTTTATTTTATTTTATTTTATTTTATTTTATTTTATTTTATTTTATTTTATTTTATTTTATTTTATTTTATTTTATTTTATTTTTTGATTTGATTTGATTTGATTTGATTTTTAACAATTAATAATAATTTATTAGACTTGTATGCCACCCCTCTCCTAAAAATCGGGTGGCTAACATTTATTGTATTTATATGCAGCTCATTCTGAAATGGACTCAGAGCGGCTAACAAGTAATATAAATACATGTACAACAAATATTAATAAATATTATTGTCATTTAATTAAATTTAGAGCGAGATTGTATTCTTTCCTCTGTACTGGAAAAGGTTGGGGATTTTATGTATTTCTTTGTCACTTTTTAACTTTACCCTTTTAGTCCTTCCCTTTTTCCTTTTATATTTTTTTGTATTTTAATGTTTTTTTTAATTTAACAAAAAGTTTTTTAAAGAAAGCTTTGTTCTTTAGGAACCATTTCTCTCTCTCTCTCTCTCTCTCTCTCTCTCTCTCTCTCTCTCTCTCTATGTATGTATAATCTGTATTTCACATGGAAGTACAACAGAATGAGGCTAAAGTAATTTGGATTATTTAAATGGAAATTCTTATCCAGATTTAAACTGTATTAAAAGATAACAGACTGATGGTTTTCTGTTGAAATAATAATTTCTAGTTGTGACTTTGGGTTTAAAGTGGGGAGAAAATCATCCCAAATAGCAGTTAAGTTGGATTGTAGCAGATTGCTTTCGTTTGTTTCGAAGAGAAAAACATTTATTTATTTATTTATTACTTAGATTTGTATGCCGCCCCTCTCCGAAGACTCGGGGCGGAGAATAAGATAGAATAAGATTGTTGATCCTCTTAATTTTTGAGGATGGAGATGGTTCTGCAGGATTTGAAGAAGGAGAAATAGAAGAAATTAATTGTTTAGAGTGTTTGTTCCATCCAGGGGCAATAAAAAGAAAGAAGATGGAAGATACCACCTCCATGCTTCCCTAGATTCGCCACAGAATGTCTAAGCTAGGGCACTGTTTTCAATGGGATCCTCATAAGAAAGGTACCTTAAACCAAATATTGTGTACCAAAGGTTAACATAATTGTTCTGGCAGGCACTGGAGAGAAAAGAAAACAAAGGTTAACCTATTGAGTAACCCCAAAATAAAGAATGCACAGTAGTCTAGTACAAGTAATCCTTGACTTATGACCACAACTGAGCCCAAAATTTCTGTGGCTAAGTAAGACATTAATTAAATGAATTTTATGACCTTTCTTGTTGTTAAGTGAACCACTGTGATTGTTAAGTTAATAACACAGCTGCTAAGTCAATCTGGCTTCCCTTTTACCTTGCTTGTCAGAAGCTTACAAAAGGCGATTGTATGGGGGGACAAGGCAGCCATCTTAAATATGAATCAGTAGCCAAGGATCTTACTTTTGATCACATGATCATGAGAACTGCTGCAATGGTCATAAGTGTGGAAAATGGTCATAAGTCACTTTCTTCAGTGCTGTTGTAACTTTGAACGCTCACAAAATGAACTGTTGTAAATTGAGGTCTACCTGTATTCCCAATAAATCATGTCCCAATGGGGCTGCACATCTGATTTCAGCTTCTTCTGGACATCTACTTATACAAAACAAATCTACTTATGCATATGAATGTAAGCACAGCGGCTTCCATGCAAACTGATCTTCATGTTCTCTGCTTTAAGGACCTTGGTAATGACATTTATGAGTGTTTCTATATTTTGTGTTATGTAGAATAAAACTTTAGTACATTACTTGGGGTTAAGTACTATCTCTATCCAAGCAGGAGGGAACAAAAAAGTAATAATTGCTACATTTGAAAGTACTTATAGAATCTATCTAATTAACTAATTAGTTTAAAAGCCTGCTGCCAGATCATTTACTGAATGTCACTGAGTGCAGAGCGAAATACTTCTCATTAAATACATTCATTGCAAGCAACATTTATGCATGAGAAATTCTTCTTTCTTATTCTTGCTTATGAATACACTGCGACTGTTAATAGCAGAAAGTGGTCATAACTTTTCGATGCAGAAAAATATAATAATAACCGCGCAACGCTTGATGCAAACCTAACTGCTATTCTGGAAATGCATACATTTAAATAATTTTCTAGGGAATTAATTGCTGAAGATGACTATTATGTTTATATATAGATAAAGAGGGCAGACACAAGAAGAAAGAGAAATGCAAGAAGTTGATGCTGCTAAAAACAGCTAAAATCATTTAAAAATATTAGGCCTAATCCTAGTATCTCAAACATGGTTGAGATGCAAAATAAAGCAATTCTATGTATTTTGATATGCTTCACTAAATTTAATGGAAAGGAAATTGGCCAGGGTTACAGCATTGTTGAAATTTATAAAAATATAGTATAGCTGAATATGATCAGTGATTGTGATTACTGGAAGCCAGCCTCTTTTACAATATATGAGGGTCACCCAGAAAGTAATGCACCACATTTTTTTCCTTCAACAATAATTTATTGAACACAACAAAACTTACACACAAGAAAGAATGATGTTTGTTCTACACTCCCTATTTTCCCACATAATCTCCATCCCGTTCTATGGCCTTCCTCCAGTGAGACACAAGGGTGTGTATGCCCTGTAGGTAGGTACTACTCCTTGTTTTGATCAGGAAGCTATTTCTGTACTGTGCAAAGCACCTCTTTGTCTTCTAATGACCTCACCCTCTGTGCCCAGCAACTAATGGTACTTCTGTCAATTGCAGATTCTCCATAAACCTTAAACAAATGTTTGTGAATGTTCCCAACAATTTCTTTCTCTGCAGTGAGAAATTCAATGATGACACGCTGCTTATAGCGCACACCACTTGCAGATGCTGTTTTGAAACACTGCTTCAGCTACACTATCTGTTTGAAGAAATGCAAAATTCACACACTCACTCCTGACATTTCAAATAATGTATATCTAAAGTTTCGCATTTGTGCCATTACTGTAGGCTGAGAAGAAACATGTGGTGTATTACTCTCTGGGCGACCCTCGTATGTTTGACATCGACTCAAATATAGGCAGTCCTCAACTTACAATAATTCCCTTATGAACCACTCAAAATTACATCAGCCCTGAAAAAAGCGACCTACAACTGGTTTTTCCACTTGTGATCATTGTAGCATCTCCATGGTCACATGTACAAAATTTGGGTGCTTGGCAACTGGCATATATTTTTGCACTGCTGTAGAATCATGTGATCATCATTTGCAAGTTTCCCAGTCAAGCAAAGTCAATTCATTTAATGATCGCAAAAATTCACTTCACAACTGCAATGGATTGCTTAACAATGATAGTGGAAAAAAGGTCATAAAATCAGAAGTGATCCACTTGACAACTGCTTTCCTTAGCAACAAAAAATCTGGTCCCAATTGTGGTTGCAAGTCAAGGATTACCTGTAAGCAGTGATGGGCTCCTACGGGAATGGTCAGGAATGCAGTTTTGGTAGCAAAATTTGGAGCTCCACCCCAGAGCACCCAATTTGCACTGAAAGATGTTGAAACAAAATGCATAAGCCATACCCACAGTGTGGTAGTAAAAATTTTGGTATTCCATCACTGGCTGAAAGTTAATGTTGTGACATGGCCCTGAGGACATACAATGCTCAAATTCAAATAACTGAAAACATTTTCATACCTTAAATAATTTATTTTATTGAATCTCTGGAATTAAAATATCTTCCCGACCTTTTTAATTTCTGAAGCTTCCAGCCCAGTGATCCTCAAGAGCAGAAACATGTTCTTTGTATCGTATTTATTTCGGAGATAGGATGGTGTGTTTATTCTACCTTGACTTGAAGAATTTTCTCTGCCCAAGAAGACAATTACAGATTAATCTGATTTAATAAGAATAAAACAATGCTACTAGGAGGTCAATGGTAAAGGAGCATCTGGATGAAATAAACAATAAAAATTTCTATAAGCTCTGTTACATAAATTATTCATAGCACATTTCATATATACTTCATTGGGTTATTCTCCCTACCATATTCTGGACATCTTTAACATATGTTTATATCCAATGTTTTTTTTTAATCTTGAATTTTATTTACTCTAAAATCAGTGTATGCTATTGCAAAACTGCATAATAATCTCTCTTACTGTTTTTCGAAGGCAGAACTTTGGATGTTTCCCTACTTTTATAAGAAGGTGGATAGATATCAGGAATATGTCTTTCTCGGTAGTGGGTTTTTGGTCTTTCTCCTTACATCAGTGGGGCTGGGCATGTGGATAAAATGCATGCCCTCGATAATACCTTGGTTTCTTACCCAAAATCGTGAAGCATTTTAAGTTGCTCAAGACTGAATAACAAGGCTTTCAGGATTTGCTTATAGATGAGTTATGGGAAGAAGAGGATCATTTGTTCTCTTTAAAGAGAAGGAAATATTATTACAATTGTTTAAACTTGTGCTGAAAGGAAAGATTGTTTCTTTGAATACTTTTTTCTTTTTCTTAATTATTTTTTCTTTCTTTTCCTTCTTTTCTGCACCTATTTTTATTTTTTTTATTATTTTTAGTTTGTATGTTGCCTTTTTAACTGTAATTTTAATAAAATACTATAAAAAGCAAATCTGAAATAGCTTATGTCCATACAAACAAAGTTAAAAAAAAATCTTCATAGTTTCTTTAATCATTTTGAAGTATTGCAGTAACTGGAATCCTCTGCAACATAATTCTGTTATCCTTCAGAAATAGTTCCATGGTCTCTATTTTATGTTGACAGAACAAATCAAACTAACTGTCGACTTTCCCATCCAGTGGTTTGATGTACTGTCCAACATATCTGTTCCCCAAAGAATCTTCAGCTTAGAGTCTTTCAGCAAAGAGAATAATTGTACATATCCATACTCTGCAATATGCCATCTTATATGAGATAGCGCATCCCTCATGTGCCATGAAGTCATGCATTATGAATTATTAAAGTAATAGTGTACAGAAGTAAAGAAATGACTTTCAAGAAAGAACTCAACAGCAATTTAATAAATACCAGTTTAGCCTTAGAAGGGAGGAGTGACTGAGGAAGAATTTTGAAAATACTCAGCAAGTTTGGTAAAGGGAATATAAGAAAAGAGAATTTCAATCAGGCTTTTGAGATTTTGTTATAAAATTTAAGAATGAAAATGAGTTTTGCTACTTCTTGTGATATCAGCTTCTTTACTTTACTTGGCCTCTCTGAAAGGGATGACAATTAGCTTATACATAGCATTTTAATGGTAGCTGGGTTAATGTGTAGCACAGTGTTTTTCAACTGGGGTTCCGTGGAACCCAAGGGTTCTGCAAGGGCTAGCCAGGGGTTCCATGACTTAATGATTAAAAAAAATTGACCAGGATCGTATCACGCAGCAGCAGCAACCTTTGCCGCCCCCTCAGGTCTGGGCTTTCATCATCCCCACCGGTTCGTTTCTCCACAGTCCCTCCTCCGCCTCTTCTTCTTCCTCCTCCTCCTTTGCTGGGGTCTCCCTCAGCAGATGACATTTAACGGAAGCCCCCCCGGCAGCCGAGGTGGAGGAGCGGCTCCTTCTCTCCTCTCCAGCCAGAACAAAGAAAGAGAGATGGTGGGGGTGTTTCTACCTGTATTCCCTCACCTACCAAGTGTTCATCTACATCGCCTATGATAGTTTGGGGTTTCTTAAAATCTCTATACATTTTCATAAATCTGTGTCTGCAAATTCAGATGGAAGCTTGGGGCATCATCTAAATAAAGGTTCAGGATGGCATGATGTGTTCCTCAGACACACAGTGTTGTATCTCATAATTCTTGACAAATGTATCTTTTTAAATGTACAATGAGAGCATATGCACCAAAGACAAATTCCTTGTGTGTCCAATCACACTTGGCCAATAAAAGAATTCTATTTCAGCTTCAGGATGTGCAACTTAATGCAGTATTTTTCAACCAGGGGTCTGCCAGAAATCTGACGACACCAAAGGGTTCCCCTGAAAAACACTGGTGTAGCAGTTTGGTTAAATAAATGGGCTGTGCACACTGAGTAACCTTATTGTAAAAATTAACACAGTGATAACAATGACAAGAAATGGTGTTACCTTGAGTTGCTGAAAGTTATATCCAATTCCTGATTTAGAACTTCAATGAATAAAACAGATTCTTAATATAATGCTAAATTTTAGGGAGACTTATAGTATGCTACTTGTAGAAGGAAAGTGCTGGATAATTCCATTAGTAATTGGGTTTAAGAGGATACAATTTTTGGTTCTGCCTGGGGCTTTGTACATATGTTGTACAGTGACAATAAAGATTTGAAGTCATAGAAGTTTGGAGCATCTGCCTAGAAAGTTAAATCTTGAAATTCTGGATTAAATCCTTTCATCCAAACCAGATCTCATGTATAGGAAGAATTGAATATGTACTTCCTATTTAAACTAGGACTCACTTCTCTAAATTCCTTAATATTTTTCCTTTTTAACTTTGGAGGGACTTTTTCTGCCCAGCTTCTTCCCTTCAGCCTGGACATTCTGCTGTCCAGGTCTTAATTCATCTTATATAACCACAAAATAGTCAGCCCTTTGTGAAGAAAAGCTGGATTTCATCAGCTGTTTCTGACTTAGCAGTGAAGTTATGTTTGTCTTGGACTTTGTTGGTAACAGGAGCTATAATATTTTGAGGTAATATCTCAAAGGAGAGCGCAGTGAGAGGCAATTCCAAGCAAAAACTAAATTGCAAGAAAGAAAAAACATCATAAACTTCGAAGTCACTACTAAATCAAGGAGGAATGCCTTAAATTTGTCTCCTGATTTGACAGCGCCCTTATAAACTTACTGTTTTCCATCTTTCTCCCAATTTACAAATACAAAATGTACAATTGTATTTTCATCATCAATCTTGCTCCCCCCACAAAATATTGACATTTCAAAGGTTAATGTATGTGACCATATTGCCAGATTATTTACTTGTGAAAATATTGTATCATAAGCTTAATATGTGCAAATATTTGCTTAGAGTTTACATTGGACAAAGGATACAATAGGTAATAGCTTAACTAGAAGAATTTACTTCTAGAAAATTCAAATAAACTCATTTCCCAGCGTGTGCAATATATGGTATGTTGTTAAACAAAGCCTTGAATCTTTCATCTTGAATATATGAATTCAAAGAGAGTGGGATAGTAGGAAATATTTAGTAAAGTTAAAATGTAATATATCCTGAAAACACAAATAGCAAACGCATAAAAAGAGAATACTATCTGTATTATAAAGCAAATAAGGATTTCATAGAAGACAGGTTTTATCTTTATAAGTTCTGCTTAAAGGAATCCCAGAACTTCACGGAAGGAAAGATCATGACATTTTCAATGCCTTCAATAAAATAAAATAGGTTGGCTGGAACTCAATTCAAACACAGCTGCTGCTCAGAACATACTTTATTACTTTATTTTGCTCTCAAAAGCCTATAAGATTTAAAACAAACAGCTGGTTGTACAAATGGTATTGATAGAAGAAATCTGATTTATGAAACCATGATGGTATGCTGGTAGGTGTCAAGAAGATTAAAATTCTGAATGAATTAAGGTTGATGGAGGATTCCATAAAAATATATATTTTTAAATATGCTGTTTGGTGAAGAGAACAAAACACAACAGATGACAAAATAAGCTGTACTGATCAACAGTAACTCAGAAACGTGAGATGGTGGATACTGTTCACTGCAGTACTAGAGGCAGTGTTCCCTCTAATTTTTTTTTTGGGGGGGGCGGAAAAGTATAGTGTCTGAGAGGCAGTCCCTTTGGGACTGGGCGGCACAGAAATAATAAATAAATAAACAAACAAACAAACAAATAAAAAACCCACCCTGTTTTGCCTCAGAGAATTTCAAAATAAAATACTGTACTGTGTGTCTATAACAGTGAGCTCATAATAGGGCAATATCAATATCAAAATGCCACTTAAATAGTTGAGCTAGTTTCAAACTAGATTTTGATTTTCTTTCTCTCTTCCTTACTCCCATTCTTTTTCTTTCTCTTTTCCTTCCTCTCTTTTTTCTATCTGTTTCTCTCTCTTCTTCTCTTCCTCTCCTTCCCTCTCACTCTTTCCCTCTCGGCTTCTGGGCAGGTTTGGAAAACTCTGAGTTGATGATGATTTTTAAGTGAGCGATTGCTCACTGCTCAGCTTACAATCAAAGAATCTCAGCATGCTTAATTTATACTGGAGACTCCGTTTATATCAAGCACTGGGGAAATCAGGATTTATTTCAATGTAAGCTCTCTACAAGAGTCTGACCAACTATCAGTCAAGGAAATGAGCAGGAGATAAGAAAGGCATTCAAGGTGGACTGGACTTAGATAACTTGTGGGCGCACAGGGACTCATGACTTATTTGCATTTGACCCCTCCCTTAGGCTCAGCCTCATCATCTCATATAGTTTATATTCAATCCGTATTTATCCATGCCCATTGAATAAATACCCTCTTGACCCTATTTCTTGTTTTACTTCCCCCCCCCTAAGGAATTCTTTCACACCGTAATCAGCATTTAACTTGTTCTTAAGGTCAAACTATTACTTTGATATAACAAAGTCAGTAGTGGATTGCTTCCATTTCGGTCTGGTTCAAAGAACTGGTAGCACCAGTGGTAGGAAGCTCCGCCCACCCATCTGGGACTATTCTGCACATTCGCAGAAATGTTGCGAGTGTCCGCAGTGCATGTGTGACCTGATAGTAAAGGGTTTTAGAACCTACTACTGAACAAAGTGAGCAAAAATACCATAAATGACCAGTTTCACTTCTTCAGACAAACGTTCATGTATTGCAAAATTTCTAGATATTACTGATTACCTTCCTACCAGCACCCACAATTCTATGCTTTGAAATTTCTCCTCTTTCTCCATCAGTAGAAAACACTTTAATAAGGTAAACAAACATATATGGTTGCCCTAAATTTAATCTTGTATGCATAATGGACAGTTATATTATTTCCTTTAGATCTCTTTCATTCAAAAAAATGAAAAAAAAGTTCCCTAAAACTCATTTCTGTCTTCTTGGTTAGTAGTACTCATGTATCATTTCCAAATTTCATGCACATTGAAAACAACTTTGATGTCAACCAGCTGAAATGAAATGTTGAGTGAAATGAAGTGAATGGCAATTAAAATGTAGGATTGAAGGAACTCTTTATATCAGTCCAATCCATATCCACATATTCTATTGCAATAAAATTGACAATCTGAAAAATCTCCACTAATAGGGTAGCATTTTTGTCATTTGCCAATTGAAATCCATTGCTCACTTTTATAATTTGTTGGTCTATGTATTAACAAAGCGCCTTGTTGCTATTGATGGATGTGCAGTATTTATGTCATTGCCAATCTTCCAATACCATTTAATGAAGACTAACTTCAAAATTATATTTCACAATACTCAGTTTATTATAGAAATGGTTACAAAATTAACTGTAATGAACTGTTTTTAAAAACTCACTTTCTCTAAATAGATCATCTCTAATTTCATTCTTTGGTGTCTTAATTTGCTTCATTTGGCTGTTCAAAGGAATAAGTTACTTTCCCATAGCCTGAAAATCTTCAGTTATGGACAAGGATTCCAGTAGTAAGAGGGGGAAGACTGGCATATATAGAAAAAAACCCCATCAAAGGCAAACAAGGCAATATAGATGATGAAAGTCCCGTCAAGTGAAGATAAGATATAGATCAGATTCTATTGAAGTTTCAACTTTTAGCTGTAACTGCCACACATAAAGAAGCAATTAAGAAAGTTGGAAGCTGAACTTTCCCTAATTGTTTAAGAGTTATGTACATTGTTAGATACAGGTAAAGATGTTCCTTCTTTTTAAGCAGCTCTTGGAGAGTTGAAAATCAATATCTATGATTTGTTTGAAGGTAGTGAAAATAAATAAAGCTTATGCAGTGCTTTTTATTGATTTCCTGTTGCTCCTGAATCAACTTAATTGAGAAAATGGGTATAGTGCTGAGATACACTACAGTGAAATATTCTAATCATCTTCAAAAACATTTTTTTGGCATAGCTCTTATTTCCAATATTTTTTTAAATTAAAAATGGCCTCCTCTCTTTCTCCTATTATGAGTAGAAGCTTCCACTTGATTTTGAAGTTGTCATCGCTGTAGGATGAATAAAAACTTTGTGTTCAAACATATTAGACATTTATTTCTTCTGGAGATTCTTCAGATAGCACATTTTTCCTACCAACTGGTAGAGCATGATTCATAGTCTGGGAAAATGGCTACAAGTATTTATTTCTCTCACTCCTAACAGTGCTAGAATTCAGGATGAAGTGTTGCATTTGGCTGGAATAGAGATTTGGGAAAGATGAAATATTTGATCATCAAAATGCATAATGAAAAGTTTTTATACTAGTTAGATAGCATTAAAAAGGGGATTGGGGAAATTAATTAGAAAGATAGATCTATTAATCACTGAAGCTAAGCATTAACATTCTAATATAACATTTCTCCTACTACTAGTTGTTTGTGGTAGTGGAGGAGTGGTTCCTTTACTTCCTGCTTGTAAGTTTCCTGGAAACATTCAAGCAATCATCCTTTTCCAATCTGACATTTTCCAGGTTTTGGTACTGCAACTCCCAGCATTAGCAACAAGCACGATAGTTACATCTGAAGGATGCAAAATTGGGAAAGGATGAGTTCAATGGGCCTTTAATCAGATCCAGTTTTGTCTTTTGCCTTCCTCAGGAAATCTTCAGTGTTCGAATTAAGTTTGGTAAGAAATAACAGATGCTTACTTTTATTGCAGCCTTTTTTAAAATTTCAAATTTTTTATTAGTTTATTAAAATATAAAATACAAAAAAAAACATATGAAAGTGTAGGGTAAAAGGGAAAAAGAAAGAAAAAACATTGACCTACAACTCATTTCAGCACAGTAGAATAAAATTATAATATGCAGTCCAATAGTGGGTCCTAAAACCCTTTACTACTGGTTCTACTATGTGTAGAAGCATCCCAGGAGGGTGGGCAGAGCCTCCCGCTGCCTGTGCTACTGGTTCTTAGAACTGGGCCAAACCAGGACCAACCTACCTCTAATGCAGTCTCAGCTTTTTATGTTTACATAGTAGTATATATTAGCCATTTCCATAAGAACAAACTTACCTAAACAGCAACATCCAAAGTCAGTTTCATTTTTTTCCACTTCAAGCACAAAGTCCAGAAATGGTTTCCAAGTTAACTGTATTCTTTTCTTCAATTAAAGTATACAATTTAGCCACTTCTGCTAACTCTATCAGCTTTTGCAACTAGTCATCCACGTTTTATTGCATCCCTTAATGAATAAACCTTCCCTTGGAAAGTTGTGATTGATAACCAGACTATTAACCTAATCAAATCTATTGTTTTCTACAATAAATCAAGTTTCAGCTCTAAATGTAACCCTTCACATAGTCTGTAAAGACAGCAAGCATGATTACTGCCATATAATTAGAAAGCATTATAGCTATTATCATCATGTAGGAATCACTAATAAACATGTTTCTAAACATATAAGTGTATTGTCACATGGGGCAACAACATTATCTTGGGAAAGGTTGAAGAGCAACAAGTTTGGATCATGGTCTTGCTTCAGATTTTTTTTTGCAAGACATCTGTGCAAGATATTTCCATGCTCCTCATTCCTCTTCCCTGCTAACATGCTTCTCAAACAATATCAATTCACATCATCATCATCATCATGCTCCATTTCCTCACACTTGTCAAAATATATGTTGTCCAAAGGGGCAGTTGAACAAGCCAATAGCCAAGTGAACTAGGAAGAGCAAAGTTTTGGAGACATCTCCAAATTGACCTCAATAATTTTTTAAGAGAATAAATTGGAAGGGATCTTGGAAGTCTTCTGGTCCAACACCCTGCCCAAACTAGAGTCCCTATACCATTTGAGGCAAATGGTGATTCAATGGTTGTCCTAAAAACCTCCAGCATTGGAGCACCCACAATTTCTAAAGGCATGTTGTTCTACTCATTAAGGGTATTCATTGACAGAAAATGTCTCCTTAATTCTAGGTTACTTCTTTCCTTGATTAATTTCCATCAGTTGTTTGGTGTAATGCCTTCTGGTTAGTGATGGAATTAAAAAAATAATAATGTCGGTTCTATAGGTGTGCCTTGGTGGGCATGGCGTGATTTGGTGGACATGGCTTGGTGGGTGGGGCAGGGGAAGGATACGGTAAAATCTCCATTTCCTCCCTGTCATTTGGGACTCAAGAGGCAGAGAATAGAGGGGAGGGAGGAGACAGAGCTGATATTTACCGGTTCTCCAAACTACTCAAAATTTCTGCTACCGGTTTTCCAGAACTGGTCAGAACCTGCTGAATCCCACCTCTGATTTTGGTGCTTGGAGAAATTGATAATTTACCCCCTCTTCTTTGTGGCAGCCCCTCAAATATTGGACCACTGCTATCATGTATCCCTAATCCTTCTTCCCAATTCCTGCAACTGCTCTTTGTATGTTTTAGCCTCCAATCCACTAATCATCCTTGTTGTTCTAGAGTATCAACTTTTCTAGAGTATCAACATCTTTTTTTGATATCATGGAGACCAAACTGGATGCAATATTCCAAGTGTGGTCTTATTAAGTCATTATAAAGCAGTACTAATATTTCATGTGATCTTGATTCTGTCTCTCTGTTAAGGCAGCCTAGGACTGTGTTGGCTTTTTTGACAGCTGCAACATACAGCTGGCAATATCTATGTTGACACCATTATTCTTGTTTAAAAATGATTCATAATACCTATGCTCTTGTTTATCTTGCAGTTAAATACTTTAAGCTATGGGAAGCTATAACCTGAGAAATGGGAATAGTGTAACTATCAATTGACAGATAAATATTTGTTTATTTGTTTATTTTGTATATTTCTAGACTGCCCATCTCCCCAAAAGAGGGTCCCAGTATGATGAACAATATAATATATAAATATATAAATTATCAACTACAATGTCACACCTTTAGAAACAAGATAGTTGGTAACAAAACAGTAAATGCCACATGGAGTCATCAAAAGGAAATAATAGGCATGGAAGAAAAAAAACCCCACAGTATAGAAAATGTGTGCCTTCAATCCTCAATACAGTGATACCTCGTCTTATGAACCCCTCGTCATACGAACTTTTTGAGATATGAACCCAGGGTTTAAGATTTTTTTGCCTCTTCTTCCGAACTATTTTCACCTTACGAACCCGCCGCCGCCACTGGGATGCCCCACCTCCGGACTTCCGTTGCCAGCTGAAGTGCCCGTTTTCATGCTGGTGGGATTCCCTGAGGCTCCCCTCCATGGGAAACCCCACCTCCGGATTTTGCGGTGCTGCAGGGGAATCCCACCAGCGCAAAAATGGGCACTTCGGCTGGCAATGGAAGTCCGGAGGCTGCGATTTTCCTGAGGCTTCCCTCACTGGGAAACCCCACCTCCGGACTTCTGTTGCCAGCCGAAGCGCCCATTTTTGCACTGGTGGGATTCCCCTGCAGCATTGCAAAATCCGGAGGTGGGGTTTCCCATGGAGGGGAGCCTCAGGGGAATCCCACCAGCACGAAAATGGGCGCTTCGGCTGGAAAAGGGGTGAATTTTGGGCTTGCATGCATTAATTGTTTTTCCATTGATTCCTATGAGAAACATTGTTTCGTCTTACGAACTTTTCACCTTATGAACCTCATCCTGGAACCAATTAAGTTCGTAAGACAAGGTATCACTGTATTTGTTTTTGCTATCCCAATGTTCTTCTAAAATTTAGTAGAAATTTCCAATTTCAAAAGCGCACAAGCCTTATTTTTGGAATAAACTCCAGAGCATCCATGCATAGAAGGAACAATTTGAAAGCTGAATTCAGCCAATCATTAAATATGTGAGAGCTAGTTCTCACCATGTTCAAAAGCAAACAGGCTGATATTGGATCTGGTTATTCTCACACAAGAACAGATGGAAGCAATCTATTTTGCCCTGAAGAACGTTGCTTCTACTTAAAGCAGCTGGGGAAAAGAAGTGCAAAAATCAACATTGATTG
Organism: Erythrolamprus reginae; assembly: GCF_031021105.1. Classification (NCBI taxonomy): domain Eukaryota; kingdom Metazoa; phylum Chordata; class Lepidosauria; order Squamata; family Dipsadidae; genus Erythrolamprus; species Erythrolamprus reginae. The sequence continues at coordinate 166,116,011 of NC_091950.1, read as the reverse complement.
CCGTTCAAATAAAACTCGTATTTCAACTGTAACGAGCAGGGGATGTTTTTTGATTTCTGAGCTTTTCTCCAATATAAATACGTTTATTTTATTTATTTATTTATTTATTTATTTATCTATCTATCTATCTATCTATCTATCTATCTATCTATCTATTTATTTATTTATTTATTTTGCCGAACAAGTATAGGATTGTAGTTTGTATAAGCAGAACATAAGTAGTAAATAGTGATAAAAGAAGACAATAGGACAGGGACAGTAGGCACAATGGCGCGCTTATGCACGCTATAGAAGTTGTCCTTCTATGCTTGTGTTGAATTGTTCCATCTAGCTTCCTGGGAAAAAGCTTACTAAAATCATAATATTCCTAAAATTAAATGATTGCTGCCCTGCTATGAGCTAGGTCAAGGGTAGGCAAAGCTGGTTCTTCTATGACATGTGGACTTCAACTCCCAGAATTCCTGTGTTAGCATGATTGGCTCAGGAATTCTGGGAGTTGAAGTCCACAAGTCATAGAAGAGACAACTTTGCCTACCCTTGAGCTAGGTAAATGGCAAAACTTTCTCTGAAAGAAGGAGGTTGGTGTGAAGCAGACACAGACTTTCAGTGTCTGAGTAGGAGGGGAGAGGAGGAACCCTATTCTATGAAACCAGTGAGGGTTTGGGAAAAAATAAATAAGCAGCGTACAAGAGCTAACATTTTGAATCTTTTTGCCAATGTACATAACACACCCACACTTGCAAAGCAAAAGAGAGGACTTGTTTTCATAAACCTACCTTCCTTTAGCTCTAATCTGAGCATGAAGTGTGGGTGGGTTAGCATAGACAATTTCTGGCCAGCCTTTTTTGGCTCGGGTGCCAAAAGGGTCCGTGTGCGTGGGATTGTGTGTACATGTGTGCCCACACCAGAAAGCAATGTGAGCCGCCCCGAGTCCTCGGAGAGGGGCAGGATACAAATCCAATTAAATCTAAAATCTAAATCAATGTCCTGCACATTCATGTAACCCTCCCCTGCTGCCCCCACCATCACATACGCACAGGCTCACTGAAGCCTCCCGACTTACAGTAGGCCTGTTAGGCTGTTTTTCTTTCTCTCCAGGATTCAAGAAATAGCAATAGCATTTAGACTTATATACCTCTTTATAGTGCTTTTATAGCCCTATCTAAGCGGTTTACAGAATCAGCATATTGCCCCCAACAATCTGGGTCCTTATTTTACCCACCTTGGAAGGATGGAAGGCTGAGTCAACCTTGAGGCGGTGGTGAGATCTGAACTGCTGAACTACAGCTAGCAGTTAGCTCAAGTAGCCTGCAGTGCTGCACTCTAACCACTGTACCCAGGGCTGCCATCAGGAATTTTGGGGCCCCATACAGCCTAAGTGTCTGCCCCCCCCGCCATTTTAAAACTACTTTATTTTGCGACATACCAATTATGTATTAACCCCCCCCATTTTTCAATTTGGCCGGGCCCCTGACGCCAGTAGCAGTAATACTGGCCTATCGGTGGCCCTGACTGTACCACCCCACCTCTTTTCAGGAGGAAAGCCTTCTGAAGCCTGGGGACAGCAAAAAATGCCCCAACAAGCCAACTGGAAGTTCGGAAACGAAAGGAAGTGGAGCTACCCTAGTACTTACCCCGGATAGTTGCAGCCATACCTTGCATACCTCAGCCCATTTCTTCTGCAGCTTTCTTTTCTGAAGGCCTGTGTAGACGATAACAGAGCCTTCAGGAAAGGCTTCCTGGCTGCAGAAGAGATGGGCTGAGATGTAAGAGGCTTGGCTGCAACTGCCCAAAGGCAAGTTCCTGAACACCTCTGACAGTGAAAAAGAAGCTGAGGGTGAGTACACAAGTGAACTTCTGATTGGACCGTTGGACTGCTTTTGAGCTGGTGAAAGTGCGCATGCGGGCTGGAGCTGATATGGGGCAACAACTCATGTGCACTCAGATATGGCTCAATGTGCCACCAGTGGCACGCGTGATATAGGTTCGCTATCACTGGCATATACTGAACATTCTTTGAAAGACTTTTTATATTTTGCTACTTCTAATGCATTACCGCTTTATTTGCTTTATTGTGTTCATGTATTTGCTTGATCAAGAATTGTGGAGAAGATGAAAGATGCTTTAAATGGTCCATGAATCCCATACTTGATTAATTTTCAGAACCAATCTCCCTTGATATTATTTTTTAAAGAGTGATAATGGAAGTCTAAGAGAAGTGAAGTGGCTGAGCCTCCTTTAGATGCCAGAAAATGTCACGTGTTGCTTATGAGTGCATCTTGACTCAGGGAAGTGCGTACTGTATTACATTACATTGCTTCACAGCAGATTCTTGCCCAATGAAATTCAAACAAGTACTGTGCCCATTGTTCATGTTCATAATAACACAGGAGCTGAAGGTGACTTCTTATCTAAGCCATAGTGTGAAAATATATTTTTCTGAAAATAATTTGCTCCCTTTGGCATCCTTTTTGGCTTGCTCCTTATAAAGAACACCCAGCCAAGGAATAATATAACAAACTATTAAATTCAAAAAAATCCTCACATTTTCTTTGAGGTGGAGAATAAACATTAAAAATGAATGAACTGATTCATTGGCCATTTATAGTGATACAGATCCAAGAATGTTCAGTTACATTAGGATCTTTCGCCCCACTTATTAACATTTCCATTGGCAATGCAAAGGATCTTGTTTATCGCCCCCATTTTTATCTTGAATAAATTTGAGAATCAGCATATAGCACAATAGTTTATCACATTTGAATGCTGTTTCTGTAAAAGCTCTTGAAAAGACCTTCAAACCCAACGATTCAGATCTACTTTGCAACCTCAGATGAATTGTTACAGAGTTGGACTCTAAGATTTGAATTGGTTATATTTAATAGCACTTTTTGCAAAATCTGTTTTCCTTTTGCAATTTTTTTTCATTCTTGAAATACTTTGATATTTATTTTGAGTTACAGTGGTATCTCTACTTACGAACTTAATTTGTTCTGTGACTAGGTTCTTAAGTAGAAAGGTTTGTAAGTAGAAGCAATTTTCCCCATTGGAATCGATGGATAAGCAAATAATGCGTGCAAACCCATTAGGAAAGAAACAAAAACTTGGAATTTGGGTGGGAGGAGGAGGAGGAGGGAGAAGAGGAGGAGGACAGTCACTGCCCAGAGTGAAGGGAGCATTTCTTTTTTCTGGGCGCTGGCAGAGGTTTATTCCCTCTCCAAGCGCCCAGAGAAAGAAAAGTGCTTTGTTCACTCTGGGCTGCCACAGCCTCCTTAAGTGCTACCAAAAGGTTCCTCTGGCAGCCCAGAAAAGCCGGAGATGGCCAGGATTAAAGGGGGAATGGCAGGAAACTGGCCGGGCCTTCGTGCCGCTCTCAAATTTCCTGGGAAATTTTTTAAGTTTTTAAGTAGAAAATGGTTCTTAAGAAGAGGCAAAAAAATATTTAATTCCTTTTTTCTACCTCGATTTTGACCGTGTATTGACTTTGCATTCTTGTTCCAGTTGTTAAAAAACAAACAAAAACTACGAACTTTGATTTCTTATTAAACTTACAACGCTGTTCCCTTACTGATAGAGATTGTCAGAGACTGTCAGAGACTCTCTTACTGATAGAGACTGTCAGAGACTGAACTGTGACTCAGCACTACTGCATAAGCTCAAGGAGAGAGAAAAAGAAAAAGGAAGAAAACGTTCCTCGATACTACCTGCTTCTTATTGTTTTCCTTCCCACTCCTGAATATTCTTGTCTCCTGTTGCTCTCTCTCTTTCAATTTCAATTATTTTTTGAATACTTTATATCAGTATATATTTATACAAGTAGTCCTCGACTTATGACCAAAATTGAGCCCAACATTTCTGTTGCTAAGAGAAACATTTGGTAAGTGAATTATTGCCCTGTTTTACGACCTTTCCTGCCAGTTGTTAAGTGAATCACTGCAGTTGTTAAGTTAGTAACATGGTTATTAAGTGAATCTGGCTTCCCCATTGACTTTGCTTGTCAGAAGTTCACAAAAGGAGATCACATGATCCTAGGATACTGCAACTGTCATAAATATGAGCCAGTTGCCAAGCGTCTAAATTTTGATCACGTGACCATGGAGAAGCTGCAAAGTCATAACTCACTTTTTTCAGAGCCATTGTAACTTTGAACCATAACTAAATGAACTGTTCTAAGTCAAGAACTATGTGTATTGGAGGTTTTGTGTTTGTATAGGTTTTCCACTGCTATTCAGTCCAACGGCATCTGATTTAAAATTGCATTGATGTGACTTTTCTTAGGATTTAATTGACAAAACCTGGATGATGGCAAACCATGATAAAAATAATTGCACAGTACAAGGCAGAGCACTCCAATAACTTTTAATCCAGAGACTAAACACCATTTATGATAGTTTCATGGGATTTTATTTTACTTGGTTTTAAAAAAAAGAAATCAAAATAAATTTATTCTTCCATAAAACTGAAGTGGAACAAACAAACAAACAAACAGCAGATGAGCAAGATTAAGGACAATGATAATGAGTTTTCTAGAACTGGCTACAACATACTATCAGTTATATTTATACCAGCATCTGGAGGTGCTGTGTTTTTCATTTGAAATATTAACTGCATGGGCTTACCTGATTTAAAATCAGTGTTCTGTTGCTCTTTTAGTAGCTGCTGACTCAGGCATATATTGCATTCATGATATCTTAAAGAAGATATTCCTTGGCAATATACTGCATAATGTGAATGCCTGTTAGATTGATTGAATGGACCAGCATTATCATTTCTACTTTACCTCAGCGAAAGGATGGAACTGAGCTCTGCATTTTATTTTGCTTTCATTTCACTAGTTTGGTTAGGGTTCTTCAGGAAACCTTTTCTAGTCACATGGCTGATATTAGTATTATTTTTGACTTTCTTTTTAATTTCACTGTTATTCAGAAAAATAGATGATGCATAAGTAGGAAACCCTTAAGGGCATCCCTTCTAACCATTCCTAAAGTTCATCCACTTTCTTAGATTTGTCCCCTCAATCTATAGTTGTTCTTCCTTATCTTCTTTGAGTATTGAGTTGATGGTCTTATCTGTTCACTGTGAGGTCTTTGGTGCTCTCTGAGCTTCGTTGCTTTTTTGCGAACATTTCTTTACTGAACTAGATTACATCATCAGTGCTAGTAGGAAGAGAGATTTGTTCTCATTTTATATACTAGTGGCTTAACCTGTCAGTGTTGGTTATGACCTATAAAGCCCTTCATGGCACCGGACCAGATTACCTCAGGGACCGCCTTCTGCTGCACGAATCCCAGCGACCAGTTAGGTCCCACAGAGTGGGCCTTCTCCAGGTCCCGTCAACCAAACAATGTCGCTTGGCGGGGCCCAGGAGAAGAGCCTTCTCTGTGGCGGCCCCGACCCTCTGGAACCAACTGCCCCCAGAGATTAGAATTGCCCCCACCCTCCTTGCCTTTCGTAAGCTGCTTAAAACCTACCTCTGCCGCCAGGCATGGGGGAATTGAGATACAGTTTCCCCCCAGGCCTTTACAATTTTATGCATGGTATGTCTGTATGTATGACTGGTTTTTATAATAATGGGTTTTTAACTGTTTTTAGTATTGGATTATTGTTATATGCTGTTTTATTATTGTTGTTAGCTGCCCCGAGTCTGCGGAGAAGGGCAGCATTCAAATCAAATCAAATCAAATCAAATCAAATCAAATCAAATCAAATCAAATCAAATCAAATCAAATCAAATCAAATCAAATCAAATCAAATCAAATCAAATCAAATCAAATCAAATCAAATCAAATCAAATCAAATCAAATCAAATCAAATCAAATCAAATCAAATCAAATCAAATCAAATCTTCTTGGTGGTTCCTTGATTAGACTGTTGTTCACTGTTAGCTTGTACGTCTTCTATCCTCATTCACATATTCATCCTTCTTATGCTGCTTGCCCAAATGAGCCCTCTAGACCAAACCAGCTATAAGTAGAACTGCCAGGTGGGGTCAAACAAGATTTTCCCATTGCCAGCGTGTTCCCTCATATCCATATTTTTCTATAAATCACCTGAAGTTGGGAATGGTTGGAAAAGCAGAAGATGAACAGATGGAGGGAGGACAATTTTTTCTGGCAGACAGAAAAAATGAAGAGATGATGTCATAAAACAATGGTATACAAAATGATAAAATGACATGAAGGAAATGAAATTACAAAGAAGTAAATGACTGTGTAAGTATGTAGCTGTTTGTGAATCAATGGTAGCCTAAGAAAGAAAACAAGGTGAAATTCAAAATGTTTTTTACCAGTGCTGTAACATTTAATTGGTACATGTAGATATTTCATCCCTATGCAGGGACATCTTCTCAATGAACTGGATGCAAGTTATCGTTAAAACAAAGGGATTTCACTGAAACAGCTATATCAGTGTTCCTTTCACACAGTTCCCATATCTCCCATCCCCCCAACCCAGTTCTCGGCTGAAATATTGAAACTTTAATAATTATGTGTGATAGCCGGAGGACAGGTTTCTCTTAACCTCATTCTCTGCATATTTTGAAAATGTTAAATATTATTCATACTGGGTAACTGCTAATAGCCTAACTGGTTTTGGAAACTGAAAATGTTTTATAAATTTCAGGTAAAAGATCCACCGAGAGGGCGTCGGCTGAAGTTTTTCCTCTCCTTTTCCCCACAAAAAAGGTGAAAGGGCTTGTTTTTAAGAATAGAATAAAACAGAACAGAACAACCCATGGGATTTTTTAACATTTATTTATTCATTTATGTATTGGATTTGTATGCCGCCCCTCTCCGTAGACTCGGGGCGGCTAACAACAATGATAAAAACAGCATGTAACAATCCAATCCAATACTAAAATAACTAAAAAAAACCCTTATTATAAAAACCAAACATACATACAGACATACCATGCGTAAATTGTAAAGGCCTAGGGGGAAAGAATATCTCAGTTCCACCATGCCTGATGGCAGAGGTGGGTTTTAAGAAGTTTACGAAAGGCGAGGAGGGTGGGGGCAATTCTAATCTCTGGGGGGAGTTGGTTCCAAAGGGCTGGGGCCGCCACAGAGAAGGCTCTTCCCCTGGGTCCCACCAAACAACATTGTTTAGTTGACGGGACCCAGAGAAGGCCCACTCTATGTTTATATTGCTGTAATTTTGAATAGCAACACATTCCCTCTTTCCCCCAAATTAATAATTAATAATAATAATAATTTATTGGATTTGTATGCCGCCCCTCTCCTTAAATTGCCAGTTTATTGTTCATTGGCTGTCCAGTTTTAGGGAATTTACAGAGCATGCATGTGTGAGCTATAGTTTGTCCACCATTCTTCGGCAGAAAACTATTCTTTCTGCATTTACCTAGGAATTTTATACAGGGAGGATTTCACTTGGGTTGATCTGCAGGGACACGACAGCAACCCAAGACTTGTCGAACAAGAATCAGCATCATTGCTTGAAGCAAACAGAACATTCCTGATTTTGTTTGCAGCACTCTTAGAACAAGTACTTTGAAATAGATATTTCCTTTGTCTTGATTTCTTCTGGGGAAAACTCTATTTGATTTCTGCAGAATTGGCTTTTTCACAAAGATGCTTGGGATCTGTCATAAATGTCAAATACATTTTTTCCCCTTCTCATTTAATGTTCAAAATGAGATAAATGGCATGCCTGATTATAGGTAATTAAACTATTATCTTTACAATAGCATAAAACCTCAGTTCTACTTGTATTCTTTCCCCCCCTGCTGCAACTGTTTTGTCTAAACTGACTGTTACTATGCGATTCATAATTAACCACTTCAGAATTTGGATTGTTCATTCTTTCAAGGATGCCAGGCTGAAGCCTTTTGATCTACAATAAGTAATGTAGGTTGAACAAAGGTATTAGCAAGTATTAATTAATCTGTATACAGGGTTTTCTCATGGTAATAGCAGCAGTAGTAATCTTGGTTAAGGAAGAATTTACTAAAGATTTCTTAATTCTAGTCCATGTAGAGCAGTGTTTTTCAACCAGTGTGCCGCGGCACACTAGTGTGTCGCGAGACATGGTCAGGTGTGCCGCGAAGCTCAAAGAGAGAAAGAAAGGAAGAGAGAGAGAAAGAAAGAGAGAAAGAAAGAAAGAGAGAGAAAGAGTGAGCGAGAGAGAAAGAACAAGAGAGAGAGAAAGCAAGAGAGAGAGAAAGAGAACAAGAAAAATAAAAAAGAGAGAAAGAAAGAGAGCAAGAGAGAGAGAAAGAAAGAGAGAGAAAGAAAGAGAGGGAGGGAAGGAGAGAGAGAAAGACATAGAGGGAGGTAGGGAGGGAGAGAGAAAGAGAGCAAAAAAGAGAGGAAGGAAGGAAGGAAGAGAAAGAAAGAGGGATGGAGAGAGAGAGAAAGAAAGATGGAGAAAGAGGGAGAGAGAAATAGAGCAAAAGGGAGGAAGAGAGAGAAAGAGAATGTTTTTGTCCAAACTTTTTTTAGCAGCCCTCCCCCCTGCTCAATGTACCCCAGGGTTTCGTAAATGTAAAAAATGTGCCGCGGCTCAAGAAAGGTTGAAAATCACTGATGTAGAGAGCTTATTAGCACTAGCTGGTTGCTCTGTCACTAGAATAGGCCAGCCATCATTCATGGCAGGAATGGACAATAATGTAGTATTAGTAATATGCAACTGTCATTGCCCTTATTGCCCTTATTGTCTCTTTTTCCCCTCTTCTACTGGTTGCACAATTTTATTATAATTCTCTGTTATTTTTCAAGTGCACTGAGTGCTTCTGTACCAAAGACGCATTCCTTGTTTGTCTAGCTATATTTAGCCGAATATTCTGTTCTGTTCTGTTCTATTCTATTCTATTCTATTTATTCTATTCTATTCTATTCTATTCCATTCCATTCCATTCTATTCTATTCTATTCTACTCTTGTTCCACTCCCCTCCCCTCCACTCCATCCCATTCTTAACTTACTTGGATTATTTGGGAACTGAGGGTGAAGTTCTCAACTGAGTGGAGAAACAATGAAATAATGGGGTCCCAGGTCTTAATATTTTTTAATCAAGCCAATGGCTGGTTTTTACACACATCTGTGAATGTGTGTAAACATGCATATTCTGTTTAACTATTTCCTTTTTCATGTTCATGTGCAGAGTGCATGCTAATTTTACAGTTTGCAGTGACCTAAAACTGGAGATACATCCTGACATTTATTAGGCAGGAAGCAAGTTAAGATACTTCCAGTTTCTCTCTCATACAAAAAGAAAGTAAATAATTATTAGAACACAGTTATGAATTTTTAAATAGCTGGAACTTATACCACAGCAATACGAGTTCATTAAATTAATTTCTAAGTCTTGGCAAGGTGCCTTCTGAACAGAGAGATGGAGAGCTGACTCATGAGTAACAGCAGCCAAACATTGGACTCTAAAGATATAGAAAACCTGTAACACTTTATTCTTCACAAACTCTTAATCATTTGGGGGTGGAAAGCAAGACAAGTCTCTTTGGAGTGTCTGCAAGCCAGATCAAGCACACAAAGAAACATTCTTAAACATAAAAATATTTAGATTGAGGGAGAAAATTTATTTCTTTATTTATTTATTCATTTGTCCAATACACAAATACATAGGAAGAAAAACAGACATGTGATAATATAAAAGAGGGTGAAAGTGAACCTAGAGGAGAGGATATATGAAAGGAAGAGAATATATAAGATAGGTGAAAGAAAGGAAAGACAATTGGACAGGGGACGAAAGACCCACCAGTGCACTTATGTACGCCCCTTACTGGCCTCTTAGGAACCTGGAGAGGTCAATTGTGGAGAGTCTAAGGGAGAAGTGTTGGGGGTTAGGGGTTGACACAATTGAGTCCGGTAATGAGTTCCACACTTCGATAACTCGATTGTTGAAATCATATTTTTTACAGTCAAGTTTGGCGCGGTTCGTATTGAGTTTGAATTTGTTGCGTGCTCTTGTGTTATTGCGGTTGAAGCTGAAGTAGTCATTGACTGGTAGGACATTGCAGCATATGATCTTGTGGGCAATACTCAAATCGTGTTTTAGGCCCCATAGTTCTAGGCTTTCTAGGCCCAGGATTGTTAGTCTATTTTCGTAGGATATTCTGTTTCGAGGGGAGGAGTGAAGGGCTCTTCTGGTGAAATATCTTTGGACATTTTCAAGGGTGTTGATGTCTGAGATGTGGTATGGGTTCCAAACAGATGAGCAGTAGTCTAGGATGGGTCTGGCAAAAGTTTTGTAGGCTCTTGTGAGTAGAGTGAGATTGCCTGAGCAGAAGCTGCATAGGATCAGGTTAACAACGCTAGAGGCTTTTTTGGCGATATTGTTGCACTGGGCTTTAGCACTTAGGTCATTTGATATTAGTATTCCAAGGTCCTTTACAGAATGTGGGTTAATGGTGAGAGATTGTTTATTCAGTTCGTATGTGCGGTTAGGATTCTTTTTGCCAATGTGGAGGGTAGAGCATTTGTTGGTTGATATTTGAAGTTGCCAGGTGTTAGACAAGTCTGAGACAAAGTCCCCTCCTACTCAGACACTGAAAGTCTGTGTCTGCTTCACACCAACCTCCTTCTTTCAGAGAAAGTTTTGCCATTTACCTAGCTCAAGGGTAGGCAAAGTTGTCTAGGTCTTTTTGGAGAGTGAGTGTGTTATCAGTGGTGTTGAAAAGTTTCACATCGTCGGCAAAGAGAACACAGTTGCAAAAATGGGACAAACAGCAGTAGTTTGAGGCTTGCTATCTTCCTTCATAAAGTATTTCCTTTGAAGGCTTCTCCTTGTCATTGTGCCTGCCTCCTCCATCTTCTTCTCCCACCCCTACAGCTGCCCTTTCAATTGAGCAGCCTTTTAGCTTTGTTGCTCTGCAGTTGCTAAGTCATGTCTGACTCTTTGTAACCTCATGGAACATAGCACATCTTTGTTGTCACCACTAGTTTGCCCAATTTCATATTTATTGCATGGATGACACTATCTAACCACCCTTTAAGTTTAGCCAGCCCTGAATTTTCAGTAGGGGTGTCAAACTCGTGTTCTCGCAGCATTGTCACATGATGTATTGGGACTTTGCCCCTCTTCACTAAACCAGGCATGGGCATGGCAAGCACGTGACATATCCAGCCTATGGGATGACAGGTTGACAGCCCTGATCTACGGGTACATATAATCAGGAGCTGTGGCTTACTTTCAGGGAATCATAGAGCTTGAAAGGATCTTGGATGTTTTCTAGTCGAGTCCCCTTCTCAAGTCAGGAGACCTTATACCATTCTGGACAAATGGTTGTCTACTCTTTTCTTGAAAATCTGCAGCAATGGAGTACCCACAACTGGAGGCAAGCTGTTCCACTAGAGGCTGGTGTTTTTGTTTCCTCACTCACCATTCAACTTTCTTCAATTGACTGAATTTTCACATTGTATACAGTAAAGGGTTTGGAGCCTGTGAATCCAGCTGTTATGGTTGGCAAATCGGAATGGATAGCTTAGCATGACTGTATATGTGAACTCAGCCAATTTAGTTTCTTGAATAAATCATGAATATAGCAAATAATAGCTCAGTGTATATATGAATAGAAAAACCTCTTTTGGTTTAATTTGAGGAACTCTGAGGAATATCATTTTCATGTTTTGGATTTCCCTGTTGTTTCTCGAGCCTTCTTTAAGAGAGAGCAAAACTGAGAACATGTTCTTGAAAGCTTCTTTCTGGGATATCCTGTTCTATCATCTGTACCTGTTCCAAGTGCGAAGTGGCTCAGGACTGAATCCCGGAGAACATCAAAAAGATAGAATGATGCTGTATCATCTCCTTCCTGGCTCATACATTCCCACCTTCCCAGCTATGTGGGAGAAAGGGAAACAGCAAAGGGGTATTCTATCAATAGAACATCTCCAAATCATTTTAAGGTCCTAATAACCTCAGAATCTGAGATTGCAACAGGAAATGGTTTTCTTAGCCTGATACATTGTGAGCAGTTGCATTGTTCTCCATCGGCAGTTTCCAGATTGACTTGAAAGACACGACAAACCTGATCATAGTCCAGCCTTAGTGAATGGATAACTAAAGCTATACTTGTTTTCATTGCTCCAGACTTTCATGACTCCAGGCTGCTGTCACCCACTCTTCCCAGAAAGTACAATATCTGTGAGAATACTCGTGCTTCAGATTATGTCCTTCATTCAGAGTATAGCTTCAGCACAGACCAATTCTCCAGCTGGAGTGACTGATCCTCCTCCTCATTGCATCCATACCCTCTGTCTTGTCTGAATTAAATCTTGTCTGAGATTGTTGGAAGGAAGCCACCAAAAATAAATTAAAATGGCAATATTATGTTTCCTTCCAAGCAGTCAGCAAAACGTTCTCTGGAAATCATGCGGCAATGTTTTATTTTACAGAGAAAAGGAGGGGAACCAACTTTCTCCTTCCTTCAGAGGGAAACAGGGACAGCATTTGTTTATTAAATTGTTTGTTAACGAAAGTGTAATGTTGACTGCACTCCATTTGTAGAAATGACCTCATATGTTTCTTGGCAAGAAAGAAGCATAACAGGTAAGAACAAAGGCTTGTTGTTGTACTCTGCATTAGATAATCAACACTGCAGAAAATGTGGTACTTCCTATAGTTGGCAAAACATCTATAGTTGATAAAAAAGCTGATATAAATTTTACAAGTAAATGGAAGTATAGAAGATTAATATATTTGGTGAGCTTACTTTTTGCCTTGTATTATTCTTAATGACTTGGAAGGTGCATTTCAGGAATTTCCTCCATGTTGGTTCTTATCATTTAAGCCTCAAACAAGTCAACATTGCAAGCATTTCAAACAACATTACAAGCAACTGTGTTCTCTTCGCCGACGATGTAAAACTTTTCAACACCACCAATAACACAGCCTTGACTTTGTGTCTGAATGGTCAAACATCTGGCAACTCCAAATCTCAACCAAAAATGCTCTGTCCTACACATTGGCAAAAAGAATCAGAACACCAAATACAAGCTGAATAAACAAAACCTTACAGACAACCCTCACTCTGTAAAAGACCTTGGAATAGTCATATCAAATGACCTAAGTGCCAAAGCCCACTGCAACAACATTACCAAAAAGGCTTCAAGAGTTGTTAACCTAATCCTACATAGCTTCTGCTCTGGTAATCTCACACTAGTAACCAGAGCATACAAAACTTTTGCCATACCAATCCTTGAATTCAGCTCACCTGTCTGGAAACCACACCATATTTTGAACTTAAACACTCTAGAAAATGTCCAGAGATACTTTACTACAAGAGCCCTCCACTCTTCCACTCGCAACAGAATACCCTATGCAACTAGACTTACAATCATAGGTTTAGAAAGCTTAGAACTAAACATGACCTAAGCATAGCTCATAAAATCATTGTCTACAATGTCCTTCTTGTCAATAACTACTTCAGCTTCAACCACAACAACACACTGGCACACAACAGATACAAACTTAAAGTAAACCACTTAAACTCAACTGCAGGAAATACGACTTTACTAATCGAATAGTTGATGCATGGAACTCACTACCTGACTCTATACCCTTAGATTGTTGACCTCTCCCAATTCCTAAGAGGTCAGTAAGGGGTGTGAATAAGTGTACCAGCATGCCTTCCATCCCCTGTCCTAATGTTTCTCTTTTAACCAGCCTTGGATATTATAGAAAATTGAACTACAGAACAATTACTTCACAAACAGTCTTCAATTTAACAACAGCAATTGAGCCTGGAATTATGGCTGTGTGGGTGCAGTTGTTAAGGAGTTGGCACGTGATCATGCCCAATTTTACAATTTTTTTGCAGCAGTCATTAAGTAGATATGGCAGTTGTTATGTGAATCTATTAAGTGAATCCAATGGGTGTTTTGGTTGGAAACTGGAAGTAAATGTCAGAAACTGGCAAAACCTGTTGAAAAACAGTCACGTGATACGGGACTTTGCCAATGGCTGTAAATATGTACCAGTTGCCAAACAACCAAAATGCAATAATGATTATGGAATAGTAGTTTTATCTTTTGTATGTATGTGTGGGTAGCGGGTTAATTGTGACTTGAACAGTTATTAAGTGACTGGTCAGTAAGTGAGAATTACCTGTAGTGTTCAATAGAATGTTGATGGAAATAATGGTATTAGAAATGTGGTGGTATAGATCTGCCAGACAAAACCAGCTTTTCCTTGGAGAGATTATCCCAGTCTACCAATATTTTTTTTTAATGATGCGGAATAGAGGCGGGATCATCTGATGTCCTACTTTCCATCTAGAGTGATACCTCTACCTGAGAACATAAGAACTTTTCTAGATAAGAACCGGATGTTCAAGATTTTATTGCCTCTTCTTAAGAACCATTTTCTACTTAAGAGCCCAAGCCGGGAAAAATTTCCCAGGAAATTTGAGAGCCGCATGAAGGCCCAGCCAGTTTCCTGCAATTCCCCCTTTAATCCTGGCTATCTCGTGCTTTTCTGGGCTCCCAGAGGAGCCTTTCAGTGGTGCTTAAGGAAGCTTTGGCAGTCCAGAGTGAATGAAGCATTTTCCTTTCTCTTGGCGCTTGGAGAGGGAATAAACCTCTGTCAGAGAAAATGAAACGCTCCCTTTGCTCTGGGCAGTGACTGTCCTCCTCCTCTTCTCCCTCCTCCTCCTCCTCCTCCTCCCACCCAAATTCCATTATTTGCTTTTACATTGATTCCTATGGAAAAAATTGCTACTACTTGCAAACTTTTCTACTTAAGAACCTGGTCACGGAATGAATTATGTTCTTAAGTAGAGGTACCACTGTATTTTGCTGCAGGATAAACGAAAGGTTTAATACTGAAATGAATATTTAAGTCCATTCCTTTTGTAACTGCCCATGTTAAGTACTCACAGTATTGTTTTCAGTAGTTCTGGAAAGTTCTATGTCTTTTAATAGATAGCTATAAATGATATAATTAGCTATTACCAAGGTCTTTTCTTCTTCTTATGCCCTGTTTGTTGTTTGTGTTTCTTTTGGCTTCCTTTTGCCTGCCTTTTGTTCATTCTGCCAGTTAATTTTTTAAAATGTTTGCTGATCTTTAAACATCTAGTATATTTTTTACTAGCTGAACTGGGTGATAAATGGGTGATATATATGCTGTGATCTAACCTGCATACAGTGCATGTAATCCCTGATTTATTGATAATTGAACCCTAAAGTCCAAAACGGGTCCAAAAATTGTGGAAGGTCTTAAGCATAAAACCTATCAGGAAAGACTTAATGAACTCAATCTGCATAGTCTGGAGGATGGAAGGGAAAGGGGGAACATCGAAACATTAAAATATGTTAAAGGGTTAAATAAGGTTCAGGAAGAAAGTGTTTTTAATAGGAAAGTGAACACAAGAACAAGGGGGCACAATCTGAGGTTAGTTGGAGGAAAGATCAGAAGCAACGTGAGAAAATATTATTTTACTGAGAGTAGTAGATGCTTGGAACAAACTTCCAGCAGACGTGGTTGGTAAGTATTCACTTAAACATGCCTGGGATAAATATATATCCATGCTAAGATAAAATACAGGAAATAGTATAAGGGCAGACTAGATGGACCATGAGGTCTTTTTCTGCCACCAATCTTATATGTTTCTATGTTTCTATGTAAAGTCATGGGAATCATAAATCTGCTCACCACATGACCTTTTGGTAGAGGTCATTAAGCGAACACTGCAGCCATAGTTCCCTCTAAGCTGAGCAGTGAGCAATCGCTCACTTAAAAATCATCATCAACTCAGAGTTTTCTAAACCTGCTCAGAAGCTGAGAGGGAAAGAGTGAGAGGAAAGGAGAGAGAGAGGAAGAGAGGAAGAGAGAGAAACAGATAGAAAAAAGAGAGGAAGGAAAAGAGAAAGAAAAAGAATGGGAGTAAGGAAGAGAGAAAGAAAATCAAAATCTAGTTTGATACTAGCTCAACTATTTAAGTGGCATTTTGATATTGATAGAGTTGCCCTCTTATGAGCTCACTGTTATAGGCACACAGTACAGTATTTTATTTTGAAATTCTCTGAGGCAAAACAGGGTGGGTTTTTTATTTGTTTGTTTGTTTGTTTGTTTGTTTATTTATTTATTTATGTATTTATTTATTTATTTATTTATTATTTCTGTGCTGCCCAGTCCCGAAGGGACTGCCGCTCAGACACTATACTTTTCCACCCCCCCCCCAAAAAAATTAGAGGGAACACTGACTGCAGCCATTAAGCACCCCCCCCTTTTTTTTGCTGGAAACCAGAACTATACACCAGAAACTGGGAGCAAACATATAAAATCACAATCATGTGACTGCAGGACCCTACAAATGACCATACATGTAAGTCAGTTGCCCAAGTCCTCAAAATACAATCACATGACCATGGGGGAGGCATGCAAGCTTGTGGCTGTCAGAACTTTGAAACTGGATCGCAAATAGCTGCAGAGTGGTCCCTCTTAACTTTGAAGAATTACTAATTGAGCAGTCATTAAGCAAGGACTAATAGTTTAAGGATTTATGGGGAGAAACCTGGAGACAAGGTAAGCTGGAAATCACTCATTATAATTTTCCAACACTCTGTAAGTATAAGCGATTGAGAATGTTGGATTTGCATTGGAGCAGAAGGTGATTAAATCTATGTTACTATTTCAGTGTCCTGTCCTGTCCCATGAAGGCTAATTTACAGTGTACATCAGAGACAGGAAGACAGGCCTGCAAGTCAGTCTCAGATGATATTATAGGACCTTGAAAACGCCGACAGGGACAAATTGTCTGTGTTCTCTCTTGGTCCAAATCTGTCTGTTCGTGAACACTCCTGAGCCATTTTATTTCTTAGCTAAACAGCACACGGGTAGTAAAAATGGAGGAAAGAGGAAGAGAGAGATAGGGAACAGATAGCAAAAAGTGAAATATTAATGGCAGTTTATGTTGGATATCACTGTGAAAAACACATGTGTTTACAAAGGGTGAGAGTAGGGCAAAAGAGGGGAAGCCTTAAGGAAGTAGAAAATGAATCTGGCAATCCGGTCTTTTTAATCTGTTCCTTGTGCATTGCTTGCTTTGACAACAGACACTGATACATGGACTTGACATAAAGAGGCTCTGTTCTCCCAGTTATGAAGTTTGGTTAGGTGACGTTCAGACCTTTAAACTATAAAGCTATATATTTTATAGTTTAAAGGCTGCTCTTTAAATATAAAACATATGACTTCAGTCATGCTATCATGTGGAAGCAAACTGCGGTCATCGGGTTGGGCAGAGTTCCAGCAATTTGGTTCAGTTCAGTGCGGATTGCCCTGCTGGCTATGATTGTATACCGTATAACATCCTGACGCAGCAACTAGGCAACTACTTTTTAGCCTAGTTTGTTGTGCAAGCCTGTAGGTAGTTGGTTCCATCAATGATGTGAATGAAGCCAATGAGTTTTCAGAGCAATCTATCTGAGGTTGGACTTTTGAAATCTGTAGTGCAGAGTTTCCTTGCCTGGGAGGCTCCAGGATTACAAATCCTATGCTATGGTTTGGTATTTTAGTCCTGGTCTCTCTCTCTCTCCCTCCCTCCCCCCCTCTGCATTTTAGTTGTGGGTCTGGATACGTATTTGTGCGTGTGAATAAGAGAGATTAGGATTTTTTCCTCTTCTCAGCTAGAAGTTTGTTTCTTTATTGAACATAAAGAAGTTTTTACAAGTCCTGAAAATAGTTTAGGCCCAAGCCATGTTGTCACTGTTCCTAACATTGACAAAACCCCTATATGCTGATTTGTATAATAACTACTTGCAGCTACCATCTGGCAAATTTAAGTTTTATTGTCCAAGTTACACAAATAAATTCTAATGTTTGGATCTTGTCCTAATTCTTGCTGGGGAATTATTCAAACAAGCTTTAGGAAAAAAAATATTTTTGACCAGCTTACTTTCTCTCCAAGTCTTATTCTCAAAAATAAAAGAAAGATCTCTCTCTCTCTTTCTCTGTCCCCTCCTCCCTCCCTCCCTCCCTCCCCCTTCCCTTCTCCTTCTCCCTTTCTCTCTCCCTCTCCCTCTCTCTGTTTTCAATGTTGACATTGTACATTCTTCTTTAAACTCAGAAGCAGGCCCACTACAAAGAGATCTTTGAGCTGTGGTTACTTTACATACTACAATGTTCATGGTTAAGTAGTCAATTTTTAAATGGCATACAGGCAACATTACATAGATCAACTTTGTTTTTTTACAGGAAACATTTGCTCATCATAAGTTTAGAAACATTTTCCTATGAAAGGCCTTATTCCTGCAGGAACACAATGCATTGGGAATCACAGGCTGGGCAAAAACAAGTCCTGGATGCTGATTGCAACAGAGTTGGTAGTGATTGTTAGCACTATGTACAAACAGTTGAGTTAACAATAAATTTCTGTATGTATTGAAATACTATAGCTTTAAGAGGTAGTGTTATAAATTGCCATAAGAGTGAGCCAGAAAGCATGATTCCCTCTCTCTGCTCTCTCTGTTTTTTCTACTGATTCACTGTGACTGATGTAGTATAAGCTCTTTGTTTTTGATGATAGTTTGATATATTTTGTAAACCGTAATGTATGTCTGGTATGTAAGACAAAGACAGGCTTGTAATATTATTATCGTATTATTATTATTATTATTATTATTATTATTATTATTATTATTATTATTTCGATTTTTATGCCGCCCTTCTCCTTAGACTCAAGGCGGCTTACAACATGTTAGCAATAGCACTTTTTAACAGAGCCAGCCTATTGCCCCCACAATTTTACCCACCTCGGAAGGATGGAAGGCTGAGTCAACCTTGAGCTGGTGATGAGATTTGAACCGCTGACCTACAGATCTACAGTCAGCTTCAGTGGCCTGCAGTACAGCGGTCTATTTCTGAAGTAAACACTATTTCATGCACTTTACTGTATTAGTCTTGTAGGACTAAATAATTACTCATATCTCCTAGATATCTGCTGGAATCCCACGTTTACCTCTAAGCATGTCATTGATAACTGAAGGATTCTGCATACTGCCCTTAACACTGGTTATGGGCCCAGTAAAGTATTCTCAGTGAGGCATTCCCAGTGAAGTACTTCCAGTCATGTATTGTCAGTGAGATATTGATAGTGAGTAGTGAGCATATACAGTGTTCCCTCGATTTTCGCGTGGGATGCGTTCCGAGACCGCCTGCGAAAGTTGAATTTCCGCGAAGTAGAGATGCGGAAGTAAATACACTATTTTTGGCTATGAACAGTATCACAAGCCTTCCCTTAACACTTTAAACCCCTAAATTGCAATTTCCCATTCCCTTAGCAACCATTTAGATTATTACTCACCATGTTTACTAATTAAAGCTTATTTTAAAAAATATTTATTAAAGGCATACGAAAGTTTGACGATGACATATGACGTCATCGGGCGGGAAAAACCGTGGTATAGGGAAAAAATCCGCGAAGTATTTTTTAATTAATATATTTTAAAAACCGTGGTATAGACTTTTCGCGAAGTTCGAACCCGCGAAAATCGAGGGAACACTGTATTCAAGTAAAAGTTGTATTTGTTGAATTAATAATGGCACAACTACAGTCAACTGGATTATCCCTGATAACCTAGCTGGATGGAACAACTATGTTTCCTGGTTTATGAAATATAGCCTGCTGTTACGGTGTGAAGTGCTATGGACTGTGGTAATTAACCCCCCAGATATAACTGCCTTGGATGCCACAAATGATGAAGATGCAAAGAAAATAGCTGATTTTAAATGGGACAATGAAAAGGATCTTAGCATAATTGGACTAACACTGAATGGCCAACAGCTGGTTCATATCTGTGATGAAGAATCTGCTGCTAGGTGTTGGGACATTTTGAAAAGGATTTATATTCATGATAGTGTGAACATGCATCTTACACAAAAACTATTTAGACCCCGTTTGCTGAAAGATGGTGATATGCAAAGAAAACTGTGCAAGAGCTACATGAAAAAGAACTGATATTTTCTTTCGTCATTGGATGAGAGTTATGATAATTATGTGTCTTTGCTGGAAGTTTTGACCAGAGATGAACTGATATTGAGTGGTATAACTGGAAGACTGATAGAGGAATCAAGGAAAAGGCAGGACAGAAAACAGATGAGAAAGATAAAAACCACAACAAGAAGAGAAAACATCTTTAAATGTATATTTTGTTAGGAAATGTTATTCTTGTGGGGCTTGAAGTAGAAGGGACATTGGGTGAGAGTGACCACGTCATTATAAAATTCAATATAATGCCATCATTAACTGCTGGACCCAACACCACTACAGTCCCAGACTTCAGAAAAGTGGGCTTCAATAAGCTCAGAGTCAATCTGGGAAAGATCCCCTGGAAGAAAGTTCTAAAGGGTAAAACCACGCAGGAAGCCTGAGGAGCCCTAAAAAACATAATCATAGATATGCAAAACAACATAAGCCCAATGAAAAGAAAAACAGAAAAACTAAAAAGAAACCAGCATGGCTAAACAAAGACCTCACAGACAATCTAAAAGATAAAAAAGTCAAATACAGAAAATGGAAAGAAGGACACATAACTAATGCAGAATTTCAAGAAACAGCCAGAAACTGCAAAAAAAAAAAAAAAAAAAGAATAGCAAAGGTCCAACACGAACAATACCTTGCAATGAAAGTCAATGACAACAAAAAAAGCTTCTTCTAGCATGTAAACAATAAGAAGAAAATCAAGGAAACAATTGTTACACTAAAAAATGAAGATAGTAAAGAAATCACAGATAACAGAGATAAAGCACAGCTACTCAACACCTATTTTGCATCAGTTTTCACACAAAAAGAAACCACCAACCAACTAACCTATAACACAGCTGCAAAAAACAGCCCCAGAACTGATCTCAACATAAATGAAAACACAATAAGGGACCATTTGTGGGAACTCAATGAGTATAAATCGCCAGGACCAGATGGACTACATGCCAGAGTCTTAAAAGAACTGGCAGACACCATTGTGGAACCACTACTCCTTATCTACCAAAAATCCTGGAATACAGGAGAACTACTGGAAGATTGGAAATGAGCTGATGTAGACGCCATCCACAAAAAAGGAAAAGAGACAGACCCAGGGAACTACAGACCAATCAGTCTGACTTCTATACCTGGAAAAATACAGGAAAAAATAATAAAAAAACAGCTTTGCCACTACCTAGAAACAAACAAGATAATAACCAACAGCCAACATGGGTTTGTCAGAAACAAATCATGCCAAACCAATCTCATATCATTTTTCAACACCATAACTAAATCAGTAGACCAATGTAACTCAGTAGACCTAATATACTTCAGTAAAGCTTTTGATAAAGTAGATCACAATCTCCTAATCCACAAATTAGAAAAAAATGGGGTAGATTATAACACAAGTAGATGGATAAACAGTTGGCTGACCAACCGCACCCAATGAGTTGTCCTCAATGGCTCCAAATCTACATGGAAAGAGGTTGGCAGTGGGGTACCACAGGATTCAGCCCTGGGCCCTGTGCTCTTCAACATTTTCATTAATGACCTAGATGAGGGAATACAGGGGGAACTAATAAAATTTGCAGACGATACTAAGATGGTGAGGGTAGTTAGTTAGTTATAGTTATAGTTTATTAGATTTGTATGCTGCTCCTCTCTGAAGACTCGGGTAGTCAACACGCTAGAGGATAGGCTCAAAGTACAGAAGGACCTAGATAGACTAACAAAATGATGTTCAATGTCATGAAAAGTAAAGTCCTTCACCCAGGTTAAAAAAACCCCTCTGGACACACATACAGACTGGGATGAATCTCACTTAGCAGTAGTGACTGTGAAAGAGATCTTGGAATCTTGGTGGATAACCAACTAAATATGAGCCAGCAATGTGCAGCAGCGGCTAATAAAGCCAACACAATCTTAAGCTGCATCAACAGGGGGATACACTCCAAGACTAGGGAGGTATTAATACCACTCTACAATGCCCTGATCAGACCACACCTGGAGTATTGCATTCAGTTCTGGTCACCACATTTCAAAAGAGACATAGAAACTCTGGAAAGGGTACAGAGAAGAGCAATCAAGATGATAAGGGGACTGGAAACCAAGACATATGAAGAGAGGTTGCTGGAACTGTGCATGGATAGTCTAGTGAAAAGAAGGGCCATGGGGGACATGATAGTACTTGAGAGATTGCCACAGAGAGGAGGGGGTCACACTATTTTCCAGGGCACCAGTGGGCCAGACGAGGAACAACGGATGGAAGCTGACCAAGGAGAGATTCAACCTGGAAATAAGGAAGAAGATTGGACTGCCATCTGGCTGGGGAGGTGTAGGATTTCCTGCTTGACCAGGGGGTTGGACTTGATGACCTGCAGGGTCCCTTTCAACTCTAATAAAATAAATAAAAAAGATTTGTTAACATGATTTAAAGTAAGCAACATGTAGCTGGAAAATGAAAATATATGGAGAAGGTAATGTATATTGTTCGTGGTTAAATGAGAGTTTACCAATGTTATATATACCTAAACTAGTATATAATCTTCTATCTATTAGAGTTCTGGTAAATGTAGGATATATTGTAACATTTGAGAGAGATAAATGTAGAATTGAAAGGCCAGGAAGAAATGTTACTGCAAGGTTAGAAAATGGTTTGTTTGTGCTTAATGACAATCCATTAAGTAAGGTGAACTCAGTTTTTGTCAATAAAAAGCCACATGATAATTGTATCCATCTACTCCATAGGCATATGGGACTTGTGAATTTTAAAGTTTTGCAGAAAACTGATAAGTTGGCTAATGGTATCAAATTAAAACCTTGTAAAAAATATTTAAAATGCAACACCAGTAATGAGGAAAAGAGCAAGGTAACTCCTGCAAACATATTCAATGGATTTTAAACTAAAGAACCTTTAGAGGTAGCATTTGTTGATACCATTGGTCCTAAGAAACCTAGTTTAGGTAGAGCCTGTTATACACTTAACATAATTGATCATTATTCCAGATCTGGTTTCTGTTACGTGATGAAATCTAAATCAGAATTTTTGCAATTGGTTAAGATTTATGGAAAGGAAAATGAACAAGAAAGTTATAAGTGTTGTTACTTATAATGGTTCAGAGTTAACTAATAATAGGTTTGTAACCAGGTTGCAAAGAGCTGGAATAGAACATAGGCATTCTGCTCCTTATAGATCTCAACATAATGCTTACACTGAGAGGAAAGGCCAGACACTGCAAGCTATGATTAGAACCATGATTTCTGATTCTGATTGCCAGAGCTTTACCCCAGCTTTGGGGTAAAGCTCTGAAGGATGCCAATGCATAATGCATAAAGTTTATGGAGCATATTGGCTGGAAAAGACTAGAACAGTAAGATAACAGAATGAAGGATAGTGTTGTTGTTGAGACTCCAATGTTTAAAATTAATAATATACTAATAGATATGTTGAAGATAATGTTGAAGAGCAATCTTCAATGGAAGACTCATCATTAGAATAATCCTCTATGAAAGGTGATAGGAATTTGATAGGGGAGTTAAAGACAGAAGAACCGAGAAATGAACTGGTGTTAACTGCATATGCTGATGCAAGTTTTGCTACTGATACAATGACTTGTAAGTCAACATCAGGTATAGTGGTAATGTTGGGCAATGCTTTAATAGGGTGGAAATCTATTAGGCAATAACATATTAATTTATTCACTATGGAAGCAGAATTCTCGAGTTTATCATTAATGTGTACAGAATTGGTGTATTATAAACAATTGTTAAAAGATATAGAAACTATATCCTATGCTGTACTTCCCATGCTGTATATACTGTACACATGTACAACTTCTGTACATTTACTGTGTATGAAGAAAGTCAATCCAAAATTATCAATCTGCAATTAGTACGGCTAATAGTTTAGCTGTAAAAACAAGATCAAAACATACTGCCCTAAGGTATCTAAATGTCAGACAATGTGTACAAAATAATATGACTAAATTAGAATATTGTACAAGTGAAAACAATATTGCAGATCAATTTACAAAGGATCAAGGTGCTATTAAGCATAAAGAATATTGTGAAAGTTATAACCTGAAAATGTAAAATGTTATATATTGGCCACCCCAAGCGGAAAATGTTAGTACTATGAACAAACAGTTGGGTTGGCAATATATAAACAAGCTAACAATGAATGTCTGTAAGACAAAGACAGGCTTGTAATATTATAGATAGACGTTATTACCTATAAAGTCCTACATGGCTTAGGACATACTTCCCAGAGACCAATCAGATCACACAGGGTTGGCCTTCTCCAGGTCCTGTCAATTAAGCAATGCAGGTTGTTGGGTGCGTGGAGGAGAGCCTTCTCTGTGGCTGCCCTGGCTCTATGGAACCAACTACCTGCCAATGTCCATATTGCTCCCACCTACTGGCCTTCTGAAAGGCCATGAAAATCTGGGTTTGCTGGCAGGCCTGGGGGCCGTGAATGTTAACATCTAATCACAGATATGATAGATAGGTATGTAAGTAAGTTTGATTGGACAGTTCACTAGGATTTTTATAATGGGTTTTACTTTTAACAAGTAAATAAAACATAGCAAATGTTATGTGACCAAAATTATACAGCAACTAAATATAACAATAATGATTTCCAACTTTATTAATTATAAACATAGAAGACCTGCAGAAGTCGCTAAAGAAGTTTGAGGCTATCTTTAATCAAACCCAATTTAATTTGCAAATCCTAAAATCTATTATATAGATTTGCGTCTGATGCGGAATAGCACATGGAATAAGGTTCACTTTATTAATTATAAACATAGAAGACCTGCAGAAGTCACTAAAGAAGTTTGAGGCTATCTGATGGCAACAGTCTATAGACTGGTAAACAAGTAATAATTGGGTTGATTGTTGAGAAATGAGCATACTTCTTGTTGGGGTACTCTGAAGATGGAAGAAATATGTAACATTCAATGATGCTTAATGAGGCAGATGCTTCAGAATGCTTTGATGAATGTGTGTTTAGGAAAAGCTGTGTTTGTTTCAAGTGCATGGTTTAAATGTAAGTCTATTCCATATATACCTAGCAAAAGAGTAAATATAATTGTATTAACTTCATCGTTTGCAATAAGAGACTGAGAAAAGTAATGAAGGGCATAAGAATAAGAGAAGTTCTGAATGTAGAACAAACCAGTTTTTTGCTATGTGAAAAATGAACCTAAGGGGAATATGAACATAGAAATAAAAGGAAGAATGGAAAGGAACTGGAATGGAAGGAGAAATAATAAATGCTGTATGAAAAATTTCAGAAGATAGATTTATCTCTCAAGATAATGAATAGAAATTGGATTTAAGGAGAGTATAGTTTGGTTTTGTTCTGGGCAAGGAATGTGCCTATCAAATTTTTGCTCTTCAGCCAGTCATTAAAAATGTGTGAATATGACAAAGAAGTTGATTAAACCTTTGTTGATTTAAAAAACATATGTAAGTATGGAATATTTTGCATGAGTATAGAATTGAAAATTGGCCTTGGAATGCTTTAACAATGACATATTATGGAAGTATGCATGAAACTAAATATACTACTCAGTGCATGGTTCATTATTGATGATAGAATAAAAGAATGATGTGTGATGTTCCTCTGGTTGTTTAATGTATTAGGTGTGCAAGTTTTATGGTGACATTAGAGATGTATGAGTTGCAGGCGTGAATGTACATATACTTCTTTTTACCCAATGCTGTATTCTTGGTTGAGAACTGGAATGATTTATAGTGAACATTGGATTATATGATGCCAGGAGAAGAATGAATGTCAAAATTAATGTATAAAAATAATGAAGCTCTTTTTGACAGAAAAAATGGAGTGAATGATTGGGAGTGATTTATAAATGCAAAAAAGCAGAGTAAGTAGGTAATTTATATACTTGGTCGGTATATCTTTAACCAAAGATAGCAAAATAGAAGGAGAAATGTGAAGATGTAAAAATTATAGTAGAAAAATTGTGAATGTTTATTGAAAGATATGAAAATGTCTGTGTGCAAAGCAGAGGTGGGTTCCTCCCAGTTCAGACCAGTTCGCCTGAACTGGGAGCAACCCGCTGGTGATGGCATCATGGAATCAGTTCGGTCAGTGCCAGTCATTGGAGGCCGCCATCTTTTTGGGGGCATTTTTTCTTTGAAATTTTTTTCTGTCTTTTTCTTCTTCTGTACATGTGCAGAAGCTGAGCACTGCGTTATGTCACCATCTTTTTTTCTTGCTTTTTCTGAAGGAGAATTTTTTCCCCCCATTACGCATGTGAACACCTACAAGGTGTGGCCACATAGCGTGGGAGGAAGCGAGCTGGCAGAAAGGTAAGTTAGAACCCGCCCCTGGTGCAAGGGCATGTTTTATTAAGTAGAAGCAAGACTTGGGTATATTTGGAAAAAAATATCACAGCAAATTCAACCCAATGGGAATGGATTACTTAGGAAATGTATACAACAAACAAATAGAGATTGGGTGAACAATGGTCCCTGTTGTTCTCGGAGCTTGGTTGTTTTCTTGCAGATGTTTCATTATCCAAACTAGGTAACATCATCAGGGCACTGCAAGAAATCAACTAAGCTCAGAGGGAACCAAGGACCTCTCATTTCAACAAATACAGGTAGACCTCGACTTATGACCACAGCTGACCCCAAAATTGATCTTGCTAAATGAGGCAGTTATTAAGTCAATTTTATGACCTCCCCCCCCAAGCTGCTAAGTGAATCACTGTAGTTGTTAAGTTAATAATATAGCTGTTACGTTAATCTGGAATCCCCCATTGATTTTGCTTCTCGGAAAGTTGCAAAATGTGATCACATGATCCTGGGACATTACAACCATCATAAATATGAGTCACTTGTAAAGCATCTGAATTTTGATCATGTGACCCTCGGGATGCTTCAATGGTCGTAAATGTGAAAACTGGTCATAGGTCACTCAATGCAGTTGTAACTTGAAAAGGTCACTAAATGAACTGTTTTAGCAATAGCAATAGCACTTATATACTGCTTCACAGTGCTTTTACAGTCCTCTCTAAGTAGTTCACAGAGTCAGCATATTGCCCCCAATAATCTGGGTCCTCATTTTACCAACCTTGGAAGGATGGAAGGCTAAGTCAACCTTGAGCCAGTCAGGATTGAACTGCTGGCACTTGGCAGTCAGGTGAATTAGCCTGAAATACTGCATTCTAATCACTGCGCCATCAGTGATCATCATTATAAGTTGAGGACTATTTGTATTCTCCATTATTATACAACTGCAGAAAAAACAATTCCATTATAGAACTGCAGAAAAAACAATTGCTGCCAACTTGCCTTCCGTTGAGGACCTGTATACTGCACGAGTCAAAAAGAGGGCAGGGAAAATATTTACTGACCCCTCGCATCCTGGACATAAACTGTTTTCAACTCCTACCCTCAAAACGTCGCCACAGAGCACTGCACACCAAGACAACTAGACACAAGAACAGTTTTTCCCCGAATGCCATCACTCTACTAAACAAATAATTCCATCAACACTGTCAGACTTTTTACTAAATCTGCACTACTATTCTACTAGTTTTTCTCATCATTCCTATCATCCTTTTCCTCCCACTTAGGACTGTAACTTGTTAAATCTTATCCTAATCTTATTCTAAGTTTTTTATTAATATTGATTGTTTCCTCATTGCTTATTTGACCCCTATGACAATCATTAAGTGTTGTACCACATGATTCTTGACAAATGTATCTTTTTCTTTTATGTACACTGAGAGCATATGCACCAAGACAAATTCCTTGGGTGTCAAATCACACTTGGCCAATAAAATTCTATTCTGTTCTGTTCTATTCCTGTAATACTTTCCATGTTGATCTTTCCTTAAGACTTCCAACTCTCTCTTTAGGAGGATATCAACTATACAGAATAACTTTTTCAGTCTCTCTCTTTCTTCCTTGACTAGTTTTGCACCTCAGCCCTCTTTCATTCCCTCTGGGTGACCATATCATCTCAGTGGAAACCTTAAATAACCTAAGGCGATATCTGACGTAATGTAAAAAGATACAATGGGGGAAGCACAGATGATTTCAATGATATACAGCAGTGATGGCGAGCCTATCCAGTGATGGTGGAGCCATATCTGCCAGTATGTGAGCCGTTGCCCTAATTAATCTGCAGTGCACATGTATGCACCAGGCAGCTGATTTTTGGCTTGTGCAGAGGTTCTGGGAAGGTGTTTTCAGCCTCTGGAGGGCCTCCGGGGGGGGGGGAATGGATCTACCAGGCCCACCCATAGTCAAGAAACATGGGAATGGGGGGGTCATGTGTGTATGCACAGGGGGGCAGGGGGCATTGAATTATGGGTGTGAGCACTCATATGAGGACAATAGCGTGTGCATGCATGCTTTTGGCAACCGAGGAAAAACAAGTTTGCCATCATTGATATAAAGAAATGGGGAGGTATAGTGGTGGGTTGTTGCCAGTTTGGACCAGTTCGCCTGTAACTGTGGTGGGAATTTGCCTCCGCCGAACCAGCATTGATGGCCGGCTGGCCATGCCCCCAAACTGGTCCTCCATTTGCCACTTCCTGAAAGTGGCTTGGAAAGAATCCTCTGCACATGTGCAGAGGCTTCTGCGAATGCACAATGGGTCATTTGCACGCACCTCCGATGTGATGCGAACCAATAGGGAAGGTAAGTAGAACCCACCACTGATGTCTGCTGGAGGTATCTCTGCAGCATCCTTGCCAAGATTTTTAGAGGTTTTCTCTTTCCTTCTTTCTATGGTTGAGATACTGTAATTTATGGTGCTGGTTCTGAGTAGGCTTAGTCATGTTTCCATTTATTTTTCTTGTTTCATGCCTATAATTGCTTTTGCTTCATGTTTCTTATTCTCTTTTTCCACTTCTGATTACCCTTGAAAACCAGTAGCATGATGGGTACATATATATTTCTATATTATGCTGCCTTTAAATCTTGAGTACTCTGATTTAGAGACAAGATCATCTGGATTTGTTTCCAGTTGGATAATATTTAAGAATTTAATCCCATCCCGCATAAAGTCAAACTGAAGTTTCTCTATTGGAAAGTACTTTTAAATGTTCGTTCAGTGAACCACCCTGTTGTCTGTGGTCCAGAAGAACATGTCTGGTTGTTAAAATGTATTGGAAAATTGTAACAATAGATTAGGCCATTTTAATTTATATTTTTAGAAATAGAAATACCATATTTTACAGAGTATAAGACACAACTCCCCCCCCCCCCGGTAAAAGAGGCTGAAAATTTGGGTGCATCTTATACTCGAAATGTAGCTTTTTTGAAGTCTCCCCCAGCTCTAATGAGGTGGTAATGATCTCCCCGGCTTGCAGGATTTTTTTCATCCCTACGTCCTCCAAAGAATTTTTTTTCCAGCCCTAAGTCTTTGCACTTCATTAATACTGCCCTGAAAAAGATTTTTTTCAGCCCTAACTAGAGGATAAATAATGTGCTGAAGTTTACCATACTAATGACACTAGCCAGATGAATACCTGGTAAGTAGATTTCCCTCCCTTATTTCCCTCCCCCAAATCTAAGGTGCATCTTATACTCGGGTGCATTTTATACTCCAAAAAATACAGTAAATATTCTGTACTTCTCTCTATTCATATTTCTATATGTGTGGGTGGACAACTAAAGATAGTGAAGGAAGGAAGGAAGGAAGGAAGGAAGGAAGGAAGGAAGGAAGGAAGGAAGTCTGACATCTGGGGACTGCTTGAACAAGTCCCTGCTGTTTTCTTGGCAATATTCAGAAGTGGTTTGCCTTTGCTTCCTTCCCAGGCTGAAGGTGAGTGAATAGCCCAAGGTTACCTATCTGGCTTCATATTTAGGACCAGAATTAGGACCAAAATTAAGAAGCATTTATTTATTTATGATGTATGAACACAATAATAAACAGTATATATGATTATTGCAATATATATGCTTTCTCCTCTGTTTTGCAACAGCCAAAGCATTAGTGAATCTCATAAAGGTTAAAAATATTGGCCTATCAGTTTGTTTATTTATTTATTTATACAATTTATATGCTTGCTGACTCCTAAGGCCTCTCGATGGCCTCCAATTAAAAGTATAAAATACAAAAGTTCAAAATAGGGAACTGTGAATAGTTCCCCACATATCATATAGCTAAAGGAAACTGATCCAGTAGGAGTATTCAGATCTCTGGGGGATCTATCATTCCAATGAAAAGGTACCTTAACAGACAAAGCACACTTCCTAGATCCCCCATTGCTAGAATGATGGGACCCAGAGTAGGCCCATTTTGATGGCTTGGCCAGAAACAACCAGAGGCTGGCAGTTCCTCAAATAATGAAAGGCTTTAAAGGTGATGACCAGAATCTTGATTTGCATTTGGAAGCCAACCAGTAATCCATGCAGCTTATAGAACACTGAAATCACACAGGGATAAGTAGCATGCCCAAACACTATCCACGTGGCTGTATTCTGGCCAGGTCTGTAACTCCCAAGTAGTTTCTGATGTAAAGCATGTTCAAGTAATCGATTTGTGAGGTGAGCAAGGCATGGAAGACTATGTAAGCGGCCTCCCAGTTCAGGAAAAAATGCATCTGGTACACTTATATTATATTGTTTAAAGGCCCTCTTGACTGCAGCTGCCAATTACTCTTTGAGGAGCAGTGGTTAAAAATGCGCGGCCGGTGACTTACTCCCCGGCCCGGATTTGCTGCAGGGCCAGGGAGACACGGCCCTCAGCGCAGCCGCCATCTTGAAGGCCGGGATCTCGTGAGATTTCACAAGATCCCGGCCATTTTGGGATTCATCGGCCATGCCGATGACGTCATCGGGGGGACGGAGCCTGCCAGCCCTATAAAAGGGGCTGCACAGGCTTTGGGCCTCCTTTTCGCCCCGACGACGACGAGCAGCGAACACCCACCCGCCCTCCCTATCTTCCAGTGTGCCACTGTGGGTCGCCCTTAGGGGGCCGAATAGGAATTTTTGGCGGTCTTGGCATTTTCTGCGACCGTTTTTTTGCCTATTCCACACTGTGGTGATGGATTAGTGGTTTGGGAGTGCTTCGCCCCTGTTTAGGCTAATTGGCTTACCTTTGGTCATTTGGGTAGGCAGGTTAGGGGCGGAAAACTGGGTGGTGTTTAGAAACTGCGTGTTCTCCGTTGGGCATCTTTGGGGATGACTGACAGGTTTTCTCCAAAGGTCATGGTGCCTTTAGCTCGATCTGACCATTTGGGGGGAACCCGTCTTTGGGTCCCGCCCATTTCTATCCCCTTGTAGGGGTTAGACGGCGAGACCTCCCACATGCAGGTGTATGGCAGAGATTCAGGTGAGGGCGGGGCCCTTCACCTGGATCAGCATGGAGCTACGCCCATAAGTTGCCCCGGAAGTTTTTCTGACGTCATTTTCCGCCCCGGAAGTAATTGTTTGACCCTGCGGGTCCTTGTTAGGGTTTAGTTAAATTTATGCTAATTTAATGAATAAATTATGCAAATTTAATTAATAAAAATGACCCATTTTAAATCCAGCTCTCTGCGTCCGTGTCGTTACTCCGCCTCTGATGCAATAGAAGATCTCCAGAGCCAGGAGGCCTAAATTTATGCAGCAGCTCAGTCTCCTCAAAGTGGAGCCCAAAATTGTTCTTCCCCATTTTGACCCACCCAATTTCTTGAGATAATACTTCAATAACATCACTTGTTTGGGCAAGGACCCAGACATATAACTAGAAATCATCACTGTGTTGAGGATACCTGGCAATGAACCAGCCTGTGACCTCTATCTTTTTATACCCCAAACTTCAGAAATTGAAGATACAGTATTAGCTTTTTCTCAAATCCTTCCGAGTTTCTGAGAAATCTCTGAGCATGATTTAACACTGCTCTTCTGATAAAATCAAACCATGTTTAAAGACTTCTGTCTTTATTGGTTCTCCAAAACCGGATATATTTTTCTCTTCTTGTTTTCTTTCTTTTTAGTTTCTAACCCCACACCTGACAAAGAATTCTCAAATTTGAAAAGCCTGCAAAGATTTTCTAAAACCACAGCTAACTTGACAGAAATGCTGCCTCTGAGGAGTTGGAGATAGATATACTGTTGTTTTACTGCAATGTACTTTTAAGTTTTTCAGAAGTTTCTCAGAGGTTTTCTCGACTGGTGCAAGATGCAGGATCGTACCACATGGGCTTCAAAACAAAGGCCCCTCTGTGCTCAGTTGAATACAAAGCACCATATAGTAGATGAGTACAAAAATAGTTCTAATCCCAGTAGTATATCAGATGAAAAGCAACATGGGGAGAAGATAGCTGCTTTACGGTGTTCAAATGTGATTTATACTTGGCTTTGCTGTAAAATATATATATATATATATGGCAGCCTTGAGCTAAACTGGTAACTTTAGCTCAGAGGATTTGCAGAATCAAATGATTAGATTCGGATTTATTTTTAAAGTAGTGACTGTAAGGAGTCATTGATGGCCTCTGGGTATTTCTGGGAACTTTTCAAAAGTGAATCAGATGCCATCAGAAAGTAGTTGCTGTGCAATGGGAGTTGTGTTGTGGGGAGGGGTATGCCTAAAACAATCTTTGCCTTGAATATTGCTAACCTTGAAAGTTTAAAATTAAATTTATTTATTTATTTTATTTGACTTCTATGCCGCCCAATCCCGAAGGAGATATCTGCAGAGATAAACAACAACAACAACAACAACAACAGCAACGCACACACACGCACAAACACACACACACACACACAATCTTCTACCACCACCTTGTCTAGGAAACTGAGTACAAGGCAGAGCTGGAATTGGAAGCTGCACACCCCCAATGTTCTTCTACAGAAATTATTTTATAGGTTGAAAGATATGGAATTTATACAGAATTGTGGATCTCTACTAAGTCTGACAACTCCCTGCCACTCCCCCAATCTTATGTACTGTACTTTGGACTTATCTACATATCGCTCTATAATCCTTTAGTCTCAAGCTGGCATCAGCGATAAATCAGGATACAAGTGATGAAAAACCACAATCCTCTTTCTCCTACTGTAGGTGTAAAAGAGTTTTCAGAAACAGATGGTTCCCCCCCCCTTTCACTCCACTTTCAATTAATTCCTTCCTTTATTTCTCTTTTTTGTGCGGTGTTCCATTTTTAAAGAGGTTCCTTCTGGGAAGAGATACTTACTTTAAACAATTACAGGCAGAATACTGATGTGCTCCTACATTATGCCAAAGCAGCTTCCTAGAATTGAAACCAAAGCCTTGTGTAGCTCTGTCACACATGTGGCGTGTATACACTTGCAATGTAGCCAGTGGTTTCCTTAACCGTTCTAGCTGGGGTGTGCTTCCCTCTGCTGGTGAATTGATAAAACAGGTTTTGAACTCTACAAAACTAAGCTGAACTCTCAGTCTGCTTATTTAGAACATGGCTAAAGCATATTTGGAAAGGGGAAAGGAGATCATAGATTTTCATTAATGCTGTGCTGAAATTGGCTTCAAATATCAGCCTCAAAACTGTTTCTGTTTCTGTGTTATATTCTTTGAGGGCTTGAGAATTTCTCATTTTCTTTTACAAATAGTGCTCATGAGTTCCCCTCTTGTTTGTTTATTTATTTATTTATTTTGTCCAATACACAATGAGGGTTTTCGTGGGTACAGTGTTCCCTCGCTTTTTGCGGGGGATGCGTTCTGAGACCGCCCGCGAAAGTCGAATTTCCGCAAAGTAGAGATGCGGAAGTAAATACACTATTTTTGGCTATGAACAGTATCACAAGCCTTCCCTTAACACTTTAAACCCCTAAATTGCAATTTTCCATTCCCCTAGCAAAAATTCAGATCATTACTCACCATGTTTATTTATTAACGTTTATTAAAAAAAATATTTATTAAAGGCAAACAAGTTTGGTGATGACATATGAAGTCATCGGGTGGGAAAAACTGTGGTATAGGGAAAAAACCCGCAAAGTATTTTTTAATTAATATTTTTGAAAAACCGTGGTATAGACTTTCCGCGAAGTTTGAACCCGTGAAAATCGAGGGAACACTGTATATATATATATCTATATACACATAGATATACAGTGATCCCTCGATTTTCGCGATCTCGATCTTCGCGAAACGCTATATCGCGATTTTTCAAAAAATATTAATTAAAAATATTTTCCCACCCGATGACGTCACTCTCTTCCTTTCTCATCTTTCTTTCTCTCTCTCTTTCTCTATCTTGCTTCTTCCTCTCTCACACACTCTTCCTCCCTCTCTAATCTCTTTCTTTCCTTCTCTCTCTTTCTCTATCTCTCCCCCTCTTGCTCTCGAGCGGCGCGTGGACGGCGGGGAAGACCCAGGGAAGGTTCCTTCGGCCGCCCAGCAGCTGATCTGCTCAGCAGCACCGCAGCAGCGAGGAGCTGAAGATCCAGGTTTCCCCTTTGCGTGTGCGGCGGGGAAACCCGGATCTTCGGCTCCTCGCTGCTGCGGCGCTGCCGAGCAGATCAGCTGCTGGGCGGCGGAAGGAACCTTTCCTGGGTCTTCCCAGGTGCGGAAGTAAAAACACCATCTGCGCATGCACCGCCATGGAAAAAAAGGGCGCGCATGCGCAGATGGTGTTTTTACTTCTGCACCATTATATCACGAAAAATCAATTATCGCGAGGGGTCTTGGAACGGAACCCTCGTGATAATCGAGGGATCACTGTATACATGATGAAGGTTATAGAGGAGATACTCATAGTAAAATATATCTAAGAAATAATAGAAAAGAAGTTATAGAAATAGAACATATCAATGAAAGAATAGAAGAAGAGATATAGGAATAGAAGAAAGGTATAGGAGATATAGGAGAGCAATAGGACAGGGGATGGAAGGCACTCTAGTGCACTTGTACTCGCCCCTTACTGACCTCTTAGGAATCTGGATAGGTCAACCGTAGATAATCTAAGGGTAAAGTGTTGGAGGTTTGGGGAAGACACTATGGAGTCCGGTAATGAGTTCCACTCTTCGACAACTCGGTTACTGAAGTCATATTTTTTACAGTCAAGTTTGGAGCGGTTGGAGATAGAGGCAGTTGTTTGTTGCTTTCTGTCAAATGGCTCCATCTTTCTGAAGGCTAGAGCAGATGGTTGAAACTTTTTTTCCAGGATGTGGAACCTGCTAGTTAAAAGGATCTCTGGTCAAGAGGCAAAGCACCAGTGACAGAAAATTGGTTGGTGTTCTCTTATTCTGCAAGGAGTCCGCAAGGTGTTGGGCGGTCTACAAGTCAAAATAATAAATAATAATTTTTTTTGACATTTGTCTCTGATGTAACTCTATCAACTACTAGTTGAATTAGGACTTGGTGAACAGAGTGTAGAAGATGACCTGAGCCTTGTTGTGGTTAGCTCTGGCCCAGCTCCTGCCCCAAGGACTGTGGATGTGGGGGAGACATCCACATGCTGCAGGCCTGTTTTGCCCCCCGTGGAATCTGCTGATGAAGGCTCCTCTGACCAAGAAGACATGAGTGACAGGGGGGAGGAGAGTGTGGCAGACAGCTTAGAAGGAGATCAATTATCTAGCTCCTCCTTGGATTCAGAACAAGAGTTAATGATACAGCCACGCATGCGGAGAGTGATGCATAGGCAACAACAACTGAGAGATTATTATCAAAGAAAATGAGGCCACCTGTGGTTGGGTGGGGCTGTGGTAATTAGTGAGGCTGCTATAAAGAGCAGCATGTGGGTTTGGCCATTGTGGAGGATTATCTGATCGTTGTGTTTCGTGACTGCTTTACTGATTTTGACCTTTTGTGTGCTGATTTCCCCCCACTTTGAAACTAAACTAGAGCAAAGTGTGTTTCACTTTGTGAAAGAAGAAGGACTGTGAATTGCCTCACAGCTGCAAGCTAAGTATCACAGAACTGATAAGGGACTTGTACAAATTATCAGTTTGTTTGGAGACAAGTGCTCTTTGCTATACCAAAAGAGGGCTTGGTTTAAGTGAATTTTCATTATAAAGAACATTGTTTTGAATTTTCAAACGTGTGGGTGTCTGAAATTTGTACCTGCGAATTTGTGGGAGGAGTCTACCAGACAGCCCAACAGAACAAGCCTGAGGGAGGGGTCAAGCATGTCACCAGTTTAGAATATCTTCATGCCCATAAGAGATCCAAGTCCAGCCCTCTGTAAAAATTTTTGACCGTGAATGTGAATTTCGTTATCTACTACCAATCTACTACCCAGAGTGGGCCTTCTCCGGGTCCCGTCAACTAAGCAATGTCGGTTGGCGGGCCCCAGGGGAAGAGCCTTCTCTGTGGCGGCACCGGCCCTCTGGAACCAACTCCCCCCGGAGATTAGAACTGCCCCTACTCTTCCTGCCTTCCGTAAACTTCTTAAAACCCATGGGGGAATTGAAACATCTCCCCCTGGGCACGTTTAATTTATATATGGTATGCTTGTGTGTGTGTCTGTTAGTATATGGGGTTTTTTAAATCTTTAAAATTTTAAATTGTTTGATTACTTATGATTTGTTTCTACATGTTGTGAGCCGCCCCGAGTCTTCGGAGAGGGGCGGCATACAAATCCAAGTAATAAATAAAATAAATAAATAAATTTGCTTTGTCCATTAGTAGTTCAGATTCTTATATAAAGCTAGCATGGAATAAACCTGTACTCATTGGAACAGCCTTGTTCCTGGCTTCTTGTGTCTGAAACATAGTTTGAAAAATCCTGGTCTAGAGTTACCAAATTTAGGCTATATAAATATAAATGACTATTTTGTTTGTGCCTTTGAGGCAAGATTAACTCCTAGCTGGATTATATGCCTCTTTATTGGCAAGGATTTTCAGAAGTGGTTTGCTCTTGCCTGCTTTCTATGGCTTTTAATCAAACTGAGGTTTCATCCTATTTTTTTCTGGCCGGTGTTCCAGCTTCTTTTATGATGGCTGGACAGCTATCATGTCTTGATTGTTTGCTTTTAATTTTGAAAACTTGAAAAAGTAGGAAATATCTTTCTCAAGTCTCTGTTTCAGCAGTGATTTGTTTTGTATTATTTGGAGAGAGAAAAACCTGAAGTGAAGAACATGCCAAACAAAGCATTTTAGGGTAAGATTTTACCCAAGATATTTTAAATACCTATTAATGATTAGAGGTGGATTTGAGGTTTTTTTTTGGAGGATTAGTTTTTACTTTTCTTTTGCTTAGGTTTAAATAATGGGAATGAAGTAGCTGAGGTTCCTTTACAAAGTGCTTGTAGCCTGCCAGTCCTTTTTATTTACTGACCCATTGATTTCAGTTTTCTGACAAGTGGCTTAAAAGAAGTTGATTTTCCTGCCAAGCTTCACAAATAAAATTTCATCAGGAGGCCTGCGTCGCCAGGATCTGAGAATGGAATCCAATTTCCCTGGGTTAATGTCTTGGCTGATACCATTGTTCTCTAAGAAAACAAGGTCTATTGGTCTATTTAATTACCTGTCTATTCACAGCCTCTAATTCCAGTGAGATGTTTGTGTGTTATGATATTGCAGAATATACAACCATTCAGTCAACTGCCAGGCATACTGGATGTCTTTGTGACAAGGATTTTAACAGATGGACCTCCTGATTTCCCCCTTGTGTAGAACAGGAACCTGATCTTTAACTGCAGGAAGCAAAAGAAGTTCATTTGGGCTGAACATGAATGTTAACAAATATTGTAGCTATTGTTTCATGGCTTGGAGAGATAAAAATGCACACTATCTTCTTATCTATCTCCAAAAACAAGTTCTACCTTCTCAGGAGAAGCTGATTGAAAAAAGCACACACAGCAACTTACAAGACCATCCAGAGGCTGGTGCTAACAGATCAGAGTGTAAGCCTGCTGGGATGGAATAAATCTCAAATAAATCTTTTGTTGGGCATTTGTCTCATATTTTGGAGATAAAGGTTTATAAATGTGCGTGGATAATATGGGCTTTACAATTTGAATGGGATTTACTCTTCAGAAGAAATTCTGAAGCGGCCCTGGCCCTCTGGGATCAACTCCCTCAGGAGATCAGGATTACCCCCACCCTCCTTGCCTTTTGCAAACTCCTAAAAATCCACCTCTGCCACCAGGCATGGGGAAATGGACTCCCCTCGACCGTTCCATTTTATGTATGGTTTGTTTGGGTTGTATGATTGTTTTTAAATTAAGGGTTTTAACTGTTCTGTTTTTAATTATTGGATTTGTATTGTGCATTGTTGTTGTGAGCCGGTCTGAGTCTTCAGAGAGGGGCGGCATACAAGTCTAATAAATAATAATAATAATAATAATAATAATAATAATAATAATAATGTCTCCTGCTTGAGGTCCCTTCTAACTCTGTTAATCTGCCAAAGGCCTACAAACTTGAAATTTGCCACATATGTTCCTCTTGGCTTCTAGGTGCTCAGCCCTTTGATGCTAAGGAGTTCTACTCCCCCTACCCACCTGAAAAGAATTCTGTTCCAAAACACAAGCAGAGGAGAGGACAGGAGTTTCAGGTTCAGATTTACTTTCACAGTAGCAAACAGGGGATGTGATAGGGGGGGCTTATATGGGGCAAATCTGAGGGAGAGAAGGGGATATGAGAGGAGAGGCCTCTGTGCAGCAAGTCTGAGGGAGAGAAGGGGGTAGGAGGCTTCTCTGGGGTAAGCCTGAGGGAGAGAAGGGGGTAGGTAGAGGAGGCTTCTCTGGGGCAAGGTTGAGGGAGAGAAGGGGATAGAATGGGGAAAATACTGCGGAGCAAGGGTGAGGGTGAGGAGGGGACACGAGAGGCTGATTGTAACTACTCATTAATTTTCAAGCTGTAAGTGTTGATTTATCAAGCCCAATCACATGGTTCCCTAGTGGAGCACGGGTATTTAGCTAGTTACTAATATATCTTTTTTAAAAAGTGACAAATCCTTGCAAAATGTTCTCAAATGAAAGGAAGACTTGCTTAATGACTCCATTGTTGAAGAGGCCATTTTTATCATTCTTTTCCCTGTGGTTTATATCTTTGGCTTCTATGGTATTAATTAATTAATTAATTAATTAATTAGATTTGTATGCCACACCTTTCCGAAGGTACGTATGTATGTATGTATGTACTGTATGTATTTATTTATTTATTTGTTTGTTTATTTATTTAATTTATTTGTCATACAAATATAGTATTGTATTGTAGTATGTTTAACATAATGCAAGTATAAAGTAGAGATAGAAAAGATAAAAAAGACATTTATTTATTTATTACTTATTATTTAGATTTGTATGCCGCCCCTCTCCGCAGACTCGAACGGTGCACCTTTGTGCCTACAGGAATGGTAGGCACAAAGGTGCACTTATGCACACCCCTTACAGACCTCTTAGAAAAGGGGAGAAGTCTATTGTAGACATACTAAGGTTGAAGATTTTGGGACTAGGGGAAGAAACAACAGAGTCCGGTAGTGAATTCCAGGCGTTGACCACTCTATTGCTGAAATCATATTTTCTGCAGTCTAGTTTGAAGCAATTTACATTTAGTTTGTATCTATTGCATGCTCTTGTGTTGTTGTTGTTAAAGGTGAAGTAGTCGCTAACAGGGAGTACATTGTGATGTATGATTTTATGAACAACAGTTAAATCAGTTCAGAGGCGGCGTAGCTGTAAATTTTCTAAACATAGTAATTGAAGTCTGGAGGAGTAAGGTAATTTGTTGTGTGAGGAGGATTGGACGACTCTTCTTGTGAAGTATTTCTGGACTCCTTCAATTGTATTAATGTCTGTTATGCAGTGTGGATTCCATACAGGTGAGCTTTATTCAAGAATTGGTCTGACAAATGTTTTGTATGCTCCGGTTAGTAGATCAGTGC
Source organism: Erythrolamprus reginae (assembly GCF_031021105.1). Lineage (NCBI taxonomy): Eukaryota > Metazoa > Chordata > Lepidosauria > Squamata > Dipsadidae > Erythrolamprus > Erythrolamprus reginae. The sequence continues at coordinate 166,076,292 of NC_091950.1, read as the reverse complement.
TTCTAGAGAAGAAGCTGCATAGAATTAAGTTTGTGAATCTTAGTGCATTTTTGGCAATGCTGTTGTAGTGGGCTCTGGCACTTAGGTCATTAGAAATGAGTACTCCAAGATCTTTGACTGAGTGAGGTCTTCTGCAAGTTCAGTTTGTCCAAGTGTGTATTTAGTATTCAGATTCTTTTTACCAATGTGTAGGACAGAGCATTTGTTGGATGAGAAAAGCCAGTTGTTAGACCATTCAGCTACATGGTCAAGGTCCTTTTGAAGGGTAGAAGTATTATCAGAGGTATTAAATAGCATAACATCATCAGCAAAGAGAACACAATTGCTTGTAATATTGTCACAGAGATCGTTTATGTAGAGTTTAAAGAGAATAGGGCCTAGGACACTGCCTTGGGGAACACCACTGTTGACTGGAGCAGGATTAGATATGGCATTACCTATTTTGACCACCTGTTGTCTGTTGGACAGGAACACTGATATCCAATTGTGCAGTGGTCCTGAGATGCCATAAGATTTTAGTTTCATAAGAAGTTTGTCATGAACTACTGAATCAAAGGCTTTGCAAAAGTCTATGTAGATTGCATCAATTGATTTACACTGATCAATTTGGGTAGTCCATATGTTTTTGCAGTGTAAAAGTTGCAGGTGGCAGGATAATTTTTTTCTGAAACCGAATTGTCTGTTGGAAAGTAGGTCATTTGTTTCAAGGTGGAGTGTAATGGATTGGTTAATGATGGATTCCATGACTTTGCAAGTGACACAGGTGAAGGAGATTGGTCTATAATTTTCAACATTGCTAGGATCACCCTTTTTGAAAATAGGGATGACCATGGCTAGAGACCAGAGTTTAGGTAGGCAGCTAGTTGTAGAAGAAGTATATGTTGAGGGAGGGAGGGAGGGAGGGAGGGAGGGAGGACTATGTTCAATTTGCTGCTTAGATGTACAGAAACTGAGCAAAACATGAAAAGACTAAAATGATACTACAATGAATGTGGAATCTTTACTTTTGCGGCAAATTCTTGATAAAAAATGAAAGTAATAATTTGATTTTTGAAGGAATCTTACATAAATGTTATTTTTTGTTTTTTGAAACTTAAATGACATCATGGGTAGACTGCAACATTGTCAGGCACAAGCAACCGCAACCACATTGTGAATAGGCTCAAATAGATATTCTCTTGCTGCTCACTTATATTACAAGAATCTTGCCAGTCTGTCTGCCTTCCTTGGGAAATGGCAGATACAATACTCAGTGTTTGACTTCAAATGTTTCCTCCCCAGAATTAACTCTAAACTTGAAGGTTCTTTACTCCCTCCCCCCAAGGGATTCCCTCTCCGTCAACTACTATCCTACAAAATATGATGGGTGGTTTCTTGGTAGGTACACCTTGGCTAACTGCCACGAGAACATTTTACTTATGTTCAAAGCTCTACCCGTTACCAACAGGCTTCTGGTTCTAAACAATACAGTCCTGTATACTTCTGTGCTGAAGTACTTTTGGAACCATTTTCAACCACAAGTGAGCAATCCAGTATATTGCTCATGGGAAAAATTTGCAAGATTAATATAAAATAAGCAAGGAGACAATGTTTCTCTGTTATGGAATTGAATGTCTTTGAATATTCTTTGATCAAGTCTTTGAATATCAGACTTGCCTATACTGTGATGGCTTTCTAAAAAAATTAAAGATGAAATTGATCATGGATTTGTTAGTGGATGTAACGTTACTGTGTTATGGTGAATTGGTTCTGTGAACAATGATTGGTAATTAGGTTATGTAATGCTCATACTGGCTGGATTGTATTGTTACCTTTTTAACGTCATTACTGTAGATACCTTTGTTAAATGAGGAATAGAATAGAACAGAACAGAATAGAATAGTAACACTTTATTGACCAAGTTTGACTGGATACACAAGGAATTTGTCTTTGGTGCATATGCTCTCGGTGTACATAAAAAGACAAGAAACAGTAATCAAGAATCATTTTACTGATGGCATTATGCTCCTGCCAGGTTGGCTAAGATCTATCCTAATATAGATCCCATAAGCTGGAAATGTAAAAAAGATTTTGGAACTTACTATCACCTGTGGTGGCTATGCCCCCAGGCACGTAATTATTGGCTGAAAATTAAAGGATGGATAAAAGATATACTGCAATTCGATTTAGAATTAAAACCAGTGACCTATCTTCTAGGGCTTGTTAGAGGGCAAGACGTAAAATCAAAATACTACCTCATCATCCATATAATAACTGCAGTGAGATTATCCTATGAACAAATGTGGAAAGATAATAACCTCCCAACAGATAATATGATTATAAAGAAACTTATGGATTGCGCCGAAATGTCCAGGCTCACTTTTGAACTACAAAATAAACAAGAGAAAGACTTTTACACAATTTGGGAAAATCTTTATGAATGGCTTGAAACCAGAAGAAATAACTAATAAACAAGTAAATAATATATGGATATAATTGATAACTATAAATAACACAATAAAATGTAAACAATTGTTATATGAATTAGATTAAGCAACAAGGAGATATATAGAGTTTGCTTTTTGATTCATCAGGAATGCAAACAAAATGGAAATGATGTACAATGTAACCATTTCCCTTTCTTCTTCTATTTTCTTTTTATCCTATTTTCTTTACTCTCTTTTTTCTCTCTGTCAATCTTTCTTGTTTCTCTTTCTTCTCTTTTGCTAGGTTTTTCCTTCTTTTTCTCCTCCCTACCCTTTCTTTTCTTTCTCTTAATTACATGTTTGCAATAGTTGTTTATTATTCTTTTTGAATTGTATTGTTTTTCTATTTGTGAATAAAAACTTATTTAAAAAAAAGAATCATAAGGTATAACACTTGGTCATAGGGTACAAATAAACAATCAGGAAACAATAAATAAACAATAAATATTAGTATAAATTGTAAGGGTACAAACAACAAGTTACAATCCATAAGTGGGAGGAGACAGGTGATAGGAACTGATTACTATTACTGATAGTAATAGTAATGCAGCCTTAGTAATACTTTGACAGTGGTGAGGGTATTATTAGTTTAGCAGAGTGATGGTGTTCAGGAAAAAACTGTTCTTGTGGCTAGTTGTTTTGGTGAGCAGTGCTCTATAGTGTCATTTGAGAGTAGGAGTTGAAACAATTTATGTTCAAGATGGGAAGAGGTCACTAAATATTTTCACAACCCTCTTTTTTTCTGCAGTATACAGATCCTCAATGGAAGGCAGGTTGGCAGCAATTGTTTTTTTTGCAGTTCTGATTATCCTCTGAAGTCTGTGTCGGTCTTGTTGGGTTGCAGAACCAAACCAGACAGTTATAGAGGTGCAGATGACAGATGCAATAATTCCTCTGTAGAACTGTATCTATATATTTTGTATCTGTAGATCTGTACTATATATTGTGTATCTTGTATCAGGTTTAAATTATTGTTTTCAGTTACCATGAGTCCATATAGTGTTAGCAACTTGTACAATCAACCAACCAACCAACCAACCAACCAACCAACCAACCAACCAACCAACCAACCAACCAACCAACCAACCAACCAACCAATATCTTTGCCATTAGTCTTTGTCCATAGTATTTTAAACAGACATATTTGGAGAAGATTATTACATTGCTGTCGGCAAATCACATCCTTCCTGGTTTCCCCCATCCAGAAATTTATCTGAGCTGAACAGTTTGCTTTCCAGCAATTTTTCTTCAACAAAATCGTCTTTTGCAGGATCCAAGTGAGCTTCTGAAAAGATGTCTTCATTTTATCTGCTTTCTCCTCCTGTAGAGAAGTCTATCATTCCACTCAAGCACCCGGTCAGACTTTGAAATCGCTTCTACTCATAAAGGATATAATAACACAAGCATGAAGGACACTTTATGAAGTAACATAGTGAAGCCACAATCACTCAATGGAATTGTCAGAAAAACAGCCGGAGGGGGTAAAAAAAAAAAGCAAAATAATGAAGAAAAATGTCATCCAGAGAATGGATTGCAGAGTATCTCATGAGTGAGTCAGTTATCACTTCAATGGAATAAAAACCTTTATATAAATCAGTCCCTACATGCCTTGTAGATTTTTTTAAAAAGAAACAAACTGATGTTATATAAACTATTATCCTTTCAAATACTCAAGCACAAGGACCAAACACTGGCATATATTATACTTTTTTGTGTGAAAGGACAAGCAATTTGGCATTTAAGATCTTTAGCGACTCTTTGATGGATACATGCCTGGGATAAACATATATCCATCCTAAGATAAAATACAGAAAATAGTATAAGGGCAGACTAGATGGACCATGAGGTCTTTTTCTGCCATCAATTTTCTTCTATGTTTCTATGATACGACCTGGCCTGATAATGTATTATTTTAAATGAACATTGTAATAAGCATAAAACCAGAAAAAATAAACAAATACCCATAGTTTTAATTTGACAGCAATGCAGCACGGAGTGAAGAAAGAACAGTACAGCAGACTTTGTACAGCAAAGAGAAATTGTGCTGAAACAATACTGCAGGTGCCCTATTCCAACTGAAAAAAATAAAGACTTGACACAGGGCAGGTAGTCTGACTACTTGCCTTGTGACCACAAGTAAACCCAAAATTTCTGTTGCTAAGCAAGAACAAATGCTACACTGCTCCATTTTATGATCTTTCTTTCCTCGTTATTAAGTGAATCTCTGCAGTTGCTAAGTTAATAACAGTTGTTAAGTGAATCTGGCTTTCCCATTGACTTTGCCCAATCATTTCCAAATATGAGGGCTATGCAGATAAATACACTGCTCAAAAAAATAAAGGGAACACTCAACACATCCTAGATCTGAATGAATGAAATATTCCCATTGGATACTTTGTTCTGTACAAAGTTGAGTAAGCTGACATGTGAAATTGATTGTCAATCAGTGTTGCTTCTAGTGGAGAGTTTGATTTCACAGAAGTTTGATTTACCTGGAGTTATATTGTGTTGTTTAAGTGTTCCCTTTATTTTTTTTGAGCAGTATATGATGTTTTATTTTTTATTTTTTAAATAGTAAAACCAATCCTACACTCACATAGCAGGTAGCCAAAAAACTGCACAAAGCTTTTAATTAGATATGTTGTTTCATTGGCCTATTTTTTTTTTCTTCCCCATTAACAAATAGCTCTATTAAACTATTTCTCTTTTTACTGTACTCTTTTACTATCAGGCTGATCAAAGACTATAACAAAGATGTTTGACTTGATTTGAGTTCAAGAACTGAACTTGCTTTCCCTGAAATGAAGGGCCGGTTTTCTTTTTCTAGCTTTTGTTTGTTTCAACAGCCTTTTTATCTCTGTCTCTCTGCCTGTCTATTTCTGTCTCTGTCTGTCTGTCTGTCTGTCTGTCTGTCTGTCTGTCTGTCTGTCTGTTGTCTCTCTCTCTCTCTCTCTCTCTCTCACACACATATCCCTAACAACTGTGCTTTGGAAAATCTTGTTAATTTTTACATATCACTCAGGCTGTTTCCACAACAGTGTCACCCACATTGCCATCATTATAAATGTGATTGTTTGGTTTGTCAACTTCATCCTAGCTTTGTAACAGCCTGATGCCACTGGTACCCCAATCACTCTTTTTCTGCCTCTCCTCTGGCAATGCTGCTCTTCTTCCTTGCATTCATGTTACGTGCTGGGGAGAAGTACAGTATGTACAAAGCAGGATGCTGTAATAAGGAAAAACACAACCATTACATCTGTCCTGACAGCATTTGATCTTCGTCCCATTTCACCTTCATGCAGACATGCCTCTCTTCCCTTCCCACCGATATAAATCTGCCCACAGACTCGAGGCCATCTGCTTCCCTCTCATCTTTTTTATTTTTTATTTATTTTTAAAAGAATATAATTAATACCTTCTGTTTAGCCAAAAGATTTGAACATTCAGCAGGAAAGCAAAACTTGCTAAAAGTGATTAAAAACTGACAAAGAATCTTCAGACATTTTATTATATTTAGAAGAGAATAGAATCGGATTATTTATTGGCCAAGTGTGATTAGACACACAAGGAATTTGTCTTTGGGGCATATGTCTCAGTGTACATAAAAAGATAAGATACGTTCGTCAAGAATCATGAGATACAACACTTAATGATTGCCATAAGGTACAAATAAGCAATCAGGAAACAATCAATATTAATATAAATTGTAAGATACAAGCAACAAGATACATCATACAGTCTTAAGTAAGAGGAGATGGGTGATAGGAACAATGAGAAGACTAATAGAAACAGTAATGCATCAGTGAATAGTTTAACAGTAGTCAGGAAATTATTTGTTTAGCAGAGTGATGGCATTCTGGAAAAACTGTTCTTGTGTCTAGTTGCCTTGGTGTGCAGTGGTTTATAGCGTTGTTTTGAGGGTAGGAGTTGAAACATGTCTTGGATGCAAGAGGGCAGTAAATATTTTCACCACCCTCTTTTTGACTCGTTCAGTATACAGATCCTCAATGGAACGCAGGTTGACAGTAATTGTTTTTTCTGCAGTTCTGATTATCTTCTGAAGTCCGTGTCTGCCTTATTGGGTTGCAGAACCAAACCAGACAGTTATAGAGGTGCAGATCACAAATTCCTCTGTAGAACTGTATCAGAAGCTCCTTGGGCAATTTGAGCTTCCTGAGTTGGCACAGGAAGAACATTTCTTTCTTCCTTTCCTGATTCTACACATCTATATCTTCATCATTTTGCAAACTCACTGGTTCATTACTGGCTGTTTACTTATCCACTCAGAAACAAAAACAAATGCTCTCTGCTAGATAGGTGATAACAGAAGCTAAGATTAGAAATGAATTTAATCCCAAATGGGGAAGGCATGGCTATTGGACTGGCATCAAAAATGCCACCTTCATATGGCAGGATCCAATCTGGACTGATCATCGGGCTCCGGCATAAGTCCGAAAGCTTGGAAGACTAAACCTTTGGTCCCAAATTGGATCCTGTAATATTATCCTGGGACATGTATACTTGCCTTCATTCATGAGTCTTAATATTATTAGAAGACTCTCAGAGAGAGAACTTAATGAAGATATGTCATAGCAATTTACATGGCTCAGGACTTTGACAACTATTAGATAAAGAGCAATGGGAGCTGATAAAGTTGTAATTGACTAAGAGATGTTTAATCTGTTGAAGGCTTGTTAGGTGGAGAGTGGCCTGAAAAACCACAAAGTGGAGGAGAGCAATATTGTCCAGAACTTTAAGAAGAGGAAGTCTTCTAGGTTAAGTCTGTCCTTTATAGATGACTGCTTGGTGAGATTGAAGACAATGGCTTTATCTTCCAGTTATCAGACTCAGTAACAGGACGAAATTGTTGGCTAGTCTCTTTAGACAATTTCTTAATTCTAGTGATCTGTCGGGTTCTCTGGTAAACTTCTCCCCAAAATTCACAGATACAAATTTCAGACACACACACGTTTGAAAATTCAAAACAATGTTCTTTATAATGAAAACTCACTTAAACTAAGCCCTCTTTTGGTATAGCAAAGAGCACTGGATCCAAACAAACTGGTAATTTGTACAAGTCCCTTATCAGTTCTGTGATACTTAGCTTGCAGCTGTGAGGCAATTCACAGTCCTTCTTCTTTCACAAAGTGAAACACACTTTGCTTTGGGTTAGTTTCAAAATCAGCACACAAAAGGTCAAAGTCAGTAAAGCAGTCATGAAACACAACGATCAGATAATGCTCACACTGGCCGAACCCACAGGCTGCTATTTATAGCAGCCTCACTAATTACCACAGCCCCACCCAACCACAGGTGGCCTCATTTTCTTTGATAATAATATCTCAGTTGTTGTTGCCTATGCATCGCTCTCCGCATGCGTGGCTGTATCATTAACTCTTGTTCTGAATCCAAGGAGGAGCTAGATAATTGATCTCCTCCTGAGCTGTCTGCCACGCTCTCCTCCTCCCTGTCACTCATGTCTTCTTGGTCAGAGGAGCCTTCATCAGCAGATTCCACCGGGGGCAAAACAGGCCTGCAGCATGTGGATGTCTCCCCCACATCCACAGTCCTTGGGGCAGGAGCTGGGCCAGAGCTAACCACAACATTCTAGATAGTTGTGATTCAGGTATTTAGATATCTCTAGTTGTGGCCTGCCAGCAGCCCATGCAGCTGATAGCAGATCCCATTCAAAAGGAGACTGACTTGGTGGTATGCTAGTGACCTGTGCAGCTGGCACCTGAGGAGGCTGGTGAGGACTCGGTGCCAGCAGCAGAGGTTCAGCCAGGGCCTTTGGAACCTCCAGCACCTCAGAGCAGGGATGAGGAAAAAGAGGCTTCTCCTCTTCTTAATGCACAAGCATGCAGAGCTGCCAAAAGTCAGGATTGGTTACTCCAGAGGAGATCTCCTCAGGAGTTAGACTTGGGGCTAATTGGCCATGCCCAAAGTCTACTTTAGGGAATCTGGGGCAGTTGAATTTCTGCAGGAAACAATGTTTGAAATTCGTATGGTTCATCATGTCTGGAAAATCTCTGCTCTGCTTATCTGCTTCAGTTTGTTTATTGAAGACAACTCCTGGGCACTTTGCCAAATTTTGTGAGCTATCAAAGACTAATTTTTATTCTATGATTTAAGACTTTTTGAACTTATATCAACTGTTAATGACAACTAATTAACAGTTGAGCTTTTGCAAGAAAATACTGCCTTTAAGTTCATATGCGTGTGCTCTCTACTAAGACCGTTATCAGTAGTCAGTTATTGATTAAAATAAGTTGTGTGTTTTGCTATGTTCTTAGCTGGGGCAGAACATCTCTACACTAATCTAAAAGTCTGTCTTACAGACCAATACAGGTAGTCTTCACTTAATAACCATTTGTATAGCTATTCAAAGTTGCAATGGCACTGAAAAAGGACCAGAATATCTCTGAGACCGCCTTCTGTTGCACGAATCCCAGCGACCAGTTAGGTCCCACAGAGTTGGCCTTCTCCGGGTCCCGTCAACTAAACAATGTCATTTGGTGAGACCCAGGGGAAGAGCCTTCTCTGTGGTGGCCCCAACCCTTTGGAACCAACTCCCCCCAGATATCAGAGTTTCCCCCACCCTCCTTGCCTTTCGTAAGTTCCTTAAAACCCACCTTTGTCATCAGGTATGGGGGAATTGAGACTTTCCCTTCCCCCTAGGCTTATAAAATTTATGCATGGTATGTCAGTATGTATGATTGGTTTCTTAAATTGGGGTTTTTAAAATTAACTTAAATATTAGATTTGTTTACATTGTATTATTATTGCTGTTAGCCACCCCGAGTCTACGGAGAGGGGCGGCATACAAATCTGATTAATAAATAATAAAATAATAAATAACCATCACAGCATCCTCACAGTCATGTGATTATGATTCCCATTCCCATTGTGTTTGTGATGGTTGCAGCATCCCATGGAATTACACCATTTGTAATCAGTGTCTAGCAAGCAAAGTGAATGGAACAGCTAGCAGGAGGTTGCATGTCATAGTCACATTGTGCCTTGCTTTACAACTGTGAGTGATTTGCTTAATGACCAAAACAGGGATTGCTGCAACTACTGTCGCTCAACAGAGTGATCACATGTTTCACTTAACAACTGTTTTGCTTAGCGATGGAGTTTCCAGGACCAATAAGGACTATTGTACATCCTTAAAGAAGGTTTAAGCTACACAGTTAAGTAGAAGAAAAAAGCCCCTATAAGACATTTTAGATTTCAGGACAATGTTGCACTCCCTTCTCTGTCTGATGATAAACATGTTGAAGTTGACTTGGCTTCCTGTAAATCATTTTGCTAAATAACATTGATTAAAAAGGGGAAAAATTCTGAGTAACCCACAGGAAGGTCAGTTCCACTTTCCTAGTTATGGTTTTGTTCAGTGAATGACTAGGTCACTGGACAAAAGAAAAGAAGTGGATGGAAGAAATGACAGGGTTTTAAATACAGCTAAATATCCTGAGTTTCAATACAGGGCTGATTAGCTTCAAATGCAACACTAAACAGAGTTTATAAACCAGCGAGGCACCAAAGTCACAGTCAATTTGATTTTATAAATGCAGGGAGCAGGGAAGGCTCTTGTAACTCAGGCCTAAATGAGAGATTGGACATTAAACTAGAAATGCAGGGAATAGTTTTCTACTTATCCAATGGAAGATAACTAGATCATATTTTGACTATACTCTGAACCAGAAACTGGTCACCTGATCTAATTGTCCTCCTCCCAATGAGGATGTGAAATGGAAAAATTTTACACACTTTTTTTGCTATTGGTTTAACATCTCTCTGCCCAGGGGTAAAATGCTACCAGTTCGGCCCAGTTCAGGTGTACTGGTAGCAGCCGCCAGCATGAGGCTCCACCCACCCACCGGGGCATCACCATTTTCTTGTTTTTAACCCTCTGCATATGTGCAAAGCCTTCTGCACATGTGCAGAGTGTGAAAAAGCACACACGACGGTGGCACACAGGCAAAGCGCGCATTTCTGAACCAGTAGGGAAGGTATGTAGATTTCATCGCTGTCCCCACCCCAAAACTTGAAGAGAAGGATTTAGAGGTAGTGATTTCTGACAGTTTCAAAATGGGTGAACAGTGCGGTCAGGCAGTAGGGAAAGCAATGTTTGGCTGCATAGCTAGAGGTATAGAGCACTGGTGAGACCACATTTGGAATACTGTGTTCAGTTCTGGAGACCTCACCTACAAAAAGATATTGACAAAATTGAACGGGTCCAAAGGCGGGCTACAAGAATGGTGGAAGGTCTTAAGCATAAAACTTATCAGGAAAGACTTAATGAACTCAATCTGTATAGTCTGGAGGACAGAAGGGAAAGGGGGAACATCAAAATATTTAAATATGTTAAAACGTTAAATAAGGTTCAGGAGGGAAGTGTTTTTAATAGGAAAGTGAACACAAGAACAAGGGAGCACAATCAGGTTAGTTAGGGGAAAGATCAGAAGCAACCTGATAAAATATTATTTGACTGAAAAGTAGTAGATGCTTGGAACAAACTTCCAGCAGACGTGGTTGGTAAATCCACAGTAACTGAATTTAAACATGCCTGGGATAAACATATTTCCATCCCAAGATAAAATACAGGAAATAGTATAAGGGCAGACTAGATGGACCATGAGGTCTTTTTCTGCCGTCAATCTTCTATGTTTCTATGTTTCTAAAACCTTGTCTGCCATCCAACTTGGGAAATGAAAAAAGAAGACTGGTTAAATTCTGAACTAAAACTTTGATCACATTTGTTGTTGTTGCAGGTGTTAGCAAGTTGCAGTATTGGGGAAACAGACTGTAAATATATCCTTTCTATAGGACTTTGTTGTCCATCATTTCCCCCCCTCTAGGAATGTCTGAGAATGGCACATTCACACTGTTCTCAGCTTCCACAGTATATTTTTTAGCCTCGTGTTGATCCTTTAGTTTAGAAATTTAATCAACTCCTTTTTTCCTTGCGGCCAAACAGGCAATATCAATATATATATGTTAGCCAGCTCTTTGGCTGCAGGGAATTGATTTCCAAAGCTGCCTTCTGAAATTCGTCCATAAAGATATTGTTAAAAACTGGTAATAATGGCTATCCTTTAGCTGCTCCAAAATTCCATTCATCATAGCTCCATTTGATAATAAAGAATAATTATGGAATGTCAAAACTCCTGCAATAATGTTATCATGTCTCAGGCTTTAAGACATAAAAACATTGCTGGAAATTTCTTTTATAAAATGTTCTGGCTTTCCCAATGAAAAAAGTTCAAAGATGTTTCTCAGTGTATTGTGACAGTCTATATGTAAATGAGGCTTTTACTCCCAGCACCCAGGTTTTTCCAACTTGGTTTGGAGGCTAACACAGAAATGTAAGTATATGGTGCCCTTCCTTTGAATAGGAAGAAAATAATAATAATTACCATTTCTTTCGTTTGATATGTACATCTTAAAGGTTTCTAGGCGGGAATATTGTGATCTTAACTTTCACCGCCAGATGGCAGTAAATTTCCAGAATGAGTTTGAATTCACCTCTAAAAAGACTTGTGTTCACTATTTCCAAGCCCAGACGAAGCAGACCAGAAATAACAGACTAGAAAAAAGGGAATTATTTATGGCAGTCTTCATAACTGAACTGTTGTGATATTTCTGGTGAGGCAGCATCCCTGATTTATTCAATATCAATTAGGTGCAACAATTGAAGTAATATCTGATTGTCAAATTATATTCAGCAGCTTCCTTTGATGCAAGTATTTATTTTATTTTTATTTATTATTTTACTTTGTCACGCATGTATGAGAAAACAATTATAAATGTGAACATAATAAACATATAAGTATAAACAGGTAAAATATATGCATAAAAATGAGTATGAATAATGGAGAACAGTAGGATGGGGCGGTAGGCACACTGATGCACTTAAACACGCCCCCTTACAGACCTCTTAGGAATGGGGTGAGGTCTCAACCACCATCTTGACTCTCCTTTTCGTCTTATGCTGAACAGAAAGTCTAAATATTATGCTGTAATGTTAAAACCCCCCCCCCCCCATTTTGTTAGTCTCCAGTAGTCTCCACAGCAGGGTGGCAAGTTCATCCATTCTTAATTTTTTTTTGTTTTTTGGAACGAAATATAATTTCCCTGCCTATTATCCAACATCACTCTTGTTCCTTTCCTTCTGTGCTGGCATGATTCTCTGGGGCTTGCATAGATGTTTGCTATGGCCCTAGGATTCTGTATACTTTTTATTGCCTTCCAATCACACTTGATGATGGCTTGGCATCCAAATCCTGCTCAGTTAGCAGGCCAACCAAAGAGGATAAAGAGAAAAGAGAAACAACTGTATAAAAGCCCCTGCAAGTGTCAGAAGCACCCCACAGTGCATGTGTTCTAGCCTGGTTTCTTCAGGTCCTGAATTGCCTTATGGTTTATTCTTTTTTCCTGACTGCAATAAAATGCTTCTCTTGCTATTCATCCTGGAACATGGCTAGAAGTTTCAGTGATGGGAAATGGGAATATAAGATGCCTGTGATTTTAATTTTATGCTTCCTGTTGGCAGCCAGGGCTCTAAGAGTCCTTTCCGGAGCTGCAGAGGAATAGCCTTAATAGTGTTACACGTAGTATTCAACCAGTGATGTCAGCATATATTAAATACAGTGATGCAATTGAGCCTGACCTTCATCAGCACCTTCAAAATGCCAATGTACCTTTGAGGATGTAATCTCTTTCTCTCCTCTTTATTGCATTGTTAGTTTAGATACCTCTGTACAATTTGAGCCCCATTTTATATCCACATCTCTCTTTATGGCCTGAATTCATCACAAGCAAATCCGTATGAGTTGGAATCAATTCTCTAACACCATTGCTATTTTAGATAATATATGGTGCTAAAAATATGTTTAAAATATGTTTTAAAAACACCAGCCCAGTCCCCATATATTTCAGTTGTCCTTGCTTATAAATTCCAGTCCCTTTAAAATTGGTCTATACAGATAATTGACAATAGTTACATCTTTTCATTGTATAACTCATACTGAGGTTGCTCTTTAAGTCTTACTATTCATGTTGAAGGATTTACAGGATCCCAAATAAAAAGAAATCCCATGTTGGAAGGCCTATCTGGAGGGATTACAAAAAGATACAAATGCTACTTTACAAAACACACTGCTGTGCAAAAAAATAATGTTGACTTTTTTCCTCTCTCCTCCCAGAGCTTCTAAGTAGAATAATACTGAGTGAATATCAAGAAATCAGTGTTAGGAACAAAATTGGGAGCCAATGTAAAAAGAAAAAAACCCTGTGAAATGGGAATCTTTCTATCTATTTCTGCGTGTGTTCATATATTGTAATTTAAATTGGAAGCAGTCTCTTCTCATCTGAACATGGTTTGCATGTTGAAAAAAAGGAGCAATATGCCTTTAATATCCTACAAATGCAGCTGGACTGCGTTAAACCATCTGAATGACTTCGCCATGACTTCATTACTTCGTCTTGCTCTTAAAAAAGAGAAGCAATGCAGTGATCTCTGTCAGCCAAATATTTTTCTAATCCCCTATCAGATATGGGAGGCTCTTCGAAGATCATGAGTGCGATGCTAATAAAGTGCAGTCTCATCTTTCTTCCTTGAAAAAACATGTAAAAAACAACAAACCCAGATTGGGAGATACTTTGTCAACCTGCTTTTCATTTTATGGTCCGCATGAAGAGAATGCACCCTGCTTCATCTCATGGGTGTGGAAATGTTTGAAAACATTTGTAAATAGGCAGAGGTCATGGGTTAGGAATCACGTTCAGTTGTGGCTTTTGGACATGAGCCTACCACATGTTTTAGGACATTTATTACTATGGGGTTCAGGACCCAGACAGGCAGTGCAAATGCTGAAAGTGCATTCATTGCAAATACATGTGAAACAGAACTTTTGTGTTTGTGTCCAGCTGGAAAATAAGGAGCTAAAAGTGGACTAAGGCCATGTTGCAAAAGTGTAATCCAAGGAACAGAGGGTATCCAACCTTGGCAACTTGAAGTCCACCATGACTTAAGTCCCCAGAATTCCCCAGCCAGCATAGCTATCAATAAATTCTAAACTTATAGCATGACTGGCTGGGGAATTCTAGGAGTTGAAGTCCACAGGTCTTAAAGTTGGACATCCCTGATCTGCAACCTCCAAAAAAATCCAAACGTTATGGAGATAGTCAACGGATGGATGGAATAGTCCATTCAGTTTTGAACTTTAATATAACTTCTTATTTTGTTTCATTGCACCCACACTAGTGCCAAATTAAAGCTTTTAGTAGTATAAGCATATCAAAGGACAATGCTACTCCTTGTAAATATTAGAACAAGAAGCGATTTAGCAAAAGAACAAAAGACACATTTTAAAGAGTACATGTCAGGTCTTTATCTCCCTCATTCCATCTTCTTTGGGGGTTTCCACCCAATTTACATTGCACAAGTTGGATGAAACAGAGATGGTTGGTATACAGGTAAAATTTAAAAAATTAGAATATCATACAAACATTCATTTATTTCCTTTGATGCAAGTATATATTTTATTTTTATTTATATATTTTACTTTGTCAAGCAAAATAGTTCAAGTCGTGATTTGTTGTAATTGTGATGATTATAGGGTACCGCTTATGAAAACCCCAAATCCACCATCTCAGAAAATTAGAATATTACATGCAATCAATGAAACAAGGATTGTACATAGAACAATGCCATGCCACATTGAGGCGGTAATTGCTGCAAAAGGGTCCAAACCAAGTACTGAGTACATATGAATGCTTATACTTGGGGTGGGCTACTTCCTGGATGGGGGAAACGTAGTGGGGTAGCAAAAATGGAGCTCCACCCCAGAGCACCCAATTTTTACTTTAAAGATGTTGAAAGAAAATGCAGGGAGTCCTGCATAAGCCACTCCCAGTGTGGTAGTAAAATTTTTGCTAGCCCTTCACTGCTTATACTTTTCAGAGGTCCGATATTGTTCTATGTGCAATCCTTGTTTTATTGATCACATGTAATATTCTAATTTTCTGAGGTGGTGGATTTTGGGTTTTCATGAGCTGTAACCTATTATCATCATGATTATGACATTTATTTATTTATTTATTGGATTTGTATGCCGCCCCTCTCCGTAGACTCGGGGCGGCTAACAACAATGATAAAAAACAGCATGTAACAATCCAATTAATAAAACAACTAAAAACCCTTATTATAAAACCAGACATACACACAAACATACCATGCATAACTTGTAATGGCTTAGGGGGAAGGAATATCTTAGCTCCCCCATGTCTGGCGGCATAAGTGAGTCTTGAGTAGTTTATGAAAGACAGGGAGGGTGGGGGCAGTTCTAATCTCCGGGGGGAGTTGGTTCCAGAGGACCGGGGTCGCCATAGAGAAGGCTCTTCCCCTGGGGCCCGCCAGACATTGTGTCCTCAGAGAGGGGCGGCATATAAATCTAATCAATCAATCAATCAATCAATCAATCAATCAATCAATCAACAAACAAACAAACAAACAAATAACAGCTTGAACTACCTTAATTTGCATGTACTGAGTCTCTCTCATATATTAGTTTTAATATATAAAAGTACCCCTTTTAAGTTGCATTACTGAAATAAATGAACTTTTGCATGATATTCTAATTTTTTTTGTCTTTTACCTGTAGGTTCTTTCTCTACTCCTTCATCTAGGCATCTAGGCAAAGCCTTTTTGTAATTGAAAAATAATAAAAATACAAGATTTCAGGCTAGGATCCAGTAGCTGACTTAGTAGAGGACTGTGGACAAGATGTAGGCAATCTTGATGCATGATACAGATTTGAGCCCTCGAGAAACAACTGGCCTTACTCAGAAAATATCTGTTTAAGAAGATATTTATTTTATGAGAAATTTATTCCAGCAGAGAGAAACCTGGGTGCGTGTGTATTGGGATAAGTGAAAAAGGACTGGATTCCAAAAGTAAGTGTAACCCAAGGAGCAATAAATAAACTCATCTGAACTGTGGACTGAACTTCGTGGAAAAATAAGTTGTGAAAGGAATCGGGCAAGGCTTGGAGCATATCCAAAACTCTAATGCTGTTTAATGGCTTATTTAATGACATTATACATCTGCATGTGATTGATTCCCCCTGGAAAATCCTGAATCTGGAGAGGGTTCCTCTTCTCTTTCCACCAGTCAGAAGACTGGAAGACTCTAAGAAAAAGCTTCCTAGCTATTTAATAAAAAGTGTTTACATTGGAGTTTAGACAAAACTGTTAGTTTATGGTCTCGGTTGGTTACAATCATGCATCAGCCTTTTTTTTTTTTTTACATGGCCAGGAAAACGCTGGAGAAAAGTTGTCTATGGAGAGTCCCAGTCATCCAGGTAATAGTTGGTGCTTTTTCAAAAGGCAACTGGGCTGTTTTTTCCCTCCCGAGGAAGATGTTTTGCCTTCCATTCAGGTAGCTTCATCAGTTCTGACATTCTGAGACTACTCCTGGAGACATTCTCATATAAGACATTCTCATTTCCTAGAAATAGTTTTCAAAAATAAAGATGTTGCTTCACAAGAATACATAAATACATCATCCTATCAGCTATATTTGGACATTCTAACTGCTACAGAGCTGGGAGCTGGAGTTAAATCCAGCAGGTTCTGACAGGTTCCGGAGGACCGGTAGCAGAAATTCTGAATAGTTCGGAGAATCAATAGTGGAAATTTTGAGTAGTTCAGAGAAGTGGGAATGGAGATTTTTCAATATCCTTCCCCAGCCATGTCCACCAAGCCAGGCCCATTGATAACAACAATAACAACAACAACAACAACAAATACAACAACAACAACAACAACAACAACAACAACAATAATAATAATTTATTAGATTTGTATGCCACCCCTCTCCGAGGACTCGGAGTGGCTCACAACCATAATACAGCATGTACAAATCCAATGTCAAGTGGACCAGGTGGACCAGGTGTCCCCCACTTGACCACCTTCAATTTCAATGAAACTTTGCAAGAGCTGGAGTGGCGCAGCAGGTAGAGTGCTGTACTGCAGGCCACTGTAGATCTGTAGGTCAGCGGTTCAAATCTCATCACCGGCTCAAGGTTGACTCAGCCTTCCATCCTTCCGAGGTGGGAAAAAGGAGGATCCGGATTGTGGGGGCAATATGCTGGCTCTGTTAAAAAAGTGCTATTGCTAACAGGTGGTAAGCCGCCCTGAGTCTAAAGAGAAAGGTGGCATAAAAATTGAAATAAAAACATTTTTTTAAAAAACAAATAAATGAATAAATGAATAAATGAATAAACAAACAAACAAACAAACAAACAAACAAACAAATAAATAATGGTATAAAACTGAGGTATGCAAAATTTTAGGATATGGACCTAAACTGTTTCTTCTTCCACTAGGAATGTACCTGAAAAGGTTTTCATTTTACTCACAAAAAATTGAAGCCAGTTCCTAATGAAAAAGGTCAGTGCAGAATGCATGTGCAGTAGCTATGGATTTCTTGAGAAATGATGGCTTCTAAACAGTTTTTTAAAATGGAAAAACATGACTAGCTTATAACATGTAGGTAGAGTAATTTTGCTTTACTGTATAACAGTGGTGGTTAACCTTTCAAAACTGGAATGTGCGTGTGTGTCTAACTATGCATGCCAGAGCACCAGAACCCGGAAGAACTAGGCTGACTAGTGCACATGTACTCAGCATCCAACTGTTCTTCTAGGTTGCGTTACATGCTTGCTTGCCAGACAGTTAGTCCAGCGTGCATTCATGCAACAGAATCCGAAAGAGCAGCTGGCAACGGCAGGCGTGCCCACAGAGAGGACTCTGCATGCCACCTCTGGCATGTGTACCATAGGTTTGCCCTTGCGGCTATATAACAATCCCCCCTAGGCAGCTCTGGCTTGTAAGGACATGTTTTGGCTTATAGGAAAGCACCAACTTGCATTGATGCCTTCAGCAATGCCATTTCCCAGTTTCTTTCTGGAGAGGAGATTCCTCATTCATTCATTCATTCATTCATTCATTCATTCATTCATTCATTCATTCATTATTCATTTAGTCATTCATTTATTCATCCGTCTATTTCACTGACAAGTCATTCTTCTGCACTTGGATCCTCTTGAAAATACATTTCTGCTATAAGAAATATCTAAGACATATCCTGTAAATCAGTAAAGGTGGTACTTTATTTATATGTCATTTACAAAGCTTTGTAACAGCATTGGAATATTTATATTCAGGCATCCAGAATTTTCTAAATATGGGTTTCGTTGGTGAGAAAGAGAAAAGATGTGGTTGTGTAATATTGTTGGGCAGGTGAATACATCTTGGATGTATTTTTCCATTAATGAAATGCAGGTTTAGAGCTTTTATCCATCACAGATGTTCTAATGTGCCGAACAGGTTTAAATGAGTTTTTTCCCCTTCCTTAGCCCTGCTGTGGAAAGTTTCCAAATTCTGATTAGGAAGATAACTAAAGTAGCATGGCCTCAATTTTGCAGTGGCAGAAAGAAGTAGGAGGATGTAAGTAGGGGGGGGAATAGTTAAAATGACTATGTTGGTGCCAAACGCTGATGACTTTTGTGAGCAATTATGAAGGATTCAGACAGGAGGTGAGGGAGGAAACATTTTCCCCTCCACTTTTTTCTCATTTACTGCAGAAGCACACTTCAGCAGCAGCAAATCAGTTCCTAATGCTTTAAGATAGAATAGAAACCTATTTCCAGGTTTAAAAGAAGAGACGGGTAAAAAGAACAGTTAGACTTTTCAGCTGCATCTATAACACGCAGGAGAATTTGAAGTCTGAATAAATGGCCTTCCCAAGCAGCTTGAAAGGCAAATGGTTTGTTGTCTCTTTAGATTTGTGATGCGAGAATCTCTCCAATTCAATTATTTCTCTGTTCAAAGGAGAAATGTGAAGGGTCACGTCACTCTCAAGTCACTGCTGGCTTTGCTTCCTCACCCTCTAAAAGAGGTTCAAACTGATTCACAGTAACTCCGCCACTGCAGAGCTGAAAATGTGCAGAATCTTTCGCAAAGCAGGCATTCCAGATGACTAATTAAAAAAAAGTTTCGCCAGGGTCTGTGTCTATTCTCAGCTTTGTTTTATTTGGTAATTAAAACATCAGAGTGGCTGCCATCTCAAGAAGCCAGAAACCCTCCAGGCGCAGTGCCTCCCAAGTGCCATTCCTCTGCGCATTTTTATAAAGGCAAGATTGAAATGACAGCATGATGCCACATCAACTGGACCTTTCTGGAAAGGTGGAAACGTTCACTTACAGCCAGGAGTGCCTGCCAATAGAAAATGGCCTGCTTTTTAGAACATCGGTATTTTTAACTTGAAAACCAGATTTGCTTGCTTCCTGTTGAACTGCAGTTGAGCTGGAATTAAGCCAGCTGAGCTGCTGAGCAGAGATAACATCATGTACTGGGCACCGAGATGACCTGAGAGGGGTGCAAAGGCAAGCTGTTGGGGTGCCCTCAATCTGTCAAAAAGCAACATCGGATCATAAAGCCTTGTCTTTAAATCTCTTATTGCCCTTTCAGCATGGCAAGCAACCGGTCTGCTTTAGATAGTTTGGACTACCACCGCCAACATCCCTGATCATTAGCCACACTGGCCTGGATGTGAGGAGCATCTGGAGAACATCAGATTGCCTGCTTCAGTGCTAAAGTTTTTTAATTAGTTCAGGGAAATGTAACTGTATAAACATGTTCGTGTCTGAAGTTTTTTAAGAAAAGAAAAGTATACACAACAATAATTTAGGATTGGCAATTACTCCCAAGCAATCTCTTTCATAAATAATGCAGTTACGCAGGATAATATCTATTTATTAAATTTATATAACACCAGTGGCGGTCCACCATTCCCGCCGTGCCGTCCCTGCTGTGCCGCCCCCATTGCACCGGCCCCTGGTGCCACTGCAAGTGGCAGCTCTGTCTGCTTGCCCCTCCACCATGCTGCGGCCCTGACCTTGCGCTCGATCTCCTGCAAGTTGATGGGCCATGGTGCGGGGACCAGGCAGGGCGGCCCTGAGCTCCAGCCGCACGGCCTGCTCTGTGCTCTCCCTCATGTGCTGAGAGATGCCTGCAGTGCAGGAGAGCAGGGAATAGGCCACACAGCTAGAGCGTAGGCAGGCCGCTGTTGCTGCTGGGCCCAGCTGCCGCTCTAGGCACCACAGTGTGATTTGGCTGCTGTGCATGTGCAGCAGCCAAAATCTCATGCAGATGACCTTGCGGCAGTGAGATTTGGGCAAAAATTGCTGATTTCTTTGCTTCCGCGCATGCGGAGAAGAAAAAAACAGTATTTTTTTACTGAAATCATGCCTGGCGGCAATGGAATGAGGCTACATGCTCCATTTCTACCACCGGAATGGCGTTCCTGCCATTTCAGTTTGTGTCCCATCCCTGTATACCACCCATCTCATTGTCAAGTGACTTTAGGTGGCTTACAACCAGTGATGGGCTACCAAAAGTTTTACTACCACACAGTGAGCATGGCTTATGCATTTTGTTTCAATATCTTTCAGTGCAAATTGGGTGCTCTGCGGTGGAGCTCCAAATTTTGCTACCGGAACTGCGTTCCTGACCGTTCCTGTAGGAGCCCATTGCTTCTTACAATGATACTATTTATATACCTCTTCACAGAGCTTTACAGCCCTCTCTAAGCAGATTACAGAGTCAACCAATTATTGTCCCCAACAATCTAGATCCCCCTTTTACTGACCTCGACAGAATGGAAGGGTGAGTCAACCTCGAGCGCCATCAGAATCGTATTTCTGGCTGGGGCCAGAGTTAGCCTATAATACAGGTAGATTGACTTACGACAGTTTGCTTGCTTAGTCACTGTTTGAAGTAACAACAGCACTGAAAAAAGTGACTTATGACCATTTTTGCATTTCAATGCGATATTTGAAAAGTGACTCACATTAATAATGTTTCCTGGTTGCATATGATCCCCTTTTGCAACCATCAGATGAGCAAGATCACCGGCAAAGCCAGATTCACTTAACAACTGTGTTACTAATTTAAGAACTGCAGTGATTCACTTAACAACTGTGACAAGAAAGATCATAAAATGGGGCAAAATTCATTGAACAAATATCTCATAGCCCGAGCCTGTAAATATGAAGTAAGGAAAGCTAAGGTTCACAATGAACAAAGGATTGCGACAAAAGTAGAAAGTAAAAATATACTTCTTCCAACATATTAAAAACAACAAAAAAGTCAAAGAAACAATTGGTCCATTGCAGGGAGAAAGTGGCAAGAAAGTGACAAGCAACAGGAAGAAAGAAGAGCTACTTAACATGTTTTTTGCATCTGTCTTTACATAAAGGGGAAAAAACAGACCAACCTAAATGAATGAATGAATGAATGAATGAATGAATAAATAAATAAACACACACATAAATATATAAACAAACAAACAAATATTAGGAATACAAGTTAAAATAGGGAAGAAGAAGGTAAGTGAACACCTGTTTATCCTAGAAAAATTCAAACCACCAGGACCAGATGGATTACACCCCAAGGTTCTGAAGCAATTGGCCGATGAGATACTATATCTTTCAAAGATCCTGGAATACCAGGAAACTGCCAGAGGACTGGAAAAGACCTGATGTAGTTTCCATCTTCAAAAAAGGGGAAAAAAATCAGATCCAGGGAACTACAGACCTATCAGCCTGATCTCAATACCAGGGAAGATTCTGGAAAAGATAATCAAGCAACGAATCAATGAACACCTAGAAGCAAACAAATAACCAAAAGCCAACATGAGTTTGTCAAAAACAGATCATGCCAGACTAATCTTATACCATTTTTTGACAAAGTAACAAAATTAGTGGACCAGGGGAATGCTGTTGATATGGCTTACTTGGACTTCAGTAAGGCTTTTGAAATAGTAGACCATAACCTACTACTAAATAAAGTAAAAAAATGTGGGGTGGACAACACCACCACCAGATGGATTCAAAACTGGCTAACCAACCGCACTCAACATGTAATGCTCAATGGAACTGCATCTACATGGAGGGATGTATGCAGTGGAGTACCCCAAGGCTCTGTTTTAGGCTCAGTACTCTTCAATGTCTTCATCAATGACTTGGACGAGGGGATAGATGGGGAACTCATCAAATTTGTAGATGACACCATACTGGCAAGAAGAGCCAACACTCCAAAATATAGGATCAAGATAAAGAAGGCAAACTTGGTATTGGGTGCTATCAAACAAAGTGAAATTTAATGGTGAAAAAAATAAGGTTCTACATTTAGGCAAGAAAAACAAAATGCACAGGTACAGTATATGTGTGAACTGGGTGAGAAGAATTCTTTTTATATCAATCTTAACCCCAAAAGTTATCCAGGGGAAAAGAGGTTCACAACTATTTTTAATAGCAGTGACCTAGTACCTCTGAAATGCTGGAATTACCCATTTAAAAATCAATGCCATTTTAAGAGGTGAAAGAATGCTTAAAGGAAGCTTTAAAATATAGAAAATCTGGAAATAACTGAACAACTTGAAAGGTGATATTTGGGAGAAACTGTCTTATTTATTTGTATTCTTAAACTCCCTGGATCTGACAGAAGATCAGCTGTTTTTAACATACTGTTTAATGCTGGAATCCAGAAGGAATGACATCTACTGGAAGAAAAAGAGCTCTACAGCATAAACTTGGGGGACTGGGAGACATAAGCATGAGAATTATTAAGTTTTACTAATAATTGGCTCTGTGGGAATGTTTAAATATTGAGTTGTTGGAATCATAGAGGTATTCTATGATTTATACATATACACTTATACATAGAAGTATAAGGGCATGCATAAGCGCACCATTGTGCCTACTGCTCCTGTCCTACTGTTCTATTGTGTTCTATCATTACTTTTTATTGAATGTTCTATTTATACAAATTACCATCCTATAATTGTTTGACATAAATAAATAAATAAAATAAAATAAAATACTGAGTAATTTTTACTGAATTGCAATAAATGGATTACCAGGGCATAATGGATATGAATAAATAATTAAAAATACACATGAAACTATAAACAAGGAGACAAGGGGAATGTCTAAAGATGAAAAAGTGAGAGTAGAAGGCCCACAACAATTGGGGGAAGAAGATGAACAAATAAAGGGTGTGCATAAGTGCCCCAGTGTGCCTTCCGTCCCGTGTCCTATTGTTTCTCTGTTACTAGTATCATGTATATAAACATTGTTATATCTTTGTATACTACCAATACGTACTTGATAAAACAAACAAACAAACAAACAAACAAACAAACAAACAAACAAACAAACAAACAACCAAACAAGGAAATAAATGGAAAATTAGAAGAAGCAGTGGAAGAGAAATATAATGGAGATAAAGGACTGATAAGTAGGAATCAAGCAAATAATATTTTAAAAGTATATAATATAATAGACACCAAAAAAAGAGGAAAATTTCTCCCCCCCCCAAAAAAAAGTCCAGAGGAAAAAAACAAAACCTCTTCAAAAAAAAGAAAAGAAAAGAAAAAAGAATGAACTATGGATGGGGTTTCAAAAGATAAAGGGTAACTTGAAAGGAATATTTAGTGGGCATAAAATACTATAAAGAGGTATAAGTTTCCAAGAGAGAGAAAGAAAAAGTTAACAGATGATGGGACTCCAAAAATACTAAGAGTTGGATAGCAATAAAATGCAATAGTAAAATGGAAAAGTAGACAATATAAATAGGGAAAATAGTAGTGTACAGTGATCCCTCGATTATCGCGAGGGTTCCGTTCCAAGACCCCTCGCGATAATCGATTTTTCGCGATATAGTGGTGCGGAAGTAAAAACACCATCTGCGCATGCGCGCCCTTTTTTTCCATGGCGGCGCATGCGCAGATGGTGTTTTTACTTCCGCACCTGGGAAGACCCAGGGAAGGTTCCTTCCGCCGCCCAGCAGCTGATCTGCTCGGCAGCACCGCAGCAGCGAGGAGCCGAAGATCCGGGTTTCCCCGCCGCCCACGCAAAGGGGAAACCCGGATCTTCGGCTCCTCACTGCTGCGGCACTGCCGAGCAGATCAGCTGCTGGGTGGCTGAAGGAACCTTCCCTGGGTCTTCCCCGCCGCCCACGCACCGCTCGAGAGCAAGAGGGGGAGAGATAGAGAAAGAGAGAGAAGGAAAGAAAGAGATGAGAGAGGGAGGAAGAGAGTGTGAGAGAGGAAGAAGCAAGATAGAGAAAGAGAGAGAGAAAGAAAGATGAGAAAGGAAGAAAGTGACGTCATCGGGTGGGAAAATATTTTTAATTAATATTTTTTGAAAAATCGCGATATAGCGTTTCGCGAAGATCGAGATCGCGAAAATCGAGGGATCACTGTATACATTAACAGATAAGAAGAATTTACTAAAAATAGGATAAGGTTAGAAGGTGGAAGTTTAGGATTAGGGAATTTAATTGTATTATTAATATTAATAGTTGTTAAAATATATTGTGAGTTTTAATCTTTAAGGATTATAAATTGTGGGGAGTTGGAGATATAATCCCAGGATTGATTGAATACTGTTAATATTTGGATTGATTAGTAGATTTGGGGATATTGAAAGCATGATGGTAAAATGAGTAATTGCTGGAGAGACGGAGTAACGACACGGACACAAGAGCTGGATTTAAACTGGGTCATTTTTATTAACATAAATTTGCATAATTTATTCATTAAATTTGCATATATTAAAATAATCAACTATGACCCGGCAATGGACCTGCAGGGTCAAACAAATATTTCCGGGGTGGAAATGACGTTAGGACAAAAAACTTCCTGGGCAACTCATGGGCGTATCTCGATGCAAGTCCAGGTGAGGGACCACTCCATCACCTGCGACCCTGCCATGCTAACCCTGCCGGCTAACCCCAATCCGGCTAACCCCAATCCGGGAATTAAAGGTGCAGGACCCAAAGACAGGTTTCCCCCCAGCTGCTCAGGCAGTCGCTCCCTCCATGAGCTTGCAGAGAACCTGTCAATCATCCCCAAAGATGCCCAAGGGAGAACGCGCGGTTGCTAAACCACCCCCCAGTTTTCCGCCCCTAACCTGCCACGGAGCGGGGTCAGATCTCTATCTTGGCCCCCCGACTCCCCCCTCTAGCTGCGCCAGCTCACGCAGAGACCGCTGCAGGTCCTGTAAGAAAATGGCGTTCCCCTGTTCTGACAGGTGAACGCCATTGGCCCGGTAAAGCCATGGCCGGTCTATGGTGATGAGGGGATGGGCCACTACAACCCCACCTAGTTCCCTAACTGTTTTGCCCAGGGCCCTATTCACTCTACGTCTCGCCTGGTGAATGGCCCTAAGGGAAGTGGCGTCCCTCCACACGATCCTAGGTAGGATCTCCGACCACACCACTTGCGTGGTGGGCCACACTTCACGAAGCCTTCGCAGGTCTTCGCGTGCCTGGATGATCAGCGCCAGGCCTCCCAGCATGCACAGGTCATTGCCACCTAGGTGCAATATCAGCCACCTGGGTGCGGCCACGGGACGCTGCACACCCAAACCCACCTGGGCACGACCCCAAGGAGCCGCCCCCACCATACTGCCGGGGGCAGCCACAGAATGCTGACCGCCCAGCAACGCCGGTAGGAGACCCTCCCACCGCATACCTCTCTGGCCCATCCAGGCAACCTTGACCCACCGCCCTAAGGACAACTGGGTCCCGATGGTGCTCCTGGCTGCTGAGCGGCCGGCCCAAAATATCATGCTGTGGCCACACAGCAGCGCCGTCGGTTTCGCGTTAGCCTGGGGACCTGCAAGAGGACACACACAGAGAGGTTACCTAGCCTAAGCCCTGCCTAGGATCCTCAGCGGGCCTAACATAACCCAAATATGCCGCTGACCGCCAGCGGCCGATCTCCCGAATCCGATGGGCCGGGAAACCAGAAAGTGCCGCGCTAGTGGCGGCACCGATACGGAACGAATGCGTTCCATAACCGGCGGGATCCATGCCTACCCGGGCCATTGCCCTGGACACTAACACCCAAAATTGGTAACGGGTCAGAGGGGTACTGTCCCAATGCTTAAACAGGTACCCTTGCCCCGACCCCCGCAAGCTACAATAAAGCTGTAGGGCGGCCACCGGACACACCGACTGGTCGGCGGCCACACTAAGCTGGATGCTAACCCCTCTGTGTAGCTGATCCGTCTTAGACTGCCTTACTACAAGGGATACCCCCCCTTGTCTAAAGGCCAGATCAGCATACTGGAAAGCCTGGAGCGAAGTGTCAGCCTGAGACGAAGCCATGGCCTCGCTGACCCTGAGGGCCCCAAAAAACATGACACAAGTCGCTGCCCTAAAAAGACGGGCCTCGTACAATGAGGCACACAGACTGTCAAAAACCCCGTTAATCAAAGACAGCTGCTCCACCGTCAGAGCCCGACGAGTGTCACCAGGGCCCCCCGCTTGCTCCCTCAGCCAGCCTTCCAGCATCTTCCGGATGCGGAAGTCACCCGAAAAATCCGCAAACCCCCTGCCTTGGACAGAAAGGCGAGGCCGGCTAACCTGGACTGGATCATCCTAACTGACAGGCCACGCTGCCTAAGCTAGATGCAAAACTCGGCCAGGTGCTCTACAGGGACAGGCCAACTAAGCTGGTAACCCCTGCCCTGCCTGAAATCCCCAAACTCCTTACCTGCACGCTGGTATGCCCTGAGGGTGCCGGGCGCTACAGACAAGGAGATTGCCCTGGATGCCTCGTCTCTCCACCACTCTGGATCCCCCCCAGACTCCAGAGGTGGCCGGGGAATGCCTCTGGCAACTCTCGGGCCCACGGGGCCAGGGTCCGAAACCTGGACAATTGACCACGGGACAAGGCATCAGCGACCCCGTTATCCAACCCGGGGACATGCCTAGCCAAAAACAACGCGTTTAGGGACAAGGACCTGTGCACAAAATGGCGGACAAGCCGCATGACCCTGTCGCTCTTAGAGGACAGGGCATTCACCACATGGACAACTGCTAGGTTGTCACACCAAAAGTGCACGGTCTTGTCCCTAAACTGCTCCCCCCAAAGCTCTAAGGCCACTATTAAGGGGAAGAGCTCTAAGAACGTAAGGTCCTTAACCAACGAAGAGGCACTCCATTCCGGAGGCCATGCCGACCAGCACCACTGGTCACCTAACACTACCCCGAAACCACAAGTCCCCGCGGCATCAGAGCAGAGCTGCAACTCAGCTTCCAAAAGAAGCTCGTGCCTCCAGAAAGACAAACCATTAAACCTGACCAAGAAATCCCACCACACCCCGAGGTCAGCCCTGACCCCAGCGCAGAGGCGGGTACGATGATGGGGCAAACGGAGCCCCTTCATCGCGTCATATAACCTTCTGGAAAAAGCCCTACCAGGAACAACCACCCGACAGGCAAAATTAAGAATCCCTGCCAATTCCTGAAGCTGCCGTAGGGTAACCTTCCGGCAGCCCAGCACCTCATCGAGCTTTCTTCTGATCTTGAGCAACTTTTCTAGGGGCAATCTAGAAGATTGCTCCTCCGAGTCCAATTCAATACCCAGAAAGGTAATCCTGGTGGCGGGGCCTTCAGTCTTCTCAGAGGCTAAAGGCACCCCTAACTGAGCACAAAGGGCTTCGAAGTCCCGCATTAGAGCGAAACATTGCTCCGAATGCGCAGGCCCCGCCAACAAGAAATCATCAAGGTAGTGAACGACCGTACCCAGACCACTGTGCCTCCTGAGCGCCCATTCCAAAAAGGTGCTAAAACTCTCAAAAAGAGAGCACAAGACAGAGCAACCCATAGGCAAGGCTCTGTCCACGTAATAACCACCCTCGAAATGGAAGCCCAACAGCTCAAAGTCATCTGGGTGTATGGGGAGGAGCCGGAATGCCGACTTAATGTCGCATTTACCCATAAGGGCTCCAACCCCACACTTCCTAACCATAGTCACGGCTGCATCAAAGGATGCATACCGGACTGAACAAAGCTCGTCAGGAATGAAGTCATTCACTGACTCCCCTTTTGGAAAAGACAAATGGTGAATCAACCTAAATTCACCACTCGCCTTTTTGGGGACCACACCTAAGGGAGACACACGAAGATTCGGGAAGGGCGGCTCCGGGAAGGGCCCGAGGACCCTGCCCTCGGCCACCTCCTTCCGAATCTTTTCCCTAACAATGTCTTCATGACCAACAACCGACCTAAGGTTGTCAGACATGAAGGCCCTCCTAACACCCATATAAGGGATCCTAAATCCCTTCGAGAATCCTAGCAAGAGAGTGGTCGCTCTCGAGCGAGGGTGGTAGTCACCCAACCAACCCTCAAGCACTTGTAAATTGATTGGACTGGGCCCCTTTACCCCCAACAGGCGGGGGAGGCTTTGGGGGACCCCCGCCCTTCTTTTCCGCCCCCTTCTTGGGGCGGAGACACACGGCTGAGGAATGGTTCCCCCCACAATTCCCGCATGCATGCCGAAAGCTGCAAAAGGAACGAAAACACGCCCCTTTTGCGGCGAACTCGTGGCACGCCGGGGAGGCCCCCTTTCCTGCTCCCCCCGCCGCGGCCTTGGGCGGCGCGGGAGTCACGGGCTCCTCTTCCATAAAATGACCGCTGTCGGTCCTATCACATCCTTCCTTACTGGACATATGAGTGGCCTGGAACCAAAGGTCCGGGACCACCATATCCCAGGGCAAGTAGGGGTCATGGGCGATACGCATCCTAAACCCCTTATCGTAGTGCCTCCAGATCGTACCTGCGTACTCAAAGTGGGCTCTCGCTATTAAATCTATGTATTTCAGCAAGGCAGCAGCCCTACCCGGCTGCCTCTGAATCACTACCGAAGTGAAAGTCAAAAAAGCGTACAGCCATGAGCTGAAACACTTTGTGACCTTCGTTTTCTTCACCTTTTCCCCCGGCACGACATCTTTGTCCTGCTTGGGGATCTCCCTATTTAAAAGGGAGAAAAGGTCCACATATTCCCCCCGCCAAATCGCCTCCTTCACCGACGGGTGGAGATGATAGCCCAATGGTGTAGCGGACAACCCACAAGGGATAGCCCCAGGCTTGATGCTGGCGAACGGGTCCCACACCATGGCGGCCCCCGTCCCCAGCACTCCAAGCCCCGGTGGGTACACCAAAGGGGGCGGTGGCATAATGGCCGGCGGAGGAGGGATCCAACCCCCCGCCCCTGCCCCAGGTGGGAAAGATACCCCTGATGCTACTACCGGCGGGGCTGGCGGGGCCCAAACCTGCCCACATGTGCCCGCAGTGGCCCCCAGAAAGCTGTTGCCATTCCCCAATGCAGGCGGGATAAACCCTGGACCCTGCACTGGGAGGAGCGGTGTAGTGCCTGAGTGTGGTGCAACCTCACCTGCCCCATAAGGGGTGGAAGCCATCCACGGGGGGGCCATCCTAGTTGGGCCCTGGAATGATGACCACTGCCCCGACTGGGCCATCTGCCCGGTCTGGGCCGTCTGCCCGGTCTGGGCCCTCCGCCCGGTATGGGCCAGCTGTGCGGTGTGGGCCATCTGTCCATCCTGGGCTGGTTCCTCTTCAGGGTCGCTGCCCCATGCCGCGGATGCAGTCATGGGAAGCCCCTCCGGGCCTGCTCCTGACCGCCACCGCTCCAGCTCATCGAGCCTCTCCAAGACCCTGGCCCAGGAGAGAGAAGGAGAAACCTCGGGGTGAGGAGGCGCAGGTACGAACCCCACCACCCTTTCAGATGGGTCCACCCCCAAGGGCCCCTTTGCGCCAGCACGAGCCCGGGCAGAAGGCCGGGCAACCCTCCTAGGCCGCACCACCGGTTGGGCCGGGGGTGCCCGAGCCTGCTTCTTTTTAGGGGCCATGGGCCTACTTCAATTTATTCTACTTTCTTTCCAGAACAATAATAAAAAAGGGAGGGGGGAACAACCCCCAAGGAGCCTGCACCCACGAGGCAAGACCTACCCTATGCAGCAGGCCTCACCAATGCAAACCCTAGGAGGTCAACCTCCTCCCTCCCCAGCGGTCGCAGCAAGGCCTCGCTGCACACCGCTGCCTTTTACCCAAGGCCTCCCCCCCCAGGGACCCTGCGGGCCCAGGAGGCCACTGGAGGAAAGCACCCCCACACCCCCAACCCAGGGGAAACTGGGGCGCAAACCGGGGCGGAGCTCAGCTGCTGCTGGCTCCGCAATGAATCCACTTCGGCCGAGGCTGAAGAGGCCTTCTCGCCCACCACAGGCTGCACAAAATGGCGGCCGCCACACGAGGCTGCCCCAAAATGGCTGCCGCGAGCAGAACTGACAGACGTCTGCTCGTGGCTGCTGTCCGGGCGAAAAGGCTGAGCCTCGGGCCTGCCCGCCCTTAAATAGGGCAGGCAAGCCCCACCCGGACCAATCAGCAGCCGGGCCAATCAGGCCCGAAAAATCCCAAGCGAAGTCTCGTCTCGCGAGACTTCGCTCGGGATCCAAAATGGCGGCCGCCATGAGGGTCCGGTGTCTCCCGGTCCCTCCAGCAAAGTCTGCTGCCGGGTAAGTCCGGCGCCGTCATTCTTAAAATATGTCGAATTTGATTGTCATAAAAACAATATATTGAAATATTGAACAAGATAATAATGAAATATTTTAATTTAACAAAACATGTGTATTATTAGAAATATATAACTTGTCAAACGTAAATATGATGAATATTATTTTATTTGTATTAAAATGTAATTAGAAAGGAGATTTTTAAAAACATAACAGTGGCATAAATAAAAATTAGAAAGGGGATAAACAATGGAAGACTATAATTTAATATAAATTTGTGCATTAGAATTATATAAATTTGTTAAACACAACAAATATGATTATTAATATTCTATTGGTAGTAAAAGGAGTAACATTTAGAATTTGTAGATTGGTATAAAAATAACATACTGAAATATTGAATAATCAAAAAATGAAAGATTATAATTCAACAAAATACGTGTATGATTACTAAAATTTTATAAGATTGTTAACTGTATTAAATATGAAGAACATTGTTCTATTGGTACTAAAATACAAGACACTCTAGTACCACACTGTTCACAGAATATGTTTGTAAAAAAAATAAAAAACTTATTAGACAAAGGATTATGTATGAGCAAATGCTCACTGCAAAATGTACATGGTTTACACTATTTCTCACAGGCTACCTGTAGTTGAATCAAAACTAAGGTAAGATCAAAACTAAGTGATATTTTTCAGGCGAGATAAAAGTTATTTCCTCAGAGGATCATTTTTTGCAGCCTTAACCTTTCTGCTATTCCATAGTGTATTGTCTGTTGAAATGAAATAACTTATGTTAACATCCCCCCCACTTAATAGAGTAATTCTATGATATAATAAATGGGAGAAACCCATCTCCCTCACTCCCAGAATATGATCCCACCTAATGATTTCTGGCTTATGAAGTCTGGAAAAAAAAGGTTGTATTTGTCAAATCATTCACAAAGATGCAGATGAACTATGCAATGTGAATGGTTATAAATCTAACGGTAGCTCTGCTATGCACTACAAAATAAATGAGACCAGATGTAATGTTCCTCTCTTTTTCAATGAATAGATTTTTTTAAAAAAATGTTTCGGGCCAACATGTATGACTTCAAGCACTCATAAAACTCCCTAACCCAGCTCACAGATAGATTCCTGGTTGTACCTACTAATGGAATGCAACTCTAAACACAGCATGCAAAGCCAGCTTCGATTCTGTCTTGAGCTTATAAAAACTATGCACTCCTGGCTTATGGCATTTCATAAACATAGCCATTATGATTTATTTAAAAAAAAACCAAGTAAATGGTGGCATGCGCAGAAATGTTCCAGGCGGGTGAGAGAAGCCTCCTGCTGCCACTACCAGTTCTAAGAACTGGGAAGAACCGGAAGCAGCCTATCCCTGCTCTGGACCTGATCCCATTGAAAGACAGGGATTTAACCTAAAGAAGATTCCATCATTTATTCTGAGAGGGAAATTCGCACTGGGAGAAGAACCAACCATTTATTTTTTAAGGTATCAGTCAGGTGTGGGTTACTGCCCAGATGGGGGGGGGGCACAGTGGGGTAGTGAAAATGGAGCTCCACCCCAGAGCACCCAATTTGCACTGAAAGATGTTGAAAGAAAATGCAGGGCACCATGCATAAGCCATGCACACAGTGTGGTAGTAAAATTTTGGTAGCCCTTCACTGGTCACAGGGTAAGTCATGTGGGTTTCTTGTTTTTTCTTGTTTTTTAGAACTTGTTGTGCCTCCCAGAATAAATCCCAGACCATTCATATATGAAGCATGTATTCTGAGAACTATTAGAATAGAATAGAATAGAATATAGAATAGAATAGAATAGAATAGAATATAGAATAGAATAGAATAGAATTCTTTATTAGCCTAGTGGGATTGGACACACAAGGAATTTGTCTTGGTGCAGATGCTCTCAGTGTACCTAAAAGAAAATATACATTTGTCAAGAATCATGTGGTACAACATTTAATGATTGTCATAGGAGTCAAATAAGCAATGAAGAAACAATATTAATAAAAATCTTAGGATACAAGCAACAAGATACAGTCATACAGTCCTAAGTGGGAGAAAATGGATGATAGGAAAGATGAGAAAAAATAGTAGAAATAGAAGTGCAGACTTAGTAAAAAAAATTGATAGTGTTGAGGGAATGATTTGTTTAGTAGAGTGATGGTGTTCGGGAAAAAAACCTGTTCTTGTGTCTAGTTGTCTTGGTGTGCAGTGCTCTGAAGCAATGTTTTGAAGGTAGGAGTTGAAACAGTTTATGTGCAGGATGCGAGGGGTCAGTAAATATTTTCACAGCCCTCTTTTTGACTTGTGCAGTGTACAGGTCCTCAGTGGAAGGCAGATTGGCAGCAATTGTTTTTTCTGCAGTTCTGATTATCCTCTGAAGTCTGTGTCAGTCTTGTTGGGTTGCAGAACCAAACAAGTTATAGAGGTCCAGATGAGTTATAGAGGTGCAGATGACAGACTCAATGATTCCTCTGTATCAGCAGTTCCCTGGGCAGTTTGAGCTTCCCAAGTTGGCACAGAAAGAACATTCTTTCTTCTGCTTTTTTGATGATGTTTTTGATGTTAGGTGACCAATTTTAGGTCTTGAGATATGACAGAACCTAGAAATTTGAATGTCTCTATTAGGGAGGGATTGTCATCACCCTTTATGTCTCAACAAAATATTTGAACCGAATTGCCTCTTAGTCCTCTGGAATGCATCTCCCATTTTCTGGAATCCAGGAAACTACATTACTCAGTACATGTCATTAGTGTTATTTATTTCCTAGACCAGTGATGGCAAACCTTTTCTTCCTTGGGTGCCAAAAACATGCTCGGGTGCGCTATTGCACACACGTGAGTGCTCACATCCATAATTCAGTGCCTCCTGTGTGCATGACTCCCTCCATGCTGTCTCACCCTATGTATGTGTGTATGACCCCTCCCGTTCCCCTGCTCCCTTGTTTCCCAACTTCTGATAGGCCTAGTAGCCCTGTTTTTTGCCCTCCCCAGGCTCCAGAGGCTTTCTTGGAGCTTTGGGAGGGCAAAAACTCCTCCCCCCTCCAGAGGTCTTCTAAAGGTCGAAAATGCCCTTCCAGAGCCTCCGTGTGAGCTAAAAATCAGCTGACTGACTTGCACATGTGAGCTGTAGCTCAGCTTGGCTAATGGCTTGTATGCTGGCAGATATGACTCCATGTGCCTACTGTGGCATGCGTGCCATATATTCACCATCACTGTCCTAGACCTTTCATAGTTATATAAAATAACATAGGCAGCTGATGCTAATTTGGGTAGAGAATCCAATTGTGTTATTATTTTGCTGTCATCTACTGTTGGCTGATCTTAAACTAATTACAACAGTTCCTTCAGTGATTGATTGAAGTTACAACAGCACTGAAAAAAGTAATTTATGACCATTTTTCATACTTACAACCATTGCAACATCCCCCTGGTCACATGATTCACATTCAGATGCTTAGCAATTGACTCATATTTATGACACTCACAGTATCCTGGGGCCCTTGTGATGACCACTTGTGATCTTCTGACAGTAGGGAAGCCAGATTCACTTAACAACCATGTTACTAACTTAACAATTGTGGCAAGAAAGGTTGTAAAATGGGACAAAATTCACTTAACAACTGTCTTGCTTAGTGATAGAGATTTTGGGCTCACAAATGTGGTTATAAGTCGAAGACTACCTGTACAGAAGTGATTCCAAGTAGTGTACAGAGATTAAAAAGCCAACAATAAAAATAAAATAAAATATCCCATGTTGCTTGAGATAAATGATACATTCCAGGCTTTAACTCCCATCTATAACAGAGATTACTTAACCTTCTGACCAGAATGCCTGGGGAACTAGCTAAGTCTCCAGAGCCTTATGAAATGAGAGGAACTCCTCTCGTTAAGAATGTAACTGAATTAGCAAGCGTGTGGAAGTTTTTCTGACAATGGTGAGGTGAGAAGGACAACAAAGGAATTATGTTCTTTTTTGGCTTTGTCCTTTTCTTCTGTAGTTCCTCCCAAGTGTTACTCTTGGCACCTGTGATGGATATTACTCCACTCTCCATAACTGGAACAGATCCAGAACTCTGCTATCATTGAGGCATTTTACACTTTGATAGATTGATCTAAAGTAAGGGTTCAGGAGAGCAAGCTGGCAACTGCAAACCTGCAAGCATGTTGATTTACTTACAGCACCCCTTAAATCACTGGAGGAAGGCTATTTTTCTCAATCTCCTTGGGATTCAACCATTGAGTTTTCAGCAGATGCTTGGACACAAATGATGACTAGCTTGTCCCCTGTATAAGCTTTTAAAAGTCTAATCAATTCAGGTTGAATTTTAAAAGCTTGTGTCTTAAGAGACAAACTCTGCAACACGATATGTTCAGTAAGGAAAGGGGATAACGTTCCTTTCCAAATGTTTCAATCCAAATGGGAAGAAATCAGTATAAAATATTTAATTTGGAAAGAAAAATCTAGCTATAAATATATAATTTGTTTCTTAGTTCTGCTAAATGTCCCGCAGTTAGGAGGTGGATGAGATACAGCAGTATAAACATTCTCATTGAGCATAGTTTTCATTTTATGTAATTTATTTCCTGTCTTCATCATTTTAATGCAATTTCTATCTTTGATTTTTATCAATATATTAAAAAGTGGAAGTAAAATAGATTGCATACTTATTCTAAAAACGCCATACAGTATTATCTTATATATATATTAGCCCTTAAGTTAAAAAAACTCATATATGATACACAAGCAGAATAACTGAAGAAGAGTCCTAAACAGTAGACATTATTTCCATACTTTTTTTTACTATTCTTAATAAAATTTAAAAGCAGGTTTTCATATATATATATATGTTTTTTATGTCGGATCACCCTGGTATATTGAAGGAACGTCACAGCTCCTTTTTGCCTCTAGGCCCAACCCAGGGCCATTTCAAGGCAGTTAATTTATTCATAGCCGACAACTATATTCTGTATGTGTCACATATTTTTTGCTGAAATTTTAAAATTAAGGGAGACTAGGATGGCACCATTTCGGCCTCGTTCTGGCCTCATCAGCTAGCCACACCCTTACTGGGATTTGATCTGGCAGCTTCTGCCTTGCAAGGCAGAGAATTAGCAGCTGAGCCACCAGACCTGATCCCTTCAGCTCTGTACCAGGGAGGGGCTAGCTGATGAGGCCAGAACAAGGCCGAAATGGTGCCATCCTAGTCTCCCTTAATTTTAAAATTTCAGCCAAAAATATTGAATTTCTGGTGACGTTTCGACGAGGTCCCACTCGTCATCTTCAGGCTGGTGTTTCTGTCCTTGTTCTAGGGCGAAACGTCACCAGAAATTTCCAAATCCTACACGGGAAGAAACCCAAATATACCAAGACCATCATACCTGTACCCGTGAAAATCTACGAAAACACACACACACACACAAACATATATATGATGGTCTTGGCATATTTGGGTTTCTTCCCATGTAGGATTTGGAAATTTCTGCCAATGTTTTGAAACGTCGAAACATCGCCAGAAATTCCCAAATCCTACACGGGAAGAAACCCGAATATGCCAAGACCGTCATACCTGTACCCGTGAAAATCTACAAACACACACACACACACATATACATGAAAACCTGCTTTTAAGATATATATAAAATCTTGTCCTCAATATCTTTATTATGTCACATAAAAATTGCAATAACCATGTGATTGTCAATGTTTGACTACTAATAACACGTAAGTAAATCATGACCAGTTTGCAATTTTGCAAGTTGTTTCTACAAATCTTGGATTAAAATTAGTTTATCTTCAACACTTCATCAAAGCTGATTATACAACATGGTCTCAGAAGTACAAATATATTATTAAATCTTATGATCTTTGGAAGCTGGGTTTGTCCCTGGTTCTGTGCCAAAATGTCATGTTTCACTTTAAAAATGCAAGTCATATGAACATTGCCTTGAGGTTTGTAAATACTGTACAAGTTTATGGCTTACGGTTATTTATCTTTCCAATTACAGTATTATGTTTTATTCACCAAGTAATGATTAAGCAAAGCATAGCCTAGCTTGATACTTGAACTGGTCAGCACTTTGAAGAGAAAAGATAAATAAAATCTGATATGGATATTCCAGACAGGGATTGACTCAACAGCAGATACTCCACAAAGTCAGTGGATGAACTGATATTTTTTGAAATATTTTGAATCTGGCTCTTCAGAACCTACTGAATAGAAGATGTGTACCTCTAACCTAATTCAGTTTCACAGCTGTGTAACCAGATGGGATGGGTCAATGCCATTGGAATGGGATGGGATGGTTCTTCAGGTATCCTGGTCCAATGCCATGAAAAGCTTTAAAGGTGATAACCAACTGCTTGAATTGAACCCAGAAACAAACTGGCACACATTTGTTTTAGCATTGTACTAGTTGATTATTGAATAATGGCCATGAAAATTCTTCTTTTACCAGATTGATCTCTCTATAGCCCACTATTGTCTTCTGCCGCACGAATCCCAGCAGCCGATAAGGTCCCACAAAGTTGGTCTTCTCCAGGTCCCGTCGACTAAACAATGTTGTCTGGTGGGCCCCAAGGGAAGAGCCTTCTCTGTGGTGGCCCCGGCCTTCTGGAATCAACTCCCCCCCAGAGATCAGAACTGCCCGACTCTCCTTGTCTTTCGTAAATTGCTTAAGACCCACCTATATCGCCAGGCATAGGAGAATTGAGACATCTCCCACAGGCTTATATAGTTTTATGTATGGTATGCTTCTGCTGTATGGTTTTTAAATGTCGGGTTTTTAGATACTTTCTTTTATATATTAGATTTGTTACATTGCACATTGTTATTATTATTGTTGTGAGCCGCCTCGAGTCTGTGGAGAGGGGCGGCATGCAAATCTAATAAATTATTATTAATTATTAGATTATTATTATTATTATTGTCACCTAAATGGGGTTTGATTTTTTTAACTGGAGGTGCCAGTAATTGAATTTTGGTGTGATCTATGTACAAAATTATGTACAGATTATGGGAGAAGAAGCTTCAGAAGAGTTTGACTTCTGATGGACTTTACGGACATGCCTGTATATTTTCCTTGGTAGCAATATGGAAATGATTTGCATTGCCTTCTTCCAGGATATTTTTTTATTTCTCATTATAGCCTAAAGTTTGGTATTCCCTGTTAACATCCCACACAAATGCAAAACAGGCCCTCTATTGCTTAGTCTTAAAGTCCAGATAAGGTAGACCAGAGGCTGTCATAATCCCTCCTAGACTGAAAATTGCACATCCCTGAAGCCAAAATTAAAGCACAACACAATAATCCCCCCCCCCCAGGCAAATCTACCAAGTATTTTATCAGATGTGATGAATTCTGTGGCGAAATCTTATTTCTTTTCTAACTTTCCATTCTAGGTAGCTAATCTAATTGCACTGATTTTAGATGACATCTTATAAAAGGAGTATTAATGATTTCATTAGGTTAGGGGCTTTGAGATCTCTCAAGAGGCCTAGCTTCTGTGGAGACTACATCACCTGCCTGCATAAACACCCTTTCTCAATATAGAGACTCAGAGGTTATCCATTTCTTTGGGAGAGGAACCCAGAAGCAGGAATTTAGAATTTGAAGACATTAAAGGAAAAATATATACCTAGGTCACAGATGGCAAATTAGATCTATCATTTTATTATATCCCAGATTCAACTGGGGGGAGAAATCAGACAATATTGTTTCCTTCTGAATCTTTCTCTTGTAACTGAGAGATTTTTAATGTCTGAAAGGGACATTTCATAGAAGGTCTTGGAATTAATTAAAGGTTTATACTTCCACAATATACGTCTATGTATTTAATGGTTATTTGATAGGAAAGAGGTAAGCCAAAGTCAACTGAACATAAAATCACTACAGTCAGTTCAATATCTCAACAGTTCCACACAGGACAGCAATATCCTTCTTTTTTATTTACTGACCCAGACATCTGCAGTTGTAATGAATAGCTTTATAATGCAAGACTTGTGCTATTTGTTTGAAATGCATTGAAGGATGACCATTGCTGCATAAT
Source organism: Erythrolamprus reginae (assembly GCF_031021105.1). Classification (NCBI taxonomy): domain Eukaryota; kingdom Metazoa; phylum Chordata; class Lepidosauria; order Squamata; family Dipsadidae; genus Erythrolamprus; species Erythrolamprus reginae. Next base: position 166,037,302 of record NC_091950.1, on the reverse strand, counting down.
TTAACCTTCAAATAATGCTCATAGATAAATGTGACTGATACGGGGTTTTTTTTCCTTTCTGGAACTGTATGCATGGCAGCCTATTTGTTGACAACAGACTCATGTTGTGGAAAATATATTGTACTACTTTAGGTCATGTTTTATTGCTGTCATCATTACTTCCCAATAAAGTAATCTGAAATAAAAACTGTTCTGTGCAATATGACTTGCTTGATGATTTCACACTGGAAAATTTTCTTGCTCTAATTCATGTATTAAATGTGAGTTTTTTTCCACAGGAAAAACCTGCCTGTCAGTTCAGTTCTGGTACAGAGGTTATGCTGATAGCTCATTCCTCTGATTGTGAAAAATTTGAGTTTAACCTGTTCTGGATAAAGTCACTGTAAGGCAGTGCTTCTCCAATAGTGGGGTGAACCCTGCTGGAAGGGTGGGGCTGGACAAGGAGCAATGCCAAGGGACCCAGGGACCCTGCCTTTTTTTGCCGCAGGGAGTATGGGTTTCTTTGCACTGAACAATAGCACACAGCATAGAACAGGAGATATGAAGTATGGATAACAAACCTTTAAGAGATCCCATGGAAAAATATTAACAGGAATGAAAAGAAAGAAGGAGAGAGACGGAAATAATGAGACAAACATAAGGCTCCTGAAAGCTAAGACAAGGAAATATGATGAAGCATATGTAGCGCTTGGCTTCACTGTGATTACGGTGGGAGACGAGGAAAGACCGGTATGTGTATTGTGTTTAAAAATGTTGGCAGTGGACAGTATGAAGTCAAATAAATTAAGGCATCACTTAAACACATTATACCACAATCACGCTGATAAGCCACTTGAGTTTTTTCAGCGGGTTACAATGTTTTGTGCTGAATATAACAAGCAATCATCCTGGGGGAGAGTTGTGGGGGTGCAAAATGTTAACTTTTTCCTGGGGTGGGGGGCATAACAGAAAATAATTTAGAAGCACTGATGTAAGGGGACATGAGTCTAGAGAGACTAGTTTGAGGAGTACTAGAAAATCAAGCATTATGTGGCTTTGGGTTTGTACTTCATTTCATCTGTTTCACAAGCCAAAGATTACTGTGCCAGCTTTGACCTCTATTATTTGTTTTAAATATACTGAAGTTTTTTGGTTAGACTACTGCAATATGTTCATGAATTTGCATTTGAGTGCTTGCCTTTGAAAACTAATCATGTTGGCTAGAGTATTCTGACAATTGAAGTCCACAAGTCTTGCCTAAAGTTGCCACGTTTGGCATCCCCTGCTCTATATATTTCCTCTCTCACACACACAGAAGAAATGACCAAAAAGACTCATCAATGAGGTAATGCAGAGATGTTATGTGGATATGTAGTAACAATAATGAACTATATGAAAAGGCAATTTAACTGTTTATGTAGCAATCAGAGTAGAGGACTTTCACAAAAGCAAAAATCCCCATGTCTTTTGGGACCTCCTAATGTCAAGCATTAAGACTATTATTGTGTCTTCTCCAAGTACTTGATTTTAAGATTGTGTGTTAACATGTGTGCAGAGCAACCGTTGAGTTATCAAGGACATGCACATAGAAACTGGATATTGCAATAGTAATTATCCAGTCACACACAGAGATATTTTAAAGTGCATATAGTGTTTACTTTAAGAAACAGAACAGTACAAATAAACAGTCCAGGCCATACACTTTCAAATCAATCAATCTCTAGAAATACAATAATCTTCTTACCAGTGTGTCTTTGTCATATACATTCAACAAAGATATTACAGCTTACAAACACATCAGATATAATAGAGCAAAATGTAGAAACCGCTATCAAGTCAAAGAGTCAATCAGAATGAAAGGACAGAGAGAGTAAGCAATGATCTTTCATTCCCTCTTATGGCAGCTTGCAATATTACAGCTAATCAGAACATAGCATACACTTTAAAGCTATATTACATCAATCTATGCAACTATATATTGTTGGCTTGTTTATATATTACCAACCTAACTATTTGGTCAGAGTACTAAGAATGTGTGATGCATAATAACATCTCACTTCCATCAGTTTTTTTCCCCACTGTGGGAAAACAAATCCTGTGCAGAGGAATTGTTATTTTGTTTTTTAAATGAAGCATTTATTGCCCTTTGAAACACTCATCAAAATTTCTGAAAGAATGCATTTCAACGCTGATGAACAATTCATGAAAAATTGGACCCCTTTAGGCTTAGAACATTTCCCTCCGTCCCTCTCTAAAAGATAACATATTGTGCCTTTCAACTTGTGGAATCAGGTTCCAGTTTTCCTCAGCACATATTTTCAGAGGTAGATTGAGGCCGAAAGCCACCTGATTGAATGGATGACTTCTCTGGGCACTTAATCAGGTCTCATCAGGTACATTTACAAAATGTCCTGAGGGGAAAATGCTGAAGAGGTTGTTTGCTCACCTCATTGACATTGAGCTCAAACCCCGTGACTAAGTGTTCTGTTTAAGAAAAGTAACAAATCTTCTGTTCCCGGGTCACCCTGACCCGGACCGAAAACTCTTCATTTGCAGTGCTTATGTTTGGTCTTTTTGAAAGCTTTTTTCACTTGGAAAGTAGTCTGAACATTTCTGCACACAATGATATGAAAATTGAAATGAAAAAAGTAAATCTTATTGGTTTATTTTGCGGATATAATGCACGCCCCCCCCATTTTTGTGAAATTTTTTTCAATTTATGGATAGTTTTGCTTGCAAAATGCATTCTATTTTACTAAAGTTGGTATGGGATTGGTAGCTTGAACATTTCTGAACATAATGATATGAAAATTGAACTTGAAAAATTGATGCATATTGGTTTATTTTGTTGATGAAATGCATGCCCCCCCGTTTTTTTAAAATAGTCTTCACTTTATGGATAGTTTTGCTAGCAAAATACATTCTATTTTACTAAAGTTTGTGTGGGATTGGTAGCTTGAACATTTCTGAACATAATGATATGAAAATTGAACTGGAAAAATTGATGCATATTGGTTTATTTTGCACATAAATGTATGCCTCCCCCCGTGTTCAATTATTTCAATTTATATAAAAATTATGCTGTTAATTTCAAACTTACATACTTTTTTTTAGTAAAATGGATTTGTTTCATAAAATTAGTCCTCTGGCTACAATGTGGTTGATTTTCAAAAGGATATTCCAAATATTTCTAGACAAATATGTATAAACAGTGACAATAATGGCACATAGCAAGGCCGGGGGTGGGGGGTGGCCTTTTTGTGGCAAAAATAAACCAATAAGAACCATTTTTTTCAGTTCATTTATATTTTTCTTATATTCAGAAATGTTCAATTTAGTATATCAAACCTTTTGGGGGGAAATTCCTTAGGGATTTGTAGCCTTAAAAAAATAGAAATTGACACGAAATTAAAAAAGGATGGGGGGGGAGGGGCTTTTTGATCAAAATAAAAATATAAGTCTCAATTTTTCCAGTTCAATTTTCATATCATTATGTTCATAAATGTTCAAACTAGTTTTCCAGTTGAAAAAGTTTTCAAAAAGATCAAATTCAAGTACCTAAAAAAATTATTTTTGGTCCGGTCATATACGAACAGAAACAGACTCGAAGTTATGATTTTTTTTGCCCAGAAAACAATTAGCCACCACCCCAAAAATATTTTTTGATGATCAGCATTGTTAAATTGAGTAAATGAATGCCTAAGATTTTAAAGAATATTTCGGATTTGGAGGATAAAAAAATAAAAAGTGAAAATGGTTGCAAGCAGCCGAGGGGGGGGGGAGGCCTTATTTCTGATATTAAAAAACCAATAAGAATCATTTTTTTCAGTTCCTTTATATTTTTCTTATATTCAGAAATGTTCAAGCTACCAATCCCACACCAACTTTAGTAAAATAGAATGCATTTTGCAAGCAAAACTATCCATAAATTGAAAAAAAAATCACAAAAACGGGGGGGCGTGCATTATATCCGCAAAATAAACCAATAAGATTTACTTTTTTCATTTCAATTTTCATATCATTGTGTGCAGAAATGTTCAGACTACTTTCCAAGTGAAAAAAGTTTTCAAATTGACCAAACATAAGCACTTCAAATGAAGAGTTTTCGGTCCGGGTCGTATGTGACCCGAACAGAAGATTTGTAACTTTTTTTGCCCAGCAAAAACTAAGCCCCCCACCCCCCAAAAAAAATTCTCATAGAGAGAACCCCTGAAATGATGAAAAGTCATGAAATTTCAAGTTTCAGATATGCAGGGAAAATTTTTTACAGGGACTCAAACTTGGCTTCGGGTCGCATACGACCCGAACAGAACAGCAGGGCTAAGAAAACCGGTGGCCTTCTGCAAAGCCTCCAAGAACTCTGTGTGGTTCACTTTGCCTGAAATATTTAGATTTTAATGAGTTTCCCAGCATTCAGCAACTTTCGCCCTTTTACTTACAGATAATACTACACAAACCTTTCGGTTTATATACTTCATTTTTCTTCTACTTCACCATTAGCAACTTCTGTAACAGGTTTTTAAAAGGTGGTGGCTATAACGGCTGTAACGGTTGTAATCTGTGATTGTGTAGTTGAAGTCTAATATTGTTATTATTTTTTGTAACATGTAATGCTTATTAGGCATGTAAAAAAAGAGTCTGGATTCTCATTATAGTGCCTCCTTAACTTTTAAAAAAAATCTTGCCTGTGTGGAGGCATCTAGCTATTGTTTTGTTGCTTTTAGAAAACTGCACCATGGATGCAGTTCTTGATCAGGAATATGTAGCTGTTTTGATATACCATTCGGAGCAGGCATGGGCAGCAAGCAGGATGGGGTTGAATGCAGATCCACCGGTGGAAAGGAAGATGCGTCCGTAGCTCCAGCTGATCAGTGGTTGTCACTTCCTGGATTACTCGGCTTGGTTCTCCTTTTTTCCCCTGCTGCTACTTCTGTGTCTGTGCACCTTGATTTTTTCCTCTTTCCTCCTTCCTGGCTTTGGACGAGCTTCCCTCTCTCCTGCCCAGCTCCCCTCCAGCCTCACACGGCCACTCCCACCTGAGGTGCAAGCAGAAGGCATGGGTGGAAGCGGCGCTGGCAGCATTTATGCTTCTGGCAGCATCTGTTTGCCTAGCTACCCAACCTGAGGTGGGAGGGCAACCCAGGAAGGAGAGCATGGTAAACGCGAAGCAAATTGTCACCCCACCGAGCGACACTGGTAAGGTTGTAAGTTGATGACTTAACAGTTCACTTAAAAAATGATGATTGTTCAAGCCACTCCCACCTGATCACATGGCCAGCAAACCACTCCTACCCAGTCACATGATCATTAAGTCACACCCACAAAACAAGCCACACCCACAGTGTCACAGTAAAAATTTTGGCTGCCCATTACTGATTCAGAGCATATATCTACCATCACTGCTCCATGGGCTAGCTGCAAATTGTAATGCAGGTATAATCTAGAAATGATCTCAGATCAATCCAGAAACATCAGTAATGTTAGGACTTCAATAATTGCAATTCACAAGGTTATGGTAGCTTATTGCATGGGACTATAAAGCTAAATTTTGCCTTATAGTATTTTAGGCATTTAATATTTTGGTTGATGTTAGTACATCTTCCCAGCAGATCAGTTTTAAAGCTACAATTGATTGCTCACATCATTTTCCTTAATAGCTACCCACACAATTGCTTGTAGTTTGCAAAAAAACCCAACCCCTCACATGATTCCAAATTAGGAGCTTTCATAAATAAGAATACAATGGTGCTTTTCTTGCTTTGGAAAATCAGTATCAGCATAAAAAGATGTGAGGCAGATAGGTGAGGTGTGCAGGAATCAGTGTAAATACTGTATATTTAGTTGTTCGTCAGATTTTCAGACTGGATGTGACATTTTATCCACCTATCGAGTCCTTCCCAAGGACCTGGGATAGGTAAATATTAATGTTTGATGGTGTTTGAAGTACCATTGTTATTTATTATTTATTAAACAGTCAACTAGATGTTGACATTGGATTTGGATTATCTATCTGTCTGTCTGTCTGTCTTTCTGTCTATCTATTTTGTATTTATTTAATAAATACTGTATATTTAACTTACTGTGTATTTATGTATTTAAATATCATATATTTAGGTAATGCTCAGAGCAAATACCGGTAATTTCTATGTTAAAAAGTAGCTGGGTTATTTATTATGTATTAAACAGTCAACTAGATGTTGACATTGGATTTGGATTATCTATCTGTCTGTCTGTCTTTCTTTCTGTTTAAAGGGCTGGGAAGATGTACTAACATCAACCAAAACATTAAATGCCTAAAATACTGTAAGGCAAAATTTAGCTTTATAGTCCCATGCAATAAGCTACCATAACCTTGTGAATTGCAATTACTGAAGTCCTAACATTACTGAAAATAGTTTCTGGATTGATCTGAGATCATTTCTAGAAAGTAGTAGGCAGGCTGAAACACAAGGTTGGAAGATAACGTATTTGTACATCAATTCTTATAACTTCATACTTAGTACTGAGATAACTTTAGCAAAGTACTTCAAACATTTCTAAAACTAGAAATTATTCTTTCCACATCTACATGAAAATGTTAACAGTACAGAACAATAATGTAACTAGAACCTGTAAAGGAAAATAAAAAGAAAATCCAGGTCTAACAGTAATGCTTCAAAAATGTAAGCATACGTAACCCCTTCTTTTCCTAAATGGATTTTACAGACCTATCACAATGCTTATCATGGGCTAAAAGTTTCCTTTTATTTTCCTTTCTGTTTTGTGATCCAAGTTCTATTAATAATTGCATTAAATGTAGATTAAATATAGAACTTGGTGCCAAACTTCTCAAAGTTTGCAAAACATCTGCAGCTTCTGGATTCTCCTTTGTTTTCATTTTTCATTTTTATTTTATTTCTATTCATGGAACTCAGGGTAACCTGGCAATTTTTCAGCTAGATCACAACAAAAAATCCATCCAAAAAGTCTAATTAGCTTGGGAGATTGGAGAAGCAAACTAGTAAATTTTCCAGTTCATTTGACACAAGGTTTTTGATGTGTAACCTAAAAGCCTTCCTAAAGACTTTCATATCATATTGTTGCTCTAGCACACTTCAATTGCCATTTGGTAGAACAATCTCTTCATTCAATTAGCAATTTAAAAAAAACACAATGGTACTTATTCTGCTCCCATGTGGTAATAAATAATACTTATTCCTGAGAACTGATATAATGCAAAAGCAAGCCACCCTACTCCATATTTAAATGATGAAATTCAAAGAAGTGGGCCTTAAGCTTTCTAAAGTCTTATTAAATTGGATGCATTCCAGAGAAATAGTATCCGTGCTAAATTTTCAAAGGAATTTAGGCAAGATCCTCGCATCTTCTATATTTATTTTTGTAAGAACAAGAAAATGATTTGAAATGCACCTGTGTGAACAATGACTTTGACCTCGATTTTAGGCAATAGGTAATGGAATGGGAAAGTGAGTAGTCTGCTATTGAAGGAATAGGAGAACAAATGAACGTCTGCACAATAGAATGGACTTGTGTAAATGAAAACAGCACTCTTATATTCTTCTCTTTGTGTGTAAATCTAGTCATTCAGTACACCTGGCAATTCCACCATAATTACAAATTGAGAGGAATATGATCCTTTCTTTCTTTCTTTCTTTCCCTCCCTCCCTCCTTCCCTTCGTCTCTCCCTCCCTCCTTCCTTTCTTCCATCCTTCCATCCCCCCTCCCTCCCTTCTTCCTTCCTTCCTTCCTTCCTTCCTTCCTTCCTTCCTTCCTTTCTTCCTTCCTACATACCTACCTACATCTTAATGGAGGAGCAAGAATGTATAGTGTGCCCCAACAATTGGTCTGGATGTTAAAATCATCTAACTAGACTTTCTCAAAACAGTTCTTTAGGAAAGTTATACTGTATTGGGAATTTCCAAAAGGGAATCTTTTTAACTCTTTAAAATAGCAGTACAAAAGAATTTTTAGTGACAATAGTATTATTTTCTTTTTGACATCATGTTGAATCACCTATTTGCCTAAACATTTTGGATTTTGTTAAGTTTCTGTTGAAGAAATGTCCTACTGCTTACTCTTCTTCTGACATATATGTTTAGGACTACACCAAAGGTAATTCTATACAGTACCTAACTAATCAAATTTACTCAATATATTTCTGAGTTAGCAAATCTGAAGCCAGCATATGAGCAGCTCTATCCAGGTTTTTATTTTTAAAACCCCCATCTGTTTTTAATTAGTGATATAACAAATGACAAAATCTGTTTGAAAAATCTCAATTTTTAAGAGCAGAGAAATACATTTATGCCTATTAGACTATACTTCTCCAAGGTAAGCAATGTTATGCAAAGTATAGAAGAAGAGAAAGAAACAACAAACCAAGTAAATTAAAGGCATGCTATAAAAGACAAAGAAATATAACCAAATGGGCTCACAGATAGCTTTGTTGTGGCTTTTGTCAATCAAGACTTTCATATATTGCAATAATGTACAAATCAGCCTAAGCTATATCCTTGTCACATGCATCATTCTTTGCTGACAGTATGCCAAAATGTTTGAGCAAATTTTAGGTCAAAGTGAGGTTTAATCTCAAATATGCTCAAATTACTATATGATATGCAATTTAGGATCTCTAATATAGAGACTACCTTGAAATCCACATACTTTCTGCATTCCATGTATAAGGAGATATGTGCTAGGTATTGACACACATAGGAACAATTATCTTTAAAAATGTGATGGAGACAATGTTTCCCATGCTGGTGAGTGGGAGTGGAAAGGGAGGCAAATGATGGAAGTAGCATCAGACCAACATGATATATTAGTTTGTGTCTCTGTGTGATGATATTAGACACCTATATGAAAGGGGCAGAGTTTGTATCCCAACAGTATAACATCATTTTCATTATTGAGTCTTTGGAGAGGGGCGGCATACAAATCTAATAAGTTATTGTTATTGTTATTGTTATTGTTATTGTTATTGTTATTGTTATTGTTATTGTTACTGTTACTGTTACTGTTACTGTTACTGTTACTGTTACTGTTACTGTTACTGTTACTGTTACTGTTATTGTTATTGTTATTGTTATTGTTATTGTTATTGTTATTGTTGGATGAAAGCAATGGATATTAAAGACATCTCTTGGGGGAAAATTCAAAATTCAAATTTCCTTCAAAACTGTTGCTCAGGGGACCAGAGTTATGTTCACACAAGCATCACTTAGTCCAACTTCCACTGAAGTTGGGAAGGGCTATTTTAAAGAAGCATCACTCTTTGCCTGCATTTTCCAAGGGAATTTGCTACCGGAGAGGGATTTTCCAGTTCTAACTTCCACAATGCTTCTATCCTATCGAGTAAAATCACCTTCCCACAGGAGTGGGTTCTAAAACCCTTTGCTACTGATTTGCGCTTGCTTCTGCGTGTACACAATGTGGCTATGCATACGCAGAAGCATCCTGGGCAGGTGGTCGCTGCTGCTACCACTTCTAACAACTGGTTGAAACCAAGAGCAGCCCATTGCTGCTTTCCCAGTGCCCACCCTGAAATCAAGAGAGATAGCTTTAAAGCCCTGTTGCCACCAAGTGAGCCATCTTTAAAAATTAATTTAAAAAAATGATCCCAGTGTAAATGTTTTTACAGGTCACTAGCTAGGTTTAAAGACAGAAGCCAACATTAGCATTCAGGGAAATCTCTTTCAAACAACCACAACACAAAAGACCCCATTTTGCCCATTAATCCACAACTCCATTTGCCGATCTAAAGACGTTTATTCTCTTCAGCATGTGGATCTCTGCAATAACAATTATTACACAATTTATCATCATTCTTGTTTTATTTCCCTCATGAAATATAAAACCAACAGCCAAAGTCATAAAAAAACAACTCTCATATTGTTAAAAAAAACCCACCAGATGACATTTACACAAAAAGAGGACAGTGTAATCCAGCTAAGCAAAACTTATGTTCTGCTTTTTTCAGGCTTCCTGTACTGAGGAATACATAGAAATGTATTGGAATGAATCCTGCAGCTCTTAACTCTAGGGGCAAATAATAAATTACACTGGATCTGGCAAAACTGAGTACCAGCTTATACTGCAAGATTCAATTTCCCATACTCCTATAACTCTAATTTTTGTCACATTCCCCCGTGGGGATAATTTGTTGCTGAAATCTAGTGATTTGGATTGTAAGTCCACATTCCTAAGATCTGGCTTCTCCATCACTGGAAATCTCCCATCCATCAAGACGACAGAAGAAAGTAACATATTACAATCATTCCCAAACTTTGGTTTCCACAGCAAAAAAATAAAAGCAAACTGCACAGAGCAAATCTAAAGGCTAACTATCAATAAACGTGAATGAATTACTTGTTATATTTTCAATCTAAAGGTAGATCCATTTTTGCCAACCTATTATTGTAGGTTTATTGAGAATAGCTCTTTGGCTGGAAGATTCCCATATGGGGAAGAAAATCTATGTTGGCAATAGCAATTATCTCCGGGACCGCCTTTTGCCACATGAATCCCAGCGACCAATTAGGTCCCACAGAGTGGGCCTTCTCCGGGTCCCGTCAACTAAACAATGTCATTTGGTGGGACCCAGGGGAAGAGCCTTCTCTGTGGCGGCCCCGGCGCTCTGGAACCAACTCCCCCCAGAGATCAGAATTGCCCCCACCCTCCTTGCCTTTCGTAAGCTCCTTAAAACCCACCTCTGCCGTCAGGCATGGGGGAACTGAGATATTCTTTCCTCCTAGGCCTCTACAATTTATGCATGGCATGTCTGTATGTATGTCTGGTTTTATAATAAGGGTTTTTAGTTGTTTTAGTATTGGATTGCTGCATGCTGTTTTTATCACTGTTGTTAGTCGTCCCGAGTCCACGGAGAGGGGCGGCATACAAATCCAATTAATAATAATAATAATAATAATAATAATAATAATAATAATAACAACACTTAAACTTATATACTGCTTTATAATGTTTTTAAAGCCCTCTCTAAGTTTACAGAGCATATTGTCCCCAACAATCTGGGTCCTCATTTTACCCACGTCAGAAAGATGGAAGGGTGAGTCAACCTTGAGTCGGTGAGATTTGAACTGCCGAGCTGCAGGTAGCAATCAGCTAAAGTAGCCTGCAGTCCTGCACTCTAACCACTGCACCACCTAGGCTCTATAACTGGCATCAGTTTTACTTCCCCAAGATAGTGATAATTATTTATTTAGCACATGATGAGAGCATGATAAAAAATAAGTAAACATACAATCCACCTAATTATATACCGGCACCAAACTACTGTGGAGTGGCCTCATAATTGGATGTCTAATTCAGTTATCTAGGTGATAGCCTCTGGCAGATCTTCAAAGGAATCACAAAATGCACATTGTGATCAGTCTTGCACAATATGTTTAATTGTTTGCATATCAGCACTCCAGTCTTAGCACGAGTAGTTCTGCAAGGATACAGGGCTAGACACATTGATATAGGGCAGAGGCACATCTTCCAGTATCATTAGAAGCCGTGGTGACACAGTGATTAGAATGCAGCATTGCAGGCTAATTCTGTTAACTGCTAACAGTTCGATCCTGACCTGATCACGGCTGACTCAGCTTCCATCCTTCTGAGGTTGGTAAAATGAGGACCCAGATTATTGGGGGCAATATGCTGATTTTGAGAACCACTTAGAGAAGGCTGTAAAGCACAATGAAGTGGTTAAAAAAAAAAAAGCTTATTGCTATTGCTATCACACCTAATTCTGTTCGATTTCATCCAGACATAGTGAGGCTGGTTAAACCAGATGGTTGTAGCTCCTCATTCATAATGTATTGATTTATTTAAAGAAAGAAAAGAATTTATATAAATCAAATGAAAAAAACTGAAATGTGACAGGGATAATAGTCATGTTAGTGGACTTATGCATGCCCTCTTAGGAACATCTTGGTTGAAATCCATAGAAATTAAGGTAGAATTAAAACTGTGAAAATTAGTAGCTAAAACAACTAAATTGGGTAAGATATTCCAGACTTAGACAAAAATAAGGCTGTTTCACAATCAAGTTTAAAGCAGTTTACATTAAGTTTAATGTAATATTTCAAGAATGACACAGTGAATGTGTTACTTAGTTGATCTGGGTGAAAAAAAGTAGCCCCTGCACTAGTACTAGTACTGTCTAGTAACATACTGGTACTAGTAGATAGCGAGCAGGTAGTAGGCAAGGATAGTGATAGGTGTAGCACAGTGGTAGGTTGCTACCAGTTTGCCCAGGATCAGGCGAATTGGTAGTGGCAGGGGCAGGTTTTGCCCACCTGCCTGGATGTCATCACAGATGATTTGTGTATGTCATGTAGAAGCCAAGTGAGTGCGCACAATTCTGAACTGGTAGTGAAGGTAAGTGAAACCCACTACTGGTGTAGCAGTGCTAAGTGACAGCAATGTCAGGAAGAAGGAGTCTGAAAAGCTGGAAAAACACCAGGGTCTGATGGAGGAATTGGAGAGGCCAAAACAAAGGCCAAAATAGCCCCAGTAGTTGTGGGCTGTAACTCCTAAGCAGGTAGAGTGACTACAACAGAGCCCAGAAACAACTTCAGAGTTTTTTGCCCAGAAAAGTAAAGTGCTAGAAACAGTTAAGATCTTGGGCTGAACCTCAGACTTAATAGAGAGGACCTGAGATTGAGAAAGACATGCACCCCCCACCCCATACGGACAAGATATAATTTTAATACCGAAAAAGGTAAAGGTCCCCAACACATGTGTGCCAGTCATTTCCAGCTCTAGAGGTGGTGCTCATCTCCATTTCTAAGCTGAAGAGCCACTGTTGTCCAAAGATGTCTCTGTGGTCATGTGGCCGGCATGACTAAATGCCAAAAGCGCATGGAATGCTGTTACCTTCCCACCAAAGATGGTCCCTATTTTTCTACTTGCATTTTTTACCTGCTTTCAAACTGCTAGATTGGCAGAAGCTGGGGCAAGTAGCGATAGGTAATCACTGTTGGGTTGCATAGTTCAGCACGGAGGCTTCTGTAGGGAGACCTGTTTGGAGGCACCTGGATGGGGTGAGTCCTGCCTAATTTGGCTGTGTTTTTTCCTTACTAGACCAGCTTTAAGCAAGAGGTGCAGAAATTTGGGCTTGGAATTGGTCTGAAAAGGAAAAAATAGGGCCAGAAGTGCTTGTTTTTAGTGGCGGGCAAGGAGAATCCCAACTTGCAGTTGGGATTCTGGAGGAGAACTTCTGCCACCCCCTCTTGCCAGCCACCAAGAACAAGCAACACTGCTGCAGGAGCTGAGTCTGCGCCAGGATTACAGACACGCTGGCCTGAAAGGAGCTTTGCCAGGCCCCAAAATGGGCTCTCTGTGTGTGTGTGTGAGTGTGTGTGTGTGTGTGTGTGAGAGAGAGAGAGAGAGAGAGAGAGAGAGAGAGAGAGAGAAAGTGGCCACGCACACACACGCATTACCTCCCCATATTCCCCCCCGCTTTTGATACGCAATGGCAAAAAGGTTCATCATCATTGACTACGCTTGTTAGAAGTTTGCAAAAGGTGAACACATTACCCTGGGACAGGGGTAGGCAAAGTTGGCTCTTGTATGACTTGTGGACTTCAACTCCCAGAATTCCTGAGCCAATCATGCTGGCTCAGGAATTCTGGGACTTGGAGTCATAGAGGAGCCAACTTTGCCTACCTCCGCCCTGTGACACTGCACCCCATCATAAATATGAATCAATTGCCAAGCATCTGAATCTGGACCATGTTAACCATGAGGCTGCTCCAATAATCATAACATGTGAAAAGTGGTCATCAGTCGCTTTTTTCTGGGCCATTGTAACTTGGAGTGATCACTAAACAAACTATTGTAAGCCGGAGACTACCTGTACAGAAAACTGAATTCCTTTCAGCAACTTTGTTAGTTACATGCTACAATACAGTAACTGACCTACATTTTTAAAAAATAATATTAATACTGTCCCTATTTCACCAAAGGGTGAAAAAAAAAATCAAATACATTAGCCAGCTAATGCATTTTTCATATATTGGAATGCGCTAATTGACTGAAGCTATCCCATGAAATATGGTTCCATGAATTATATAGCTGTAATCTGGAATTTCCTCTGTTAAAGCAAACACACTTGTGCTGGCTGACCCTGTTCTGCTCTGTTTAAAATGTTATATTGATCAAGCAAGACTAGAAACTATTTTTCATGCTTTGAAATTATTATTTTAAACAACTGTAAAGCCATTATTTATATGGAGCTTCTGATTGCCTGAATGGTTTAAATTAGCCAAGATTACTAGCTGAAGCTTTCAGTTATAAATCAAGGTGAAGAATGTTAGAATTTGCTTAGTGAAATGTTTAATGTGCAGAAAGTTCTGACTTCACAAGTCATGCGCAGGCCATATCTCTTGACAGATGGCGATGGCTATATGCAGGCTGCCCTCTTCTATACCGAGATGAATCTATTGGGGGCAGAGCCTCATGGCTGGCATTGAACAGGAGTCTTTAATTCCTTCAAGGCAGACTGGCAGCAGATGTTCATTTGAGCATTGCATTTTCTCCCTTGCTTTAAATAGTCTAACTCAGAGGTTTTGCATCCTTCTCTTAAGTATTTATGTCACATAGAAGCTATGCAAGGCTGCTGGTCACAGGATTTTTTTTGAAAAATGTCATTACAAAAATTAGTTTTATTAACCAAATATTTCCTGGTTTAGCAAGTGAAGTAATTTCTTCATCTATTTATTTGATATCCTGCGGTTCCATTTGCCAGAATATTATAAAAATGTGCCCTAAAATTGAATACGCTGGCTAGTTTTTAGATACTTTCTTTTAATATTAGATTTGTTACATTGTATATTGTTATTATTGTTGTTGTGAGCCACCCCGAGTCTGCGGAGAAGGGCGGCATACAAATCTAATAAATAAATAAGTAAAAATAAATAAAATAGTATTCAGCTATTCTTGGCTACCTCTGGAAGCTCCTTTCTGATATCTAATTAAGAACATCTCACAGAGATTTGATCCCAAGCTAAATTTAAATAACTATTATAGATTGATGTAATCATAGATGATTAGCATCACAAAGAGTTCTGCCTCTTTTTCAGATTGCTTATGCATTATTCTGTTGTCTTCCTCTTATGTAGTCTCAGAGGAATTTCATCAGGTAGCCATTTCATTGTTCAAAATGAAGTGTGGGCAGCAATACGGAAATCCTGATCACACAGAGGATATACATAATGTAAATCTCCTTTTATCAGATGATATAATGTATAATATCCTAGCCTATGAGCCATATTAAATTAAAATAAAAGAGCTACAACCCTGTAGCTGCATGAAATTTACTGCCTATCCCATTAAATACGGATAGACAATGCCCATCTCTTTGCCAGTGTCCATCTCGGCATTGAATGTAACGTAACTTAAAAAGGACATCTGAAGTCAGAGACACTTATGTATCTATATGTCACGTGAAGTGTTAATGCCACTTTATAATGCCTCATTAAGACCACACTTGGAATATTCCATTCAGTTTTGGTTGCCACATTATAAAAAGGATGTTGGGACTCTAGAAAGAGTGCAGAGAAGAGCCACAAAGATGATTAGGGGACTGGAGGCTAAAGCATATGAAGAAAGGTATGCTTAGACCTGGAATTGGGTATGTCTAGGCCAGTGATAAGAAAGTCTAGAGGTTATATGACAGCAGCATTCCAATATCTAAGGGGCTGCCACAAAGAAGAATCAAACTATTCTCCAAAGCACCTGAAGGCAGAAGAAGAAGCAATGGATGATATTAGCCACTCCGAGTCCACAGAGAGGGGCGGCATACAAATCTTATTTAATAATTATTAAATAATCCAATAATAATAATAATAATTGTTATTATTGTTATTATTGTTATTATTGTTGTTATTGTTGTTATTGTTGTTATTGTTGTTATTGTTGTTATTGTTGTTATTGTTGTTGTTATTGTTGTTGTTATTGTTGTTATTATTGTTATTATTGTTATTATTATTATTATTATTATTATTATTATTATTATTATTAATGTATGTGGAAAGTAACCCTTAAATAACAAGGATATGCACACAAAAATGTTTATGAGAGTAGTTATGGATAATTATTCAGCCCACACAGATACACTAATTTGAGTGAAAATAATTTAAGAAATAGCCCAATCCAATAAACAGTCCAGGCCATACACATAATAGCCAGAATAACAGTTCAAAGAATATCAAATTACAAAGTCTTCTTAACAGTTGTCTTTGTCATGAACAGTAAACAAAGATATCAAGCTTAAACACAGTTTAGATGCAACAGGGAACAGAATGTCTAACAAAAGCCCGTCGGCCGCCTCCAGGCCGGCGGCGTTTGCGGCGGCACGAGGAGCACGGCAGGATGCCGGCAATCCTGGCGGCAGGGAGGGGGAGCGGAACGGTGAGGGGGCGTGCAAGGAGGAGGCTCCCCCTCCCGCTCCCCATGGCCCAGTATGCCCCGCGTCGGCGCGGGGCATGATGTCTTCCGGGGGCGAGCGGCTTCCCCTGTTTAAAAGGGGGCAGGGGGCCGCTCGCCTCCCAGTTTGCTGCGCTGCCGCCAGCATGGCCTGGCTGGCACCCACCCGCCCTCCCTCTACGTAGCGTGATTAAGAGGTCGCCATAGGGGGCCGAGTATGAATTTTTGGCGGCTGCAATGCCTTTAGTTTGGTCGTATTTTTTTGCCTACTCCACACTACGGGAGCGGGGACGCGGATAGGGGGTGTCCAGCATACTTTAGTTTTCAATCGGGCTAATTCGGCAATCTATTTGGCATTTGATGTCTTTGTCCCTATGGTCACGGGGAAGCGGTAAAGGGCGGAAAAATGGGGAATTCAGCAACTGTGTGATCTTCTTTGGGTACCTTTTGGAAGGTAAACGGCCACTCCCCGACATGGCTACAGGGCTCGGCCGGCTCAGTTATGGAGGAGAGACGCCATTGGGGCTCACCCACCGCATGCCCAGAGTCGAGTATATGGGTGGGGGAGCCTCCCCACATGCAAGGGCGTGGCAGGGAGCAAATGGGGGAGGTCAAGTTCAAGTTCAAGTTCAAGTGGACCTCCCCCTTTTGCTCAGCAGGAGGCTTCGCCCAGAGTTGCCAAGAAATTTTGATTGACGTTTCCGCCCTCTTGGTCTTACCTCTGCAGGTCCTGTTTGGTTATTAATAAATGTGACCCATTTTATAACCCATTTCTGTGTCCGTGTGCTATCTCCGTGTCCGCCGCAAAGCATATCAGAGAGAATATCAGAGAGAGAGAGTAAATCGGAGAGAGAAAACTATGATCTCTAGCTTCCTTTTATGGCAATCTGCAACACAACCAATCAATCAGAAATAGCATACAATTAAAGATATATACATTAACACAATTAAATCTACATGCATACATTGTTGGTTTATACATTACCAACCCAACTGTTTGGACAGAATCCTAACAGATGGAAACTACTCAAGGTGAGAAGCCACCTAAAACTAAGGAGAAACTTCCTGACAGTTAGAACAATTAATCAGTGAAATGATTTTCTTCCAGAAATTGTGGGTGTTTCAACACTGAAAGATATTGGACTACTATTTGTCTGAAATGGTATGGGGTATCTTGCTTGAGCAGAGGTTGGACTGGAAGACTTCCAAGGTCCCCTCCAACTCTGTTATGTTTATTCGGAAGCCAGCCTTGCTAAGTTCGTCAAAGCATAATTGTTCCAGAGATAGGTCTATACCTAAGGATTAAAGAGTTTCCATTAATACGGTAATTGTGGCATGTCCATTGAAAGTAAATCAATTCATGTCAATAGATCTTAACTCTTGTGTTAAGGAGCATAGTCTGAACGTGCAATCATAAACACATTTACCGGTATTTGCAATCAATATAACTAAAAAGCTAAGTTTCTTTTTTTCATTCCTAAGAAACAGGAGTAAGATTATCTGTAAGCAGTCTAAATGCTATGATAGGTTTTATTCTATAATACCATAATTATTATTATTTTTTTTAAAAAAAAGCTGCTTGGACAATGGATGTCCTTGAGCCACTTTTGAGAAGATTTTGACCTAAATGGTAGCCTAAATTTTTTAATGCTAATAATACAAATAATAATATTTGTAGCTAGGGAGAACACTGCACAGATTTGCTGTTTCAAGGACATCCATTGTCCCAGGCAGCTTTATCAAGCATATTTTATGTGCTCTGCATTGCTAATAAAAATTCAAAGTATATGCAGGACAACAAATCCAAATCTATTAAACACCTCCTGTGTATAATGAATAGATAGTACAAAGCAAATGTATTATCAAAAGAAGAGTGAGTTGTATTAAATGAAAAGTGTAATCAGCCTAAGAAGGTGCATTCAAAACAAATGGTAGTGGTTTCATGCTGGGTGCTATTAATCTCAAACAGCCACATGTAAGAATTGGAAGTGAGTAAATATCTCAGCTGCAGAATAATAAATCGAGGCAGGTATTGAAATATATCTGGAACTTATTCTATTACCAATGTACAGCATAGGTGAATAAAATTTTATGTGATAAGAAGACAATAGTAAGAGGGACGCTTTGTAGGAGGAGACACTGAGGTCACCAGAGAGCCAGACAAGGAGCAACAGTGGGAAGCTGTCCAAGGAGAGATTCAACCTGGAAATAAGGTGGAACTTTCTGATGGTGAGAATGATCAACCAGTCGAACAGCTTGTCTGCAGAAATGGTGAATGTTCCAACACTAGAGACTTTCAAGAAAAGACTGGACTGCTATTGGACTAGTGTGATGTAGGGTTTCTTGCACCAGCAAGGATTAGATGACCTGCAAGGTCCCTTCCAACTCTAATAATAAAATAATAAAAAAAATCTAATGAAACAGAGGTAAATTCAACCAGAGGTAAAAGCAAGTGTTTCTTTAAGAAAAGCAGAAGTGTTGAGCATTAGGAGTTTGAACCTTACAACTCCAGACATATCCAATACAGTATTATCTGGGGGGATATTATCTCAAAAACATTGAGTAAAGCACATAAAGAATTCCAGATGTTGCTACCAAAGTGTCATTTTTGAAGTGACAGAAAGAGAAAATGATTTAACATGTGGTTGGAGATGTCTATGGAGATTCATAGGTCATCCAGGTTATGGCTGTCCCAAAGATGCTTTTTCAAAATGCAACTGGACTTTGTTTTGCCTTGGATGAGAGGTGAAGTAACTTCAAGGAAAAGCAAAGTTCAATTGCAATTTGAAAAAAAGCATGTTTAGAATATGCCTGGAATCTTAGCATACTAGCTATTTTCAACTATAATTGAATGAAATGTAGCTGTTCTCTTGATTGCACTTGTTGAAGAGTAACCTATAGGTTCTGTGGGCGTGGCTTGATGAGTGCGGCAGGGGAAGGATATTGCAAAATCCCCATTTCCTCCCCACTCTGGGGCCAGCTAGAGGTGGTATTTTCTGCTTCTCCGAACCGCTCAAAATTTCTGCTACCAGTTCTTCAGAACCTGCTGAATTTCACTCCTCCAGTATGTCAATCCAAAAGCCCAGTATGGGCCTGGAGAAAGTTAACCACTCTGGATGTAGACTATGGATAAATTATCGACTGCAGGAAATACAACTTTAGTAACCAAGTACTTAATGGAACTCACTACCTGACTCTGTAGTATCATTACCTAATCCCCAAAACTTTACCCTTAGACTATCTACTGTTGACCTTTCCCGATTCCTAACAGGTATATAAACATTATTATATCTTTGTATAGTACCTATTATTATTATTATTATTATTATTATTATTATTATTATTATTATTATTATTATTTATTAGATTTGTATGCCGCCCCTCTCCGTAGACTCGGGGTGGCTAACAGCAATGATAAAAACAATATATAATGACAAATCTAATAGTTAGAATCTAAGATAACAATAATACATTTAAAAAGTCTAAAAAACAAGAAACCCCAATATATGAAAACATACATACAGTCATATCATACACAAAAAACTACATAGACAGGGGAGATGTTTCAGTTCCCCCACGCTTGACGACAGAGGTGGGTTTTAAGGAGTTTATGAAAGGCAAGGAGGGTGGGGCAGTTCTAATCTTTGGAGGGAGCTGATTCCAGAGGGTCGGAGTCGCCACAGAGAAGGCTCTTCCCCTGGGTCCCACCAAATGACATTGTTTAGTTGACGGGACCAATACATAATTCACTAAGTAAATAAGTAAGTAAGTAAGTAAGTAAGTAAGTAAGTAGGTAGGTAGGTAGGTAGGTAAGTAAATAAATAAATAAATAAATACAATTTTTTTTGTGATACAGTGTTTCAAACTTGGGCTGAAACTGCTTTGTAAATCTTTTTAATTTCTGCAAAGATTCCAGTATGGGTTTTTCATAGGTCAGGATTCAAGGTAAAGTTTTCTAATGCAACTCTGTTGAAATGGATAGAGTTTTTAGATAGAGTCTATAACCATTTGAGAAATCCAAGCTGAATCACATACATCAGCTTTACTTGCTGGCTGACCTTTGCATTCCTGCCCTTTAGACAGCGGGTGAAAAGCCAAGACAATTTCTTTTGGCATTTTGATAATCCCATTCATTCTGCAACTATTCCTAAATAAATCCAAAAACCAAACACATTAAGGCACTTTATATTGCTTTTCTTTAAAGCTGAAGAATGGAGTTCAGGCTTTGTATATTTCTGCTTTCTTGTCTGCATATTCTAGTCTTGAGTGGCTCTTTGTTAATTTCTTTTAAGGTTTGACTGGGCTACTTTATATAAGCAAATATTAGCAGGAATCTGACCATCATCCTTCATCAAAAGTGGGGAAATTGAGGCAGGAAGACAAAGATATCAATTTGTCAGATTCAGTCCTCATTGGCTGAAGAAACAGTGTCACCCCATTCTTGGAGGTCAGCTCCACCCTATAAGAAGAGGCCAGTGCTCCTTTGCTGCAATGAATACGAGATGGATGCTGGGAGGTAGAGTCAGATTTTTTTTCTTGTTTTCCTTCTCTAAAGCTAATGTACGTCTTATGGTCCGGTGTGTTTTACAGTTTTTCGCATTATTCCTATCACCCATCTCCTTCAACTTATGACTGTATGACTGTAACTTGTTGCTTGTATCCTTACAATTTATTTTAATATTGATTGTTTCCTGATTGCCTATTTGAACCCTATGACAATCATTAAGTGTTGTACCTCATGATTCTTGACAAATGTATCTTTTTCTTCTACGTACACTGAGAACATATGCACCAAAGACAAATTCCTTGTGTGTCCAATCACACTTGGCCAATAAAGAATTCTATTCTAACCTATTGTATAATTCATTTCCATTGTTTTAAACCCATTTAGAAATATACATAAGCACAAAGAAAAGATAACATAACTTTTCTATCTATTACTTCTATTTATTCACACAGTAAAGCCTAGAGTTCAATAGCATTTAATTTCAGATAATAGATGGATATCTAGATTTTGGAAGAAAGAAAAGATTGCACTCACAATAGAGGTGGTATTCAGCCGGTTTTGACCAGTTCTCTAGAACTGGCAGCGGAAATTTTGAGTAGTTCAGAGAACCAGCAATTAGCACCTCTGGCTAGCACCACCCCTGATCTATTAATCCCAGCTGATCGTCTGAGGTGGAAATGAAGATTTTACAGTATCCTTTCAGTAGTGGGATTCGCTTATCTTTGCTACCAGTTTGGGAATGGGAGCGGGTACGCACGATGCTTCTGTGCATGCACAGAACATCCATGATGATGCCTAGAGCTAACAGACGCTGCTACCAGTTTGCCCAAACTAAGCCGAACCAATAGAAACCCACCACTTGGGTGGGAATGGAGATTTTGCAGTATCCTTCCCCCAGGAGTGGGGGAATAGATATTTTACAGTATCTTTATTATTTATTATTTGGATTTGGATTTGGATTTGTATGCCGCCCCTCTCCGAAGACTCGGGGCGGCTCACAACAAGTGAAAAACAATCCAATACAATCCAATTAATTAAAATATTATAAGTTTAAGAAAATCCCCTGTACTAACATACACACATACAGACATACCCCTGGAGTGGAGTGGAAATGGAGATTTTATAATATCCTTTCCCTGGAGTGGGATGGAAATGGAGATTTTGCGGTATCCTTCCCCCAGGAGTGGGGTGAGAATGGAGATTTTACAGTATCTTTCCCCTGGAGTGGGGTGGAAATGGAGATTTTATAATATCCTTTCCCTGGAGTGGAAATGGACATTTTATAATATCCTTTCCCTGGAGTGGGGTGGAAATGGAGATTTTATAATATCCTTTCTCTGGAGTGGAGTGGAAATGGAGATTTTGCAGTATCCTTCCCCCAGGAGTGCGGTGAGAATGGAGATTTTACAATATCTTTCCCCTGGAGTGGAGTGGAAATTGAGATTTTATAATATCCTTTCCCTGGAGTGGGATGGAAATGGAGAATTTGCAGAATCCTTCCCCCAGGAGTGGGGTGAGAATGGAGATTTTACAGTATATTTCCCCTGGAGTGGAGTGGAAATAGAGTGGGAATAGAAATAGAGTGGAGTGGGAATAGAAATAGAGTGGGATGGAAATGGAGAATTTGCAGAATCCTTCCCCCAGGAGTGGGGTGAGAATGGAGATTTTACAGTATATTTCCCCTGGAGTGGAGTGGAAATAGAGATTTTATAATATCCTTTCCCTGGAGTGGGGTGGAAATGGAGATTTTATAATATCCTTTCCCTGGAGTGGAGTGGAAATGGAGATTTTGCAGTATCCTTCCCCCAGGAGTGGGGTGAGAATGGAGATTTTACAGTATCTTTCCCCTGGAGTGGAAATAGAGATTTTATAATATCCTTTCCCTGGAGTGGGATGGAAATGGAGAATTTGCAGTATCCTTCCCCCAGGGGCAGTGTTCCCTATAATTTTTTTGGGGGGGTGGGCGGAAAAGTATAGTGTCTGAGCGGCAGTCCCTTCGGGACTGGGCAGCACAGAATAAATAAATAAATAAATAAATAAATAAATAAATAAATAAATAAATAAATAAATAAATAAATAAATAAATAAATAAATAAATAAACAAACAAACAAACAAACAAACAAACAAACAAACAAATTAAAAACCCACCCTGTTTTGCCTCAGAGAATTTCAAAATAAAATACTGTACTGTGTGTCTATAACAGTGAGCTCATAATAGGGCAACTCTATCAATATCAAAATGCCACTTAAATAGTTGAGCTAGTTTCAAACTAGATTTTGATTTTCTTTCTCTCTTCCTTATTCCCATTCTTTTTCTTTCTCTTTTCCTTCCTCTCTTTTTTCTATCGGTTTCTCTCTCTTCCTCTCTTCCTCTCTCTCTCCTTCCCTCTCACTCTTTCCCTCTCGGCTTCTGGGCAGGTTTGGAAAACTCTGAGTTGATGATGATTTTTAAGTGAGCGATTGCTCACTGCTCAGCTTAGAGGGAACTATGCCCAGGAGTGGGGTGAGAATGGAGATTTTACAGTATCTTTCCCCTGGAGTGGAGTGGAAATTGAGATTTTATAATATCCTTTCCCTGGAGTGGGGTGGAAATGGAGATTTTATAATGTTTCAAGTTTCAAGTTTAATCAGATTTGTATGCCGCCCCTCTCCGCAGACTCGGGGCGGCTCACAGCAATAGCAATACAATGTACGACAAATCCAATATTTAAATTACTTTAAAAAAACACCACAAATTAAAACCAATCATACACACTAGCGTACCATGCATAAATTTTATAAGCCTAGGGGGAAGGAACATGTCAATTCCCCCATGCCTGACGACAGAGGTGGGTTTTAAGGAGCTTACGAAAGGCTAGGAGGGTGGGGGCAACTCTGATATCTGGGGGGAGTTGGTTCCAAAGGGTCGGGGCCGCCACAGAGAAGGCTCTTCCCCTGGGTCCCGCCAAACGACATTGTTTAGTTGACGGAACCCGGAGAAGGCCAACTCTGTGGGACCTAACTGGTCGCTGGGATTCGTGCGGCAGAAGGCGGTCCCGGAGATATTCTGGTCCAGTGCCATGAAGGGCTTTATAGGTCATAACCAACACTTTGAATTGTGACCGGAAACTGATCGGCAACCAATGCAGACTGCGGAGTGTTGGTGTGACATGGGCAAATTTAGGAAAGCCCATGATAGCTCTCGCAGCTGCATTCTGCACGATCTGAAGTTTCCGAACACTTTTCAAAGGTAGCCCCATGTAGAGAGCATTACAGTAGTCGAGCCTTGAGGTGATGAGGGCATGAGTGACTGTGAGCAGTGACTCCCGGTCCAAATAGGGCCGCAACTGGTGCACCAGGCGAACCTGGGCAAACGCCCCCCTCGCCACAGCTGAAAGATGTTTCTCTAATGTGAGCTGTGGATCGAGGAGGACGCCCAAGTTGCGAACCCTCTCTGAGGGGGTTAGTGACTCCCCCCCCAGGGTGATGGATGGACAGATGGAGTTGTCATTGGGAGGCAAAACCCACAGCCACTCCGTCTTATCCGGGTTGACCTTGAGTCTGTTGACACCCATCCAGACCCCAACAGCCTCCAGGCACCGGCACATCACTTCCACTGCTTAGCTGACTGGACAAGGGGTGGAGATGTAAAGCTGGGTATCATCTGCATACTGATGATACCTCACCCCATGCCCTTGGATGATCTCGCCCAGAGGTTTCATGTAGATATTAAATAGTAGGGGGGAGAGGACCGACCCCTGAGGCACCCCACAAGGGAGTAACCTAGAGGTCGACCTCTGACCCCCCACTAACACCGACTGCGACCGACCAGAGAGGTAGGAGGAGAACCACTGAAGGACAGTGCCTCCCACTCCCAACCCCTCCAGCCGGCGCAGAAGGATACCATGGTCGATGGTATCGAAAGCCGCTGAGAGGTCAAGAAGCACCAGGACAGAGGATAAACCCCTGTCCCGGGCCCGCCAAAGATCATCCATCAGCGCGACCAAAGCAGTTTCCGTGCTGTAGCCGGGCCTGAATCCTGACTGCTGAGGACCTAGATAATCAGCTTCTTCCAAGGACCACTGGAGCTGGAGTGCCACCATGTTCTCAACAACCTTCCCCATGAAGGGAAGGTTGGAGACTGGTCGATAGTTATTGAGAATGGCTGGGTCCAGGGAAGGCTTCTTGAGGAGGGGGCGCACAAGTACCTCCTTGTAGGGATCCGGGAAGGACCCCCTCCCCAAAGAAGCATTGATAATCTCCTGGACCCAGCTCCGTGTCACCTCCCTGCTGGCTGAAACCAGCCAGGAGGGACACGGATCCAGTAAACAGGTGGCAGAACTCACAGCTCCAATGGCCTTGTCCACTTCATCAGGTGTCACCAGATCAAACTCTTCCCAGACAGGTGGACAAGTACGTGCCCCAGTCACCTCAACTGACTCATTGTCAGTCAACTCTGTATTCCAATTAGAGTCGAGGTCCGCTCGGATCCGAGCGATTTTATCAGCGAAAAACGTGTTAAAGTCCTCGGCACTACTCTGCAAGGGTTCCCCAACTCCCCCCGATTAAGAAGGGAGCGGGTCATCCTAAACAGAGCGGCCGGGAGGGATTCCGCTGATGCAATCAAGGCGGAATGATACGCGCATCTTGCCGCCTTGAGTGCCACTTTGTAAGTCTTAATATGTGTTCTTACAAGTGTTCGATCGGATTCGGACTTACTCTTCCTCCATCGCTTCTCTAGACGTCTCTTCTGGCGTTTCAACTCCCGGAGCTCTTCGTTGAACCATGGAGCTCTACGGGGTCTAGTGCCGCGGAGAGGTCGCAATGGCGCAATTCGGTTAAGAGCCTCCGCTGCAGCCTTGTTCCAGGCCTCAGCCAGACACTCTGCCGAACTGTGTACGAGTGTATCTGGAATAACCCCAAGCGCCTTCTGAAAGCCCTCTGGATCCATCAGGCATCTGGGGCGGAACAGCTTAATCGGTTCCGCCTCCCTGCGGGGAAGGATTGGAGCCAGGAAGTCAAGCCGCAGTAGAAAATGGTCCGACCATGACAAAGGCAACACTTCTAAGCCCCTTAGTCTCAGACCATTACTCAGTTGCTCAGAGAGGAATACCATGTCGGGTGCATGCCCCCCCCTCGTGAGTCGGACCCTGTACTACTTGGGTCAGGTCCATGGCTGTCATGGTGGCCATGAACTCCTGTGCCAGTCCAGAGGTTTCACCGAGCGACGGCAGGTTA
Organism: Erythrolamprus reginae; assembly: GCF_031021105.1. Lineage (NCBI taxonomy): Eukaryota > Metazoa > Chordata > Lepidosauria > Squamata > Dipsadidae > Erythrolamprus > Erythrolamprus reginae. The sequence goes on along the minus strand of NC_091950.1, from coordinate 166,011,164 downwards.
AAGTCCCCCAAGACAATAAGTCTGGGGAACCCCACCGCCAACCTGGCTACCTCCTCGAGTAGCACAGGCAGGGCTTGTGACACGCAGCTGGGAGGCAGGTACGTGAGAAACAAGCCCACCTGGACCCCTAAGTCCAACTTCACCAGGAGGGACTTGTAGCCCGCAATCTCTGGAGCAACGAGTCTACGCAAGCCAAGGCTCTCCCTGGCTATAATAGCCACTCCTCCCCCCCTTCCCTGGGGTTGAGGCTGATGCCATATCTGAAACCCGGCTGGGCAAATTTCAGAGAGAGGAACTCCTCCCTCTGGGCCCAGCCAGGTTTCAGTAACACATGCCAGGTCGGCCTCCTCATCCAGGATCAGATCCCGGATGAGGAGAGCTTTATTTACCACCGACCTGGCATTGAGTAGCAGCAGCTTGAGCCCAGGGCCAGAATTACACTCATCACCAGCACCCAGGATTGGGTTCACAGAGCCAGAACAAGGGATCGTTATTAAGCAACGATCTCTTGTTCCCCTGGAACGGCTAGCTCTGTGACCCCTGCCATATCTTCCTCTCCCCAGCAGGACCGGGATATTCCGACCCTCTCCCACCCCAGACATCAGTGCCCCCTCCCCTCCTGCCTCTCCAGTGTCAGGTAGGCTAATCAGATCATTCATACCATTTCCATTTATTTCATCCATACCAGAGTCCCACCCATCCCACCCATAACAATACAGTAATTCATTTCATACATATCATCATACCCACCCCAATAATTCATTAGTTTTAAAAAAACCCTTCTAATAAATTAGCTAAAATATTAAAATTCCATATAAATTCAATTAAAAAACAATATAAAAAATCACTTGCACTAAAATAGTATACCAATTAACACTAAGTTATTCTCAGGATCTTAATAGAATAACATATAATTATTTAAAAATCGTTAAGTTATAAAGTGCTAAGTTATAGAGTGCAAAAGATATAAAAATTAATTATTAGAAAATTAAATTAGAATATTTTTAAAATGTTAAGAATACAGGAGATAGTCCAGTTCATTAATCTTTCAGTCAATAGCACCTAAGATCTAAAAAAGTCAGTTCTGGGGATATTCAAGTTCTATTTCCCAGACTCTCTTGTGCCATCCGCTGCCACCGTCCGGCCCTGGAGTGGGATGGAAATGGACATTTTATAATATCCTTCCCCCAGGAGTGGGGTGAGAATGGAGATTTTACAGTATCTTTCCTCTGGAGTGGAGTGGAAATAGAGATTTTATAATATCCTTTCCCTTCAGTGGGGTGGAAATGGAGATTTTACAGTATCTTTTCCCTGCTATTACTTATTTTGAGTCCTTATGTCAAACCTATATCCATTGTTTCTTTTGCACAAAGTCTTACTTATTTGTCCTATGTATAATCCAGAGAAGCATCCTAGCAGATAATGACATATATAGGCAGTCCCGAGGTAAAGAACAAGGTCTGTTCCCAATTTTGCCTTTAATTTGAATTTGTATGTAAATCAGGCTTCCTATTACTAAAAATGGTAGATGGCCTTCTCCTTCCTTGAGCTGATGAACTGCTGAAGCAGCACAATATTTTCATGCTGCTGAAAAACACTGAAAATAGGCTGTATATTAAAAATGCATGACTTCAGCAGTTCATGAAAACATTGTGCAGCTTCAGTGATTTGTTTGCTCAAGGAAGGAGAATGCCATCCGCCATTTTTCCTATTGGGCAGCCTATTCATATATACAAGTTTTCAGACTTTCTTATCCTAGGGTCTGCCTGTGTCACATTAGAGAAAACACATATGAAGACACCTTGTGTGTGAATTTTCTATGTGAATAAATTGGCATATGTGGGAGCAAAGTAGATAACTTCATTAGTATTACTTTCCTGTTGTTTCAATGACTTATGAGGATCTGCTTTGAGTTAAATGGCTTAGGTTAGATTAGAGTTGGAAGGGATCTTGTAGGTCATCTAGTCCAACCCCCTTCTCAAGCAGGAGTCCCTAGGCCATTTTATTTATTTATTTATTTATTTATTTACTTACTTACTTACTTACTTACTTACTTACTTACTTACTTACTTATTTATTTATTTATTGGATTTGTATGCCGCCCCTCTCCGTAAACTCGGGGCGGCTAACAACAATAATAAAAACAGCATATAACAATCCAATATTAAAACAGTTAAAAACCCTTATTATAAAACCAAACATACATACAGACATACCATGCATAAAATTGTAAAGGCCTAGGGGGAAAGAATATCTCAGTTCCCCCATGCCTGGCGGCAGAAGTGGGTTTTAAAAAGCTTACGAAAGGCAAGGAGGGTGGGGGCAATTCTAATCTCTGGGGGCAGTTGGTTCAAGAGAGCTGGGGCCGCCACAGAGAAGGCTCTTCCCCTGGGTCCCGCCAAGCGACATTGTTTAGTTGACGGGACCCGGAGAAGACCCACTCTGTGGGACCTAACTGGTTGCTGGGATTTTAGACAAATGGCAGTCCAATTTCCTCTTGTCTCAAGTCTCAAGTGTTGGAGCTCTCACAAGCTGTTCCATTGGTTGATCTATCACTGTCAGGAAATTTCTCCTTATTTCCAAGTTGAATCTCTCTTTGGTCAGTCTTCATCCATTGTTCCTTGTCTGCCCTGGTGCCTTGGAAAACAGTCTGACCCCCTCCTCTGTGTGGCAGCCCCTCAAGTATTTGGTTGTCTATATGGAAATGTGGACCCTGTACTAGGTGGAGATACTGCTATTTTTTTATTTTTTATTTTACTTACTTACTTACTTACTTACTTACTTACTTACTTACTTACTTACTTACTTACTTACTTACTCAATTTTTATGCCGCCCTTCTCCTTAGACTCAGGGCGGCTTACAACATGTTAGCAATAGCACTTTTTAACAGAGCCAGAATATTGCCCCCGCAATCTGGGTCCTCATTTTACCCACTTCAGAATGATGGAAGGCTGAGTCAACCTTGAGCCAGTGATGAGATTTGAACCGCTGACCTTCAGATCTATAGTCAGCTTCAGTGGCCTGCAGTACAGCACTCTACCTACTGCACCACCCCGGCTTGATTTTCTACTCTCAGAGAAAATTCAGTATCAAACATGGGTGGAATCAGCACAGTTTTATTTATCTTGACTTATATTTGAAAGAATACTCATGCCATTCTATTTGTGGCCCTTGTTCATGTATATATGAATTCATTCTTGAAAAATGAAGCAAGCAAAGAAGCATGTTCTATAAAGCATTTTACCTGCTCTCTCAAGGCTATACTTTTGCTAATGGATAATTCCCATAGACCAGTGATGGCAAACCTTTTTTTCCTCGGGTGCCGAAAGAGCATGTGCGCATGCTATCGTGCATGCACAAGTTCCCACACCCATAATTCAATGCCCTCCAGAGGCCAGAAATGGTCTGTTTCTCAACTTCTGGTGGGCCCAGTAGTCTCGTTTTTCGCCCTCCCCAGGCTCCAAAGGTTTCCCTGTAGCTCTCCCCCATCCCTCTGTAGGCTCTCTGGAAGCCAAAAACATCCTCCCGGAGCCTCTGTGTGAGTCAAAAAGTATAATGGAAGAGAAAGAAGGAAGAAGAAAAAGAAGACAAAATCCAATGAATACAAGAGTGTATATTTGAATTGTACCCAGAATAATGTGTCTCAGTGTCAAACTAGTGCAGTAGCACCTGTTGTGGTTAGCTCTGGCCCAGCTCCTGCCCCAAGGACTGTGAATGTGGGGGACACATCCACATGCTGCAGGCCTGTTTTGCCCCCGGTGGAATCTGGTGATGAAGGCTCCTCTGACCAAGAAGACATGAGTGACAGGGAGGAGGAGAGTGTGGCAGACAGCTCAGAAGGAGATCAATTATCTAGCTCCTCCTTGGATTCAGAACAGCCACGCATGCGGAGAGCGATGCATAGGCAACAACAACTGAGAGATTATTATCAAAGAAAATGAGGCCACCTGTGGTTGGGTGGGGCTGTGGTGATTAATGAGGCTGCTATAAATAGCAGCTTGTGGATTATCTGATCGTTGTGTTTCATGACTGCTTTACTGACTTTGACTTTTTGTGTGCTGATTTTTCCCCGCTTTGAAACTAAACCAGAGCAAAGTGTGTTTCACTTTGTGAAAGAAGAAGGACTGTGAATTGCCTCACAGCTGCAAGATAAGTATCACAGAACTGATAAGGGACTTGTACAAATTACCAGTTTGTTTGGAGACAAGTGCTCTTTGCTATACCAAAAGAGGGCTTAGGTTAAGTGAATTTTCCTTATAAAGAACATTGTTTTGAATTTTCAAACGTGTGTGTGTCTGAAATTTGTACCTGTGAATTTTTGGGAGGAGTCTACCAGAGAGCCCGACAGAACAAGCAGCAAAGGTTTTCACGGCATCAGATCATTTGACATTATTTATTTCATTCTTGTGTAATGATTAAATTCCCATTTAATTGTTTCATTTTTGTGTACAATTCAGTTTTACTTTAGAGGGAACACAACATAACAGAAGGAGGAAAATCCTGACAGGAAGGAGGGACCCAGCGGATATGTGTTCAGGAAAATATTAACATTTTAAAGCATCTATTATATTGTTAACATCACTTCATAAAGCTTTTGAGATCCTCCTTTTCCATATACGGCTTTGATCGAACCTTTTCTCAGTGTGATGTTTGATGGCAACATATTACTGTCTTTTTTTTTCTTTTTGGCCTGAAGAATAGGTGGATCTGTGAGTTCTTTCATGTTACTGGGTACAAAATACTTCATAAGAACATGGGATTAATAACAATTTGGATAATTGGCATCTCTTTGACACCTTCATTTACGATACCACCCTTGCATGAAAGAGTAGAGGAAATGAATTGTTGCTTTAGGGTAGCTGCATATATAAGCAAACCTCTGATGGGATTTTTTTAATGAATGTGTGGCTTAATGTACATCCTATGAACATAGGTGCCATACTGGCAAACAGTCAACCCTGGGAATTATAGGAACAATTTGCTTCTAAAGTTGTGCTTCAAATAGTCAAATCTCTCCACAATACGGTGTGGCCTTGTTGGATGAGGGGAGACCTCCAAAACTCTCAGACTTTTTAAAAATGTCACTGCTTTTATATATAGTCTATCATCTCCCTACCCTCTCTTCCCCCCCCCCTCTGTCTCTCCTATCCGTCCGTCCATCCATCCATCCATCCATCCATCCATCCATCCATCCATCTATCTATCTATCTATCTATCTATCCCATCTGTCATCTATCTATCATCTATCTATCATCATCTATCACCTATCTATCTATATCAGCCAACATTTAATGTGCCAAGATTATTCATATTTGGCAGTTTTTGAAACCGGCAACCATATTATATATATACAGTATTTTATTTTCCTACATAGTTTTCCTAATTTATAATTTACATGGAATGCTCTTTCACTGATGTATAGCACGAGGTGATGCTGTGTAAGCTGCTGAGAGTCTATTTGATTGTGGTTATTTAGAAATATATTGAATAGTTATAATAAATAAATAAGTAAATGTACTATAAAATCAAGTGAATCAGGACTTGCCAATCTGTTTACACCAGTTAGATTTCTTAATTTTTTTTAGAGGATGAACATTATTATTTCTCAAACACTGTGGTAACAATCTGAAATGCAATATAAATCTTGGAATTCCAACACTATTTATATGTAGAACATTTTTTAAAGCTCTAGAGTCCAGATATAACCCACCTCTGCCGTCAGGCATGGGGGAACTGAAACATCTCCCCCTTGCCCATGTTGTCCTGTGTTTGATTGATTGTGTGTTTGTTTTTATATATTCTGGGGTTGTTTTTATGAATTTTTTAGCCTAAAATTGTAATTGGATTGGTGGGTATTGGATTTGTCATTATGTACTGTTTTGCCATTGTTGTGAGCCGCCCCGAGTCTGTGGAGAGGGGCGGCATATAAATCCAATAAATCTAATCTAATCTAATCTAATCTATATTCATCTTAGTTGTTAAGCAGAAACTTTTAGAAACCTTTACAATTTTGATGCCTAGTTATTCTGGGAGCTGTAATTCAACATACAGTATTTGGAAGTTTAGAAAGCTTAAAAAAAGATTATTTCATAAATAGATTCCAATTTAATGATTCCAGCAATGAGTTTTCAAATGAATCCATGAATAATATCTCTTGATTTTTCAGCTTTTAGTCCAAGGATCAGGGCTGGCTGTGGAATTCTGGGAGTTAAAATCCATAAGTCTTAAAGTTTTCAAATTTGGAGACCCCAGTCATAGTCTATCTAACAGAAACCATGTCAGTAGCTGCAATTAGCTGAAGCAACAAAACAAGGCACAGAAGATCTTTCTGTGGTTGGTTCATTGTGATCTCCATGACAATTAGATTTTGAGAGGCAAAAAACAAGCTATGACTTATGTTTCTTAAATACAAAATCCTGGAATCACCATAAACAAACCACGGAAGGAATTTTGGTGATCTGCTTACCTGTTTCTGATGGGCCAAGAAACAGAATTTTTTTAGTAAAAAATATTTACTTATTCATCAAGTTTATATGTTCTCCATCTCTATAGTGACTTTTAGATGCAAATATATTTAATAAATACCGTAAATAAGCATTTAATTTTAAAAAAACATTCTATTTCCTGTCACATTTTTCATTTTACCAATGAAGAAAGCCAACATTCTTCAAAATTCTTGCGTTCTCTGACATACCAAAAACAGCCACATTCTCCAAAGTCTATGTTTTATATTTTATATTATTATTTTCTACCTTTATTAATTTTACAAATAACTTAAGGCAGCAAACATATTCAACACACCTTTCTTCTCCTATTTTCCTCACAACAACAACTCAGTGAGTTGTGTTGGCCTGAGAAAGAGTGACTGGCCCAAAGTTACCCACCTGGCTTTCATGGGTAAGGCAGGAATTGAACTCACGGTTTCCAACTTTTTCGTTTGATGCCTTTGAGGCTTCCAGATCAAGCTAATTCCCAAGTTGTGTAGCTGAAGCATAGGGAAAGATTTCAAGGTTACATGTTTGAGAACATGAGGATTATTTAAAAAATAAAATAAAAAACAAACAAAACAAAAAAGGTGTTGAAAGGAATAGTGATTGCTAGCTCTCTAATCTTGTCTTAAGATTGTTTCATAGTTAAGAAATGAAGGTTTAACACAATTAAATAAAACAATTAAGACATCGCCTGATTGCCCACCTTAGTGTTTTCTATCATGAGTTTTCCTAGGATAAGCAGACATTTCATGTAATTCCCTGCTTAAATTTGGACTCTGGAAAGATATGAGCATCATATCAATTTATTTATTTGTTTGTTTGTTCATTCGCTCATTTATTTATTTGTTTGTTTGTTAGATTTGTATGCTACCCCCTCCGCAGACTCGGGGCAGCTAACAACAACAATAAAACAACATGAAACAAATCTAATATTAAAAATGACTAAAAACCCTTATTGAAACCAAACATACATACAAACAAACATACCATGCATAAATTGTATAGGCCTGAGAGGGGGAAGGAATATCTCAGTTCCCCCATGCCTGACGACAAAGGTGGGTTTTAAGGAGCTTACGAAAGGCGAGGAGGGTGGGAGCAATTCTGATCTCTGGGGGGAGCTGGTTCCAGAGGGCCGTGACCACCACAGAGGAGGCTCTTCCCCTGGGTCCCACCAACCGACATTGTTTGGTCGATGGGACCCGGAGAAAGCCAACTCTGTGGGACCTAATCGGTCGCTGGGATTCATGTGGCAGACGGCGGTCCCGGAGATATTCTGATCCGATGCCATGAAGGGCTTTATACACTTTGAATTGTGACCGTAAACTGATCGGCAACCAATGCAGACTGTGTTTGTGTAACATGGGCATACCTAGGGAAACCCATGATTGCTCTCGCAATACTCACTGAGACACACAACTGATAAGCAAGACTTTGATTGCAAGATGATAGATGCTTATAATGCTTAGCTACAATGAAGACTAACCCAAGTATAAGTAAACAGCTCTTGATTCTTCATTATTGGATCATAAACTGTGGCTCCTTCCACTGAAATTAATTGTCAACAGGTGATGAACATGCAGTCAGTTCTTTGGTACCAAATCTCGAGGACACACAAATCAGCCCAGTGTGGCATGATATACATCCTTGCTCCTAAAAAAATTATTTCTGAGGCCTTAAGAGATTAATATTACTTTGATTCTCTATATTCTCCGTCCATCCTTTGTTATTGCCAGTTTTTACCAGCTGGGAAAAATAAGCTTATCATTATTTTAAAAATACATCGGAATTTAACATAGTGTTCTTGAAAACTGACTTTGTGATTCATTGCAGTTATGAATGTGCACTGTTTTTGAAAATACAGCATTCCTTGACAGAGAATCTATCGTTCTCCAGTTGTTCAAGAAGAATATAGTTCTCATGAAATTCATGGCCTTTATGGTCCATCAACCAATATTCATATTATGGAAAACATGCAATGTGATACCAAACTTACAGAAAATCAGATACAGGTATTCCTACTTGTTCAGTGATGTTTTGAAGTTATGACAGTGCTGAATGAAGATTATGAAGGACTAGATTTTTATTAATATCGATTGTTTCTTCATTGCTTATTTGACCCCTATGACAATCATTAAGTGTTGTACCTCATGATTCTTGACAAATTTATCTTTTTCTTTTATGTACACTGAGAGCATTTGCACCAAGACAAGTTCCTTGTGTGTCCAATCACACTTGGCCAATAAAAATATTCTATTCTATTCTATTCTATTCTATTCTATTCCACTCCACTCCACTCCACTCCACTCCACTCCATTCCATTCTATCACAGTGGTGGTTGTCACAGTGCTCTCATGGTCACATGATAACAATTTGGGAGCTTAGCAACTGGCTTGCAGTTACAATGATCAGCCTTTGCCACCTTATTTGCCAGCTTCCAACTAGTAAAGTCAGTGGGGAAGCCAGCAGGAGGTCAGAAATGATGGGGAAGCCAGACAGAAATGTCAGGCGAAAGCAATCAGAACTACTGGAAGACCCTCAGCAGGAATGTTATTGCTAGTCAGCTATGTTACAAGAATCTGACCAGACTGAGTGCATTTCCTTGGGGATGGTAAGATAAGGGTTTCAAGGATTCTGGGTGAGGTCAGATGTCTGCTGCTTCCTGCAATGCAAAGACTCCAGACTCAGGCCCCCTCTTGACACCTGCCTCCAGTCTAGCTGGGGATTCTAATTGACCTAATGATAGCAACGGGGACTGCTGTTCCTGTGATATTGTGCCTTATAAGTGCATCACTCAGTGACAGAATTTCCAGTTTTCTATACTTTGGGTGAGCGAGGACTACCAGCAATGATGGGCTCCTATGAGTACGCAAAACTGGTAGAAAAATTTTGTTTTTTGTTTTCCTTGTTTTCCCTTCTGTGCTCTGGGTATGTTTTTCCTATTTCAGCAAATGAGGTTGAATGTGCATAATTTTAGAACAGTTGTGCGTGCATGCATGTGTGTGCATACACATACAGTTTATATAGTAGATAATGTATATTTTTGTCTGTCTGTGTGTAATATGTATGACACATATGGCATGCATACATAGAATTAAATAGTATATTTTGGATGTTCGGTAATAGTAAATAGATAAGGAAATTGTATCTCTTTGAGGCGAGGAGAGGCCAAGCACCCTAACCTTAACCCAAACCCTTCATGTGAGTGATGTCAAGTTGGCCACTTTAAGCCAATCACAATTACCTTTAAGCCACCCCCTGGTCACATGACCATCAAGCCACTTTTACCTGGCCACACCCAAAAATTAAGCCACACCCACTGTGTGGTAGTAAAATTTTTTGCAGCCCTTCACTGAGTACCAGTATGACTAATAGGAACAACAGATCCTCGGTGAGATAGATATCATTACTATATCACCATTGGGAAGAATAGAATTTCAAACGAAACCAATGCAACCAAACCAAGGCTGCTAAAATGATTGGTCCTGCATTGTCTATCCTTCAATATTTTTCAATAATAATTTGTGTATATAGATAAGAAATACTCTTATCAAATACAAACCTCCACAATTGGGTAGGATAGCTAATATCAGGGCTGTATAGAGACATAGTGAGGCTCAAAGCAGTTGGAAGCTGTAGCAGCTCTATTTGCAAGTGCTAACAGAGAAGTGTTTTTGGCAAGAATATTGCCAAGAAATATAATATACCCGTACTGGGTGTGGAAGTCCTCTTTGAACAGAAGGTATGAATGCCTGCAGAAGCAAAGCATATCTTTATCAATTAATGAGGTTCATATGAGCCATGCAGGAGGACTTAATTAACTTTGAAATATGAACACTATATTTCATATATAAAACTATAATAAATAAATAAAGTATTAAAATTTTGAGAGGCTCCTTGAAACTGTGGGACCGTAGGGTGTAGTGTGTTTAGCCTTTGCTTAAATACAGCTTTGGCTGACACTATAGAAGACATAAATAAGCTTGAAATGTGTTTATTTATTCTAATTCCAAGGCCACCTAGATGACTTACAAATAAAATAAATAATACATGTAAAAGAGAACACAGGCAGCCAGAAGAGCAAAACTAAGCCAAATTAAAAGGGGTTCCACAACCACTCTGTCCTAAAGGCTTGGCAAATACCCAGGTTTCTAGTAATTTTCAGTACAACTGTAAACAACCCAACAAAGTATAAGAGACATAAATGCAAAGTTCTTCACTTAAAAAAGCAAAAGTCAAATGCACGGCTATAGGATATGGAATACCTAGGTTAGCAGTATCCCTTGTAAAAAAGATATTGGAAGAGTAGTTGATTTCAAAAGCAAACCAAACAAATTTTACTTACTGTCCAAGGCCAAATATGTCCAAAGTAAATGGATTTGTGAGAAGTGCCTTCACATAAGGAAAATGCAATTTTGGCTGCATTAACAGAATAATTTTCAAATCAAGGGAAATAATTGTTTCACTCTAGTCTGATTTAGCCTTCAGTGCTAAGTCCATTTTTGAAGATCACACTAAGATGAATTCAGAGCAACTGGAATAGACTCAGAGATGGGTAGTAAAAAATGTAAAGGTTAAAAACTAAGCCAGATGAAGAGAAATGAAAGGAGCCTGCAAGATATATTTCACTTTGCACTCTTCCTAGCTCCTCAATAATCTTCTTGTACTGTGGCAACCAAAGCTTGACATAGCACACCAGGTACGGTTTGATCTGTGCAGCATAGCGTACAACCATAACTTACTGTGATCTCAGCATTATACTTTTTCTGATATCCCCTTAAAGCAGCATTCTCTCTTTTAACGACTGCACAAACTGCTGACTCATATTTAATCTATAGTCAGGAAAGGAAACCCAAATCCTTTTGACAAACTATTACTAGATCCTATCCTCCTTATACTTGGTTTTTCTTACCAGAGTGCAGAACCCTATATTTTAAACTGCATTTTGTTAGAAGAAAGCCCAATGTGTAAATCTACAAAGAACTTTTTGAACTGTAACTGTGTCTTCTGAGGACATCAGCAATGTCCTCAAATCTTGTCTCACCTCCAGATTTGCTGACCATCCCTTTTATCCCCTAGTCTGTCACGTATAAAAATGTTAAAGAATACACTTGGCCCTGAAGAGAATCCCAAGGTAACTCTTGCATATCAAATCAAATCAAATCAAATCAAATCAAATCAAATCAAATCAAATCAAATCAAATCAAATCAAATCAAATCAAATCAAATCAAATCAAATCAAATCAAATCAAATCAAATCAAATCAAATCAAATCAAATCAAATCAAATCAAATCAAATCAAATCAAATCAAATCAAATCAAATCAAATCAAATCAAATCAAATCAAATCAAATCAAATCAAATCAAATCAAATCAACAAACAAAACAAACAAACAAACAAATAAATATCATTCCCCACCTAGACATAGATCCCATCAAACAACACTTGGTGAGCATGGTTTTCAATCAATTGTGACTGGTTACACAGGCTATGTATCCCACATTGTCCCACTTATAACAGTAGTGGTTTGGGAACAAGTGCGTGCAGGTGCAGAATGCTTCTGTGCATGCGCAGAGCATTTTTGATGACATCTGGATGGGTGGGCAGAGTCTCCTGCTGCCGCTGCTATTGGTTCGTTGTATCGGTTTGAACCAGTAGCAGCCCACCATTGACTTATCAAATACCATACTGAAGTCTAAATTACATTCTGTAGGACAGGGGTCCCCAAACTTTTTACACAGGGAGCCAGTTCACTGTCCCTCAGACTGTTGGAGGGCCGGACTATAAAAAAAACCTATGAACAAATCCCTATGCACACTGCACATACCTTATTTTAAAGTAAAAAACAAAATGGGAATGTACTATTTAGAGGGGGGAGAAGTCTGAAATTCATATATGGTTATGTTTTGTTTTTAATTTTCTTTTGTTAACATGTGTTTGTAGGTTTTCTTGGCTTATAGAAAAATGTATAAAGAAAGAAGGAAGCACTGGCATAATGGTTAATAAGTTAGAATATAATTGGTGTACTTTTTGAAGGAACATTAAGGAGGGAATTTAATTAAAAGAAAATGAATGTAACTGGATGACAAAATTAGAAAAAAAACTTTTGCAACTTTTTTGATGATTGATATTAGTTACTAACAAAATACCCCGTTTTATTCATAGAAAATTAGATGGAACACTGTGTTGTGTCACTCACCCACGGGCCAGATAAATGGCCTCAGCGGGCCACATGTGGCCCGCGGGCCGTAGTTTGGGGACCGCTGCTGTAGGAGATAACTAGGCTGAGCCCAAGGGCAGGGTCAAATGTGTCATCAGTTTTTTCTTCCGGTTTCGTCGAGGACCGCAGCGGAGTCTCTTGGCAGGGCTCTGCCTTGAGACTCCTTCCACCCTCCCAGAGGTCGCCGCAATGCGATCGGATCGAGTCCGGATGGCTCGATCCTAGAACAGGGGAATTCCCTCTGTCCGAGGGGCCGTCGCCGAGGCTCCGGAGGCAGGGGTCTGTCCTGCAGCTCTGGAATAGGGAGCACCGGTCCTCTCGCAAGAGGACGCGGCCATTGCGATTCCACCAAACTAGCGGGAAGCAAGAAAGAATCAGAAAAGTGAAAGCAGAGATTAAAGCTATTTTTATTGAAAAAGGAATATACTAAAGAAAGCACAATCAAGGTAATAAGATTTTTTTTTATGTTTCATGTTAAATAAGAAGATCGGAGTAAAAGAAAGTGGAGAAATAAAAAAGTTTTAAAAGAAGGCAAAAGAGAAAGTTGTCTAATACATTGTATCCAGGCGCAAAACAACAGCCGGAACTTACTTTCACTACTTTCACTTATTGCCTTGAATTTGGACTTGAACTGTCAAACGTTTGAAAATAAGGGGAATTTAAAGGATTTCAAAATGAGACACTAAAAGGTTTAACATATATAAAATGACATTATTTGGCTGAATATTCTTCTCCTCTTTTGAAGCAATTGGTTACAAAAAATAGTAGAAAATGAAGTCCGGGCTTGGATTTTCCCAGCGGAAGGATTAAGACTACTTACTATCTAGTCACAAAATTTGAATAAATATATAAAAAATATTTTTCTTCTTATTTTGGATTTTTTACATTTGGATTATTTGATTGACCCCATTTGGATTACTTCGTTGGATCATTTCGTTTGGATTAACGGCTGTTCTGTCGGATTCGTAGCGGAGAGGCTTTACATCTTGCTTTAAGCTGCGAGAGACGGATCGACTCCATTTTAACATTGGATAATTAAATTGAAATCGTTTGGAAAACTGAGATCCTATAATTTTTGAGAAGATTACATTTTACTGTTTCTACTCTTTCAATCAACGGGACCTATACTAAACCTATACTAAAAGTCTCTTCTAAAACAGATTAGATCTTCAATCAACAAAATTATTTGCTCTTTCCTTCTTACAATTTTAAGTTTTGAATTTTAAACTTATATTATATTATAATCCTTTGGGTTTTGTATATGCTTTGTTAACAATCTTTGGTTCCCTGCTCCTCCTTAACCGAATTATATCTCTTCTTTTCTTCTAGATTGCCCCCTTTCCTTCATCTTCTATTTTTTTCCTTTTTTCTTCTTTCTTCCTTCTCCTTTGGTTTTCTTTTTTTCCCTCTCTTCTCCTGCTGTGCCAAATCAATTTTTTTCTCTTGATATAATTTTGGACTTAGAGTAATAAGAATTAACGAGTCATATTTTGAATATTGAATTCTAATTGTATTTGTACTTGAATTATATTTCAATTTTCAGTGTGTATTTGAATTTTTACTGTGGTCTGCCTAGGGCAATTAATTGTCTAGGTTTGGAATTTATAGCGATTCTTTACATACTGCTAATATAAAATAATAGCAATTTTAAATTTCAAAATGTCAAGTACTTCTACTCAGTGTTCCCTCTAATTTTTTGGGGGAGTCGGCGGAAAAGTATAGTGTCTGAGCGGCAGTCCCTTCGGGACTGGGCGGCACAGAAATAATAAATAAATAAATAAATAAATAAATAAATAAACAAACAAACAAACAAAAAACCCACCCTGTTTTGCCTCAGAGAATTTCAAAATAAAATACTGTACTGTGTGTCTATAACAGTGAGCTCATAATAGGGCAACTCTATCAATATCAAAATGACACTTAAATAGTTGAGCTAGTTTCAAACTAGATTTTGATTTTCTTTCTCTCTTCCTTACTCCCATTCTTTTTCTTTCCCTTTTTCTTCCTCTCTTTTTTCTATCTGTTTCTCTCTCTTCCTCTCTTCCTCTCTCTCTCATTTCCTCTCACTCTTTCCCTTTTGGCTTCTGGGCAGGTTTGGAAAACTCTGAGTGGATGATTATTTTTAAGTGAGCGATTGCTCACTGCTCAACTTAGAGGGAACTATGCTTCTAATACCAAAATAATTAAGAAGCAAACATCTGCTGCATCGTCCCCTCAAAGGCTCGCTTCATCCTTCCCCTGCACAGCCAGCCTTATCAGTAACCATGTTTACCAAGGAGAAGGAGAAAGAGAAACCACAACAACCTTCACTTGCTACAATCCAAGAGACACTAACTGCATTAAACCACTTTATGCTTCAATCTTAACGTGACGCAACCCAACAGAGAGACGCAATAAAAGCAGAGATGGCTGAAATGAAAGTGGATACAGGAGAGATGAAAGACCAAATGAAGGAGATTAAACAAACTTTGAAAGACAGTGAAGACCGAATGAAAGCAGATGAAGAAAAGACGGAGAGAATGGAGAAAAGAATTGACTACCTTGAGGACAGAGCGGATTCACGCTACAGAAGATATGATGAATCAATTACACATCTGGAAATGCAACGTGCTTCATATGGGCTACGATTTCAAAATATAATAGAAGAGAAGGATGAAGATTCAAAGGCCACCATGGCTGAAATTATTGGGAAAATCCTCAAGATAGACCCACTAGAAATAATAAAAGAAATCGATGAAGTTTACAGAATTTCAAATAGCTACATACGTCGTCACAACCTTCCACGAGAGATTCACATCAAATTTGTAAGAAAAACTTTGAGAGATGATATACTGCACTGGTCAAGAACTGGTCAACTACAACACAAAGGCAAAGAAATAAAAATATTAAAACAAATTCCAAGAAGTGTTAGAGAGAACAGAAGAGATTACCAATTTTTGACCAAAATTTTGATCAAAGAGAACATAACTTTTCGCTGGCTTATTCCACAAGGACTGTCACTGACATGGAAATCCACAAGATACAAGCTGGAGAATTTAGACCAAGCAAGAGACTTTTATGAAAATAGTGGAATAAGCGAAATGGAACAGCTAACAAGAGAACTGGAAGTAATGCAGGCGGAAGCCATGGGGGCATCAGCACAAGTGGAGGAGCAGGACCATGGGGCCAGAAGAAAGCAACCTCAGCGGGAAACCAAAAAGTACAATAAATGACCACATCGAGAGACTTAAAAATTTTCTCAGTAAATGTTAATGGACTAAATGAACCAAAAAAAAAAGAAAACAAATATTTTCTAAAATTAAGAACCAAAAGGCTCAAATTGTTATACTTCAAGAAGTACATATAAAAAAAAGTAATCAGAATTTATTGCTAAATACCAAAATTGGAAATATGTATGCTGCATTAGCAGATCAAAGGAAAAGAGGAGTAGCAATGTATGTTGAGAGTTCTATAAATTCCAAACAATTATTTAGTGATAACGAAGGTAGAATTTTGATTGTCCAAGTTAATATTGAACCTAGACCTCTTGCTATTGTTTCTATATATGCCCCAAATGACGACCAAATTACATTTTATAAAAAATTACATCAAAAAATTATAGAGTTAAATTTGGAAAATATGTTAATTATTGGAGATTTTAATGCAATAACAAATAGACAATTAGACCACTCGGGGGAGAAAAAAAATAGTAAAAAGAAAAAAAGAATTTATTACCCTCCACTTTTCAGAAAATGAAAGCAGAATTACTATTGAATGATATTTGGAGGGAAAGACACCCCCAAAAAAGGCAATGTACTTTCTACTCAAACCCCCACAAAATTTGGACTAGAATAGATATGGTGTGTGCTCCTAAAATAACAGCAGAATATATACAAGAGGTGGAAATAGATGTTAACACATGGGCGGATCATAACCCAGTTATAGTCTGTTCTGTCTGGGTTTTCCCAGACCTCCACACCCACTGAAAAATAGCCAGACACTCTGGTAAAATCCAAAAGTAATTTATAGCAGGAAAAAATAAGCACAAAGGAAAACCTGTCTTCACAGCAGACAGGTTACAATACTTTACAACAGGGTCCTGATGTCCAGTCAATTCCAAAAGCTTCTTGCTGGCACCCCCCCCAAGGTTTCAAGAGTCCAAGGCACAAACCAGGATTGTAGCCACCAAAGTTCACAAACAGGTCTCATGAATCTCCAAGATAAAACTCCACAAGCCAGGAAGGGTGGGGCCGCCTTTTATCCTTTCCCAAGCACCACACCCAAACCCAGCTGCGACCCCTAATGCTGGAAATATCTGGCCAATTGCGTTCTTCTCTCGTTAGCTCTCCTCTGTCGCATATCTATGAAGTCACTAGCATCTTCCCCCAGGGAATCCAGGCTGCTTGCTGGGGAGAGCTCCCCCTGGTGGAACTCTGGCTGTCCTTCATCTTCAGCCTGGGATTCAGCTTCTTCATCAGTCTGCCCCTCCTGGTCCTCAGCCTCTGAGCCAGACACCGACAGCAAATCAGCCATTCCCGGAGGGGTCCCAGGCTGAACCACAACATAGTCTATATGAGAAATAGTAAAAAGCATAATTGGCAAATGAATAGAAACATTCTGAAAGAGAAAGAATACAAAGAATGGATTGAGAAGGAATTAAAAACATTCTTTGAAATTAATAAAAATACAGATACTACTCCCCAAAACTTATGGGACGCAACTAAAGCGTACATAAGAGGATTAACAATATCTTACACAGCAAAATACAACAAAGAAAAGAAAAGAAAATATGAACAATTAACGAATGAATTAAAACAACTAGAATTTATATCACAACAAAACATGAAAAATAAGGATTTGAAAAAATAAATAAATTTAATTAAACATAAAATTAGATTGGAAGAACAGAATCAAATGCTGGAAAAAATAAAAAGAGCTAAGCAACAATATTTTGAACATGCCAATAAACCAGGTAGGTGGTTAGCATATAAACTGAGAAAACAGAGACAATCTAAATTAATTAAACAATTAGAAGATAAAGATGGAACAATAAAATATGACACAGAAGGAAAAGCAAATATAGTACAATTTTTTTTAAAGGAATTGTATAAAAATGATAATATAGAGGAAGATGAAGTATTTAAATATCTAGAAAGTTCAGAATTACCCCAATTAACAGAAGAACAACAGGAGAGGATGGAGAGTCCCATAACAATGGAAGAACTCCTTATAACTATTAAGAAGCAAAAAAATAACAAAGCCACAGGACCAGACGCTATTCCAGCAGAGTGGTATAAAATAGAGAATGAAACATTAAGAAATAATATGCTGCAAATCTTTAATGAATGCAGGTTAGATGGCAAAATTCCTAAATCATGGTCTGAATCTTTGATAACTTTAATTCACAAACCGGATACAGCAATGGAAAAAATTAAAAACTATAGACCAATATCATTATTAAACGTTGATTATAAAATATTTATTGCAATATATGCAGATAGGTTGAAAACGGTTATAAATAGTAAAATTCATTCAGACCAGAATGGTTTCCTGCCAGGCAGACAGATTAAAAATATCCTTAGAACAATTATTAATGTATTAGAATATTATGAGCAACATCCAGATAAAACATTATCATTAATGTTTTTAGATGCTCAAAAAGCCTTTGACAACGTTAATTGGACATTTATAAAAATGCAACTAAATAAAATGAGATTTGGCCCTAAATTTGTCAACTTAATAGATGCTATTTATTCAGAACAAACAACAAAAATCATATTAAACAATGAGCAATTGGAAGCACTTAAAATAAATAAAGGAGTTCGACAAGGATGTCCTATTTCACCCCTCCTGTTCATTATGACCTTAGAAACACTATTAATAAAAATAAGAGCAGATCCAAAGATAAAAGGGTTAACCGTTGGAAAAGAGATATATAAAGTTCAGGCTTTTGCAGATGATCTGACCTTTATAATGGAAGATCCGATAGTTACAGCACCAAGATTAATCCAGACAATAGAACAATATGGTAAGGTAGCAGGTCTGAAAATAAATAAAAATAAAACACAACTTATAACAAAAAACATGAATAAAGTACAAGAAAACAATTTAGAACGTATCTCTGGAATACAAATAGTTAAAAAAGTAAAGTATTTGGGAATATGGTTAACAGCCAAAACAATAACATTAAAAAATGATAATTATATAAAATTAATTAATGAAATTAAAAAAGATTTAGAAATATGGAACAACTTAAAAATATCTTTTCTGGGAAGAATTGCCACAATTAAGATGAATATCTTACCCAAGGTTTTATTTTTATTTCAAGTGATCCCAATAAATCCAGGGGCAATTTTTAAAAAAAATTTAACAAATGTGGTTAGAAAATTTCTATGGCAAGGCAAAAAGGCAAGAATTAAGATAAATATGTTAGAAGATATAAAAGAGAGGGGAGGTTTTGCCCTCCCAAATTGGAAATTATATTACCAGGCAGCCGCCTTAACATGGATTAAAAATTGGATAACCTTAGAGGATAAGAGAACATTAAAATTAGAAGGACATGACCTCATGCTTGGCTGGCATGCCTTCGTATGGTATGATAAAGATAAAAACCATTCTTATTTCAAAAGACATACACTAAGAAAATATTTATTTGATGTATGGAAAGATATAAAGAAAAACCACTTTTTAACAATTCTGGACTGGGTTGCCCCATTAGATGCAATAATACATCCAAATTCTATCAAGGATACAAGAATAATAAGATATAAAGACTTGTTAGACGATCAAATGAAATTAAAAACCAGAATTAAATTACAAGAGGAAGGGATACAAATTGATTGGTGGCACTATGCACAGATCAGATCTAGATACCAGAAAGACAGCATACTTTATATATTTAATAAAAATAAAAATTTATTAAGTAACTTAATTACTATAAATCAAAACAGAGTAATTGGGAAAATATACAAATACTTGATTGCTCACAAGAATATTGATTTAACTTTAAAAGACAGTATGATACTGTGGTGTAGAAATATAGGCAAAGAAATAGATATAGACACATGGGAGAAAGTTTGGATGCACAACTGGAAAATGACAAAATCAGTTTCTTTAAAAGAAAATCAAATTAAAATGTTTTATAGATGGCATCTCCCACCAAGTAGAATAGCAAAAATGTTTCCCAAGACATCACCTTTGTGTTGGAAATGTAAGAAAGAAATAGGATCCTACTACCACCAATGGTGGACATGTAACAAGGCTAAAATGTACTGGAGAATGATAGAGAAAATGACAAAAGAGATAGTAAAGCAAAACATAGAAATTACCCCGGAGTTCTGCTTACTAGGAATTACTAACCAAAATTACAAAAAAGAAATTTTGTATTTAATTATACATATTTTCACAGCGGCAAGGATTATTTACGCGCAAAACTGGAAAGGGGAAAATATCCCCAAAGAAGAGGAAGTTATTACAAAAATATTAGATTGCGTGGAAATGGATATGATGACAAGATGCTTAAACGATCAAGAAGAAACGAAATTTTATGAAACATGGAACAAAGTTTATGTATGGATAGATAAGAAAAACAAACAAACAGAAAATTAAAAATAAATATAGATGTTTTGGTTTAAATTTTCCTTTTCCTTTTTAAGAATAATACTAGAATTAGTTTATATACATAGAATTGATAAGACTGTTTGGTTTTATATTAGTTACAACTATTTTTCTTTTTTATAATATCAATTTTTCCTTATTACATATTTTTGCATTAGTAGTATTGAATTATGTATTTAATTATGTATTCCTTTTTCTGTATCTGCATTTATACTTTTGAGAAAAGCGGGGAAGATACATCCCCACACTTTATGTTGAATGTTTGTAAGTCTGTGTGTCAATTTTAAGAAAATTAATAAAAAAATATTGAAAAAAACAAAAAAAAACACAAATGTGTCATCAGTTTTGAGTCAATCCATTCCCACAAGGGACCGAAGCCCAGCCCTCTGTGAATTCCATTGACTCTTATCTAGCACCAGTTGTCTTGAATGGTAGATCAAATTATTGTGCATAGGTTGTATGAAATAAACCTGAAGTGCTTTGAACTAAACTTGTTTAGTTTAGTTTAGAATGTGAGACACACAGCTACCTGTGTCTCTCATGTTCATAGCATAAACTGATTATTTTGTAGAAAAGAAAAGAAAAGAAAAGAAAAAAGCAATACGTTTACTTTGGTATGATTTATTTTTTGAACACATCCAGGCTGGCTACTGTAATAATCATTTTGCTCTTTTTAAAGTTCTTACAAATCCACTACTTGGTGATACATTTTTAGAAATTGGTACCGATGTCAATCTAATTGGACTGCGGTTTCCACGGTCTACTTCATTCTCTTTTTAAAAATTGGAACAATATCATCTCTTCTTCTGTGTTTTAGCTTTTCTCCTGTATTCCAGGACTTCTCCACATTGTGGTTATGAGATTACAGCTGCCAATTCCTTTAGCACCCTGGGAAGTAACCAGATGATGCCATCGTTGCTGGCTCAGAACCTGAATGATTTACAGTAAATGTTGGACAGACTGGATGACACAATGAGGAATATAGATCAGACAATTTATCAAATACTAAGGTAATTATGTTGAAAAATGGACTGGAAAATTGCAACTTATATACAAATAGTGAAGAAGAAGAGCAAGTAGGATAATTTATAGGTAGGGGTTCGTTACCACCCATGAAAAATATTGCCATTTTTCATTTTTTAAATGGTTTTATCGTTGTGCAGTGCATTCTGTACCACGGATGTGTTGAATTGCACATTTCTCTGGAAGTCACTGAGAGTACTTTGATTCCAGGCGCATACAAATACTGTATATTAAATAAACGGTTAAATAAAATCTATCAAAACATGGTACAATGTGCAAAGAGCTAGAAGGACAGCAAGTAACATCCAATTCCTTGTGACAAGTGAATGTTGAAAGAAACATTGTTTATTAAATATGTTTTTGTCCACTTTGTTCTATGGAAGTCGGAGGTTTAGTTTAGTTAAGTTTATATTAGATTAGTTTATTGTCATTGCACATGGTACAATGAAATTAAATACCATATTCAATGTACATTATAACTATAAAAATAAAAACACAAGCATACATCCTTTACATTCTGTGTAACTGAAATTGAAAACCTGATATTGCATTATACTATAGGATTCAATATGGATATTGCCCTGGTATAAAAACTGTTTTTCAGCCTATTTGTCCTTGTTTTTATTATCCTGTACTGTCTGTCAGATGGTAATAGAAAGCCATGATGAAATAGATCTTTAAGAATGTTTTGAACTTTCTTAAAGCAACGGGAGTTATAAAGCTCTTCCAAAGAGGGGAGAGGGCAACCAATGATCCACTGGGCAATGATGTTTACCCTCTGGAGGGCTGAACTATCTGCCACTGTGCAATTGGCAAACCATGTGCCGATGCAGTAAGTTACAATACTCTCTATGTTGCAGTGATAAAAGGCCACCAGCAGTTTTTCATTCAGTTGTTGTTTCCTGAGAAGTCTCAGGTAGTATAATCTCTCGGGTGAGTTATGTCAGGAGAAAGATTAAAGTATAATGAGCCTAGGGCGACCGATGTGGTGCAGAAATGTGTAGGAGAAAACAAGAAATGATGGCTTCAACAATGGATGGGTGGATTGAGTACCAAAATGAGTGGCCAGTGAACAAAGTATGTCAAGACGGCCAGCCATGTAGAATAAAGAATGAGGAATGAACTGCAGAAGAACTACTTGAAGAAAGAGTGAATGGATCAAGAGGAAAGGGACATGACTGGATGAAGTTTATGAAACTTTTTTAAAAAGAAAAAAAGCTAGAGATGAAAATTTTAAAGTTTAAAAAACAAAAGGGTATGAAGTGAAGGAAGTGATCTAAGGCCACAGTGGAAACAAATTCTTTGCAAAGATAAAAAAGTGCCATGAATGAAATTGTTGTAAACTGCTTTTAGACATGTTTCCATTCTTTTCTCCTGTCTTATTTTTTAAAAATTTCTTTCTCTATTGCCCACTCCTGTTCAACATTCTTCATAACATCCCCCCCAAAAACACAAAAGCATATTTAGTATACACAAAGTTTGAGAAGTTTTATATCAAAATATGTTTTATTCTTGATAGTGTTTTCATCTTCCCTTAAAATATTAATAGAATCCACAATGGTCTGAGAATATCCACTAGATAAGTGGCCGTCAAGTTTAATGTAAGCTAATCAAGTAAAAATAGCAAATGGGGAAAAATCTTTTTCTCAAACTTCCTCAAACGCCGAATAAAGTTACCTAGATCTAATCCACATATCAAAGGAGGTTTGTAAATAGAATTAATTAAATTAGGTCTCCCAGCAGAACTTCATGTTCACAATAATAAATAATAATAATCCTAGATGACATACATACACACACCCATCTGACATCCTAGAATCAACACATAGACACTTCCACACTAGCACAAACTCCCCTATAAAAGCATCTCACTGTACCTCATTTCTCTGCAGCTGCTCCTAAAGGCAAACTCTTTGCTTTTAGAAATAAATATTTCTTCTTTCCTCACAGCTGTGTGGAGCTCATTTTTATTTATTCTTGCACAACCCCGCCTTGAGTTGGAACCCCAAATTATTCTTATGACAAGAGGGATCTGTGATATTGAACAGTACCAATATTTCTTGTGATTCTAATGTGAGATGGTTCTGCTTTTCACCTGGAATTTCTGCCAAGAGTAAGGAGGAACCAAAGAAGAAAGAATAAATGAGCAGTGCTATGATTGACACAGGGGGCTAAATGACAGGTTATAAAGTTATTTTTTTTCTTTGATGCCAGGAGATCGAAAGAGTAAAATTCCTAATATTTTTGATACAAGAATTACTTTTTCCATAAAGCATGGTTACTGTACTTCTATGACAGGAAACAGATCTCATTGGTTCAAATCCTGTATCATGGTGCTGCTGCTGTAAGAATCCTTACAACTGGGAGTTTTATAGTATTGCTGGAGAGACGGAGTAACGACACGGACACAAGAGCTGGATTTAAATTGGGTCATTTTTATTAATATAAATTTGCATAATTTATTCAATACTTTGCATAAATTAGCATACTCAACTATGACCCGGAAATGGACCTGCAGGGTCAAACAACTACTTCCGGGGCGGAAATGACGTTATGCCAAAAAACATTCCTGGGCAACTCATGGGCGTATCTCGATGCAAGTCCAGGTGAGGGCCAGGCCGTCACCTGCGACCCTGCCATGCTGTGCATGAGGGGGGTCCCACCGGCTAACCCGAATCCGGGAATTAAAGGTGCAGGACCCAAAGACAGGTTCCCCCCAGCTGCTCAGGCAGAAACTCCCTCCATGAGCTTGCGGAGAACCTGTCAATCATCCCCAAAGATGCCCAAGGGAGAACGCGCGGTTGCTAAACCACCCAGTTTTCCGCCCCTAACCTGCCTACCCAAATGACCAAAGGTAAGCAATTAACCTAATAAATGCAAGCACCCCCTAACCGCACATCCATCACCCCAGTGTGGAATGGGCGAAAAAACAGCTCTGTTAAGAGGCAGAACTGCAAAAAATTCCCATTCGGCCCCCTAAGGGCGACCCCTAAGCACACTGCAAAATAGTGGAGGGCGGGCGGGTGTCTGCTCGGCTCCGCAGTCCGGGCGAAAAGGGAGAGCCCCGGGCCTGCTCGCCCTTATATAGGGCAAGCAGGCCCCGCCCGGACCAATCAGGAGCCTGGCCAATTAGGCCCTGATCTCCCGAGCGAAGTCTCGCATCGCGAGACTTCGCCCGGGATTCAAAATGGCGGCCGCCATGAGGGACCGTGTCTCCCGGTCCCTCCAGCAAAGCCTGCCTGCCGGGTAAGTCCGGCGCTGTCAATATTTTTGTTGAGGCTTTATTTTCCTTCATCTGAAACAGGTCAGGGGCAGGCTTATTATTATTGTTATTATTGTTATTATTGTTATTATTGTTATTATTGTTATTATTGTTATTATTGTTATTATTGTTATTGTTGTTATTGTTGTTATTGTTGTTGTTGTTGTTGTTGTTATTGTTGTTATTGTTGTTATTGTTGTTATTGTTGTTATTGTTGTTATTGTTGTTATTGTTGTTATTGTTGTTATTGTTGTTATTGTTGTTATTGTTGTTATTGTTGTTATTGTTGTTATTGTTGTTATTGTTGTTATTGTTGTTATTGTTGTTATTGTTGTTATTGTTGTTATTGTTGTTATTGTTGTTATTGTTTCAGTGAAAAGAAGGTGAAATGAATAAATTATAGGAAAGAAGTAAAGACTGGCTTGGAAATATGCTACTGCAAATCCTCAGTTAATAGGAGAAATCTAAATACAGATTGGGAACTTAATTTCATGTATATATGCATTAAGTTTAGGCTTCCCTAAATATGCCCATGTTACACCAACACTCCGCAGTCTGCATTGGTTGCCGATCAGTTTCTGGTCACAATTCAAAGTGTTGGTTATGATCTATAAAGCCTTTCATGGCATCGGACCAGAATATCACTGGGACCGCCTTCTGCCGCACGAATCCCAGCGACCAGCTAGGTCCCACATAGTGGGCCTTCTCCGAGTCCCATCAACTAAAAAATGTCATTTGGCGGAACCCAGGGGAAGAGCCTTCTCTATGGTGGCCCCGGCCCTCTGGAACCAGCTCCCCCCAGAGATCAGAATTGCCCCCACCCTCCTCGCCTTTCGTAAGCTCCTTAAAACCCACCTCTGCCGTCAGGCATGGGGGAACTGAGATATTCCTTCCCCCTAGGCTTATACAATTTATGCATGGTATGTTTGTGTGTATGTTTGGTTTTTAATAAGGGTTTTTTAGTGGTTTTAAATATTAGATTTGTTACATGCTGTTTTTATTACTGTTGTTAGCCGCCCCGAGTCTATGGAGAGGGGTGGCATACAAATGAAGTAAGTAAGTAAGTAAGTAAGTAAGTAAGTAAGTAAGTAAGTAAGTAAGTAAGTAAGTAAGTAAGTTTAGCTAAGTTGACAAGCAAATGAACTATGGCTGCCTTAATGAATGTTTTCTCCATCTGTTACCTTCCCACCATATTTGGTGGGAAGGTAACAGCACTCTGTGCACCTTTGGCATTTAGTCATGCCGGCCACATGACCATGGAGACATCTTCAGACAGCACTGACTCTTTGGCTTTGACATGGAGATGAGCACTGCCCCCTAGAGTCAGGAATGACTAGCACATATGTGTGAGGGGAATCTTTACCTTAACTTTACCAACATTTATACAATTCACTTTGAAACAAAGTGATCCTTTTTTGTTAATAGAGCCATTCTGTCCAAATGGATTAACCCTTCAGAGCAATCAGGAAAGAATATTTGACTATGAAAACGACATTTTTTTTCCTCCAAAGAGTAGAGGAGAGTTACCAAAAAATGTGCAAATAAAAGGGATTAAACATTTGCACTAAGCAGGAAAAGTTGTACTTACAACTGATTTTCCAGCTTCATTCATTCATAACTATGACTCTCTTAAAGGGTTGAGTTACATGGCTTGGAAACTTCTTCGTGGCAATTGCTGGAGAAGGTACAGGAGGAATCCTGTACCTCTCATACTGGAACTAAGATTTAGGCCACCTCTCCTGCTGGGTCAACCAGCTTGAAGGGGGTTAACTGCAGTAGTAGGTTCTAAAACCTGTTGCTACTGGTTTATGTGCGCACATGCACATGCGCAGAAGCATCCCAAGTGTGTGGGTGGCTCCTCCAGGCACCACTGCTGCTGCTACCAGTTTGCAGAACCAGGCCAAAACGGGGGCAACCCACCAATGGTTAACTGCTGGTTAAGCATCCAGCAAAAAGAATCTGGATGCCAAGACCTCAGTAGTAAAGACAGAATAGAGTCTCCAAGTTGCAATTTTATTTTGATGGGAAAATTTCTCCCTCCTCCCATTTTAAGGTCAAACATTAAAAAATTGAATTTTGATCAGGAAAAAAGAAAAGAAATTAGCATGCTTCCCTTTTCATGAATAGCTTCCAGCTCTTAGTGTGCAGCAATTCTATAGTAGTAATTAAACTTATTCATGGATCAATCCAGTTGTTTAGACATGTGTCAGTTTGCTTGCAAGGCAGACTGACAGATAGGAAGTTCATATTTCAATTTGGTATTAAACTATAACATGCTTTATCTGGTACTAGCTTAATGAAACTAGTCTTTGCAACTTGGAAAACCAGACTGTGATGGCTTGATATGATGTATAAACTCTGACATTTCAGTCTTGAATGCATTAGTGTTTTTGCAAACTAAGGATCTTGTGATTTTGTCAGGTGTAGAATAGAATAGAATAGAATTTTATTGGCCAAGTGTGATTGGACACACAAGGAATTTGTCTTGGTGCATATGCTCTCAGCGTACATAAAAGAAAAAGATACATTTATCAAGAATCATGTGGTACAACAATGATTGTCATAGGGGTCAAATAAGCAATGAAGAAACAATAAATATTAATAAAAATGTTAGGATACAAGCAACAAGTTACAGTCATACAGTTGTAAGTGGGAGGAAAAGGATGATAGGAATGATAAGAAAAACTGGTAGAATAGAAGTGCAGATTTAGTAAAAAGCCTGACAATGTTGAGGGAATTATTTGTTTAGTAGAGTGATGGCATTCAGGGAAAAACTGTTCTTGTGTCTAGTTGTCTTGGTGTGCAGTGCTCTGTAGCGACATATTGAGGGTAGGAGTTGAAACAGTTTATGTCCAGGATGCGAGGGGTCAGTAAATATTTTCCCCACCCTCTTTTTGACTCGTACAGTATACAGGTCCTCAATGGAAGGCAGGTTGGTAGCAACTGTTTTTTCTGCAGTTCTGATTATCCTCTAAAGTCTGTGTCGGTCCTGTTGGGTTGCAGCACCAAACCAGACAGTTATAGAGGTGCAGATGACAGACTCAATGATTCCTCTGTAGAACTCTATCAGCAGCTCCTTGGGCAGTTTGAGCTTCCTGAGCTGACGCAAAAAGAACATTTGTTGTTGTGCTTTTTTGATGATGTTTTTGATGTTAGGTGATCATTTTAGGTCTTGAGATATGATAGAACCTAGAAATTTGAAGGTCTCTACTATTGATACTGTGTTGTCTAGTATTATGAGAGGTTGAAGGGTGGAAGGGTTTCTCCTAAAGTCTATCACCATTTCTACGGTTTTGAGTGTGTTCAGTTCTAGATTGTTCGGGTCACAACACAAGGATAGTTGTTCAACTTCCCGTCTGTATGCAGATTCATCATTGTCTCGAATGAGTCCAATCACTGTTGTATCATCTGCAAACTTCAGTAGTTTAACAGATGGATCGTTTGAGATGCAGTCATTAGTGTATAGAGAGAAGAGAAGTGGTGAGAGTACACAGCATTGGGGGGCACCTGTGCTAATTGTACATGTATCTGATGTGATTTTTCCTAGCTTCACCTGCTGCTTCCTGTCTGTAAATATTTGTACATATGACAAGTAAATAAATAAATCTATCTGTAAAAGGCTAATTTATATTCAGCAATTGATTACAGTACCCTTAAAACCTTTATGCATTAATCCAGAAATGCATTAAGGAAAGTTTATAGAAGTAGAGGGACAATTCCAGCTGATTTCATGTTGTAGACGTGAGGAAGCATATAATGTTATAATAACCTAATTTAAGATTATGAAAGTCAATCTATGAAAATTGAGTAATAAAAACTGAATGCTGGGATTAATTTGAAAAGAACATTGCAGTTTTCTTGTTCATTATAGAATGTTAAATTAAATGTTAAAGAGTCAGTTTGAGGTTAGAAATTAGGAGCTGGTCAGGTCTAGTCCCAACTGAGACATGTAGTCAGCTGGGTGACCTTGGGCTAGTCACTCTCTCTCAGCCCAGGTAAACAGGCAGGGACAAACCACTTCCAAGTCTTGCCAAGCAAATTGCAGAGATTTGTCCAAGCAATTGGCAGGAGTTAAAAACTGATTCAAAGGCAGAAACAAAATAAAATAAAATTGCACTTTTAAGACATACCTAATATTAACTTGGAAAATACTCATAATTTGTGTAATGTTTATCCGTGTAAGCCTTTTGGATCTAATAGGAGAGCAGTTCCAACATTTGTTTTTTGATTAAACTATTTTCATAATAGTTATTAGATTCTATAACAGAACATGCCATTAAAATTATTTAGAGATCAGAAATTATATTTGCCTTAATATTTGGTAGAATATTTAGAAATGTAGCTTTGACTCATTACCTCTGTTTTCTTTCTTCAATAAGCTAATAGAACTATGTGTAACTGAGCAAAACAGATGAGTTATTTCTAAATGGGATTTGAAGTGTTCTGACATCTGAGTGAGACAAACATTATACAATATTATATGAACATGACATGCTGGCAAACTGCTGCCTGTGATACAATTTGAACAAATCCTTTATGAAAATATAATAGCTGTATCAGACTTCAGAGTGCATATGTTTGAATGGCAATTTATTCCTCACTTAATGGTGTTTTATATTGTAATAAACAAAACACTGGCAGAGAGTGTTTTGTTAACCCTGCTCTGGCTTGTATACCAAAAACAAACATTTCTGAGTGTTTAAAAATGAGCTTACTCAGGGAGGAATGGTATCTAATTTATAGATTCCATAGAGAGAAGTGCAGAAACTCTGCCTGGACTGGCATTTCAACAACCCAATAAACAAGATAAATGCGTCCAGAACTAGAGAGGAAAGGGGATAAGCTAGCATGAATAATTGTAGTCGACCATAGGAATCTGCTCTTTTCTGCACATTGTTGTAAAACACAAATTATGGTCTCTCAGGCAATGGAGTTTTGGACATAACAAAAACTGTGATGGAGACAGTTTGGCTATGCAATCAAATATTTCTAAATCCTAGGATGAACAGAGAGCTATGACAGCTTTCTCACCCATATTATGCAGTAGGATATCTGCTTTTTATGTTAACCGATGACTATACTGTATCTAATTCTTCTTGCTACTGCAATGCAGAGCTATTCCAACACAATGCAATTTCAAGAAAACAAAAGATGTTGCATGCATGTAATGTTGGATATGGATCATAATGAAAGTGTTGTGTACATGTGCTCGTTTGAATGAAAGAGGTTCTATTTTCTATGTAAACTACATAGTCCTAGTATTGGGTTAAGATCTTTGCTCATTATGTATCTGGAGAAATATTTGTTTTTACAAAAGGTTCCTGAGTGATAATGCACTGCAATGCAATTATGATTACAAAAGGACATTCTGTAACCACCTTGCATGTCATGCTTAGGGAACAATTCAAATTGTGTGGGCACTATGTGACTTGGGTTTTATATGTAAATGTATAAGAAGAGCCTTGCTGAATTCTGTGTCACACAGTAGCCCATCAATTGTACATGGGGATCTTGAGCAGAAAGAGAAGGCAAAACCCTCCCTTTCCCTTGACCCCCAACAAATGGTACTCAAGGGAATCCTGCCTGCCTCAACCAACATAGAGGCGGCACATGGACATCCATTTCAATAACCACCGATACACTTGGCATTCATGAATCTGTCTAATCCTGCCTTGAAGCTATCAAGGCTGAAAACTGTCACGATCTCTTCTGGAAGTGAATTCCATAAACTAACGACCCTCTGGGTGAAGAAATATTTCCCTTTATTTGTCCTCACTTTCCTACCTATGAACTTTAGGGAGTGTCCCTCGTCCTAGTATTGTGTGATAGAGAAAAGAATTATTTTCTATCCACCTTTTCTATCCCATGCATGATCACTTCGATCAAGTCACTTCGATCAAGTCACTTCGATCAAGTCACTTCAATCAAGTCACCTGCAACCTGGTTTCATAAGGGAAGTGCTCCATTTCCTTGATCATACTAGTTGCCCTTTTTTGCACCTTTTCCAGTTCCTTTATATCCTTCTTGAGGTGCAGTGACCAGAACTGTACACAGTATTCCAAGTGTGGTCTCACCATCGATTTGTACAGAGGCATTACAACACTTTCCAACTTATTTTTGATTCCCTTTCTAATCATGCCAAGCAAAAGGAATTTGCTTTTTTTACTGCTGCTGCACAATGGGTTGACATCTTCATTGAGCTGTCCACCAAAACCCCAAGATCCCTTTCCAATAAATATATGTGCATTCTTGTTACCTTTCTAATTGTATCATTACCAGAGACCACAACTTACAATGTTGCTAGAGAACTGATAAAAAAAAGTTTGAACAGAGGAAAGCAGATGCTCCATCAATTTCCCACTATAGTGCCTCCAAAGAACCAAAGACCTGGTCATAGATGAAGATTTAATTTAATTTAATTTAATTTATTTGACTTCCATGGGACTCAGGGCAGCTTACATAAAATACAATACAAAAAAGTCAAATGTTAAATACTAAAAAACAGTAAAAACCCATTTTAAAGTCCAGTAAAACTGTCCAATCAGAACAGATTCATGGTCATTTTATGTCACAACGCTCTTTATACCCATAAAGCTAGAATTATCAAAACTACTCCCTCAAGCAATCAAATATCCAGATGAGCAGAGATTAACACCAAAATTAACAATAGAGAAATAATCAAGAAGTAAACAATACCCTCCAGAAGGAATGACCAATGCAGACAAATAAGCCAACAGTAATCAATAGCCTAATCAAGACCAACACCAACACCAACAGGGCAAGACACTAATACTATAATAGTGAACCTATGCCAGAATTGGCCAACAGAGCCATCTCTCCAGTCATGTGAGCCATTGTCCGTTGCTCTTCTGGGTTCTGGCATGCCGGCCAACTGGTCTTCGCGGCTCTCATGGCCAAAGATGTGGAGAGGAGATCCCAGCAGTCATTTCCTGGGGGAGCAGAGCTGTCAGCTAGGACGGACAGGCTAGGGTGTCCTTTCCTCCATACCCAAGCAAGCTTCTTGTGTAGCCCCAGCCTTCCAGCCTGGGACACCAACACACATCCATGGTCCAGAGAGCCTGGCTGGCTAGGGCACATGGGGCAGCAGGACAGCATTTGCTGGTTGGGCAGCTGGCTGCTCCACCTGCTGCCCTTGCCGCTGCTGGGGGTAAGGGATGAGGGGTTGGCAGTTCGCGTGCTGCCACTTCCAACCGGGAAGGAGCTGCTGTTGGGAAGGAAATCTGCTCCGGGAGGGCCGCAGGAGAGCCCAGCTCATCATGCATGGAGACACTGCTGAGGGCCCAGCTAACCAATGGGGGAGCAACGGCAGGGGCCAGCTGGTCACTCCTACCCCTCGCCCTGTGGCTGACGCTGCTGCTGCTGCTCTTCTGGGGCTGTGGAGTTGTGCAGGAGTGGGAGGATCATCTGCTAGGAGATCCGCTAGCTTGTTCTTGGTGGTGGCTTGGTGGGTACTACATTGACACTCTTCTGCCAGAAACCAAAAGACCAGATGGCTGGTGCGCATGTGCATACTGGAAACTGGAAGATCATCTGCGGGGGGGGGGGGTCTTCCAGTTTCTGGCATGCAGACATGTGTATCTGCATGCTCTCATTTTGGCACTCAATGCCAAAAAGGTTCACCATCTCTGCAGTAGTGTATACTATACTGTAAAACGAGACCAAACTGTACTTACTTCTAACAATAATGATGTTACCTTGTTTGTAATGAAGCAACCAAAGTCAGAGAGCATCAAAGACCCCACAGTTCAACCCTGAGCTAGAAATATTCTCTTCTATCAGTACGCTTCCTTTCATTTAACTATGATTGCTTCTTGGAACTTTTGCATATACTGTATCATACCTTTTTAGTTATTTAATCTCCATGTCATATTTAAATAATACTTTATGAATATGTTTAGATATAATATTGAAGATATTTCCAGATTTTGATTTTGTACAACACTGAAGGCATTCCCAGAAATATTATAGAATATTGCAGTAAAATATTTAATTAATTAATTAAACTATTAATTAATTAATTAATCTGACCTCTATACCGCCCACTTCCGATGGGATTCAGGATGGATGCCACTTATCTGTTATAGGGAATAAAGTCCAGGTATATAATAAGTACAATCAAGTAAGTTGTTATGAATGTGTGTGAAACAATATTTACAAAGAACATCACTTCTGCTGCTGCTCCTTTGTCATCTGTTGGTGTGTCAGATGCCATACAAATGTAGTCTAATTTCTGCAGAAGGATCTCAAAGATTGAGCATTGTGTTGGGAAGGTAACAGCTTCGGCACCCCCTGCGTTTTCTCTCCTGTTTTGGTTTTAAACATACATTATTAATAATGGCACTGTTGGTGCTCAAACTATTAATTGCAATGACCCTATTCAACAAAAAATAGTAAAATGTCATATGCTATGCCATATCATCATTGGCTGGATCTGTTCCCGATGCAAATAACATAACTGTCTTTTTCAAGTGCAAATGATCATTGGAATTATAAAAAATGAGGCAAAACTCACTTAGCAAATGTATCACTTAAACAATAGAAATTTGGGACTCAATTGTAACATTACAACTGCAATATCCAAATACAATAATTCATCTCAAATACCTTTGGAAATGTTTAAAGGATGAAACTCAATGGAAATAGCAACTGTGGTTTCAGAATGACTCCCTAGATGATAATCCACTAAGTGTAGAAGCTCTTTCGGTCTTGATTGTACCCAAACGTTACACAAATGTTACAGCCCCTCTCTGAATAGCTACTCTAGACAGCCAGGCCAAATACTGTATGTATGGAATGTCTTGTAGTTCTTCAGAAAACTATGTTGACTGTCTCACTTTACAAACAATTGTGGAACAAGTTAGATGACAGAAAAATAACAGCAGCTTTGTGCTGAAGTAATTTATTGTTTTTGTATAATAAAGGGTGTGTGGATTCCTCACCCTATGTTAGTAACTGTATTATAAGGTTCTTATTTCTTTTTTAAATCTGAATATATTTGCTGAATATATTTTTCAGCCCCTTGCTGAAAATAACAGAAGTGATATCTTTATAAAATATGTAGCAAGATATCCTGAATTTTCATGACAACTACAAGCCTAGCCTTATGTATCACCATTACATGCTATTAGAACAGAACAGAACAGAACAGAACAGAATAGAATAGAATAGAATAGAATAGAATAGAATAAACAGAGTTATAAGGGACCTTAGAGGTCTTTTATTCCATCCCCCTGCTTAGGCAGGATACTCTACACCAGTGATGGTGAACCTTTTTCGGCTTGGGTACCAAAAGAGTGTGTGCACATGTGTGCTAGCATGCATGTGTGTGCCCACACCCATAATGCAATGCCCTGTGCATGTGCAGTTTCCTGCTGCCCGCCCCCACCCCCCACTTGAACATGCCTCACTGAAGCCTCCTGACTTCCAGTAGGCCTGTTGGGCTGTTTTTTGCTTTCCCCAGGGTTCAGGGAAGCCTCTTGAAGCCTTGGGATGGTGAAAAATGGCCCAAGGGGCCAATTTGAAGATCAGAAATGAAAGGAAATGGAGCTGACCTACTACTTACCTTCATATAGTTGCAGCCAGGCCTCACACGCATTGTCCAATTTCTTCTGCAGCCGGGAAGGCTTTCCCGAAGGTCTCTGAAGCTGATAACAGATAACTGTTATTTGACTACACGGGCCTTCAGGAAAGCCTTCCTGGCTATAGAATAAATGGGCTGAGATGTGAGAGGCCTAGCTGCTACTGTCCAAAGATGAAGAAATTCCTGAAGACCTCTGACAGCGAAAAGGATGCTGAGCACACAAGTGAGCTAAAACAACCAAAAAGAAGGTTGAAAATCAGCTGGCCAGCAAACGCATGTCTGCTGGAGCTGACATAGGGTAATGACTTGTGTGCCCTAGATATGGCTCCATGCTTTGCATGCCATGTGTGGCACTCATACCTCTCACAGTTACTACTATTGAGCAAGGTACCACATATACTGTATCTGTGAAATTATTGGTACCTAGGAATTTCTGTACTGATCATACTACAGTAGTACCTCATGATACGAACCCCTCGTCTTATGAACTTTTCAAGATACAAATCCGGGGTTTGAGATTTTTGTGCCTCTTCTTACGAACTTTTTCACCTTATGAACCCGCCGCTGCGAATGCCGAACCCAGAAGTTTGGCAAAAGTTTGGGTTCGGTGTTTGGGTTCGGCTGAGAAGCGCCGCCACCTGGCTGTCACCTTTTGAAAAAGACAGGGGGCTTCTCGGCGTTCTACTGAACCCCGAACCCAGAAGTTCGGCAAAAATTTGGGTTCGGCGTTTGAGTTCGGGAAGCAGTGATGGGCTCCCGGGGAATGGTCAGGAACGCAGTTCCGGTAGCAAAATTTGGAGCTCCACCCCGGAGCCCCCAATTTGCACTGAAAGATGTTGAAGCAAAATGCATAAGCCACGCCCACAGTGTGGTAGTAAAAATTTTGGTAGGCCATCACTGCTTACAAGGCTGAGATTTTATCTATCAGGACACAGAAAATGTGAAAAATTATGACACAGTATTCAGAGTGACATACCTTGGCTTTGAGCTTGTGCCATATTATTTTTTATTTTGTGTATATTTTTGCTCCCAGTCTGCTATCCTCCAGATGTGTTGAGCCTGCAACTCCCAGAATTCCCAGTTATAATATAAGGTGCCAAACTGAGGAAGCTATTTTGGCACCCTTTCCTTGGAATAAGACTTGAGGTGGTTAAAAGATTTCAGACTGCCAGTATGCCAGATTGGGAATTTTCCTACCTAGCAAAAAAGGACCAAAATAATCTTGCCAGAAACATGTCAGAAGGAATAGCAAACAGCATTTATACTTGCTGTGCTAATACAGTTATGTTGCCAAAGATTTATACGCTATTCATTTAATTCACAAAAAAAAAAAAATACGGCTTTTGTTTTTGCTTCCTGAACCCTTTTCAGGTGTCCTTGTAGATATTTGGCTGCTAATCATGAAAATAAGCTTTAGTTTAAGCTATCATGTACCATTTTATAGAAATCTTCTTACACAATGGCCATGTACCTACTTCAGTACCTGTTGGCAATATTGCATACATGAAAGAAACATATGAAAAGATATGGACCAGATGTGCTTCATCCACATATGGAACTGTTGAAGCACATCTGGTACACTTTGTACAACTGGAATATCTGTGGTAATCTAAAAATAATGGCTCTGCTGCTTGAAATATAGCTGAAATATACCAAATACTGTTGTTACTTATCTGAATGGGACAGCCGTGCATAAGAGTCACGTTACATTAGAAAGAAATGGCTACTCTGAAAGAATTTGGTTGTAAGACTTGTTAACTGGACAAAGCTATTTTTGCCTCCACATCTGTAGCCTAGAGGATAATTCTCTGCCTTACAAGGCAAAGGTTGTAGGTTCAAGTCCCAGTGGGTATGGCTAGCTGATGAGGCCAAAATAAGGCCGAAATAGATCTATCCTAGTCTCCCTTAATTTTCAAATTTAACAAAAAAACATGTCACACACACACACACACACACACACACATATGTCACATGTTTTAAGGGGCGTATATAAGTGCACTGATGTGCCTATCGTCCCCTGCCCAATTGTCTTTCCTTATCTCATATATCATATATATTCTCTCCTTATCTATCTATCTATCTATCTATCTATCTATCTATCTATCTATCTATCTATCTATCTATCTATTATATATATATCATATATATTCTCTCCTTATCTCTTATATCATATATATTCTCTCCCTCCCATCTACTTCTCTTCTTTTTACTTTCTATCGTTATATATATTACTTAATGTCTACTCTCTTCCATATGTATTGTATATTGGACAAAGAATAAATAAATAAAAATAAATAAATAAAAAACTTATGTCAAATTTTATGAAAGCAATGAACAAGGACAGTGAAAGTTTTCATTATTTGACACAGATGTTTCCAAGAATAACTGATTCCAAGATTAAGAAAGGCATTTTCATTAGTCCATAGATCAAATACACCATCAGTGATAAATGGCTCAAAAAAGCATTCAAGGATGTCAATGAGAATTTCAGGAAGCAGAATTTGAAAAAGAGATGGCCTTGCCAAGTCCCTACAGTTTTCTTGATATTGCTTCCTTCCTGTGGGATGAGAGAAAATGACTAGCCCAAGGTCACCCATCTGGCTTTATGCCTAAGGCAGGTCTACTTTCCCCAGTCTTCTATTTTCTAACCTGATGCCTTAATAACTACATTGAACTGGCTCTCTTTTTCATTGCTTAGTCTACTTTTATATGCATTACAAACATTCCTTAAGCAGTAAAGACATGTTTTATTCAATTACCTTTGTGGAAGAGAGAAGCATAAAAATATACCAATTAGTCATCAAGGTGCTATTGGGAAATCTTGTGGTCTATGCTTCATTGAGCTTGACTTGAAGAAGCTGCACTGGTCCAAATGACTGTGTTTAGTTATATGCTCTTTAAATGAGTTAATTAATTGAAATGCCTACAAGGAAAGTCAACTTGATTTTATTTCAGTTAAGGCTTCTTATTAATGAGAGGAGCTTATATGGGAGGTAGCACATTTGGAACAAATATGTTCATTAGAAATAATGACCTGCTGCTGCTTCTGCTTATGGAATGTGATAGGTATGCTTTTATTCTTTGTTTGTACTTCAAATGCTATTTCCATTTCCAAAGAACTTGAAAAGCAAAATAAATGCATACAAATGCAACTGAAAAACCAACCAAGTGATTTGTTTATAAGTAAGAAATCAATAGCAATTTCACATAAATTAATGAGAGGTCACAGAACGTTTAAATCTTTGTTCTTTGACCAAAGTCTTCTAGCTTCCAGGTTTTTTTTACTTTTTGTGTACTTAAACCAAAGTACTTACAGACTTAGTAAAAATTCACACATGGTTTGATCCCAAACGCATGGTTGATCCCAATTTGATCCAATGGGAGAGATCACCAATATTTCCCAAAAGAGGAGGTTAAATTATAGACTTCATCAAATACTCTAACAAAAGGAATAAACAAACCAACCTTATTAAGAAAGAATCGCTTTCAACCCAACAGTAAATTCTCTGATTTTCCAACTTTATTAACAAAGAATCACTTTCAACCCAACATTAAATTCTCTGATTTTCCACCACTATATAGTTCGTTCAAACATCTTGCCAGTAAACAGTAAACAGCCATTTCCTGCTCTCCTGCCCTAAAAATTCCATTGCCTCACCCTCAACTCATATCACCATAAAACAATAAAGCTCAATCCCCGAGAATTGTCATGCCAGGAAAAAAAAATCTTCAATCAAATCTTCAAAATCTCAAAATCTTCAGTCAGACAATCCAAGCAGCAATCCCTGCTTTATATGCAAAGACACTATAAATGATTTTGATAAATACACCAAATGTCAAACCTGCAAAAATTCTGC
The DNA here is from genome assembly GCF_031021105.1 of Erythrolamprus reginae. Classification (NCBI taxonomy): domain Eukaryota; kingdom Metazoa; phylum Chordata; class Lepidosauria; order Squamata; family Dipsadidae; genus Erythrolamprus; species Erythrolamprus reginae. The sequence goes on along the minus strand of NC_091950.1, from coordinate 165,973,115 downwards.
ACATCACCCTTGCCTAAACATAACTGACCATATAACCACCTTTCTCCATGGAAACTCCTAACTCTTCCAGCTCTGTTTTACCTGTGCCCCAAAATTAGAGACCATCAATAGCATTTCTGAAGATATGTACACTGAAAACAAAATTAGAGATCCTCAATAGCGTTTCTGAAGATACCAATACATTGAAAACAACCTCCAAAACGCATCAAACATTCATTGAAAACACAGAACCACGCCTACTATCCATGGAAAAAGATATCCAGGCACTATTAAACGCTAAACCTCCAAACCCAATTTCCTCTACCACTCCACCACCCATAACACAAAGACAGTCCAATTCTTCTTCTTACATCTCTACTCTTATCAAAGATGCAATGGAGAGAGAACAAAAATGCTGAAAGGCCATCCTCTTCGTCCTTGAAGAAAATGACAAACCTGATATAACAAAAATACAGAATATTATCCATCAACAACAATGAATCTCTCAGTCATTCACCCCAGAAGATATATTAGAAGTTTCCAGAAATAGACTAGAGCACAAGTTCAGTGATGGCACAGTGGCACCACGATTCTGCAAAGTTGTCTGCAAAAACAAACCTGGAAAACAGCTTTTTATCAAAACCATTAACCACATAGCCAGAAACAACATCAGTTTCAACAAACTACACAGACCAGACCTTTTACTACTTCAACACATCCGGTCCTGTGAACTAAGGGCGGAACTAAAGAGACACCTTGACCTGGGTGAAACTAACTTATACATCGACTATCTCACAGAATGCATCAAATCCAGATCCTCCCTACATCTTCCAGCCTAACATCTCTCATCAACCACCCTACTTCTTCCAACCGACCATCTCACAACAACAAATTGACACATACCAACCAGAACTACAACAACAAAAACAAAATGTCACCCCTAACACCACAAACAAAGACCAGGAAAGCGTGCCCCTTACTACCTCTAAGCAACCCAAAACCTACTCCCAACACAAAACCAATCTCAAATGCAAATTATTAAATTCTAGAAGTATAGTCAATAAGATGCCAGAATTCTCCCTCCTTCTTGACTCCTCAGTCTTTGATATTATCTTTGTCTGTGAAACATGGCTTAATGCATCCTACCCAGACTCCATTATTACAACAAGGAACTATCTTGTCTCTCGTTATGACCGTGAATCCCACAGAGGAGGCGGGGTAGCTATATTTTACAAAAAATCTCTAAACATTAAAACATCAAAGTTGCGCAGGATCTATTACTCCCTGAAACTATTGTCTATGATCTATCCCTAAATACCACAATTCGCTTCTTACTCTGCTACAGAGCTCCTGACAATGACATCGCACATGCAAACAAATTATCAGTTCTACTAACGTGGGCTACCCACTGCCCACACCGCATCATCTTCCTTGGTGACCTCAACCTACCACATATTAACTGGACATTAAATGAATGTAGCACTGAACCTATCCACTCTACTATATATAACACAGTCACCAGTCTGGGACTTGACCAACTAGTAAGTGGCAATACTAGATTAGATAACTGTCTGGATCTCATCTTCTGCAACAGCAAAAGTACAATATATGGCTTAGAAATAAAAGAGCCTTTTTCTGACAGTGACCACAGCATGATAAACTTCAGTCTCAACCTAAGCCACACTAAGGTCCACCCAAATAACGTGACTCCAAAATTCAGGGCCAACTTGCCATGGCCAACTCACCGTGGAATAACTTGCTGCAGGGCAATTGAACAACTCTATTTAATTATTTAAAATCAATAAAAAACATTTTAGTTTTTGCAATTCACATTTCATTCCGTCCCTCTTGCAGCCTTTCTTTAATGATTCTATACCACTATTTCTTTGATATTAATGTAACTCTTCTCCTGCAGTGAGTTGGCTGTGATGAGTTGTCCTGCAGTCAGTTGGCTGCAGCAAGTTGGTCATGGCAAGTTGGCCATGGCGAATTGTCATAGATATATTCTGAGAAGTGCACCATGCAATAGAATTGGAAGGGACTTTGCAGGTCATCTAGTCTACCCCACTGCCCAAGCAGGAGACCCTACATCTGCCTCTATCTAGGATTGAACTCATAACCTCCTGATTGTGAGGCAAGAGCTCCACCTCTAGGCCACCGCAGTACCATATCTTTGAAAATCTCTGGGCTATCAAAGTAAGATGCAATGGGAAATCAACCTAGTTTAGCAAAGTTGATTAGCATTTGATAAAGGATTATGTTAATATTTTTGTATTGATTAGAATCTGACACTTCCAGAATTTTTCACCCCCCACCCAGTTCTGAGAGACAGTCTATATTCCCCACAGTGCAATCAATCAATCAATCAATCAATCAATCAATCAATCAATCAAGAGCTTAGTAGAGCGTTCTTACAGTTCTTTTCTATAATGGATGAATACAACAGCAAGCACTTGAGTATTCCTTCAACTGGGAATTAATATACAGTACTGTGAAAATAAAGAAAAATGACAATGTCCCAGTTAATTTAATGATTTAAAGTGTTTAAGCTCAGGAAAAAGGTAGAGAAATAAACAACGCTCAATTAGAAATGATTTAAAATAATTGGGCAACTTTCCTGTCTACGGAAGCAAAACATGTGATAAATCACTTAAATTTTCAGTGAGATCTGGGCAATGATGGAGATCTCTATCACCATGGAAATCTGCTGTGCTGAAATATGATGTGCACAATTCAAAATGCATAAGAGATTATTAGCATGATAACAGTTTAATATATTTTAATAATTTAATAACTTTCAAATATGTTTATTAAAATTTTAGTTACAATAGTAAATATAGTAATTCAAACTGCAAAATGAAAGTAAAAAGGTAAAAAATATGAAAGGGAAAAGAAAAAGAAAGCAATTTCTATCCTCATCTCACCTAGAATCAACAATTTCATAATTTCTTCCTTCCTCTTAATTAACAAATATAAAACTTTCCATCTCATAACTTATCTTTTAACTGTAGGTAAATCCAACAACTAACATCTTTTTCAATCCAGGTATCAGCAAAAAGTCCAGACAGAGCTCTAAAATAACGTTCCACATCTCAACTTTTAGCTGTAAGCAAAATTACATTTTAAAGACATAAAATGGTCTCAGTATTGTAATGTAAACAAAATACTAGCACGACAAAGAGGGACCTTTTCTTCTTAACCCCCCCCACACAAGCTTACAAATATCTCTTATTTCTAAAGTAAGTGTAGAGTCAAAAAGCTTAAGCCCCATGTTAAACATAAACAGAGCTACTACACAGCTTTTTTTTCTATTGCAAATGCTAACAATTCCAAAGAAAACCACACCAAATAGCAATGTACATCGGTGAAATAAACATTCCACATCTCAACTTGTGACTATAAGGAATTTCACATTTAGTAATATAAAGTAATTCTATATCCTAATATGAACAAAAAAATTCTTCATAACAAAGAAGGATAATATATCCTTTAAAAAGAACAAGTTCACACAATTTTTTGAAGTTAAATCTTTGTATTAAGTAAATGTAAACAACATTTTTCCAGCCCAGATATCAGCAAATCCAGAAAAACAATCTAAAATAGCTACATGTTGCACTTGAACTCTGGTCAGATAAAGAAACTTTGTATTCCTTCCTTTTACATTTAAAAAAAATCTGTTCTTTAATCTATTCAGATGGTTATTGATCTTTGTTATAAATTTCTTCTATATTTTAAGCACCCCCTTTTGTAAGGTCAGCAAAAAAAAAAAATCCAATTGCTTCCTGGGATGGTCATTTTTATTTTGTTCTTAATTTTTAAAGCTCATCCATTTTTTTTCTTTATTGCTAATGATAAATTCTTTTTTAAATTCTCATTTAAATTCTCATCAATTCTCAAGTAGATTTTTGTTGCATACCCTTTTCTGTAGCATCTTTGTTGGGAACAGACTGGTTCCCAGAAGACACAACTATGCTGATATAATTGACTGAAAGTTCAGTTGCAATTCCCAGTGAAGTTCCTCAAACATATTGCTGAATGTCCTTATAAATTACTTGTCTTGTTAGGTCTCTGTCAAAATCAGCTTTACTGTACCATAAAACTGCATTTATTTTTAAAAATTAATTTCAAAGATTTAATATTCAAAACCCAATATTCCAATATAATCTAAATAATCCAAAACTTCCTGTAGTCAAAACCTCATCTTGCTTCTCTGTCATTCATTTTAAACTATTAAAAATCAAAAAGATACATCTTCATTTTCTTATATTAAGAATTGAAGGAACTAGTTGGTATTTGCAGTCTTGTCACTTTGAAGATGTCAAATTTCTTTGAGGCTGTCAATAGGCAATTTCCAAAAGTGGTGAGCAAGGGAAGTGTGAACTTAATATGCTTTAAAAAGACTGTAGAGCTGGAACCATTACAGCAAATTTTCTCATCTTCCTATTCTCTCAACTTCCGAGATCATTGTATTGCAATCTCCTCCTGGGAAGGAAGTGTAAGTTTTTGATACGTCACAAACAAAGGCAAATATTTGTGTTCCAGGTTAATGTTGCAGAATCGAATCTGGGTCAGTCACTAGAACCAGAGACTTACTCTTCCAAACTTTCAGACTCATTCTGGAGCCCCTCCTCAGAAAACTTCTTTCATATTCTGGTGAGAGAGAAGTTCCCTGAGGATGGGCTACAGCACAAGTCTGAAAACTTAAAATCTATAGTGATTCACAGTCATCCAGGTCATGTTTGTCCCAAAGGTGATTTTTCAAAAGACAACTGGACTTTCTTTGTTTTTTCTTGAAGACATTTCACTTTTCATCCAAGAAGCTGGTTCAGTTCTATAAGCTTCTTGGATAATAAGAGAAATATCTTCAAGGAAAAGTCCAGTGGTCACCTTTGGAACAAAAACTTTGAAGACTAAACTTCTGGTCTCTGTGACCAACCCAGATTGGATCCTTTGTTATTTCAACTTGTTGAAATTTAGTTAAGTTTCTGAAATCTGGGAACAAACCATCAGTGTTCAAGGGAGTTTATCTTGCAAGCAGTTTAAACCTGATATTCTTGATAATAGTTTTGTCAGGATTACAGATAGTCCTTGATCTACATTCATGGAGTGACCATTCAAAATTACAGCAGCACTGAAAAATATAATTTACAACTAGTTCTCACACTTACAACCATTACAGCATCCCCACAGTCATGCGATCAGAATTTGGGCACTTGGCAACCCATATGTTGCTTAGTAACAATGGTTGCAGCATCACAGGCTCATGTGATGTGATTGCCATTTACAAACTTGCCAGCTGACTTCCTACAAGTAAAGTCAATTCAGGAAATGACCTCACGACCCACTTAACTGCACTGATTTGCTTAAGAACCATGAGAAATTAAAGTCATAAAATTGGGTGTGACTTGCTTAAAAACCACCTTGCTTACAATGGCAATTCAAGGTCTACTTATATTCACTATGGCTTAGCTATAGCTGTTTAAGTCATTAACATAGTTTCTAATGTTTTCCTCTTTCTGTCACCTGTTTAGGGTCTTGCTGTGTCAATAAGGAACAGGGTCAATTTCATATCATCATATGAACACACAAAATTGAATGGGTCCAAAGATGGGCCACTAGAATGGTGGAAGGTCTTAAGCATAAAACGTATCAGGAAAGACTTCATGAACTCAATCTGTATAGTCTGGAGGACAGAAGGAAAAGGGGGGACATGATCGAAACATTTAAATATGTTAAAGGGTTAAATAAGGTCCAGGAGGGAAGTGTTTTTAATAGGAAAGTGAACACAAGAACAAGGGGACACAATTTGAAGTTAGTTGGGGGAAAGATCAAAAGCAACATGAGAAAATATTATTTTACTGAAAGAGTAGTAGATCCTTGGAACAAACTTCCAGCAGACGTGGTAGATAAATCCACAGTAACTGAATTTAAACATGCCTGGGATAAACGTATATCCATCCTAAGATAAAATACAGAAAATAGTATAAGGGCAGACTAGATAGGCCATGAGGTCTTTTTCTGCTGTCAGACTTTCATGTTTCTATGTTTTTATGTTTATTTCTGATAGTAGGTAGAAGTTCGACCAATTTCCTAAAAATACCATAATGTTCAGAAATATCAATAAAGCACCTTAACTAAAAGCAGTGAATGGTTCTTAGAAAGGACAAGAAGTAAGTATGAGCAAAGATCAATACAATGATCAGGAAAGGTGGCATGTTGGTTTTAGGAATTAAAAATCATCATTCAACCTTATACTAAATGGAAAGTAGGATAATTTTTATTATTTTTTAGGTAAGTTGCATTCTTGGTTCTATTTTTAAGCATTACGGAGCTAAAATTACAAAATACACACCCAAAAGTATTATTAATATCTCAGCCCTTAGTACAATTTCTACAAATGATAAATGTGACATATTCATCTTTCATAAGTTTACATACTTTTTATTAAGGGATTAAATATTGCCAACTAGGGCAGTGCAGCACTTCAGATCCAAATGTGCTACAAGGCATAGCATCTGTCTACAATGCTGTGTCTCTTTCTGGGATGATGGCTATACACTTCAAACCATCTTTTTGCAGCTGAAATCAAATCATTGCACAATCCTATTGTCAGTGGCATTATATTCTCAGATATTACGTTTGTTGAATATTATGATGCTAGAGAGCTAAATTCAATTAGTGTCATGCTAAGATTATTCTTTAGCAGTACGACACTGCTAAAGAATGACCACCTTTTTCACTCCAATGTGTGTATATGTGTATGTGCATGTGTTTAAAGCCCTGGCATAAGTTTTTCTGGCAAGTCGTAAAAACGATAAAATCGCCCTTCCTCCTGCAGCCTTTCATGCTATCTCCCACCTCGTTCTAAAATGTCCTATGACCATCTGGAACAGATTAAGGGGAGACATGAAAGGTATAAGAGGGAAGGGAAATCACCCAAACATGCCTCCTCCTTGTTATGTGAATGGCAGACTCCACCTGGCCGAAGAATTTGCCATCAAAGGGTTTTCTAGTGACACCAAAGGATAGATAAATTTAAAGACATGTTCAGTGGAGCAGAATGCCTTGGAAACTTAAGAGGTCTCTCATGGTAATAAAAGAGAAAGTATCATGATCTTCCTCAAGCTCATGGTTTTAGCTCCAAAATAATTCCCAAAATGTATCACCTCCCCCCCCCAATATTCTACAGTTTAGGACACATGAGAATGCAGTATATTTGGATTATTCAAATATGATAGATTTTTTTGCCCAGTGATATAGGTGATTTTGTTGAATTTTTGTAAAAAAAAAAAGAAAAAGTACAATTATATCCTATTAAATCCTGAATGGGCAACTACAAGGATTTGTAGGTCTGTAGGCTGGAGCAGACGTCAATTCATATCAAACCTAATTCTACCCTAGAAGAACTCAACAATAGTTCAATTTCAAATTGCTGCCAGGTTCATGTCAAAGAATTCACCAGGAACTGTGCTCAACTTGGAGATTTCACTTTTATTGCAAATTTAAATAAATTCAAGTGAGTACAAGTATGGGTGGTGATACTATAAATACAATATAAACATAAATTAATGATAAACATTATTTGGAAAATCCCGCTAGATTTCGCCCCCCTGATATGTGTTCTTCATTCATGTTAATAATTGTACAATCTTGAGCAAAAGACAGCTGTTATATTAATTGAGGCTCTGGCTGTGATGGTATTTACCTCTTTTTCCTCTAGGGGAAAAAGTTTTAATTATATCTCCTGTTAATAATATTTTATTCATGCTCAACCTCCAAAGTTATATTGATGACATGATGGTATTTCCTAATTATCATAATTGCAGCTTCATGGAGTGGTTAGAGGCTAAATGTTGAGCATTGGTATTAAAGCCATATGTAAGCGTGCACGTGTATGAATACAGAGATACACAAATACTTCAATTATTCCTGGTATACTACATATATAGTATAAACTACATGAAGCCACCCACAATGTTTTCAAATTGCTAGATGTAGATATCCGACGTTCTTGCCCATTTGCCAATACAGTTTTGAATCCATCACCTGCTCAGAGCTATTTCTGAATTTTATTTGAATGATGCATTTCATTGCGTGTGTTCAGATTCCACACATGGATGTAGACTGCCATCACTTGCCCTGCTAATGCTTTTTGACAGCTCCTTATTCACATTAGGATTTGAACAGCAGATTATATCTATTCAAGTACATCTCGTTTTTTTTCCTTAACTGATGAACACACAAACAAACAAACAAACAAACACACATGAATTCTTAACACAAGTTAAGATTTGAACAAGCCTGCTCATTTGTGTTCTTTGTAGGCAGAATTGTCTCAATGTCATCAAAGTGCAATGAAATCCTGTAGCACTTCTAACTGTATGACAAGCTTATGCCACATGTACATTTTCTTTTTACAAAATGACCAGATATGTTCAGAAGTTTTGTAGAATGCAGAATTGTTGTAAGTCCTTTTAAAAAATAAAATAAAATAAAAAAGCTTGCCGATATTTCTGCAACCAACACCTGCTTTTTCTAGGGTTTGCCTTCTTCCATTCATAAATGGGGCTTACATTTTACTAGAGCAGGGGTCCCCAACTCCTGGTCCGTGGACTGGCACCGGTTTGTGGCATGCCAGCAACTAGTCCGCACAAACAAGTGAAGCCCCATCTGCAGGATGCAGGCAGAATACAAAACTACACCTGCTTTGCTTTGTGGAAAAACTTCTCTCCACAGAACCAGTCCTGGTTCCCCAAAGGTTGGGATCCGGTGTCCTGGAAAATGCAGTCAGGATGTTTGCAATCAAAGGCTCATAGGCTACATTTGTACTGCCTAGCATGCTGAGATTGTACCAGTAAGAATTAAAAGCAAAACAGCTGCTTTTGGCAAGGCATTGTCTCATCATCATCTACAGAGAGGGGCGGAATACAAATCTAATAGATGATAGATAGATAGATAGATAGATAGATAGATAGATAGATAGATAGATAGATAGATAAACAAACATACAAACAAACAAACAAACAAACAAATAAATATCATCATCATCATACAAATAATAAAACATTTATTTATAATGCCCTTTTAACAAAGGGCATAACAGCATGTTAGCAATAGCACTTTTTAACAGAGCCAGCCTATTGCCCCCACAATCTGGGTCCTCATTTTACCCACCTCGGAAGGATGGAAGGCTGAGTCAATCTTGAGCCAGTGATGAGATTTGAACCGCTGAGCTGCAGATCTAGCAGTCAGCTTTGGTGACCTGCAGTACTACCCACTGCACCACCTCCTTGTTAATAATAAGGGGAAGGATTGAACTAGAAGGCCTTTAGAAAGCAAATGTCTCTATTTCTGCTTGCAGCTATAAATACACACACACACACAAAAACCCCTCTAGCGTAACATAACAAAAACATGTGCAGCATGAATCTTCGGAGAGGGGCGGCATACAAATCTAATAAATTGAATTGAATTGAATAACATTGGCCATTTTGTATAGAACTGGGAGAATTTCTATTCTAGAAATATCCTATTCCCACTTTTAAAAACGATCTTTTGTAGATAAAAAACATTTTTAAATATTTTCCATTTATTTTTCCCTTTTCACTACAGAGATTCTCTTGTCTTTTGTTTCCTTCTTCTTATTCAAACGTAGGGACCTTGTAGTTTACAAAGATTGCTTTTCTTCCCCTCCTCGGCTTTCAGGCAATGCAATTCTGTGTTTATACAAATGCTTCCAAATGCACGATATTGCATATGTCAATATTTACCCAGCAGGAAATTACCATGACAAGTGTGAAAATAAAGCTATGTTTGCCTTACAATGAATAGCTGTATACACAGCACGATAAACAAGCGGATACAATTCAAACATAATTCATTTCAATTTACGGGTACAAATGTTCCGTATTATAGTGACGCCTTGTAAATTGGTTCTTAAATGTGCCAACCAAGCAAAAAAAATGTTAATGCTCTGCTGACAGCAGGCAGAAGAGATACATAGTTTTCCTATATAGTCAGATGCCTAGGGAAAAGATCAAGACGCACCTGACTATTGTTCTGACCCAGCCTTTTCAAGTAATGATAAGCTGCTTACACTTGAAACAGCCCCATTCTTCAAAATTGATTGATTGATTGATTGATTGATTGATTGATTGATTGGATTTGTATGCCGCTTCTCTCCGTGGACTCAGGGTGGCTAACAACAGTGATAAAACAACATGTGACAATCCAATAGTAAAACAATTAAAAACCCTTATTATAAAACCAAACATACATACAAAACATACCATGCATAAATTGTAAAGGCCTAAGGGGGAAAGAATCTCAATTCCCCCATGCCTGAGGGCAGAGGTGGGTTTTAAGAAGCTTACGAAAGGTGAGGAGGGTGGGGGCAATTCTAATCTCTGGGGGGGAGTTGGTTCCAGAAGGCTGGGGCCGCCACAGAGAAGGCTCTTCCCCTGGGTCGTGCCAAATGACATTGTTTAGTTGATGGGACCCGGAGAAGGCCCACTCTGTGGGACCTAACTGGTCGCTGGGATTCGTGCAGCAGAAGGCAGTCCCTGAGATAATCCAATAATCTAAGGCAGGAACAGTCTTGTATTCACGTGGATAAACAAAAAGTAAATATAATTAGTCCCAACAAACCTGGTTCTAGCCACAATTCTAGCTTTGCTGTACAGCAGAAAATGAATGGTTGTCTGTGACAACCAACCATTCCCAAATCTTTACTGTTTATTTCCCAGCTAGGGAAGGGCTGGCTAGCATCCATGATTTCTTCTCCCTGAGTGCCGGCTTATTGCCTTCCATTGCTCTCCTCTCCTTTCCTCTCTACACATATGTGTAACTGGGATGACCCCCATTTGTTCTTCCCCCTCATTCAGCTTAGGCCCCAAAGGCACCTGCCTCTCCACTTGGGGAAGGACGGAAGGTCCTGGCTCTTCTTCTGTCTCTGCGGCTGTTTCCTTATCAGAGGAAGCTGGCTCAGGTTCTCCCTCTCCCTCCACCTCTTCCTCATCTGACTCTGCTGCTAGCTCTGCTGGCAGCCAATGGGTCAGAGCAACTATTAGGAAGAGAGACAGCTTTGAGTGGAAGGATAGATTTATTCATTCATTCATTCATTCATTCACTCACTCACTCACTCACTCACTTATTTACTTACTTACTTATTTATTTACTTACTTACTTACTTACTTATTTACTTATTTATTTATTTACTTACTTACTTACTTACTTACTTACTTACTTACTTACTTACTTACGTACTTACGTACTTACTGTACTTACTTAAATTTATAGGCTGCCCTTCTCCTAGTGGACTCAGGGTGGTGTACAACAATAAAAATACAATGGTAAAAAAAATACAATTTTAAAACCCCAATATAAAACACCTGTCATTGCTTTGAACAATAGAAAAAAGAAAACAATAGAAAATACTTTTAGCTCAGGTTTTGAACGTTGGCAGTGGTTTGCTCTCCAAGCTTGGCTACATGGCTTAGGACGAGAGACTATTTGCGAGACAGCCTCCTGCTGCATATCTCCCAGTGACCGATAAGGCCCACAGGGTCAGTTTTCTCTGGGTCCCATCAGTCAGCTGGTTGGCCTTTTCTGTGGCTGATCCAGCTCTTTGGAATCAGCTTCCTCTCAGGATCCGGACTTCTCCCAAGCTGCTGGCCTTCCAAAAAGCTGTAAATACCTGGCTCTTCTGACAGGCTTGGGGTATGCATGGTTGTTCTTAACTATTTTAATTGGCTAGATCATTTTAATTGTTTTTAGGAGGTTCTGTGTTGTAGTTTTTACCTGTATTTGTCTGTGAGCCTCCCAGAGTCTTTTGGGAGTGGGGTAGCGTATAAGTCCAAATAATTAATAAATAATAAATGAATTTAGTTTCTGACCATTTCGTTACCAGACTTGTTAACATAATCAGCAGGATTTTCTTGTCCTGTGTTGGCATGGCTGATGATATTGTTTCTTCTTTTGTTGTTTATTATCAATTTGGTTCGAGATCAGGGATTTTTGTTTGCGGCGTTTAACTGCTAGTTGATGTTCATGAACCTGCAGTTGCTATTCAGTTTGCATAGATAAACGAGTGTCATTACAGAGATCTGTCAATCGACCATGGCCTGATTGGAACCATTTTGCACATGCAATTTTTTGTTTATTTATGATCAGCATCAGTGATGGGCTGCTATGGGTATGGTCAGGTACGCAGAACCGGTAGAAAAAATTTGAATTTTTTTCTTTTTTCCCCCTTCTGGGCTCTAGGTATGTTTTTCCTATCGCAGTAAATGAGGTTGAATGTGTATACTTTTAGAAGAGCTGTGCGTGCTTGTGTGTATGTGTGTGTACATAGAATAGAATAGAATAGAATAGAATTTTATTGGCCAAGTGTGATTGGACACACAAGGAATTTGTCTTGGTGCATATGCTCTCAACGTACATAAAATAAAATATACATTTGTCAAGAATCATGTGATACAACACTTAATGATTGTCATAGGGGTCAAATAAGCAATGAAGAAGCAATATTAATAAAAATCTTAGGATATAGGCAACAAGTTACAGTCATACAGTCAACATGGGAGGAAATGGGTGATAGGAATGATGAGAAAAACTAGTAGAATAGAAGTGCAGATTTAGTAGAAAGTCTGACAGTTTTGAGGGAATTATTTGTTTAGTAGAGTGATGGCGTTCGGGAAAAAACTGTTCTTGTGTCTAGTTGTCTTGGTGTGCAGTACTCTGTAGCGACGTTTTGAGGGTAGGAGTTGAAACATACAGTTTATATAGAATAGAATATAATTTTATTGGCCAAGTGTGATTGTACACACAAGGAATTTGTCTTGGTGCATATGCTCTCAGCGTATATTATTATTATTATTATTATTATTATTATTATTATTATTATTATTAATTGGATTTGTATATAGTAGATAATGTATATTTTTGTGTGCCTGTGTGTAATATGTATGTGCACATATGGCATATATACATAGAATTAAATAGTATATTTTGGATTTTCAGTAAATAGGGAAATTGAATCTCTTTGAGGCGAGGAGAGGCCAGGCACCCTAAACCTAACCCACCCTTGACATAAGTGACATCAAGTTGGCCACTTTTAAGCCAGTCACATGATTGCCAAGCCACTCCCACCTGGTCACATGGCTGGCAAGCCACACCCACAAAATAAGCCACACCCACAATGTGGTAGTAAATTTTTTGCAGCCCTTCACTGACCAGCATCAGTCCAGGAGTTGCAATTCATTCTAAATCATTCACAGCCAAAGTGGACCACTCGTGCCTCTCAGCATAACTGAAAGAACAGAAGTCCAGAGAAGTAAGCTGGGGAAAAAATGGTTTTCCATTAAGATGAAATGCCCATTCTGTACTCTTTCCCAGAATTAGAAAGGGATTGTTAGTCAAGCTGGATAATCTTTCTGTTGTCTATGGTTTTTGTCTTTGCTTGGATTGCTATTGGCAGCCATCCATTTTTTTCATTTTCCCTTTGGGAAGAAAATAGAAGAAGGACAACAATTTATTGAGTTCACCATTCTGTGTCATATATACACAGAACTCTGAACTCAATATGTCATACAACAAAGAGGCCAAAGAGAGTCAGCCTGAGCATGCATGGGTGGACTGGGACTTCTTCCACTGTTTCTCCCCAGTAAATTGTCTATAATTCAGGAGATGATGTTTGTTGTGGTTCAGTCTGGGACCCCTCCGGGAATGGCTGACCTTCTGTCGGTTTCCAGCTCAGAGGGAGAGGCTGAGGAACAGGAGGTGCAGACTGACGAGGAAGAGGAATCCCAGGCTGAAGAAGAAGGACAGCCAGAGTCCCACCAGGGGGAGCTCTCCCCAGCAAGCAGCTTGGATTCCTTAGGGGAAAATGCTCAAGACATCATAGATATGCGACAAAGGAGAGCTAATCAGAGACGGACTCAATTGGCTAAGTATTTCCAGCATTAGAGGTCACAGCTGGGTTTGGGTGTGGTGCTCTTGGGAATGGTTAAAAGGCGGACCCACCCTTCCTGGCTTGTGGAGTTTTATCTTGGAGATTCGTGAGACCTGTCTGTGAACTTTGGTGGCTTACAATCCTGGTTTGTGCCTTGGACTATTGAAACCTTGGGGGTGTGTGCCAGCAAGAAGCTTGTGGTATTGACTGGACATCAGGACCCTGCTGTAACGTATTATAGCCTGTCTGTTGTGAAGACATGTTTTCCTTTGTGCTTATTTTTTCCAGCTATAAAATACTTTTGGCTTTTACCAGAGTGTCTGGCTGTTTTTTCAGTTGGTGTTGAGGTCTGGGAAAACCCAGACAGAACAGATGTTGATTGGTGAAGTCTGATCAATACCCCTTTAAAGCCATCTGAAGTCACCTTTCACCCCTTCCTGAAATTTGGACTGAACCCACTTACTCCTTCCTTCTGCAATCCATTTCTTCAATAAGGAGAATGCTAGTTCAGGAAGGAGTTATGCTCTTGGACAATCTATGGCAGGTTTAAAGCTCTTTATTAAAATTTATGACAGTATAAAATACAATGAACATAAAAAATTTTAAATGGGTAGGGGAGAATGGAGCCCCCCAACTTTTTCCAGTATACTGAAGGACTAATTGCATTACTGAATATCCTGAACCTTTGTTACATTTAGTTATTACAAGCAATTTCTACAACAACACAATTATTTAGTCTTCAAAGTAAAATCTAAGTTCCATTTTTTTTCTATTTTGGATGTAAAAACCAAAAGCAACTTCCCAATAAAAACAGGACTAAGTAAACTCTTTCCTTTGTTTGACACAATCATCTCAACCAATTCCATTTTTTCCTTGTATTATTTCTCCTAATCTAAACAAAAAACAAAAAAAACCATGGATAGGCAGGCACACAGCGCTGAGCACTCTTCCAGCAGTAACTCCTAAGGTTCCACTTGAATAGTGTACAACACAATCCCAGCTGGTACACAACCACGACAGGACAAAAGGCACAAATATTTTTTACATATACCAATGTTCATCTTCAATCAAGTTATTCCGGATATTAAGTGATAGAGGGGGAAAGCCTGGCAGACCTTTGGATACAATGACAAACTGAAAATAAACACAGCAGCATTGAATGTAAACACAACTTATTGCATGTGAAGTCATAGCAGCAGTACATCTTCTCACTACACTCACTTAAAAATGTAGCAGCTGAATAAAAGGTGACATGCAACAGTGCAAGAGAAGGAAGTCAGATGACGGCTGAGTCACCGCGATCAAATCTGCCCCTTGAGAGATGCTGGGGGGGGGGGGGAATTGAATTCCCACGAACTCATTCCTATTCCCACAAAATGATGGGACGTTATAGAAACATAGAAACATAGAAGATTGACGGCAGAAAAAGACCTCATGGTCCATCTAGTTATGAGATCCTATTTGCAAATCTGCAAAAGAACTACAGGTAGTCCTTGACTTAGGACCACAATTGAAACCAAGTCAGTTTGTGCCTCATTTTACAACTTTTCTTGCCACAGTTGTAATCATTGTGATTGCAGTGATAAATCTTGCTGCAGTTAAGGGAATCTGGCTTTCTCCATTCATTTTGTTTGTCGGAAGTTGGCTGGGAAGGTTACTGTCAGAACTACATGTCAGTTGCCAAGCATCCACATTTTGATCACATGATCATGGACATGCTGCAACAATTGTGAACATGAAAACCGATCACAATTCATCCACCCCCCATTTGTTTAGTGACTTTAAACAGTCACTAAACAAATGATTGTAACCCTGTAGTGCCTACAGAATGATTAAGGAGCAGACAGTAGCGCAAATCTTTACGGGAAACCTGTTGTCAGCCTCAGAGCCATTTTCCCAACACCTTCAGGGCTGCCATAGTGGAGATGAGCCGAGCTATGGGATTGGGAAGTGGGGAGATAGAGATAGTTGAGATATTGTAGACATAATAACATTCTTTTTTCTGAGAACCAAGGACGTTTCCACCAGGTGGCAAGGAGGGGGGACCTGAGACCAAGTGACCCTTGGACTGTGCCCTGACTGGACCATGTGATGGACAGCATGGGCAGGGGAAAGAAAAAAATTGCTTTTAACTAGGGGGAAACCCAAGGGAGAGTTAGAGTTGTTTTCCCCAGATGTGCCAATATGACATGCCTAATAAATCTATACTTTGAGGAAAACGTCTGCCTTGAAGTTTTGATTCTGTTGGGAGTATTACTTGGAACTCTGACACTTGTATGCATACCCAAGTACGTTTTTAATTTTTAATAGCCATTATATTTCCACAAAAGGTTTCTAGAAACTATAATGCATGCATGCAAAGAATGTATAGTAGAAAATTAGTTTTCCGTTTACTCTGGAGTTATGATTTGCTGTCAGTCGTCTTTATTATTTTTTATTTTATTATTTAGATTTGTATGCCACCCCTCTCTGTGAACTCAGGGCGGCTCACAACAAGGCACAAACAAATCGTACAAATCCAAATAGATTCAAATAAATTTAAATATTTAAAAAAAAGTTTAAAAAAGAACCCCAATATACTAACAAGCACACACACAAACATACCATACATAAATTGTACGTGCCCGGGGGAGATGTTTCAGTTTCCCCATGCCTGACGACAAAGGTGGGTTTTAAGAACTTTACGGAAGGCAGGGAGAGTAGGGGCAGTTCTAATCTCTGGGGGGAGTTGGTTCCAGAGAGTCGGGGCCACCACAGAGAAGGCTCTTCCCCTGGGGCCCGCCAACTGACATTGTTTAGTTGACGGGACCCGGAGAAGGCCCACTCTGTGGGACCTAATCGGTAGCTGGGATTCGTGCGGCAGGAGGCGGTCTCGGAGGTATTCTGGTCCAATGCCATGAAGGGCTTTAAAGGTCATAACCAACACTTTGAATTGTGACCAGAAATTGATCGGCAACCAATGCAGACTGCGGAGTGATGGCGAAACATGGGCATACCTAGGTAAGCCCATGACTGCTCTCACAGCTGCATTCTGCATGATCTGAAATTTCCAAACACTTTTCAAAGGTAGCCCCATGTAGAGAGTGTTACAGTAGTCGAATCTCGAGGTGATGAGGGCATGAGTGACTGTGAGCAATGAGTCCCGGTCCAGATAGGGCCGCAACTGGTGCACCAGGTGAACCTGGGCAAACGCCCCCCTCGCCACAGCTGAAAGATGATTTTCTAATGTGAGCTGTGGATCGAGGAGGACGCCCAAGTTGCGGACCCTCTCGAGGGGGTCAATAACTCCCCCCCCCAGGGTAATGGACGGACAGATGGAATTGTCCTTGGGAGGCAGAACCCACAGCCATTCCGTCTTATCCGGGTTGAGTTTGAGTCTGTTGACACCCATCCAGGCCCCAACAGCCTCCAGACACCGGCACATCACTTCCACTGCTTCGTTGACTGGACATGGGGTGGAGATGTAAAGCTGGGTATCATCAGCGTCCTGATGATATCTCACCCCATGCCCTCGGATGATCTCACCCAGCGGTTTCATGTAGATATTAAATAGCAGGGGGGAGAGGACCAACCCCTGAGGTACCCCACAAGGGAGAGACCTCGGAGTCGACCTCTGACCCCCCACTAACACTGACTGTGACCGGCTGGTGAGGTAGGAGAAGAACCACTGAAGAACAGTGCCCCCCACTCCCAACCCCTCCAGCCGGTGCAGAAGGATACCATGGTTGATGGTATCGAAAGCCGCTGAGAGGTCAAGGAGCACCAGGACAGAGGATAAACCCCTGTCCCGGGCCCACCAGAGATCATCCATCAACGCGACCAAGCAGTTTCCGTGCTGTAACTGGGTCTGAAGCCCGACTGCTGGGGACCTAGATAATCGGCTTCTTCCAAGGACCGTTGGAGCTGGAGCGCCACCACCTTCTCAACAACCTTCCCCATAAAGGGAAGGTTGGAGACTGGATGATAGTTATTAAGTATGGCTGGGTCCAGGGAGGGCTTCTTGAGGAGGGGGTGCACGAGCGCCTCTTTATAGAGAGTTGGAAAAACTCCCCTCCCCAAGGAAGCATTGGTAATCTCCTGGACCCAGCTCCGTGTCACCTCCCTGCTGGCCGAGACCAACCAGGAGGGACACGGATCCAGTAAACAGGTGGCGGAACTCACAGATCCAATGGCCTTGTCCACTTCATCAGGTGTCACCAGATCAAACTCTTCCCAGACAGGTGGACAAGTACGTGCCCCAGTCACCTCGACTGACTCATTGTCAGTCAACTCTGTTTCCCAATTGGAGTCGAGATCGGCCCGGATCTGAGCGATTTTATCAGCGAAAAACGTGTTAAAATCCTCGGCACTGCTTGCAAGGGCTCCCCAACTCCCCCCTGATTAAGAAGGGAGCGGGTCACCCTAAACAGAGCGGCCAGGTGGGATTCCGCTGATGCAATCAAGGCGGCATGGTACGCGCATCTTGCCGCCTTGAGCGCCACTTTGTAAGTCTTAATAAAAGCTCTTACAAGTGTTCGATCAGATTCAGACCTACTCTTCCTCCATCGCTTCTCTAGACGTTTCTTCTGGCGTTTCAACTCCCGGAGCTCCTCGCTGAACCATGGAGCTCTACGGGGTCTAGCGCCACAGAGAGGTCGCAAAGGCGCAATCCGGTCAAGAGCCTCCGCTGCAGCCTTGTTCCAGGCCTCCGCAAGAGACTCCGGCGAACTGTGGATGAGTGCCTCTGGAATAACCCCAAGCGCCGTCTGAAAGCCCTCTGGGTCCATCAGGCGTCTGGGGCGGAACATCTTAATTGGTTCCGCCTCCCTGCGGGGAAGGATTGGAGCCAGGAAGTCAAGCCGTAGTAGGAAATGGTCTGACCATGACCTGCCTTTTGTCTGATATGATGGAATATTTTTTGTCCTTCTCTGTCAGTTACCATATTATTTGGAGTATAAGATGCACCTTCCCTCCCAAAAGAGGCTGAAAATTTGGGTGCCTCTTATACACTGAATATAGCTTTTTCGGAAAAAAATTTCCACCCCTAATGAGGTGATCTTCCTGGCTCTTCCTGGCTTGCAGGCTTGTTGTCATTGCTACTCCCTGTGAAAAAGATTTGTTCAACCCTAATGAGGTGCTAATTGCTACTTCCTCTGAAGAAGGGTTTTTTCCAGCCCTAAGTCTTTGTAGGGTTGTTTTCATTGCTACTCCCTCCAAATATGACTTTTCTCCAGCCCTAACCAAGGGATGAAATAATGTGCTTAAGCTGACGAGACTAAGGATGCTGGCCAGAAGAATACCTGGTAGATAGATTCCCCCCCTATTTTCCTTCCCCAAAATTAAGGTGCGTCTTTTACTCTGAAAAATACGGTACTTATCAGCAGCGTCGGGAAAGCAAATTGCCACTACAAATGGTGCAAACAGGCATTGCTTCTTTACAGTTTTACTTTATAGGACTGATCAGCTTTCTAATGATATGTGTCACACACACTCACATACGTGTGTGTGTGTGTGTCCATGAAGTAATATTTTCTCATTTTCTTCTGCTTTAGGCTGTTAAATGGCTTAAGTGGCTTAATAAAAAGTTCATTATTTCCTTATACAGTGTAGTGTAATGGAAATCTCTGCTAGTTTGCATTTTGGGGTTGGGGCTTGTGGAAGAAGCAAATCTCAAAAACATTTAATACTTTCTTTCCAAAGTCCCCTTTTTTGCATATTTACATCCTCCTAGCATGTCTTTTGTCATTTAAAGCCATTTTAAATATGTACAGTGAATACACAGAAATGGCAAGTAAAAACTTTGCATGCTGAATGCCTCCATTTGTTGCAATTTGTTGCTGTTCTTTCAATGGAAAACAAACTGTGTAAATATCTTTGGATAACCCTGCAGATATAAACCTGCAACAAGTTTGCTCTACTGAACACAAGGAGACTGTGTCTTATGAATTAGTAATATTTATTATGGTTTGTAGCACAGCCAGCTCGAAGTTCAGATTGGATCTGGCTTTTTGTCTGCCTTTCTTGTCCTTCCCGAGGACCTCGGAATAGGCAGATGTGGATATCAATACAGGATATAAGCTGATCTAAGTAAAGCTACCTTTTGCAATTGACTGATGAGGAATTTCTCAATGCCTATGGTGTTCAAGTGCTTCTCCAGTTGTTTGGGGATTGCGCCGGGGTGGGTTCTTTGTTGCTGATTCACTCAGGGAGCCTGCATACATACACAGTAGTTTAAAAAAAGCTTCTGCATATGTGCAGAGGCTAAAAACAAGATGGTGCTGCCTATGGCGCCATTGGAAAAACCAGCTTGGGGGCATGGCAGGCCTGGGTTGTTGCTGGATCTAGCAACCCAGGCTGCCAAGTTATTTCTGGTTCTATAGAACTGGTCTGAAATGGGAGGAACCCACTTCTGGATTGCGCCCAATAATGGCATCTGTTTACCTTTGCTTGATCTTTTTAAAAAAATATATAATTTATTAATTTTATAAAAGGGGAAGGGGGAGAAGGGAGTACAAAATTGAAAAAGAGGGGGGAAGAGTACAAATATAATAAGTTTAAGGCGAATTTACAAAGATTTACAGAGGTCAGTTGTATTCCTTAGTATATATACTGTATTGCTTTCTCTTGCTTGCCACATTTGTTCTATTTCTATTTGCAGGTCTTTGTATTTTGTTGTCTGCTTCAGTTCTTTTTCTTCTATTCCGCTGTCTTATTTTATTATTATTATGACTTTTATCCTGCCTTTATTATTTTTAAGTAACTTAAAGTGGCAAACATACAGTATATAATATTCCTTCCTCCTCCAATTTCCCACATAACAGCAATCTTCTGATGTAGGTTAGGCTGAGAAAAAGAAAGAGAGAGTCTGAGGTGGCTCAGAGTCACCCAGCTGGCTTTCATTATTATTTATTTATTTTATTTATTAATTGGACATATATGTTGCCCCTCTCCATGGACTTGGGGCGGCTTAACATTGAAATTAACATTCCAATAAAAATATAATATATAAAACACTTCTAAAGCCAATCAATAGAAATAATTAATTTAAAATATTTTTTAAAAGCTAAACAAGTCAAACATTCAAAAACATCCTACAACATCCTACACATTCACTGACTTGAGGCTGGGGTCTAGTGACTCCAAGCCTTGTGTCATAAATACATTTTCAAATTCTTATGGAAGGCAAGAATGGGACTAGAACTCACGATCTTTTGGTTTCTAAACCAGCACCTTAATCACTAGGCCAGACTGGCAGTGTCTAAGACTGGACAGTGCATGCCCAATATAGTAGTACTGACTTAAATATCATTTAGGACTGCTTCTGGTTTAGTGGAATGAGGATTTACAATTATTTGGTAGCAGAAAACACGTATATGCCATTACTCGATATGACTCTCTCTGTAGGGCTCAACAAGGCTTCTGATTTGATTTCAGAAAGGTGCTTCAGACTGTGTGGGAATGTAAACCCTTTAGAGCAGTCATATCTTTTCCTGGAATCACATGGCAGGTGATAAAGGCAAACATGCAATCCTAGGAAATGATACAGCTGCTTTAAAGAGCCAGAGGTATTTCAGAGGTATTTTACTTCCAGTAAAAATCTAACTGCTTTTTTTCATGACTATCCCAAGAGGACAATGGATTGCAGATTGTACATTAAACATTTGCTCTGGGTTGCCTCACTCTGCCCGCTCTTGGTCTAAAAGATGTCAGGCCATTTCCTTCTCCCTTCCTTCCCTGGCATAGGGACAGGCCATATTCTTGGACTGTCCTCCTATAGCGAGATAGATGCTGGGCTTTGCTTATCCTACAATGCTTTTCCTGTAAATAAATCTCTTGCTTCATGAATCAGGTTAGAATCTGCTCTCGGGAAATGCTCAAATGCACAGAGAGAATGCTTTAGCCTCCAACAGGAAACAAGTGCTATGATTAGAGCCAGGGTAGCGCAGTGGTTAGAGTGCAGTGCTGCAGGTTACTTCAGCTAACTCTAACAGCAGTTCATATATCACCACCAGCTCAAGGTTGATTCAGCCTCCCATCCTTCCTAGGTGGGTAAAATAAGGACCCAGATTGTTGGGGCAATATGCTGATTCTGTGAATCACTTAGAGAGAGCTGTAAAAACACTATGAAGTGGTATATAAGTCTAAATGCTATTGTTATTATACTCCTGCCTGTTCTGAACCACTTTACCCAATCTAAATCTGAAGCACTGCACTATTTTAGTACACACTGCTTTATTTACCTGGGGTTTTTTAGGTGATGATCTCTCTATATCGTAACGAGCACCAGCCATAAAAAGCAAGGCAGATCAAAATATTCCAGTGATTGGCACAACTTAAGACACAATAATGCAGGCTATGCAGTGTTCTTCCGTTGGAATGCAGGATATTCAAACGTTCTGGAAATCCCTCCTTGATATGGTACAGCTTCTTGTGAAATGGTTTCCCATGTGCTAATGGTGATTTTTACAAGCAAGGTTTGGAGGCCAAAGATGTTTTGCTGCATTTACAGATCCTTTCCCACGATTGCATCATATCATGGATTCACTACAAAGGTGCATAAAATTGAACAATGAAATATTGGGCAGAGTGTACAGTACTCACTTCCATTCATTTTTTTTAAAAAAAAATTCAGGTGGTTGGCTGCTGCTTCAAGCCTTAAGAAGAGTCAGAAATGCCAAAGCAATAAACACGCAAACCTCTTTTATCTAATATAAAATCAAATTGGGATTATTCATTCCACAGTTCATGGTCCCACATGGTCTTTGGAAAAGACAAGTCTTTTAACAACTTTGTAAAAATCAGTAGTGTGAGACAGACCTTGTTTTTGATGGATGGGAATTCCACAAGAAGACAGGAGTTCCTGCAGGCATAGTTTATGAGAGTGGAGATGTCAGCAGTCCTCTTCAGGCACGCTATTTCTCACAGATACTAGGCATGATATCTTATAGGATTTTAAAGATTGCGACCAGCACCTGGAATTTCATCCCAATACTAATCAGCAATCCTTGACCTTAGTGATATTGTCTGGATATATTAGCCTACAATAGTTTGAGCATGTCTGATTTCAGGAGGAAAGACTTAAATTTTAGGTTGAATTCCGGAGCTTGATTTTTAAAGTATTAAACAAAACAATATAAATAACATAACTTATTGCCCTTTCCCCAGCTTTACATGGAGCACTTCTGTATATGGAATCACCTTTGGTTGCTTTAGTTCATATTTGTTCTCAACAGATATATTCCCATATGTAATACATTCACAACATATTTCCAATATAATTCATAGCTTTACAAAGCCCCTTGCTTGCATAAAATAGTGGAAATATGTGATAATTTAATTGGAAAAATATGGTTTTAGTATTACATAGATTAAAGTTCTGTTTTGATAAAATAAATGTATCTGCCTCTTCGTCAATCTCTCTCTCTACCTCTTTTTCTATCGTCTATCATCTCTCTCTCTATTTATCCTTCCTTCCTTCCTTCCTTCCTTTCCTCTCTCATTTATCTATCATTTCTTTAAATCTCTATCTCTCTCTTTCTCTCTCATTTATACCATCTATCTATCATCTATCCATCTGATTTTTATTCTTAGGAACCACTTCTTGGAGAGCTGTATTTGAAACCTACACATTTCAGGAGTGGGACATCCAAACCATTTATAATATTCCAATAATAATTGTTTAAACATTGTTTATTATTATTATTATTATTATTATTATTATTATTATTATTATTATTACTATTATTGAAAAGACCTGGTCATGGCTTACAAGTAGAACACTCAAAAAGGAGACAGAAGGACTAATACTGGCTGCACAAGAACTGGCCATTAGAACGAATGCTATTAAAGCCAGAATTGAAAAATCGACGATCCGAAATGCAGGCTCTGTAGAGAAACAGACAAAACAATCAATCACATACTGAGCTGCTGCAAAAAGATCACACAGACTGACTACAAGGGTAGACACAATACTGTAGCATAGATGATCCATTGGAACTTGTGCAAGAACTACCATCTACCAGTGGCAAAGAACTGGTGGGATCATAAGCCTGAAAAAGTGGCCACAAATGAGCAAGCAAAACTACTATGGGACTTCTGACTTCAGACTGACTGGATTTTGAAACATAATACACCAGACATCATGATTGTAAAGGGAAAAAAAGTATGGATCATCGACATTGCAATTCCAGGAGACAGCAGAATTGAGGAGAAGCAGCTAGAGAAATTTACGAAATGCGAAGATCTGAAAATTGGGCAGCAACGACTCTGACATAAGCCAGTGAAAGTAGTCCCAGTGGTCCTTGGCATGCTGGGCGCAGTGCCAAAGGATCTCAGTGGACATTGAAAACCATCGAAATTGACAAAATCTCCATCTGTCAATTGCAATAGGCCGCTTTACTAGGATCAGCACACATAATTCTCAGCTACATCAGCACAGATCATTTGCTTGGGAAGCGCCTGACTGGTGATGAAATACAAAATCCAGCATAGTGGTCTCATTTGCTGTGTTGTATTGTTGTAACAGTAACAGTAACAATAATAATACCTGCTTTAAGAAGTTACTAGGCACTCAGCTAGAACAGTTCATGGGAGAAGGTATCACTCTGAAACCCCTGTCAAATATATTAGTTTTATGCCAAAGTCAAAACTTTCCTTGAAAAGAGTACATACAGCATTGGACATGGAGCTGTTTCTTGTTTACCAGATTCTGATATAGAGTGCACCAAAGGCACCTTCTGCAATTTGCTGTGTTTTTTTTTCTTTAAAAATGTATTATGTTTTTATTTATTTATTTATTGAATTTATTTACTGCCCATCTTGCAACGAAAGGATTCGGGCAGCTACAGTCTTACAGTGTATCAGTCTTTGTCCCATAGGGCTAACATTGTCTGTCCTAGCCTCTTTTTCAGGTTTCAAATACCAGGAAATCATTTTTATCACTGTCTCTAGATTATTTTTTCTCTTGATGCTTGATTTATCTATCTATCTATCTATCTATCTATCTATCTATCTATCTATCTATCTATCTATCTATCTATCTATCTATCTATCTATCTATCTATTGGATTTGTATGCCGCTCCTCTCCGTAGACTCGGGGTGGCTAACAGCAATAATAAGACAGTGTACAATAATGATCCAATACTAAAAACGATTAAAAACCAATTAATATAAAAACCAAACATACAGATATGGCATCAACCACGACCCCAGGGAAGGGGGGGAGGAGTGGCTATTATAGCCAGGGAGAGCCTTTGCCTGCGTAGACTCATTGCTCCGGAAATTGCGGGTTGCGAGTCTCTCTTGTTGAAGTTGGACTTAGGGGTCCAGGTGGGCTTATTTCTCACGTACCTGCCTCCCAGCTGCGTGTCAAAAGCCCTGCCTGTGCTACTCGAGGAGGTAGCCGGGTTGGCGGTGGAGTTCCCCGGACTCATTGTCCTGGGGGACTTCAATCTGCCGTCACTCGACGAAACCTCTGGGTTGGCACAGGAGTTCATGGCCACCATGACAGCCTGACTCAAGTAGTACAGGGTCTGACTCACGAGGGAGGGCACGCACCTGACATGGTATTCCTTTCTGAGCAATTGAGAAATGATCTGAGACTAAGGGGCTTAGAAGTATTGCCTTTCTCATGGTCAGACCATTTTCTACTACGGCTTGACTTCCTGGCTCCAATCCTTCCCCGCAGGGAGGCGGAACCAATGAAGATGTTCCGCCCCAGACGCCTGATGGACCCAGAGGGCTTTCAGACGGCGCTTGGGGTTATTCCAGAAGCACTTGTCCACAGTTCGGCGGAGTCTCTCGCGGAGGCCTGGAACACGGCTGCTGTGGAGGCTCTTGACCGGATTGCGCCTTTGCGACCTCTCCGAGGCGTTAGACCCCGTAGAGCCCCATGGTTCAACGAGGAGCTCCGGGAGTTGAAGCGCCAAAAGAGACGTCTAGAGAAGCGATGGAGGAAGAGTAGGTCTGAATCCGATCGAACACTTGTAAGAGCTTTTATTAAGACTTACAAAGTGGCGCTCAAGGAGCTGTGAGTTCCGCCACCTGTTTACTGGATCCGTGTCCCTCCTGGTTGGTTTCGGCCAGCAGGGAGGTGACACGGAGCTGGGCCCAGGAGATTACAAACGCTTCCTTGGGGAGGGGAGTTTTTCCATCACTCTATAAAGAAGCGCTTGTGCGCCCCCTCCTCAAGAAGCCCTCCCTGGACCCAGCTGTGCTTAATAACTATCGTCCAGTCTCCAACCTTCCCTTTATGGGGAAGGTTGTTGAGAAGGTGATGGCACTCCAGCTCCAACGGTCCTTGGAAGAAGCCGATTATCTAGGTCCCCAGCAGTCGGGTTTCAGGCCCGGTTACAGCACAGAAACCGCTTTGGTCGCGTTGATGGATGATCTCTGGCGGGCCCGGGACAGGGGTTTATCCTCTGTCCTGGTGCTCCTTGACCTCTCAGCGGCTTTTGATACCATCGACCATGGTATCCTTCTGCACCGGCTGGAGGGGTTGGGAGTGGGAGGCACTGTTCTCCAGTGGTTCTCCTCCTACCTCTCTGGCCAGTCGCAGTCGGTGTTAGTGGGGGGTCAGAGGTCCGCTCCGAGGTCTCTCCCTTGTGGGGTACCTCAGGGGTCGGTCCTCTCCCCCCTGCTATTTAATATCTACATGAAACCGCTGGGTGAGATCATCCAAGGACATGGGGTGAGGTATCATCAATATGCCGATGATACCCAGCTTTACATCTCCACCCCATGCCCAGTCAACGAAGCGGTGGAAGTGATGTGCCGGTGCCTGGAGGCTGTTGGGGCCTGGATGGGTGTCAACAGACTCAAGCTCAACCCGGATAAGACGGAGTGGCCGTGGGTTTTGCCTCCCAAGGACAATCCCATCTGTCCATCCATTACCCTGGGAGGGGAATTATTGACCCCCTCGAGAGGGTCCGCAACTTGGGCGTCCTCCTCGATCCACAGCTCACATTAGAACAATATCTCTCAGCTGTGGCGAGGGGGGCGTTTGCCCAGGTTCGCCTGGTGCACCAGTTGCGGCCCTATCTGGACCGGGACTCATTGCTCACAGTCACTCATGCCCTCATCACCTCGAGGTTCGACTACTGTAATGCTCTCTACATGGGGCTACCTTTGAAAAGTGTTCGGAAACTTCAGATCGTGCAAAATGCAGCTGCGAGAGCAGTCATGGGCTTACCTAGGTATGCCCATGTTTCATCATCACTCCGCAGTCTGCATTGGCTGCCGATCAGTTTCCGGTCACAATTCAAAGTGTTGGTTATGACCTTTAAAGCCCTTCATGGCATTGGACCAGAATATCTCCGAGACCGCCTCCTGCTGCACGAATCCCAGCGACCGATTAGGTCCCACAGAGTGGGCCTTCTCCGGGTCCCGTCAACTAAACAATGTCGGTTGGCGGGCCCCAGGGGAAGAGCCTTCTCTGTGGCGGCACCGGCCCTCTGGAACCAACTCCCCCCGGAGATTAGAACTGCCCCTACTCTTCCTGCCTTCCGTAAACTCCTTAAAACCCACCTTTGCCGTCAGGCATGGGGGAACTGAAACATCTCCCCCTGGGCATGTTTAATTTATGCATGGTATGTCTGGGTGTGCGTCTGTTAGCATATGGGGTTTTTAAAATATTTAAATATTTTTAAATTTGTCTGTTCACTTATGATTTGTTTCTACATGTTGTGAGCCGCCCCGAGTCTTCGGAGAGGGGCGGCATACAAATCCAAGTAATAAATAAATAAATAAATAAATAAATAAATAAATACATACATACATACAGACATACCATGCATAAAATTGTAAAGGCCTAGGGGGAAAGAGTATCTCAATTCCCCCATGCCTGACGGCAGAGGTGGGTTTTAAGTAGCTTATGAAAGGCAAGGAGGGTGGGGACAATTCTAATTTCTGGGGGAAGTTGGTTCCAGAGGGCCGGGACCACCACAGAGAAGGCTCTTCCCCTGGGTCCTGCCAAGCGGCATTGTTTAGTTGACGGGATCCGGAGAAGACCCACTCTGTGGGACCTAACTGGTCGCTGGGATTTGTGCAGCAGAAGGCGGTCCCTGAGATAATCTGGTCCGGTGCCATGAAGGGCTTTATAGGTCATAACCAACCTTGGAATCTCCAATATGTTGACCTTCACTGTATGATTGTCCTTTCCTGTATGATCTACTACCATGGCCACGGCATAGAAAGAATAGAGGTACAAAGGTAAAGAGTAGCAGTGCATGTGAAAAATGAAAATAAAAAACAAACCCATTGGGCTCAAGGATGCTAGAAATCTTGTCCTGATCTTGTCTGACTTTCAGACACTTTGCATCAATTGAGTGTTTATTTCAATGCTTCACTAATTTCAAGAGTGCTAGAAATTGACTCTGAGTGACTTTAACCAGATCTATTGCTTCATGGATATTTCATGCATCAGTAAGATCACAGTGACATAATTAAGCTCTGGTGTTTTCTTTTGGAGTGGAAGAAGAAGAAATAAGAAAGAGAATGGAAGAGGAAGTGGAGGAGGAAGTAAAGGAAGGAAGGAAAGAAAGAAAGTTTCATATAAAATGTGTATGTTTCAAGGCTCTTGTGTCTAAATTTCCAACACTTGTAACTCAGTGAACTTGTGAAATCATCTCTCTTTTTATAATTAAGTGGAGGGTTCTGTAGTTAATGTATATTTCACTTTCAATACAGCCTCCCTTAAGTGCCGATTTTTTTTTACTCCTGGCAAGAGTTGTTAGAATTTTAGCATGAAGTCTGACAACATGTATTTATAGAAAACACTCCTCATTGTTCTCTAGCCAGAAAAATAATCTCCTTTTCTTTAGTGCCTTTATTCTTTCTAATACATCAGTAATGATGAGAGACATTTCTAGTTAACCATTTGATTCCCTGCAGCTTTCTAGATATAAGAGATTACATTTTCCAGAATTCCCAGTGTGGCAATTAACTCTATTGAGAATTCTGAAATTTATGGTGCACCACATTTAGAAGGCAGTATTTATTTATTTGTTTGTTTGTTTGTTTGTATGCCACCCTTCTCCGAGGACTCCTAATCTGGGCACCATCCAGAAGTGTGGATGTCAGATTTCAGAATTCTTGAGTTAATTGGCCACTGCTGAGAATTCTGGGATCTGAAATCCATACACCTGACATTCTAAATACTATGGCTTAAATTCCAAATCTTTGACAATCCTGAAAATTGTGGGTTTATTTTTTTCATAAGCCACAATTTTACACCAAAATTGGCTCTCAGTGCCCATATTTTAGTATATCTAATTTCTACTGAATCTAATTAAAAATGTAAAGTACTTGAATTTTCCCAATGAAACAGAGAGACATTCCTCATTTGATTTACTAAGTGATATCTCAAATGTTTCATTATTGATTTAATTTAATTGAATTTATTTCAGTGAGCCAATTTATCTCACAAACAGTGAGGCTGAGCAATGTGCAGCAGAGCTAAAAACAGTTTATATACATTAAAAAATATAAAAAACCAAACTAAAACAAAGAATAATAGATGGAGTGATGTTAAAAATAGCAGAACCACCTCACTAGTTCATCTGTCCCCCGAGGTCTCCATTTATTCTCTGATTTACACAGAATTATTTCATATTTGATCCCGCAATCTGCTTTCCCACTGAAAATAGTTATTTTCAGTGGGAAAGCATTCAAAAACTTTCAGCTGAAAATAGTTATTTTCAGTCAGTAATAGATTTAATCATTATGTATTCAACTCAACCAGCAATGTGCTGTAGCCACTAAAAAAAGAAAAAGACACTCTTGGGCTGATCTTATAGAATCAAGATCATGTGAAATGTTAATACCACTTTATAATGCCTTGGTAAGATGACATTTGGAATATTGCATTCAGTTTTGGTCACCATGACATAAAAAAGATGTTGAGATTCTAGAAAGAGTGGACAAAAGAGCAGCAAAGATGACTAGGGGAGTGGAGGCTAAAATGTACAAAGAATAGTTTATTT
The DNA here is from genome assembly GCF_031021105.1 of Erythrolamprus reginae. Classification (NCBI taxonomy): domain Eukaryota; kingdom Metazoa; phylum Chordata; class Lepidosauria; order Squamata; family Dipsadidae; genus Erythrolamprus; species Erythrolamprus reginae. The sequence goes on along the minus strand of NC_091950.1, from coordinate 165,943,225 downwards.
ATTTTTATTTTATTTATTCTTTGTCCAATATACAATACATATGGAAGAGAATAGACATTAAGTAATATATATAAAGATAGAAAGTAAAAAAGAAGAGAATATATATGATATAAGAGATACGGAGAGAATATATATGATATATATATATATATAATATATATATAGATAGATAAGGAGAGAATATATATGATATATGAGATAAGGAAAGACAATTGGACAGGGGACGATAGGCACATCAGTGCACTTATATGGCCTCTTAGGAACCTGGAGAGGTCAATCGTGGAGAGTCTAAGGGAGAAATGTTGGGGGTTGGGAGTTGACACTATTGAGTCTGGTAATGAGTTCCACGCTTCGACAACTTGATTGTTAAAGTCATATATTTTACAGTCAAGTTTGGAGCGGTTAATATTAAGTTTGAATCTGTTGTGTGCTCTTGTGTTGTTGCTCAAATTGAATATGTCTACTGTAATCCAGTGATAAGTTGGTACAGGAGGCATGATAGCAGTATACCATTGTTTGAGGGGCTTCCACAAAGAAGATGGGATCAACCTATTATCTCTTAATCACCTGAAGGCAGCACAAGAAGTAATGATTGGAATCTATTCAAGGAGAGAAGCAACCTAGAAATTAGGAGAAATTTCCTGACAATGAAAACAATTAATCCAGTGGAATGGCTTGCCTTCAAAAGCTGTGGGTGCTTTGGAGGCTTTTAATCAGAGTTTGGACAGCCATCTGTTTGAAATGGTATAGGGCCATGATGGCAAGCCTGTGGCACACATGCCACAGGTGGCATGTGGAGTCATATTTGCCAGCATGTGAGCCATGCCCTAGCTCAGCTCCAGCAAACATGTGCATGCCGGCCAGCTTATTTTCAGCTCACACAGAGGCTCTAGGGGGAAACCTCTGGAGCCTGGGGTGGGTGAAAAATGGGCCTACTAGGCCCATTAGAAGTCAGGAAGTGGGGAAGGCTGGGGGCGCATGGGGGCATTGAATTATGGGCGTGGACATGTGTGTACTTACGATAGCATGCGCACATGTGTTTTTGGCCCTGAAGGAAAAAAGTTTTACCACCCCTGATATTGTTCTATCCTGGGCCTACAGCTTGAAAACAAAGGAGGAATCCACGTGCTGATGTTTCAAATCAGTCTTTTTATATGGAAAGTCTCATTTATACAAGCCAAATTCATGCATGTGAGGTCAGTTTCTTAGTGAAGGCAATTAAAAGATAATGGTTCCATGGCTAGGTTGCTGCCAAAGATCAAAGCTAATTGAGAATTCCTTCATTAGATAAGGAGTCTCCAGTTTCACATACTTACTTTTAAAGCTTCCCAGCATCTCCTCAGACAGGGCACTTTTACTCCAAGGATTTTAGCAGGAAAATAACAATTGGCTAGTGCAGGGGTAGGCAAAGTTGGCTCTTCTATGACATGTGGACTTCGACTCGGCTAATGCAATCTGGCTGAAACCTTAAACAGCATCCGACTCCATTGCACAACATTGAAACTCCACCCCGGATTACCCATGCACCACCTTAAATACCTATAAGGAGTGGTCAACAATTCTTTAGAGTTAACAAACTGCCATACACGTATTCTTGTCTTTTTCTTAGTCTTCTAAAGCGAGCATCTAGCAAAGGCTCATGATCTTCCTCTTCTTCCTCCTCCCCTCTAAGTCAGAAACTATTGTCATTGGCATATCTGCCACGTCTTGTGGTCCTTCAGGTTCATCCAGGTCTATTTTCCCTTCACTCTCACTCTCTGCATCAGCTGGCAATACCACTGGCCCAGAGATGGGCCTGGCTCATCCTCCTCAGAATCTATCATTACCAGAGTTGGACGAGGAGCATTCACAACAGATATAGGGTTTGCTGCTTGAGCAGGGGGTTGAACTAAAAGACCTCCAAGGTCCCTTCCAACTCTGTTATTCTGTTCTGTCTTGAGACCTTTTAAACCAGGGATCCCCATACTGGCTGCAGCATTCTGGGAGTTGAAGTCCACAAAGTCTTAAACTTGCCAAGTTTAAAGACCTCTATTTAAACCACCATGGACAAACATCTGCCCATCTAGGTGTTGAGGAAGGATTCAATAGGTGGATCATCATGCCAAATCAAAAGTAAACATAGCAATAAGAGGCCAAATCTAGTTCATAGTTCTGTGTAAAATTTCTTGCAAGTAGCCCCATTCATTTGGGATAAAGTATATATTGAAATATGAGTAAATATGCATATGCACATATTTTGTTGTCATTCTATAGAGCACAGCAGTTCCCAATTATTCAGTGGGATGAAGTGTTGAAATGGGAGCCTGTTTGGCTGCAGCCTCATAATGCAACAATTAGAAGAAGACAATACAGTTATAAAAGTGTAACTTTTCAGAGTCCTGGGGACTGATGCCAAGAAAAATCAAATATTCTGTCATTTCGACTTCGCTGCAGTCACAAAGAGAACTGTGGTATAAAACAACAGCAAAACTAGCCAGGATGATCCATTGATAACAGAATAGGTGACAAAGCTCCCAGAGATTGATGGGAAATAACTTCCAATAACTTCCACAATGAGGAGAGAGAAAAAAATATATTCTCGGCATCCAAGGAATAATGATTTGTTCCAGTTTTGAACCCTTTGAGAACATTTTTACAGTGTTTTGCTAGAATGGCTTCTGATTCATGCCCTTTTAATGACTTCTCACTTAATTGAAAGACAATATGCCAAAAATTAGTAACAACATAATTTTAATTCCATGATTGAATTTCCCCCTTATGTGGTGGTGGTGGTGAACCAATGATTTTCCAGCAATCTCTTTTTGGTCAAGTCATGGGGACCTGTTTCAGCTGCTAAAGGGCGTGCTTCCAAAGTGAAATTCCTGCCAAATGAGATTCTTTCTAAATTCCAGTCAATTAAAATACATTTAAAGGGCAGCCACTTTTGTAGCAAAACACAAAGCAAAACAAAAACAAAACAAAAAGCCCCTGCCTACAACTTTTGAAGGCACCATCACGTGAAAGTCACTCCGCTTGTCAAACAAGATAATTAAAGTCACACATGGCTGTTATTATTTTTGTCCAAGGGGGTGGAATCTCTGTGCGGCGCCTGTGTGCAGCCAGAAACTCAGATGACAAGTTGGGCACCACCTTAAAAGAGACAAAGGCAGGAGAGTTGGTCCCGGTGTCAGTTTTCGGCTCTTGGTTCTTTAAACCATGTGCGTTTGGCTGCCAGCCCTCGGTGAAGCTGCCTACAAATATTGACAGAACACAGTGGCATTTGTTAAGCTGCATCTTGGGAAGAGAGCGATTAAAACTCTAGAGGAAGATCTTAGCACTTCAGAACTCCCCTTCTCTCTCCCTCTCTTCTTCACAGCTTTCACAGAATGAAAGCGAAAATGCTGAGCTTAGCCAAACAGGAGCACTGACCTTTTCCTCTGGCTTGTTCTAGGTAAGGTCTGATTTCTTTGCCTTCTTCTTTTTGCCACGTGTTTTAAATCTCTTTATAGAAGAGGAACTTTTAAAACAAAGGAGGGGGGGGGAAGGTGAGATGGTGGTGAAAGGAAGCATTAAAATTTGCAATTTAATCTGAGAAGTGATGAGATTATCTTGAGCCAGTAGAGACTGTGCACCTCCCCACATTAGTCTTACCTTTCCAAAATCCCATTTTTCGGGGTTGAGAAGTTCAGGAATCTAAAAGATATTTGAAAGATACCTTTTGACCCAGTAATGAAAACTTGTGAAATTCCCTTTGGATCTCCTTTGAATGGTCCTCAGCTGAGATTCTGAAGTTTATTGCCTGGTTTTACTTGTGAAACTTTTATTGTTCCATCTGAGTAGTTAATCACTGTCTTAGTTTTAATGCATGCTAAAGGCTTCAGAAAAACCTGTTTGACCTAAGGTTATTATTTAACTTGCATGGCTTTTGGATAGGGAAATATTTTTTCATGACATATGGTAAAATGAAAATAAAATCTCTGATGGAATGACAGTATGGGATATTAAGTAACTTCCATAATACAACTGAATATGCTATTCATGGGGGTTTTTTTTTAAATGATAGGTTAAAAATTGCAATATTTGGTGAATTTATTAATAGTGTTCCCTCCAGTTCTTCCATGTAAAAAACTTTTTGTAAGTCTTGAGGTTTTTTGTAGGAGTGAGCGAGATGCTTTCATGTGAAGGGATTATGTTACCACAAGAGCAATTTGTGTAAACGTGCCTTGTCAATCTCTAATGTCCAAGTATCATTCAGTTTACACCAACCTGAAACATTTAAGAAACCTTTTGCCAATGTAAATTCTGGCACGCCGCAAAATAATATTTTTCAAAGCAGTTTCCCAACCAACTTCAACATGCGAGTTCAACTGTTTCTTTATCCTTTGATGTATTTTGGAAAATGTATAAATGCTAGCTTAACTATTAAAATCTGCAGTTGGAGGACTGGAATGCTGTAAGCTTTCTTTTGACTCAATGTCATTTATTCATGAAGCTAGTTCAATCTGGTTCAATGGAACAGCTTGTTTCAGTCAGTACTATGCATCATTACTGTGAAATGAAACTGGTTTTATAGCAAATGGTTATCAGCATAGGCTATCCACTTAATGCTGAGTGATAGGAACATAGAGCAAAATACCAATAAACAGAAAAGCATGTGGGAATAATACCCTTAAAGAATCACAATCTGGAGCCAAAAATATACAAACACCACCCCTCTCTCTCATACATATATCAACATAAACAGATAAGAAATGGGATTATGTTGTTCTGACACCCAGTCCTACTCTGCCAAGAAGCAGTGTGGAGATATTAGCTACATTTCTCTCTATTTCCCTATTTTTATCTTCATAATGCTTCCCTGATATAATTGTAGTGGGTTTATTTTAATGGTCTACAGTCATCTGGAGAGTTTCATAGCTGTGAAACTGAATTTGTTTATTCAAGCAGGACAGTCCATATACTAGATAAGTGACACATGGCCTTCTACATAGCATGGTCAATGATGTGGGACAGTCAGAGATTAGAAGACAACTAGAAAATTGTGATTCGATGCTTATTCCTACACTCTGTTGGTAGTTCTTAAAAAAAAAAGATTAAGACCTCTTTCCTTTTAACTTGAAGAATCCTAGATGATACTCTGTATTCAGTGGTATAATGGCCTCGGTTATTGAGAATTATCTATCATTATGTTCAATAATGTTCATTTGTCCCTGAAATCAATAAACTTAAAGACCACACAATGGTAGATGGACAAATTAGGGGCTCTGTCTTCACCTCAATAAATGAACAATCTGCTAATTTCCAGCATAGCTCAGTAAAAATGTCAAGTCAAAGGACAACTGAAAGGAGCTACTGTTCCAGAGGGATTTGTGAGGTTTGTGCAGGAAAACCATTAAAAAAGCAAAAAGCCTGAAGCATGGCTCGTTTATTTCAATATATTTGTGGAAATTCTTTTTACTGGAAAATTGCTGACAACAACGCCCGCCCCCCAAAAAATGTAGCTGCATTGCTCTCCAAAGAGCTCATTGACCGTTAGGAAAGAAGCTTAGTAGACAGACACTAAATTTCTGTGAAGGCAGAATGATTCAGTCTATGGAACAAAATATCAACAATCCACCCTCCCTTCTGCCCAGCTTATGGGAAATGTACAGGTTTGGCTAAGTATTGATTATACAACAGTGGCTACCTTTTACTACATGTGAATACCATATAAGATGATATTAGACTTCTTAATGATCTTCTCATATTGGACCACTTTCTTAGTTCCTTCTTTAGTGATCATGCTGGTTGGAGCAAAGTTCAAAACACCTGGATTGTATCAGGTTGCCTTCCCTCACATTAGAATAATGATGGGCGCTCCGTTTTGGAGATTGCAAAGGGCTGCTAGCAATCCAAAATATGACACATCATCTTGGGTTATGAGTATAAATTGCAGTAAATTTACAAAGATCCATTAAATGAGCAGCAGAAGCTTGTGTCTTTCCTAGGCTGGGAAACAAATAGTTTAAAGACCAGGGAGGTAATGCTAAGCTTTAAGGCACCCAGGTTAGTGTACCTTCAATCTGTGGGAAAAGTTATAGGATACAATTCTACAAATCTAAAGAAGAATAAAAACAAACAAACAAACAAAAACCTTGACAGAATTATTAAAAGTATAAGTTAAAATGGACTAAGGGGACAGTTAAATTGGAGTTTTGCCTTATTTATACTTTTGAATTAATTATAGAAATAATACAAAACACTCTGGGAAAGAGAATTGTTTAAACTTGCTAAAGAGGATGATTGACTTACTTGTTAAACAAAGAGATTAAGTGGGGAAAAGAAGGAAATAGGAAGTTGTGAAAAGTCATGTGATGACAAAAGTACAGGATGCTGAAAGGATTAAAGAGTCACGGACAGAGGAAAAACAGCTCTTATTTATTTCTCCTTTTTGGATTTCAGTTTAGGAAAAAAACTTCTGCAAAAGTTACAGAAGGGGGGATAGGATCATCTAAAGAAGGATACCAAATACACCAGAGACTTTACAAATGATTTTTGAAGAATTAGGGAAGAGTGTTACTGCATCAATGCACAATAGGCATCAGTTAGAAGAGATCTAATTACTATCAAAAAGAAAATTGAGTACAGATTTACAAATATGGAAGTAAGCATGAATAAACAATTGGGAGAATCAGGACAGATTACACATTTAATCATTTCAAAGTTGGCAGTTTGGGTTGTCAGTGGATTTTTGTATCTTTGTGTAATGTAAGGTTGTCATTATATTTTCCTTCAATGTTTTTCAAGTGTTGTCCATGCAACGTTTTGGTTTTCCATCTATTTAATCTGTCACCCAGCTATTTTTCCTTATATTTTTCCTTTCTTTCTGTTGCTTTTATAATGTTCTCCATTTTCACAGCCTGCAGCAATTTTTCTGTACTTTGGTTCACACAATCATCCAAACTTCGTTTTTATTCTTCTACAGTTTGATATAGTTGTAATAGCCCTCTTCTATTATTCTTTCAGTTCTATTCCTTCAATTTTTTTTCATTTTTCCTTGCTGCATAGATAATATAGCACATTTTTCAAGTCCAACGTTCATTTTGATGTCAGTGTTGAACAGTTGAACTGTGTTTAGTATTGATTTAAGTTCAGTGGGACTTTTTGCATACATTTTTAAGTCATCCATATTGGCTTGACTTTTTGCATACATTTTTAAGTCTTGCCATATTGGCTTGAAGTTTGGTATCCCAGTTTTGTGTTTTGTAGGATTATTGTCAGTGGGATTAATGTGATGTTGAACAGTAGTGGTAAAAGTGAATCCACTTGGAAGATTCCTCATCTGATATTGACTTCGCCAATGTTCTCCCCATTTGCTGTCAGAACTGTTTTCCATTTTTTCATATTTACTTTAAAAAATGTACAGAACTTTTTGTTGATTCCAAAGTTTTCCATACAGGTGTTAATCCAGATGTGGGTTAAAGAGTTGAATGCCTTCTTGTAATCAATCCATACCATATTTAATTTTTTTCTTTGTTTTGCATTTTTTGGCATCATTTTGTCAACAAGCAATGGATCTTTTGTCCCTCTTGATCTTTTATAATTTCCTTTCTGTTCTACGGGATACAAACAGTTTTCCACCAGATGATTGAATACTGAATTTGCCAGCATTCTTGTAAAAGGTTTGAACATTGTTAGCAGACAAGTAATCGAGTGATAGTTGCTTGGTTCTGTGCCCTTTTCTGGATCTTTCATTATCAAGTATGTTCAGCCAGCTGATAGCCATTCTTCGCTTGTTGCACTTTGAAGTATTTTATCAAATTGAGTGGCCATGCAGTGATGGAGGTTGGTCAGGTGTTTTAACCAGTAACCATGCAATTCATTCAGGCCAGGTGCACTCCAGTTCTTGACCTTCTTTAATGATGATGTTTTTTTAAATAATATTTTTATTGGTTTTGCACATTTGTATATAACATAAAACAAACATAAAACAGTGCACAGTGCATGTGCCCATCACCCGACTGACAATACCCACCACCACCACCACCAATTAGGGGGTTCAAATATTTACTAGTTTATGTTCTTTTATTTCCTTAGCTCTAATTTGCATTTGTTTACTATTCAAAGAGTGATTGGAGTTTATTTCTCACATTTTCATCACAAATTCTATTCAACATATAATCTTTCACCTTATTCCATCGTACCATCAGCTTCTCCAATTTGTTTTCATCAAAATTGTTTAATCTTGTTTAATGATGATGTTGATATGAACAAGAAAATGGGTATAGTATAAAGATAAATATGAACATAGTAAATGGGTATGGAAAAAAAGGGAGAGAGTAGGACAGGGACAGTAGGTACGCTGGTACGCTTAAGCATTCCCCTTTGTTCTGTCGAGCTCTCTGGTAGAATCCTCCCGAAAATGCACAGATACAATTTCAGACACACACACACACGTTTGAAAATTCAAAACAATGTTCTTTATACCGAAAATGCAAATAAACGAAGCACTCTTTTTTTATACCAAAGAGCACTTGTCTCCAAACAAACTGGTAATTTGTACAAGTCCCTTATCAGTTCTGTGATACTTAGCTTGCAGCTGTGAGGCAATTCACAGTCCTTCTTCTTTCACAAAGTGAAACACACTTTGCTCTGGTTTAGTTTCAAAGTGGGGAAAAAGCAGCACACAAAAGTCACAACGATCAGATAATCCTCCACAATGGCCAAACCCACAGGCTGCTATTTATTGCAACCTCACTAATTACCACAGCCCCACCCAACCACAGGTGGCCTCATTTTCTTTGATAATAATCTCTCAGTTGTTGCTGCCTATGCATCGCTCTCCGCATGTGTGGCTGTATCATTAACTCTTGTTCCAAATCCAAGGAGGAGCTAGATAATTGATCTCCTTCTGAGCTGTCTGCCACACTCTCCTCCTCCATGTCACTCATGTCTTCTTGATCAGAGGAGCCTTCATCAACAGATTCCACCAGGAGCAAAACAGGCCTGCAGCATGTGGATGTCTCCCCCACATCCACAGTCCTTGGGGCAGGAGCTGGGCCAGAGCTAACAACAACACCCCTTACAGATCTCTTAGGAATGGAGTGAGGTCAACAGAAGTCTAAGGCTAAAGTTATGTGGGTTTGGGGATCAGTGTTTGTCTCATGAAATATCTTTGGACTTCACACAGTGTTTGTCTCCATCCAGTCTGAAAGTTCTGGGCTTCTCCCATCACAAGCACCGTCTTTCTGTGAAAGGACTACTGTAGCTGGGGTTGCTTTGGTGCATTGTCATCTGGAATTGAGAAAGAATGTAGAATGTGGGCAAAGCAGAGCAAGAGAAGAAAAGGAGATAAAGAGACAGGTAGTTCAACATTGAATAACCAGATCATGTGACCTGGAATGATCTAATTAGTTAAGAAGTAAAAACAATAAACCCAAGAACATACTGTAATAGCATGAGTCTAGAGGCAAGGAAAGGAAACATAACTAAAAATAGTTTGTTTATCTATTCTGTCTTCACCAAATCCGCCCCGAGTCTGCGGAGAGGGGGCGGCATACAAATCTAATAAATATTAATAATAATAATAATAATAATAATAATAATAATAATAATATCCATATATTCTTTTATTCATTAAATCATCACCTTTCTATGAGGATCTCATTAATTCCATCTAAATTTGACTTCCTCAGTCTTCCCTTTTCTTTTGAACTTTACCCTCTTCCTTCATCTATTTGTTTTGCCATTTAGAATAGAACAACAGAGTTGGAAGGGACCTTGGAGGTCTTCTAGTCCAACTCCCTGCTTAGGCAGGAAACTCTATACCACTTCAGACCAATGGTTGTGTAATATCTTCTTAAACATTTCCAGTGTTGTTTTTCATTTAATTATTTTTCATTCTTCCTGTGTGACCAAATTCCCACAATATAGTTATTTCATACCAGTCAACATATGTATATTTATTCCACTTTCATTCATCACACATTCTTTCCTGATTCACTTTTCTGAAGCAATCTGCAGGTTTAGGAAGACGTTTTTCTTGGTCCTCGACCTGAGAAGGGTTAAATTCTCCTGTTTGTGTTTTACTATCACTATTCAGCAGGTGCTCGCAGAGCGGCTAGTTATTTGCGGTGTTACTAAGAACATAACTTGCATTTATATTATTTTAGAGTTTGCTGTGATGACGGAATTCTATCTGGAAATGAATATCAAGTCAATGTTTAGAATAATTATATTAGCCACCCAGAGTTATTCAGTTGAGATTGGTGGCCATGTAATTTTAGAAATAAAGAAAAAAGAAGTGCCACATTTTTTTCATATATCACACTTCAATTTTTGATGCTTTCTTTGGCTAATCATAAATTGTAATATTTTCTCAGTCAAAACAATTTTCTGTTTGCATTACCACAGAAAGATTTTTTGGCTTTTTTAATTAATATTTAAATCTACAGCGGAAAGCTTGAATAGTGAGAGGCTTAAAAAAAAATCTTTCACTTCGCTTTTTACTATGTTATAGAGCCCCTGATTATGACATCACACAACTGAATGAACTAACCTCACTACTAACATGGGCAGCCTCCTATCTACATCCCCTTACATTTCTTGGTGACCTAAACCTACCTTATATAAACTGGACTTTAAATGAATGTACAAGAGAATCCATACATTCAACCCTTTACAATGCTATTACCAGTCTAGGGCTAAATCAACTAGTAACAGACAATACTAGACTCAGCAATTGTCTTTATCTCATCTTCTGCAACAGTTTACACTCAATTTACAAATAAAAGAACCCTTTTCCAACAGTGACCCTAGCATGATTGACTTTTGTGTCAATATATGTCCTTACAGAAACCACCTCAATGATGGGATAACAAATTACAACTTTGAAAAAGCCAACTGTGATATCATAGACGCTGACCTCTCATCTCTTGATTGGCATACAATATTCTCTGGCTGTAATACTGACAAAGACTACCACAATATATTTTTGGTCGAAATCCAAAGAATTATTAAATTATATGTACCACTAATAATCACCAAAACTAAGAAAAATAAATTACCCATAAAAATAAGGAAGTTCCAATCCAAAAAAAGATCTCTTTGGTGAAAAAATAAAACAGGCTATGTTGCAAACTTTAAAAGATGCTACAAAAATCTGTGCCACCAGATAAAGACTGAATGCACCAATTATCACATCAATCAAGAAGTAAACCTTCTATGCACAAAGTCCACACATGCCTTCTATAACTTTGTAAACAACCCAATCAAAGACTCAAGATCCATTCCACCCAGGGGTCCCCAAACTTTTTACACAGGGGGCCAGTTCACTGTCCCTCAGACTGTTGGAGGGTCGGACTATAAAAAAAACTATGAACAAATCCCTCTGCACACTGCACATACCTTATTTTAACATAAAAAAACAAAATGGGAATGTACTATTTAGAGGGAGGGAAGAAGTCTGAAATTCATACATGTTTATGTTTTGTTTTTAATTTTCTTTTGTTAACATCTGATTGGCTATACAAGGTTTTATTGGTTTATAGAAAAATGTATAAAAATATTTATAGAAAAATATATAAAGGAAGCACTTTGGCATAATGATTAATAAGTTAGAAATATAATTGGTGTTGTACTTTTTGAAGGAACATTAAGGAGGGAATTTAATTAAAAGAAAAGTATGTACCTGGATGACAACATTAGAAAAAAAACTTTTGCAACTTTTTTGATGATTGATATTAGTTACTGACAAAATACCGCATTTTATTCAGGGAAAATTAGATGGTACATTGTATTGTTTGAATGTATGTTGAGAGAAAAATTTAAAAAAAATGTACCCCCCCCCCAAAAGTCTTTCCTTCTTTCGCCCTTCCATTCATTTCATTCTTCCTTCCTTCCTTCCTTGTTCCCTCCATTTGTTCTTCCTTCCTTCGTTCCTCCTTTCCTTCCTTCCTTTTCCTGCCATTTCTCCTTCTTTCCCTCCCTCCCTCCTTCCCACTTCTCTCTTCCCTCTCCCTTTTTTTCCTTCTTTCTCATTTGTTTTGTTTCCCTCTCCCTCGTTCTTTCCCTCCATCATTTTCTCATTTTTCTCTTTTTCTCTCTCACATTCCCTCCCCCTCACTTGTTTTCTCTCCCTCTCTCTCTTGCTTTCTTTCTCTCTCTCTCCTTTTCTTCTCTCTTCCTTCCTCTCTTCTTTTTTTTTTCTGCCCTGCAACATGCCGCGGGGCAGTCGGCTGCAAGCAGAAGCTCCCAAGACGGTGGGACCGACGTCGGGTCGTAGTACATTGCTGGCGCTGCGCTGGGCATGGGCACGGGGCTGGAACTGGCCCGCTGGCTGTTCCAGGATGGAGGTGCCAGCCCCATGCCCAGCACAGCGGCAGCAATGTACGGCGTCCTGCAACACATCAAGCCGCCGCCGCCGGTGCCTTGCAGCCAACCGCCCCACCGCCGCCTTACGACTACTGCTGTGCCCTCCCGCTTGACCCACGCTGCGCCACCTTCGTGGCTTGCCCTGCTGCCCCGCGCCCACCAGAGCTCTCGGTGCGGCCGAAGCGCGGAGCAAAGTAGGTGGCGGCGGCTGCTTCAGGCCCGCCCCCGAGCTGAGCTTCCTTTGGCTTCCTTCGAGGCAAAAGCTGCAAAGTTCACCTGCCGCCTCGAAGGAAGCCAAAAGAAGCTCAGCTCAACGAGGACCGGCTGTTGGTCCCTTGAAGCTGCCACCACCGCCGCCGCCCACTGCGGAGATCCCTTCGCCCGAACTGAGGCGGCGGGCTCAAAGGACCAAGAGCCGGTCTTTCTCGGCGCTGAATTGTTGCAGCCTCAGCCTCCGGGCGAAGGGATCTCCTCAAGTAACGCAGCTCCGAAAAGGACCGGCTCTTGGTCCCTTGAACCCGCCGCCGCCTCCGTTCGGGCGAAGGGATCTCCGCAGTGGGCGGCGGCGGTGGTGGCAGCTTCAAGGGACCAAGAGCTGGTCCTCATTGAGCTGAGTTTCCTTTGGCTTCCTTCGAGGCGGCAGGTGAGCTTTGCAGCTTTGCCCCGAAGGAAGCCAAAGGAAGCTCAGCTCAGGGGCGGGCCTGAAGCCGCCGCCGCCTACTCCGCCCCGCGCTTCAGCCGCGCCTGGGCCAAGTAAGCCGAGGCTAGGCCCGTCGCCCCCGGCTCCAAGCGCGGGGCCTGGGTGGCGGGCAACCATAGGGAGGGCCTCCCCGTCGCCTGGCCGGGACATTGTGGCCGTTAACAATTTAGAGCGTGGGGGTCCTGATGGCTTGTTTACTGCCCCCTCCAGATGCTCTTGCAGGGCTTCCAGGCTCCCTGCGGGGCAGCAAAGAAGCAAAAAAGCAGCACTCTCCCGTTCTCTCTCTCCCTCTCTTTCTTGCTTTATTTTTCTCTCTCAGTCCCTTTCTATGTCTCCCTCTTTCTCTCTCTCCCTCTCCGCAGCAGACCCCCCCCAACACCAAAAGTGCCCAAACGCGCGCAAACCTAACCGGTGCAAAAAAAAAAAAAAAGCAAAAAAGCGGCACTGGAGGGACCAAGACGGTCTGCAGCTGAGCGTCTGGAGGAGGAGGAGGCGGAAAGCCAGGGGGCGGGGAGGAAAGCAATTGGCTAATTTCTTTCTCAGAGGAACTGTTGCTGCTCTGCCATAGGGTGCTTTCCTCCACGCCCCATGGCTTTCCTCTTCCTTGCCGCCGCCAGACGCTCAGCAGCAGAGTGGAGGGGAGATTCGGGAACTTAGTATATTATATATGGTAAAATCTTGTACTCTGCTGCGGGCCGGGTAAATAGCCTCAGTGTGCCGCATCCGGCCCGCGGGCCGTAGTTTGGGGACCGCTGATTCCACCCCTTAAAGGACTGAATGGTAAAGACTATAATGAGAAAACAGTTAAAGCCAATCTCTTTAATGCTGTTCTGTTTAAGAAAAATAACAAATCTTCTGTTCGGGTCACATACGACCCGGACCGAAAACTCTTCATTTGCAGTGCTTATGTTTGGTCTTTTTGAAAGCTTTTTTCACTTGGAAAGTAGTCTGAACATTTCTGCACACAATGATATGAAAATTGAAATGAAAAAAGTAAATCTTATTGGTTTATTTTGCGGATATAATGCACGCCCCCCCTGTTTTTGTGAATTTTTTTTCAATTTATGGATAGTTTTGCTTACAAAATGCATTCTATTTTACTAAAGTTGCTATGGGATTGGTAGCTTGAACATTTCTGAACATAATGATATGAAAATTGAACTGGAAAAATTGATGCATATTGGTTTATTTTGTTGATGAAATGCATGCCCCCCCATTTTTTTAAATAGTCTTCACTTTATGGATAGTTTTGCTAGCAAAATACATTCTATTTTACTAAAGTTGGTGTGGGATTGGTAGCTTGAACATTTCTGAACATAATGATATGAAAATTGAACTGGAAAAATTGATGCATATTGGTTTATTTTGCACATAAAGTATGCCTCAATTATTTCAATTTATATAAAAATTATGCTGTTAATTTCAAACTTACATACTTTTTTTTAGTAAAATGGATTTGTTTCATAAAATTAGTTCTCTGGCTACAATGTGGTTGATTTTCAAAAGGATATTCCAAATATTTCTAGACAAATATGTATAAACAGTGACAATAATGGCATACAGCAAGGCCGAGGGGGGGTGGCCCTTTTGTGGCAAAAATAAACCAATAAGAACCATTTTTTTCAGTTCATTTATATTTTTCTTATATTCAGAAATGTTCAATTTAGTATATCAAACCTCTTGGGGGAAAATTCCTTAGGGATTTGTAGCCTTAAAAAATAGAAATTGACACGAAATTAAAAAAGGATGGGGGGAGGGGCTTTTTGATCAAAATAAAAATATAAGTCTCAATTTTTCCAGTTCAATTTTCATATCATTATGTTCAGAAATGTTCAAACTAGTTTTCCAGTTGAAAAAGTTTTCAAAAAGATCAAATTCAAGTACCTAAAAAAAATATTTTTGGTCCGGTCACATACGAACAGAAACAGATTCAAAGTTATGATTTTTTTTTGCCCAGAAAACAATTAGCCACCACCCCAAAAATATTTTTTGATGATCAGCATTGTTAAATTGAGTAAATGAATGCCTAAGATTTTAAAGAATATTTCGGATTTGGAGCATAAAAAAATAAAAAGTGAAAATGGTTGCAAGCAGCCAAGGGGGGGGGGAGGCCTTATTTCTGATGTTAAAAAACCAATAAGAATCATTTTTTTCAGTTCCTTTATATTTTTCTTATATTCAGAAATGTTCAAGCTACCAATCTCACACCAACTTTAGTAAAATAGAATGCATTTTGCAAGCAAAACTATCCATAAATTGAAAAAAATTTCACAAAAACGGGGGGGGCGTGCATTATATCCGCAAAATAAACCAATAAGATTTACTTTTTTCATTTCAATTTTCATATCATTGTGTGCAGAAATGTTCAGACTACTTTCCAAGTGAAAAAAGCTTTCAAAAAGACCAAACATAAGCACTGCAAATGAAGAGTTTTCGGTCCGGGTCGTATGTGACCCGAACAGAAGATTTGTAACTTTTTTTGCCCAGCAAAAACTAAGCCCCCCACCCCCCCAAAAAAATTCTCATAGAGAGAACCCCTGAAATGATAAATAGTCATGAAATTTCAAGTTTCAGATATGCAGGGAAAAATTTTTACAGGGACTCAAACTTGGCTTCGGGTCACATACGACCCGAACAGAACAGCAGGGTTAATACATTCTTCAGCTCAGTCTTTGTAAACAATGGCTACAAAGCAGTGTCTCATGCCCAATATTTCCTAGCCATACTACAATTGACTTCAATGATCTAACACAAATGGATTTTACAGAAGATAATGTTAGAAAGGCATTATGCAACCTAAAACCATATCTGTCTATTGGACCTGATGGACTATGTGCATACTTCTTAAAAAAGCTTTCCACAATCTTGGCTGAACCTCTAAGCATACTTTTTAAAAAAATCATTCAGGACTAGCTCCTTACCCAAACTATGGTCATTAGCCACATTCATCTCAATCTTCAAAAAAGGAGATCCAAGTAATGTTGAAAACTACAGGAAAATTATATTACAATCTCTTTGCATCACCTGCAAAGGCATAGAGTCAATCATAAACTAATCAATTACACTCCACTTAGAAACTAATAACCTACTCTTCAACAAGCAATTTGGTTTCAGAAAAAAAATATCTTGTAATCTGCACCTCTTACACTGCAAAAATATATGGACCACTCAACTTGATCAAAGTAAAACAATAGACACAATTTACATAGACTTTAATAAAGCCTTTAACTTAGTAGTACATGACAAACTACTACTGAAACTAAAATCCTATGGTATCTCTGGACCCCTAACATGATTGGATAATCATGTTCCTGTCTAACAGACAACACATGATCAAAATAGGAAGTGCCATATCAAATCTAACACTCTTCATACTCTACATAAATGATCTTTGTGATCATATTATAAGCAACTGAATTATCTTTGCTGATGTTAAACACCACCGACAATGCTGCTACCCTTCAAAAAGACCTTGATCATGTAGGAGAATGGTAACAACTGGCAACTTCAAATCTCAACCAACAAATGATCTGTCTTACACATTGGCAAAAAGAATCAGAATACAAAATACAAACTTGGAGGAAATGAACTTGTAAATGACCCTCAGTCTGTCAAAGACCTTGGAGTACTCATATTCAATGACCTAAGTATTAGAGCCCACTATAATAACATTGCCAAAAAGCAACTAAGGATTGTTAATCTAATCTTATGTAGCTTCTTCTCTGGCAATATTACACTGCTAACCAGAGCTTACAAAACATTTGTTAGATCAATTCTGGAATACAGGTCACTTCTTTGGAACCTGCACTGCATATCAGACATTAATACAATCAAGTCCACAAATATTTCACAAGAAGAGTCCACTCCTCCACTCACAACTCAATAACTTATTCCACCAGAGTTAAAATACTGGGATTAAACAATTTACATCTACATCGCCTCCAATCTAATGCCCTACATGGCATTGGACCAGAGTACCTCGAGAACCGCCTGCTACCGCACGAATCCCAGCAACCGATAAGGTCCCACAGAGTTGGCCTTCTCCGGGTCCCATCAACTAAACAATGTCATTTGGCGGGCCCCAGGATAAGAGCCTTCTCTGTGGCGGCCCCGGCCCTCTGGAATCAACTCCCCCCGGAGTTTAGAATTGCCCCCACCCTCCCTGTCTTTCGTAAACTACTCAAGACTCACTTACACCACCAGGCATGGGGGAGTTGAGACACCTTTCCCCCAGGCTCTTTTATACTTTGTTTTATGTTTGGTATGAATGTGTTGTTTGGTTTTTTAAATAATGATAGGGTTTTATATGTTTTTTAATATTAGATTTGTTCTACTATAATATTGTTTTTATTATTGTTGTGAGCCGCCCCGAGTCTTCAGAGAGGGGCGGCATACAAATCTAATAAATTATTATTATTATTATTATTATTATTATTATTATTATTATTATTATTATTTTAAATTGCTTCTTTTCTAGTCAAATCTAATCATTTAGGCAGTAGTGCTTCAATCTTCTCCATGTATCCTTAACAACAATTTTGTAATATTTATTATCATTACTTTTATAATAATTGCCCTTAAAAAAGAAACAAATATTCCCCATCATGACAACTAAATCCTAAGAGTATCAAGAGTATATCAATTCAAGGGGAGAAAAGAAAGGTCCAAAAAGGGGTATACTGACCTCTAACCAGACTCCCGGTAGCGCCCCTGCATCACCTTCCCTCCAGGGAGGATTGGGTCTGGTTCAGAAGAACCAGAACCTCCGGACAGTGGAGATTTGCCCCCCCCTAAGGCAGCGGGGAGGCTTCGTGCTGCCACGGCCATTTGACCCCGTCCCTCTTCTCGACCTCTCCCATTTCTATGATGCCAGTAAGGGGCCTGCATAAACACAGCACTGTGCCTCTACAGTCGACCTCTCCCCATTTCTAAGAGGTCTGTAAGGGACCTGCATAATCGCACCACTATGCCTATCATCCCTGTCCTAGTGTCCTATTGTCCTCTTTTATCATTAATTTTTACTTATTTTGTGTTTATACAAACTACTATTATCCTATACACGTTTGACAAACAAACAAACAAATAAATAATAAAAATAAAATCATAACATTTACAGGAAGCTTGTTTGGAATTTTTGTTTTCATAATAATGAAGCAATTTTTGCTTCTCACTTTTTCAAGCCTAAGATTTATAGCATGAGCAAGGACTGGGATTTTTATTTTTACATGCTTAACCTTACTGCTTATTCTGGTTTTTCCCTTGACTTGTGCTTTATTCCATACAGTATATAGTACTGTGCATTTTGATAAGTTTGCAGCCAGAGGGAAATCAATGAGCAGGTGCAAATTCAAATCTATACCAAGGAAATAATGAGATCTGTTTGGGGACAAACTGTATCACAGAATCAATCCAAATAACCTGCTTATGTGGTGGCAGATTGTAAAATGTTTCACAATTCAACTTCATTTATGTGCTGAAAACATTGGCTGTAGGAAGTTTCACTGACTACCATGGGACTCATATGGATAGAATTGCACTGCTATCTTTGGTAATGGAAGTTTTAAACCTTTCTATCAAGACAATATGGCTTTTCATAGTACAACTTTAATTGGATTGAGTAGGAAAAGCCATAGTTACATACATTTATGCACAGGAAGCCTTAATATATTGTGATTTATGTTTTTAGTAACACAACTACAAACATTGTCGTGTCTTAGGTGTTGATCGCGGTTTCAAAATCCTAATCCGAATGGGAATTTTTATTTTGCTGGGACTCACTAACATTTGTTTTGGCAATAATTTTCGGCTTCTCTCATACTGAATCATTTCTTTGGGTTAGTCAGTAAAGTGACTACCTCTGGCAGATTTTTATAAGAAAAATACCCTAAATACAGCTAGGTTGATTTGCTAAGGCCATTCTTTGTATACCCTTTCAGACATGGCAGTTATAGTGCCTAATTTTAATGGAATAATCAGGACCCAAACATATTTTTAAAATGTTCTGGAAATATAAAAACTGAACAAGGAAACAAGCATGGGGAAGATTGAGAAATATCACTGTTATTCTTGCGTCTGCCTGCCTGCCTGCCTGCCTGCCTGCCTGCCTGCCTGCCTGCCTGCCTCCCTACCTACCTACCTACCTACCTACCTACCTATCTATCTATCTATCTATCTATCTATCTATCTATCTATCTATCTATCATCTCTATCTCTCTCTACTATATATATTATCATCCATCTCTATTACTATAACTTATTTCAAATTAGGCATGCTATATTTGATGTGTGTTACATGAACACATAATTAATTTGAATGAAACCATGTTCTTCATTCCTAGGCAATAATTTCTTCAATCTTCCCTTCCAGTCACTAAAAATTTAGAGTAGAACTTTGTATTTACTGAATCCTGGACCTTACGTAATTGGAATAGGAACCCCTCTTTTAACTCTCTCTCTCTCTGTGTGTGTGTGTGCGTGCATGTGTGTGCATGCATGTGTGTGCGTGAACATGGATGTGAATTCCATCAATCTCTAAAATGCACAAAGAGAGCAGGCAATCTGTGAATGCGTATTTTGTTTTAAAACACGTTGCTTTCCAGGCTCAGTTGCATTAACAAAGGCTCTGGTGAGAATATGACCTTTGTCTGGTCTTTCTTGGAATCAATGGAAAATTTTGGTCGGAATGTTCTGTTTATGACCAAGCAATACTGAGCACATGTAAATAATTCAGAAAGCCAAAGGTTGACAATGAACCTTACATTAATCAAAGAAGGGCAATTTCATGCTCTCTTCCAAGAATCCATATTTCAAGGGCTCAGTATTACATCTGGATGTGGGAGATATCACTTCAAATCTCTTTCTTAGCCTTGAACTTTATCAGATGACCTTGGGCTAATAACACTCCCTTGTTCCCCCCAACATCACCAGTGAATGAATAAATGAATGAATAAAAATCATGAGGGAAATTGAAACCTGCAATAAAAAAAATGTAATGTTGCAGAGCTGTGTGTATCTAGAGGAAGATAAAAGGGAACGAAATGGTGTGAAAATTGGCAGAGAAGTTGTACATAAGAAATGGTCTTTGCTATTTTTTTAAAATTAGAACTTCAGTAAAATAAATGAAAGACTTTCCATTTATGAATTCTGAAGTTTGGGGTTGATGTATAGGTGAAGGAAGGCTTAAAATCTGGTGGGCTTCAAAAATTTAGATTACAAGTCCAAACACAGCTTTGTTTGAGAATGGCATATGCAGTCCATCTACCCTAAAACTCTCAGGTCAGAGAGATATGGATGTTATGTACAGAATGAGAAAAGTAGGTTTAACTGGTTCTGCTTAAAAACTAGGAAGATAGCTCTACAGATAATAACATTATGCAAAATATGCATGGGGCAGAATTTGCAGCATAATGTTGTGACATTTATTTCATCACTTGTACTTTTGGGGATGCCTACAATAGACTTCGTATAGTTTTTGTTTGGTATATTATGTGATCATTTTTAAACCATATTTTTTGGTTTCTTAGCTGTTGTGCTTAGCTCTGGCCCAGCCCTTGCCCCAAGGAATGTGCAGGTGGATGTGGGGGAAACATCCACATGCCACAGGCCTGTTTTGATCCCAATGGAATCTGCCGACGAAGCCTCCTCTGACCAAGGAAGCATGAGTGACAGGGAAGAGGGGAGTTTGGCAGACAGCCCAGGAGATCAATCATCTGTATCATCCCTGGATTCTGAACAAGAATTAATGACACATCCACGCATGCGTAGAGTGATGCACAGGAGACAACAACTGAAGGATTATTACAAGAGAAATGAGGCCACCTGTGGTTGGGTGGGGCTGCTGTAATTAGTGCAGATAAAAGTGTGCAGCCTGGTGTTTTAGCCTCATGGCAGTTTATCTGATTCATTGTTTCGTCAAGATCATGGGTTTTTTTCTGTTCAAGATTGTGTGTGGACTCTCTGGACTTTAGAATTGGACTCAATTTCCCAGTTATTGGGTGAGCAATTGGATTGCATTTAACCTGTGCCTTGTGTGTACCAGAAAATCCCTTTGATATTTAAAAAGGGAGCTGTTTCTGTTTTTCTGTTTATAAAAACTTTTGGGTTTTCCTTTTATCGTGTGGTGTGTATCTTCCTGGACTAATTATCCTGTAATTACGGGCAGTTGAAACACACCGGCAGAACATTAGCAAACTATGAAATTGTGAAACTAATCATTTAAAACTATTCTATAAACCATTGTTAAATTTTATATACCGGTATGCACACACACACACACACACACATATGCATATATGCATGCAAACCAAGTTGCTAAATGTTCTCCACTTAAACTAAATATCTTCTAACACATAATATCAAATTAGGAAATATTATCATAATCTCTATGTTTGCTATTAGATTTTTTATTTTGTAGGGTTTTTAAAAAATCTGGCAAATTGATTGTATGCATGAATTCATTCCAAAGAATGTCCAAGTAGTTTCACTTAAAATTCAATGTAGAACTTTGACCCTATAAAGGTACAATCCACATTCGGTTTCTTTTTTATCTGCAGAAATACTATTTGTGTCAGCTTTCTAGCTACATAATAATTTTCCTAGCTTAAGAAAAACACACTACTAACAATTAAAAGGAAGACTGATTGAAATAGCAAGAAAAACTAATCTATTGTGAAGCTGAAATCAGTAGGCGCTATAATCAGAAATATTTCTTTCTGCTATATTACTGTGGTATCCAGGATCTGGTATCCAAGGTACTATGTACCTTGATAGAATTCAAATCATAAAAAGGGAAACCTGTTCTGAATTACATGGTAATGATAAATTAATGAAGTGATCAATGATTAACTAAAGCACATATAATATCTATATGTACTTCACAAGGTTGGGTAGTTTAAAGGAATAATCAGATAAACTGTTACAGCTGCCAAGAAAAAATAATAAAAAGAGCAGGCAAGATATTAATAGCTTTGAACCATTGCCATGCTTAAATGCAATAATTTACAGCAGGTGGGGAAATCTGCTGATCTCAAAACCAACCAACCATCCTTCTACATGCATGCCACAAAAGTTAATGAATGGGAACACCGGGCCCTTTAGTCTTACAACTGAGTCTAAAGGTTCAATGATTATCTTAAAGCTCAGCTCACCGGCCTCTAATGTGCTGTCTTATCAAATAACTCTAAGCATGTTTGTAGCCTAAGTGACACCTAGATTTTTGTGGCATGCATTATCTGGGCCTTAACTTCATTCTAACATTACGGGAAAGTATAATTTCCTATTACTTCAGTGTCTTTCTACTCCGCAGCGGAAATTATTTCTCCTTTAAACTTGAGCACTCAGGTAGGATAAACTGGCATTTAACTCCATTTATATAGCTGTAATTAATGTTGATGAATGAGACGCTGTAGCTGTGAAAGGCCTTGGCAAGCCTGCTATGTAGCTGTGGTTTGCTAAATGCTACCTGTGCTGCTGTAATGGAATTGCTGCTTTCTAAAACATTAGTGCTTTCTCTCATCCAAGAGACCACCATTATCTTCTAGAGCCAAAGAGGTCTTTCCTCTTCCTTCTCCTGTATTCTACATGCAGAAGGATGGTTGGTTAAAGAGCTACAGCTACTGCTAGCCACACAAATAGAATAGAATAGAATTATTTATTGGCCAAGTGTGATTGGACACACAAGAAATTTGTCTCTGGTGCATAAGCTCTCAGTGTACATACAAACCACAATCATGATCATCATAATAAAATACGATCAAAGTAAAATATAAGATACAAACTGAGTGATGCTAAATAAGCAAACAATATAAATCATGAAATACAAGCAACAAAATTATTGTCATAAGAAGCTAAGAAAACTGGTAACAGGAAACATGAAAAGGGGAGAAGGATAAAAGGCAATAGAGCCCTGTTAGGTGGTTTGACATCCTAGGGCAGTGTTTCCCAACCGTGGCAATTTGAAGATATCTGTACTTCAACTCCCAGAATTCCCCAGCCAGCATTTGCTGGCTGGGGAATTCTGGGAGTTGAAGTACAGATATCTTCAAGTTGCCACGATTGGGAAACACTGTCCTAGGGCATAGACAGTAGTGTGAGAATTAGCTGTTTAGTAGTGTGATAGTATGGAAGAAAAAACTGTCTTTGTCTCTGGTTGTTTTGGCGTGCAATGCCCTATAGCCTTGATGGTGAACCATCACAGGTGGCACATGGAGCATATCGGAGGGCACGTGAGAGCTTGCCCTAGGTCAGCTCAAGTGTGATTTTCGGCCTTGGGAAAGGCTGTTTTCCCCTCCGGATGCTGTAGGAAAGCTTCCCTGAAGCCCTGGAGTGTAAAAAACCCACCCAATGGACAAACCGGAAGTTGGGAAAATGCACTTCTGGTTTGCCATTGTGCTGTTTTTTGCACTCCAGGACTTCAGGAAGTGCAAAAAACAACAGAATGGGCAAACCGGGAGTGCATTTTTCCAAACTTCCGGCTTGCCTGTTTGGCCATTTTTACATGTCCCATGCTTCAGTGAGGCCTATGTGCCTGCATGGGGGTGGGGGAATTGTGCACATGAATCATGGCAGCGTGGGAGGTGTGCATGCATGGGAGGGAGGGAAGGAGTGTGGGCATGCTAGCACTCCCCCCACACCCTTTTGGCACACAAACCAAAAAAGGTTCACCATCACTGCTCTATAGTGTCATCTTGAGGGGAAAAATTGAAACAGTTTATGTCCAGGATGTGAGACGTCTATAGACATTTCCACAGCCCTCTTTCTTGCTCATGCACAGCACAGTATTTTTACAGAGGCTATTCTGATCATGTTCTCTTCATTAGCAACACTGAATATCCTTTTTCACACAGGATATTCTGATCATGCCCTCTTCATTGGCAACACTGAAATTGGATTTTGAGCTAGATTGGAATGAAAGAGACCAGCCGGAATGTAGGCCATTTCAGGGATAGGGTTGCATATCACTGCTGACTGACATGACAGATATAATTTTGCCAAGATTGTCTGTCAATAACTGCTTCTTCGAATATCCTGCTCCTGCTTATGCCATCAATGATGGTATCTAGCCATCTTGTCTTCTGTTGAGGCTCTTTTTCAATTGTCTCCGAGAATTCCTCTCCAGTTCCTTTTGCCCTTTTACATTTTTCTTGTTGACTGGCATGGTCCAATCTAACACAGACATGTAGCCTTCTCCTCTTTCATTTCATTTTCTTTTTTCTTTTTGGACTTAGCTATGTGCTAGTAGGAATGACAGGCCATGAATAAGACAGGATTAATAGGTGGGACAATGCTGGATTGAATTTAATGCTCACTCGTTTCTTTCTTTGCATAAGGGGGAGAAATTAAAATAGCTTAGTCTTAAAGCACAGGTTTTTTTGTGGCAGTTATGTATAACCTGTTTAATATCTACATAAAACAGTAGATATTGCATGTAATACTACTGTACTACATGATACTGCATGTGCGGAAGCAAAAATCCTTGCCAGAACATGGGCACACCGGCGTCTGTGCACAATTTTGCTATCTGCATGGGCACAGCAGCATAACTCTGCTGAAGTTCACAGGACCTCCAGAGCTGTGGTGGCGAGCCTGATTAGGCATTCCGGTTAGTAGCTCACCCCTGGTTGTACATGCCTGCCTTAGATTCCAGTGCTTTATTGTGCAGTCTACTCTCTGTGGGCGTGTCAGCTGTTGCCCCAGCCCAGCTCCACTGTGCATGCACTTGTGCCTCCTGCCAGCCAGCTGGTCTTTGGGTCTCTGCTGCACATGTGCACAGGAGAAAATGTGGTGGACGTACATGCAGATGTGTGTGTGTAGGGCATGGTGCATGTGGGGGATGCGGTGTACATGTTTGTGGGTGCTCACATTGCATTTTGGTGATTCAGCTTTGTTGGTGTAGTGGGCATGACTCCTCTTCAAGACACTGGCCAGCATCCATTGCCACTGCCTCTTTGCTGGCATGATCGGCCTGCAGCCACAGCCTCTTTTCCAGCATGAACAGCTTGCCACCACTGCATCTTTGCCGGCATGAACAGCTTGCCACCACTGCATCTTTGCCGGCATGAACAGCCTACTGCTGCAGCCTCTTTGCCAATAGGAGTCCACCCCTGCATCCTGTTTTGGCTTCCAGGTGGAGGCACGAGACTTTCTAAGCCCAAAACGGGGCACTCGCGTGTGTGTGCATTTATGTGAGTGCGCGCTTTGGATGCTCAGCACCAAAAAGGTTAGCCATCACTATCCTAGAGGCTCCATTGGACCAGAGTACCTCCAGAACCGCCTGCTACCGCACGAATCACAGCGACTGATAAGGTCCCACAGAGTTGGCCTTCTCCGGGTCGTTTGGCAGGCCCCAGGGAAAGAGCCTTCTCTGTGGCGGCCCCGGCCCTCTGGAATCAACTCCCCCAGAGATTAGAACTGCCCCCACCCTCCTTGTCTTTTGCAAACTACTCAAGACCCACCTTTATCGCCAGGCATGGGGGAGTTGAGACACCTTCCCCCAGGCTTTTATATTTTATGTTTGGTATGTATGTGTTGTTTGATTTTTTAAATATGATAGGGTTTTATATGCTTTCTTTTTTAATATTAGATTTGTTTCGCTATAACATTGTTTTTATTATTGCTGTGAGCTGTCCCGAGGCATACAAATCTAATAAATGATAATAATAATAATAATAATAATAATAATAATTATTATTATTATTATTATTATTATTGTTGTTGTTGTTGTTGTTATTATTATTATTATTATTATTATTATTATTATTATTATTATTATATACCTTGTGCACTATGCTACCTATTTCGGACAATCAGAATCATTGGGGAATCTGGCAATAAAATTGCAAGTCTCTATCACATATTGTCTCTCTTAATGACTGGTTCACTTAATGTTCATCAAAGTGAAGGTGAAAGTCTGTTGTGGTATGTGAGGTCTTGCTTAATGACCACATTGCTTGATACAAGTGGCCAGTCTCAATCGTGGTAGTTAAGCAAGGATTACCTATTGTATTTTATATCAGGAATATTAAACTTTCATCAGCTTTGGTACTTGAATGGGCTGTGTCTAGCATGTTAACAGCAATAAACTAAAAAGGGATGCAGT
Organism: Erythrolamprus reginae; assembly: GCF_031021105.1. NCBI lineage: Eukaryota > Metazoa > Chordata > Lepidosauria > Squamata > Dipsadidae > Erythrolamprus > Erythrolamprus reginae. Next base: position 165,917,099 of record NC_091950.1, on the reverse strand, counting down.
CAAAATCCACAGTGTACTTTTCGCATACCAGCTCCATATGATATTGACAATTCTGTGTATTAATGTTCTTATTAATGTTAATGTTAGAAGTTCCTTGAATTGAAAGCAGGAGAATGAGAACTGATGCCAAGGGATATTTTAAACTCTTTAAATTCTTTGGAATGGGTGATATTGTTGAAAAGTAAAATCCAAAACATCTGGAGGGATCCAGTAATTGATTTTAGATTCCAGTTGATGTTGAACTCATGAAAATTAGTGGTCTATTAGTAATGGATTACATTTTAGGAGCTGTAAGTAAAACTTGTTTCATCTCAGTCACATCTTATAGCTTCAAGTTATAAATAATTCATTCCTACCTGCTAGTAGCTCCTGTGTGTGTACTGTATATACATTGAAGTGAAAATTATAATGATGCATGTATGAAACAGGCTGCAGTTGTGATGGAATCAATAATGGAATCAAGGATGAAAAAGTACAGAGAGTGACAGTAAGACAGTGTAACTAGTTTTAGCTATGCTTTCCCTTTTATCTCTTCCTTTAATTTCCTTAAGTTTCTATTTCTTACTTAATTTCCATGCTGAATATGCTACTGCTTATCCTCAAAGAGAATAGCATGATGGAAATGTACTATATGTATGTCTCTATGGTTTAAATTTGTTTTTTTATTTTATTTTTTATTTACTTATATCCTGCCATAATTATTCTTACAAATAACTCAAAGTGGCGGACGTATCCAACATACTTTCATCCTCCGATTGTCTCCATCACAACAACCTTAAATCCTATGAGTTTGGGCAGCATATAAGTCAAATTAATAAACCCCGTGCGGTGAGTTGGGAAGAGAGAGTAACTGGTTCCACAAACCATCCAGCTAGCTTTCAAGGGGCATGCATAAGTGCACCAGCGTGCCATCTGTCCTAATGTTTCTATCTTACTAGTATCATGTATATAAACATTGTTATATCTTTGTATACTGCCAATTCGTACTTGAATGAATGAATGAATGAATGAATGGTGGGACTTGAATTCGTGATATCCTGCTTTCTAGCTTGGTGTTTTAACCACTAGAATAAACTGGCTATCACATGCATATTTGTATCCATTCATGTAGTTTGGATCCAGATTGATGTGCAGTCTTATTAGCCAACCCCTAGTACCTTATACAAGATGCTTTATTAAAACAATTAACCCTTACAGTTCCATAACAATTATAGTATAGAATACTGTAATAGAGTTGGAAGGGAAACATGGAGGTCTTCTAGTCCAAATCTCTGCCCAAGCAACAAACCCCCATATTGTTTCAAACAAATGGTTGCCCAGTCCCTTTTTCAAAGCCTCCAGTGATGGAGCACCCACAACTTCTGAAGGCAAATTATCCCATTGATTGTTTGCTTTAACCATTAGGAATTTTCTCCTTAGTTCTAGGTTATTTCTCATTTTGATTAGTCTCCACCCATTGCTTCCTGTTTTGCCTTTTGGTGCTTTGGGAAAAATGTTGACCCCCCTCGTCTTTGTAGGAATCCTTCAAACATTGGAACACTGCTATCATGCCATCGCTACTCCTTCTTTTCATTAGACTCCATTAGTTGCTGTGTTAACATTTTTAAAATCAAAGGATACTTTGGGGATGGGGAAAAAATTGGAATGGGCATACAGGAGTTAACAGGGGAAAAGCCTTTTCTCTAACACTAGCATATTACTTCCTCTCTCCCTTTGTAAATGGGCCAGATGATTCATGAACTTCCCAATATGTTTCTGCAAATGAGGCCAAAGTGCAGAGAAATATTGCTTCCTATTTATGTCAATAGATTTGGCAGCAACAGCCAACAGGGGGAAAAAAAGAATAGTAGTAATCATAAAGATTGTTGCCAACACCAGTGGCATCCGAAGTTACCGGAAGTCCATTACAACCTGTTATCTATTTTCATCTGTTTCACTCTAATAAAACAGGCTCTGAATTTATGTGCTGGCTCTATATGAGATGGTAAAAAGCAAGAAACAGCTGCTGTAAGCTTAAGGAAGGTTTGCTTTAAAGAATTAAATTATCCAGAGATGGAGCAGGACATACATAAGCATCTTCCCTGCCTTCTGCTTACTCGATTTCTTCAGCACCAATTAGGCATTATAGATCGAGCAAGTATTCTAGGATTTGGTAAGATAAAGAGAAAAACAAGCCACATAACCTCCAAGAGAAATAGTTGTTGTTGTTGTTGGTGGTGTCTAGACACATGAAATATAAATGAACAAACAAATAAATATAGTTCTCAATTTGCAACCATTTGTTTAGTGACTGTTGGAAGTTATAATGGCATTGTACAAAGTGACTTATGACTGGGTTGTGGAGGGTTGTTGGGTTTTTTTTGCATTTATGACTTGTAACATCCTTATGATTACATGATAATGTAATCATTGTCATGGACCACGGGGGAGGGCCTTCTCTGTGGCCACCCCAGCTCTATGGAACCAACTCCCCACTGATGTCCGTACTGCTCCCACCCTACTGGCCTTCCATAAAGCCACAAAGACCTGGCTTTGCCGCAGGTCAGGTGAGGGGCATGAACTAACAACTGACAGGGGCACACTGTATGAATGGTATGTATGTATGTATGTATGGGATTATGACTGTTTTAAAATTAATGGGTTTCTTTTAATATGGGTTTTTTAAAAAAATAATTTTTATTATAATACAAAGATTTTTTTAAAAAGCAAGTATATATTGTTTTACATCGTCTTATATCATTTCAGAACATAGTCATAATTATACAGTGTTCCCTCGCTTTTCGCAGGGGATGCGTTCTGAGACCTCCCGCGAAAGTCAAATTTCCGCAAAGTAGAGATGCGGAAGTAAATACACTATTTTTGGCTATGAACAGTATCACAAACCTTCCCTTAACACTTTAAACCCCTAAATTGCCATTTTCCATTCCCTTAGCAACCATTCAGATTATTACTCACCATGTTTAAAGTTTATTAAAGTTTATTTTTAAAAATATTTATTAAATGCAGACGAAAGTTTGGCGATGACATATGACGTCATCGGGTGGGAAAAACCGTGGTATAGGGAAAAAACCTGCAAAGTATTTTTTAATTAATATTTTTGAAAAACCGTGGTATAGACTTTCCGCGAAGTTTGAACCCGCGAAAATCGAGGGAACACTGTATAGTTTTGTGCTTAACTTCTAAATGTTTTGTACAAGTATTTCATATCATTTCAAAGCGTAATCATCATTATGTCATCATTGAACTTAAATTCTAAACTTTCTATACAAATACTTTGTACACTATTGCCCTTCATTACCCCGCTACCCCCCTTTGAACTGTTTTGTAACAGTTCCAAATTTCTTTTAGGTATTAATGTGCAGCATATGGCGGCCGCGGTTTTTAAAGCTTTGTTCTTTCATACACTCTATCTAAAATCAGTTTGGATTGCTCTTAATATCAAATAGTCTGCTGATTTTCAGAACATATTGTTTATTCACTACCATTGTTGTTATTATGTATATTCTTATTTTAATTTTGATTTTTTATCTTTCTTCCTTGTTTCTACCCAGTTTTATAGTTTTTGATTATATTCAACTTCTTTTTATCGTTTTGTATCTACAGTATTTCTATTGCTTTTTATATTATTATTGTAAGCCACCCTGAGTCTTTGGGGATTGGGCATAGAAGTCAGACAGACAGACAGACAGACAGACAGACAGACAGACAGACAAACAAACAAACAAACAAATAAATAAATATTTGGCCGCTTGGCAGCTGCCATGTATTTCTGGCAGTAGCTATGATCCCCTTTTGCAGCCTTCTGATAAGTAAAATGAATTCACTTCACAACCGATTTACTAACTGAACTACTGTGGCAGGAAAGGTTGTAAAATGGGAAACAACTTTCTTAGCAACTGAGCAACAGACATTTTGGGCTCAACTGTGATTGTAAATCGAAGACTACCTGTAAAGCATTGCCGAGAAGGAAGAGGAGTAGGAGGGAGAAGAGAAAAGAGATCTACAGTGTATTTCTTTTACTAGTTTGTTTATCACCTGTTTGGGTTTTCCTTTCTATGCCTGGAATTTCTGGACAGTGTGAACTGTCATCTAGATGGTCCCTATTTTTCTACTTGCATTTTTTACATGTTTTCGAACTGCTGGGTTGGCAGAAACAGGGGAAGTAACTGGAACTCACTCTGTTATACCGCGCTAGGGATTCAAACCGCTGAACTGCTGACATTTCTGATCGATAACCTCATTAGCCACTGAGCCACTGTATCCCAATCTATAGTGTATGAAGTCTATAGAACTAGCAATTTGATATTTTTCATGGTTTTCTTGTCTCTTCTCAAAAATAAACAAGTAATGGCCTGGTCACTTCAACAATAAAAAGTTCACAGAACTGTTTATTATAGCATGTTATTAATGTTGATTCAATATTACAGTACCTTTCAATGCTTGGTACTATACATTATCAATGCCTGCTAATGAGAAATAATTTTGTACAAAGTAATTTTGGAAATGTATTATTTTTTGGGCAAGATCTTTGCAGTATATGAGAAATTACTGTTAGTAAAAAATACTTAAAATAGAAACAATGACACCCCCACCCTACTTCCACATACATAATCCCCATAGGCAATAGTTAGCTCTCCCAGCAAAGTAATTATATGAGCCAAATACTTGTAATTTTGAAATAAATGAAACTTCATATGGATTTTTGATTCTAATGAAAATTAAGAAAATAATAGCTGGAAACAGATGCATATTTATTAATTAAGGGACTGACAAATGCTTTATGTATGATAATTTTTCCATCAAGGTAGCATTACATATTTTTCTTTCAACTATTTGGGGGTACATATTGATTTTCAGGAGTTGTCCTGTAGTTTGAAGTAAGTTCCCCAAACATTGTCACATTGAGAAAAATCACAAATATTAGATATTCTCCAAAAGTCACTAATATATGAACTCATTTATATTAGCTAATTCCCCATGGTTTGCTCAAGAAACAATGATTTAAAAATCCCTTTACGTGCATACTTACTTACTTACTTACTTATTTGTTGTGGTTAGCTCTGGCCCAGCTCCTGCCCCAAGGAATGTGGAGGTGGAGGTGGGGGAGACATCCACATGCGCAGGCCTGTTTTGCTCCCAGTAGAATCTGCCAACGAAGTCTCCTCTGACCAAGGAAGCGTGAGTGAAAGGGAAGAGGGGAGTTTGGCAGACAGCCCAGGAGGAGATCAGTCATCTGTATCATCCCTGGATTCTGAACAAGAAGTAATGACACATCCACGCATGCGTAGAGTGATGCATAGGAGACAACAACTGAAGGATTATTACAAGAGAAAATGAGGCCACCTGTGGTTGGGTGGGGCTGCTGTAATTAGTGCTACAGATAAAAGTGCAGCCTGGTGTTTTAGCCTCATGGCAGTTTATCTGATTCATTGTTTCGTCAAGATCATGGTTTTTGCTGTTCAGGATTGTGTGTGTAGACTCTCTGGACTTTAGAATTGGATTCAATTTCCCAGTTATTGGGTGAACCATTGGACTGCATTTAACCTGTGCCTTGTGTGTACCAGAAAATCCCTTTGACATTTAAAAAGGGAGATGTTTCTGTTTTTCTGTTTATTAAAACTTTTGGGTTTTCCTTTTATTGTGTGGTGTGTGTCTTCCTGGACTAATTACCCTGTAATTACAGGCGGTTGAGACACGCTGGCAGAACACTTATTTATATATTTTATCAAGTATATATTTGTAATATACATAGATATAACATTGTTTATATACATAAGATGGGTACTGATAAGAGGGAATAATTGCACAGGGATGGTAGGCACACTGGTATGCTTATGCATGCCCCTTATTGACTTCTTAAGAATTGGATGAGATCAACACTAGACAGTCTAAAGGTAAAGTTTTGGAGGTTTGGTAACAAAACCATAGAGTCAGGTAGTGAGTTCCAGCTATTAACCACTCTGTTGATAAAGTCATATTTTCTACAGTCAAGTTAAGAGTGGTGCACTTTAAATTTGTATCTGTTGTGTGCTTGTGTTTTGTTGTGGTTGAAGCTGAAATAGTCGTTGACAGGTAGGACGCTGTAGAAGATAATTTTGTGAGCTATGCTTAGGCTGTGCCAAACGTGATGTAGTTCTAAGCTTTCTAAGCCCAAGATTTCAAGTCTGGTTGCCTAAGGTATTCTGTTGTGCGTAGAGAAGTGGAGGGCTCTTCTAGTAAAGTATCTTTGGACACTTCCTAATGTATTTATGTCCGATGTGTGGTGTGGGTTCCAGACAGATGAGCTGTATTCAAGGATTGGTCTGGTGAATGTTTTATATGTTCTGGTTAGTAGTGTGATATTACAGGAAAAAAACTACATAAGATTAGGTTAACAATTCTTGAAGCCTTTTTGGTGATGTTTCTGCAGTGGGCTTTTGCAGAAAGATCATTCGATCATTTGATATGAGTATTCCAAGGTATTTGACAGAGTGAGGGTCATCTGCAAGGTCTTGTTTATTCACCTTGCATTTGATGTACTGATTTTTTTTACCAATGTAAAAAAGCATTTGTTGGTTGCAATTTGGAGTTGCCAGATGTTTGACCATTCTGACACAGAGTAAAGGTCTTTTTGGAGGGTAGCCAAAAGAGTTTTACATCACTTGTAATGTGATTGCAAAGATAATTTATATAGAGTATAAAAAGTGTTGGTCCTAGTACACTGCCTTGGGGTACAACACTGTTAACAGGAATGGGATTAGACAGGGCGCTCCCTATTTTGACCACTTGTTGTCTGTTTGACAGAAATGCAATTATCCAGTCATGTAGGGTCCAGAGATGCCATAGGATTTCAGTTTCAGAAGTAGTTTATCATGAACCACTGAGTTGAAGACTTTAAAGAAGTCTATACAAATTGTATCTATTGTTTTTCCCTGGTCAAGTTTTGAGGTCTATATGTTTTTGCAGTGTAGTAGTTATAGATTACAGGACAATTTTTTCCTGAAACTGAATTGCTTGCTTGAAAGTAGGTTGTTAATTTCTAGGTGGAAGGTAATGGATTGGTTTATGATTAATTCCATGACACTTTGCATGTGATGCAGCATAGAGAGATTGGCCTGTATTTTTCTACTAGACTGGAATCTCCCTTTTTGAAGATGGGGATGATTGTGGCTAGTGGCTATAGGTTTGGTAGGGAACTGGTCCTGTAGGATTTTTCAAAGATTATGCTTAGTGGTTCAGCTATGGCTATGGAGAATTTTTTTAGGAAATATGCTTATAGTCCATCAGGTCTGATTGACCGAGAAGGTTTTAGGCTGTGCAATGCTTTTTGAACATTGTCTTCAGTGAAGTCTATTTATGTTAAATCATTGTGAGTATTTGTGGTACGTCTAGAGAATTTTGGGTATGGGCCAAAGAATGTGTTGAAGATTGTTTCATCATAGCATTCTTTGTTGTTGGGTCCTTTTAATTGTAGGAGGAGTCTTGAGTCCTTGAGTTTGTTATTTACGAAGTTGTAGAAGGCGCAGTTAAATTTTGTACACAAAAGGTTTTCCTCTTGTTTGCTGTGATAGTTGGAGAGTTCCGTGTTTAGAATGTTGGAGCATTTGGTGGCATATATTTTTGTACTTTTAAAGTTATCTACATAGCCTACTTTGTTTTTTCACGAGAGGGTTTTTTAAAAAAATTGTAGCTTCCTTATTTATATGGGCAGCTTGTTTTTTGGGGTGATGGGGGGTGGGTTATATTAGTTATTAGTAGTACGTGTAGTCTGATAGTTCTTTTGACTTTGAGCAAGAAGATGTTATAGAGGTCACTGGCAGTGTTACAGCCAAAGAATAGACTTTGTCAGTCAGGAGTTGAGAGGTCAGCATATATGAGTTCATAGTTGGCTTTTTAAAAGTTGTACTTGGGTGTCCCATTATTAAAGTGAATCTTGCAATGGTGCAGACTGAGGCTGAAGTCTATCATGCTGTGGTCGGTGTTGGAAAAGGGTTCTTTTATTTGTAGTCCATAAATTGCACTTTTGCTGTTGCAGAATATGAGGTCAAGGCAGTTGTTGAGTCTAGTATGTTTGTTATTAGTTGGTCGAGTCCTAGATTGGTAATAGTGTTGTATAGGGTTGTATGGATGGGTTCAGTCATGCATTCATTTAGGGTCCAGTTAATGAGAGGTAGATTGAGGTCTCCAAGAAAGATAAGAGGGTATGGGCAGGAGGCTGCCCACATTAGCAGTGAGGTTAATTTGTTTGCATGTTTGATGTCATAGTCTGGGGCTGTGTAATAAAGTAGGGAGCGAAGTGTGGTCTTTAAGGACAGATCACAAACAATAGTTTCAGGAAGAGTGAGATCATGTGTAACTTGGATATTTTTAGGTTTAGTGTCTTTTTGTAGAATATAGCTACTCTATCTCTGTGGGTTTCACAGTTGGACAGGAAGACAAGATAATTTCTTACTAAGTATTACTAGCCAGTGTTTGCCAGGACTTTCGTTGGAAAATCCACAGGAAAGGAGTTGACTGCCCTCTGATTTAGGGTTATGATATTTGGTATTACTTAAAAGCATTCACTTTATGTTGGGTTTTTATTGATTGTATTGAACAAAGATTAGTCTTGAAATGCATTTGCTAAAGTTCCTAGGACTACTTACTCAGATTCTTCAATAGCTGAAACAGAGGCTCAAGAAGGAGACCATGAAGTTAGTGAATCTCCCTAATGGGACTTTTGAATTGTGCTGAAAATACAATGGTATAGTTTGTATCACTTATTTTCTTGTATTATGTATGGATAAAGTGATGAATTCATATCACACAGTAGTTTATGCTGGGATCTGGGCTTTTTAGACTATAAATGTACAGAAGAAGGAATCACATATAATCTCAAGAAGGGAATTCAATAAATATGAAGAGTTTTTGTTTTGTTTTTCCTTCTCCATCTATAATATATCTTTCCATCTAAAACAGATTACTATGATTGGGCTGTTGGTTCCCTAGAGAGGTGTGTATGTGGGTGTGGGTGTGGGTGTTCTCACATTTGAAGTTACTGCAATCTATTATCTGCCCCTTATTTAGATAGGAATCTATAAAAACCATTTCATTTGATGGCCTACATTGGGACTTTAGCAAAGCAATTTCAATTGCACAGTGGACACTGCTGTGCAAACCAGACTCTAGCTATCAAGATAAAAATGCTAAAAGAGACAATCCCTGGATAAAAGTACGGCACAGGAAAAGATAGTTAGTTCCTTCCAAAGTACTTTACAAGAGGAGTACAAAGTACAAGAGCAAGGAAGCATTCACCAATCTGATAACCATTTTACTACATATCACTCTTGCAAAACTATCTACCTCTATTGCTAAATTATTCTTTTAGAATGAAAGGTGGTTTGACATTGTGGATCCCATCATAGGCAGCACAGAAATAATGCACAGATCTTCCAGCATCCATCGATTTCAGTTCAATGCTAATATATAAAACCATATATATGATGGTGAATGGTGTTTAAAATAGTGCCTATCAGGCAGAGATATGTAAAAAAATTGTGAGATTTCCTCCTCTCCAGCTTTTCAGAAAATGTGGAAAAAATAAATAATAGTTGGATATATGTGATGTAAAGTAGTGTCTCTAACTAGCCCTACTACTTAATTTGATTCCTTTGGAACTCTTCATATTTATTGAATTCCCTTCTTGAGATTATGTGTGATTCCTTTTCCTCTATCAGATGTACGGTGTGCTTACTCTGTAAAATCTTTAAGGACCCATGATCATGCGCAAACGCTTGCTTTTGCCATCATGTTGATGATAAGTAATCTTTTCTCCTGTGATAGATATCCATTGAAAATGTCTCATGGACCAGGAAGAAGCCATGCTTGCAGAGAAAAAGAGCCAAACTAGTACAGTTCATTTTTTGTTATTATGGTGGGTCACAGAGTTGGATGTTTAAACTGGATTTGGCATTTTTATCCACCCATTGAGTCTTTCCCAAGGACCTGAGATAAGTAGAAGTTGTTTGACATGTGTTAAAGATGACATTGAAGGATGTAAGCTGTTCCAAGTAAAGTTGCCTTTTGCAACTGATTGATAGTAATTTTGTCAATGCCAATAATATTCATGAGGTTTTCCAGAAGTGTTGGGATTGTACCCAAGATGCCACTATCTTGGCACTATCTTGGCTTTATTTTGCCAAAATCATTCTACCTCTATTTACAGGTCTTTGTATTTTGTGACTGTGATTCACTACATAGTCAGCCAGGTGTTTAGATTGGATTTGGTATTTTTATCAATCTATTGAGTCTTTTCCAAGGACAGGGGATAATAATAGAGATGGGATTCAGCCAGTTCAGACTGATTTGGATGAATTGGTAGTAGAGACCTGTGGATAAGCCTGCCCACTCACCTGGGCACAATCCCATCCTATATCACCGTGATTTTGATGCCACAAGCATGTGTGGACAGGGCACACAAGTGAATTGCTGTGTTGTTTGATGACACATGCATGCATAGATGGGGCACACGAGTCAATTGCTCTGTTTTGTGACATTGCATGCATGCATGGATGGATGGTGTGCACTCACATTTCCAGTGCTGGGAAAACTGGTTATTACAGTATGTGAAGCTCACCTCTGATTAGCAGATGTTGTTTGATAGTATTAAAGGTGTTTTTGCAAGATAGAAGCTGTTCTAAGCAGTTGACTGGTGGTGATTTTGTCAATTCCGATAGAGTTCAAGTAGTGCTACAAATTGCTTTGGAATTGCACCCAAGGCCTCTATTACTATTAGTTTTTTCTTGGCTTTCTTTTGCATGATTATTCTACTTCTATTTGCAGGCCTCTGAATTTTGTGATTTTTCTCCAGTTCTTTCTTTTATTTTATGAACTTCTCCTCCAGTTCTTTCTTTCAATCCCTATTCTGCAGACTTTTTTGCCTTTCTTATCAACAATTGTTAAGTCGCCCCGAGTCTACAGAGAGGGGCGGCACTCAAATCTAATAAATAAATAAATAATGTGGCAAATAATAATAAATGTAATTTGTTAAGTTTACATGTCATCCAACTCCTCATGAAAGAGAGACAGCTGATTATGACTGATGGATTAATTAGTGACAAGTTTTACCACAGACTCAGTCAGCTGTCAGTCATTATTTAGATGTTTTTTTTTGTTTTTTTTTTTGCTTAGGGAAAAATGCCTTAAAAATGCTACACAACTTCTAATGTTTCTTTTGGTTTTGTATAGTCTCCTGGAAAGACAAAGGGGATGATCTGGTTCCTTGCTGCTTAAGTCTAATAATGGGGTGTTCCTAAAGAGTGTCTTTCCTCAGATGATAACTTAATTCTGTGCCAATATGTTGGTGAATATGAAAAAATTCTACATCATTTTTTATAGAACTGGGGAAATTTGTGATTATTTCCTCATCTTTATTTCCTCATCTTTATTTTCTCTTTCTCTCAAATTTTCTACATATTTCTATCTCTATCATCTCTATCTCTACCATCTCTATCTCTATCATCTCTATCTATCTGTCTGTCTGTCTGTCTGTCTGTCTGTCTGTCTGTCTGTCATGCCAGGCGTCACGGTACAAGCCCCAATTAAGTCTGAAGTGGAAATTCAAACACACACTCTCTTGCAAAGTAAACAAAGGCAGTTTATCACAAAGGAAAAATACTGTCCAAATGCACTTTTATCAGCCAAAGTGCTCTCCCACAAACCACAAACTTTGAAGGCTGTGATAAGCCAAAACAAAAGCAAAACAGATAAAGGCAGCTATGAAGACATCACAGCCACCACCACCCTTCAAGAGTCCTCAAGCCAAACTTAACTGTGAATTAGTCCAAGAGTCCTTGTAAAATCCTGACGTAAAACACAGTTCTCTCTCTCTCCAAATGGATAATCTCCCACGGCAAGAGGCAACAACGCTGGCAATTTATCAGTAGCCCCACTAGCCTAATTGCTCCAGCCACAGGTGTTCTCCCTTATTTCCTATAATACTTGCACAGTTGTTCCTTCCTTGACATCAACCTGCATCTGTGAACATCTATGAATGCCTCCTCTTCTGAATCTAACGATGATAATGATGACGGTGGTTCACTAATGAGGTAATTATCTAATAGGCTGCCTGTAATTACCTCCTCCGTCGATCCTACTTCACTTCCAGAATTTTCCCCTGACACAGATGCTTCACTTTTGGAAACTGTTGGCAGTAAAACGGGCCTCTGATAATGTGAGGATTCTCCCACATCAACCCCCACAGTCGTTGGAGCAGGAGCTGGCCCAGAGCCAACCACAACACTATCTATCCATCCATCCATCTATCTATCTATCTATCTATCTATCTATCTATCTATCTATCTATCTATCTACCTACCTACCTACCTACCTACCTATCTCATCTCTACCTATCTCCCTGTCTGTCATCTATCTGAATATTAGCTATTGGTTCTAGTTGCATTACTATTTTCATTGTGATATGAATTTTATTACGTCCTGAGAGTAAAGACCTAAAAATTACTATTACTTTCATCTGTGACATCTGAGAATTGATAGAATAGAATAGAATAGAATAGAATTCTTTATTGTGATTGAACACACAAGGAATTTGTCATTGGTGCATATGCTCTCAGTGTACATAAAAGAAAAGATACATTTGTCAAAAATCACAAACAACTAGGAAACAATTGATATTAATATATATCATAAAGATATAAACAAGTTATGGTCATTCAGTCATAAGTGGGAGGAGATGGGTGATACGATGATAATACTTTTACTGGAAGAGTAAAGTCACTTCTTTGTGGTCTTTTGCAGGCTGACAATTTAACACAAATGTAACTGAATTCTTTGACAGCATATCAGCTAAAATGCATGCAGGAAAAGAAATAAGAACAGTAAGTTTTCTATAAAGGAAACAGCAATTCCATATTGTTCAAAAATGCCATTTTTGAAAATATAATTTGGAATAATGAAATGTTTAAAGAATCTGAAACATGCCATTACTACAACAATAAATTGGCTACCCATCAAATTTGGGAAACAATAATCAAAAGAAAAGTTTGTTTCAGCAGCAAAAACTTGCTAGAGTGTGACGAACAGAAATGCTTTCAACCACCAGCACAAAGCTGTTCTCCTATGATGTGAAAACTGATGTCACTCTCATTCTCTTACAGGGAAAATGGTTACAATTAGAACTACATCAATACAACCATTTATTGCATAAACCAGGCTATAAAAAGACACTGTGTGCAAGTTTTTACTTTCTTTGCCAGAAATGCATTCCTAAAACATAACATCATTTAAAAAAACAATTTAGATGCTCATTTCCATCTAAACTTTCATAAGGTTTACATACTGTCCCAAATGACTTGGCTGAATACTTTGGGGCTACTTCAGTGCAAACATTTATCTTAAGTGGAAGATAAATTTAGCATGTCAATCTACAGAAAATAAGTTAAATCAGAGATGCTTTAAAGAGAAAATATGTTGGCAGTCCCAATTATGAGACTATATGGACAATGATACAAAGGTTGCGAGGTATTAAGAAATGTGAGAATATTGGTGTTTGGCATATGTATTGCTATTGAATAGCTATATAAATATATTGGATCAGATTTGTGGATGAAGCTGAATGTGCACTTGTATTTTTATAGTGTTTTACTCTTATGTATATATACATGTTGATGTAATGTGTTACAGTGGTACCTCAGTAATCATCGCTATTTGTATAGTACTGAGTATTAAACAGATATTTCCCATATGGAATAATGTAGGGCAGCCAACAATGCAGCCAAATTGATAAGTTCTAACTTGTGCAATGAGTACGAAACCAGCAATGAGTACCAGGACAAAATGTTCACATTAAAATATATTAAGTACCAAATTTGATGAGTTTCAAAGCAGTTGAGTACCAAGGTACCACTTTTAACATTGTAAGCTGCCCAGAGTCACAGTGCAGTACGATGGGCGGCAAATAAATTTAATAAATCAATATCTGGCCTCATATATCTGTGTGTGTGTTGGGGGGGAGGGGTTTGGTCAAGTTACCCTGGTATACCCAAATATGGGAGGAGCATACAGCTTCCTTTTTGCCTCTCGGCCCCACCAGGAACCATATTCCAAGGCAGATAAACTTTTTATAGCCGACAACTATAATCTATAAGTGTATCATATTTTTTGCTTATAATGAAAAGGAAGGGAGACTAATATTCGATATATTTGCTGCAAATCCCAATATGAGTATGGCTGGCTGACGAGAGCAAATAAGCTCAAAATAGACCTTTACCGGTCTCCCTTATTTTTCATTATCATCAAAAATATGTTACCCACACAGAGAGAGAGACACACACACATAGCGATGCATGAAAATCATGTTAAGGCATTTTCCACATTCTCTTGTTTCAGGCATGCAAAGCACCAAGCAATAACAAGCAATGCTTTTGCAACACACAATTCATAGTGCTAACATGTAAAAACAGCAGTGAAACTCAGCTGAGATGTTATTACCTGAAAAACAAGTTTCTTGTCAGGCATTCGGTCAGCTGAGATAATATTCTAGAAGTTGAAATGAAAGTTGGTACATGGAAAACCAAGACCAGAAGATAGGAAATGGTTAAGAATGGGCCTGCTAGCTTAATAAAACAGTTGTTTAAGTATCCGGGTGGTCTGTAATAAAGATTTTTAGATTATTTTGATTTACAAAATTCTCATCCAAGAAGCTTCTTCAATTCTAATTAACTGGTGGGAATGGAAAGATTTATATTTTTTGCAGTCATCTGGCAGCTTCTTGGATGAGACCCAAACATCTTCAAAGGAAAAAAACCTAGAAAGACCAGTTTCGAAGAAAGAGAGGGGGAGAAGGAGGGAAGGAGGGGGAGAGAAAGGGAAACCTTTAAGACAACCATGACCCAGGGGATTGAGAATCTCCATAAACGTTAAAAACAAAGACATTTGTAAAACGGACCTCTTAAATCTCAAGAAATTTTCATATGATTCAAATGCTTTTCTGCTTATCACAACCCAGTTGCCTATGTTTATGATGGCGTTCTGGGTAGGTCAACATATTAGGATTTGACCTCTCCCGATTCCTAAAAGGTCAGTAAGGGACGTGCATAGGTGCACCAGAGTGCCTTCCGTCCCCTGTCCTAATGTTTATCTTTTACTGATATCATGTACATAAATATTGTTATATCTTTGTATACCACCAATTCGTACTTGACAAAACAAACAAATAAATAAATAAAATTTGTGGAACATAGCCTTCCCTGGTAGATTCCAGTTTATGACTTCTGTTTTGTTGTTATGCAATTCACAAAAAATGTGGTAGAACAACGGCACTAGTAACAAAGGCAAGTGGACTTGAACATCCAGTAATTTCTAGACAACTGCCCCTTGAAACCACCTTCCTTGTCAGATCTACAAAACAGCAAATCATCCGGCATTTCTTCAACTGACAACCTGCAAGGACATTGAAACCTCTGAAATGAGAATGTGCAATAGGATCAGTGCAGCAGAAATTATATTTGTCTTTTTTAGTACTCTCAAGTGAATGCTGGGTAGAAATGCACGCATTTATACCAGTTATTTCAACACGTAAGTGACAGGTCGAGCTTTATATAATGGTGTGCTTTCTATAGTTTATTGAGTCTTCAATCCCGTGAGACATTTGCATTTACCAGTGCACAGTATGGAAATACGCATTTCAATGATTCTATAAATATGTATTTCTCTTCGTATCAAGCCTCATTAATTTGTTTATGAACATGAATCATTTAATAAAGACCTGCCATGGCAACCTATTCTCTAATGGGCATGGTTCTCTCTCCCTCCATCTCCTTTCTTCTTTTCTTCTTTCCTTTCCCCCTCGCTCGCTCCCTCCCTTCTTCCTTCCTTTCTTCTATGTGAAATTCAATTCTTATTGTAGATTTTATTCTCCTCAAACTGTACTTTTATTTTCAGGTTGTCCTTTACTTACAACCACAACTGATCCTAAAATTTGTATTGCTGAGACATTTGTTAAGTGAGTTTTGCTCCACTTTACAACACTTGTTAAGTGAATCACTGCAAATAAATTTTAATTTAAAATTTAAAAAACCTTTTTAAGGAAGCAAGTATAAACCCTATTAAAACGAGTTGGCAAACGCAGAGGGATGGCTCACGGCACCTACTAACCCCAAGACTGCATTTGGGCTTCCCACACAAAGCTTCAGAGCCATGATTTTGGAAGGCCAGGAGAATGGGGCCTCACCTGACCTCCAGGAGGAGAATATTCCATAGAGCAGGGGCCACAGCAGAGAAAGCTGTCTTCCTGGGACCCCCCACAAGTTGGACTGATGGTTCTTTAGCTGATGAGCTCTGCAACAACTCCTTCCTTTATGTTGCCATCAAAGCCCTTTTCCCATTGTTATAAACTGTACTGGCTTTACATAAAATGCTCTGAACGAGATCATACCTGCTTCACTTTCAATGTCAGGTTTCCAAATTGCATCCAAAATGAAATCAGTGTCTTCAAAGTTCCCATTTATTAGCAGAACCATGTTGGCACATCTGTGAGAAACCCGAATCTAAAGCCCCAAGAGTTTCTCCGCCCAGTTTAAAGTTCATTCCCTTGCATTTCCACCCACAAGTCCACCACATGGACCATTCATCTTCCAGCGTGTCCTGTTGCTTCCATCAACTTTTGGCCAGGTTCTGAACAAATGATGACCTTGAGAATCTAGAAGGAATGTGTTATGGCTATAATTCTATAGTCCTCATGCAACAGCCCTTCCCAAGTTCCCACAGCAAGAAACATTCTAAAGTATTAAAGTGTGGCAGGCCAGAGGCATCAATAAAATATGGCTTTGGCCTTACACTCTAATTATGGACCAAGTTGGGTCTATTTAGATATATTAAAGTAAGTCACATTGGAATCAATGGCACTATTGATTGGCCTAGTATAAATAATATTACTTTCAAAGACTTTAAATAGTAGTAGATATACTCCACTCCATAGGATTTTCAAGCTCCCATGAAGGTCCAATCAAATATTAAAAAAACTTTATGGTAGCCAAAGGTCAGGAAAGGAGAAAACAAATACAAAAGTCAGATAATACTTGGAGAAGGAATAATACAGGAACTAAGTTTCATCTACCACATTCTTAATGGTAGATTACAGAACTTGGTAATAGTTTTAATGACCTACCATAAAGTACTTGTTGGTTAATAGGAATACTGCATGCTAATCATCTGACTGTCCTGGCATTGTTACATATGGCAACTCCAAATCTCAACTAGCAAATGCTCTGTCCTACACATTGGGAAGAAGAATCTGAATTCCAAATACGAACTGAATAATCAAATTATCACAGATAATCCCCACTCGGTTAAAGACCTCGGTATACTAATAACAAAAGATCTAAGTGCCAAAGCCCACTGCAACAACATAGCCAAGAAGGTTTCAAGAGTTGTAAACCTAATCCTACGTAGCTTCTGCTCTGGCAATCTCACACTACTTACCAGAGTTTACAAAACTTTCGCCAGACCCATTCTCAAATACAGCTCCTCTGTTTGGAACCCATATTGCATCTCAGACATTAACACCCTTGAAAATGTCCAAAGATACTTCACTAGAAGAGCTCTTCACTCCTCCACTTGAAATAGAATACCCTATGAGACTAGACTTTCAATCCTGGGCCTAGAAATCTTAGAACTAAGACGCCTTAAACAAGATCTAAGTATTGCCCACAAGATCATATGCTGCAACGTCCTGCCTGTCGGCAACTACTTCAGCTTCAACCACAACAACACAAGAGCACACAATAGATTTAAACTTAATATTAACTGCTCCAAACTTCACTGTAAAAAATATGACTTCAGTAACCGAGTTGTTGAAGCGTGGAACTCCATAGTGTCATCCCCAAACCCCCAACACTTTACCCTTAGATTATCTACGGTTGACCTATCCAGATTCCTAAGAGGTCAGTAAGGGGCGAGTATGTCTCCTATACCTTTCTTCTATTCCTATATCTCTTCTTCTATTCTTTCATTGATATGTTCTATTACTATATCTTCTTTTCTATTCTTTCTTTGATATATTTTACTATGAATATCTCCTCTATAACCTTCATCATGTATTTTACTATGTGTGTATATATATATATATATATATATATACTCACTAAAACCCTCATTGTGGATGGGACAAAATAAATAAATAAATAAAAATAAAAATAAATACTAGGAAAGTAATTTTGGTGAAAGCTCATATGAACAATATAAAAATCGTGTATGTATTTGTTTCAATTTCTTCTACATTATAAGAGCACGAATAGCAGGTTAGAGGAGTCGTGTGATATTGTCCTACAACAAGGTAAAGAGGAGGTTGTTGCAATATGCCATTGTAGATATCCAGTGTTTAGAGTAGAACAGCAGATATAGATAAGAGATCATGAATATACCATCAAATATAGAGGAGTATTGATATTCATCAACATTTCTGATGGTGTGTAAAAAACAATCCTGATAAGATTACATTCAAAGAGCTGCATATTCTGGTTACACACAGAGAGAGAGAGAGACAGAGAGAGAGACACACACACAATTTTAAATATTTACATCCTGTAGATGTGATGATGGATGTAGATTTCAAACAAAATCGCAGAAAGATGTGTATACAGCAATCATGTCCTGCCATGTGAAGTGGAACTTATTCCCTAATAAATATATTTACTGTTCCAGGCTTATTCTCCAGGCATCTCCACATATCGGCAGATTACCTCATTTTAACTCAGTGCTAAATAACATAATGCAGCTTATGAATTTGCCTTGAGTGGGGGCAAAATACCAGCATTCTTCATGTATTCGTCAATGTGTTATGATTAAAATGTTTGCTTGGGTTTTTTTCCTGGAGGCAGAGAGCTTTTCAATCTGAGGTGTAGAGGCATGATTCGGATAAGTCCTAAACAAGACCCAACATGTGATTGTAATCTCTGATCTTGTTTTGGCACACTCAGCGTTTTATGTCCCCTTCTACAAGTATTTTAACAGTAGGACTTTATTTGTTAAGATGTGGAATCCTTGCCCCAGATTTGCGTGTATCGTAATGATTACATTGCATTCCCAAATAATGAAGAACTCTGGAAACCTGAGGTAAATTTAAACCCACAAGGTTGTGCGATCATATATGTGCATTCCAAAGGAGAAAGAATCTTGTAGTCATAAATAAAAGGTAATTCTACAGATTACAACTATTGACAGGAATTTTTGCACAGGGGAGATAAAATTTTTTCCTTAAGCATTCATTGAGAAATGCATTTTGTGTTTTTCAGAAATAAATAATACATTTTTTCTAATTAGCTGACTACGCAATAGCCATGTCTTTTGAAGAAGGCAGGGGAAACTAAGTCATTTAGAGAAATATTTGCAGTTTGCATAGCAGGATTGGTCTAGAATGCTGTAGATCAGTCCAGGTCTAGAGGCCAGTTCCACTGGTATGGACATGTCCAGAAAGCAGCATCTTCCATCATTGCCAAGAGAGCCTACCAGCTAGAAGTCAGTGGCTGGTGACTAAGCTGCAGCTGACTGTGCAAAGTGGCATTCAATGATCTGAAAAGTGAACCTTGAATTTTGGGAGATATGCTTGGAAGAAGGAGGAGGAGGAAGCATAAGAAGAGGAGGAGGAGGGTCTAGAATAGAAACATAGAAACATAGAAGACTGATGGCAGAAAAAGACCTCATTATCCATCTAGTCTGCCCTTATACTATTTTTTGTATTTTATCTTAAGATGGATATATGTTTATCCCAGGCATGTTTAAATTCAGTTACTGTGGATTCATCTACCACGTCTGCTGGAAGTTTGTTCCAAGGATCTACTACTCTTTCAGTAAAATAATATTTTCTCATGTTGCTTTTGATCTTTCCCCCAACTAACTTCAGATTGTGTCCCCTTGTTCTTATTTCCCATTAAAAACACTTCCCTCCTGGACCTTATTTAACCCTTTAACATATTTAAATGTTTCGATCATGTCCCCCCCTTTTCCTTCTGTCCTCCAGACTATATAGATTGAGTTCATTAAGTCTTTCCTGATACGTTTTATGCTTAAGACCTTCCACCATTCTTGTAGCCCGTCTTTGGACCCGTTCAATTTTGTCAATTTCTTTTTGTAGGTGAGGTCTCCAGAACTGAACACAGTATTCCAAATGTGGTCTCACCAGCATTCTATATAGCGGGATCATAATCTCCCTCTTCCTGCTTGTTATACCTCTAGCTATGCAGCCAAGCATCCTACTTGCTTTCCCTGCCAATTCCCCAAGTGCATTATTTTACATTTGGAAACATTAAACTGCAGTTTCCATTGCTTTGACAATTTATCTAGTAAAGCTAAATCATTTACCATATTACAGACGCCTCCAGGAATATTGCACACTTTAGAGTCATCGGCAAATAGGCAAACCTTCCCTACCAAACCTTCCCCTATGTCACTCACAAACATATTAAAAAGAATAGGACCCAGAACAGACCCTTGTGGCACACTAGAATTCTAGAATGCTCTAGAAGAAGTAGTGATCTTCCACTTTGCAAAATAAGAGAGAATCTACCTATTTTCTATATGTGACATTAACATTTCTTGATACTTTAATGCATTGGTTGGGTTTCACTCATTATATTGTACTGTATTTTATTCTTTTGCTGTAAGCTGCCCTGAGTCTGCGGAGAAGGGGGACATAGAAATCCAAAACAAATTAATTAATTAATTAAATAAATAAATAAATAAATAAATAAATATAATTGACATTAAACATATTCCTACGCCCCGTGAATATCGATAATGAAAATGAATCCGGAATGGTGATTTTGCATACATTGCTTTATTTTGTATTATATACGAAGGAAAAGAAGGGATAAATGTGAGAAAACATTAGCCTGCTTTGATATTTGCAATTTATTTGCAATTATGTTTTTACTGGCCTAAGCATGAGAGATTGAGGAAAGTTGGGAAAAGAATGGAAGGGAGAATAGAAATGAATAATCAAAAGACAAAGGGATTTTTAAAAGAACAGAATCTTGATAAATTTATTGCATCTGTTTAATTTATATATGGTATGCTTGTGTGTGTGTCTGTTAGTATATGGGTTTTTTTTTAAAATCTTTAAAATTTTAAATTGTTTGATTACTTATGATTTGTTTCTACATGTTGTGAGCCGCCCCGAGTCTTCGGAGAGGGGCGGCATACAAATCCAAGTAATTAAAAAATAATAAAATAAAAAATCCTTCATGGAGGAATCCCCTTACAATTTGAGAATATCAGTCTCAACTGTTTGCTTTATATTTCTAAAGATTTCAAGCATTTCTATAATAACAAAACCATTCCATTCTTCAAAACCTAAAAGGTTTTTTTTTTCAAGTACAAAATGCAGAAATTCTTTACAAATATAAACAGAACTAGACAGATTCTTTTCTTTAATCAGAATAGTCAATTTTGCCACTTCACCAATTCTATCACCTTTCCCATACACCTTTGCATTGTAGGAATTGGTGTGTCCTTCCATCTTTCTGCATATATGATTCTTGCCACTGTCAACTAGATTTTCAAATTTCCCTTTAAGCTCTTTGTCCATCAAATTTAAAAGGAAAAATCTTGAGAGCCATGTTCAATAAAACCATCAAACAGATAATCGCTGGCTATGAAATCCCTGGGTTATGATAGGGTAGGTGTTCTGTGTGAGAGAATAAGATGGTTTTCAGTTGTTTGCTCAGCAGGTGAGACAGAATGGAAAAAGTTAAATGGATAGTATATATAGGGACTATCAAAAGAAACACTGGCCAATACTGGCCAAATGCTCATTTGGTAGGCACCCCAGAGATTTTGCTTTAATCAAGGTACATTTAGATTTTGATGAAAGACTGGAATTGTGCAGAAACTGGACAGAAGAAGAATGCATATATATTTCTCTCTCTTTCCCTGCCCTCCATTTTTACTTTAGAGCAGTAGTTCTCAATGTGGAACCCAGGCCCCACAGGGGGACAATTTGATTTTTTATGGGGGCAATTGGAACCTTGTTTAAACCAAGGTAATGGCCCTTTAGATTTCCTCCATGAGTAGAAGTTCACTTTTTGAATATTAAGAATTACAGGTCATGAGATGGGGGAGATCAGGATTTTAGAGATGCTTAGGTGGGGCATGGCCAAAAAAATAGATTAGGCTAGGCTCAGGATACAGAGGGATCTAGACAGACTAGTGCAATGGGCCCAAACAAACAAAATGAAGTTCAATGCAGAGAATATCGCCGGCCGACTCACCGGCTTCCCGGCGCTTTTGCTGGAGGGCCGGCAGACTCGGGCCCTCCCGATGGCGGCCGCCATCTTGGTTTCGGCCGAAATCTCGCGATGCGAGATTTCGGCCGAGAATGCCCTGCCCACGTGGCTGGGCATGACGTCGGGTCCGGGCGGGGCCTGCTGGCCCTATTTAAGGGACAGCAGGCCGGGAAGAGAGCCTTTTCGCCCGGACCTGGTGACTGAACAGACACTCCTTGGTGCTGCTCGGCCGCCATTTTGTGTCTCCCTCGTGTTGCGGCCGCCATTTTGTGGCCTACCGAGGGGGCGAAAAGTGCTTGGAAGACTTCTTGCTGTTACTCCTTCACCGGAGCTGCTTGCAGCGATCCCCCTCGGGCCCGAGGGGGACTGGTAACCTCCTCCCGGCTGGGAGGAGGGCGCGGTGGGGGTGTTGGGTTTGGGCCCCCCGGTATTGGGCGGGGGGTGTTCCTGGATTGCAGGCCTCTAAGGTCTGCCTGTGCAGGGAGGTCTGCATCATCATAATACATTACTTAATAGCTATTGAGTCAATATATATATAGATAATTGTACTGTTATACCCAGTACAGGGGTTAACAGGAGTAGCAGGGGCTCCCTGGCCCTGGGTAGGGCCCTGTGGGGGGAGTTGGGCCTGCCATTCGTGCTGTGGGTTTCGGCCTAGGTGGTTTTTAGTGGCTTATTGCTTATCTAAGGGGAAGTGTGATGGCTCCTAAGAAGAGGCCTGCCACTGCTCCTATGGCTCCGCCTGCAGCGCGCCCCAGGAGGGCCCTTAGGCCTTCTGCCCGGGCCTGGGCCAGCAGGGAGGGGACTGCTGGGGTGGTCCCTGAACAGGGGGGGGTGGTCTCTGTGCCTCCTGCCCCTCAACCTGATTTTTCTCCTGCTATGTCCTGGGCCAGGGTGTTGGAGAGGCTCGATGAGCTCGAGCAGTGGAGGAGCGGTGCGGTCCCCGGAGTGTCCAGCGATCAAGTGCCTGCGGCGTTGGGGAGGGATCCGGCGGCGGCCCAGGCTGGGCAGCCGGCTCCTTTCGGAAGGCAGGCCCCTGCAGGACCGATGGCGGCTTTCCCGGGCCCCACACCATTGGGCCCCCCGTGGATGTCTTCAACCCCGTACGGGGCAGGTGAGGCTGCACCACACACCACATCTCTGTCTTTTCTTCCTCCCCCCGCCGCGGGCTTTCCCCCGGCGGGGGTCGGGAGTGGGTCCAGCTTTTTGGGGTCCCCCGCGGGCACCTGCGGGCAGGTGTGGGCTCCGCCGGTTCCTCCTCCGGGGCCGCCGGCGGCCAGCGCTGCTCCGTTGTCTGGGACGGGTCCTGCGGGGACACCAGCGGTGCCAGGGGCAGGGGGGTGGGTTCCTCCGGCCCCTCCTGTCATGCCCCCGCTCCCGGTTTTCCCCTACCCCCATGGGGCGGGTGTTTTTGGTGTGGCGGCCAACTCGGTATGGGACCCCTTCGCTTGTATTAAAGCGGGGGCCATACCGTGCGGGCTGCCGTCCACCCCTCTAGGATGCCACCTTCACCCGTCGGTCAAGGAGGCTATTTGGCGGGGTGAATACGTCGATCTTTTTTCGCTTTTGAACCGCGAGGTTCCCAAGCAGGAGAAAGAGATTGTCCCGGGGGAGAAAACGAAGAAGACCAAGGTAACGAAATGCTTCAGCTCATGGCTGTATGCCTTTCTTACCTATGGGTCGGTAGTGATCCAACGGCAGCCGGCTATGGCCTCTGCCATGTTTAAGTATATAGACTTAATTGCCAGGGCCCATTTTGAATATAAGGGCACCATCTGGCGCCATTATGATAAGGGTTTCCGCATGAGGATGTCTGTGGAGCCCAACTTGCCGTGGGATATGGTGGTCCCGGACCTGTGGTTCCGGGCCACGCATATGTCCGGGAAGGAAGGGTGTGAGCGCACGGATAGTGGGCACTTTATGGAGGAGGAGCCCGGCGCGGCTTCGCCGGCCAAGGCGACTCCTGGAGTGGCTGGCAAGGGGGCCTCGCCCGCTTGTCATGAGTTTGCTGCAAAAGGGGCGTGTTTTCGTCCCTTTTGTAAATACAAGCATGCCTGCGGGAATTGTGGGGGGTCCCATGCAGCTTCAGTCTGTCCCCGCCCCAAGAAAGGGGCGGAGAAGAAGGGCGGGGGTCCAGGAAAACCTCCCCCACCAGCTGGGGGAAAAGGGGCCCAGCCCAATTAATGTTTCTGTACTTGAGGGTTGGTTGATCGACTACCACCCTCGCCCGAGAGCCGAGTTGCTCTTGAGGGGCTTCTCCGAGGGATTTAGGATCCCTTATGTGGGTATTAGGAGGGCCTTCATGTCCGACAACCTCAGGTCGGTTGTCGGACATGAAGACATTGTACGGGCTAAGATTCGAAAGGAGGTGGCTGAGGGCAGGGTCCTTGGGCCCTTCCCGGAGCCGCCCTTTCCGAATCTTCGTGTGTCCCCCTTGGGTGTGGTCCCCAAAAAGGCGAGTGGTGAATTTAGGTTGATTCACCATTTGTCTTTTCCAAAAGGGGAGTCAGTGAATGACTTCATTCCTGACGAGCTTTGTTCCGTCCGGTACGCATCCTTTGATGCGGCCGTGGCTATGGTTAGGGAGTGTGGGGTGGGAGCCCTTATGGGTAAATGCGACATTAAGTCGGCATTTCGGCTCCTCCCCATTCACCCAGGCGACTTCGAGCTGCTGGGCTTCCATTTCGAAGGTGGGTTTTATGTGGATAGGGCATTGCCGATGGGCTGCTCTATTTCCTGCTCCCTCTTTGAGAGCTTTAGTACCTTCCTCGAGTGGGTGCTCAGGAGGCGGAGTGGCCTGGGGTCTGTCGTTCATTACCTTGATGATTTCTTGGTGGCCGGGCCTGCGCAATCAGAGCAATGCTTTGCTTTGATGCGGGACTTCGAAGCCCTTTGTGCTCAATTGGGGGTGCCTTTAGCCTCCGAGAAGACCGAAGGCCCTGCCACCAGGATTACCTTCCTGGGTATTGAATTGGATTCGGTGGAGCAATCTTCCAGATTGCCCCTGGATAAGTTGATTAAGATCAGGTCCAAACTTGAGGCGGTCCTGGGCTGCAGGAAGGTTACTCTTCGGCAGCTCCAGGAGTTGGCTGGGATTCTTAATTTTGCCTGTCGGGTAGTGGTGCCTGGTAGGGCTTTTTCTCGCCGGTTGTATGATGCGATGAAGGGGCTGAGTTTGCCCCACCATCGTACCCGCTTATGTGCAGGGGTCAGGGCTGACCTCTGCGTGTGGCGGGAGTTTTTGGAACGTTTTAATGGGTTGTCGTTTTGGCGGCAGGAGCTTCTTTTGGAAGCGGAGCTGCAGCTGTGTTCCGACGCCGCAGGGACTTGCGGTTTTGGGGTAGTGTTAGGTGACCAGTGGTGCTGGTCGGCATGGCCTCCGGAATGGAGTGCCTGTTCGTTGGTTAAGGACCTAACCTTTTTGGAGCTTTTCCCCTTAATAGTGGCCTTAGAGCTCTGGGGGGAGCAGTTCAGGGATAAGACTGTGCATTTTTGGTGTGACAATCTAGCGGTTGTCCATGTTGTGAACGCCCTGTCCTCTAAGAGTGACAGGGTGATGCGGCTTGTCCGCCATTTTGTGCACAGGTCCTTGTCTTTGAACGCCTTGTTTTTGGCTAGGCACGTCCCTGGTTTAGATAACGGGGTGGCTGACGCCTTGTCCCGTGGTCAGTTGTCCAGGTTTCGGACCATGGCCCCGTGGGCCCGAGAGTCGCCGGAGGTGTTTCCAGCCCACCTGTGGAGCCTGGGCGGGCTCTCGAGAGCTGGAAAGACGAGGCCTCCAGGGCGATCGCCTTATCGGTAGCTCCTAGTACCCTGCGAGCTTATCAGCGTGCAGGTAAGGAGTTTGGGGATTTCAGGCTGGGTAAGGGTTACCCCCATTGCTGGCCTGCCCCGGTTGAGCACCTAGCTGAATTCTGTGTCCTGCTGAAGGGGCGTGGCCTTTCAGTGAGGACTATCAGGGCTAGGTTAGCCGGCCTCGCCTTTCTGTCCAAGGCGGGGGGGTTTGGTGATTTTACGGGTGATTTCCGCATCCGGAGGATGCTGGAAGGTTGGGTGAGGGAGCGACAGGGGTTTCCCGCTGACGCTCGTCGGGCCCTGACGGTTCAGCAGCTGTCTCTGATTAATCAGACATTTGGCAGTCTGTGTGCCTCTCCTTACGAGGCTCGGCTGTTCGGGGCGGCGACTTGTGTTATGTTTTTTGGGGCCCTCAGGGTCAGCGAGGCAATGGCCTCCTCGCAGTCTGACTTGTCGCTCCGCGCCTTCCAGCTCGCTGATCTGTCCTTTAGACAGGGGGGTGTCTCTCTTTTGGTGAGACACTCCAAGACAGATCAGTTACACAGAGGGGTTAGACTTGAACTTAGTGCAGCCACCGATAAGTCTGTTTGCCCGGTGGCTGCTTTGCAGCAATTTTGTGTTTTGCGTGGGTCAGGGCGTGGGTACCTTTTTATACACCAGGATGGTTCCCCCCTGACCCGGTATCAATTCTGGGCGATAGTGTCTAAGGCTATGTCTCAGGTAGGCATGGATCCCGCCGGCTATGGAACGCATTCGTTCCGTATCGGCGCCGCCACTAGCGCGGCACTTTCCGGTCTCCCGGCCCAACGGATTCAGGAGATCGGCCGCTGGCGGTCAGCGGCATATTTGGGTTATGTCAGGCCCGCTGAGGATCCGGGGCAGGGTTTAGGCTAGGTAACCTCTCTGTGTGTGTCCTCTTCCAGGTTCCCAGTCCAGGCAGAAACCGACGGCGCTGCTGTGTGGCCACAGCATGGTCTTCTGGGCCGGCCGCTCAGCAGCCAGAAGTGCCATCGGTGGGTCAATGTTGTTTGGATGGGCCGGAGGGGTATGCGGTGGGAGGGCCTCCTACCGACGCTGCTGGGTACGCAGCATCTCAGGGCGGTACCCGGCGCTGCTGGGCGGGCGGCTACCCAGGGTCGCGCCCAGATGGGACTGGGTGGTCGGCAGCCCATAGCCGCACCCAGATGGCTGGTCTTGCACCTCGGTGGCAATGACCTATGCCTGCTTGGCGGTCTACCGTTGATCGTCCAGGCGCGCGAAGACCTGCGGCGGCTTCGCACGGTATGGCCCACCACGCAAGTGGTGTGGTCAGAGATCCTCCCACGGATCGTTTGGAGGGACGCCATTTCCCTTAGGGCCATCCACCGGGTTAGACGTAGGGTGAATAAGGCCGTGGGAAAAACTGTAAAAGAATTAGGGGGGATTGTAGTTGCCCATCCCCTCATCACTGTAGATCGGCCGTGGCTTTACCGGGCCGATGGCGTTCACCTGTCAGAACAGGGGAACGCCATTTTCTTACAGGACCTGCAGAGGTCTCTGCGTGAGCTGGCGCAGATAGAGGGGGGAGTCGGGGGGCCAAGATAGAGATCTGACCCCCGCTCCGTGGCAGGTTAGGGGCGGAAATCTGGGTGGTTTCAGCAACTGCGCGTTCTCCCTTGGGCATCTTTGGGGATGATTGACAGGTTCTCTCCAAGACCATGGTGGGTGCTACCTGCGCACTTGGGGGGAACCTGTCTTTGGGTCCCGCTATTGAAGTCCCAGGGTAGGGGTGAGCCGGCGGGACCCCCCTCATGCGAGTGTATGGCAGGGTCTCAGGTGAGGGAGAGGTCCCTCACCTGGACCAGCATCGATTACGCCCATAGTTGCCCAGGAATGTTGACCTTTTACGTCATTTCCGCCCCGGAAGTGTTTGTTTGACCCTGCAGGTCCATTTGGTTCCGGGTCATAGTTAAGTATGTTGATTATGCAAATTTATGCTAATTTATGCTAATTTAATTAATAAATTATGCAAATTTATTATAATAAAAATGACCCAAGTTTAAATCCAGCTCTGGTGTCCGAGTCGTTACTCCGTCTCTTCAGCAAAAGTAGGATCTTACACCTAGGTAAGAAAAACCCAAAACACACATACAAACTGGGTGAAAACACTCTCAAAGCATTGAATGTGTGAGAGATCTTGGAGTCTTAGTGGACACCAAACTAAACATGAGCCAACAATGTGCAGTAGCAGCCTGGAAATAAGGAGGAACTCTCTGACTGTGAGAGTGATCAAGTGATTCACCAGGCTTGCCCGCAGAGGTTTTGAACGCTCCAATACTAATGACAGTCAAGAAAAGACTGGACCGATATTGGACTAGTGTGATGTAGGGTCTCCTGCACCAGTAGGGGGTTGGACTAGATGACGTGCAAGGTCCCCAAGGTTGGGGACCACTGCTTTAGAGTCTTCAGAAGATAAACCAATCATGTGGTCATTAGTTAAGCTTTGCTTTTTGCCTTAGAAAAAAATGGCCATTGAGAATGTATCTCTTTGGTTTTTCATCCTTCCTTCCTGATCCTACAGTCCTTCCAACTACAGGTAGAGAAAGGAGACTTTGAGATAGAACTTACATTAATTTTCCACCAACATAAAAAGGGAAAAGTCTCCAGAGAGGGGCGGCATACAAATCCAATAAATAAATAAATAAAATTTGAAAGGGCTACACAGAGATTGAAGATGAGAAGTAAAAAAGAGTTTGTATAATCCTCCCCACTCTGCTTCATCTTTTATGGCAAATTCCATTTGCAAAATTCCCACAAATTAAAAATGCCCGACTAGGGGACTGATTTAGGGATAGGAAAAGTGACAGGGAGTAGAGGAGGAAGGTTCTGAGATATTGATTTGAGGGAACAAGAGACTGGGGAAATCCTTTTCATCTCCAGCCAGCTAAGAAATCAATATTCTCCTCTCAGTTAAGGTTTCCAGCTAAGAGAAGAGAAACATTAAAAAGAGCTGAAAGGGGGAGAAGTGGGAGAATTCTTTCTGAAGAACTTTGATGAAAAGCTGCTTCTTCCTGAGATTTCCAGCCAGAAGGAAGAGGGGCTGGAGTAAGTTGAAGTTTAAGACATTTTGTCAATTCCAGTTGATGGATCTACTGAAAATAAAAAATTGGCCACAACTCTTCTAATCCCTTAGGACCAGAAAAAGGGGAAGGACATGTTTCTCCAAGTCTAGAGGCAAATTTTTATTTTGTGATAGGGAAATCGCTGGTCCTCATAGTAAGAAAACTGCTTTCTAATCAGATGGCAGTAACTTTGAAAATTAAGAAATAGACTCATGACCAAAACTCACACCAGGGTTGGGTTCCATTTACCTTCCCTACTGGTTTGCCTTCCCAATGGCAGTACGTAGTTTACGCTTTTTATGTCACTTCATGGAAATGACCCCCTGCACATGGGCAGAAGCCTTTGCACATGCCCAGATGGTTTTTTGGAAGCTCCAGTGACCAGAGGAGTGGTTCGGGAGCATAGAGTACTGGCCATCACTGCTAGTTCAGCGAGCGATGGCAAATTTCCGCTACGGTTCTAAAGAACCAATCTGAACTGACAACAACCCACCACTGACACACACCCACACATACACACACAAAACATGATTTCAGTATAGTGTTAAAGGGAAAATATATACTGTACATACAGTATTAGTATAATATGTTATCAGTGCTTTAAGTCTTTTGGTGTAACTTTCTGCAATCTGCTTGGAAATGTGGAGCAGGTTTTAATCACCATGTCTGTTATAAATTCTTGGCAATTGGATTTAAAGAGATTGGCTGTATTTATATTTCAGTTAAAAAAACTCATTTAATGATGAACATTATTATGGAAGCATTTTCATTTCATTGTCATTACATGCAAGCTGTAGCTTTTTGAACTGAGAAGTACCCAAGGCAGAATAAATACTGAGGAAGCAGGAAAGATCTATAAGGATAAGGACCGGCAGTTTATCCCATTCTTTGTCTGCCTTTGATCAGAAAAAAGTTGGAATATTGTATAGAGCAGAGGTGGGCTGCTAGTTGTGTGCAACTATGCGTCTCTGTAACGTGAGTGTGGGATCAAGTGCAATAATGCTTCCTGCACCTGGGTTAGTAGCAAAAGTGCGCACAGGGACACGCGTGTGGGCGCATTTCAGTGAGGTTTTTTGCTTCCCTGCATGTTTAATTCAGAGAGTGGCATAATCTCTAAATCAAATCAGCAGATCAATTCAAATCATATATTGAATGGAACACCTCTGCAGGTGCACCACTTCAACTTAGCTGCTCTGAGTCTTCGGAGAGGGGCAGCATACAAATGTAAATAATAATTATAATAATGATGATGATGATGATGATGATGATAACAATAATAACAACAATAACAACAATAATAATAACTATTATTATTATTATTATTATTATTATTATTATTATTTCCATATTTTTTAAAATCCAGTCTAAATGATACTAATTTCAATAATCTGATCTACAGTAGCCATTGAAATGGATTGACTTTCAAGATGAATTTGGAGATCTGAATCAGATTATAAATCTGAATCAGATTGATGATTCAGATCTAGTTTTACAGATTTGCATGCTTTTACTACACCCCCTAGATAAATTCCTTTCATTATGCAAGCATCAGAGAGATGGCATGCTGCAACATTAAAGTTATGGAATTAGCTAGGGAAGTACACTCTTAAACATGACTTTGGGCTAGTTGCAATGGCATGTGGGGATAGCCTTGGGAGACAGGTAAAAAACCCTACAATTTAGACAACCATCTGACAAATGGAACTTGAATTCTTAGAAGGAATAATGGCGAAGCATAGGTAGTCCTTGACTTATAACCATTCATTTAGTGATAAAGTTACAACAGCACTGGAAAAAGTGACATATGACTGTTTTTCACATTTATGATCATTGTAGCATTTCTCGTGATCATGTGATCAAAATCCAGATGCTTGGCAACTGGCATGTATTTATGATGGTTACAATGTGCTGGTGTCATGGGATCACTTTTTGTGACCTTCTATCAATGGGGAAGCCAGATTCATTTAACAACTGTGCTACTAATGTAACAACTGCATTGATTCACTTAAAAACAATGGCAGAAAAGATTTTAAGATGGTGCAAAACTCATTTAATAATTGTCTTGCTAAGCATCAGGAAATTTTGGGTTCAGTTGTGGTTATATGTCAAGGATTACATGAATCTCAGAAAGGACCCTCCCTACTTTTGGGGGAGAATAAATGATAAGAGGAGGTGATTTCAGACTTGCCAGATTCTGTTAATATAATTTTGCAATGAAAATAGAGCTAGTATTCCTGAGTGTGCTTGTCTAGACTGCTTCACATTTTTAGCACATAAAGTGATAGATGTGGGTAGAAATAAGTAGAATGTCTTGAAAAATCAGGTTATAAATCAAGGAGACATGCACGCTGTAGGCATATACTATACATATAAATGAATTCCATATCAGAATGGATATCATATCATATCAGTATCATTCTATAGCATAAATTTCCTGTTAGGGGAACAGTTAAGTTTTTCAGACTTAAGAGAAGAGATTTGTATCCAAAACAGAAGTCACTTACTGCAGCCGTTTGGAAAATCTGTTTAAGAAAGTCATTGATGCATCTTACAGTGTATGTTTCAAGAAGTATTAGGTAATCCCTTGCATAAAATCAACTCTAACATCTCATCAAACAAGCCTAAGCCGCCCCGAGTCTGCGGAGAGGGGCAGCATACAAATCTAAATAAACTAAACTAAACTAAACTAAACTATGTGTTCTAACAGTATTTCTAGAACAACTTGTAGGATACAATAATGACAACATCATCATCTGTGGATCCCACCCATCTTCTCAAATCCTCTAGACTGGAAGTTGAATATACTTTGATTATGCATTCTTTGGCAGATATCCCCAAACACTGATAGATATCTGCACGGCCATCATTAACCCCACCCCCCACTCCGTTTCTCTTAGAACCTTCTTTATAATATCAAACCAGCGCCCGGTTAGGTCTCACAGTGTTGGCCTTCTCCGGGTCCCATCGACTAAACAATATCGTCTGGCGGGACCCAGGGGAAGAGCCTTCCCTGTGGTGGCTCCGACCCTCTGGAACCAGCTCCCCCCAGAGATTAGGATTGCCCCCACCCTCCTTGCCTTTCAGAAACTTCTTAAAACCCACCTCTGCCGTCAGGCATGGGGGAATTGAAACATCTCCCCCTTGCCCATGTAGTTTCTGTGTATGATTTGATTGTGTGCTTGCTTTTTTATATATTGGGGTTCTTTTGGATTTTTTAACTTAAAACTGTAATTTAGATTGCGAAATATTAGATTTGTTACTATGTTTTGTTTACCATTGTTGTGAGCCACCCTGAGTCTACGGAGAGGGGCGGCATATAAATCCAATAAATCTAATCTAATCTAAATCAAGCTCCGGCTGCTTCTAATTTTTGACATTTGGGTTGTCTCAAGAAGATCTATCACCGCATCCTATCTTTAGAGTTTGGTTCATTTCATAAACAGTTCAGGTTACTAAATGTATCATGTTGGTTGTATATTTGTTTAATGTTTAGACCAGGGGTGAAATCCAGGAGATTCTAACAGGTTCTGGAAAACCGGAAGCGGAAATTTTGAGTAGTTCAGGGAACTAGCAAATATTGCCTCTAGCTGGCCCCAGAGTGGGGTGGGAATTGAGATTTCGCAATATCCTTCCCTGTCACACCAATCAAACCATGCTTACAGATTCAGTAGTAAAAGAAATGGATTTCACCACTGGTTTAGACCTATGTATATAATTCATGCACACTTACATACCCTCCAACCAATAAGTGCTGTTGTCTTTTTAGGTTTATCCTTCTTGACAGATGAAAGCTGAACGAGGATGCCTCTACCTAAGATAAAGAGCCACAGGGGAAATTTTGGGCGCATGAGAACATATTTACTAATTGCTGACGAAGGAGCCCCTAAATTTTGGCAGAGATAAATTACCAAATGCTTATAGTGCACAAGCATGTACATGCCAAGTAATTACTTGATGGTTTGTTCTATATTGTCAATTTCTGGTGTTGTGTTCCATTATATGTGCTCAGCTGGAAGAATGAGATTAAAATAAATAGTTCTGAGTAATCAAATATATCCTTGAAATCATCCATCATTTGAAAACTGATCCAAATTGCCTTTCATAGAATTATGATTTAATTATCATGACAGGAACTTAGGATCGTTTAAGTGGGTGTGTATGTGTATATAAAAACGCATATTAAATAACTTCTTTGCTACCCAATTTATGGCATGATAGAGAACACTCAAAGATATTTTAGTGCATAAGGTTATTTACTCATTATCTTTCCAATTCCCATAATATATGGAGAATGATTTTCATGTGGTTTAATGCAGCCATCTGTTTAAAAATCATTGTCAGTATTTCATATATGACTCTGTCGATTTTGTGTGCTTCAATAAGCATCTTGTGCACTCATCACAACAGTGTTCATGCCCTTAACATTTAGCATATTAGAGTGCGCACTTCGCACTTGGAGGGAAATGGAATGAGGACGCTCATCTGTAACCTTCACCACTGTTCTGTCAAGCTCTCTGGTAGAATCCTCCCGAAAATTCACACATACAAATTTCAGACACACACACGTTTGAAAATTCAAAACAATGTTTTTAATAGGAAAGTTAACACAAGAACAAGGGGACACAATCTGAAGTTAGTTGGGGGAAAGATCAAAAGCAACGTGAGAAAATATTATTTCACTGATCCTTGGAACAAACTTCCAGCAGACGTGGTTGGTAAATCCACAGTAACTGAATTTAAACATGCCTGGGATAAACATATATCCACTGTAAGATAAAATACAGGAAATAGTATAAGGGCAGACTAGACGGACCATGATGTCTTTTTCTGCCATCAGTCTTCTATGTTTCTATGTTTCTAATGTTCTTTATACCGAAAATTCAAATAAACTAAGCACTCTTTTTGTATAGCAAAGAGCACTTGTCTCCAAACAAACTGGTAATTTGTACTAGTCCCTTATCAGTTCTGAGATACTTAGCTTGCAGCTGTGAGGCAATTCACAGTCCTTCTTCTTTTACAAAGTGAAACACACTTTGCTCTGGTTTAGTTTCAAAGCAGGGAAAAATCAACACACAAAGGTCGAAGTCAGCAAGGCAGGCACGAAACACAACGATCAGATAATCCTCCACAATGGCAAAACCCGCAGGCTGCTATTTATAGCAGCCTCACTAATTACCACAGCCCCACCCAACCACAGGTGGCCTCATTTTCTTTGATAATAATCTCTCCGTTGTTCCTGCCTATGCATCGCTCTCCGCATGCGTGGCTGTATCATTAACTCTTGTTCCAAATCCAAGGAGGAGCTAGATAATTGATCTCCTTCTGAGCTGTCTGCCACACTCTCCTCCTCCCTGTCACTCATGTCTTCTTGGTCAGAGGAGCCTTCATCAGCAGATTCCACTGGGAGCAAAACAGGCCTGCAGCATGTGGATGTCTCCCCCACATCCACAGTCCTTGGGGCAGGAGCTGGGCCAGAGCTAACCACAACACACCACAATACCAATTGATGATATACTGACCACCGTCACTGCTGGTTTTCTTTCGGTGGTTTCCCACTACACAATAGTAATGCTAACTTTCCCCACAAACATTCTCCGTGAGAGCTACATAGCTTGTAACCTTACTTCCCTCATATATCAATGCATTGGTGAATATTTGGTCTAGTGATTCAAGCATGACGGTGGCTAGATGCTAGGAAACAATGAGTCCTGGTCTCACCTTAGCCATGAAAGCCAGCTGGGTAATCTTGAGCAAGTCATTCTCTCTCAGCCCAACCCATCTCACAGGGTTGTTGTGGAAAAGTAGGAGGATGAAGCAGTATGCTGGCTGCCTTGAATAATTTGTAAAAATACAGATTTTTTAAAAAAAGAAATGGAATTTAAAGGGAGTGTAAAATATTTGTCATCATGTTTTACACTTCAAAATTACATCCCATGGGCCTGTCTATCATCTTTGCCATGGGAAATACCTGATGCCATATTATGGGAGAAAGGGAAATTTCAAATTCAGTTTATAGGTTCTTGCAATAGCTTAATTGCTGCATGGACTGTATTTAAGGTGCATCTTCAGCTCTGAAGATCACGTATTCTATTTTATGGATGTATCCTCAATCAGCAGAATATGCATTTGATAGCAGAGAACCAGTGGTGAAATCTACTTACCTTCCCTGCTGGTTCGGAAGCGCGTATTTTGAATGTTTTTTTACCCTCTGCGCATATGCCCAAAGCTTATGACCGTTGCGGTGTCCACATGGTTACTTGAACAACATTTGGACACTTGGCAACTGATCCATACTTATGACAGTTTCAGGGTCCCTTTTGTGACCTTCTGACAAGCAAAATCAATGGAGAAGCCAGATTAACTTCATAGTCATGGCCTGAACCATTTGTAAAAGCCCAAACCACTTAAATCTTCATTTCATAAAATGCTCCTCTTGTAGGAGTGGGACATCCCAAAGATATCCCAAAGATAAACTATCCACAATTGACTTCTCCAGGTTCCTTAGAGGTCAGTAGGGGGCATGCATAAGTGCACCAGTGTGCCTTCCGTCCCCTGTCCAATTGTCTCTCCTTATCTCATTTATCTTTTCTTCCTTTCAAATATGTTCACCTATACTTTTATATATTTTCTTCTATTCTTTTCTTTACTTATATTATTACATGTCTTTTTCTTCAATGTGTATTATGTATTGGACTAAATAAATAAATAAATAAAATTAAATAAATAAATAAGTAGATCAGATGTATTGAGTGTGCACAAATCGTGCAACCCAAAATAGAAGCATTTCCTTTATAGGATTTGAGTCATCCACTGTATATTTTATTCATATGGAGCTACATTTTGAAAAGACAGTTATATTCAGATTAGGCCATTAAATGAACTAATTGCCATCACTTTTCCTGGCCAAAGCCTTGATATTTGAAAACTTCTTGAGTGACGGTTTCATCTTTCAAAAGCTGTAATAAGTATTTGTGAATATACATTTGCTGATGTTGCATGTCAAAGGCATAGATACATGCCTTTTATATATCAAACCATGTCTCTTGTCAAATTGATAAGAAATAATCCCTGACATATAAATATAAGCCTTAGTAGATTTCTTGTGCTCCAGATGGAGCTAATTCACTTATAGTCCAGAAATATACTGGAAATTAATAATTCATATTATTGGTGTCTGGAAATTCTAACATTTCTCCATTAACTATTCCTATAATTATCACAGCATGTACTATAACCTAGTGGAAAGGCTGCATAATGCATAGAAGCCCAAAAATGTGACTTTTTAGGCCAGAGCTCAAATTAGAGCACCAGCCAAGATGCTAGAGGCATTTGTTCATAATTTAGTATAATAAACCCATGCTGAGTTTGGCACATTTTTTTTGTCTCCACGCTGTAATTTGTCTTTTAAAAATAACTTGGCCTTGGTGGGTTTCTAGAGGTGGTTGGCAGGCTGGCTGATATTACAGGAGGAGGGTGGAGAATATGGGGTTGATTTTGTTCTTTGAAGAGCTTAGGGTTGCTCTTCGTATGTTTCTTTTTGGTTAAAAATAGACTGGTTGTACTTGTGCTTAATATCTGCATAAATTGTCCTCTAGGTGTGCTTAACATCTATATAAGTTGTCCTCAACATGTGCTTAATGCATTGGTACCTCTACTTACGAACTTAATTCGTTCCATGACCAGGTTCTTAAGTAGAACAGTTTGTAAGAAGAAACAATGTTTTCCATAGGAATCAATATAAAAGGAAATAATGCGTGAGACTGAGGAAACTATAGCAAAGATGGAGATCCTGTTTTCTCCCAGGAGATTCCTAGAGAGGCCCCATGGAGGCTTTTCCCTGCCTTTTCCGGTTACAGTTTCAGAGGCTCGGGTTTGTAAGTGGACAATGTTTCTTGAGAAGAGGCAAAAAAAATCTTGAACACCTGGTTCTTATCTAGAAAAGTTCATAAGTAGAGGCGTTCTTAGGTAGAGGTACCACTGTATCTGTATAAGTTGTCCTCAATAATCATTTAGTGTCCATTCAAAGTTACAACAACATTGAAAAACGTGACATGATTATGAATGTTTTTCACACTTACAACAGTTGCAGATTCCCCATGGTCATGGGATCAAAATTTGGACACTTGGCAACTGGCAGGTATTTATGACAGTTGCAGTGTTCTGGGGTCATGTGATCACCTTTTAAGATCTTCTGACCAGCAAGGGAGAAGCCAAATTCACTTAACCACTGTGTTACTAACTTAACAAATGCAGTGATTCACTTAACAACTGCGGCTATAAAGATGTAATAGGGCAAAACTAACTTCACAACTGTCCTGCTTATCAATGGAAATTTTGGAAATGGAAATTTGTGATCGTAAGTTGAGGACTATCTGTGTTTGGAGGCTTAATTAGTGTATTTTTTTAAAAAAAAATCACACCTCTAATGGTCCATAAATGTTGATAAGCAATCTTATTGATCATGAAAATAAGTCTGGTAGAGACATGTGGGTAACAGACTGAATGTCCTGTGCCCATAGAAAAATGTGGAAAGTTCCTTTTAATAACTTCAAGTCATTCTTGATTCTTTCTTCCTATCTCTCAGTTCAGTAGTATCCTCTGACTATCTATCTGACTATCCACTGTTGACCTCTCCTGATTCCTAAGAGATCAGTAAGGGACATGCATAAGTGCACCTGAGTGCCTTTCGTCCCCTGCCCTAATGTTTCTCTTTTACTAATATCATGTATATAAATATTATTATATCTTTGTATACCACCAATACATACATGACAAAACAAACAAATAATTCTTGACCTGGATGAGAATGAATGGATGCCTTGCTGTGAACAGGCTATGTGGGTGAAATTGGTCTAATTTGACTTAGACACCAATGATGAGAAAGATTATGGAAATGTAATTGTGTCTGTCAGTTGTCCTGCTGGGTTTTTTTTGGGGGGGGGGGGGGTTGGGGTTTAGCTTGTGGACCCTAAGGAGTTGGGTAAAATGAAAGCACAAACTTACTGGTTTAGCCCTTGCTCCTTTGCTCATTAAATTTGCAAAGGAAGCATGGCATTATGATTAAGATAGATATGTAATTGTTCCTTATACAAAGGATATATCTCTCCTTGTGTAAAAAAGATTCATTTGACCGAGAAGAGGTGAAGAACTGTTGTTTGATCTTAAATGATCAACCAGTCACTGGATATGTTGACAGGGAGCTTGCGGATTTGGCACAGCTATTGACACTGCTTATTTGAACCCATTTCAGCTGAGTTTTCAACTGGGATAGGAGACTTTGATACTATGCCCTATGTGAAAACATGACCAGTTTTCTTGGACTTTTTCTTGTATTTCAATTCTACTTATATTATCTGAGGAGACTAAACCTCAAGGACACCATTTTACAATGGTTCTGGTTCCGTTTGTTGACCCATGTCATGAAAGAGCATAAAGATTGCTACACAATTCCTAGGCCTTTATACTTTTGATGCCTTGTATGACTCCAGATGGACCCCTAAACAATTTCTACTTGTAACTATGGGCAAAATCTTTCCATATTGTGTAGTGTTGTAGAGATACCAGCATACTGATGACATCCAATTCTACTGTTGCTTAACCTCTAATTTGAAAGCAACAGAGTTTGAGAATTGATGTCAAATTTCAGAAATGTGCTGTATCAAGGTCAATGAGATCAAATAAAATCCCAAACCAAAAACTGAGAAATGCTGGTAATCAGTAGAAAAATAGGCTATGCAATTAAGATTCAGGTTACAGTGTTTTGAAGAAGGTAGCCTACTTTCTGAAAGTGTAGGTCTGGAGTTGTAAAGTATTCATTAAGCTCTTTATTTTATTTTATTTTTTTTTTCAATTTTTTTTTATTATTTTTTTCATAAAAACAGACAAATACATACAAACAATAAACATAAAGTGGGGGTATATTTCCCCCGCTTCTTATGAAAGTATACATTCAAATATAGAAAAAGAATACATAATTAAATATATGTTAACTATTATAGTGAAAAAAGTTAATAAATTTGAGTTAAAGTTTTACAGATCTTGATGTGAGTGTTAAGTAGGGTTAGTATAACATAATTACCAAAAAATACCTTTAATATAATCTTATTTACTATATTAAAATAGTATCAAACTTTCAATCCAAACAATAGAGCTAAATTCAACTATTATACATCTTGGTATGTTGCTTATACTTATACATACATACACTACTATATCATAATCGTCAAAAAGTCCTTTTAAACTAATATTAATATTATTATCACCTAGGTAAAAACTAGTACAAAAAAAAACAACTAAAGATATATCTTATTTTTCTTATCTATCCATTTATAGACATTGTTCCATGTTTCATAAAATTTAGTATCCTCTTGATCGCTTAATCTTCTTGTCATCATATCCATTTCCGCGCAATCTAATATTTTAGCTATGACCTCTTCTTCCTTGGGGATTTCCTCCCCTTTCCAATTTTGCGCATATATTATTCTAGCCGCAGTTAATATGTGTATAATTAAATAAAAGATTTCTTTCTTGTAGGTCTGATTTGTAACACCTAGTAAGTAAAATTCCGGGGTATTATCTATATCTTGCTTTATTATTTCTTTTAATATTTTTTCAATCATTTTCCAATATATTTTTGCTTTACCACATGTCCACCATTGATGATAATACGTTCCTATATCCTTCTTACATTTCCAGCATATTGGGGATGTTTTGGGGAACATTTTTGCTATCCTATTTGGTGGGAGATGCCATCTTTTTTAGAATCCTATGTGGGAGCAAGGTGTGTATTTGCACAATTGCATTTAATGTACTAACTGGGACCATTTCTAAGTCAGTCAGATAATGTTGGACTTTGCAAACTGATTATTTTCCACCTATGCTTCAGCAGTGTGTTTTGCACGTAGTGAAACTGTGGGTAGTTGGTACAAAATGCTGATAACTGATGCATGGTGTAAGAAGCATATAATTATTATTTTGCAGGACCTCTTCAACCAGGCTTTTCCTGTTTGAGTTTGTGCGTAATTGATTTTAACTGTTTTAATCAGTTTTAACAATTTATGTTTTTCTGAAATTGTTATCCCTTATGAAT
This sequence comes from Erythrolamprus reginae, assembly GCF_031021105.1. Taxonomy (NCBI): domain Eukaryota; kingdom Metazoa; phylum Chordata; class Lepidosauria; order Squamata; family Dipsadidae; genus Erythrolamprus; species Erythrolamprus reginae. The sequence goes on along the minus strand of NC_091950.1, from coordinate 165,876,858 downwards.
TTCCTCTGTATGGAATGGTGGGATAGAAATAATATATAATGATTTATAATATGCATAAAATGAATACACTGTACAGTAATACATAATAGAATAACAGAAAACACCCATGGTGAAAAGTATGATCCAATTACAGGAAGCTCTAATTACTTCTGTGGAAGAGCATTAATTTCAAGGTCCAAGTTTTAACTCATTTCTGTGTCTGTAGTTCCTCAAATCATTAACATAAATTCTCATGCTGTATAGAGGCAGAATACAACTACCGTGTCTGCAATTTAAATTTAAACCCCCAAATCAAGTATCTTTAGAACTGCATTTCTGGAGATGTCCAGAATCTATGGTTTTGACTTTCCTTGGGATATTTGGGAGTCGTTGCTTTTTAAAAATATTTATTGTATCATTAAAGAAACTTTAACAGGAAATTTGTTTGTGTTTGTTTCCTACAAATAGTTTTGATCACTCATTTAACAACTGTTTGAAGTTATGATAGAAAAATGTGAGATGGACAGCAACACCACCAGATGGATTCACACCTGACTAACCAACCACACTCAACGTGTAGTGCTCAATGGAACTACATCTACATGGAGGGATGTATGCAGTGGAGTACCCCAAGGCTCTATTTTAGGCCCAGTACTCTTCAACATCTTCATCAACAACTTGGACGAGGGGAACTTATCAAATTTGCAGATGACACTTTTTATTTATTTATTTATTTTGTCCAATACACAATGAGGGTTTTAGTGGGTATATATCTATATACACATAGTAAAATACATGATGAAGGTTATAGAGGAGATGCTCATAGTAAAATATATCTAAGAAATAATAGAAAAGAAGGTATAGTGATAGAACATATCAATGAAAGAATAGAAGAAGAGATATAGGAATAGAAGAAAGGTATAGGAGATATAGGAGAGCAATAGGACAGGGGACGGAAGGCATTCTAGTGCACTTGTACTTGCCCCTTACTGACCTCTTAGGAATCTGGATAGGTCAACCGTAGATAATCTAAGGGTAAAGAGTTGGGGGTTTGGGGATGACACTATGGAGTCTGGTAATGAGTTCCACGCTTTGACAACTTGGTTACTGAAGTCATATTTTTTACAGTCAAGTTTGGAGCGGTTAATATTAAGTTTAAATCTGTTGTGTGCTCTTGTGTTGTTGTGGTTGAAGCTGAAGTAGTCTCCGACAGGCAGGACGTTGCAGCATATGATCTTGTGGGCAATACTTAGATCTTGTTTAAGGCATCTTAGTTCTAAACTTTCTAGGCCCAGGATTGAAAGTCTAGTCTCGTAGGGTATTCTATTTCGAGTGGAGGAGTGAAGGGCTCTTCTGGTGAAGTATCTTTGGACATTTGGCAGGAATAGCCAACACTCCAAAAGATAGACACTAAAACACAGAAGGTTCTTGGCAAACTTGGACAATGGGCGCTATCTAACAAAATGAAATTCAATGGTGACAAAAGTAAGGTTCTACATTTAGGCAAGAAAAACAAAATGCACAGATACGGTATATGTGGTACATTGCTCAACAGTAGTAACTGTGAGAGGGATCTTGGAGTCCTAGTAGACAAACATTTAAATATGTGTGTTTATGGCAATATGTAGCAGCTGTCAGAAAAGCCAACAAAGTTCTATGCTGCATTAACAGAGGGATAGAATCAAGATCACGTGAAGTGTTAATACCACTCAACAAGGCCTTGGTAAGGCCACACTTGCAATACTGCTATCAGCTTTGGTCGCCACAATGCAAAAAGGATGTTGAGACTCTAGAAAAAGTGCAGAGAAGAGCGACAAAGATGATTAGGGGACTCGAGGCTAAAATATATGAAGAACGGATGCAAGAACTGGACATGGCTAGTTTAATGAAAAGAAGGACCAGGGGAGACATGATAGCAGTGTTCCAATATCTCAGGGGTTGCCACAAAGAAGAGGGAGTCATCTTATTTTCCAAAGCACCGAGGAGAACAAGAAGCAATGGGTGGAAGCTGAACAAGGAGAGAAGCAACTTAAAACTAAGGAGAAATTTCCTGACACTTAGAACAATTAATCAGTGGAACAGCTTGCCTCCAGAAGTTGTGAATGCTCCAACACTGGAAGTTTTGAAGAAGATGTTGGATCATCATCTGTCTGAAGTAGTATAGGGTTTCCTGCCTAGGCAGGGGGTTGGACTAGAAGACCCCCAAGGTCCCTTTCAACGCTGTTGTTATTTTAACACCAGAACAACTAGACATATGAGGGTGCTTAAGAAGGAGATTAAGATATATCATTGTGGCAGCAACTATCACAATATCTCCAGGGTCATGTGATTTGATTCGAGCTCTTGTGATTACCATTTACAACCCTCCTTGCTAGCTTCTTCCCACAAAGCCAATGATAGCACATTGCTAATAGTGATGGTATGACTACAACTTCCTGGGACAACTGCCATTGTTAAGTCAGTGTGATCATATGACATCCCATTTACAACCATGCTGCTTAGTGACAGAACTACTATTGTTAAATGGGGACTGCCTGTATAAGATAATATGTTCATTCTCCTTTATGTTCATTCCATGACACTATTTAAGGAGGGAGAAATCTTACCAACTTTAGGCACTGGTCTAATAGAAAGTCTGCCACTTGGAATGATGGTATGACCTCTGGACATTCTCTATAGCAGAGGATAAGGCTGGATTATGCAGAAATTGGTAGGCCCAATTTTGGTTTTCTGAGAATTGGATTCAATTTGTTAAACATTTACCTCAAAATAAACTCCAGTGATTAGACAGTAAACTGAGGAAATGAAATGAAAGCAAACCCAAATGGATTCCCGTAAGTGGCTTTCAGAGAAAGTTATGAAAAAAAATATTTGCACTGGAAGCTGTGAACATATATTGACAATAGATATATAATATTAAAACTGTCAAAGAGAAAGGCTCATTTCGGCTATTTTTTATCTTGAAACTTATTCCCCTTATTCCCCTTCCGTGAATCAGTTGCTTTAACAACGACACCCAAAGATGTAAAAGCAATCTGCTATAGTTTTTCTTTCTTTCTTTTTTAAAAAAAGTGATCTATCAGTTAGGAATGTGTAGAAGCAATGGTAGTGCTTGTAGCACAGATTCCTATATTGTCTGCCATTCTTGGCTTAAAAGTCCAATCATGTTGGGCAATGGTTGTCCAGGTTTTTTGCCCAACCTTGGTGATTATTGTGAAGATGGTAGCTCCAGAGGATGCTGGAGAAAGTAGACTATCTGGACCTCTTTCAGGATTGAAACAGCAATGCTTGTGCTTGTGGGTGACCTGTGGGATCCTCTGGTCCCAATGAATGAGCTAAGAGTAACGTGTCTAGCCTTGCTTTTTCTGACCTATCAGTAGCCTCCATGCTTTCAATTACGGCATAGTTCTGCATTTAACATGAGTGTTGGGAATGGGCAGAGTTGTGTGATGTTAGTTATGTCTTTTTCCTTTGGGGCTGATTCTGTTCAGTGTTGGCTGTAATGGTGGGAGGGAAGTTGTAGCCTGTAGTTCTTGCTTGATGGGTTTCCTCAATGCTCTCCTCAATGCTGTGTAATGACTGACAGATTTAGTAGATATATTATAGCCCTCGTGGACTACAATAAATCAAATCTGAGAGTCGATGGATTTAAGTAGAGAAACAGCTTTCAAACAAAGTTACTTTTATTAAGAAAAATAAGAAAATATATCTAATGCCTTTCAGAGGCAATTTCTATGCGTGCTACATCTTTGAAGACAAAAGAAAGAAGGTGGATTCTTCGGAGAAGAAAGGAAATGATGCATGTATGACAGGCAGGATTTTACATCATAATGGGTGGAGCTAACTAACATACACAGTGTTAACTATTTAATTACTGAATGTCTCTGAATGTCTCTGGGGCTGGCAATACACAGCGTGACAATGACTACATAAAGCCTCCAAGTAAGGTCATTCATGGGATTTATATCTGTAACAATAAAGCAATGCTTTGGAATTACAAGACTCAACCAACCAACAAATTATCATCATCATCAGTACCTACATTTGATCTCTACTTAGAACTTGTCCAGGTCTTGCCTATTCTCTCAGACCCAAAGATCTGCTCTTTCTGGCTGTCTCCATAGCAACCAGCTGCAGAAAAGTACTTTTAAAATCCAGACATTCAGTTTCATGGATGCCCTTCCTTTATATTTCCTGAAAGTTCCATCTATAAAAATACAGTATTTTTTAGGGATACTTGGTACAAAAGGCTGAAATGCAGTGCATAAATGGTATGATATTGATCAGAAACTGAGTGAATTTCTTTTGAAAATTTAACTAGACACAGAAAACTGCTCCAAATTCAAGTCAAATCACTGATCTCCTAATTTAGTTTTTGATTTTGATTTGCAGCAACTCTACAGTTTTTGGAGCAGACATACTTTGACTTATTAATACTTTGACATATTGAAGTTTGAGGTGGAAACCTCTCCCTCTAGTCAGGAGCTACTACTACTTCAGGTTATGACTTAAATGCTTCATTGGAGATCATGACTAGCCACAAAAGCAACATTAATCTTTGATAAATATTGAGAAATGCTATTTAAATATTTTCATACACTTACATTGTCAAAATCAACACCTGCAACATCCTTAAAGAAGAACTGTTGCACTTATTTCCCCCATGGACCAGGTTCATCATGATGGCAAATAGATTAAGTGTGTGGAAAAATTTCCTTTTGAGGACACAAGCGAACTTCCAGATCCAAATGATTAGTTGAACGTACAAACAAAAAAGGAGCGAAATGGTGTATATAAAAGAAGTGGATGGGAACACATTGCACAATATGAAGGAGGCATTAATCACTCCCTTAACCAAGATGCTCATTTAGCTTTGTTAGAGGGAAGGAAATGCTCAAGAGCAATTACATCACCTGTCCAGGCTACCCTCATTCACAGATTGGCCAAAGCTTCAACAATTTCACTGACAAATGAGGCAGAAAATCCCCCAAGTCCATTGAAGAAACCACCTGACTGTATTAGGCACTTGGATCAGATGTTTTCATTCATCTTTTATTTCTGCAAGTTAATGGATCTTTTTTCCCATTTTAAACAGCCATTAGTATAACATTGAATAGAAAGTGACTGTCTATATTAAGAGCATTATAGAGAGCAACTTCATGTTCAGATCACTGACTGCAGTTGAACCAATTTCCATCCTGAAATTTGCTGTAAGTTTGAGACCAAATATTCACTGAGAAAGTTCATAACTGTCATGGCAGATGTGAAATCCTGAACCATTTGTGTCTGAAGAACCTCAATATGAACATTGTAAAAGCCACAATGGCGCAGTGGTTAGAGTGTAGTACTGCAGGCTACTTCTGCTGACTGCCGGCTGACTGCAATTTGGCAGTTCACATCTCACTAGACTCAAGGTTGACTCAGCCTTCCATCCTTCCAAGGTCAGTAATATGAGGACCCAAATTGTTGGGGGCAATATGCTGACTCTGTAAACAGCTTAAAGTGAGCTGTAAAGCACTGTCAATCTGTATATAAGTCTAAGTGCTCTTGCTACTGCTATTGCTATCTAAGACAAGAGGTCTAGGACAGATCAATTCCACACTACAGGTAGTTCATGACTTACAACAGTTCACATAGTGACCATTCGAAGTTACAATGGCTCTGAAAAAGTGACTCATGACCATTTTTCACACTTAACAACTGTTGCAGCATCCCCCGGGTCATATGATCAAAATTTGGATGCTTGGCAACTGGTTCATATTTATGACAGTTACAACTGTGACATGAAAAGTTGTAAAAGGGGGTAAATTCACTTAACAAATGTTTCACTTAGCAACAGAAATTTGGGGTTCAGTTATGGTCAGAAGTTGAGGAATATCTGTATAAGTCATCCCAGATATTTACTGGGGTAAAGGGTACATCAATAATATCTCTACCGTCTACTCAATCAGCACAAACATATCAGCAAGGACATCCAATTGGCAGACTCTTGGATGAAACTTCTGATGAGTGGGATGGAATTCCTACAGTTGGGCATATTGAGCCTGTCGCATCAGAAAGTAACTGAGTGGAAATAGCTAGGGATGAATTATTTTCCCAGTGATACATATATAGCCATAATAGTAGCAATTAGACTCATATATCGCTTTATGGTGTTTTACACCCTCTCTAAGCGATTTGCAGTCAGCATATTGCCCCAAACAATCTGAGTCCTCACTTTACTGACCTGGGAAGGATGGAAGGTTGAGCCAACCTTGAGCTGGTCAGGATCAAACTGCTGACAATTGGCAGAACTACGTAGCCTGAAAGTACTAAGTACTATGCCACCATGGCTCTATATGGTCAGGGTTAAATCTTGGATAGTAGTATTAATGAATGACCTAGCATTAAAAGAGGACCTTAGGGTTCTATAGTGTGTTGTTGTTATCCCCTTTACTTCTTTAATAATTTTCAGTCTGAGCAGAAGGGAGAAAAGTCAATAATGCAATGGTTAGATGCAGCTACAGTACCACCAAATTGAATCTGGCCAGCTATTGGGTTGCTATTTTCTCCCAGCCATATTCCCGCATCTTCAATAAGCAGATGATGAAATCTCCACAGAGTGATTTCAAGTAGCTGGTATATCTGTATATAATCTAATTGAGGAGCATATTAATTACACCAGAAAAGATTAAGCTCTCTCCTGTCAAGAGAGAAGGGGTCATGGAATTTAGGTTATTCTGAAAACAAGAATCCATAGGATGGGGGATAATTACATGTTTTGTTGCAGTGAGCAGTGATGACAAAGAATCAAGATAAGTTTAAGAGGAAAATTGCACAACACCAAATGTAATCCAAGATAAAAACAAACAAACAAGCAGACAAAACTCTATTGAATGAATCAATTGGAACAAGATGAGTGTATGCATGGCAAGAAATTTCTTTGTTCGGGGACTCCCATGGAAATCAGGCTAGCCCCCTCCTTGATGATTTTCTGTAAATTGTTGAAAACAGAATTGCTTCAGAGGGGCAATGCCATTCTTCATTTTATTGATAGTGGGGTTTGGATGATGGTTGCTTTTATTGCATGCCCATTTAAATTCTAGTTCAGCTTCCAAGAATCATTTGAACATGTGTTAAATAAATAAATAGGTAAATAAATCACTTTGTATTCTTTTTCTTTATTCTGTTTAAGATTGCCCATACTGAAAGAGAAAAGCACAATATTTACCTGCAGATTCTTTTTCTTCCCCAACCCCCTCAAAAAACTTTAACCTTAGACTGTCTACTGTAGACCTCACCATAAAATCCTTCGCTACTGGTTTGTGCATGTGTTCCACACGCACAATGCTTCTGCACATGTGCAGAAGCATCCCAGGAGAGTGAGTGGAGCCTCCCATCACCACTATTGGTTCGCAGAACCGAATGAAGCTGGGTGCAACCCAATGCTGCCTCACCCATTCCTAAGAGGTCTTTAAGGGGTGTGAATAAGTGCACCAGTGTACCTACCGTCCCTGTCCTAATGTTCCCTTTTATTTGTATCTGTTTCATACATTCATAGTCATCTTTATATTTGTACTGTATCTGTTTTCTAATACAGTACATGCTTGACAAAAATAAATAAATCAAAACAAAACATATATGTTGGTCCTATCTACTGGAATCCACAAAGAAAGGAATTATGAGGAATAGGATGTATTACACAGGTACACAACTTTTTAAGAGTTCATCAACCTTGTTCATTAAGTGGCCAGAGCCAGATTCCAGGGGGGGGGGGGGGGTTCAAGGTTCTTTGAGGTTTAAAGTGACCCTTTTACCCTAAATGCTTATGGAGATCCTCAGTCATCCAGGTCATAGTTATCCCAAAGTGTGTTTTCAAGAGGCAACTGGACTTTCTGGGGTTTTTTTTTGAAGATGTCCCCCATCTGCTGATCACCTGGTTTTTTTCCAGTCCTTCTATGACAATAATTTCTCTTCTTCCCGACATTCAAAGTGTATCTTTTTGTAAAACTGGGTGATAAACGATTCTGTTCAGCTTTAGCTTCTAAACTCTGTTTACTGCAAAGAGATAAAAATAGTCAAGAATGTTGCCAATCTTGAAACTTTATTGCAACTAATATAATAAGCTCTGTGTTTCTTGCTTTGAACTGCAGCTTTCTTTTGATGCTTCTAATCTTGCTAGGGAGTTTATTACATGCGCTTATGCATGCCCCTTACAGACTTTTTAGGAATGGGGTGAGGTCAACAGTAGACAGTCAAAGGCTAAAGTTATCAGGGTTGGGGATGTAACAACAGAGCCAGGTATTGCATTCTAGGCATTGACCACTGTACTACCAAAGTCATATTTTCTGCAATCGAGTTTTGAGCGGTTATTCAAATAATATCAACCAGGACTGTATCTGAGGATGGTGCTGATGGTGATGGTGATGATGATGACACCCATTCAATCATGTCTGATTCTTGGAGATTCTATGGGCCAGGTATCTCCTTAACTTCCAATCTTGCACTATGCCCATGACTTGTTTGAGGCTCTGACTGAGTCAGTTTTGATGGCAAGACTTTTGAATTGGTCTGTGTTGAATCTTACTGAGGCACTTTAGAGGTTATACTGGTCTCATCAATTCAGCCAAAAGTCCTAACTAATATTTGAGTGCTGCCCATGCTGAGCTACTACTCATTACTTTAGAAGGGAGGATAATGTTGAAAGCACCTAAGAAAAAGATCTGTAATGGACACTGGACCAGCACAAACATTGCTTGAATGATACAGTCATTTTTGTGTGTTGAGCAACATTTAATTTTGGCTTCAGGCAATGCAATCTAGCTATATGTTTTACCACATAGAAGATTGTTTCTCATTTGGATGGCACTCTGTATCTAGGACTTACAGTATATTAAGATAGTCCTTGTTCAATCTGATTAATTACAGTTGTACTGAGACTATTGTTTTCAAAATAATAAGTTGTAAAAACCTGTTGACTAACTCATTTTTTAAGCAGCAGCAATAAGAAAGTTTGTACTATGGGATATGAATAAATTGGACTGGATACCCAGCATTGGCCATGCCAGTTGTTAGAATTTGATAGATATTCAGTTGTAAACCACTACATTTGGGACTGTGCTATATGTGTGGTATATCAGCTAAATTTATGCTGTACACATTACACTTAAAATAACCTAAGGGCAGTCAGCTAACTTTGAATATTTTTTACTCTCTGTCCAACATCCGTTCATATTTTATGATAGATGTAGGGGAGATATATAGATAAAACTGTAATTAAGACAGTCAAAGCCTCCAACGGTTCTTCTGGCTTAGAAAGCCTTACCTAGCATCTGCTTCCCACTTTGCCGATATGAGGATTTACAGTAGGAGAATAAATAGGTAGGAAATCTTAGGATGGCAGGGAGATTTAGCAACAAGGATAGATGTTTTGATTTATTGAAGCCTTTATTTATGTATGCATACGTACAATTCAAATAACCTCAATTCCCAATTGTGGAAAGCTTACAATTAAAACGTAAGAAAAATAATAATAATAAATAGTGTGGGCCATGAAGATAAATATAAAAACATTTAAAATATATAAACAAAACAAAATCACCCAAAGGCTCAACTGTTATCCTGTCTCCAAAACCTGAGGAAATAGCTGGGTCTTTAACATCTTCATCTTTGCAGATGACATCAAACTGGCAGAAGTAGCCAATACTCTGGAAGATAGGCTCAAGATACAGAAGGATCTTGACAGACTTGAATAATAATAATAATAATAATAGTAATAATAGTAATAATAGTAGTAGTAGTAATAATAATAATAATAATAATAATAATAATAATAATAATAATAATAATTAGATTTGTATGCCGCCCCTCTCCAAAGACTCGGGGTGGCTCACAACAATGAGTTGGGCACTATCTAACAAAATAAAATCCAACGGTGGGAAAAGTAAGGTTCTACAAGAAAAATATAAATGCACAGGAATAGAATAGATGGTACCTGGCTCAATAGTAAGTAACTGTGAAAGGGATATTGGAGTCCCAGTGGACAATCACTTAAATATGAACCAGCAGTGCAGTGGTGGGATCAAACATTTTTATTACCAGTTCTGTGGATGTTGCTTGGTGGGTGTTGTGTGGCTTAGTGGGTGTGGCCTGGTGGGCATGGCAGGGGAAGGATACTGTAAATCTCCTTTACCTCCCCACTCCAGGGGAAAGTTACTGCAAAATCTCCATTACCTCCCCACTCCTGGGGAAAGTTACTGCAAAATCCCAATTTCCTCCGAATCAGCTAGGACTCCAGAGTCAGAGAAAACACGGGAGAGGGGCAGTCAGAAGTGATATTTACTGGTTTTCTGAACTACTCAAAATTTCCACTACCAGTTCTCCAGAACGAGTCACAACCTGATGAAACCCATCTCTGCAGCAGTGTGCTGCAGCTGCCTAAAATGCCAACACAGCCATAGGCTGCATTAATAGAGGGAGGAAATCAAGACCACATGAAGTGTTACACTGTTTTATAATGCTTTGGCAAGCCAACACTTGGAATAGTGCATCCAGTTTTGGTCACGATTATATAAAAAGGATATGTAGACTATGCTTTGTGACATCCGGATTTAGCGAGCAAGGGATGTGAACTGCATAGAAAATACACTTTTGTTTGGTTATGAAGAAATACCCCAAGTCTACTAAATGTAGACTGACTTTTAGCTACAGGTCTCCCCAGCAAATGGCAAATTTTGAAGCTCCAGGTGAAGAGGATTCATTTTAGGATGAGTAACCACAGTTTGTAAATTGGGGGTTTCTAAAGGAATGCTGGGAAACTCTGTATTTTAAAGAACATTTGAGAGAAGGGTGCAGAATAGCCCTTCTCTGCCAGCAGCTGTAGAGACCCGGCACCAATCAAAACACTGTTTGTGAAGCAACTGATCAACACTGATAAGGTAAGTCACTAATATATGAAAATAAGAGCAGAGTCCACTTTCTTCTAATACTGATGGTGTTACCTGGTTTGGAAATCAAACATCTGCAAGAAAACCATCAAGCTCAGAGAACACCAAGGACCCCACAGTTCAACCCTTTTCTACAGGTTTTCTCTTCTGTCGATAAACACTTTTTGGTTAGAGAGACTCAGAGCCTGCCTTATATGAGATGGTTCCCAATGCATTTCATTCTAAATTTTGATATGATTTCTGTAAATAAAGAATGGAGAATTATAATGGTCGAGTATTTGACCTTTCTTACATTAAAGAAATACAAAGCTAAGGGATAAACAAATAAAAAACAGATTTGGAAAAAAAGGCTCAGGAAAGAAAAAAAATGAGTGTAAGAAAGAAAGAGGAATAGAAGGAAAACCAAAAAAGAATGGTAGAGATATAAGTAATATATCTGCAGGGATTGGATACTGTAGCCTAGAGGAGAATTCTCTGCCTTACAAGGCAAAGGTTGCAGGTTCAAGTCCCAGTGGGTATGGCTAGCTGATGAGGCCAAAATAAGGCCGAAATAGATCTATCCTAGTCTCCCTTAATTTTCAAATTCAGCAAAAAAAGTGACATGTATGTATGTATGTATGTATGTATGTATGTATGTATGTATGTATATATATATCAAACTCTTACTCTAAGATTGACATTTGTCTACATTATTTCCATAATCCCATATCTAATCATCAAAGCCCACATCAACTTTTAATTTCAGTTTCTCACAAAAAGTCCAGTAATGGTTCCTATCAATTTAATCATTATTTCAACCAATAGCTAAACTATTTAACTAGTTCAACAAATAACCATTTGTTAGCAAATCCACAACTGATTTATTTGATTGCACCCAACTCTAAATAAAACAGAAATGGAAAATCTACAGTTAAACTGTAATGCAGACCCATGTGTCGCAACTTTGGCAATTTTAAGGTGCATGGACTTCAATTCCAGAATTCCCAAGGCAGCATGGTTTGCCCATCTTAAACTTGCCAAGACTGAAAAATGCTGATCAACAGATAGGGATTTTTCCATTCCTCTTTTATTGGTTCTTACTTATGAGCAATCATAATGCAAAATCCTGACTTCCACCCCATCCCATTCCCTGACTAACTTGCCTTCCAGCGCTGTTCTCCTGCATGCAGGGCAACAAAAGAAGACCATGTGACTTACAGTTTTAAAAATGTTCAGTCAGCCTTTCCAACTTGGGGGTGGGGGAGTGATCTCATGACGTTGGAAGGTCTGACTGAACTTTTTTTAAAAAAACTAGTGGTCACATGGTCTTCTTTTGGACTGTGGAGGAGGTGGCAGCCTACCAGCTGATCAACGCTGCAGGTTCATTCACTTTCTCAGGTTCTCAGCTGATCAATGCAGCTCCCAGTCAGGCCCCTGCAGCTTCTCCACCATGAATGGCAATCCATGGGGGAGGGGGCAGAAGGAGGGGTGATGTGGCAATAGTGGGATTTGCTGGTTTGCTGAAGTAAGCAGAATCTTAACACCCATTTTCCCAAATTGGTGCAAACCAGCTGCAGCCCATCATTGGCTATGCCCAAAGCTTCTACAGAAGAGGAGAAAATGGGATGACAGATGTCATGGTGGTGTCTTTTTCTCTCAGAGAAGACAGAAGAGCCTGCCGGTATATAGTTTATTGATCCATTGGCTTCTGGAAATAATGATGAACTTCCCTGTATTTCCTCAGAATGTAAAACAAGCCAAAGAGAATGATCCATGCAATACAAACAATGCTGGGAAAATATATTCTTATAATGTACAAGACTTTATAATATCACACACACACATACACACACATCTTTTTGTGGCCATAAGAGGCCATTCTGAATGGACTGTTGAAAAAAGACTGCACACATATTTTGTGATGAGAAGTATTCAAAACTGCAGAGGAAGACCCAAAACACACATCACTGTTAAAAGGCAAAACTCAGAATTTCTTGCACAAAATCTGTTCCAGCTCTCAGCAGTCCTCAGGTCGTCTCCTCACAATTATGAGAGCAGACAGCCCTAATTTAAATGATTGTGTAAAGGCTCCCCTCCACCATAGATTGTGATGCCTGCCTGTTTCATGCAGTGGAAAGTTTTCTCAAGTTAAATACCCGATTAATTCATTGTGTAGAAGGGGAAGAAGTAATTCTGGTTGTGGTGACTCACCAGAATGCCATGATGAATCTAACATTTTTAAACAGGATCCTAAACTGTTTTGTTTAAAATCTTACCCCCAACCCCACCCACAGATACACATATATCTTATGATACTATTGGTTGGGACACAATTTGCAATCATAGCTTAGTAAATACATAAGAGTAATCTATCAGAAACCCATTCCCATCTAAGTTTCTACTACTGCCTAGGTCCTAATCCTTAGAACTTGTAAGTTAAACATGTCATACGTACAAAGTTTACTTAGTTTGGGCTATTTGCTAGACAAAAATGCATGGGTGCTAGAGACATGTACTTTGTCTTATTTCCCTTTTGTTGGTTTATGTTATCATAGATACCTTTCCTGCTTTTTCAGCATAGTAAATATTGTTCTTTGGAAACCAGTGAGATTTGCAGTGAGATACTAGATGAGTAAAGCAAAATTTTGCACCAGGATAAACCTAGAACAAAAGTTCATGGTAATACATTTTTGTGAAGATGTTGATACATATCCTTTAAATCCAGACGGAAATCTACTCCTTACACTTCTAGTCAACTGACTAATTAGAGATGAGTTTTTATTAAAAGAATCAAACCTCTTATTTTACTTTATTTTACAAGCAAAGGAGCCTGAATGTGCACAGAGCAATAATGTTTCAGTTCAGCGGAGTTCATAACTCCAATGACTGGATGGAGAGCTGAAGCAGTGGGATAATTGGAAACCTATTTATACCTTTAGGATTACTTATCACTTTTATGGCAGATTTGATTTTGAAAATGTTTCATTGCACATTACCAAGAACCAATTCATAGATCCTTAGCCACACATTGAGAAAACCTAATGATTTATAAAAGGACATTTATATGTCCTTTATATACAGTTTATTGAGCGACATGACCTAGAGGTGAAGATACTCACCTCACACTCAGGAGTTTGAGACTTCAATCTTAGGCAGTGACAGATATTTCTCAGGGTGCAAAGAGAAAATATTTGCTGAGAACACTGTATAGGCCTCAGGAAAGTTTATCCAGCCAGTAAACGCTCAGCTACATTCAGTTGCCCCAACTCCACCTTGATTTTAAAAAAAAGGCTTATAGAGTCATTTAAAAAATTTAAAAATTATGTACAGTTCATTACTTTACTTTACTGCAAATAATTTATATATTTGGAAAAGATCTTTAATATATATGTAGAATTTACTTACAAGACTTTACACATTCTTAAAACATGGTCCTTCACAATACATACATGTAAGGAGACATGTCTCTCTGGATGATTAAATTGGTCATGTCTTTTTTCCAGGTAATGCAGCTGCTTTGATAGCTGCTCCTGGCTGTTTCCACATGTCAAAGAATTTTCTTTTACTAAGAGGGGGAAAAATGAAGAAAGCCAAATTGAAGGGACTCTTTTGAATACACCTCCAATGCAGCTTGCGTGAGAAGAATGTTGTTTAACTTTTCTATTTGCTCCATGAGACACAATCTGTTTCTTAATCCAAACACCTTCACAAAGATTTGAATTTCCTTTCATGTTTCCCTGAAACCAAACTTTGGTGTGTCTGAACATATTACCTTGTTTCTTAAAATGACCAATGATTTTTAATATCAAATTTTATTTTTCAAGCATAACTTGAAACCTCTTTCCCTGATTTCTGAGAAATGTGATGTCCTGATAAAACTATTTTCCTTGCAAATAACATCCCATTCTGTTTACAAATAACCAAAAAAACCTTTTACTACAGGTGTTACTGTTAGTCAGTGAGTGAGATGGCCATTTTCTAGATTTGATATATTAAATAAATAAATAAAGAAATAAATAAATAAATAAATAAAGAAAGAAAGAAAGAAAGAAAGAAAGAAACAAACAAACAAACAAACAAACAAACAAACAAACAAATAATGTATGGGAGAATGGGACTACAATGGATAGTATGATCAGGCATACTAAGTCATTGGATGTATTAGGCTACTCTCCACCTGGTACATTTTTACAATACACAATCAAAAGAGTCTTCGGAGAGGGGCGGCATACAAATCGAATTAATAATAATAATAATAATAATAATAATAATAATAATAATAATAATAATAATAATATTACAGATGTATCAGGGCTGCTTCAACAAATTATATTTGACTGAACATGAAAGCTTAAGACTTGTGAACTTCAACTGCCAACATTCCCAAACAAGCAGTCCATAGATCTTAAAGTTATCAATAGTGGACACCCCTGATTTAGAGGCTGAAATCTGTTTGTGTTTGTTCTCTTTTGCATCTACTGCAAAGCAAAATGTCTTATTTCTAAAAGTATAGCTTGAACCAGGGATGGGTTCTGGATTCCTTTTTTGCTAGTTCGCTCAGGGATGTGCCACATGGGCATGCACACAGATGTACAATATTTAATTTAAAAAAACCAAGATGGTTGTGCCTATTGTGCCACCGAGAGAACCAGCTCATGCATGTGGCAGGCCTAGGTCGCTGACGGTTCCAGCAATCCAGGAAACCAAGTTACTACTGGTTCTATAGAATCAGTCTAGACAGGGAAGACCTCTGGTTTGAATTTAGAAAGTATAATTTGGAGATATAGGGAAACCAGGATTTCAATACTAGAAAATATATGTGGCTCAGAATTACTATGTTGGAGTCTTGGGATTTGAGAAAGAAACTCCTGCAAGCTCAACCAAACTCAGAGAACCCCAAAAACCCAAATCAGAATTTTGAAACCAGTTCTCCAGAAACATCAATTTCTAAATTGATGTCCATGTGCTGCCTCTATGTTGGTTGAGGCAGGCAGGATTCCCTTGGGTACCATTTGTTGGGGGTCAAGGGAAAGGGAGGGTTTTGCCTTCTCTTTCTGCTCAAGATCCCCATGGACAATTGGTGGGCCACTGTGTGACACAGAATGCTGGACTCGATGGGCTTTGGCCTGATTCAGCATGGCTCTTCTTATGTTCTTATGTTAAATACATATTTAAGCCCTCTTTCTCATTTTGCTTGTTGAATCTATAGTTCTTCATTTTTCCCCCCTTCATAAACCCGCTTGGAGTTTTCCCTGCTCTGAAGTTTCTTTATGTTTACATTCTCAGCACAGAAAAGATATTAGTGTACACAGTAGCACTTCTGTCATGTTCCTCTTCCAGTGATCTAAGACTTCACTTGAAAAGGCCAGCTTCTGGGAAATAAGCGCAGATTTAGTGTGACTTTAGCTTAAGGCCTTTCTTTGAGGAGACATTCCCAGGGACAAGAATGTGAAGCAAGGCTGCAAACCCCAAGTTCTTGAAGACTAGAAGATGTTGTCCTTGTTTTACACAAAAACAGCCAGCCAGCCAGGAGGAGTGAAAGGTCAATATTTTCTTTTGTTTTATCAGCTACCACAAGCTGAATAGCTGCCTTTGTCATTTCCAAAGGATTCGCCTCCCTTTTTACTCTGGGGGGAATGCCACTCCAATTTACATTGTGAACAGTTTATTGTGCTGTAGCAAATACCTCATGTTTACAGAGAAACTATTAATCCAACAAACTATTTACAAATATTTGTATAATGAATGAACCGGCATCTTTGCAATATATGTGCATGGCCTTAATGTTTACCCTCCCTTTTTACTGGAAGATCCAGCATAGTCTATCAAATTTTGATTTAGTAAATAAATTTTAAATCTGCACTAAGTCCATAATGCTTCTATATAATATTTATAGACACAGTCATGCTTAAAGCATGCAGGGTCTTAAAAAAAAGAGTGCAGCGTTTAATTTACTAAGCATCTATTTATTTGGCTGCATGTCTTTTTTATTCCTTTCCTTTGGGGTCTGGCAAGGATAGGATTCCTACGGAAACTTGGCTTCATGCTCCTAAGGAAAGCATAGTTGAGATAATCACAAGTATTTACATATGTATAAGCAAAATTCTTACTACGCTCCCAGCTTGCACTTCAGGAGAGACAGTGGTTCCACCCCACCCTTTGCAGTTCCTTCTTTCTTTCTCTCTCTCTTTTTTTGACAGCCAGTTAATAAAGACTCAACAATAAGCAGCTGCTTGTGATGTCATTTGGGACTTTGTCCACAGAGCTTGTATTTACAAGTACGGAGCCGCAGAAAAACTAACTGGCAGCAAACTTTATGTCTGCAGTTACAGTAGGACTTTCAACTGTGCACATGATGAACTTGAGAGCTCATTCAGTACTCTACACCAGAAATTTTTAAGGCTTGGTAAATAAACACAGCATTCACTCAAGAGGATTCTGGACTGCTTGAAACTTCCACAATTTTTTTCCCTTTCTCTAGTACTGGAGCAAGTTTTAATGGAGCAAGAGCAAGTAAGAGGTTTATTGTTGTTGTTGTTTATATTATTATTATTATTATTATTATTATTATTATTATTATTATTATTATTTACAAATTTCCAAATTTCCAATTCTTTTCTTGTTACTCTATTAGCAATTTTACTTCAGTCTTGCAGCTGGGGGTGACTGTTAATTAGCAAACTAGCAACTGTTAGGCAGAATTATACAATAGTTAGGTGGTTCAATATGTTTTATGCATTTTCTCATAAAACTGGAAGGTCAGAGCTGAGCATGAGTTTGATTTTGACTTTAAATTTTATGGATATGTTAAGCTGTACCGCTTTTGGGGGTAATTGAATTCATCTGTCTACAATTTTAAGGCTAATGCTAGCTATAATGAATATTGTCACTAGAGAAATATCGAATTTGAAAATATTAAACTACTATTTATATTTTGGGGTTATTGCTCAAATTATATTAGATAGGCTTCAGAATTGGATTACTTATTTTGATAGATTTAGACTTTGAAAAAACACAGATCTGCACATAGGTTTTGAAAAATTTCAGGGCATCAAAAGATGTGTGAAACTGTGCTGCGAAAAGTTTTTTATTAATGGCTGAACATGAAAGTTTGGATAATGTTACCAATGGTGCACAGGAGGAAAAATGACTGAGGAATGTTCACTTTAATCTTTAGTAGTAGAAGGAGCAACTTCAAATCACAACTGCTGCATGCCACTGCAACTTAACTTTTCAGAGAAGTTGGTGTACATTAATCCAAATTTACAAATAAAACTGCATGAAATATTTACTAAAGAGCAAGCAGAAAAAGAGATGATGTGAATTTGCCATGCTGTCCCTTTTCACCCTCTGGGCAATCTTATTTACTCATGTTGACATGGAAGAGAACATAATAGGATTTAATGGGACTTAATCCCTTGTAAATCTGTCTAGAATTTGAGCTTTTGGATACAATCCCCTATGCACTTCCCTGGAGATAAGCCCGCTTTATCCCAAATGGGTATACTTTTGAACGATCATCCATAGGATTGTATTTTTAATCATCAAAGTCCCCATAGATATTTTATGGAATAATATATTTTACAATGCTTTCTCCTTCCTTCTTCCTATTGCAAGAAGAGGTTGCTTCCATCACCTCATAGAAGCCGAGAAGATGATCAAGATATCTTCTTGTGTTCCCTCACCCTCTTTCTGTACTCTTGCTTCATAAGGTTTTCATACTTTTAGCTTTGCCTGACCTTATTATTTTCAGAATACTGATGAATCTTTTGGAACAAACTGTATGTTTTCCATTCCATGATTCACTTTTCATTCTAAGGATGCTGACTCCACATATTTGAAGAGGTAGGTGTAGTAAATGTACACATGAAAACCAAGCCCAAGTACACATGAAAACCAAGGTGTAGTACAAGTACACATGAAAACCAAGCCCTCAGATCTTCAATATCTACAGGACCACCTTCTGCCACACGAATCCCAGCGACCAGTTAAGTCCCACAGAGTTGGCCTTCTCTGGGTCCCGTCGACTAAACGAGACCCTTCTCTGTGGCGTCCCCGACCCTCTGGAACCAGCTCCCCCCAGAGATCAGAATTGCCCCCACCCTCCATGCCTTTTGTAAGCTCCTTAAAACCCACCTCTGTCGTCAGGCATGGGGGATATTTCTTCCCCCCAGGCCTATACAATTTATGCATGGTATATTTGTGTGTATGTTTGGTTTTTAATAAGGGTTTTTAATTATTTTAAATATTAGATTTGTTATATGTTGTTTTATTATTGTTGTTAGCCGCCCTGAGTCTACGGAGAGGGGCGGCATACAAATCTAATAAATAATAATAATAATAATAATAATAATAATAATAATAATAATATAATATAGAATAGGTTTAATCAACCCACATCATCCAAATCTTTTGTAATGGAATGAGTTACGTTATTTTCACATTCCATCTTATTTTATTTCCACTTTGGGTTTCCTTTGATCGTTGCTTAATTTTGTTTGTTTGTTCCCCAACCCACACATTCTATGCCTGTATATTTATCCAGAATGTTCTCATCACCTTATTTATTTAGTAATATTTCTATCTGTTTCTTTCATTTCATTGGAAACAATCTCAAGTAAGGAAGAAAATTAGGGGCTTTGTAAGATTGAAAGATTGTAAGATTGAAGGCAAAGCTAGATAACCTGGGGCTCATTCCCATTTGTACTTTCCCACAAAGCTCTCTCAGATGACACTACTGGAATTCAGCATCAAATCCATTATTTTTCACTAGTGTGATCTGATTTCAGTGAAAAAACCCAAAACAAAACAAAAACCCACCACACCAAATATTTCTATTAGATCTATGTGAGGCTTAACATACCCAGTTTAAATCCCTAGAGTTCCCTTGGGAAGAAGAGTTAATGAATTGAAAATGTAGCTCTTGGTTGCAACAAACATTGCCTAATTCATCATTTTTAGGATGTAAAGGATTTAAAATAAGGAGTTTACAAGCCCTGTGGATATTGCCGTGGTGGGTTTTAGATCATAACAAGCAGTATATTTAACAAATATACTAATGCAATTATTAATGTATAATTAAACTGTCCTTAATTGTAATTAAGCTAAAAATCTTTACCAATTAAGAGGGTTTTTAAAATATATAGTAGCACTTAACAATATCTATAGCTGTTTTTCTAGCCACTTGTTCATCTCTTCCTTGTAAGGTACCAAGATTTTTAGATTTTTTCCTTATTTCAGATTTGAAAAGCATATAACGTTTGACCTTGACCTCGAAGCTATGTAGGTTTAAATGAAGAGGAACCATCTTTGACTCAATCCCATGGGGCTGGGGCTGTTGTGGCCATTTAGATTTCGTAATATTCCATACCTGGCCTTGGATTTGGGTGGTGGTGGTGTCATACTTCTCCATTAAAGAATGGTGGACACACTGTGGTACTCGTGACTCATATCTCCTAGATGAGCAGGAGGTAACTGTGGCTAAGAAGGCCTGTCTGTAACTTCATCTGATCCAACAGTTGCACCCTTTCCTAGTTTGGCAGGCCCTTCAGACAGTCATTTATGCCTTCATCACCTTATCACTAGAGGTGAGATTCACATAATTTAACAACTGGTTCATTTAGTGGAGAACCAAAAATGTGAGCGTGCACAGCTTCAAATATATGGCAATGATTTCTTGCACACGGCTTCCCACACACCTTCTTGGGCAGCTGCAGTGAGAAGAGCAGGTGAGAAGTGGAAATAATCTGGGCTGCATGGGTGGGGTGAGCAAGCCAAAGAATGAGATATCCAGGATGGGATAGCGCTGGGGCTGATGGGTGGGCCCAGATGATGGTTGAAACTACCAGTTTGTCCAAACTGATCCGAACCGGCAGCAGCCCACCTCTGCTTATCACTCAGTTGATAAGATTGGTGGGAATTGGATTTGTTACTATGTACTGTTTTTATTATTGTTGTGAGCCGCCCCGAGTTTGCGGAGAGGGGCGGCATATAAATCCAATAAATCTAATCTAATCTAATCAGTTATTGCAATGTGTTGTGCATAGGGATGACCTTGAAGACCACTAAGAAGCTTCTACTGGCCCAGAATTCAGCAAGTTGGGCAGCTCTGGCTGTGCATCAGTATGCACATATGATGCCCTCTTTTGCAATTTGCCCTGGTTCCTGTTATGATTCTGGTTGTGATTCAAGGTTTTAGTTTTGACCTATATAGCTCTACTCTACAAGGCATAGATCCTAATTACTTGAGGCGCCTATCTTCCATGGATTGACTCAATCCAATAGAATTGACAAGCTTGGGGTCTTTTCAGTTAAAGAGCATTATCTACAAGACCCTAGAAGCATTTTCTGTCACAGCATCTGGTCTCTGTAATGAGATTTCCCCTGATACCACACGAGCCCACTCTGCTGGCATTCTGAAAAGTCTTAACAACCTAGATGATTTTCCAAGCCTTGGGTTAGGTTCCTTAGGGTCACTGCTGGATTGTGTGTTAATGAAGCTTCATTATTATTATTATTATTATTATTATTATTATTATCATTATTCACAAAAAGCACAGCAAATGAGATTGATATGATGGATTTTGTATCACAATATCACAAGTCAAACACTTCTCAAGCATCTAAAACTGTGATTTGTTTTCATATGATGTGCGCAGATCCAAGTATGGTGGCTTTTGCAACTGACAGATCATGATTTTGTTTGTGTTTATTGTTTTCAAATGCTGGCTGAGGTCTTTTGGCACAGCACCCAATGTGCCGATTACTACTGGGACCAATAATAATAATAATAATAATAATAATAATAATAATAATAATAATAATAGTAATAGTAATAGTAATAGTAATATTAATAGTAATAGTAATAGTAATAATAATAATAATAATAATAATAATAATAATAATAATAATAATAATAATAATTCTGGCATATGCCAGTGAGAGTGGCCCCAGTGGTCTTTGCCATGCTGGGCGCAGTGCCAAAAGATCTCAGTAGACATTTGAAAAACATTGGAATTTACAAAATCTGCATCTGTCAACTGCAAAAGGCCACTTTACTGGGGTCAGTTCACCTAATTCGCCACTACATCATGCAGTCCTAGGTGCTTGAGAAGCGCCCGACTGATGATGAAATCTGAAATCCAGCATAGTGATTTCATTTGCTGTGTTGTATTGATGATGATGATGATGATGATAATAATAGTAGTAGTAGCAGTAGTTGCAATTTACTGTCTTATTCTCTTATTATAATTTGTTTTTATATTGTTTGTTTTATTTACACTGGCCCAAATCAGTTGAAGTTGGGCAATGTCTAAATTGAATAAATCAAATTAAGACAGAGAAGTAAAATTATACTAAGTACACTTCTGTGTTGTTACTATTTGATTTTCTTAAAACTTTGGAAGCAGCCTGGAGGCAATCTTTGAAAGTCTTCACTTTTGCTGATTTAAATATTCCAAGAAGAGAGAATAGAGACCATTGCTGTACTGAGATCCAGCAGAATCTGCAGCAACACATCTCCAAACTTTACCTCCACCTCCACATGAAATGGAGAGGGGAAAAAACTCAAGAGCTTAACATTTTGGTCTCCTCATCCAGTGATAAAATAAAGCAGGATGTTGATACAGTACATCTCAGTGCGATCCCTGTTTGTTTTGATGGCTATAAGAGCCTTCAAATATGCATTCATTTGAAAAAGCTTGGAGTTCCAGAATTAGAAGAAAAAATGTTAAATGAATCTTTTCCAATACTGAAAGGGATCCACAGGTTCCCAAAACAAAACAAAACACCCCCAAAGTGGAGCACTTTTAGCTGCACTATGCTTGAGCTAGAAATTAATGAGCTCTCCAACAACACCACTGAGGTTATAAGAAGACCAAAATCCAAACGTCCTCTGAAATGGCCCACAATATTTGCATACAAGTGGCTTAACCTGCAATAAAAAGGGATCCAGGGAGATAGAATTAAGCTATAATGGGAGTTGCTTGTTTGTGGCTGACTTCAGTGTATGAAGTAAGTTTGTAAAGCATGGTTTGTGGCTTAGTGAAGCCACAAATAAGTCATTTGTGACTTACTCAACGGTTAAGCAAACCATAGATCAATGTAATATATAAACCAGACAGTGTAATATGTGAAGTAGACTGTAAGAAAAGAAAAGAAAGAAATCTTGCTGGTTCTTATTCTCTGAGAGAAATGGAAAAAGGAATTATGATTTAAGGATGCCAGACAGATACCTGGTTGAAAACGGACGCAGCTAAGGAAGAGGGTAAAGTGCCTGTTTAGAGAATGACAAAGACAAATTCTTGAAAGGCAGAGAGAGAGAAAAAATTGCAACTGCATGGGTTTCACCATGTCAAGACAGATGTAGATTCAGGTCAAAAGACTCTTAAGTTATTGGATTTGTAGTACTTATTCCTCATTCTCTTCTACAGCTTAATTCAACTGATACCATAGTGATGTATGGCAATGTTAAGAGGCCTCATCTTATTTGACTATTGATTGAGATTATTTCCTTATCAATGTGAATAAGGCGGAAACCTCAGCTTTAATTTACTTTCTATTGCAGTGATGGCGAACCTATGGCATGGGTGCCACAAGTGGCACATGGATCCATATCTGCTGGCACACGAGCTGTTACCCTAGCTCAGCTCCAATATGCATGTGCGTGCCTGACAGCTTATTTTCGGCTTGTCCGGAGGCTCTGGGAGGGCATTTTCAGTTTCCAGAGAATCTCTGGTGGGGGATGGGGAGGCATTTTTGCCTCAGGAACCTGGGGAGGGCAAAAAACGGGCCAACCTGGCCCACAAGAGTTTGGGAAATCGGCTGTTTCAGGCCTCCAGAGGGCCTTTAGGGAGGCAGGGGAGGCCATTTTTGCTGTCCCGAGGCATTGGATTATGGGTGTGGGCACTCATGTATGTACAATAGCATACGCACACACATTTTCGGCACCCGAGGAAAAAAAGGTTCTCCATCACTGTTCTGTTGCCAAACCTCGACTTGGTTAACATATCAAATGATGGATGATCTTCATTCTTCTGAAATAGTTAACAATTCACCTGCACTCCTGCTTATGTGCATTGTGAAATGAACAAAGCCATGTCCAGCCCATAGTAGCAATAGCAATACCACTCAGACACCACTTCACAGTGCTTTACAGCCCCCTGTAAGTCATTTACAATGTCAGCATATTGCCCTCAACAACTTGGATCCTCATTTTACCCACCTCAGAAGGCTGAGTCAACCTGGAGTCCTGTCAGGATCAAACTATTATTTTTTATTATTATTATTATTATTATTATTATTATTATTATTATTATTATTATTTATTAGATTTGTATGCCGCCCCTCTCCGTAGACTCAGGGCGGCTCACAACATACAATAAGACAATTCATAACAAGTCTAATAAATTGAAAAAACATTTAAAAACCCCATTATTAAACCAGACATACACACGGACACACCATACATAAATTATATAGGCCCAGGGGGAAGGAGGGGGAATGCCTCAATTCCCCCATGCCTGATGGCAGAGGTGAGTTTTAAGGAGTTTACGGAAGGCAAGGAGGGTGGGGGCAGTTCTAATCTCCGGGGGGGAGCTGGTTCCAGAGAGTCGGGGCCGCCACAGAGAAGGCTCTTCCCCTGGGACCCGCCAGACAACATTGTTTAGTCGACGGGACCCAGAGAAGGCCAACTCTGTGGGACCTAATCGGTCACTGGGATTCGTGCGGCAGAAGGCGGTCCCGGAGATATTCTGGTCCGATGCCATGAAGGGCTTTATAGGTCATAACCAACACTTTGAATTGTGACCGGAAATTGATCGGCAACCAATGCAGACTGCGGAGTGTTGGAGTGACATGGGCATACCTGGGGAAGCCCATGATTGCTCTCGCAGCTGCATTCTGCACGACTCCAGACTGTGGGCAGAGTTTGCCTGCCAGACTACTTTCTAACCTCTTTGCCACCATGGCTCCTGGTTTGAAAATCACTGGGTTTAAAGCAGAATGGTCCACTATATAAACTAGACCCAACAGAGTTTGATAAATGGGTATTGCATCTAAGAAGGAATCTCTGAATTCAAAGTCAACTATGGTAAAAATGAGGTATACCATGGGGTTTGGTGTTCTCTTTGCTACTATTCAACAACTTCAAAGAGGCCGCTGGGCAAGCTCATCTGTCACGAAGGGGGTGAGGTATCATCAGCATACTAACCAAGGGTGGAATTCACATACCTTCCCTATGGACTCTCAAATGTGCATGTACCGCATTTGCGCATGCACAAAGCATTCTGCACATGTGCAAATGTTGAAAATCATCATGATGATTTGATGGTCATGATGTTCAGGCGGCGGTGGGGGGCTTCACATAGTCAGCCCTACCGAATCACACGAGCCAGATAGAGCGGATGAATTTCACCCCGATAATAACTACATATTGTATCATATTGTATCTCCGAATTAAACAATGCCATGGACATCTTGTTCCTGTGAGGATCTGAGTGGGAAACAACAGGCTTCAGCTGAACTGGAAAGACTAAGTGGTTTTATGTGTTGGGACTTGCTGCTCTAGGACTGTGTTCTCGTTGATGCTGAATGACCCACATAGCATCCCTGCACAATCTGGAGAGCTTCCTGGGCTCATTACTGCAGCTCAAAGAGCAGGTGGCTAGGAGAGACTTTGCACAGCTTTGTGTCATGTCCACTTGTGGCCATTCCCAGATCAGGAGAGCTCTGCCCACAGTCAATCATGTCTTAGTCACCTCCTGATTGGATTAGTGCCATGTGCTTTATAGGGAACTGCCCATGAAGAGTATTGCGAAGCTTTAGCTGTTGCAAAATGCAGTAGTCTAGGCAGTTACGTGTGCTTCTAGAACAGCACATGTTACATTTCTGCTTTGTGAGCTACATTGATTGCCAAGATTGATTCCAGGTCCAATTCAAGGTGTAGTTTTTGACCTTTAGAGCCTTTCTTGGCATTGGGATGGTTTACCCGAGGGGTCACCTCTCTTCAATTACATCTGTCCATCCCATTATATCCATCAGGTCTCAATTCGTGCAAGTCCTATATGTTAGGGAACTATGCATGGCAGGTCCCAGAAGTTGAGCCTTTTCTACCTTGGTGTGTTCCCTGTGAAGTGAGGTTAGCATTGTTCCTCCTCGTTGCTCAAAAGCTGTATATGTCATTAGCTCTGGGTTATCCCAAGGGACCAATGAGATTGTGAGATGGCTCCATTGTTGCTTTTAATATCTCCTTTATGCTGTATTTTTGAAAATGAGTTTTTAAATAAATAAATTTAAATGCATTGTTTAATATCTTGTTGTAAGCTACCCAGAGTCATTTTGAAGCAGCTGTAGAAATTTTGCATGTAAATAAATAAAAATAAACACTTTCAGCAGCCACGTTTTTTGAGTTCTTTTCTGATTGTTACCCAAATGATGAATAACCTGAGACATATGACCATTCTTTAAAACCTTTTGCCATGGTGATTACTTTTGACTGGCACTAAGGTATCAAACTCCAGTAAGACATGTAGTGTGACAGACGGGGCTGAACGCTGTGGTGGGAATTGCCTATTGCACTGTGAACAATGCAAATTCAATGCCAAGGCAGCCTGGTTAATAAAACAGCCGGTAAATATTATGCTGCGGAAAGATGGACATTTATAGAACCAATGTTTCTGTTGAGCCCCATGTTTTGATAGGCTTGCCACTGAAAGATCCAGTTTGTTTTCTCAGACTCAGATGAGATCTGGATGGCCTGAATGCATAATAGATTTGTGCAGCTGGAAATTTGTGTCGCAAATTATTTTCTTTGACAGTGCTAATTGATTATAAGGCTTCAGCCTTATCTCAATTGTTAAATTCAACAGTTTTCCCTCCTCCTCCTCCTTTTTCTTGCCTCCATCCACCTTTCTTTCTTTCTTTTTTCTTTTCCTTTGAAAATGCAAAATGGGAACACGGGCAGATAATTTATCTGTCTTTAAATGGAAAAATAATAATAATCACAGATGGAAAATAAGGCATTATTAGTTCTGGCTGCTCTGAGTGAGATGGAAATGGAATAATAAACTATCCTTTATTAAGAAACTTTTGGTTTTGTAGATTTTAAAGAAAGGGCATTTGTGTATGCAAAAATTCTTTTCACATTCATGGGCAGCTTTCATGTGTTTTGCATAACTGTTGTGTTGGTACAGTTATGCTACTGTTGTATCATATTTTTCTTCTTGTGAAGCTGGTTTGAATGTCATAATTCTGATTTAATAGGATTTACTGGAACTTAATTTACTGGAACATGATTTAATCTTAATCCCTATATTCAGAAAGGGAAAATTTAGTTTGGTACTTGAAACTATTATACGAAAGTACTCCTGATCCTTCCTTAACAGTAACATAACTCAGAGATGGGCAACCTGTGTGCCAAGCTACAATAGGCTAACCCTATCAAAAAGCCATTTGGTAAAAGGGCAAAAATGTAATGGTACTTTTTTTTTGTTTCAATTTGGAATGAAAGGATTCTGCAGCTCTCATTTCCACTTTGTTCCCCAAATCCAGAAATTACCATTTCCTTCTTTCCTTCCGCAAGCCAATTTTGGTCCATTTTTAGTATTTCGAAGAGACCCTAAAAGAAAGGGAGAAGGAGTTGTAGCTGGCTCATTTAAATCCTTTGCTTCCCACCCGCAATTCAATCTCCAGAATAAAACTTTAACTTGTTTGGGAAGAGCCTGGAGAAATTTAAGACATTTTGATACAGGATGCAGTTCCCTGTACACTCCTCCACAAGTAGAAGATGAAGATGGTTGGAGATCTTCCGGATGATTTCAGCTAGATGGTTTACAAGAGTTCCTTTGATTCTAAAGAGAATCAAAAGGGTTTTCGTGCCATGGAAAATCCTTATGAAAGTTTGCACATTGAAAAAGCTACAAATAGAAAGCTGTTGGTTGTTTTGAAAATGAAGGTATTTGGGTTTGATGGTTTGATGCCCTACTGTATACAGCAGTGATGGGCAACCTTTTGAGCTTGGTGTGTCAAAATTTGCCAAAAACCCGAGCATAACTCAGGTGGTGTGTCACCTTGAGAAAAAAACCACTCTCACTCTCACTCACTCTCTTCCTTCCTCTCTCATCACTCATTCTTTCTTTCTTGCTCTCTCTCTCTCCCTCTCTCTCTTCCTTTCTTTCCTTCTCTCTTCCTTCCACTTTTTTCTCTTTCTCTCTTTTCCTTTCTTCCCCTCTTCCCCTCCCTCTCCCTCTCTCCTACTCTTCTCCTACTCTTCCTCTCCTGCTTTTCTTTCTCCTCCTCCTTCTCTTCCTCCTCCACTCCTCTTCCTCTCCTCTTCCTCCTCCTCTCCTTTTTCTCCTCCTCTTCCTCTCCTGCTTTTCTTTCTCCTCCTCCTTCTCTTCCTCCTCCTCTCCTTTTCATCCTCCTCTTCCTCTCCTTTTCCTCCTCTTCCTCCTCCTCTCATTTTTCCTCTTCCTCTTCTCCTTTTCTTTCTCCTCCTCCTTCTCTTCTTCCTCTCCTTTTTCTCCTCCTCTTCCTCCTCCTCTCCTTTTTCTCCTCTTCCTCCTCCTCTCCTTTTTCTCCTACTCTTCCTCTCCTGCTTTTCTTTCTCCTCCTCCTTCTCTCCTTTCCCCCCTCTTCCTCCTCCTCTCATTTTTCCTCTTCCTCTTCTCCTTTTCTTTCTCCTCCTCCTTCTCTTCCTCCTCCTCTCCTTTTGCTCCTCCTCTTCCTCTCCTTTTCCTCCTCCTCTCCTTTTTCTCCTACTCTTCCTCTCCTGCTTTTCTTTCTCCTCCTCCTCTTCCTCCTCCTCCTCCTCTCCTTTTTCTCCTCCTCTTCATCTCCTTTCCCCCCTATTCCTCCTCTCCTTTTTCTCCTCCTCTTCCTCTCCTTTTCCTCCTCTTCCTCCTCCTCTCCTTTTTCTCCTCCTCTTCATCTCCTCCATTTCCTTCTGGTTCTCTTTCTCCTGCTCTTCCTTCTCCTTCTCCTCTTCCGCTTTCTCCTCCTCTCCTTTTCCTCCTCCTCTTCCTCTCCTTTTCCTCCTCTCCTCCTCTCATTTTTCCTCTTCCTCTTCTCCTTTATCTCTTCCTTCCTTCCCCTCTTCCTCCCTTTCTCTCTCCTTCTCGTTCACTTTTCTCTCCCTTCCCTCCTTCTTTCCTCTCCTCTTTCCCTCCCTCTTTTTCCCTTCTTTCTCTCCACGTCTCCGGCGGGCAGACGGCTTTGCTAACCGGCACAAGGTTCAAGCCAGCTGCCCGGGAAAGCCCTGTGCCAGCCAGGAAAGCCGGCTTTACGGGAAAGCAGCGCGCTTTTCAAATGCGCTGCTTTCCTGCTGCAACTCTTTCCTGGGCGGGGGGGGGGGGGCTAAACAGAGGCGGTGGCGGGGGGTTCAAGGGACCAACAGCCGGTCCTTTTCGAGGCTGCGTTGTTGCAGTGTCTGAGGCCGCTGCTGCCTCCGCCTCCAGGCGAAGGGATCTCCTCGGTAGGTGGCCTCGGAGGCTGCAACAACGCAGCCCCGAAAAGGACCGGCTGTTGGTCCCTTAAACCTGCCGCTGTCGCCCACTGCGGAGATCCCTTCGCCTGGAGGCGGAGGCGGCGGCCTCAGATGCTGCAACAACACAGCCCCAAAAAGGACCGGCTGTAGGTCCCTTGAACCCGCCGCCGCCGCCTCTGTTCGGGCGAAGGGATCTCCGCAGTGGGCGGCAGCAGCTTGAAGAGACCAACAGCCGATCCTCATTGAGCTGAGTTTCCTTTGGCTTCCTTCGAGGCAGCAGGTGAGCTTTGCAGTTTTGCCTTGAAGGAAGCCAAAGGAAGCTCAGCTCGGGGGCGGGCCTGAAGCAGCCGCCGCCTACTCCGCCCCACGCTTCGGCCACGCTGGGGCCAAGTAAGCTGAGGCTAGGCCCGTCACCCCGGCTCCAAGTGCGCGGCCTGGGCGGGCAAGCATTGGGAGGGCCTCGCCGTCACTTGGCGGGAGAAGAGTTCCCCTCCCCACGATCCGGGACAGCATGGCCGTCAGCAAGTTAGTGTGCGGGGGTCCTGATGGCTTGCTTACGGTCCCCTCCAGCCGCTCATGCAGGGTTTCCAGGCTTCTCGCGGGGCGGCGAAGAAGCAAAAAAGCGGCACTGAAGGGACCAATACGGTCTGCAGCTTAGCGTCTGGAGGAGGAGGAGGAGGAAAGCGGGCCTGCAATTGGCCAATTTCTTTCTTGCCTTCAGGGAGAGGAACTGCTGCTGCTCTGCCATAGGGTGCTTTCCTCCCCGCCCCCTGGCTTTCTTCCTTGCCACCGCTAGACTCTCAGCAGCAGAGTAGAGGGGAGATTCGGGAGCAGCCGCGTGTCACCAAAAATGGCTACGCGTGTCAGTGCTGACACGCGTGTCATAGGTTCGCCATCACTGGTATACAGTATAAGAGCAGGAATTATGTATGTCTAGTTTAATGAAAGGAAGGTGTAGGGGTGACCTGATAGCAGTGTTACAATATCTGCAGGGCTGCCACAAAAAAGAGGTGGTCAACCTATTCTCCAAAGCACTTGAGGGCAGGAGAAAAAGCAATGGGTGAAAGATAATCAAGAAGAGAACCAACCCAGAATCAATGTAATCTAGGGAGACATTTCCTGATAGTTATAACAATTAATCAATGGAACAACTTGCCTCCAGAAGTTGTGGATGTTACATCATTGGAGATTTTTAAAAAGAGGTTGGACAACCACCTATCTGAAATGATATAGAGTCTCTGAATAAATTAGGGGGTTGGAGTAGAAGACCAATTCTGTTATTCTATAAGATAGTTGAACTGCTTTTTGGTAAATTCCTGCCAGCCAGCCATGGCCATGGCATCACAAATATAAAAAACAAGAGCAACTTTTGAAAGATAGGATCTTTAAATTGTGAGATAGCTCTGAAATGTGTTGTGTTGTGAATTGCAGTTTGGCCATTCAACATTTGTTTTACAGAGTAGGTAAGTAGGCAATTTCCCACATTCATCACATTGCTGGGACTTTTTTTTTTTTAAAGAACAATTTATTCTTTTAAATGAGTTTGCTTCTTGTTCTGAAGTAAATCTGCTCACATGAAGTCCTTTCAAAACACGCTTTTGCTGGTAAAATTTGGAGGTGAGAATTGCCAGCAGAGGGCCATGTTAAGCTGAATAAAACGGCAATAGGTAATTTAAATAAATATTTACCTTTATATGCATTTTAAAGGACAGGATTTATACAGAGTATTTGATGGATTTGATTTTTTTAAAAAAAAGAAACTAGCATTATTTGTAGTTAATGAGGAAATGTTTTCATTTCTGCCTGAAGTGAATTAGAATAAAATGTGTAATCTCAGGGATTAAAAATCAATGGCAAAGGAATTCCCAGGTATAATCTTTCTGTCAGGGTTCTAAGTAATAGATCCATTGCAAGCAAAACTCTGAGGCAAGTGAATTCCTCAAAGAATAGCTTTATTGGAAATATCATTATTTTTTGATTTGATTTGATTTGATTTGATTTGATTTGATTTGATTTGAATGCCGCCCCTCTCCGGAGACTCGGAGCTGCTCACAACAATAATAAAGTGTACAAATCCAATACTTGAAAAAACAATTAAAAACCCTTGTCAGTAAAATAGTTACACAATCCAATCAAACCATACATAAATCGTAAAAGCTAGAGGGCATATCAATTTCCCCATGCCTGGCGACATAGGTGGGTTTTCAATAACTTGCAAAAGGTGAGGAGGGTGGGGGCAGTTCTAATCTCCAGCGGGAGTTGATTCCAGAGGGCTGGAGCCGGGGCCGCCGGGGCCACCACAGAGAAGGCTCTTCCCCTGGGTCCCGCCAGATGGCATCGCTTAGTCATGCATGTATTTTGGCATATATCTTGTGAAGACCAACTCTCTGGGGGCCCTTGGTTTTCACCTAATTAAAAGTAAAAGTTTTCCCCTCAGCTCCAAATGATCGGTCACATGGCCCAATCAAAGCAGTGTCCACTAGTCTGATGACATCACTCCTCCTTCCTCCAGCCAGGTGTGAGAATGTCCTTGGTTCCAAAGCTAAAGTATTTTATTTTGGCTACAAAACCTCAGCTATCTCTATTCCCCCCTATCTATTCCTTGCTCCAGTGTGGCAGCACTAAAATTCCAAGATGGCTTCGGCCAGGTCAGCTTCAGGGTTGACAGGTAGGTTCTCGACTTAAAACCATTTGGTTAGTGACAATGGCACTAAGAAAAGTGACTTATGACTAGCAACTGTTGCAGCATTCCCCATGATTACAGGATCAAAATTCAGATGCTTTGTAATTGGTTCATATATATAATGGTTCCAGTGATCACCTTTTGTGACCTCCTGACTAGCAAAGTCAACGGGAAAGCCAGATTCATTTAACAACTGTGTTACTAACTTAACAATTGCAGTGATTCACTTATCAACTGGGCAAGAAAGGTTAGAAAACAGGGCAAAACTCACTTAACAAAAGTCTCACCTGGCAACTGAAATTTTGGGTTCAATTGTGGTCGTATGTTGAGGATTACCTGTAGAGATAGGCATGTTTGGAAAAAAGCGATAAAATTATTAGTCAAACTTTTTAGACTAGAAGCCTATGTCGACAGTAAACAACAAAGGACAAACAAAGCATTAGCTTTTATGATTCATATTCTTTTCACAAATGTAAACCATATACATAGTGATTCTGTTGGTACTCCAGGATTTTTTTAAAGTAAAGAGTTAAGCCAAAACACTGTTTTTTTCTGAAAGTGATCTGTTTATACTTCATGCTATGTACATTTTACTGCTTGCTTGTAAAGGGTCATTTATTACCCACCCACAATTGTTTGTCCTTTGAACAGATGCTAAAGGAATCTGCTTAAGGGGTGACTTCTCCATAGAACCTAATTACATCTGGCACAAAAGATTAACAGATGTTATAATTGTCTTCATGTTCTGATGAAACGGTTTTCTGCATGATTTGGTTTCTGCTCTTTCACCTGGCAACACTGTTCCTGGCGTGGACAGCTACATGGATAATGAACATGGCACTTCAATTTGTTTACAGCGATTGTTATCGGATTCACAATTTCCGTCTCATTGTATTTTCTAAGTATTAGCATAGTTTATGTATTTGCAAGCACAATGGCTATAAAATGCACATATAATTGCCTAGTTAGCTTTCTCCCCTCTGCACTTAAGACATTATTGCTTCTGGTGTAGTTGCAGAAGAGAGACACTTAGACTTAATACTTATAAAACTATTTGCATGGACTGCAAATCAAGTGTGAACCAAGGAAAAAGTAATACCGCAGTTCCATTTTATACTAGGAAACAGGCAACTTTCATCTATTTGTTACCTAGCCAGATGTGGCCTCTTATTAGACAGATAAAGCATTAATGGTATGTGATAGAAGTTGGAAATCAGAAGATATTAGAAAGACATTCCTTCTGCTCCTTCAAGCATTTTCTCTTCTGCCTTTCCTATCTCCCACACTGGACCTCTGCCATTAACAGCATCCAAGAACTTGTCCACACTGCTGAGCTGAAATGCTCTTCACTCTTCCTTGAGCTGCCAAGGTCTTATATCGGCATGAGAGTTGCTGTCATCATTCCCATTTCTGGCCTCAGTCCCTCCCACTCCATGTAATGGGTGAAAAAAGGCTAATATACTTGTTGTTACTCTCCTTGGAGACTGTGAGAATAAGGGAGAAACATAATATTAATCCAGCAGAGTTAAGGATGATTTAAATTTGGTCTAGTTTGGTGTAATGGTTAAGGCATCAGGCTAGAGAGTGGGAGATAGGGAGTTCTAGTCCTACCCTAGCTATGAAATCTAGCCACATGCCTTTGGGTCAGTCAATCTCTTTCAGCTCAACTCAGCTCACAAGTTGTTGTGGGGAAAATAGGAAATTGAAAATAGAAAATAGGAAGAGGAAGGCAAAAATTGAGAAAGATGGCTACTTTGTTTTCTTGTTTGAGGGTCTCCTAGATGCAACTTAGTGGCTGCTATAAGATAGAATGGTGTGTAAACATTCCTAGGCCTTATCTGACAAAGCTGCTTTAATAGTCTAATGTTCCTCAACCATTCTGACATAAAATTTCCCAGAACTACTTCAGCTTCAATCACAACAACACAAGAGCAGGCAACAGATTCAAACTTAATATTAACCGCTCCAAACTTGACTGTAAAAAATATGACTTCAGTAACCGAGTTGTCAAAGCGTGGAACTCATTACTTGACTCAGTAGTGTCAACCCCTAACCCCCAACATTTTTCCCTTAGACTATTCACGATTGACCTCTCCAGGTTCCTAAGAAGTCAGTAAGGGGCGTACATAAGTGCACCAGTGTGCCTTCCGTCCCCTGTCCAATTGTCTCTCCTTATCCCATTTATCTTTTCTTCCTTTCAAATATGTTCACCTATACTTTTATATCTTTTCTTCTATTCTTTTCTTTATTTATATTATTACATATCTATTCTCTTCAATGTGTATTATGTATTGGACAAAATAAATAAATAAATAAACAAACAAACAAACAAACAAACGAATAAATAAATAAATAAATAAATAACTGTACTGATCAAAACCATTGAACTCTTTTTCTGTTATTATACGTTATTTTACAAGCTGGTATCACTTGAATATTCAAAAATCATCTAGAGTGGGCAACATTCAGTCGCGTAGAAATCAGTGATGTATTGATCCCAGTTTGGCCCAGTTCTTAGAACCGGTAGCATCAGTGATGGGTGGCAGAGTTTCTGCACATGTGCAGAATGCATCTGTACATGCACAGAAGCATGATGAGTGCATGTGTGAACTGGTAGCAAAATCATTTACAACCCACCACTGGTAGAAATGAATAAAAAACGTGGATCATTTTCAGACTGGATATTAAATTTTAGCCCTCTGTGGAGTTTAGAGATAAATTTAATTGAGTCTATAGCTAACCTATTCTAAGTTTGCAACTATATATACTGCTCAAAAAAATAAATAGAGGGAACACTCAAATAACACATCCTAGATCTGAATGAATGAAATATTCTCATTGAATACTTTGTTCTGTGCAAAGTTGAATATGCACAACAGCATGTGAAATTGATTGCCAATCAGTGTTGCTTCCTAACTGGACAGTTTGATTTCACAGAAGTTTGATTTACTTGGAGTTATATTGTGTTGTTTAAGTGTTCCCTTCATTTTTTGAGCAGTATCCTTTGCATCAGTGGGATTCACTTCTGAATACATGCAGAGGAATATTATAGCTTGCCTTACTTCTCCTTTCAATTCTAAAAAATAAACCCCATTCCTTTGGTATCATAAACATTCCAAGGGTATGTTTCCATCAGGAATCAACACAAATTATTTATCATCCGTTCAAGACACAATTCCAACTTCTTTTTCATCTTCTCCACAGTGAATCTTAATTGTACAGATCTATGATTGTAATCGAATGATACATTGCTATGTTGTCCAGCAAACTGTTAATCAGAATTCAACCATAATAAAGCTTGATTGGTTATCCACATAGATTTTCCTTATGACTTTGATAGCATTCATCAATGTTGTGCAAATCTCAGGAGAACTGAAACTATGTTCAACATCAATAGTTAGACAAGGATGGTGTTGCAATGTATAAAATAAAGCTGCACACTGAATGTGATTAAGAACTTCTTAGCAGTGATCATTGAGCATTTATAAAAATATTGACATATCTGTTGTAGAGAAAACTCTTGTGATTCTCAGTCAAGGAAAACTATAAATGAGCATATTATATACCTGTAACAAGATCTGACAATGTCTTGTATATACACATTTTTATTACATATCCAACTTTCTTGGTGGGTAACCGTGAATCTGTGAAGCCATCCAAGTCCTTGGAATTTAGCATGAGGTTTCCTACTTTCATTATTATAAACCTCAGAATAGCATAGTTTCATCAGTAAAATTATGTTACCTTTAATGAGTTCAGAAAATTACCTTTTAGCAACATTTCAGGATGTGTCACTGCTATATTTTATAATAGATACAAAATAACGTTAATGGTGGCCTTTTCAATTTATGAAATGGGAAGCCTTATGTATTTGGCTTTTAAAGATGGATGGCCTTCTGCCTATTTATCACTGTAATCAAAATTCTTCTGAATGGCATTGAGATACTGTATATGGTAGGGAGGAAAGGGGAAAGAAGAATAAGATTCTGGGAAATTAACAGTGATATGTTTAGAACTTTATTAATACAGACATTTGTTCATCATCAACTTTTTCATATTTGATTTTGGTCATTGAACAGCAATCTTGTAGGAGTAGCTTACACCCACTGCTCATGTGGTCTGAATCTAAAAGAGGTTGCAGGAATATTACTATTGGCAGAAGTATGAGCTATTTCACATCCTGCATCACCATTACTAATAAAGCAAGTTGTTGGCAGCATCTAAACGAACATTGTTCATCGTGAAAAATTAGGTAACAATAGGAAGTTGAAAACCTTAGGGTAAATTCAGTGGAGAGCTAGTTCTATATCGTCCCAGAGAAAACCAAATGGGAAGGAGGATGCAAAATCACCAAAGTCAAGCTCAATTTGAGGATTTTACCTTCACCTTAAACAAGGGATGGGGCAAATATGGTGGCACAGTGCTTAGAATGCAGTATTGCAGGCTAATTCAGTATTGCAGAATTGCCATCAATTCGATCCTGACCAGCTCAAGGTTGATTCAGCTTTCCATCCTTCCAAGGTCAGTAATATTGCAGATTTTTCTCTGTTGAAAAAGAAGAAGCTCACACGGTTGACTGATTTTAGCTGAATTAAATAACTTCTTTATAATCATAATAACATATATTTATGACCAGGTTACTTACTGGACCGTCTCCTGCCTTATGAAATCCAACACAGATTTGACCAGATTTAATTAGTTAAGTCTGAGACCTTGTTGAGACTGGAACTATACCCAGCCTTAAGCTTACAGTTTCTCCTGCATAGACTCAGTAACAACTAACTCCCATTGGCTGAGTCTGCTATGCTAATTTATTGATTGACCATGTTACCACTGGCTCTTCCAGCTCATGAATATCTCAAAAAGTAATTTATTGGGTGCAAGATGCTGACATTGTAAACTGCTTAAAAGAGAGCTGTAAAGTACTATTGAGTGGTGTATAGGTCTAAATGCTATTACAAGTTTACAACCTCTCAACTTCAACTCCTAGAATTCCTGAGCCAGCATGTCCACCCCTGCCTTAAAGCAAAGCTTAATATTCTAAATGTTTTCCGGACATACACCAGAGGCAGGTTCCTCCTGGTTCAGACCGGTTTGCCCAAACCAGTAGCGATCCACTAGTGATGTCACAGTGACATCACAGAACTGGTTCAGTTGGTGCCAGTTCATGGGTACAGCCATCTTTGAATTTTTTT
This sequence comes from Erythrolamprus reginae, assembly GCF_031021105.1. NCBI lineage: Eukaryota > Metazoa > Chordata > Lepidosauria > Squamata > Dipsadidae > Erythrolamprus > Erythrolamprus reginae. The sequence goes on along the minus strand of NC_091950.1, from coordinate 165,839,616 downwards.
TAAAAAAAAATTGATTGAAGTTTTTTTCTTCTGAGCATGTGCAGTAGCCGAGTTTCCCGCATTGTACATGCAGTCACCATGTTGTTTTCAGTTTTTTTTCCCCTTGGATTTTTTGGCACTGCACAGGTACACACATGTTTTGTGTGCGCGTGTTCATGAGGCACCCCCATGTGGCATGGGAGGAAGCAAACTGGCAGCGAGATAAGTTAGAACCCACCCCTGACATACACTATCATATAAATTATGCCCTGAAAATGCCAGGTGTATTGCTTCATGATTTTACCACTTGTGGAAAAGAATGATTTAACCCAATACCTTTGAATATTTCTATTTAGATTGTAGCTACAAGTAGTCACAGTAAATTAAGTAAAAATTTCTACTGCCATTGCCATAGAGCATGGAAAATACTAAAGGAGTAGCAAAGTGAGAGAATACCTTGGGTTATTTTATGTGTTCAGCCATGGTTTGATTAGCTTATTGAATAAGCCATACAAAACACACTATCAATACCAAGCCAACTACACTGTAACTGAATGCAAACTGCAAACCTAGTCAACCAAGCAAACTATTTACAAATCTTGTTTGCATGTGATATATAAACTAAAAATTATTCTCTATTGAATTTCTACTGAATGAAATGCATTCAACATTATTTTTTCATGTGGAGATTACATTAAAATTTAATCAGTGGCTATTTGGCCATTGGTCAACCAGATCTACAATTTTTTCCTGAGGAGAAATTATAGAATTTATCTACATTTCCTGTCACCAAAAATACTAAAGTTACTGTTCTTATTTTCTTCCTCTCTGCCTCTTCTTTTGAAATAACCAAATACAGACAAGGCAATCAAAATGTGTTGATGATACAAAGTGTAGGAGAATTATGGACTGTGAATGTCATTTGTGATCTTTTTAATATATATATATATATATTCATTGCTTAGCAGATGGTTGCAAGTCATCTGCAACTATGAGTATCTCTTCAAAGGGAGTAAAGTAAATCCTTCCCTGCTAGCAGCTGACTGCCTTTGGGGAAGGAAGACTTTGCTCTTATTTTATCTTATAAGCATGTATGTACTTATGTATGTATGTGTATGTGTATCTCTCTCTGTGTACGTGTGTGTGTGTGTGTGTGTGTGTGTGTGTGTGTGTGTATGTGTATGTGTATACAGGGTGGGCTACTCCCCGGACAGTGTGGAATGCAGTGGGGTAGCAAAAATGGAGCTCCACCCCAGAGCACCCAATTTGCATTGAAATATGTTCAAAGAAAAGGCAGGGTGTTCTGCACACGCACAGAATGGCTAAACAGATTGAATCTGATCTGATCATCTAAACAAATCCTGTTGAGATTTACCCCTTATGCGATTTACAAAATACAGGTTAGTTTAGTGGTTTTTCAACCACAGCAACTTTAAAGTGTGTAGATTTCAGCTCCCAGAATTCTCCAGACAGCATTCTCCAGTCTACCCACCTTAAAGTTGCTGAGCTACATGAGAGCCACCTCTGTAGCAGCAGCAGCCTTTCCATCAAAGCTGCACAATGTCCAATGTTGCTAATATTCTGCAAGTTTATATTACTCCGAAATGCCCTGAGTGAGGCATTCACCTCTAAGTCTGGGATTTTATGCCTATATATATATATAGGCATATATAACTGATGAGGCCAGAACAAGGCCGAAATGATACCATCCTAGTCTCCCTTAATTTTAAAATTTCAGCTAAAAAAACATTTGATACATACAGAATATAGTTGTCGGCTATGAATAAATTAACTGCCTTGAAATGGTCCTGGGTTGGGCCTAGAGGCAAAAAGGAGCTGTGACGTTCCTTCAATATACCAGGGTGATCCGACATAAAAAACAAACAAACAAACAAACAAACAAACATATAGCCTCTCCCTGGTACAGAGCTGGAGGGATTAGGTCTGGTGGCTCAACTGTTAATTCTCTGCCTTATATATAATTTTCAAATTCAGCAAAAACATGTGACTATATAAGCATTGCAAATAACATATAAATGCAAACAAACAATATATTCATTGTTACAACCAGATTTAGAAAAAGTAAGAAACCATTAGTGAACTCGCTGTATATCAGAAAAGGGTCTCAAGAAAATCCTAGAGTAGCTTTTATAAGCAAGGAGCCTCAGGTTCAAAGCCTTGTTCAATTGTACACTCATTAAAGAAAGTATGAAACAATGTTAGAAGCCTCCAATGCCTGACTTGACTTGTATGAGGAATTTTATTAAATAACTCAGTGACCACTAACTTGCCCGAAGTCCTTGTTGTTGTTCACTGAAACCTAATGAGTTACTAATTAAGGCATCTGCTCATTAAAGTTCACGTGCATCTGTCCATGATTTTGATTTTCTAAAGTTGCACTAATCGTGATGGTGGAACTCTTAAGCAAATAAGCTTGAGCAGGTGACCTGCAGAAGATGCCAACTGCTTCTGGGTGTTTTGAGATGTTCCTTTTCCAGTGGAGAAGGAAAGAAATTTCATTTTGCATAATCACTACCAGACAAGTAACCATTTAGAACTGAGAACATTCAGTAACTGTTGATCTGCACATTGTTAAGCTTGGATGTTATATGTTCTGCACCCTATAGTATATGGGCTAGAGAGATTTATTTATTTACCTGTTTGTTTGTTTGTTTGTTTGTTTGTTTATTATTTATTTATTTATTTATTCATTCATTCATTTATTATTTGTCAAGTACGTATTTGTAATATACATAGACATAACATTGTTTATATACATAAGATGGGTACTGATAGGAGGGAACAATTGCACAGGGATGGTAGACAGGCTGGTGCACTTATGCATGGCTATTACAGAATCGGGTGACCTCTTAGGAATCGGGTGAGGTCAACAATGGACAGTCTAAGGATAAAGTTTTTGGGGGTTGGTGATGAAGCCACAGAGTCAGGTAGTGAGTTCCAGGCATTAATCACTCTGTTGCAACGTCATATTTTCTACAGTCAAGGTTTGAGTTTGTATCTGTTGTGTGCTCGTGTAGTGTTGTGATCTGCAGTACTTACAGCTCTGACCAGTCTTAAATGTATACACCGGTATATATCAAAATGTCAAAGAAGAGTGAAATATGTAGATTTACTTCCGGCAGGGTGATAGATACACAGACACAGAGAGATTCCTATTATTTTAACAAGTTTATTTATTTTTTAATAAAATAAATGTATTTTTATTTTCTTCCCAGTGAAAATTGCAAATACATGGCATTTCCAACAAAGAACATTATGGATAAAAAGCAGCAACTGGTAAAAAAGGAATTTGGGAAGAGATTCTCTCTGGATAGCAGACTCATGGTGAGCATAAAAATAGTCCTCTGCTTCTAGATTTGTCTGTATGTATATGCCTGTGTGTGCTGATGGTCCAGCATTTTCAAAATCTACATAGCATTAGTAAATTGAACACATATTGACATTTTCAGTCCCATTGATTTTAAGGAGTCTAATCATAAACTCAGCAATATGCTACCATGGTGCTTCTGACGCCATTAAATACTATCCCCCAAAGCATATTAAAAAATAAATTAAACTTGTTGATAGATATCAGAAGATCACTTAATCTCATGCGATCTCATGGTATGCCCATATGCCATACTAAGATTGCTAAACCCATGGTGAAACATTGAGATTTCACAACTTCTCAGTAAGTTAGTTTAGTTCATTTTCAAAGACGTTTGTTTTTATGTATTGTGCAAAGTTCCTAGATAGCATCTCCCATTTGAAAAATGGCTCACTCCCAGTTCATGACTCTGATCCATTCCACCGTGCAGATAAATTGCAAGGATGTTTGCTGACCTACATTTAAGTAGATCTTAATTCCCTCTGAAGCAATTCAGCTGTGAATCGTGCTAATAGTGATGCTTTATAATCAGTTTCAAGAGACTAAAAAAAATAATGTTTTGTTCAATCACATTGCATCAACTTGTAATAAAGAAATGAACGGTACCTTTATTCATAAAGAAAGATATGGATAATTGTTGCTATTGGTTGTCTTTTACTGGCAAACTTAAGCCGTTTTTTTACCCCCTGCAAAAATGACTGTATATGTCAGTAATGAAAATAGTGGAGGACAAAGGTGGAATCCAAAATCTTATTTAGTGATTTCAATGTGAATTCTTGACCTGCTTCACACATGATATTTGACCCTGCAAAGCATGTGCAGTGGACTTGCAAATAGTTTGCTTCTTTCTACTGTTTATCTGCTCAGCAACAATTGCATTTGTGATGCCCTCTGTGACCCAGTTGTCTCTGTGTTAGCACTGATGATGTTGCCTAATTGGGTAATGAGACTTCTGCAAGAAAACAGCCAAGCTTAGAGGGCAAAGCAGGGACCCCACAGTTCAATTCTGATTTACGAATATTCTCTTTTATTAATTCTGTTTGTGTTCCGCCACAGGGAGGTTAGTTTAAATGGTCTTTGGTGTTAAATAGGTATGTAGTTCTGTTAAATGCCAAAACTCCCTCACTCATTATCTGAATGAAATATATTTAAGTTATGCCTCAACCTGCAAGCATATACACGTTTCTACATATGCCACTTAAAAGAAACATCCATTTGCACATAATCTTTGTCAAACTCTAAAGCAAATAGAGTAATGTCCCATTGAGTTGTCAGCACATCCAATCTCAAGGGGTTTTCCCCAAAAATATCACAATATTTGGAGGGGGGAAGAGAGTGGGAGAGCCCTGTGAGACTCGCCCAGAGCTTTGAGACACACTTTTAAATTAATAGGTTCCTTAACAGACTGGAGGAAAAATATATGCAAAATTCCTTTTAAGTCATGTCATGTGAGTGTTCTTTTGGAAGAGCATTCAAGGTGGAGCTGGATGTTATCATGACGCTCCTGAGAATTGCAGCACGTTCTGGCATTTTTCTCGCTCGATGTAATGGCTGGGATATGGATAACACTGTTAAATGTATTGTCAGCAGAGCAAGCTTCAGCCAACTTAGTGGGATGCACCTGAATCTAAAGAAAGAGAAGGGAGGCAATAAGGAAACTTCAAAATCCCCAGCAACCCCAGACAGCTTCATTCATATTTGGGGAACTGCAGCCCAGTTCTACTTGGGCTGGGAATTGGTTGGCTTCCAAAAAGCAACAGTAGAATCTTCTCCTTTAACTTTAAAAAAAAAAATAAGTCAGCTTCTCAGAGTTAATGCTTCGTATCATAGCTGGCGTGTGGAGTGAATCTTTAAAGCACAAATGTCGGAAGGTCATATGAAATTTTTTGCTGGTGGTGAAATCAGATGGTCCTAGACAGTATGGAAAGGAGAAATGACAATCTAGGGCAGTGATAGTGAACCTTGTTTCCCTTGGGTGCTGAAAGCATGCGTGTGTGTGCCCACACCCATAATTCAATGGCCACATGTGCCCCACACCCCTGCACATGTGTGTGACACACCCCGGCTGCTCTATCCCCTGTGCATGTGCCAACAACTCCTTCTTCCCTGCTCCCTGGGTAGGCCCATTTTTTCCCCTCCAGAGGCTTCCCTGGAACCAGGGGAGGGTGAAAATGGCTTCCCTGCCCCCTGCAGGCCCTCAAGAGGCTGAAAACACCATCCCAGTGTCCCTGCATGAGCCTAAAATCAGCTGGGCAGTGTGCTGAGCTAGGGCAACGGCTCACGTGCCAACAGATATGGCTCCAGGTGCCACCTGTGGCACTCGTGCCATAGGTTCGCCACCACGGATCTAGGGTGTTTTCTTTTCTGCATCAGTAATAGAACAATTCTAGCAGGAGAGATGATGAAAGGATGAACTTTTTGCCTTTTTGCCTCAATTAACACAATCTACCCATATTTTCCCCTTGATTTTGGTAGGTCTGCCAAAATGTTGGTCAGCACCAGCATCATAAGTAGTTGCAGTCTTAGGTTTTAGGAAGATGTGTGGAATTAATAACAGCAACAACATCCTAGGAGAGTGGATAGAGATTCCCCACCTCCACCCCTCCTCAGGGCTTCTTCCTATGGACATATTTTAATAACTTTCAAAAACAGAGAAATTCAGAGCAGAAAAATTAAAAACAAAACAAAATGACATGCTGACCTTGTTGGGTGCCCAAAGAATGATTGCTCAGTCAGATTTCTACCTAGTTTTGACTATCTATGTACAGTATATGCGTTTTGTAGATTTTGAGAGAAAGGTGTATAGTCATATTAATATTTTAACATTAATATCAATATTAATCCATTGTTTATATGTTCAGACACTATTTGACTTGGTAAGACTCTTCTGACATAGCATAAACAGAAATAAAAAATAGAACAGTAAAAACAACATTAAAGAAAGTGTGTACTTCTTAAATACCAACCAATGGAATAGTTTAATCTGTCTAATCATAGAAAGGATAGGTGTTTCATCAGTAGTCAGATGCCATGACATGAAAAGCTTTACAGGTTGTAATCAGCATTTTTAATTGTACCCAGAAGCTAACTGGCTACCAATGCATCTTCTAGAACAGGGGTAGGCAAAGTTGGCTCTTCTATGGCTTGTGGACTTCAACTCCCAGAATTCCTGAGCCAATCATGCTAGCTCAGGAATTCTGGGAGTGGAAGTCCATATGTCATAGAAGTGCCAACTTTGCCTACCCCTGTTCTAGAACAATGGTGTCATGTTGGCATAATTAGGCATGCCTGCCCATTACTGTACTGCCTACACCACCCCATTGATTATCTTCCAATTGTTCTTCAAGATCAGGTTAATAAAGACCAGATTGCAACAGTCCTCTTTAAAGACAACCAAGCACACATGACTACTGTCCTAGAGGGTCCCTTGGTCCAATAGCAGACACAACTGGTGCACTAGATACACTGATGATGTTACTTAGTTTGATAATGAAATGACTGCCAAAAACAATCCCTACCAAGCTTACAGAACATCAAGGACCTGAATCTGTATAAAGGCCTTCTTGGCCACTACTGCCAATTGCTTTTGATCAGGGCCTCAAAACTCCCTTAGATATAGCACTAGTTTAACTAGTTAACTGAATTTAAACATGCCTGGGATAAACATATATCCATCCTAAGATAAAATACAGGAAATAGTATAAGGGCAGACTAGATGGACCATGAGGTCTTTTTCTGCTGTCAGTCTTTTATGTTTCTATGTTTCTAGTTTTCAATGGGGGAAATGCAATCCTATCCAAGTGGAAAAGAGCCATTTGCTGTTGTCAGGATTGGTTTGAGTCCATTAATTCCCACCCAATCTCTGATAGCTTACAGACACTGGAACAAAGTTGTAACAGCATTCTTTGGGCGGTTGGGAATCACGATATGTGATTGAATATCATAAAGAATACTGGGACCTGAGCTGATAGACAATCTCCACCAGTGGTTTCATGTAGATTATAAATTGCAGTGGTAAGACCATCAAGCTCTCAACATCTTAGGCACTCCACCAGTGATGGGTTGCAGGCTCAGCCTCTTTCCCCCATGTGTACGCCAACTGGAAACAACCACAAAATCATTGCTACTTGGATTCTTCCAAACTCTATCACCAAAATCATTGGTTAGAAAAATGCTATGATCAAAAGCTGCCAAGAGATCGAGGAGAACCAAGATAGATTCACAACCCTATGATAATTCCACGTAAGACCATTGACAAGACAAATCAGTGCTATCTCAATATTGTGTCCATGTGAAACCTGACTGAAAGATCTAGATCATCTAATTTCTCCAGAATTCTTTGCAGTTCAATCACATTCTCAACCATCTTCTCTAAAAAGAGGATATTTGGAGACTGGACAAATTCTTTTCTATTATTCTTCCCCTTCTCTCTTTCACCTCCTCCCACCATACAGACAATTTATGCTACTCCTGAAAACACACATTTTTCCAGACCCCGTCCATACTCTATCCCTTTTTCTCCGCTCTTTCGTAGTACATGTTTTTGTTTGAATAAAATTTACCCTCATTGTGCATTTAACACAATTTTGTCTAGATGAAATACAGTATTTGAAAACAAACTTTTCTAGCTGAGAACAGATGGCAGCTGACTGCTCTGCTTGTGTTATCTATGTTGTGATACTTCAGTGAATTGCAGTATTCCAGAGTAAAAGAAACCCAACAGATTTTTATATCCCTAGTGGAATTCAGTAAGTGGGGGGAAATGTTTCCAGTATGCCATTGCAGGCATATGTAACTGCCTTTTTCTGCTCTCAACCTGAACAGTGCATGTTTTTGTCCTTGAATAGAACTTATTACTGTAAAAAAATCCTGAACCCATCCCTTTTTTTCCCCCCCTAGTGGTTATTAGCCTTGAGATCCAACATGCGGTTGGACCATTGTAACCTCTGTCACTCTCTTCAGGGATTTCAGTCAAGTATAATGGAAGTGGTGGTCAACTTATTTTTGGAACCATTCTCACGTCTATTCTGCATTGATAAAGGCTTTCTGTTTCAATGTGTCTGATATGAGGCATTCATTGAAATTAGCAAGAGGGTAACACAGTGCATTTCTAGTTCTAAAGTTGTAGTAGAAAGCATGACTTCATAAAGTCTGGCTCCATATATTATTTTAGAAAAGAGCCCTCGCTCCCCATCAGAATGCGGTTTTAAAAATAGCCTCCACATGTGTACTTTTTCATCTTCTGCTTTTACATTCACATGAAAAGTATGGTAGTACTGTGAATTAGGATTTGGATGCAAACTGGGTTTGTTAGATAATTAGCTTAGATACTGCCTTTTCTATTACCTTGAATAAAGCGCCTTCACTTCAAAAGTTCTTAGCAGCAGATAATCATCAAGACCTATTTTAATTGTTTGCATTTTATATACCATTTCATAAGATGGTTTCAGCTGAAAATGCTCAAGGTTGTTTAAATGACAATTGCTGCTTCGTATTTGAAGGGTGTAAGGAATGGATGGATGCTGTTCTTCTGAAAAGATTTTAAGCTTTTTCAGATATGAAAAGCCCCTTTGCCACCATGTGCAAAGCAGAAAAAAGTATTAGATAATATCACAACTGATGTGAGGAAATGCAACTTTTCACACATTCTAAGGTTATGAAAATAATGAAAGGCTCACCAGTAACAGAGCCCTTTGAGTGACCTAAAACTGTGGCATTGTCTCCAGGACATCTTTTTGATCAGAAAAAGTCAATTCTTCAAGCTGTGCTTTTTTACCAGAATAATTCCCAGACTGGTTTGAGAAACTGCTTTAGATTGACACTTACAACTGTGATATCATTTAATTGAGCAGCTTTCTTCAGAATGTTTCATCTTTACAAGTAGCTGACCAACTGACTTTATAAAATAGATTTTTTAATAGGAGGCTTTCCATTTTTCAAAGCCAAGAGCAGTGAATTGTTTCTTAGAAGGCTGGTGGCCCGGGCTTTCACCTTTCCAGATCTGAATCACATGCCAACTGTGACTTGCAATCAGATTTAATTTAAGCAAAGTACCTGTGAAATGTCTTATTCACAGCAAAAAGTTGGGGAAGGATATCTTAATACCAGAACCTTGAGGTTTCCAAATTCCACCTACATCACATTTCCTCAGTCCTCATTAAATTAGCTCCTTGGGACCAGAGGTACACAGTTCATCACAGATCATTAGAAGGTATGTAGAAAAAATTGCCCTTTTTGGCATCCATAAGGGCAAGAGTTCTGGCAGCTTGTTATCAGAACACAGTTTGAAATTGATGCTTCCAGGACCAGCTCACCTCCACCTTTTAATCTGATATCGCGGTTTTCAAGCCTTTCAATCAGCTGCATTGATTTGGTTCACTTCAGGCTACTTGGGCAAAACACTGAATCACTTCCATAGCAGTTTCATGTTTTTGTGTATTACTGTCCTTTGAATCTCGGTTCATCAGTTACCTTGCTGTCATTGGTTAGACACAGGGGTCCCAAAACTTGGCAACTTTAATTCTCCAGCTGACTATGCTGGCTGCAGAATTCTGGGAGTTGAAGTCTACAAGTCTTAAAGCTGCCAAGTTTGAAGACCTATGGACTAGAGTCATGATAGCGAACCTATTTCATGCATGCTACAGGTGGCACACGGAGCCATATCTGCTGGCACATGAACTGTTGCCATAGCTCAGCTCCAGTGCACATGTGGGCACCCACTAGCTGATTTTTTGCTTGCACAGAGGCTCTGGGAGGGCCTTTTTGGCCTCCGGAGGGCCTCCAGGGGAACCGGAGAGGGAGTATTTGCCCTCCCCAAGCTCCATGAAAGCCTCTGGAAGCTGGGGAGGGTGAAAAATGGGCCTACCAGTGTCCCGAGTTTTCGGAGAGGGGCGGCATACAAATCCAAATAATAAATAAATAAATAAATAAAATACTGAATGATGCTACAGATTTCCTGCTAGAAATGCCAGGTCCTCCTTGCTTATTCTCTTGTCTTCATCAGCATTCAATGCTTTCCCAACTCTTCTTTATCTTCAAATGATTAGTCCATGTCACAACACTTTTCATGCAAACAATAGAAGATTTAATATGATTTGAGTTTTGTGGATTAGATTCTAATTAAACAGTAATGGGCAGACACAATTTTTACTGCCACACTGTGGGTGTGACTTATTTTGTGGGTGTGGCTTGATGGTCATGTGACTGGGTGGTAATGGCTTGATGGCCATGTGACCAGGTGGGAGTGGCTTGAACAATCATCATTGTTCAAATGAACTGTTATTGCCGCACGATGCCTTTTAATCTCAGCTGTGGGCAGAGTGAAGGCTCCGCGGGGAGAAAAAGACCACAACCCAGACTGCTTCAACATAGCACAGCTCTCCTGGCCTTGGGAGGTGGCCGCGTGAGGCTGGAGGGGAGCCAGGCAAGAGAGAGGGGAAGCTCGTCTGAGGCCAGGAAGGAGGAAAGAGGAAAAAAGTGAAGAGCGCACAGCAGCAGCAGCGGGGGGGGGGGGAGGAGAGCTAAGCTGAGACCAGTAATCCAGGAAGTTACTGCCGCTGGTCAACTGGAGCTGTGCATGCAGCTTCATTTCCACCGATGGAACTGCATTCCACCCCATCCTGCCTGCTGCTCACCCCTGCTCTTAATGAACTGCATTGCCCAGTAGGCAATTTTCATAATTTCTATGAATTTCTTTGACACGAAAAGGTTAAATTCAGCTAGGTGAACAGTATGCTATCTGTGCTCAGCCGGAAGTAAGGAGTAGATTGACAAAACAATCTACCCAATTGACAAAACAAGAACAGTATTAAGTTTATTGCAGTTCTGTGGCTGGTATGAGTAGATGCCACAGAATTGCTATACACACACTGATGTAAGAGTTGACTAGGCTGAGCCTGGGGGAGGGGGTCAAATAAATAGTGGGTTGTTACTGGTGCGGTAGTGGACTGCGCATTGATAGTGGCTGCCAGATTGTGCAATTTGTGTGTGACTGCTCTAGTGGCAGTCCTATGGGTGCCACCATCTCTTTTTTTTGCATTTTTCGCTTTCTGCACATGCATAGAAGCAAAATCTCATGAGGGGACATGAAAGCAAAAAGTGACTGAAATCTCTCTCACGCGAGTGTCCCCTTTCAGTGTGTTTTTGCTTCCTGTGCATGTGCAGAAGCAAAAATATGCTGGGGATGCACATGCATAAGCATGCAAGCGTTCACAACACAACTGAAGCTGCACACACAGCACACCGGTAACAGCAGTAGTCGCAATCTATTCCTGGGTCAAACATGTCAACAATCAGTCCTGTGCACCAACAACAGATTGAAGTCCAGCTCACTTTTGAATGTCTTTCTTATCTCCCACTAATTTCCCTTTAAAGTTAGTAGTTCAGATTCTATACAGTTCAGATTAATATTACGGAGTTTACAGAGTTTAATCTTGCAAGAAATTTTATACTGATTTGAACTATTGGAATCTCCTGATTTCCACAGTGTTTGGCAACAGGTTACACTAGACTAGAATCTGGGCACCGAGTTAAATACAGGTAGCCCTGGACTTATGGCCACAATTAAATCCCCAAATTCCATTCCTAAACAAGACACTTGTTAAGTGAGTTTTGCCCCACTTTATAGCCTTTCTTGCCATGGTGGTTAAGTGAATCATTGCAGTTGTTAAGTTAGTGGGTCTTCTCCGGGTCCCGTCAACCAAACAATGTTGCTTGGCGGGACCCAGGGGAAGAGCCTTCTCTGTGGTGGCCCCGTCCCTCTGGAACCAACTCCCCCCAGAGATTAGAATTGCCCCCACCCTCCTTGCCTTTAGTAAGCTGCCAGGCATGGGGGAACTGAGATACACTTTCCCCCTAGGCCTTTAAAATGTTATGCATGGTATGTCTGTATGTATGATTGGTTTTTATATAATGGGTTTTTAACTGTTTTTAGTATTGGAATATTGTTATACACTGTTTTATTACTGTTGTTAGCCGCCCTGAGTCTGCGGAGAGGGGCGGCATACAAATCCAATAAATAAATAAATAAATAAATAAACCTGGTTCTTAATAAGGGAATTTGGCTTTCCCATTGATTTGCTTGTCAGAAAATCACCAAAGGGGATCACATGCAATATCGGGTTGCCACCTGGTATGTGCCACACTGCACACTGGGAGCAAAAATGGAGCTCTGCATGCACGCGCATGTCCCAGAAACATTTTGCTTCTGTGTATGCAGAAATTTGCACACTCATAATTTTTGTGTCCTAGCGAGTTGTTGCTTCTGTGCATGTGCAGGAAGCAAAATTTTGTGAGGGGTCACGCACACGTGTGAGATTTTGGCAATGTTTTGCTTGTGCACATGTGCAGAAGCAAAAAAAATCACTGAACTCTCACACGCTTGTGCGTCCCCTTGCAAGAGTTTGCTTCCTGCGCATGTGCAGAAGCAAAAACTCTCTGAGATGCGTGTGTGTATGTACACCAGTGACTCAAAACTGTGCATGCATCATACTGGTAGTGGCGGTAAGTAGCAACCCCCGCCTGATCACATGACCCCAGGATACTAAAATCATCCTAAATTAACACCAACCTGACCACCTGTATAAACATGAATTTGTGAATGGTATGTATGTGGGTCGTGTGTTACCTCGTTATGAGTTTTAATCAGGGTTTTAGAATTATAGTTTTTTTTCTTGACTTCTTATTGTTATTTGTAATTTTATATGATAATTTTATATTGTTGTAAGCTGCCCTGAGTCCCACGGGATTGGGCAGCATAGAAGTCAAAATAAATAAATAAATAAATAAATACATACATACATACATACATACATACATACATACATACATACATACATACAGTAATGGGCAGCCCAAAATTTTACTACCACACTGTCGGTGTGGCATATTTTGTGGATGTGGCTTGATGGTCATGTGACCAGGTGGGAGTGGCTTGAACAATCTCCATCTATAGTGAACTGTTAAGTTCCCGACTTACAACCTCACCTGTGTCGCTCTCTAGGGTGACAATTTGCTTCGCATTTCCTGCACTCTCCTTCCTGGGTCACCCCCTGCCTCAGGCTGGGTAGGTAGGTGAATGAGTGCCGATCAGCTGTTGAGAAAAGAGGGGGGAGGAAAAGGGCCCCCTGCAACTCCTGCTGGTGCTGGTCTCCCTGCCGCTTTCTGAGGAGGAGGGAATTTAAAAATATCGGAAAGCCAAGGGAGAGTTACAAGACCAGTAATCCAGGAAGTGACTGCCGCCGATCAGCTGGAGTTGAACATGCAGCTTCATTTCCGCTGGTGATACATACATACATACATACATACATACATACATACATACATACATGTCAGTTGCCAAGCAGCCAAATTTTGATTCTGCTACTATGGAGATGCTGCAAAGGTGGTAAATGTGAAAACTGATCATGAGTCACTTTGTTCAGTGCCATTGTAATTTTGAACAGTCACTAAATGAATGGTTGCAAGTCAAAGATTGCCTGTATTTCTTTAAAAACCATTACCATTGTCTATGTGTGTGTGAGGTTCAATGTGGAGCTGCACTTGGAGACTGAAACTTTCTGATTTCAATTACTCTCATCTCTCATCCCATTGGCTTAGGTTGTCAAAGCTAATACAGATTGCATTAGCCACATCTGGAGAACCACATGCTGCCCATTCTTGATGTATGTTTCTAGAAATTACCGAAATATCTTTTTCCAATTAAGTGTATATATCCCTGTTGGCTTTTAAAACTTGGATAATTTATCATTTGCGTGACTGAAGGAATCTAATGTAGCATGGAAAAGCAGTGGTTGAAAAATATAATATCAAAATTCTGGTCCTTAAAGAAATCCATATATTTCAATATAAAAGGGTTTGGGGGTCAAAATGTAAACTTATTCTCAAATATCCAGTATTGATTCCTGCCACTTCTTGAGATGTATAAGTGAGCATAAAGAGATAGCGACAAGTGGGGACAAAAGTAGCAGCCTGACTTTTTACAACTGCCCTTCTACATTATATAGGACTAAGCTATACCCAAAAGAGACAAAGCCCTACTCGAAACCTGAACATTTATCTTTAGAGGTTCTAACAATAAGAGCTTCTGCAGAAGAAAGACTCATGGGGTAAAATGTATGTTCTTGGAGTAATGAAAGATCTTTAAATAAGTAGTTTGTGTGCAGTTAGTTTTATGACCCCTTCTTACTGCTGGCAATTTCGCAAGTCAAGGTAATGATCAAAATAATTAAGTCTTGTTCCCAAGCTTGTAAAATAATCCATTTTAAAGAGGGGAAAGAATGTACTTTCTCCTTAATTGGCATTGTATCGTGGGATTTGAAGAGAAAAACAAATATGCTTTTTTCCCCCTTCAGGGCTGGAAGAGATGGTTCTCCCAACAAGCAAATCAAGCTCATTAAATCCTCTAGGTCAATGTTTCCCAACCTTGGCAATTTGAAGATATTTGGACTTCAACTCCCAGAATTCCCCAGCCAGCGAATGCTGGCTGGGGAATTCTGGGAGTTAAAGTCCAGATACCTTCAAGTTGCCAAGGTTGGGAAACACTGCTCTAGGTATTGGGAAGAAAGAAAAAGGGAGACTTGTATATGCAAAGTGGAAATGCTTAACCTTTTGCATGAAGTGCCTTGCTGGTGTTATCATCCCTACAAATCACCCTTTAGGCCTTGGACTTGAAGCATCTATTTGTCATTCCATAAAATCTATAAAACCTTAAGAACACCCTTAGAATAAAATTTGATTTATGACTTCAGTGTGTGTTTGTAAGTTTGTATGTTTTTCCTCTGGCTAGCCACTCGAATGCAATAGGCCATTCTACTACCACTCGAATGCAATAGGCCATTCTACTACCACCCTGAAACATTTGTCTCCTTGCCACGTGGCTAATACTCAACAGCATAAACAGGAATGTCCCATAATTTATGCAGTGGCTAAGTTTTGTGTTTTAGTTTCACCAAACCTGAATAATTCCAAACAGAAATTGAATTGGCACTTTTGCCTTGAGAAACACTAATTCCGAAATTATTTACCCTCAAGAAAAATATACACATGAATGTTTTTTAGAACCTCTGAACAAGATCATCTATTACTTTTTAAAAAAATGTCTGCTCCACATATTCTATATATATATGTCTACTCTATTCTTTCCACTAAATTTGCTTTATGGGAGTACAAGGAAAGGTATATTTCCATAAATGTTGTCCTCTGTGTAATAATTAATCAGCTGTTTGTTTGTTTGTTTGTTTGTTTGTTTGTTTGTTTGTTCATTCATTCATTGGTTTGTTTGTTTATTTATTTATTGGATTTGTATGCTGTCCCTCTTCATGGAGTTGCTTGGAATAGTGAGATGAATGGCATATACATTTAATAAATAAATAAATTAATATAATAATGAATCTAAAAGTAATGCTGTGTTTTCCTTTAGAACTCATATGTCTATCTTTGGGGCCTACAGACTGTTATTATACAGCCAGTGAAGGGCTACCAAAATTTTTGCTATCACACTGTGGGCGTGGCTTATGCAGGACGCCCTGCATTTTCTTTCAACATCTTTCAATGCAAATTGGGAGCTCTGGGGTGGAGCTCCATATTTGCTACCCCACTGCATTCTGGGCAGTAGCCCACCCCTGTAAAATACAGCCCACTATATAATTTGGCCTTTTGGTTCTCTGTATAGAGAACCAAATATAACTAGCACAGGTAACTTCACTTGTATTGAAAATAATGGAAGGGGAAGAATGGCTCTGATTTTGTGGTATCTCATTTAATCTCATTTTTAATATTTTCCTTCACATTCTTCTAGATTTATATACTCATAAGCAGGCTGTGTTCAGTTACAAGATTTTGTGTCGCTGGAGTATGATTAACCTAGCACTGAACCTGTATTCATAATTTTAATTAATGCACAGGGCAACAACAATTGCCATAAAGAAAAACTCCAGAGAACCAATCTTCTTTTTAAAAGCATAATGGTTAATAGTCCAGTATCAGATGTGTGAGAAATGATGTGTTGTCTCATCCATTTTGATTGTATGCCTGTCTGTTAAATAAAATTAACTGGAATTGGAAGACAATGATTCAGTATAGCTATGTAAAGTGATTAAATTTATACCCTCTTCTCTTATTCTCTTTGCTTGATTCTGATCATGGAAACACAGAAAGAGCAGTAATATTGAGTACGCGTTTGTAAATAACATTGACTTAAAGTCAAGACTTTTTATGTTGTAATGGTTTGTTGTCTTCAAGAACTGATCTACTAAATTTTCTGACTTTGCCAATATAGACAGGGGAGGGAGGGAAGGAAAGAAGGAAGGAAGGAGGGAAGGAAGGAGGGAGGGAGGGAAGGAAGGAAAGAAGGAAGGAAGGAAAGAAGGAAGGAAGGAAGGAAGGAAGGTTCTATTGACAAGAAAATGCACTTCATTGCAAGAGTTTCTTGCTTCTTTCTTCTAAGCCTGAGCTCCTGTTTGAATGTCATTGGTTACAAAACAAGTGCTTAAATGCCTCAAGCTAGTTAGACCATGATATAAGACTGCTTTTCAATGGTGTCTATATCACTCTCCAGACTGTCTCTCCACCTCCATCTCCACACCATTCAAACAACTGATTTGGCCTAAGAATTTGCACAACTGAAGGAAACCAAATGAAATTCATAAAAGAAGGAGCTGCCTCAACCAACACTTTTTGTAACACGTTAGCCAAGTTCATTCTAACAGAGTTGAAAGCATGTCACATGGGGTTTAGAAAGTAGCCTGCCAATAATCTGTCCACAAGGCAAACATCCTGCCCTGTTTCTTCAGACTTGATGAAGTTAAGTAAATTGTTGCCATGCTCCACAAGAGATGAAGATCAAGATGTCAGGTGGAGGACCAGTGGCGGTAGTTGTTGTTGCTGCTTCTCCAAGGAGGAAAACAAAGTCTCTGACTTCAATTTCCTCTGTTGTTGGCCCAAAAGGAATCTAACATTAAGGATATTAATTATAGACTAGGACTTTTGCATTGTCATGAACTTGTTTCACAACAATGATGTAACTTAAATATTCAGTTTGTATTGAAGAGGGGAATAATGGCAGGCTGTTACAAGTTTCTAACAACAGCCACAACAGTCCCTTGGTAAATTTTTCTAACAAGCACCTCTCACAAGTCAAATACTGTTACAACTCATTATCCTATGTCAGTTTGAACTATTGAATTGTCCTTGCCTGGTTCTCTTACTCATAAATCTCTGTATTGCTGTTAAGTCTTCCTGTCGTGACCCAAAAGAACAAAGAACCTTGTGTGAAGTGGGATTTTTAAGTTCTTCCATATTCAGCATTATTTTTTTAATGAAAAGTCTTTCTCTAAATATTTAACATTAGTCATGCAGACAGACAGTGACTGAACTTTAGATAAGAAAGTCATATTGGGAATGTAAAGGAAGATTTTTTTTTTTTAAAAGACAAACTCTATAAATGAATAAAAGCAACCAAATTTCAAGTGAAGGATGAGTTGATCAGAAAGGGAAATGTCTTGGGAACATTTTGCATACCCTTACGGGATTCACTGCTCATACCTGGAAAAGGAACGGTTTTATTACACCAAAGATAGGCAAAAGATAAATTACTCTAAATGCATTGTTCCCACATGGATTTCTTCAGGTTTGAATCATGCCATATAGAAGATGTGATATTTTACTTTTTATTCATAAGTCTCCTTCTATGATTACTGTTCTTAATATACTTTCATTATACAGTGATACCTTGTCTTACAAACTTGCTTGCTTTGCTGGCAACCGAAGTCCGGGGGTGGGATTTCCCAGCGAAGGGAGCCTCAGCGAAATCACAGCATCACAAAAACACGAAAGTCCAGAGGTGGGATTTCGAGGACTTCCATGTTTTTGCAATGCTGCAATTTCGCTGAGGCTCCCCTCGCTGGGAAACCCCACCTCCGGACTTCCATTGCCAGTGAAGCACCCGTGTTTGCACTGCTGGGATTTCCCTGCTGGGATTCTCCTGCAGCATCGCAAAAACATGGAAGTCTGGAGGTGGGGTTTCCCATGGAGGGGAGCCTCAGGGGAATCCCAGCAGCGCAAAGACAGGCGCTTTGGCTGGCAAAAGGGGTGAGTTTTGGGCTTGCACCCATTAATCACTTTTCCATTGATTCTTATGAGAAACATTGTTTCATCTTACAAACTTTTCACCTTACAAACCTCGTCCCAAAACTAATTAAGTTCGTAAGATGAGGTATCACTGTACTTCCCAATTGTGTGTAAAATGAGTGACAGTTCGTTGTTGTAAGGAGATGTTGAATAGAGATTGTGTGTTTTACTTTCCTCTTACATGCATGGACAAAGATACCTGACATGGCTCAGGCATTATTATTTTATCTTAGATCAACCTTCAGGTAGTTGGAGAACCTGGTGAGAATCACGTCTTTTCCATTGCGAGCCTAGCAGTATTTATGAGCAACAGCTGGAGCAGAGGGCTTAAACATTATTTCTAATAGATGAATTGCCTTGAGTTTGTCTTCCCTTGCTGGCATTGTAGAAACAACATGTGAGAAACAGGAGAAGGAAGTTGGGGTGGGGAGAGAAAGAGAGTGTATTCCACTACTTTAAATAGAAATATACCCAATATAGAAACTATGACCTAATGGATGGATACCAGGGGAGGGGTATACCCAAATTTAAAAATTAATTTGAAACTGAGACTTGTCTGAGAAAGTATAAATAACACCTAGTTAGACAATCCTATTTCTCTCTCTCTAAAAAAAAAAAAGAGGAAGAAGCACAATCTGCTTCATTAATTTTAGCTGGACCACTTGCAAATGACAATTTCGATTTCAGATTTTTCAACGTTTGCCGCATTGTGGTTTTTGTCTGTCTGTGAGTTGTTAGCTTGTACTAAATCATGAAGCATGCTGTAGATTTCTCTTGTGCCATCATTATAGCACCCAAAGGTCAACTTTCTATCCATAGTTAAACACGTCCTGTGTACTCAGTCAATTCTTGCTGTTTGCAGTAGTTATGTTCTGTAATACTGCTGTGAACACTGCATTAAAGACTAAAATTTTGACTGGGGATGTGTGCATCAGGCAACTTGATTATTATTATTTTTGCTGCTCTACATGTCAGCGAATGACCACAAAATCCTCTAGCGGCTGAATGAGCAAATACAAAATTTGTAATTATGGAATTCATGGATAACAAGAATTAACTGTACATATTTTAAGGTATATCTTTAAAGCCAAACCAAAACTGTATTTTCTTCCAAGGTGAAAAATCCATCTCATTTAGCAGTGTCTAAATTTTTTTGAGACTCCATCACTTGTCCCACACTACCCTTGCTCTATCCCTGAAGTTTCTTCCTTTGCAGTTTTTAGAGAATTGACTTCCTACAGAGGAACAAAGTGAACTTTACTGGCCTTGAACTGCTCAGCAATATCTTCTCTTCCATGAGGTACAACTGATCAGCTAGCATCATAATGTAATTTTAGTCTATTCTGAACCAAAGCAGATGCAAAGATTCTGACTTTCTAATTGTGATTTTACTATGATGAGTAGGTATACAAGCATAACAGACTTTCAGTTAGAAAATACTGTACAGGACAATATATATCGTTTCTAACACCTGATTTCTAAGAAGACTGGGAGTATTCCCACAGCCTCTGTGCCTCTGTTGCCCTGACTCTGAAACCAGCTGAGATAGTTTGGTGAGTGTTCTGTCGAGCTCTCTGGTAGAATCCTCCCGAAAATGCACAGATACAATTTCAGACACACACACGTTCGAAAATTCAAAACAATGTTGTTTATACCGAAAATGCAAATAAGCGAAGCCCTCTTTTTGTATAGCCAAGAGCACTCGTCTCCAAACAAACTGGTAATTTGTACAAGTCCCTTATCAGTTCTGTGATACTTAGATTGCAGCTGTGAGGCAATTCACAGTCCTTCTTCTTTCACAAAGTGAAACACACTTTGCTCTGGTTTAGTTTCAAAGCGGGGAAAAATCATCACACAAAGGTCAAAGTCAGCAAAGCAGGCACGAAGCACAACAATCAGATAATCCTCCACAATGGCCAAACCCACAGGCTGCTATTTATAGCAGCCTCACTAATTACCACAGCCCCACCCAACCACAGGTGGCCTCATTTTCTTAGATAATAATCTCTCAGTTGTTGCTGCCTATGTATCGCTCTCCGCATGCGTGGCTGTATCATTAACTCTTGTTCTGAATTCAAGGAGAAGCTAGATAATTGATCTCCTTCTGAGCTATCTGCCACACTCTCCTCCTCCCTGTCACTCATGTCTTCTTGGACAGAGGAGCCTTCATCAGCAGATTCCACCGGGAGCAAAACATGCCTGCAGCATGTGGATGTCTCCCCCACATCCACAGTCCTTGGGGCAGGAGCTGGGCCAGAACTAACCACAACAGTGAGAACCTCTATGTCACAGGTATCAAACTCATGTGACGTTTCGTGATGTTTTTCCCATCCACGGGTGTAGCCTGCACATGATGTATCTGGCCCATGGGCCACAAGTTTGACACCCTTGCCTATGGTTCTCAGACTGAATAGCAGGGTGTTATGTTGTCCTCTTAAACAGGTTCCTGCTGCAGGACCATCTATTTTTCTGTACTAAAAAAGAGTGACTTAATCATTTCTCTTCACATCAGTAGATCTGTTTGGAGCAACATACTATTAAATGTGCAGTATGGTTGCATGTATATTTGTATGTGCTTGTGTATATATGTGTGTGTGGACACACAAGCATACACACCAGTGGTGGGTTGCTTCCAGTGTGGGCTGGTTCTTTAGAACTGGTAGCGGAAATTTACTGCCACTTGGCAAACTGGCAGCGATGACTGGTAGTCCACACTCCCAAATCAATCCTCCAATTGTCACGACTTGCAAAAAAAAAAACCTTTGCACATGTGCAAAGGTGCGGGTCATTTCCTAGTGTTTTGCATGACATGTACAAACTGGTAGGGAAGGTAAGTTGAATCCACCCTGATACACACACACACACACACACACACACACTTAAAAATATATATAAAGTAAAAGCCTTAAAATGCATTTGCAGGCAGGCACCTCAAGATTTTTTTCATTCTTTCACATTGCCTTATGTTTTTTGAAAAATTCTTTTAGAGCTATTCATTCCAGTAAATAATACAGCTATAAATATCTGGTATATCTTGTAAAAAGAACCTGATAATTCACTTCTTTTCACAATATGAAATTGCTTTCATTATGCCATTTTCTTCTGTTTTCCCAAGATGCTACAGTCTAACTTTTAAATCTCTAGATTACAGTAACATCTGTGTTACGTGGTTATGAACAGATATACTTCAAACAAAGGATAAAATAGGCATTTGTGAAAAAAATAGTTTTAATGTTTATTAGAAATTGTTTATTCTGTTTATTCAAAACTTCCCTAAGATTTTTTTAAAAATCTACTTAAGGGAAAGTGAACTTCCTCAATGTATTTTTTTGAGTCTGTGGGTGTGATATATATCTAAAAGAACAATTCCTTTAGATGAACTTAATAAGGAATTTAATGTAATCATGAGGACATGCGAAATAATGGATGAGAGTAGAAGGTTTGCATGTTCTGAGCTTTAAAAAGCCTTGTTTCCTTTTTTTTTTTTTAATGGAAAATCTGGGTGAACAACCTGAGTCTAGGACCAGGGGTGAGCTGCTGGGAGTTCGTGGGGGTTTCGGAAAAACCTCTAACTAAGATTCCGTGCAGTTCAGAGAATCCCCAAATCCCACTCCTAGCTGGCTCCGCCCACCCCATCCCTTCCACATGATCCATTTTGGATGCAGGTAAGTGCAGGGTATATGCGGAGGCTCAGGAGGGCAAAAAATAAGCCTACCAGAAGTTTGGGAAGGTTGGAATCAGGCCTCCGGAGCCTGGGGAGGCATTTTTGCCCTACTGGAAGCTCGAGAAAAACCTCTGGAACCCAAGGAAGGCAAAAATACCCCCACCATGGTGCAGAAGGCCAACTAGGCCACACCCACCAAGCAAGCGGGCAGAAAGCCCCTTCTTAAAATTTTTGAAGCCCACCCCTACCTAGGGGTATATAATTTTCTTTTTTTATAAGCCCAGAAATTGATCATAATGACCCCAGAATGGATGATGAGCCGATAAACTATTTTAAGTTAGGGGTGGGTGGGAAAGAAAAAACATATTGTAATATAAATCTTAAAGTAACTTAATATTATTTTTAAAAGACAAAAGGAACCCTGACAAATTGATTTACTGGGGAACATCTGAAGTAAGTTCATGAGATAAGCTCACTCTAGGAATTTGCCAGCTTCCCTTCTTCATTCATTTCTCCAGGACATTGTGTTCCTAAAGTGATTGCATGGACTAATGACTCAGTCTTGAATTCTTCAAGGTCAGTTGCACTCCTGTGCCCCACATCATGATATAATACTGCAGAATCAAATTGACTTCTTGAAAATAGATCCATCATTGGCCTTGCCAGTTCAATTACATACGAAGGGCTTCTGTTAACAGCTGTTGTGTAATGTCCAGAAGCTATCAGGTAATCATTGGGGGAGAGCATTCCTCAATCAAAATGATATTTATTTCTTTGTTTATTAGATTTATATCCTGCTTTTTTCTCGGGGAGCTTATGTGGCATCTGTCTTCATTTTAGTTTCCAAACAGTAATCAAGAAAGATTAAACCCCAAATCAAGTCTTTTATAGTGAGAGAAAGCTTCTGTTGAAAGATAACTAATGTTGCAAGCATAAGGGGCACTCGGATTCTAGTTTACCCTCAAGCACTCAGCTCATGGGATGATTTTGCTCTATTCGCCTTCTCTCGGTCCATGGAAATGCTGGGCAGAAAAAATAGGAGGAAGTGAGCTGTAAGATGCCTGGGGCTCCTGAATGAAGGGTGTAATATCAGTCTAACATGTAAATAAATAGGTTTTCCTCCCCCATCAATAGTATGTTCAAGAAGGGGATACTCTGTTGCTAAGTGAGACATTTTTTAAGTGAGTTTTGCCCTATTTTTACATTTCTTGCCCTTTGGTTAAGTAAATTACTGCAGATCAGAGTTGGGTTCCTGCTGGTTAGGACTGTTTCTATAGAACCAGTAGCGGGAATTTCCTGGCCACATCCCCGAACTGACTGACTCAGCAGCACCATAGGCGCCGCCATCTTTGAACTGTTGAACTACAGCTAGCAGTTAGCCGAAGTAGCCTGCAGTGCTGCACTCTAATCACTCCGCCACCCCGGCTCATGTCAGTGTCAAAAATTGTCATGAGTCAATTGTCATCAGTCACATGAGTCATGAGTCTTCGGAGAGGGGCGGCATACAAATCTAATAAAACTTAAAACTTAACTTAAACTTTTTCCAGTGTCATTGTAACTCTGAATAGTCACTGAACAAACTCCTGTAAATTGATGACTACCTATATATGTAAGTATCTAATGCATATACAGTATGTTGCTCTGCATCAGTATGTATGTATTGCATATCCCCTGATCTTACCTTTAATTTTGCTCTTTGTTTCAAGTGCATGTGTGGAAGTACAGGGAAGGTTTCATATGTTCCATTCTGAGTAATGTTACCAGAGACAGAATAAAGCAGCTGGTAACATCTGGAGCTGCTACATAACTCTTCATCTCCTAAGGATGCACTGTGGGATTTTTTTTGGGGGGGGCAGATTTTTTTGAGCCCATTGCAAAGTGGCAAAATTTCCATTGCTAAGCAAGACAATTGTTCAGTGAGTTTTTGCCACCTTTTACAACCTTTCTTGCCGCAGTTGCAAAATGAATCACTGCAGTTGTGAAGTTTACTAACATAGCTGTTGAGCTTCCCCATTGACTTTGCTGATCAGAAGTTGGCAAAAAGTGGATCGCATGACCCAGCAACAGTCATAAATACAAGCGAGTTGTCTAGCATCTGAATTTTGATCATGTGACCACTTGCACCAATCACAAGTGTGAAAAACGACCATCAGTCACTCAGTGCCATTGTAACTTTGGTCACTAAATGAATGGTAAGTCGAATGTAAGTCGAGAAAACATATTTCTTTTTGTGGCTTTTCTCCCTACACCAAATTGGTCCCAGTATGTTCCATTTTCAGTGAGGTATCCTGCTGGCAAACAGGCAGACCCTGAGACACTTTATATAATTTTTCTCACATACTTCTGGGTTGGAAGGAATAGAAAGAAAGAAGACCTAGAAAATTACCTGCAGAAAACCTCTTGTCTGATTTTGGGCTGGGTGCTATTGATGCCACCCAGATGCTTTTTTACACTACTTGCTGCTACTTGCCTAATATTCCACTCCCTTTGCACGGGGAGGGGATGCAATACTCCAGCAAAACTCATCCATCTTATGAAGCCCAAACAAGCGTGGGAAACTGAATTCATTTTGTTGAAATAGAATTAAAATCATGAGCAGCCAAATATTAGTAGGCCAATAGTGGTTAACATACAGGGTAACCAGGAATTGCATTTAATTACTTTGGAGAGGGAAGAGTCACAGCATGCAGGACGATGATGATGGTGATGGTGATGATGTAGTAGTATGTCATACATTTGAAAAAGGCCAGTATTTTACCTTTGCCATTTAGTTTCTTGGTTATTGGTTAGGCATCATTGCTTTCTGAATTATTTTAGACATATACTAGCATGGTGGCATGTTTCTTCTCCAGAGGAAGATAATTAAATATTGACAGCACAATCAGAAGGCATTCTAGATAGAAGGGAAGGGTTCAGATGCCAGCTAAAGATTGACCAGCCATGCATAAAATAATATACACTGCTCAAAAAATATATAAAGGGAACACTTAAACAACACAATACAACTCCAAGTAAATCAAACTTCGGTGAAATCAAACTTAGGAAGCAACACTGATTGACAATCAATTTCACATGCTGCTGTGCAGTATATTTTGAGCTCATAGATGTCTTTTCATGAATAATAAAGCACGGAATCTGCCCATTGTTAATTTTCCTAGGATGTACATATGCTGTACATATAGAATTAGCAATAGCACTTAGACTTATACACTGCTTCATAATTCTTTAAGTGGTTTACAGAGTCAGCATATTGCTCCCAATAATCTGGAATCCTCATTGTACTGACCTTGGAAGAATGGAAGGTTGAGTCAACCTTGAGCCCCTGCAGGATCAAACTCTTGGCTATGAGCAGAATCAGCCTATAATACTGCATTCTAACCACTGCACCACCCGGTCTCCTATATATAATTGCCTCCCTCTCATAAAGAGTTATAGTTGTTAAGACAACAGTGGAAACAGATGGAAAAGAGTGCAAGATATTCACTAAAAAGCTATATGATCATTTTATAGCTTTTATTGGTGTCAGGTGGGACTTAAATATTTACAGCCATCTCAGTCTCTCTTTTTATACATTGCAGATTTGCCCTAGCTACTACACCTTGGAAAATAGAATTATGATTTATCTTTCTCCTTAGCTATGGGAATGAAAGGAATTATTCTCCTATTATGAGAGTCTGAGTAGGCTGAATATACCACTACTTTTTACTAGGGTCAAGGAAGACGATTTCTAGGCGTCATTTTAAAACACAATTCCCCATCTTGTTAAATTTTCTGTATCTCAGCTTGTTTTCTTCCTTTGGTTTGCAGATAAACACTGGAATTAAAATTCCTATGTATCTAAAGATCCAAGACAAAGCTTGGTTTTATTAATTTATCCAAACTCAGTGCTTGCATTATAGAGTTTTAAGTTACCAGCTCTTGTTTCTGATGTGAAAAAAGTACAGAACCTATACAGTTTCAAACAACATTACAGTGCCATTTCCTCATTTTTTAAACATGGGAGTTGCAGAAACATATGGTTAGCAGAAATCTGGCTGGTTGCATAAATAGAGAACACTTAATCCAAGTGAGATAGCATGGATGAGCATATAACATAGATATGCCATTTTACATTAGATAATACATATTTGGATCCAAATATTTGAGAAGTTAAAGGTCACTTGGAAAACGTATTAGAATGTATAATGTCATCTCTTAGCAGCTCCATATAATGCATTCCCTGGGATCTCAAATGAAGTTCAGATGGTGAAGTGCCAAAAGATAATTTAGAAGGATACATCTTATAGACAGTGGCACATTTAGCACTGTAGCTTTGGGGAATGGATATTTTATTTGCTTTTGCATGTTGACATATGGTTTGTTAGAATTTATACCCATTAGATGTATGATTACATAAAGCTTAGCTCCTTTTGCCGCACCCATGGTTTTATGATGAAAATTGTAAAAATCAAATTCTTCTAGAGTGGAAAATAGAGTAATGTTACTGTTTCCCAAAGGATCATTTATGCCTTTGGACGTAGTTCCCAGATTTAATTCCATTCTTAATGATTTGAGAAAATGGTAAAACTTTGAAAGAGTGGCGAGCACTTTAAATTCCTTTGCAGATGAGAGAACTTTATGGGCCCTTCATTTTCATTCTTTCTATTTTTAATGTCATGATTCAACTTTCACAATCTGGATAAACCAGTTCCTATGCAGAGTTTATAAAAGAACTGTAACACTGTGCCTTTTGTAATTTGTTTTTCTAATTAATCCTATTAAGTATGCTTGATACCAGAGCAGCTTATTGGTAACAATAATGAAGTAGGCCAAAAGAAGACCTAAATTCAGTGTCTGCTCCCACCACAATGTTCACTTTGGATCAGCTTAACCTACCAACAATCTCAGAAAGTTGTTTGTTTGGAAGAAAATGGAGAGAAACTATAATGTAGGCTGCCTTGAGGTCCAGAAAAGGAAGGCTATAAATCAATAATCAGGTCAATCAATAAATGTTTATACTGCAATCTGAGCTATACAGAAAGCATCACTGCAAATAACAAAGCATTCTTTAGGTAAGAGTGACAGAAATAATGTACATAAACAATTTATCTGGAAGGAAAGAGCACTCCATATCCATTTTGAAGCAACATTTTATTCCTGATATTACTATTCTTGGATCCTGTTTCAAACATTCGTTGTTTGATGGGTAATCACTGCAAATAAAGTTATTGTCAAAGCTATTGTGTGACATGCACTGTAGTTTCAACTGCCATGTAAGAAAAATTCTTAGCTTCTAATGTCTTAAGTTATTGTATTTATCCAAAAGGAAGACAGCCTTCAATTTCAGACAGTCCTTTCCAAAGGGGGAAAAATATTTATTTATATATACATATTTCAAAGAAAAACAAGAAAGTCCAGTTGCCTCTTGAAAAAACACTTTGGGGACAACCATGACCTGGATGACCAAAACTTTCTATAGACATCTTCCTATCCTGCTTCTTTAAAGTCCATCTTTGGCTTCCATTGAGTGTAATGGGAAAATACTATGGTTTGCATTATTCTGATTTTTGTAAGTATAGACACATCACAGCATCTTTTCCAACACCTTGTGAATACTCTACCAAGTGCTAATCTTCAGCATATTTCTTGACTGCTTGCTACTTTAATGTTGATAGTTGATCCTAAAAAGCAGAAGCCACCCACCACTATGATATCTTCATTGTCAAGGGTGAAACCATAGGATACCTATGTATTCAATATATAATTTTATGCAGAAACTTTAATATATTTTTAAAAAACATTTCCCTGTTTTATTTAAACAAACAATTACATATTTAAGGCCATTGCTACTATATAAGTGGGATTTGTGAACAATTTGCATCATGAATACATGGCAGAAATACTGTATTTTTGGTGTATAAGATGCACCTTTTTCCTCTCTAAATTAGGCTGATAATTAGGGTATGTCTTATACACTAAATGTAGCTTTTCCCCCCCAGCCCTAACTAGCTGCTAACAATCTTCCCAGATCTTACCTTGAAGGCTCTTTCATTGTTTCTTTCTGTGAAGAATGTTTTCCAAGCCCTAAGTCTTTTCAGGGTTTGTTTCATTACTCTAACTTGCTCTGAGTAAGTTTCTTTCTAGCCCTAACCAGGTGCTAACAATGTTCCCAGCTCTTACCACTGGCAAACTCTTTCATTGTTAATCTCTGCCAAGAATGTATTCCAAACCCTGCCTTTGATTTTTTTTTTCATTCTCTATTTGCTCCAAATGTTTCTTTCTATCCCTAACCAGGTGCTAATGATGTTCCCAGCTCTTAACACTTGCAGGCTCTTTCATTGTTAATCTTTGCCAAGAATTTATTCCAAACCTTGTCTTTTTAGGGGGGGGGGGGGGTTCATAGCTTTACTTGCTCCAGATAGTTCTTTCCAGCCCTGACCAGGTGCTATTAATGTACTCAAGTACTTTCATTGTTACTCTCTGTGAAGAATGTTTTCAAGTCTTAAGTCTTTGCAGGGTTTGTTTAATTATTCTAACTTGCTCTGAGTAAGTTTCTTTCAGTTCTTTCACTGTTACTCAGTGAAAGAGCTGAGTAACAGTGGAAAACAAAGAGGAATGTTTTCCAAGCTCTAAGTCTTTGCAGGGTTTTTTCCATTGCTCTACTTGCAATGTAAGGAAGATCTGAGGAAGGCTACACACTGGCTGGGGTGTGAGTTCAGATGGGGGGTAGCTTTCCACCAGGTTCTTTTCTTTTAAAGAGAGAGAGAGAGAAAAGAAGGTGGGCAAATAACAAGCTTATCTAGAGAAAGAAATGTGTATCTCACATCAATTGTAATGTAAAGACAGAAATACAGAAAGAAAAACAGAATTACACTGCAATTGATGGGAGAAACACATTTCTTTCTCTAGAGAAGCTGGTTATTCGCCCGCCCCTTCTCTCTCTCTCTCTCTCTCTCTCTCTCTCTCTCTCTCTCTCTCTCTCTCTCTTTAAAAGAAAAGAACCTGGTGGAAAGCTAACCACCCTTAGCTGAACTCACACTCCAGCCAATCCCAGGTGCATAGCCTTCATCAGATTTTCCTCAGCTGGGCTTGGCTTCCCACTCGCAGCTGCTATGTCCTCAGAGCCTGGAGCTATCATGCAGTTGCAGAGCTCTAAGTCCAGCTAGAGCAGAAGGGGATGTGAATCTGAACCATGGGGTGGGGGGGTAAGGGGGGCGAGAAGCAGGAGGAATTCTGGGAGTTGAAGTCCACAAGTCTTAAAGCTGCAAGTTGGAAGACCCCCAGGTTAAAGGTTAGGAGTGTAAGGGTCTTCAAACCTGGCAAGTTTAAGGCTTGTGGACTTCAACTCCCATTTCTGAGCTAGCATGGCTGGTGGAGGAATTCTGGGAGTTGATGTCCACAAGTCTTAAAGCTGTCAAGTTTGAAGTTTGTAAAAGGTGTACATGGTATACATGGTTTTAAAAAGTATACATGATTGTAAAAAGTATTCTGCTACACTGGAATTTTATTAAACAATATAATACTACACTATTTGGTTCAGAATGCTTTTTTCCTTGTTTTCCTCCTCTAAAATCTAGGTGTGTCTTATAAACCAGTGCGTCTTATACACCGAAAAATACGGTACATGTTTTATTGAATTAATAAATACAGTTTGGAAGCATGCTATAGTCCTAGTTGTTCAATAGCACCACCGCTCCCCAAATTCTTATTTTAAGAGTGTTAAACAAGGAGCATAAGCAGAAAAAAAACAAAAGCTGAAAAACCTTCACTTTTTTTAGTGCTCTCTTTATACAAGGAAATAACTTTTTCCATAATCAAGAAGCCCGATGTGACATACTGATTTGCAGATGCACATGAAAAGAGATTTTGTTGTTTTCAGCAGGTTTTTATTCTTTGGAAGACAAATTTGCTGATGAAAACGGTATTCAGAAATTTATTGGATGACCTGTGACAAAACCTGTTTTCTTGAATTCAAAGTATAAAATGTCACTTTCCTTTATATTTATAACTGTGAATATAAGAGGGGAGAGAGAGGGGGGGAGGGAGGGAAGGAGACTTCCAGAACACATACAAACACACAAACATAATATATATATACACAGACTTTTAAATTTAATTTTAACATAACTGTTATAGTTATTATTATTTCTTTCTGTATTTCTAACATAATTAGAAAAGGGATTTGTGGACTACATCCAAAGCTTTGGGAGACCACAAAGAGCCTTTGGGCTTCTGGCTATAAGCTGTTGGGGTGTTGTTTTATATGATCATAGTTTCTTCTCTTTGCTAAGTCTAATTTGCTTTTGGGCTGTTGTCAAGTGCAATTGGGATGGTATCTCACTCTATCTTTATTAGTTGGTAACATTGACTATATTGTGATGTCTGGCAGTTGAGTGTGGGTCTTGAATTCCATTAATATTGTAGTGGGCTAGCTGAAGATCGGAAAAAGGCAGCTGTAGCTAGATGGGCACCAAGATGTGAACAAAGCATTTATCAGGACCTTGGAGAGTTCAATGCAGGATAAGCTAGGCTACTTCTAGCAAGATTGCTGCTATACCAACTTTTATTTGTACTTAACTTTTAAAAATGAACCAGCATGGGATTCGTTAACTCTGTCCCTGCTTGTGTCTGTCTTTTAGATTTGAAAAGCACCTGGCTTGCTGGATTCTGAGCTTCTTGTGTGGCTATAAATTGCAGATGGTATCTGAGTGTCTGAATCGGAGATTTCAGGCTGCGTGCTTAGGCACGAAAAAGTGTGCCAAAGGTTTCCCTTGAATTAAGGTATCCTAAACTAGGGAATCCTGACCCTGAGGACATAACAAATATATTTGTGGTTTTGTTTTGAGAACAGGAGATGGCTCCTTCAAAGGCACTCCTTTTCTTGGGCTCTAGACAGATTGAGATACATGCATGGCATCAAAAGGGAGAAATTCAGTAGTTATATTTTTGGATCCTAACTATTGATTAGTTCATGTTCTTTCAACTTTGCAATGCTCTGTGTAGCAATTCTGTTTCTTTACCTGGATTTCTATTTTATCAAGCTGTAATTTCAATATTTGTACAGTACATGTAATTGCTTTCTAAATATCCATCCATTATATTATTGTGCATTTCTGAATGGGGGAAATAATATATTTCTTTTTGGTTAAATGCAACTTGACTTTTCAGTTTCTTTTAAAGCAGCTCATGGGGGCCTATGAAGTTTTCAGAGAGTACATTTACAGTTTTAAATGATAGTAGATGCCACTTTTGTTAGATGGATTCACAGTGGATTGAATGACCACATTCAAAGAGTGGTCTTAAATGGCTACATTATAGCTTGGAGAAAAGCATCAAGTGGAGTGGAATGAAGGTCTCTGTTGGATTGATGCTACTCAAATAATTTAACATGACAGAAAGTTCTGGAACTTCTGGCATGAAATACAATGTCCTGGTGAACTACAAATGTGTTGATAGAATAGCTAATGAGAAATAGTTTCTTTACTCTATTATGTCGGACTCCTTGGATACTATGTCCAATTCTGTGCATCATACTTTAAAGATAACAATCAAAATTTGAAGCAAGTTCACAAGAAGGCTACTAAGATGGTAAAATGGCTCTATTCGGAATGGTTAATGATCTCAATATGTTTAGTCTACACCCCACACACACCAGAAAACAAGATAATCAAGGAGTGATAGGATAGTGATCTTCTAATACCACAAAGGTTATCACAGAAGAATCAGGGAATTACCCAGGGAATCAATATCAGAATCAATGGGTTAAAATCAGAAAAAAGCAGACTCAAGTTAGATATATCAAAAAGAACATTACTGCATGAATTTCCAGGGGGTGGAATAGATTGATCCAATAGGGTGAATTCTCCTTCGGCAGAAGTCTTCAAACAAAGACTGGATGGTCATTTGTCAGAGATGTTCTACTGGGAGGCTGCCTTGAGCAGGGGATATCCCTCAAGTGCCTTTAACTCAATGCCTTTATAAGTCAGTGCTTGTTTTGGGTACTCCATTAATCTTATGTCTTAATTCAGTTTCTCTATTGCTCAGAGCCCTCAAACGATTTGCAACGTCTGTTCCCATTTCCACTGTGGTTCCCATCAACCCAGATTTGCACATCTACTCAAGTTCAACAGCAACCTTTTTTTTGGATCTTAAGCCAAACTGTATGCGCTGTCTCTCTTGTAAAGGGGCCCAGCCAGAGAACATCATTACAGAAAATGTCTGGTCAATTATAACTGGCATTTATAAGACATAACTTGTTTGTTTAAAAAGCATATGGTGGAGCAGGCCATGGAATCAGCAGAGTATTTTCATTAATTAATTAATGTATTTGAAACCTGCCTTATAGTTTTATGAGGGGGATCCCTAAGGCATCTCACAATCATCAAAATGAAAACAAATGAAAGTAAATTGATTAAACCAACCGATGAAACCCAGCCAGGTGTAAAATGCTATGGCTGCTTCTGGGGGGAGAGAAGAAGGGGGTGGATGCTGTTGGGAATATTGCTGCCATGGGAAGATTTGGCCCCTTTTTTTCACCTCACTTGGTTCATTTCTCCTTTGGCACCTGCCCTTTTGTCTGAGTCTCATCTACTTTTTTTATTGGCAGTGTCTGCCACCTAATGTTGTATGCCTGACACTCATTCTCATATCAGTAACAGCAACCTTTCTTAGCACAAAAAAAATCTATCCAATTATTCCTTTCCTCTGTTTCTAAACTAAGACATGCAGTTCTGCTTGCCAGTATCTAAGAGTTCATTCACTTCCTTTCAACGATGCTTGATGTATCTAGTTGAGGAAAGGCATCAAAGCCATTGCCAAGTCAGAAGGCCAGGATATAAATCAAATGATGGAGGAGGAGGTATCAAAATCTGGAGAATAAAGGTCAACCATCTTAAGCATTGTTACCTTCTGTACAGAATTATCTCAGTCTACAGGTAGTCTCATTTAGTGACCACAATTCGCCTGGCTACTCAGTCGTTAAGCAAAGCGGTTGCTGTGTGAAATTACCCCTGTACTTTCCAAAAGTGCTTTTTCTAAAAGGCAGTTGGACTTTCTTAGGTTCCCTCCCTCCCCCCATGAAAACATTTTTATTCTTACCCAAAAAGCTTCTTCCATTCTAACTGACTGGTAGGGATTTCCATTCCATTTCCCACCAATCACATAGAACTGAAGAAGCTTCTTGGATGAGAAGAAAAATGGAAGTTCATTTGGCTTTTGGGACAAAGCATATTTGGGACAACCATGTCCTGAATGATTGAGAATCCCCATAGACATTGACCACTGTCCTAATCTTTCTTCAGCTTTCATTTGCTTTGCAAACCTATGAAGATTGTAAACGCAAGATTCTAAAGTTACTTTTTTCATCACTCTTGTAGCTCTGAGCAGTCATTATATGAGAAGGTGCTAAGCAAGAACTACCTGTATTCCAGTCAAAGATAGGAGGAGAATCATCCTTTTCTCCACATCCTGAACCATCAAAAGCAGTTGGACACTTAACTCTACCTGCTTTTCTTGTAATAGTCAAGAACCACTTAGACTTTCCTGCTAGTAGAGCAACGTAGGAGAATCTTGGAAACCTGCCAAGACTGTTCTCCCACTCAGCTTATACCTAACATAAAGAAGGTGGAGTTGCTTTTTTCTCACCCTTCCCCCCTCCTTTGGGTTGCAGTGGCTTTTTTGCATTAGACCAGATTGCTCAGATATAATGCTCTTTTATCCATGTTTAGTCTGCAGTCTTTGAGCCTAATAATGCATACAAGCTTCTTTCAAAACCAGCATTTTTGCATATAGACACAATTGCCACTATTTTATTCCTTCAGAGCATTTTGCTTACTAAAAGCTAATTTGCCATCCCGTTGAGCTATTTGGATTCAATTGGCTGCATTAAGTCCAAAAATTACCTTCCATCTTGGAATGCAAAGTAGAATGCATGTGTTTTTCAGAAAAAGATAAGCTCACGGCCAGCTCAGTATGAGCAAGCTGGCTTTGTCATATGTTCTCAAACCATAATAATATATTTCAGCAAGAGTTGTAATAAGTAACATAATGATAATTGTTATAGGAACATGTGTGCTTCTACCCAGCCTTTTATGGTATAATCTGAGGTTGAAACCCTAAAAATGTATTCACTATTATATCTACTGCTGGATTCATTACATAAAATAAAAGAAGTATAGGCTATATACTACTCAAACAAATAAAGGGAACACTCAAATAACACATCAAAGATCTGAATGAATGAAATATTCTCATTGAATAGTTTGTTCTGTACAAAGTTGAATGCACTGACAACAAAATGAAATTGATTATCAATCAGTGTTGCTTCCTAAGTGGACAGTTTGATTTCACAGAAGTTTGATTTACTTGGAGTTATATTCTGTTGTTTAAGAGTTCCCTTAATTTTTTTGAGCAGCATAGATAATGTTGGGGTTAGCTCTGGCCCAGCTCCTGCCCCAAGGACTGTGGATGTGGGGGAGACATCCACATGCTGCAGGCCTGTTTTGCCCCCCCCCAGTGGAATCTTCTGATGAAGGCTCCTCTGACCAAGAAGACATGAGTGACAGGGAGGAGGAGAGTGTGGCAGACACCTCAGAAGGAGATCAATTATCTAGCTCCTCCTTGGATTCAGAACAAGATTTAATGATACAGCCACGCATGCGGAGAGCGATGCATAGGCAACAACAACTGAGAAATTATTATCAAAGAAAATGAGGCCACCTGTGGTTGGGTGGGGCTGTGGTAATTAGTGAGGCTGCTATAAATAGCAACCTGTGGATTTGGCCATTGTGGAGGATTATTTGATTGTTGTGTTTCGTGACTGCTTTACTGACTTTGACCTTTTGTGTGCTGATTTTTCCCGGCTTTGAAACTGAACCAGAGCAAAGTGTGTTTCATTTTGTGAAAGAAGAAGGACTGTGAATTGCCTCACAGCTGCAAGCTAAGTATCACAGAACTGATAAGGGACTTGTACAAATTACCAGTTTGTTTGGAGACAGTGCTCTTTGCTATACCAAAAGAGGGCTTGGTTTAAGTGAATTTTCATTATAAAGAACATTGTTTTGAATTTTCAAACGTGTGTGTGTCTGAAATTTGTACCTGTGAATTTTTGGGAGGAGTCTACCAGAGAGCCCGACAGAACAGATAATGAGGAAAATGGATGACAAAGGAGGCAGAAGGAGATATAAGGATTTAGTATCCAGATCGTCTTTGCTTGCTGACCATTGTTCAGCAACTGTTGGAATTTGGGATAGTGCTGAATGAGTGCTGCTTACAATTGGATCTCAAAGTTTTGGCTGTTCCAGCATACCTGTGGTCATGTGATTACCATTTTGGTGCTTGACAATCAGCACTTATCATGATTCCAGCATCTTAGGAACCAAGACATTGCTCCTCTATCCATCTCCAGGCGGGTCCACCCACATGCAAATAGTCTACTGCAAAAAAAAAAAAAACTTCTGAGCATGCACAGAAGCCAAATTTATGGCACTGTGCATGCATCACCATCTTGTTTTTGGCTCTGTTTTTTACAATTTTTTTTTAAAAAATTGGCACTGTGCGTGCACGTGCTTGCAAAGTGCATGCACACTCACAAGGTACAGCCATGTAACGCAGGAAGAAGCGAACTGGCATTGAGGTAAGTTAAAACCCATCCCTCAGTTTCCTAATAATTTTATTATTTTGTGGTTGGGGGTCAACATCACATGAGGAACTGTATTAAAGGTCGCGGCATTAGGAAGGTTGAGAACCACTGCTTCAGACAGTATAGGCATACACAATTCTAATTTTATTTAGGAGTGTTGTTCTGTCGGGCTCTCTGGTAGACTTCTCCCAAAAATTCCCAGGTACAAATTTCAGACACACACATGTTTGAAAATTCAAAACAATGTTCTTTATAATGAAAATTCACTTAAACCAAGCCCTCTTTTGGTATAGCAAAGAGCACTCGTCTCCAAACAAACTGGTAATTTGTACAAGTCCCTTATTAGTTCTGTGATACTTAGTTTGTAGCTGTGAGGCAATTCACAGTCCTTCTTCTTTCACAAAGTGAAACACACTTTGCTCTTTGTCAAAGTCAGTAAAGCAGTCATGAAACACAACGATCAGATAATCCTCCACAATGGCCAAACCCACAGGCTGCTCTTTATAGCAGCCTCACTAATTACCACAGCCCCACCCAACCACAGGTGGCCTCATTTTCTTTGATAATAATCTCTCAGTTGTTGTTGCCTATGCATCGCTCTCCGCATGCGTGGTTGTATCATTAACTCTTGCTCTGAATCCAAGGAGGAGCTAGATAATTGTTCTCCTTCTGAGCTGTCTGCCACACTCTCCTCCTCCCTGTCACTCATGTCTTCTTGGTCAGAGGAGCCTTCATCAGCAGATTCCACCAGTTGCAAAACAGGCCTACAGCATGTGGATGTCTCCCCCACATCCACAGTCCTTGGGGCAGGAGCCGGGCCAGAGCTAACCACAACAAGTGGTTATTATTTTTTTATATTTTCAAGTATTTTTAAAGACAATGTTCACTATTACTAATGCTATTTCCACAACAAAGATTTAATTTTGTTGAAAAAAACGATTAGTCATCTTTCAGCATTTAAAGCATTAATGGCCAAGGTGCTTCAGAGATTTTGTTAAGACCCCAGGAATTTGTGAGTTCTAGTCCTGCCTTAGACAAAGAAAGACTTAGAAAGTCGGCAGGGTGAATTTGGGTTAGTCATTCTCTGTCTTAGGGCAAATCTCTCTCACAGGGTTGTGGGGGTAAAAGGAGGAGTATTAAATATGTTTGCTGTCTTAGGTTATTGATAAAAACAATGAAGGTTGAATATAAATTAAATAAATACCCATGGAATTTGTAAATATATGTTACAAAATATATAAATATATATCACTGATACTACTTTAAATATCATTCATACTACTTATGAAATTATCTTTGAGGTAAATCAGGGTCCCTGTGTGGGTTTTGGTGTGTTTATCAATAGGGAATATCTATGCACAGGATGTAAGCAATATTTATATATTAATATTTATTAGATTTGTATGCCGCCGCTCTCCGAAGACTCGGGGCGGCTCAGAACAACAATAATACAATATACAGAGTACAAATCTAATATTAATAAAAAGCTAAATTTAAAAACCGTAAATACTGCAAAATCACACCATTCTCAGGTATTGGTTATGACCTATAAAGCCCTTCATGGCACCGGACCAGATTACCTCAGGGACCGCCTTCTGCGGCACGAATCCCAGTGACCAGTTAGGTCCCACAGAGTAGGTCTTCTCTGGGTCCCGTCAACTAAACAATGCCGCTTGGCGGGACCCAGGGGAAGAGCCTTCTCTGTGGCAGCCCCGGCCCTCTGGGACCAACTCCGCCCAGAGATTAGAATTGCCCCCACCCTCCTTGCCTTTCGTAAGCTACTTAAAACCCACCTCTGCCGCCAGGCATGGGGGAATTAAGATTCCTTTTCCCCCTAGGCCTTTACAATTGTATGCATGGTATGTTTGTATGTATGTTTGGTTTTTTATTCGTTTTTAGTATTGGATTATTATTGTACACTGTTTATGATTGCTGTTAGCCGCACTGAGTTTTCGGAGAGGGGCGGCATATAAATCCAATAAATAAGAATAAGAATAAGAATTACAGACAGAAAAAAAGGTGGGGGGGAAGGGATAGCTAGTCCCCCCATGCCTGGCGACATAGATAGGTCTTCAACATCTTGCAGAAGGTGGGAAGAGTGGAGGCAATTTGTTGATTCCAGAGGGCCGGGGCTGCCACAGAGAAGGCTCTTCCCCTGAGTCCCACCAAACGGCATTGCTTAGTCGACGGGACCCGGAGAAGGCCAACTCTGTGGGACCTGATTGACCGCTGGGATTCATGAGGCAAAAGACGGTCCCGCAGGTATACAATACATTTATTGAAATAATAAAACAGTTGTTTTCCTCTGATACAGCACTAAATCTGTCTTAGCAATTCCTTTTACTTCAGGACTTTTTTGAGAGGCCAACTTCTTCTCTTCCCATATCCACCTTGCAGTATATAGCAAAAAGCAGTGTACATAACTGAGAAAATAATTTATGGGTCAAACAAATTACCCTGGGAATATTAAATCCTTTGTTATCACTGACTTTAATTAAAGTAGTTTGATTCTGGTATGACTTTTATCCCTCAGTCCAACATATTCCAGAGTGATTCTGTTACAATCCTAGTAGCATAAATAGTTTGAGGATCTGAGTTCATATTTTATGGAGTTAATAGATGTTAAAGGAGTGAATAAACTGTTACTACTAAAGCCCATTCTAGAACTTGAAAGAATGAGGGGACATCTGAAGATTAATTCCCCACTAAAGCCAATTAGTCTATTAATGTGATCTGAAGAATCAATGTGGTAGCCAGATAACTTAGGTAACTTTGATAACGACTGTTGTACCTTTGCCAGCAGAATTGGCATTTTAATTACTTTGGCAGTAGCTTATGAGTGCATTCTGATTAAAGCTGACAAACCTTGATTAATGAAAAACCTGAAAGGTTAAAAAGTTGTATTACAGAATTTAAAGGAAATTTAATTATCTCACAAGCTTTTCTGCCCAGCTTTTTAAAAATGGAGAATCTATGTCAGCAATTAAAGGGATTCTTCCTCTTCCAATTTCCATTTAATTATTTTTGGATATTTATTAAAATAATCACAAATATTTCAAGAGAGCACATCCCTGTTTCATATTGCTTCAGGTAGCCAGTTGCTCTGTGGCAATTGCATTTTTAAAAATCTTAAATGTATTAGATTATTAAAACAATAGTAAGGTAAGCCATCAAAACTCACAAGGCAGGATTCTGTACTAAGAGTTGTAATTCCAACAATAAATAGCATGAAATATAGAGCTTTTTGTTTTGTAAATGGCAATTTATTGTGATTTTCCACTTCAGAAAATAAGCTGTATAAATTTTAACATCAATATGTTATTCATAGGAATAGATTACTCACATAAGCAATCAATTTGTTCAAGTTGGCCATCAAAATATAACTGGAATTAACTCTGAAGAAAGATATTAGATGCAGATAAATAGCTGTGTAGGTGACAAGTAATTAGCTGGATTCAAGCAATGATTCTAATAAGCAGTTCTTATAAATCTTAACATGTTTGTTGAGAATTCTTGCTTCTTTCTTGCAGTAAATTAGTTTTCTCAGGTAGGCTTTCTCTCTAGATACTCTGAATTTCAAATTTTATAACTCTTATACTGCTAGTTTCATGTATTAAACACCACATTGGAGAAACTTGCAAGTTTTATTACCAAATAGTAAAATAAACTTCAGTATTGATGATTAAAAAGACAAGTAATTAATTCATTATATGAAACTAAATGTAATGGGCTATGAGAGTAACCTTGGACATGGAAGGAAGAGCCGCAGTCAAGACAATAGTCTGAGACATCCAAAGAAGGGATGAGGGTAGAGAAAGTGACCTTCCCTATTTTTCTGGAAGATGAAGATAAAGGCAGGGAAGTAATTTCAGACTTGCAAAACTATGTTACTATAACCTTACAATAAAGATAGTATTTGTTGTGGTTAGCTCTGGCCCAGCTCCTGCCCCAAGGACTGTGGATGTGGGGGAGACATCCACATGCTGCAGGCCTGTTTTGCCCCCCCCCCCCCGGTGGAATCTTATGATGAAGGCTCCTCTGACCAAGAAGACATGAGTGACAGGGAGGAGGAGAGTGTGGCAGACAGCTCAGAAGGAGATCAATTATCTAGCTCCTCCTTGGATTCAGAACAAGAGTTAATGATACAGCCACGCATGCGGAGAGCGATGCATAGGCAACAACAACTGAGAGATTATTATCAAAGAAAATGAGGCCACCTGTGGTTGGGTGGGGCTGTGGTAATTAGTGAGGCTGCTATAAATAGCAGCCTGTGGGTTTGGCCATTGTGGAGGATTATCTAATCATTGTGTTTCATGACTGCTTTACTGACTTTGACTTTTTGTGTGCTGATTTTTCCCTGCTTTGAAACTAAACCAGAGCAAAGTGTGTTTCACTTTGTGAAAGAAGAAAGACTGTGAATTGCCTCACAGCTGCAAGCTAAGTATCACAGAACTGATAAGGGACTTGTACAAATTACCAGTTTGGTTGGAGATGAGTGCTCTTTGCTATACCAAAAGAGGGCTTGGTTTAAGTGAATTTTCATTATAAAGAACACTGTTTTGAATTTTCAAACATGTGTGTGTGTGAAATTTGTACCTGTGAATTGTTGGGAGGATTCTACCAGAGAGCCTGACAGAACAGTATTAATTCTCATTGTTTTGGTTTTCTATCTGCACTACTTCAAAGAGCTGACACTATAAGACTGAATAAATGGATGAAGTGAAGTCCACAAAAATGTATGTGTACGTATGGAGAGAAAGAGCTGGAGAGGGGGAGTGGGGAAGGAAGGAGGAGGGAGGGAGGGAGGAGAGAGAGCGAGAGCGCTACTGGTAGTTACAATATTGCTTGTAACTACTGGTTTCTCTCTCTCTCCCCCTCCCCTCTCTCTGGTTTTACAGTAATAGTAAAGTAAACCCATCATATTTGGCTAGATGGCAGCAAGCTGTTAGAAATATCTGCACCTCTTCACTGCCATCTAGGGATCATCCAGAGTTCTGCAGCCCAGATATGGCAACCTAATAGAAGTGCAACTAAATCTATTGTAATCTGAAAAGGAGGTAGTAAATAAATGGATTACATAAAGTGGGAGAGACACTCAGTTTAGATCATTAAATGCTCTAGCACTATCAAAGTGTGTCTGGAATTTACACATCATCTATTACAACTTTACCACACTTTCAATAGATATTGTACTGTTGCATTATATGTAGCATATATTGAATACCGTATTGAGAACAGAGGTGAAATTCAATTTTTTTTCCCTACCGGTTCCGTGGGAGTGGCTTGGCGGATCTGGGAGGGGAAGGATACTGCAAAATCCCATTCTCTATCCACTCCAGGGGAAGAATATTGCAAAATCCCCATTCTCTCCCCACTCCAGGGAAAGGATATTGCAAAATTTCCATTCCCACTCCAGTCTGGGGCCAGCCAGAGGTAGTATTTGCCAGTTCTTTGAACTGCTCAAAATTTCTGTCACCAGTTCTCTGAACTATTCAAAATTTCTGCTATCAATTCTCCAGACCTGTCAAAACCTTCTGAATTTCACCCCTGATTCAGAAAGTATGGGAGCCAATTTAGTCTAATGATTAAGACACTAGTCAGAAACCAGGAAACTGTGAATTCTAGTCCTGCCTTAGACATGAAAGCTGACTGGGTGACTTTGAGCCAGTCACTCGCTCTCTCTCAGTCTGCCTACCTTACAGAGTTGCTGCTATGGTGGGGAAAATAGGAAGAAGAAGATATATTAAGTATGTTCACTGTCTTGAGTTATTTATAAAAAATAAAAAATGGATAAATACACTCAGATATATACAGTTAGGATTATATTTTTTCTTGGTTAAGTTGCATTCCCAGTAACCCTGCTGATACTGATTCTAGGATGAAACTAAAGTGTGCCTTCTTGCAGGAACATTCAAGAAAGAAGTCATACCTATTGCCCTTCATTTCCTATGGGGATCCTATGTACCTCCTGCAAGTTTGCTCAGATCATTTTAAGAGGTGATGCTGAAATTTGCAAGGAGAAAAGGACACTGGCATAAGTCATCTCCTAACCTTCATGGAGGAATAGGCCCACTAGATATTCAGTTTTGCTTCAGAAGGCAAAGTAGAGTTCCAATCCATAGATGGAATGTAAACTTGATAAGCCAGTATGATTAATGATATTAACCTTGGTGGGAACCATCTCTTCATCAAGCAAGCATAATGGTCCAGATGACTTGCTTCCAAGCTACTTAAAAATCTATCTGTGTCTTTCTCTTATATACATAGGAGGACTTATCTCTGAATGTTATCCATGTTAATTAATTAAATAGACTTTAATGAATGCAAGATTCCCCTTAAAGTATAAGAAAATGTTTGCTCTGTCTCATTCTAATAATTCATTCTGCCTGTCTCTTTTCCTCCCAACTTATTATAAGATTGCCCAAGATAATATACATTGCTCATTAGTTAAAGAGACAAAGTACATAGCAAAGTTATAATTACTGTCAGCTATATATTTGCAGAAGGTTCTAATAATGCTCTAATCCTATGATCTGGTAAGGGTCCCCCCCCCAAAAAAATTATAGAGACAGAATTAATATTGTACCCATCACAGTATCGAGGACAGTTGACTTCTAAAGCACACCTTCTCAAGTTTTTTCCCCTAAGAGAACTGCAATAGTTTTAATGAAGGAAGAACTGTTTATTTTATTTATTTGTCAAGTACGTATTGGTAAAATACATAGATATAACATAGAAACATAGAAGACTGATGGCAGAAAAAGACCTCATGATCCATCTAGTCTGCCCTTACTATTTCCTGTGTTTTATCTTACAATGGATATATGTTTATCCCAGGCATGTTTAAATTCAGTTACTGTGGATTTACCAACCACGTCTGCTGGAAGTTGGTTTCAAGGATCTGCTACTCTTTCAGTAAAATAATATTTTCTCACGTTGCTTTTGATCTTTCCCCCAACTAACTTCAGATTGTGTCCCCTTGTTCTTGTGTTCACTTTCCTATTAAAAACACTTCCCTCCTGAACCTTATTTAACCCTTTAACATATTTAAATGTTTCGATCATGTCCCCCCTTTTCCTTCTGTCCTCCATACTATACAGATTGAGTTCATTAAGTCTTTCCTGATACGTTTTATGCTTAACACCTTCCACCATTCTTGTAGCCCGTCTTTGGACCCGTTCAATTTTTTCAATATCTTTTTGTAGTTTATATACACTGCTCAAAAAAATAAAGAGAACACTTAAACAACACAATATAACTCCAAGTAAATCAAACTTCTGTGAAATCAAACTATCCATTTAGGAAGCAACATTGATTAATAATCAATTTCACATGCTGTTGTGCACATTCAACTTTGTACACAACAAAGTATTCAATGAGAATATTTCATTCATTCAGATCTATGATGTGTTATTTGAGTGTTCTCTTAATTTTTTTGAGCAGTATACATAAGATGGTACTGATAAGAGGGAACATTAGATATAATATGATATAATATAATGTAATGTAACGTAACGTAACATAGAAACATAGAAACATAGAAGTCTGACGGCAGAAAAAGACCTCATGGTCCATCTAGTCTGCCCTTATACTATTTTCTGTATTTTATCTTAGGATGGATATATGTTTATCCCAGGCATGTTTAAATTCAGTTACTGTGGATTTATCTACCACATCTGCTGGAAGTTTGTTCCAAGGATCTACTACTCTTTCAGTAAAATAATATTTTCTCATGTTGCTTTTGATCTTTCCCCCAACTAACTTCAGATTGTGTCCCCTTGTTCTTGTGTTCACTTTCCTATTAAAAACACTTCCCTCCTGGACCTTATTTAACCCTTTAATATATTTAAATGTTTCGATCATGTCCCGTAACGTAATGTAACATAAGAGGGAACTTCCTGACCATTGCTTAGGAGTTCAACTTTGCAAGCCAAATATTGTACTAAGAAACATTTGCCTATCTAGTTTGAGGCAGAGCAAGACTCTCTCAATACAAGTACACCAAAAATGGAGAGCCACAGAATGCACGCTGGAATTCATAATTTTAAATGGAAAAATTGGAAGGACATTATTGCAACATGTTGTGTATAACATCCATTCTGTCACTGGATGTATAGAGGTTCGAGGCACCATTGAAAACCAGCAAGGGACAAGGGGTTGGAAAAGTATATTTTCCTGGTTCAACTGTCTCAATCATTATAATAGCAGTGTTATCTTCTAGTGTAACATTTACCACATTTCTTTTACAAATCTGACTGAAGGAGAAGAGGGGATGGCCTAAATCAGAAGCGTCATCCATTTCGTTCTGCAAAGGAGAAGTCTTCATACATATCCCTTGGTTCAGCGCAAACTCAATTAAAGCTCTTCTCTGTAGGAGCATTCACAGTGCATTCACAGTCGGCTATCGTCCTTCG
This sequence comes from Erythrolamprus reginae, assembly GCF_031021105.1. NCBI lineage: Eukaryota > Metazoa > Chordata > Lepidosauria > Squamata > Dipsadidae > Erythrolamprus > Erythrolamprus reginae. Next base: position 165,795,427 of record NC_091950.1, on the reverse strand, counting down.
CCCCCCAAGAAATCACTGAAGGCAAAATAGAACTGCCAGAATTTAAAAGAGGGGGGAGGAGGGCAGCTGTATGGCTGTATGGAAACAGAGGGAATAAATAACAAAAGTACAGAAGTATAAGCGAGCAGGGCATTCTGCTTTAGGTGCAAGGATCCCACAGTGGACCATGCTGGGGAATCAGAATGCTCTTTGGAGTTTGGTATGCAAGTCAGGGAAAGAGCCTTAACCAAGAGTCTGCAGACAGAAGGTTCCAGGGAAGTGCATGGAAAACTTGATTACTTTAAATAATGTCTGTCGTTTGAGAGACCAGATGGACCACTGGATTGGCTTCTTCAAAACAAAATCTTTCCTGAGTTTGGGGCATTCCCAAAGGAAGAACAAAACGGCTCGTCCTCGGATGTTTAAAGAAGTCAATGGATTGCACAGATGGCTGAGAAACTGGCACCCGAAAGAAAAATGAGCCAAGGAAAGAGAACAGGCCTCCTTTGGCCAGAAAGTTATAGAGAAAGGGATTTCCTCTCAAATGCAATCCCTGTTAAGTCAGGATTTCTAGAACTGGCACAATCTAAGCACAAAGCTGGTGCAAGAGAGATACCAGCACCCCGAGGAGCTGTAATAGATCAGTATCACAGATTCAAGATTTGATCTTCTGCTGCAAGAACAGACATTCAACAGTGTAAATGCATCATATATCTTATATGGTGGCATGGTGGTGCAGTGGTTAGAATGTAGTACTGCAGGCTGACTCTGCCCACTGCCAGGAGTTTGATCCTGATCAGTTCAAGGTTGACTCGGCCATCCATCATTCAGAGGTGGGTAAAATGAAGACCTAGATTGATAGGGGCAATATGCTGATTCTTTAAACCACTCAGAGAGTGCTGTAAAGCACTATGAAGTCTAAATGCTATTCCTAAATAAAGGGATTTTATTTTCAAATAGCCTTGGTTTTATCTGCCTTGGAATATGGCCCATGGTGAGGCCGAGATGCAAAAAGGAAACTGTATGCTCTTCCCATATACCAGGGTGATTCAACAAAAAATCATACATAACCCTTCCCTGATATAAGCTGAGAAGGAGGCGAGCCTGTAACCTAGAGGCTAAGGCCACTGCTTTACAAGGCAGAGGGTCAGGTTCAAATCCCAGTAAAGGTATGGCTGCCTGATGAGAGCAAATAAGCTTGAAATAGATCTAGTCTCCCATACTTTTTCATTATCAGCAAAAATATGTTATACATACATACATACATACATACATACATACATACATACATACGTGTGTGTGTGTGTGTGTCCAGATATATATGCAGAGTTACACAGGAGGACTAAATAAGATACCAGAATATATTGTGGCAATTAATGAACCAGATAAATGATGAAGACATGTTTGTAGAAAACAATAACTTTATTCTTCAGTGCAAAATATCTTCTATATACAAGAACTTTACTTTAGCTGTATTCAGTTTACTTACAAGTAGATACTCAACCAATCCAGGTTACAAGTAGATACTAAACCAATCCAGCTTTCTTCATATCACTGCTACTCAATATTTAACTCACGCTCAAACTGTTCCAGCCAGCCAACTAACAACCACCATCAATAGCAAACAACAGCAGACAGAAAGAAGATAATCATGGTGCAGTTGATTTGCATCTTATAATGCTCTGGCCCAATCACAATGCAGTTCACACCCTATGACTCAGCATTAACATGATTACATTTTATCTTTTACCTTATTTGCTACAATACAATGAAATATCACCCAGGATTGCTAATCCTCTCTCTCTCTCTCTCTCTCTCTCTCTCTCTCTCTCTCTCTCTCTCTCTCTCTCTCTCTCTCTCTCTCTCTCTCTCTGTGTGTATAACAAAGATGAGGATGCACAGGAGTCTATTTAAGTGCTTAAGGAAAGGCCTGTGAGGACAACAAATTTCAAGACATCTTGCCAATATGTATATATTGGTGCAAGCTCATTTAATTTACTAAAGAATAACAAAGCTAGTTCAAAGAAAGATACGAAAGGATGAACTCTGATTAGAAAAGTTTAAAAATACACCCTCCCATGCAAATGCTTGCTGAGTTTTGTCCAAATGTAATGCAAAATGGCTGCAGATAATGCCCAACCAAAATGAAATACTTAATTTGGCTTTCCTGAACTGGGCAACTATTAATAATATTGTGCTTCTAAAGCAGAGGCATTAAGCGAAGCAGGGGAACCATAAATGATCTTAGGCTGAGCAGCTCTGTTGATATTAGTGGCTAATAGCTCCAGAGTTCACATAAAATGCAGACTGAAGTACAATGATGTTTAGTGGAGTCAGCAGTGGCAATGGACTGTTTACAGGTGAAACCAATAACCAGAGGGCAAGGCCAGCATGGGCGAGCTCTGGGCAAACCTTCAGTGGGCGAATTTTGCAAAATTCTGCAACAAGAACATGTGTATCAAAAAATAAGGGAAGACTTAGATGATTCCAGATTTATTCTTGGGAAGAGAAGAAGGAAGGGCACAGGGTTACAAGGGATGGCTTTTAACTTGTTTCCATTTATAAATGTCATGCAGTGTTCAAGCCAGTGTGTTTATAAAACATGTGCATTGATGTAGGGAGATTTCTGCAAGGCTGTTGACATTTGACTTAATAGGCCATCACAAGGGCCTGGGGATGAGACATTGAGCTCAGGGTTAATGAACCATATTTAAATTCATTTGCTGTGACTTACAGAAGTCTGCAGTGCTTAACAGCAGGCAATGGGGCATTCATATGTACAGAGTGTTTTCAGAAGATGGACTATTTTTGTCAGACAGGGCTGTAACAACAATAACAGCCACAACAACAACAACAACAAAAACAAAAACAGTGGAATATCATGAACGTTCATTTAGAATTAAACTCCATTTCATTGCGACTGTCTTGCAAAACCATGTTTAGGATTGCAGCTGCAAGATATGGTCCATATTTTATCCCAGTTTGTTACCTCTTTCAATATATCGCTTCACAGTCCTTTACCTCCCTCTCTAAGCAGTTTACGGAGTCAGCTTATTGCCCCCAACAATCTAATTTACATGTGTAAAATCAAGCTCAAATTCTTATGGGAGCATGAAATATTCTCAGAATTCCCTCAGGAAAAAAAAATCACTATATTTATGGTCCATTGTCATTAGGGCTATTCACTAAACAAACAAACTCATCTCTATAACAGCCATTGGACTATGCTTATATTTTATCACTTACTGTTCCACTATGAAAATTGATGGCAGAAACAATTGTCCATAGAAATACTAGGCATGTTATGGAATCTAGAGAAATTGTGTTATTATCATCATAACGTTATAACAAAGTAGTAATAAAACAAGGTTGCTCACATGGCAGTAAAAGAATGCTTAGGATCATACAACACAGACTAAAGTCGTACGTGGAAAGGAAGATACCAGATATTCAAGCTGGTTTTTATTAAAGAAAGAAGAGACATTATTAATGATGCACACTCAGTAATGGAGAATGATAAAGAATACAAAAAAAGGGGGGGGAATAGTTTTTTCCCCATTGATAATAGAAAGGACTTTGATTGTGTCAACTACGGCAAACTATGGAATGTGCTTAGAAAACTCAAGAATGCCATAATATCTAATTGTTCTAAGCCTATACCCGTGTCAGAAAGCCACGGCATAGATATTAATGCTGAAAAAGACTGGCTCCAGGTTGGCAAAAGAGTAAAGTAAGACTGTATATGTTCCTTTCATTTATCCAGTCTACATGTAGAATGTAGATTGAGGAAAAGTTGGAAAGAAAGAAGACACAGTGTAAGATGTAGTTCATAACTCTAACTGCAGTTCATAAAAATCATATACCAAAATGTCCTTCCTGTTAATGACTTCACCTTCAACCATAACAACACATGAGCATGTAATAGATACAAACTAAATATAAACCGCTCCAAACTCAATAGCAGAAAATACGACTTCAGCAACAGTGTGATCAATGCCTGGAATGCACTACTTGGCTCTGTGGTTTCTTCCCCAAACCCCAAAATCTTTAACCTTAGATTGTTTACAGTTGACCTCTCCTCCTTTTTAAGAGGTTTGTAAAGGGTGTGCATAAGCACACCATTGTGCCTACTGTACCTGTCCAACTGTCTTATTGTCTTCTTTTTTTATCTGTTATCTAATACATGCCTGATGAAACAAACAAACAAACAAACAAATAATAAGATGAAAGAAGATGCGCTGGATTATACAATGGGAACATCAATAACGTATCCTATCCTGATGACACTACTCTGATAGTTGAACAAGCGCACGATCAGCAAGTTCTAATAATAAAAATGGCACATCACAAAAAGTAATGTGACTAAGATTAAATATAGGAAAGGCTGAACTAATGAAACGTGGCCTCCAGGAAGGACGTCTTTGTGATGTCAAAGCTCCACCCATGGAATTCCCTACTGGGATTTCCCACCTTTGTTTCAGCCTCCAGATCGCCCAAAAACGCCGCTGCAGATTGCAAAAACGGCGCTCCACCGGGTGGCGGCGCCCGGCTGTAACCTTCTGAAACAGCCGGGCACTTCTCGGCAGCCTCCGGAACCCGAACTTTTGCTGAACATCCGGGTTCGGCATTTGGGAGAACGCCGAGAAGCCCCCCGGCTGTTTCAGAAGGTGACAGCCGGGCGGTGGCACTTCTTGGCAGCCTCCCGAACCCGAAAAGTTCGGGTATGGGTTTGTGTTCGGGAGAACGCCGACAAGCCCCCTGGCTGTTTTAAAAGGTGACAGCCGGGCGGCGGCACCCAGCGGAGCGCCATTTTGCAATTATTTTTCCCCTTGCATGCATTAATCGCTTTTACATTGTTTCCTATGGGAAACATTGTTTCGTCTTACAAACTTTTCGCCTTACGAACCACCTTCTGGAACCAATTAAGTTCGTAAGACGAGGTATTACTGTATATTATATTAGCCTAGCAGATTAGCTATGAAGGAGATACAGTGATCAGAATTATGTAGACAATAGTTTCTCCGGAACATTCAATCAACGTGAAAGTCAAACTTTGAAGAAACAGGATAGAAAGAGCACTGATGCTTTTGAACTTTGGTGTTGTCGAAGACTCCTGATAATATCATGGATAACCCAAAAAATGAACAAATGCATTACTGAACAATTCAATCTAACTTTTGGTGCAAATAACCAGGTTCAAATTATCCTACTTAGGACAAATTATGATAAGATCCAGCTTTCTGAAAAAAGACTCTAATGATAGGAAAGACGGAATGAAAGAGAAAAAGAAGAAGGTGGAAAGAGTTAATTAGAGCAACAATTTGAGCAACTCAGTAATGGGTTTCACTTACCTTTGTAACTGGTTCAGAGATGTATGTGCGCATGCGCAGTTCATCCATGATGATGTGTGGGTGGGTGGGCAGAGCCTCCCACTGCTGCTACCAGTTTGCCCACTGGGGCAAACTGGTAGCAACCCACCACTGGAGCAATTGCTAAAAGTTGATACTGACTTGAAGGCACATAATCAATGTAACTTGAACAAATTTTTATGCATCAATCTTTGAAGTAACTTGCAAAGGTAGAAAATGAATTTCAAAGAAAACAGATTTGTATTCACAGTGCAACTAAGTCTTATGAATCAATATGTGGACACACAGAACAATATTAAAATGTGTCCTTGCGCCTCTTATGAATTTACATATTTTCTTAATGTGCAAAATAAACCATGGGGACACTTTGCTGTCCAGAATAAGAGTGTTATAAGGCAATAAATGCCTTTTTAGTTACACGCAGGCATGTATAATACTTGTGCAATTTTATTTCACACAAAATAAAGAGAACCTAATTTTTTTCACACAACACAGAAGACCTCCTGCACGTATTTAAAATGTTGGAATTTTTGTCATATATGGATACAATTGATTCAATTGAAGCAAATCAATTGGAAATGTAAGATGATGTAACTCTCAACTGTAAATGAAAGCAGTCCTGTTCCTACTGTGCAGTGTCAACTTGTTAAAACATGGTAGAAATGGATCCATGACAGCAGTCTTCTATTCCCGAACTCTGTGTCACTTTGAAATGTCTGTTTGTATTTCAGTTTCTGAATCTTCTTCTCAGTCAGGTCATAGGTCCTTCCAGCTGAAGCTTATCTTTACAGAACAGTTAGCCCTGCCTCAAAGAAATAAAGGGGGGAAAGGCATATACATCTTTGAAATGGATAGATGGCTAAAAAGGGGGGCTAAAAATAGGAATGATTTTGTCTGTACCTGTGCATTAAGATTCACTTCACATTCATCCTTGGTCATTGCCTGCAAGACTTTTAGTACCATTACTGGTGAAGTGAACCTGATCTTATACCAATTGGGGTTAGTGGTGGTGTAAAAATGAAACTACCTTGTATACACATATTGGAATGTACTGTATAGAGTAAAAGCAGGAGACAAATCTGTTAAATGAATGAATGATTTCATTGACTGATACATTTCAGATTTATTTTCTAGAGTTAATTTATGAAGAAATGTAACTTATTGTAATCTTACCAACATAGTCAGGAATAAAAGATATAATTTTCAGAGCTGATGCTTCTTGCATATGATAAATAAAATGATGAAAGCATAATTGTACTCACAATGACAACAGCTTTATTAGCAAACCCTAAATACCAGTTTATTTATCTCTACTGCTCAGCCCAACAGGAAGTGAAGTATTTTGTTACCTATCCATCCAAAGTAAAAAGAATTATGTTAATATAATTAGTAATTTAATGATAAGAGATGATGAAACAATGGAATTATAGTTGCATTTGTATCTGCTGCTGACAAGCAAAGTACTAAAACTACGAGTCTACGGAGAGGGGCGGCATACAAATCTAATAAATAATAATAATAATAATAATAATAATAATAATAATAATTTTAAAAAAAAACTGGTGTCAAATCGGTGAGGTATGGCAAAGAAGTGGTTCCCAAACACACACAATGTTTCTTTCTTTGTTATACTCTGTTCTGAAGCTATATTTTAAACTTATAAATCATCTGACTTAATGAATATTTGCTTTTTGACTGCTTTGTCCAGGTTATTTGTGTCATTATTTGCCCCTTTGTTTCTGAGCAGTCTTACATGACACTGAAGCTTCATAGTGGAACAGAAACATTTAAAGTTAGAGTTTTAAAGTTATTTCTGTGTTACCTGAATGGCAAAATGAGATGTGCCTCAATTGGTTCTATACTATTGAACTGTATATGTTGTTGACATAATTCACACATTTTTCATAAACAGGGGACATCCTGAGGTAATCAAGAAGCCACAAAGATATTATGCTTCTTGTTTGTTTGATTAACTGTTCGTTTGTTTGTTAGTTAGTTTGTTCTGTGATACATGAAATCTGACCTGTTTGCCACAGAAAAATAGAGTTTGGTTTTATTGACTTATTGTTGTGTCCCTGTAGTAGAGATGGGTTCCTACCACTTCTAACCGGTTCTTTAGAACTGTAGTAATGTGGTGATGATGTCACAGAGCTGGTTCTGTCAGTGTCTCAGTGGGTACCACCATCTTGAATTTTGCTTCTGCGCATGTGTAGAAGCTATTTTTTCATTGCTGCGGGAAATTAAATGCGCACACTCATGCACAGCACAACCCTGAGTGAAGCGGTAGCAAAAGGATCCAGAACCGACCTCTGTCCTGTCCTGTAGGATAATTCGGGTGGGTCATAGACTCCTTGGAATGGATTGGATGTGAAGCAGGGAACAAGAGTTGAAGCAGGAAATGGGTACAAATTACGGGTCCTTCTTAGGCAAAGGAACCTCATGTAATACTGAAAATATTTCTTTTTCATTTTTTTCCCAACATAAAGGAATATGAAAAATAAATTATATAATGGGATCAGGGAACCCTGTCTCTCCGTTAGCAGGATATCTCACAGACAATAAAATAGAATAGGATTACATTTGGTGTGACAGGAGATTCCATTCTAAAATACAGATGCTGGGACAAAGTAAGAGTCACTATAGAAAGTAGGATTTATTTCTGAGTAAGAAAATTTTATTAAAGGGTTAGCCAAGTAAAAGCATTCATATTGGCTTTGGGATGCTAAGTCTGTGGCTGTAAGAAACACCCTTAGTGAGGACTTTGCTGTCCTATACAACCTTGGTAATTTAATATTAACAATTCTCACTAGTTGGGGAATTAGAACATATTATTCCCATAATATGTTCAAAGTCAACAAAAGGCCAGTGAAGGAAAATTCAATATTCTCCCATCTGCTGAGAGTCCCCCCCCCCCAAAGACTGTTAAAGCTTATTTTTGAATGTATTTGACTTCAGTGGAGTGAAAAGATTTATTTCTGCCAAATAAATGTGTGTGAGAGAGAGGGGGGGAGAGAGTAAAATTATAGACATTGACAAGGAAATAAAATTATTTTCCGAGGAACTAGCATTATTCTGAATAGATAAAAAAGAAAGAAAAATAATTTCATGAATGCATTAAGCCAACTACAATTTTTCCTTTTTTTTACAATTTGCATTTTTTTTATTGTTTATACCCAAATGCTCTAATTCTCTCTATAGACATAGACTAACATTTAATTATGGAACCAACTTTCATCACTATGTCAGTCCAAAGAGAATATCCATATATATATCTATATATCTATATTTATCTGTCTGTCTGTCTGTCTGTCTGTCTGTCTGTCTGTCTGTCTTTCTGTGTGTGTGTGTGTGTGTGTGTGTGTGTGTGTGTGTGTGTAAATCCTTGGAAGAGCCTCGTGCCTACTGATGACTTAATGAAGCAAGTTTCCATTCTACATGTTCGCTTAGAACTAGCATAATATGGTGTTACCAAGAGAAATTGCCAAGAGAGTAACTTTCAACATGGCTTTATGATATTCTGAAGTTCATGGAACTGGTGGCCAAAAACTTTGTTTCTAACCTGTTCAGGTGGAAATTAAAAGATTTGGGAAATGTGGGGAAAAGTCCATGAGAATACTGTTCTCAACATGGTGGAAAATTTGGGAAAAGGAACTACACTACAGAGAGAAGGTTTCAGTATTTTTCAAGGAATCCTTTCCTTCTTCAATTGACTTTTATTTCAAACTCAGTATAAGTTGTGTTTGTGTGTTAGAGACAGTGATGGGTTCCTACGGATATGGTCAGGTACACAGAAAAAATTTGGTTTTTTTTTCTTTTTCCCCCCTTCTGGGCTCTGGGTATGTTTTTCCTATCATAGTAAATGAGGTTGAATGTGTATACTTTTAGAAAATCTCTCTCTCTCTCTCTCTCTCTCTCTCTCTCTCTCTCTCTCTCTCTCTCTCTCTCTCTCTCTCTGTGTGTGTACATACACATACAGTTTATATAGTTGATAATGTATATTTTTGTGTACCTGAGTGTAATATGTATGTACACATATGGCATATATACATAGAATTAAATAGCATATTTTGGATGTTCAATAATAGGAAATAGATAGGGAATTGTATCTCTTTGAGGCAAGGAGAGGCACGGCACCCTAATTCTAACTCTAACCCAAACCCTTGACATGAGTGACTTCAGGTTGGCTTCCTTTAAGTCAGTCACATATCGTTTAAGCCACCCGCCCAGTCAAGCCACTCCTGCCTGGTCACATGGCTGGCAAGCCACACCCAGAAAATAAGCCACAGCCACAATGTGGTAGTAAATTTTTTTTGCACCCCTTCACTGGTTAGAGAGGGCAAGAAAAAAAAGGGAAAGCTGCGGTAGTTCCTAGTAGGAGAACTACCCTTTTATCTTGTGATGTGAAATATTTGAAATTCAAATACAGCACTTTCAAATCAAGATAACTTGAACTTGACTTTAGTTGAATATATGGACTAACCATACAATTTTCTTGGGCATAGTGTGGAAAAGGTTTGCATTTTCTTTGCCTGTTGATTACATTTTAATCAACTTCTTAATAGTTGTTTTTTTGTGTGTGTGCCTTCGAGTCATGGTTGGCTCTTGATGACTGCCTAGACGAGTTCCTGCAGTTTTCTTGGCAAAGTTTTGCCAAGTGGTTTGCCACTGTCTGCTTCCTAGGGCTGACAGAGAATGATTGACCCAAGAATAGTCATCTGGCTTTGTGCCTAAGCCAGTACTGGTCTACCCACTCTTCTGGTTTCTAGCCTAATGTCTTAACCGCTATACCATACCAGCTCCCCGACTGTTTATGCAGCATTATTAAATCCCTGTGCTTGATTTTATATTTGGAATGGTTAGGGAGACCTTGAATCAAAATCACATCTCTTGAAACCCCTCCTAATGTCAGCAGAATCATGATTCCTATAACTTCTAAAAGCAACTGTTCAAGGCTAAGCTAAATAGTTTATTTACTGTGCAGTCATATGTAATACTAACTGTAATAATCACATACAGAATAGTGGAAGTCTAATTCTTATATGCAAACAATATCTCTGTCCGTTCCACATATGATGGTCGGGATTAGGCCAGTCAAGAAATGAATTAGCAAGTTTATTGGGGATGAAACCGGCAACGAAGAAGCAAGCCAGCAGTTTTAAGTTATAGAAAACATAATATGTTAACTATCAAGGTGGGTTCTGTTAGCATTATGTGTATAACTGGTTGGCTTTTACAATATATAACTTAAGCCAGCAATGTATGGTTAAAAGAAATAGCACACTACTGTTTTAAGAGCTAGTGTTGCAATCTGATATAAGACGAAGTCAGCATGTTTCTCCTTCTCAGAGCTCAGAGACTTATGTGACTCTCTTAAGAGCCAGGATGGCGCAATGGTTAAAGTGCAGCACTGCAGGCTCCTTCAGCTAACTGCTAGCTGTAGTTCACCACCAGCTCAAGGTTGAATCAGCCTTCCATCCTTCCGAGGTGGGTCAAATGAGGACCCAGATTGTTGGGGACGATAAGCTGACTCTGTAAACCGCTTAAAGAGGGCTGTGAAAGCACTAGGAAGCAATATATAAGTCTAAATGCTCTTCCTATTGAGACTCTCTGAATCTATGCTGGTTTGTTTACATGACTATTCCATTGTAGGGACTACTGTGTGTAATTAGAACTATGTGTTCTAATGTTAATCTGTATATGCATTGATATTCTTACTTATTGAGTAAGGCTTGCATTGTATATGTATTGAGAATATTGTGAATGACTAGGACTGTTACTGACTACAATATTTGCCTAATGTTAATAATATTTGTACATTTAATGTATGTGGTCAGGCTATTTGGACTAGTGCTCATGTCTATGGAATATTAGCTGGATATCCGCTACTTCCATGTTTTCCCTCTGTGTATCCTGTGTAACTCTTAGGGGTATCATTGCTTACTTTTTAACACCTAACAGGTTCTACTTACCTTCCCTATCAGTTCACATTGCATCAGAACTGCACATTTTGTGCGTGCACTACAACACAGAAATGACCCTCTGTGCATGTGCAGAAGCCTCTGTGCATGCACAGGGAGTTCTTTACCAGCCACTTTCAATGAACAGCGACCGGAGGATTGGCTCAGGGGTGTGGCTAGCTGGTCATCGCTACTGGTTCTGCAAGAAGTGGTTCTGCCACCAGTATGGGACAACCCACCACTGGTTAACATAGATCAAGTACCTTCCAAAGCCATCAAGGTAATGGTAGACTCCCATACATTTGGAATACAGGAGGAGGTAGCTTAGAATTTTAATTCAGAAGCTAAAATCTATAAATACGGTTTAGATTACTGCATTATATGCCAGGCAGATTTCTGTTATGATGACTTCATTCCTTCATTTTAATACAAAAATTAAAGTAATCCTGCCAAGTCACAAGCCTTTTGCTGAATAGCTCTATCCCTGTGGGAAAAGATAGAAAGAGAAAGCTGTAGAACCAAAGTTTACAGCCAGGCCTGTGTGACAAAGATGTATAATTTACATATAGCGCTGGATGACATTGGGCCAGTCTTTCTCTCTCGGCCCAAAATACCTCACAAAATCAATGTTACAGGGAAAATAAGGGGAGGAAGGAGTATTAGATTTGTTCATGTCTTGAGCTGTTTAAAGAATATTAAACATAAAGCAGTGAAGGGCTACCAAATTTTTTACTACCACACTGAGGGCATGGCTTATGCAGGAGGCCCTGCATTTTCTTTCAACATCTTTCAGTGTAAATTGGGTGCTCTGGGGTGGAACTCCATTTTTGCTACCCCACTGTGTGTCCCCCCCCCCCTGCATCCAGGCAGCAGCCCACCCCTGACATAAAGGGACATAAATAAAATGAAATAAATAGTCTTCTTTAGCAAGAAGAGTTATACTAGGGATGGGAGACACAAGGCAGGCTTTTTGCTTCCATTATTGAAATTTGTGAGATGCAATTGTCTGGGCCTATGGTAGTTCAATATGGAACAGAGTAGTTGGCAATCAATTAGTATGTTAACTTTTCATGTGACTATAACTAGATGATATACAAATGGACAAAATGCAGTACCAACAATTTGATTCAATAACTCATTACATTCTAATCACAGTTTAAAATGTAGAACCACCCTTGAACTGAATATCCTAAGTAGGCCTCCTAGATAAACACTTCAGCCTTAGAAAGTTGGCAGTATGATTTGTGCATTTTCAGGAAGAAAGCCCTTAAAACACAAACAATAAGAGAAAAAGCATGGCTGGATATGCAGCATAGAAAGGACTGAATGCATCAATTTGAATGGCATCAAATTCCAATAACAAGCAAACCTCTTTCTTAGGACTGCAATGTTATCATTTATTCAATTTAATAAACTAAATGTAATAAACAAGATATATATATATATACATACACACATACATATATACATACACACACAAACACACATAATCTATTGGCAGAAAGAAGAGGCCTTTCTGCATCTTTCAAGAGAAAGTCTTCCTCTTGCTTGTCAGTCAATAGCCTTTTCCATTTCGTAGCCTTTACAAGATTTCTCTGGTCCTAATCTGGCTGTCTACTATTCCTATTAAAATGAAAATAATATAAATATATGGGATGCCTAAAGCACTTATAAAGGGTAAACTGGTAAAATAGCGAAGTAAGGAGATTGACTGCTATTGGGCAAGGAGGCAATTTGAAAAAGCAATAAAATGAAATAAAAATGTTAACTTCTTTTGGAGAATTTTTCACATAGCTGGCTGGGTTTTGAAAGGCAAGGTAGACAACTCCTCTGCTTTTGGTAAGGAAAGTGGAACAAAGCATCTGGGTACACAAGAATCGCTTGTGTCAAGCCAGCCAGCTTAAGAAAACAAAACAGAGCAGCAAGAACAAAAGGAGAGAGATGAAAAGACTTCCTCGCCCCTGTTCTGAACCCTAAGGATTTGCAATCCCCAGTTTGTATGCGTGGATACAGATGCATTTATAGCCACAGAATTTTTCAGTAGGGGATATCTGGAAGACATGTTGGGCCTCCCTAAAGCTGCTGTTGTACTCACACCGAATGGGTCACTTTTACAGACCTTGAGGGCAGAGTAGTTTGTATTTCTCCTCACAATACAATTCCCCACTGTAAAAACCTTGGCCATCAGTACATCTGGCATGGAATTACAGTCTGGAGAAAGAGATGAAGCAGCCAAGGCTGTCTGCAGTGCATTAAGACCGCTTTTGTAAGACTAAGCATCTCCGATGCAAAAGCAGTTTAAACATTACTTGAGAACTAATCAAACTGGCATCTGAGAAGGAGACACAATTGCAGGGGTCCTGTAGCTCACAGTGGCATTGCAATGGCTGACCTTTAGCCATCTCATTCAATATTCCTTTTGCAGCCCAAATGCTCCCACTTCAGGCAATGTGAAAAGAATTCTTGATGGGGTACTGACAGAGCTTGTAAAGGCAGGAACCCAAATTCATGCCTACCACTGATTTGAAACAATAGACAGCACAATCTGAATCATAGGGAGATTTTAAAACACGATGGAGCCTCCTTCAATTACACCCTTTGATCACAAATGGAAACTTGATGGTTTTCAAGTAACAGAACAGGAATGTACAATGTATTATATTATACACTGTGTCCTAAGAATTCAAAAACTTTGGAAAGAATAGATATCTTGTCATTTTAAGGACTGTGGAGATGGGGCTATTTGGCAACTCACATACAGACTCCTTTTTTCTTTTTTTTTCTTTTCAGGAATAAAACTGACAACTCTTAACTGACAAAATAAATGTTAGTGTTTTTAAGGAAAACATAAGTCAGCTTGAAACTTAGGCTCTTAACATAATAAATTTCAGCGACTTAAGAATTCCTTACTGTGTTTTGTCTGTCTCTGTCTCAAAATGAGTTGTCTCTAAAATTCTCCCTTGTGTGTATATAACATTACAATTATTTCCTGCAATATTAAATGATATTGCTACACGCCAGTTCAGAGCTCCATGACCTTTGCGTTGAATTAAGATCCTATTTTTTCCACAATGCTAAACCAAGGTCTCTGAACTCTGCCAAGGAAGCAATGGAGTGTACATTTCGGTTCAGAGACTATTAAAGATGCAAGACTGCATTCAAAAGACAGAAGGCACCATTCAAGGGCTGGTTGCTAATTTTTAAATGGTGGAACAAATGACTTTGGTGGACTTGTGCCAACTTATACCATCTGAAACTTTGCTGTGAATATTAATTAGACTGTCAAAACTAACAAACCCAGGGGCCTCTTAGCTCTTTTCACTTCTTCTTGTGGAGTCAGTTTTTGGGGCGTGAGGCACAGGTGATTTTTGTAGGAAGGCTACTTAATATCAAACATCAACTTATGTCTGTGATTTTCCTAGGAATCACTTTGGCGCAGGGGATAGTATTTATAAACTTAAAGGATAAAATTATAGCTTAAGAAGAACCTGAGGAATGATTTCTTGGGATCAAAGGAACATAGTCATTTTTGTAACATGGTGTTCCTTTTTCTAATAAAGTAACTATGTTTGAAATAACTTAATTTAAGAACTTAATTCGTTCCTTGACCAGGTTCTTAAGTAAAAAAGTTTGTAAGTAGAAGCAATTTTTCCCATAGGAATCAACGTATAAGCAAATTATGCGTGCAAACCCATTAGGAAAGAAATAAAAGGTCGAAATTTGGGTGGGAGGAGGAGGAGGAAGAAGAAGAGGAGGAGGAGGACAGTCGCTGACCAGAGCGAAGGGAGCATTTATTTTCTCCGTGCGCTGGCAGAGGTTTATTCCTTCTCCAAGCACCCAGAGAAAGGAAAATGCTTTGTTCGCTCTGGACTGCCGAAGCCTTCTTAAGCACCACTGAAAGGGTCCTCTGGCAGCCCAGAAAAGCCCAAGATGGCCAGGATTAAAGGGGGAATGGCAGAAAACTGGCCAGGCCTTCGTGCTGCTCTCAAATTTCCTGGGAAATTTTTCCAGGCTTGGGTTCTTAAGTAGAAAATGGTTCTTAAGAACAGGCAAAAAAATCTTGAACACCCGGTTCTTATCTAGAAAAGTTCTTAATTATAGGCGTTCTTAAGTAAAGGTACTACTGTATTAGTCTCTCCTTAGTAAAAAGATACCAATTATTACAGTCTGCCTGTTACAGTCTACCTGTTCACCTTATAAAAGTAATAATCACACTTGTATTCCTGATTGACTCAGTCCGGCACAGGAATCATGGTTTGAATTCTGCTTTATTTGCTCTTGGTAAAATTAACACAGAGTCTAATTTGAGTGCCTAAGATGAAAGCATAAGATTTTCAGATTTGCTATACAGTCTGCAAAAAAAAAAAATATTCCGAAGAAAGGAGAAATAGTAATTCATAGGGCTGCGTGAACAATTTGGAGAGAAGCTTTGGAAAAGTGAGCAGACTGTCTCTCCAAGCCAGCTGCTTGAAGCACTGAAATGCTGTGTTCTCTTGAAGATTTCACCCAGCAACATAAAGGGCCTCCTTTCTTCACCTGAGTCTTTGCTACATTTTGGCAATGCTGGCCAAAAGAACTTCTGCCAAGGCAGCAAGAGATTTGATAAGCAAGAAACTGTAAACAGGCCAAGAAAAAGAAACGTCGGAGTGGGGGGGATACTATTTTTAGAATGGAATAGATTTAGAAACCCCATAATCAGTGTTTATAAACAATGTTTATGATGAAGTTCTAATTCAGGGTCAGTAATGTATTCTGGAGCCTGGTGTGTATGTGGATTATCTGGTTAAACATAAACAGCAGTCTTGGTTATTTAATTAATTTAGGAATGATGCAATTTGTTTGCATTTGTATCATAATATACTACCGTGTTTCCCCGAAAGTAAGACAGTGTCTTACTTTCTTTTTATCCCCAAAAGCCCCACTATGTCTTACTTTCGGGGTATGTCTTATATTGGAAAAAAATTGTCAAATTTTTTGTTTTAACCATAAAATTAACATTTATTAACAACCTGAACAGTATTGTATTCACCACAAAACAGCAGATGGTACCCCAGTATGCCAGTGTGTATGTTTTACTGATGTATGATTAATACTGTGTGCATTACCGTATTTTAAGCAGGAGGCGGCAGTGACAAGTGCAGGGGACGGCGCGGTGACGTATGGAGAGGGGGAAGGTGCGGACGTGGGCAGGAGGCGGCGCGCAGCTAGATGAGAGGGAGGCGGCAATACCCCCGTGTTTCCCCGAAAGTAAGACATATGTCTTACTTTCGGGGTACGGCTTATATTAGCCGACCCCCCTGAAACCCCCGATACGTCTTACAATCGGGGGTGTCTTACTATCGGGGAAACAGGGTAACATACATTGACGTTCGTACTTGATATGAGACCTGAGAGTGCCATGGAATGGGGCGAGCTCCCATGATGTGCCCCAGCTCATGCCTACCTAGCAGTTCAAAAGCATACAAATGCAAGTAGATAAATAGGTACCATGTTGGTGGGAAGGTAATACAGTGTTCCCTAGATTTTCACGGGTTCGAACTTCGCGAAAAGTCTATACCACGGTTTTTCAAAAATATTAATTAAAAAATACTTTGTGGGTTTTTTTCCTATACCACGGTTTTTCCCGCCCGATGATGTCATGTGTCATCGCCAAACTTTTATCCGCCTTTAATAAATATTTTTTAATAAACTTTAATAAATAAACATGGTGAGTAATAATCTAAATGGTTGCTAAGGGAATGGGAAATTGTAATTTAGGGGTTTAAAGTGTTAATGGAAGACTTGAGATACTGTTCATAGCCAAAAATAGTGTATTTACTTCCACATCTCTACTTCACAGAAATTCGATTTTCGCAGGAGGTCTCGGAACGCATCCCCGCGAAAGTCGAGGGAACACTGTAGTATTTTCTGCACCTCAGCATATAGTCATTCTGGCCAGGGGTAGGTTCCTTACCTTTTCCTACTGGTGCACATCATGACCTTGCTATGCTTGTGTGTATCCCTTGCACAATTTCACTTCCACATATCTTCAGAGGGATGATTTTACTTCTGTGCGTGCTCAGAGAGCTCAAAAATCACCTAAAAATACAAACAAACAAAAAAGACATTGCACACAAACCAGTACAGACGGCACTGGAGCCATTGCGCCAAAATTGCATCATCGACGGGCCACTACCGGAACACCCCCATCAGAGAACACCAATAGGAAACCATCCTGGTGCTGGCCATGTGGCCACAGAAAATGTCTTCAGACAACGTTGGCTCCCTCAGCTAAGAAACAGAGATGAGCATCACCCCTTAGAATTGGTCATGACTGGACAGTGGAAAGCTTTATTTTTACAGTGTTTAAAAGTGCTTTAGGACTGGTGTTTATTTCATCTTAACAATACTTAGCTGTATGTTTGATTCCTGTTATCTTCGTCTGAACTGCAGGGATTGGCTCTGTTCTTTGGAAGTGGTCTATTTCCAATTAATAAAACAAGCCTCTCTGAATTCCATTCACTTCTCCACTTCTTCCCTTCTTCAGCGGCAATAAGATTCAGAAGTACTCCTTCTGATACTTCACACAAAGTGCTTCAAATCAAGTGGCGTGGGCCACCAAAGCATAAACTCAAAACACATCCTTTTTGAAGGTTGGACTGAATCATGGCTGATTTGTAGAAGCCTAATGCCTACATTGCTCCTGGCTAAATTCTTCATCTGAGACTGCAGAAAGCCAGTAAAATGTAAGAAGGAACACCACTCCATTAAAAAAAAGTGTTTTCCTTTTAATGTTCCCTTTAGTATCTCTTGGGGTCTTCTATTTCCCCATATTGTTTTTTCATTTTAAAAAAATATAGTCAGAAAATACATGTGCTGTTTGGTTGAAACATTGCTGAACACATTTTTCAAACTGCTCTCCATGCAATAATCTAAGAGGCATATTTAAGGAAGACTTAGACCTGGGGTGTTAAACTCAAGGCTCAGAGGCTGGATCCAGCCCATGGGGTACTTAGATCTGGTCCACGGGGCTGCCCTGGAAACTGTGAAGGACCAGCCTGTTGTGCTTCTGCCAGAGAAAAGGGGCTCCCAAGCTCCTTTTTTAGCTGCCACGGCCTCCTGCAACCCTTTGCCAGTGAAAATGGAGCTTGTTTGCGGCCTTCCCAAGCTCTGTTTTCACTGGCAGAGGGTTGCAAGATGCTGTGACAGCCAAAAACAAAAATCAAGAACCTGTCTCCTCTGGTAGAACACTTGGGCCAGCACAGGCGCCCCCAATAGGAGTGATGTTAAGCTGGCCACACCCATCCTGGCTATTTCCACCTGACCCACCAAGGTCAAACACAACCCTGATTTGGTACTCAATGAAATAAAGTTTGACACCCCTGTCTTTGAGTCTAGCAAGCTGCAGTAAAAATGAAAGTTAAGAATCTAGCAATGAAAATAAAGTGGGACCATAAGGCATGTTTTAAGCCCAGTGTGAAATTGTGTCCTAAATCCTATGTTCTTTCCTTAAAGTCTGGTCATTATCAGGGAAATAGCCAGCAGACAGCACAGTTGGTGAAATGAATAGACTTGAATATTGGCATTAATACCAAATTATCTATTGAATGCCTATTTCACTGGAAAAAATGCTTTAATTTTCCAATATGCAGAACTTTCTTGTTTGGGAGAAATGGAAGTGAGAATTGTTTATTTTTTAATAGTACAGTAATTTAGCAACTTAAAGAGCAAACCTTCATATTATTATGGCACGAATCTGTTGCTGAAAACAGATTGGTTATGCAAAGTTTTGAAAAAGTGCCTTGCTCTGATGAAACTTTAATGAAGTCATTCTATCGAAACAGACTTGCAAATCAAAATGGTGACACAGTTCAATGCAACAAAATTAAATTAAATTAAATTAAAATTTCAGTTCCATATTCGGAGAGTATAGGAAGCGGTGGGGGTTAATCACCATGATGTGATGTGGCTGATACTAACACAAGACATCAGCCAGTTAGCTTAATGCCTCATTTAACTCTATGCCTATCCCAGCATTTTGGGAATAGCAAGGCCCACGTCAGTTTGGATTCTGTTTGTTTTCTTCCTTCAAATCTTGAAATGGCCATGACAAGTTTTAACTTTGTTCTCTTTTGACACTGATGTGTTCATCTTGCTATTAAAATTAGAGTTTAACTCAGCTTTCAGTTCTGATCAATCCAGAACTGACTATTGGATCAAAATGTACTTTAAAATTCTGCAAGACTGGAAAAATAAAGGTTAGCTGGAAGACTTTAAGTGTTCTTCTCAGAAGACTTAAAGTCTCCCAACTAACCTTTATTGGCTCCAAACCAAACACTTATTTTATGGAAGGTTGAAGCCATGAAGTCGCTGCCTTTTTGCTTTCTTCCATAGTTTTTCTATCTTAGTGCAGTAGTGGGCTGCTGCATGGACAGTCCGGCACACAGTCCCGGTTGCAAAAATGGAGATGTGCACTCATCGCTGCAGCTCCAACACATGCATGTGTGCGCCCATGTGAGATTTGGCTTCTGCACATGTGCAGGAAGCGAATTCTCATATGTGTGAGATTTTGCCGATTTTCAGCCTTTCTTCCATTTGCACATGCGCGGAAACACAGAAAACCCAGAAAATCGGCAAAATTTCCCACACGCCAGTGTCCTCATGCAAGATTTCGCTTCCTGCACATGCACAGAAACTGAATCTCATGCCGGCTCATGTGCATGCACCCACCAGATGCACATGCATCTACACCGGTCACCGAGAGCATACCGGGAGCCCGGCGATGGGGAGTCCTTCACTATCTTAGCGGTAGTATGATCACCTTCTATTGCAGGGGTGTCAAACTCAATTTCATTGAGGGCTGCATCAGGGTTCTGTTTGACCTGGGAGAATAGGGAGAGTGGCCAGCTTCATGTTACAGGCAACTGTGGTGGCCTGAACATTCTGCCAGTGAAAGCAAACTCCAGAGATCCATTTTCGGCTGCGACAGCCTCCTGCACCACTTTGCCAGCGAATACAGACGTCCCTCCTGAGTGCCATTTTGCTGGCAGATGTGCTGCAGGCTGGTCCTTTGCTGTTTCCAGGGTGGCCCTACAGACCATATCTAAGCATCCTGCAGGCCGGATTCAGCCCGTAGGCCTTGAGTTTTACACCTCCTCCCTCCCCCCCTTCTTCTGTGTCTGCTAAATGACAGCAGTAGCAAGCTATAAAGCTGATATAAACCACTCTGCTCTGCCCTGTTGAGAATAAATAGATCTCACCAAATAATTTTTTTAAAAGTAGCACCTAAAAAGACATGGAAAATTCTAAAAAAATATATAAAGATGGGGCAATGGCCTTTAAAATAATTTGCTAAGGTTTTCAAAATCTCCTTCCTTTTGATTAGCAGACAATTGTCTTTTTATTTGTAGCATTTTCAAGGCAGTCTTTCTCCCTTCACCCTGAAGCATTATTTTCAGAAACAAAATCTCCATTCAGTGCCTCTGAAATACTGTATCCTGGGGTAAGCATTATCAAGAAGACAGCCTGTTGTAGAGTGGTAATGCATTTGCTTTGAGTGCAGGAAGTCCAAGTTTCACCTTCCCATATTTCCAAGAGAGGCCGTTAACAAATTCTGTCTAAACGCTTAGAAAGCTGTTGCTAATCAATAGCACCAACCCAGAACTGGATTCATTACAGAGCAACTTCCTGCATTTTAATGATAGATAGGAATTCTTTTTGTTTCTTAAGAAAAATGAAAAGCAGTCGCCACAAACCTATATACTCGTTTTTCTTTCAGATTTCTCTCTCCACTTTGCCCTTTTGCCTTCCTTGCCCTATCACCGTATTTTGTAGAGAAAAATATGTCTTCACTGAACAGTTTCTCTTAATTGCAGAAAACGTCAGAGGACTGTTTTCAACGGCACAACCTTTAGTTTTAATGACAAACCCTCTCGTTCTTCAATACCCTGTTTCCCCGATAGTAAGACACCCCCGATTGTAAGACGTATCAGGGGTTTCAGGGGGGTCGGCTAATATAAGCCGTACCCCGAAAGTAAGACATATGTCTTACTTTCGGGGAAACACGGGGGTATTGCCGCCTCCCTCTCATCTAGCTGCGCGCCGCCTCCTGCCCACGTCCGCACCGTCCCCCTCTCCATACGTCACCGCGCCATCCCCTGCACTTGTCACTGCCGCCTCCTGCTTAAAATACGGTAATGCACACAGTATTAATCATACATCAGTAAAACATACACACTGGCATACTGGGGTACCATCTGCTGTTTTGTGGTGAATACAATACTGTTCAGGTTGTTAATAAATGTTAATTTTATGGTTAAAACAAAAAATTTGACAATTTTTTTCCAATATAAGACATACCCCGAAAGTAAGACATAGTGGGGCTTTTGGGGATAAAAAGAAAGTAAGACACTGTCTTACTTTCGGGGAAACACGGTAGTCAGAAGCATGGAAGGAACTGAGTTATGGCTTGAAAAAATCCCTTTTAAACGTATGTGTTTGTGTGTGTGTGTGTCTGTGTGTATTTGTCTTGTAGAATTTCTAGTAATGAATAATGTAAATTACATCATTATATGTATTTTTGTCTCCTTTTTAATTCTACTTCTGCTTCACTTTAACTGTTTTAACCAAGGTTCTGCACAATTGTTCTGAAAAACAGAAATCAATGCATCTCATAGATTTGTGGCTTCCTCACACATTCCCAGTAGGAATTGACAATGAATGTGAACTGCTGTGGAGGTTGCACCAGCAAAAACTAAAAATTATGTCTCACTATTCCTATCTTCAGGGAAAATGTTAGTGACTATTTGTAACATCCAGTACAGATAGTCCTTGATTTGCAACTACTGTATATCTGAACCAAAGAATGTTGCTAAGCCAGATATTTGTTAAGTGAGTTTTGTCTCATATTACAACCTTTCTTGCCACAATTGTAAAGTGAATCACTGCAATTGTTAAATGAGTAACATGGTGGTTAAGTGAATCTGTCTTCTTCATTGACCATGCTTGTCAGAATGTTGCAAACGGTGATCACATGACCCCAGAACACTGCAATCCTCATAAATATGAGTTGTTAAGTGTCTGAACTTTGATCATGTGACCATGGGGATGCTGTAATGGTCACAAGCATGAAAAAATGTCACAAGTCACTTTTTTCAGTGCCTTTTAACTTTGAAAAATCACTAAATGAATTGTTGTAAATCAAGGACTGTAATCCAACTTTCACTTGTGCATGGCATTTCGTCCATGCTCTTCACTCCTGTAGATGGACTCCAAATCTGCTTTAAAGTGCTGTCCAAACTTCTAGGTTCAAGGAAGAGGGGATTATGCAGTTAGTCGCAAGGTAGAAAAGGAAACCAATTTACCTCAGGGGTCAATCCCACTGTGGCGCATCATACAAAATATTGATTTTTGTTATCCAGGTTTCATTAAATTTATGAATATTTTACTTCTATCTCCACAAGTAAGAGATAAATGCTATGCATTAAAAACAAAATTAAGTCTGAACATTGAGAAAAAAGCCTGCAATATCTAATAAAGACCAGATTTTCATTCTTGTGACCTCCCTTGTTTCATGGCTACAACTGGAAGACCACATCATCGTATCAAAGGATGTTTTTAATCTGTTGGTACCTGTCTCTCTTGATGAGATTTGAAAGGCTTAATTCAACTTTAGAAATCTTTCTAAAACATGATTTTAACCTCAATTAACTTCCCTTCCCTCTAATTTGTACATGCTGTGTCATCTTTGGAAAAAAGATGTGATATATCCTTGTAGAACTGCACATCCAGAATATAGCTTAACTTTCAACCTTACTAATGATGCCCAGACTATTTGTGTAGTTAGTCAGATGTCATCAAATCATACTCAACTCTTGGTAGTTGGATAGGGAAAGCATTGCCATCCTTAACCCAACACCATTAAAAAAATGATCATGTATTATGATGGGCCTCAATGCATAATAAAGCATAATATTTTGGAAAGATATAGAGGCAAGGAATCCATTAGGAAAAGTGCATGCTCTCCATATAGATATGCATATTTATAACAGGAGTCAAGACAAAGAAACAATCAATAAGAAGTCTAGTCTTCTCAGGATAATACTCTTTCTTCTCAAATATTGAATAGAATAGAATAGAATAGAATAGAATAGAATAGAATTCTTTATTGGCCAAGTGTGATTGGACACACAAGGAATTTGTCTTGGTGCATATGCTCTCAGTGTACATAAAAGAAAAGATACATTTGTCAAGAATCATAAGGTCCAACATTTAATTATTGTCATAGGGTTCAAATAAGCAGTCACGAAAAAATCAATATTAATATTAATTAATATTAATTAATATTAATTGGTTATTATTATTTTTAAAAATATAAATGGAGCATTTAGCACCCAGTCCTGCAAACTGGGTATTGTATTTTCCAAATAATAACAATAACCGTATCAAATCTATTCAAGCATCCCCTTTCCTTTGATGACTAAGTATCCATTTCAATCTCCGGTTATAACATATAATTTCAACTGGCATCTTTCCTCCTGTATCTTGCACCCATCAATCTGTTTCAGAAGATTCGTTGCCAAATTTCAACTTCTTCCCATTCAGTCCTATTCAGATCAGTTCCCCCATCTGCGCACTCTGGAACAGAGGTTCCCAACCTTTTTTTTCTGCTCATGACCTCTTTCTGAGCCTCACTGACCTCCGTGACATCCAGCCACCCCCTCATTGTCCCTAATAGTGTTAGTGTTAGCTGAGGAAAAGCTACTTCGCCATCTGCGCTGTATATTAATCTAAACTTTATCATATAAAGATTGTGGCCTGGGGGGACCCATATGGGCCATCTTGAGAACCACTACTCTAGAATATTTTTGGCAGACAAATGAATTGTAATTTGGAGTAGAAAAGTTAAAGGGTTCCCTACATATATTTCACTGGCTATGTTTTCTGTATAACCTCTTTGATAAAAATCACACCCCTAAATAGATTCTTAACATTTTTCCCATCCGAGACATGGCTAAGCAAACTCCACTGGGTAAGGAGAATATATGAACCAAGTCGCCTTCAAGAATCTACACCGTCAGCATAACGTGATTGCAACTGATTAGAAAGCTCAAACGGAATTAGTTTACTGCCAGAATGATGAGGTGAATCATCAATTGGCCATTAAAACCTCTGTTTAAAATATTTTTTAATCTCACCATATAATTCTCTCTCATGCAATTATCCAGGCATTTTACACGCACATGCCCTACTTGTCTGTATGTGAGAGAGACACAATCTGCACTGCTCGACTGTAAGGTCAATTCCATATATTGCTGAGATGTACAAATTATAAGAAAGCCCCCAAAGGTTAAGGACGTGTTCATCATCACATTAAACATCATAGGCTGATATGCAGAGGGTTTCTCCTTTTTTGCTTGATGGAGAACTCAAATACAGAAAAGCTTAAGTGCATTGTGCTCGGACCAATTTCTTTAGCAAGCTCTGAGCTTCTGAGGAGGACCCTGGGGGTTGATACATCTGATGTACCCGAGGGCCCTCATTAATTTATGACCAGATTGGTGGTACCAGATGGGAAGTCATTGTGGTTCAGAATTTCAAGAAGAAAGGAAAGGTGTATAGTTCTCTCCCTTTGTATATTTTTGAACAGATTCTTTTGGATGCATTCATACCCTCCAAGAGAGGCTGTCCCTTTGCTCCTGTTGATGTCAAGGAAAGCTGGAGAGATTACTGCAGTATCAGGATGCAATTACTTTATCACATTATAATTATGTAAGATTTAATTATCGTATTTTTCGGTCTATAAGACGCACTTTTTTCCTCCCTAAAAGAGGCTGATAATTTGGATGTGTCTTATACTCTGAATGCAGTTTTTTCCCCCAGCCCTAACTTGCTGCTAATGATCTTTCCAGCTCTTACCTCGCAGGCTCTTTCATTGTTTCTCTCTGCGAATAATGTTTTCCAAGCCCTAAGACTTTGCAGGGTTTCTTTCATTGCTTTAACTTGCTCTGAGTAAGTTTCTTTCCAGCCCTAACCAGGTGCTAACAATGTTCCCAGCTCTTATCGCCTTGCAAGCTCTTTCATTGTTACTCTCTCAGAATAAATTTTTTTAAAGCCCTTAACCATGGGAGAAAATAATGCGCTGAAGCTGACCAGACTAAGGATGCTAGCCAGATGAATACCTGGTAAGCAGATTCTTTTCTCTATTTGCCTCCCCCAAAACTAAGATGCATCTTATATTCCGGTGCGTCTTATAATCTGAAAAATACAGTATGTATATATAAGAGCTGTGATGATGCAGTGGCTAGAATGCTGTACTGCAGGCTACTTCTGCTGATCACTGGCTGCCTACAGTTTGGCTGTTCGGGTCTCATTGGCTCAAGGTTGACTCAGGCTTCTCAGCAGTGGGCTGCTGCATGGATGGTCTGGTACGCAGTCCCGGTAGGAAAAATGGAGATGCGCATGCATCTCCACATCCCCATCATGTGCATGTGTGCTCCCATGTGAGATTTGGCTTCTGTGCATGCACAGGAAGCCAAATCTCACATGAGGATGCTTGTGCACATGAGATTTCTCTGATTTTTGGCGTTTCTTTGCTTCTGCACATGCGTGAAAGCAAAGAAACAGTGAAAATTGGTGAAATCTCAATCATATGAATGTCCTCATGCAAGATTTTGCTTTCTGTTCATGCGCAGAAGTCGAATCTCATGCTGATGCGTGCGCATGTCACCGGGAGTGCACCAGGAGCGCCAGCAACAGGGAGCCCTTCACTGCCTTCCATCCATTTGAGTTGGGTAAAATAAGGACACAGATTGTTGGGAGCAATATTCTGACTCTGTAAATTGCTTAGAGAGGTCTATAAATATACTGTGAAACAGCATATAAGTCTAAATGCTATTGCTATGTGCTTTTATATATACTGTTCAAAAAAAATAAAGGAAATACTCAAATAACACATCCTAGATCTTAATAAATGAAATATTCTCATTGAATACTTTGTTCTGTACAAAGTTGAATGTGCACAACAGCATGTGAAATTGATTGTCAATCAGTGTTGCTTCCTAAGTGGACAGTTTGATTTCACAGAAGTTTCACAGAAGTTATATTGTGTTGTTTAAGTGTTCCCTTTAACTTTTTTGAGCAGTGTATGTATATTCCATGCAGAGCAAATGATCTTTTTTTCCCAGATGACTCCATGAGACTGAACATGATGTTTCCAACTACAGGAAAAATATGACTTTTCTTTGTATTCTATGCCTGCAGCAAGGGTGTTATTTAATTGGGGAGCAAGGTGGGGGGGAAAACAGAGAATAATTTCCATTTCAGATGTGACATTACCCCTTCTCAATGAAGTCTAAAACAGCTGAAGGATTCCAGTTAATGTCTACATCCAATGAATTTTTGCTAAATATTCAGCATTACAGATTCTGAGAAGATATCTCCAATTCATGCAATAGCAGCCATTCTTGGGTTAAGCACTTGAAAGATTCATATAATTGAGGAATGTTAATAGATCTTTTTTTTCTGGTACATTGTAGCATGTTATGAGTCTTACAAATTCTTGCAGATCTTCCAATCATGCCATTAGTGGTCTTGGAATTGCAAGCAATTTTGATATACTCTACCTCATTGCATAAGTGGATCAGAATTGCTTCTTCTATGAACCAAAGTCTATAAAGGCAAGGTTATTAAATTCCTAAAAGTCAATATTGAAGAAAATTTAAGGCATAAACAATTTTTAGGAAAAAAAACGGATGTTGTTAGTAAGTAGCTTCATCCCTAAGAACTCAGTGAAGGTACTCAAATATTTATCATTGATATGAATCTTAGCAATTGCAGGTTTTTTCCCCTCCATATTACTTTTTTCTTACAGTATTATCATGTTTCCCCATGACTCTGTCTTATATTTTTTGAACCCTGAAATAAGTGCTTGGTCTTATTGCCATACATTCAAAACCCCGATTGGGCTTACAGGGAATTATTATCAGGGAATGTTTTATTTTGGAGAAAACATGGTACCGGTACTTACAATAAATTTTCCTCAAATTTATTATTCTGCTCAGCCAGATATATTAAGTAGATTTTCCTGTAAGAAATAATACTTTTTCATACAATCAGGGGAAAAAGCATTCCTTCATTAATATTAAAGTTAAAACTCTATTTAAATTGTGCATGTTCATTTTGTTTGCTAAGAAAAATGAAAATACAGCAAAGTTGAAAGAGATTTTAAAAATGAGCTAACACAAGTTATGTTTTAAAACATGGATTTGATTATATCAGCCTTCATCTCTCTAACATCTAACATCTTTCATTTTTGCAAATGGTTGGTTCTTCTATACTGTAGTTGGTTCTTATTTACTTACTTACTTACTTACTTACTTACTTACTTACTTACTTACTTACTTACTTACTTACTTACTTACTTATTTATTTAGATTTGTATGCCGCCCCTCTCCGCAGACTCGGGGCGGCTCACAACAAGTGAAAAACAATTTATAACAAATCTAAATTTGGCTCTTCTATAGTTACAACACGTTATTTCCTTGTTTCAGTATATTAGACATACATTAAGTAAAATATTGTTCATTTTACAATATGCTTCTTATCCTGTCATTTCAAAAAATATATTGTGATTTTGGTCTTATCTCTGCTTTAGATAGTTTATAACCTGTTTATAGGGTTTGTTTTGCAGTAACCTTGGTAAAGTTTCTGATATTTCTGAAATATATCAGGGCTTCTATATAATAACTCCTTTTGGGCTAGCATTGAGGTATTTTCCCACCCTCTATGTATTTATTTTTTTGCCTATGTTTCTTCTTCCATTTGGATGGAAATGGTAGCAATTACATACAATTCCAGGGAGTGGCTTATGGCAATCTGCTCAAATGAGAATTGGAGAATCCTCATAGAGTTCATAGAGAGAGGCTTTTAGCAGAGGTGATGCTTCTTATTTCATTGTTGAGTTCATTGGCGCACTTATGTGTGAATTTGTCGGAAAAGAAGAGGTGAAAATGAGTAGGTTTGACAGTGAATGCATATGGAGGACAATCCATTGTTCTCAATGCAGACTGGTGTATAGATTATCTGGACATATGGAATCTGCTGAAACTCTACCTGGATGCCCAATAAGATTGCAAACTTCACTGCAACTATGTAGTTAATGTCATGTACTTTATTTTTGCATACCTGCCAGAAATTAGAATACACATTTGAATTCTCTAATTGGAACTTGTAGGATCGGCACAGGGAAAATTGAGTGAGACACAGCAGTAATTGCAATTAAAAACAGTAATGGCTCGGTAATGCTGCTTGAGGTGGCAAAACTAGTTAAAATGCATAACTAATTGGAAGCAAGTAGAAACAACATTTTGTGGTAGAGAATGCAAGCAAATAATCTTTCTTTCCAAATGATATGTGGTTAAAATTGGGTACAAATGGGTATTTTCTTCCTCCCATTATTCATGAGCAAATTTGCCAGTTTTGGAGCAAAATGACTTTAGAGTTTTCTATATACAGTAAGCAGTGAATTTTATTTCAACTTATTTCCAGCATAGGAAACAAAGCAGGTAAGTTGAGAGATGGCTAACTCCTCTATTGAGAATAGCAGAATACTAGAATTAGAAGAGACCTTGGAGGTCTTCTAGTCCTGTTCAAGCAAGAAACCCTATAATATTTCAGATAAAGGTTGTCCAATCGCTTCTTAAAAACCTCCAGTGTTGGAGAACCCACAACTTCTGGTGACAAGTTGTTCAAATCATTGAATGGAAATCTTTAAGTTGCAGTAAATCATCATTTTTTACTTTATGTTATTTGAGATGATGTATTTTTCTTGGTATTGATACAGCTTGTACTCAGAATGTTGTAAAGAAGCCAAATTCCAAATGTATTTGCCCCAGAACATTTTGTCTTCCCCATTATACATCTCAGCCCTCTGGTCCTTTCAGCATCAGGGGAGTTTCAGACATGGCGGTAGTAGAGATTTTTCTTCAGATTTTTCTACATTTTTCAGAAATGGTCTCTATATCATTTTCATCCTTTGGCAGTGATGGTGAACCTTTTTTTGGCTCAGGTGCCAAAAGGGTGTGGGCGCATGCAATGGCATGCATGTGCCCACACTCATAATGCAATGCCCTCTTCCTCTGCATGTACACAACCCCCATATTGCCTCCTGGACATGCACACAACCCCCCGCACTACCCCCCGGCAAATGCTCATAAGCCTCATTGAAGCCTCTGGACTTTTTTTGCCATCCCCAGGGTTCAGGAAGCTTTTCTAAAGCCTGGGGAGAGCAAAAATGATTGAAAAGAAGGCCAAAAATCAGCTGACCAGCACCCACATGTGTGCTGGAGCTGACATAGGGTAACATGTCATAGGGTAACATGTCTCCGAGTCTTTGGAGAGGAGCGGCATACAAATCTAATTAATAATAATAATAATAATAATAATAATAATAATAATAATAACAACAACAACAACAACAACAACAACAACAACACCTTGTGTGCCCTCAGATATGGCTCTGTGTTCCACCTGTGGCACCCATGTCATAGGTTCGCCATCACTGCTCTATGGTGTTGATTTATTTATTTATTTATTTATTTATTTATTTATTGATGGATTTTTTTTAAAATCAAGTTTTTATTGATTTTTAAAAGTTAACATAAAACAAACATATAACAGTGCACAGTGCATGTGCCCATCACCTAACAACAACACACACCCCATCACCCCCACCACCCATACAAGAGGATTCAAATAAAATTTAATTGTTTATCTATTATTCCTTGGCTCTATCTTGCATCAAGTATTACTAAAAGAGTGATTGCAATTTATTTTTCATATTTACATCACAGATTCTAGTTAACATATAATCTTTTACCTTATTCCATCGCACCATCAACTTCTCCAATTTGTTCTCATTGAAATTGTTTAATCTTATTTCCATGATTTCAAAATGTATATGGTCCACCATGTACCAGTACCAATTTTGTAATGTCCATTTTGTAGAGTCTTTCCAACCTAATACCATCACCGCTTGGGCACTTTCCAATGCTGCGGCTTTAATTTCCTTGAATTCTCCTAGTTCCCTGTATTTAATTAAAATTGCTATTTCTTTTGTAATTATCCAGTTAATGTTTAACATTTTATTAATTTCGTTCTGCACTACATTCCAGAATTTCTGAATTTCTGCACACTCCCAGAGCATATGCATAAAAATTCCCTTTTCCTGGCACCCATGCCAACATTTACCCTTCTCTTTCCCCTGGAAGTGTGCAATTTGTACTGGTGTATAGTACCATTTATGTAAAATTTTCCTTCTCATCTCTCTAACTCTTGTATTTTTAATCTTAAATATATTTTCTATTATTTCTTTCATTTCCCTTTCATCTATTTGTAAATCATCTTGCCAGCATCTTGTCAAACTTTTTGTTACTTCCTCTTCCATCTGCAATAGCATTCTGTATATATTACCGGCTTGTGCTTTACTCTCATTTATCTTTTCTCTTATTATTTTTTCTAAGCAATTTTCTTCTCGTAAGAAAGCTTCTTTATTCTCACTTTTATTTAAATATGTGCTTATTGCATTAATCTGCAACCATTTCTGTTTACCAATCCACCATTCCAATCGAGTTCTACTGACTCTTCCATCTTTCTCATATAATTGTTCAATTCTCGTTATCCCTTTACTATTTAATACTTTGATAATTCTACTTAAGTTAACATCATCCCCTATATTCAATACATATAGTGTTGATAGCCTGGATACCCTTATTCCACTTTTCCTCTGCCATTTAAACCATATTTCTAAACATGCTTTAAGAGGATCACTTAAGTTACTAATTTCTGTTCTACTCCAATTTTTAAATAATAATTCTTTATTATTTATGTTATTGATTTCCTTTTCTAACTCTACCCATTTCTTCCCCCCCCCCCCCATAACTGTAGCTCCATTAACCTTTCCATTTGAAATGCATTTCTATATAATACTAGGCACGGGCTGCCCCAACCCCCCTCTTTCTCTTGTGCAAACTGCCAATGCTTCCTTATTCTAGGTTTTTTGTCTCCTTCAATCCAAAAATTTAATCTGTTGTCCCATTCTCTTAGTTTTGCCTCAGGAAAACTACCCGGTAGAACCTGAAACAAATACATCATTTTTGATATTATCATCATCTTAAGGGCCCTGATCTTGGCAATTCTTCCTAACTTTTTACCCTTCCAATTTTTTATCTGCTTCTGGATTTTTTTCCATATTAGGTTATAATTGGCCGTCACTATTTTTATTGGATTCTTGAACAACCAAATTCCCAAATATTTCATTTTTTTTACAACCTAATTTCAATCCTGATATTTTTTGAATCTCGATTTGCTCTTTAGGGCCAGTATTTAAACATATTATCTCTGATTTCTCTATATTAACCTTAAGTCCAGATTGATCTTTAAATTCCTGGAGCAATATCATTATTCTTTTCATCATTTCAATTGGGGTTTCAGACATCACTATAGCATCATCTGCAAACAAATTTAATTTCAATTCAAATTTCCCTATTTGATAACCTCTCCATTCCTTATCGTTTCTAATTTTGTTTGCTAAGGTCTCAATTGCTAATGCAAATAACATTGGGGATAATGGGCAACCCTGCTTAGTTCCATTCTGAATTTTAATCGTTTCTGTTCTGTTACCATTTACTCTGATTTGAGCTATATTATCCTTATATATTGTTTCTATAATTCTGCAAAATGAATCTCCCATATTTAAATCTTTACATAGTTGAAATAGGTAATCATGGTTAACTTTATCAAAAGCTTTGTAGACATCTAATTTTAGAATACTTAGTTTTCTTTTGGTATTGGTAGCATGGTGTAAAACATTGACCACATTCCTTATTGGTTCATAAATCTTCCTTCCTTTAACAAATCCATATTGATCTTCTCCAATTACTTTTGGTAAAATATTCTCCACCCTGTCTGCCAATATTTTCATAAATATTTTATAATCCTGATTTAATAAGCTGATAGGGCGATAAGAACTTGGGTTATAATTTCTGACATTTTCCACGTCTGTGGAGTTTCAAAAGTCTCCATTACATTGTTAAACAATTTTTCCATATGCGGTAATAATTCATTCATATACATTTTATAATATTCAGCAGTAAAACCATCTGGACCTGGGGCTTTAGCAGGTTTTAACCCTTTAATAACTCTAGATATCTCATCATTTGTAATTTTTGCATTTAGCATTTGTCTATCCTCTTCCTTTAATTTCTTTTTAACCTCTGTGGTTTGCGAAATAACATACAGTACTCTTTTTTGTATAAGTTCCCATAAAAATCACTCATTATTTTTTCCATTTCTACATTACTACATTTAATTACACCATCCTTATCTTTTAAAGCAGAGATGTGGGATTTCTCTTTTCTTTTTTTCAGATAATGTACCATTTGCTTCATTGATTTATTACCCCATCCCCTAATTCTATGTTTTATAATCATCTTCATTTTATTCCATCTTTCTTCATCAAGTAATTGTAATTTCTTTTTCTTAAGTAATAATAGTGAATTCCATTTTCTATTTCTTGTAATTTTTAAGGTTTCTTGGATTAAATCTATTTCTCTTAATAAGTTGTCCCTTTTAGCTTCCCAGGATTTCCTAATAAAAGCTTCAGTACTAATACAATTACCCCTCATAACAGCCTTATGTGTATCCCAGACTATTGTTTGTTTAATCTCACCTGTTGCATTAATACAAAAGAATCCATTCAGTTCCCTTTGTAATTTAATTCTAATCTCCTCATTAGCTGAAATCAGAGGGTTATATCTCCAAATTCTTTGTTTCCTGCGGACCTCTATCTCAATCACTGCTAAGAGAGGGGCGTGGTCTGATAACCAGATACTTTTCACTTCCACTTTCTTAAGCTTTGCCTCATCTGTCTTATTAATTAACATATAATCAATACAACTAAATTTATTATGTCTTGCAGAGTAGAAGGTGTCTCTGTTTACTATGTTTTCATGTAAATCCGTCATATTGATTTTATTTAAATGTAACTTTTTCTTTCCCCCCCTCCCTGCTGTTAATTCCAAGTTGAAATCGCCTGCTAAAATCACTATACCTTCCGCATAATTATCTAGTTTCCGTTTTACATTTATTATAAATTGTTTTGCATTTACATTAGGAGCATAAATTACCGCTAAGGTTACTAACTTATTTTTTATTTTCCCCTTAATAAATAACATTCTGCCATCTTTGTCCCTTTTAATATTAATTAATTGAAAGTACACTCTTCGGTTAAACAAGATGGCTACTCCTCTTGATTTGGTTGTCCCTCTCGACTCATAAACTTGTTGCCACTCACTATTTGTAACTAATCTATCTGTTTTTTCCCTTCCTTTATGAGTTTCTGATAAAAGTAAAACATCAACTTTACTGTCCCTAGCCAGCTTCATGATTCTAAAACGTTTTTTCTGTGATGAAAGACCATTTACATTCAACAATAATAACCCTATATCACCCATTTACATAATTTTAAATACATTTCCCCCTCCTGCAAAACAGAGCCTACCGGAAAAATGTTTTTTAGTTACCATGAATCCCCACCCTAGTGCCTCTTCCCTGACCCCCCCCCCCCAGGGGGAGGCAACAAAAAAACCTTTCATTATCGAGAGGCACTCCTGGATTTGCGTTCCACCAGAAAGCTCCCCCCTTCCTCCCCATTTTATAGCATATCAAAAGATTCCCCCCTCCTTCCCTCCTCTCCCCTTATTAGTTAGCGAAAAAAAACCAAAAAAAAGTACACAAGAAAAAGATTAGTTAGTTGAAACTCATAGTACCATATTAGCAAGTCAGCTCAGTTCAGTTTTTTATTTTTTGATTGATTGATTGATTGATTGATTGGATTTGTATGCCGCCCCCTCCGTAGACTCGGGGCGGCTAACAACAGTAATAAAAAACAGGTGGATCTACGCATGCGTCGCCTGAGCTAGACGCACCGAGGGAGGGCTCTCCCATATGAAGAAGAAAAAATAAAAGTTAACCCTTAACTACCCTCTCTAGCTTGCTAAAAGTGGATTGAGAGGAGAGTGAAATGAACAAGCTGTCGGAAAACTTTATCAGAAGGAGTTAAAAGTTGAAGCAAATAACTTTTTTTAACGTGGTCGCGTGAAGAAGTGAGAACAAAGGGAAGATGGCGTCTGCTGTGGAGCTGGAGGGGAAGATGGATTCGCTGCTTAAAGGTTTTGCTGATATGGGCAAATTGCTCCAAGAGATGAAAAAGGATTTATCAGCACTGGGAACTGGAATGGCAGAATTGAAAGAACAAACCAAAACTCAAGATCAAAGGATTGGAAAGCTGGAAGTGGGGAAATCTCGCCAGGAAATTCGCATCATAAATCTTGAAGACAGACAGCGTCGAGCTAATATACGCTTGAGAGGCTTCCCCAAAGATTTTTTGGGGGGGGCAAACAACTCATTCAAGAAATCCTTCAGTGGTTCATTGAGAATAAAGTTACATGTGAGTTGCAAGAATTTGAAAGAGCGCATTGGGCTTTTGGACCTCGTAAGGCTGACTCAAAGGACATTGTTATTAGATTTGCTTCAGAAAGAAGAGCTGCAGAAATTTTTAAAGAATTGAAGCAGATTTTAAACTTACGTTACAAAGCTTTTCCAATACGCGTTTTAAAAGATTTGTCTGCCGAGACTCTCAAGATGAGAAACCAGATGAGAGAGGTGTCTTCTCAGCTG
Source organism: Erythrolamprus reginae (assembly GCF_031021105.1). Lineage (NCBI taxonomy): Eukaryota > Metazoa > Chordata > Lepidosauria > Squamata > Dipsadidae > Erythrolamprus > Erythrolamprus reginae. The sequence continues at coordinate 165,760,407 of NC_091950.1, read as the reverse complement.
TATGAAAATGGAATTAAATTTTCCTGGAGGTATCCGGCCACCATAATTGTGTTTAAAGATACCAAGTTTTTTCAGGCAAGATCATTAGAAGAAGGAAGAAAGCTGCTTTTCCAATTGGGATTAAATCCAGAGGGAACAACTCAGAGCCAGGCATCGATCGACCGGCCAGACGCAGCAGAACCGTTTCGCGAGGCAGAACAAAGCAAAGTGGAGAAGATTGCCGAGCTTCAAAGAGAGTTGGCTTCACTTCAATCGGAGAAGAGAGAGGAGCCAAGAGTCACTCGACAGAAGAAAAAAATAATAAACTGAACTGAGTTGACGTGCTAATATGGTATTAAGTTTTTCAACTAATTAACCTTTTTTCTGTACTTCTGTACTTCTTTTTGGGGGTTCACGCTAGTTAATAAGGGGAGAGGAGGGAAGGAGGGGGGAATCTTTCATTGTCCTGTAAAATGGGGAAGAAGGGAGGGCTTTCAGAGGGAACGTAGATCCAGGAGTGCCTCTCAGTAACGGAAGGTTTTTTCGTTGCCTTCCCCTGGGGGGGGGGAGGTCAGGGTAGAGGCACCAGGGTGTGGATTCATTGTAAAAAAAAACAACAATTCTCTGGCAGGCTCTGTTTTGTTGGAAGAGGAAATGCATTTAGATTATGTAAATGGGTGATTTAGGCCTTCTATCTCTCAATGTAAATGGTCTTTCATCACAGAAAAAGCTATGTAGGATCATGAAACTGGCTAAGGACAGCAAGGCAGACGTTTTATTCCTTTCAGAGACTCATAAGGGACGGGAAAAAACAGACAGATTAGTAACAAATATAGAGTGGGGAAAAGTTTATGAGTCGAGAGGAACGAATAAAGCAAAAGGCGTAGCTATTTTGGTTCACAGAAGAGTGGATTTTCAATTAAGTAATATTAAGAGGGACAATGATGGCAGAATGTTATTTATTAAGGGGAAAATAAGAAATAAGTTAGTAACTTTAGCGGTCATTTATGCCCCTAACGTAAATGCAAAACAATTTATAATAAATGTAAAACGGAAATTAGATAATTTTGCGGAAGGTATAGTGATTTTAGCAGGTGACTTTAATTTGGAATTAACAACAGGGAAGGGGGAAAAGAAAAAGTTACATTTAAATAAAATTAATATGATGGACCTTCATCAAAACGTAGTTAATAGAGATACTTTCTACTCTGCAAGACATAATAAATTTAGCTGTATAGATTATATGTTAATTAATAAAACAGATAAGGTAAAGCTTAAGAAAGCAGAAGTGAAAGCTATCTGGCTATCAGATCATGCTTCTTTGTCAGCTGTGTTAGAAATAGAGGTTTGTAATAAACAAAGAATTTGGAGGTATAACCCCATTGTCTCAGTAAATGAGGAGAGTAGAATTAAATTACAAAGGGAACTCAATGGATTCTTTAGTATTAATGCAACAGGCGAGATTAAAGAAACAATAGTTTGGGATACACATAAAGCAGTGATGAGGGGTAACTGCATTAGCAGTGATGAGGGGTAACTGCATTAGCACGGAAATCCTGGAATGTTAAGAGAAATAACTTATTAAAAGAGATTGATTTAATCCAAGAAACCTTAAAAATTACAAGAAATAGAGAATGGAATTTATTATTATCATTTAAGAAAAAGAAATTACAATTACTTGATGAGGAAAATTGGAATAAAATGAAGATGATTATGAAACATAGAATTAGAAGTTGGAATAATAAATCAGTGAAGCAAATGGTACATTATTTGAAAAAAAGGAATGAGAAATCTTATATTCCTGCTTTAAAAGATAAGGATGGTGTAATAAAACGTAGTAATGTAGAAATGGAAAAAATAATGAGAGATTTTTATGGGGAGTTATATAAAAAAGAGCATGTTGTTTCACAAACCTCAGAGATTAAAAAAGAATTAAAGGAAGAGGATAGCCAAATGATAAATGCAAAAATTACAAGTGAGGAGATATCTAGAGTTATTAAGGGATTGAAACTTGCTAAAGCCCCAGGTCCAGATGGTTTTACTGCTGAATATGATAAAGTGTATATGAATTAATTATTACCATATATGGTGAAATTGTTTAATAATGTAATGGAGACTTTTGAAACTCCACAGACATGGAAAATGTCAGAAATTATAACGGTCCCAAAACCAGATCGTGATTTAATGGATCCTAGTTCCTATCACCCCATTAGCCTGCTAAATCAGGACTACAAGATATTTATGAAAATATTGGCAAATAGGGTGGAGAATATATTACCAAAAATAATTGGAGAAGATCAATACGGATTTGTGAAAGGAAGGAAAATTTATGAACCAATAAGAAACGTGATCAATGTCTTACACCATGCTACCAGTACCAAAAGAAAATTAAGCATTTTAAAATTAGATGTTTATAAGGCTTTTGACAAAGTTAACTATGATTACCTATTTCAATTATGTAAAGACTTAAATATGGGAAACAAATTCTGTAAAGTTATAGAAACAATATATAAGGATAACGTGGCTCAAATTAGAGTAAATGGCAATAGAACAGAAATGGTTAAAATTCAGAATGGAACTAAACAGGGTTGCCCACTATCCCCAATGCTATTTGCATTAGCAATTGAGACATTAGCAAACAAAATTAGAAATGATAAGGAATGGAGAGGCTACCAAATAGGGGAACTTGAATTGAAATTAAACTTATTTGCAGATGATGCTATAGTGATGTCTGAAACCCCAATTGAAATGATGAAAAGAATAATGATACTACTTCAGGAATTTAAAGATCAATCTGGTCTTAAGGTTAATATAGAAAAATCAGAGATAATATGTTTAAATACTGGCCCTAAAGAGCAAATTGAGATCCAAAAAATTTCAGGATTGAAATTAGGTTGTAAAAAAATGAAATATTTGGGAATTTGGTTATTTAAAAATCCAATAAAAATAACAACGGCCAATTATAACTTAATATGGAAAAAAATACAGAAGCAGATAAAAAATTGGAAGGGTAAAAAATTAGGAAGAATGGCTAAGATTAGGGCCCTTAAGATGATGATAATACCAAAGATGATGTATTTGTTTCAGGTTCTACCGGGTAGTTTTCCTGAGGCAAAATTAAGAGAATGGGATAGTAGACTAAATTTTTGGATTGAAGGAGACAAAAAACCCAGAATAAGGAAGCATTGGCAGGTTGCACAAGAGAAAGAGGGAGGGTGGGGCAGCCCATGCTTGGTACTATATAGAAATGCATTTCAAATGGAAAGGTTAATCGAGCTACAGTTATGGGGGGGAAAGAAATGGGTAGAATTAGAAAAAGAAATTAATAATATAAATAACAAAGAACTATTATTTAAAAATTGGAGTAGAATTGAAATCGGTACCTTAAGTGATCCTTTTAAAGCATGTTTAAAGCGGAATAAAAGTATCCAAGTTATCAACATTACACGGATTAAATATAGGGGACGATGCTAATCTAAGTAGAATTATTAAAATACTAAATAGTAAAGGGGTGACGAGAATTGAACAATTATATGAGAAAGATGGAAGAGTTAGTAGAACCAGATTGGAATGGTGGATCGGTAAACAGAATTGGTTGCAGATCAATGCAATATGTACATATTTAAATAAAAGTGAGAATAAAGAAATCTTCTTACGAGAAGAAAATAGTTTAGAAAAAATAATAAATGAAAAGATAAATGAAAGTAAAGCACAAGCCAGCAAAATATATAGGATGTTATTGCAAAGGGAAGAAGAAGTAGCTAAAAGTTTAACAAGATGTTGGCAGGATGATTTACAAATAGATGAGAGAGAAATGAAAGAAATAATAGAAAATATATACAAGATTAAAAATACGAGAGTTAAAGAGATGAGAAGAAAAATCTTACATAAGTGGTATTATACACCTGTACAAATTGCACACTTCCAGGGGAAAGAGAAGAGCAAATGTTGGCATGGGTGTCAGAAAAAAGGAATATTTATGCATATGATCTGGGAGTGTGCAGAAATACAGAAATTCTGGAAGGTAGTCCAGAATGAAATTAATAAAATGTTAAACATTAATTGGATTATTATAAAAGAAACAGCAATTTTAATTAAATATAGGGAATTAGGAGAATTTAAGGAAATTAAAACTGCAGCATTGGAAAGTGCTCAAGCGGTGATAGTTCTAGGATGGAAAGATTCTACAAAATGGACAGTACAAAATTGGTATTGGTATATGGTGGATCACATATATTTTGAAATTATGGAAATAAGATTAAATAATTTTGATGAGAATAAATTAGAGAAGCTGATGGTGCGATGGAACAAGGTAAAAGATTATATGTTAAGTAAAATCTGTGATGTAAATACGAAAAATAAACTACAATCACTCTTTTAGTAAAATTTGCTCAAGATAGAGCCAAGGATTAATAGATAGATAAACAAGTGAAACCTCTTTGAATCCTCCTGTAGGGGTGGCGGGGGTGACGGGGTGTGTGTGTTGTTTGGTGATGGGCACAAGCACTGTGCACTGTTATATGTTTGTTTTTTGTAAACCTATAAAAATCAATAAAAATTATATTTTTTAAAAAAACAGTAATAAAAAACAGCATGTAAATCCAATACTAAAACAACTAAAAACCCTTATTGTAAAACCAAACATCCATATGCAAAAACATACCATGCATGAATTGTAAAGGCCTAGGGGGAAAGAATATCTCAGTTCCCCCATGCCTGATGGCAGAGGTGGGTTTTAAGGAGCTTACGAAAGGCAAGGAGGGTGGGGGCAATTCTAATCTCCGGGGGGAGTTGGTGCCAGAGGGCCGGGGTCACCACAGAGAAGGCTCTTCCCCTGGGCCCCGCCAAACGACATTGTTTTGTTGACGGGACCTGGAGAAGGCCCACTCTGTGGGACCTAACCAGTTGCTGGGATTCGTGTGGCAGAAGGCGGTCTCGTAGATACCATGGTCCGGTGCCATGAAGGGCTTTATAGGTGATGACCAACACTTTGAATTGTGACCGGAAACTGATCGGCAACCAATGCAGACTGCGGAGTGTTGGTGTTACATGTGTTCAGTTGTTCATTCAATCGGATGAATAACTACTGGCAGTTAATAAAGAATATCATGTTTTGAGTAGGATTTCATGCCTATAATTGTACAAAAAAAAGAGAGAAACAAATGAAATATTAGAAAAGAACATAAAGGAAAAATAGTTATCTATCTCTGTGTATGTGTATAATTTATAAGAGTTTTTCATATACTGTATTTTTTGGAGCATAAGACACACCCTTTCGTCCCCTAAAAAAGGCTGAAAATTTGGGTGCATCTTATACTCCAAATGTAGCTTTTTTAAAAAAAAAGCTCTTCCCCACTAATGAGGTGCTAACGATCATCCCGGCTTGCAGGCTTGTTTTCATTGCTTCTCTGAAGAAGGTTTCTAAACAGACCTAAATCTTTGCAGGCTTGTTTTCGTTGCTACTCCCTCTGAATATTTTTTCAGCTCTAAGCAGATAAAAAATGTGCTGAAGCTGACCAGACTAAGGATGCTAGCCAGATGAATACCTGTTTTTCCCCCTTATTTTCTTCCTCAAAAGCTAAGGTGTGTCTTATACTCTGAAAAATATGGTACCTTTATCCACATGTGAAGTTTTAAAGTTTCGAGAAAGGATGTCCAGATTTCATTTCTAATAATCAAAGTCTGTGGTCAACTGATTCATAAGATACGAGCATTATCATTTCTTCAATTCACTAAGTAATTGGGGATATAAATCCCTGCAGGATTTATATCTTAGCAATAAAAATGGCATAAAAAACGCATCTGTTTATTTCCATGAAAAATGGCTGCAGTTCAAAAGAATATGGACAGCCCAAATTATTAAACCTCTCCCAACTCAATGTGATTTGTTAATTACTTCTTCCCAGAACATAACAATGTAGTTTAATGAAGCATTTATTTTCATTCTGTTTTCTATAATGTAGTGGTTTACTGTTTCTTTTTCTGTGCAAATGCAATGAGATTTAGTGAATCCAAAATGTTAGGTTCTGTTGAGTAAGCCATAGTCTAAGACCTATTGATTTATTTTTCCAGATACAGATGTTAAAATGGTTTCACGCTGTTTAAACAAAATAGGACTTCCAGTTCCCTGCCTCATTCGGTCTTTAAAATCTACATATGAAATTGATTTTGCCAACAAACATTTACGAAGTGTAATTGTGCACTCTTTGTTCTCATGAGATTTAATTACCAGTTTTAATTACATATGGCTCTCTGAAACTGTAAATGCCACTGGTACAAATTGGGAAGTCAATAAATGTAGTTGGAGATACTGCCAGTTTTTGGCAACAAAGGAAGGATATTTATTCTTCATCACAGGAAATACTAAAATGTCTCATTATATGTATGTACTTTCTAAAAAATATGACTTACCATGTAGATTTAGTACAAGTCTATTATATTATTCCCATAAAATTGGATCTTGATCTTTTTTCTCATGCTATCAACTAAATACACTATGTGTGACTTTTCCAAATGGGCACAGGAAGGAAAATTTATATTAAGTGAAGCCATCCAAAATTCAATACTTTGTTGTTGTTAGTTGCAAAGTTATGTCCGAGTCATCATGAACCTGGGACAATGTTCCTCCCTGCCTTCTTCCTGTCCTCTACCATTCCCCGGAGTCCATTTAAGCTCATGCCAACTGCTTCAGTAACTCCATCCAGCCACCTCATTCTCTGCTGTCCCCTTCTTCTTTTGCCTCAATTGTTCCCATAATTAAGCTCTTCTCCATTGAGTCCTTCCTTCTCATTAGGTGGCCAGAAAGTATTTAAGTTTCATCTTTAGCATCTGGCCTTCTAAAGAGCAGTCAGGGTTGATCAAACAGTAAACATAATAGGATAATTCATAATTAATTTGGGCACATCTTGTCCAAATCAACTCCAAAATTAGAGTTGGTGTTAAGTGTTCTGATTAGAAAATACAAAACTTAAATATAAGAGCTTAAGTATGCCTCAGAACAAGAATTCTTATTTTAGAATTCATAGCTGGATGGATGAATTATTTTAATTGCTATACCCAATTTGGAACATATGGGAATGGGCAAACTACAATGTAATGTATAAATAAAGTATAATCATTCACATTTGATTAATCTGGGTTCCTCTTTATTAAGAGATAGAAGGCAGCCATATTGCATCATGTTGGCAGCTAATTATTTCAACAGATCTTAATCTAAACTATTAAAGACTTTTGGACATTGCTGTGATCAGTGTTTAAATTAGAGTCTATTCTTGCATTTTAAATCTCTGGGCTATAATTCTTAAAGTGACAGCAAAGAATCTACCCAATTCAGTTTCTGGGCAGCATCAGAATTTTTAAGGGAAGAGCTTTGATAATAAAACCTATTTTTGAATCACATGGCTATTTTTGTTAGTTATTTTGCATGGACTAGAAAGATGTAAAAAAAAACCAAGTAAATTTTGTCATCCTGTTATATTACCTCCAGAGTAAGAGTCATTGTCCTCAGTGTGCAACTGCCCATTCTCTGTGGTTTTCAATAATAGATCCTGCCATTTCTTAGATTTCTGCTTTTTATCTCAAAGCTACATGTCTAAGTCAGTCTTCCTTACCCTAATTCCATCCACATGTGTTGTGACTATAGTTGCTTGAATTCTGTTTTGTGGCCACACAACCTTAGATGTTAATTCTTGGAGAGAAGGCATCATATTGGAGAAGTTGATCTAATTTCTTCTCATGGATTCACCTCAGGACCCCTTTCCTGATGTGAGTTCGGAGAAGAAGGAGGAGTTTGAGTTAGAGTAAAACATAGGGCTGAGTAATGGCCCGGATCAGGGCTTGGAGACTGCTAAGGTGATGTGGCAGCACCAGATGAGTTGATCCGATGAGCAACAGGCTAAAGCTGAGTGAGATGAGCCACAACTGCAGGGAGCTGGCCAGGAGACTCCAGGCAAGGACCAGGAGCAGTTGCCACTCTTAGCAATGAGAAGGAAGTAGAGTCCATACCTTCTCCTGATACATAGGGCAGGGAGGAGACAAGTAAAACATTGGTCAGGTAGACTATTTATGAGGTGACAGGCGTACCCCTCATGAAGAGTTGCACTGGCAGCACTTGCTTAATCCTGCCCGGAGAACTTGAGTGTTGCTGGAGCAATGGGCCCAGTTCCCTGCCTTGTGTAGTCATGTCCTGTATCCTGGCCTGTTTCATTTGTGGACTGCTGTCCTGGAATTTGTGTGTGATCATTGGACTTGGTTAACTAGTGACTCCTGCCATGCTGAGCTCAGAATCCGAACCTGCATAATGGGGATGCTTTCTAGATGACCTGTTTGGGGGATTTGAATAAACACTTGTGTGTAAGGTGAGCAGGACAGCACATTTCTATCCAGAGTTTGCCATTCTAGACTAAGGGGCCTCGGGAAGATATTTCACAGAAGTAACACCATTTGGAAGTTGATATCAATGCCAGTTGACCATAACTCTGATCCTAGCTAAAGACTGAATATGAGGGAGACTTTTGCTGTGCTGGCACCCCATCTATTGAATTCCTCCCAGAGAAGTTTGACATTGACCACATTTTGTTCCAGGTAGTACCCTTCTGTCCCCTGTCCTATTGCTCTCCTCTATCTCCTATATCTCTTCTTCTATTCTTTCCTTGATATGTTTTATTCCTATATCTTCTCTTCTATTCTTTTTTAGATATATTTTACTATGAGTATCTCCTCTATAACCTTCATTATGTATTTTACTATGTGTATACCCACTAAATCCCTCATTGTGTACTGGACAAAATCAATCAATAAACAGTAAAGTATGTAACATATTTTTGCTGATAATGAATATATACTGTATATATACACACAGTTGTGCTCATACGTTTACATGCAATGGCAGAATTTATGTTTTCCTGGCCATATTTCAGATAATACGAAAGATAACATGAAAACCTTTCTGTCACTTATGGTTAGTGTTTGGCTAAAGCCATTTATTATAAATCAACTCACTGAAAAACTGATGCCAGGTGGCTTACAGACAGTAAAAAGATAAATGTAAAACAATTAAACTTTTTAACCTAGAACCAATAAAACTGAAGACTCATGGATGAGATCTTCTCAAGTCAACCACTTCAAAGCAGTGACCACCTACCTCAGGGCCCCAAGACAACTGGCAAAACCAGGTTTTGATACTCTTTCACAAATATGGGAGAAGTTCTCACTTCTAGTGGTTGAATATTCCACAATGCTAGGGGCCACAGTAGAAATGGCTCTATTTCTTTCTTTTTAATTTTTTAAAAATAAACATGTTTTTTTATTTATAGTACATTTAAAAAACATAACATATACACAACAATATAACACAATACAGATGGATAACAAAAAGAAAAGAAATGTACATGACAATCTATTCAGTATATACATTGGTTATTCCCTCTCCCCCCCCCCTATTAATTTCCCAATATCTGTTTAAATTTGAATTGATTTTGAACCTCTCCATCATACTTTCTAGCCTCTAATCTTGGTTCTGCTCTCCATCCAGTTATATAATTTATTTCAGGTTTCAAAATAATCTGTATCCAATTTTTCCTTCAGTTTGTCTATCTCTGCACATGTTAGAATTTTAAATAAAATTTCTTCTTCTGTGACTCCATCAGCTAGAATTCCTTGGCCAACAGGATCTGCACAGGTTGTTTATGCTGGAGCAAGTAAGGCAGGCTAGTTGCATTGGGGTGAGATACATTGGACCCATGCCGTATAGGGCTTTAAAGGGAATACTTTGAATTGGACCTAGAAGCAAACTAGTAACCAATGCAGCTTCCATATCCACAGTATTATATGTGCCACCTTGTATCCTACACATCTCAGTAACTGGAGAAATTCATTCCTGACTGGGCAAGACTTCACTTGACCCTATTCATTTATAATTTGATAACCATAAATCAATCAGAGACTGATGGTGTACTGACTTGAGCTTGGCAAAGCAGTATTTTCTTGGTACAACTGGTATCTGAGTAAAAGAACTACAATGTTGTGGTCCAGTTAGTCTTCCTGCCACATATCCTTCGTGGCTAAGGTAGGCAATGAATGATGTTATTGCCTTGGAGACAGCTTCTTACTGTTAATCATGTAGTTGTGTGTGAATTTATGTTGTTCAAATATTAATGACTGAAATCAAGCCAAGTCTTCCAGAAGAACAGCACAAGCCTTTTTATTGCACATTTTACATTCTGCAAGCTGACCTCTGGGAGTCATGATTATCCATTTGTATTCATTTCAAAAGATTTATTTAGTTGACGGAATTACTGTGCTGTTTAAATAGACTCCTTGCTAATGCAAAAGCCTGCAACAACAAGGGCATTATCTGATTATAGCTCTATACAGGGACAGCCAAAGGTTACAATTACAAATTTCCTTCTCCTTGTCCTTCATATGCCAGGATATCTTCAGAAGACATTCTGGCATATGAAGAAAGTAATAATCTGTTCCTCGCTGCTCTAAAGGAAAGAACTTTCCTTATTAGTAACAGGGAATATAACATTTGGCTGGGGGCAGCTTTTTCCAGCTCCATGACAAGTTACACAGTTATAAATACCCTCTTCTAGAAAGTAGATATTGTATTCTAAATGTTTGTGTGCTGGAAGATTTTATATATATATATATTGCAGAGACCACATTTGTTTCCTAAGCTCTCCTTTCCAACACTACTTATTTCAGAAACAGCAGTTTTGGAAAGGTGGTTTAAATCTGTTGAAATGTGTTTGAAAAAGTTTGGCTGTGCATGCTGTTTCTTAAACATAAATTTCACAGTCTTAAAATAATGTTGAAATGTCTGCAAAGAGTGTCATTCATATAAATCGAATGGTCAGGGCAGTTACAGCTGAATGAAGAAGAAGGGGGAAAGCAGAGCAGAGACGGCTGGAGAAGACAGTAGAAGAATGGTGATTAAGTGATTCGGTTAAAAGAGTGGAAGGAATGGATGGACTATGAAGTGGAGAGGCAGACAAAAAAAAGGAGAGAAGAGACAATCGAGATACAAGGAAGGAGAGAGTAAATGCTGTTGAGCAAACCAGGAAGGGCAGAATCTAAAACTCTTGGCTGAAAGATATACAGGAAGTGATAGTAGATAACTGTCCTTAACTAGCCTTATCTATCATGGCTAAGAGAGGCAAGGAAAAGGGATGCTCTAGGGCAGTGATGGCGAACCTTTTTTTCCTCAGGTGCTGAAAGAGACTGGGTGAACGCTATCGTGCATGTGCAAATATCGACACCCATAATTCAATGCCTGGGGAGGGTGAAAACAGCTTCTCCCACCCCCTGGAGGACGGAAATGGCCTGTTTCCCAACTTCTGGTGGGCCCAGTAGGCTCATGTTTTGCCTAACCCAGGTTCCAAAGGCTTCCCTGAAGCTGGGGGAGGGTAAAAATGTCCTCCCCTCCCCCAGAGGCTCTCTGGAAGCCAAAGAACACCCTCCCAGAACCTCTGTGCAAGCCAAAAATCAGCTGGCCAGCACACACATGCACATTGGAACTGAGCTAGGGCAACAGTTCATGTGCCAGCAGATATGGATAGTGTTATGTCCAGAGGACAGTTAGGCCTTGTACCGCCCCATATTGTTGGGGCGGGAAAATACTACAAGGGGATTGGTTGGCTCAGCCTGGCAGCCCGGCATATATATAGCTGCCAGGCACGGCCATGTTGTCTTTGGTTTTAGTTCTGCAACCGTTATTCATTGTTAATAAAGAACCATTACTCACCACAAGAGTGCAGTTCTTCTTCCAGCAAGGATTTAACAGATAGCTTTGCCATCACTCCACTAGGGTGTATAAAGAAGTGAGAAAATCAGAGAGCAGTGAAAACAGCTCAATCAGATTTTTCCCTACAGCAGGGAGTATGTGTAGCAATCGAAGAATGATAAGTATTAAAAGCTGAGAGGATAATGATAGATGTGGTGGTAACCTAGATGGGAGAACAGAGTAGGGGAACATGGGGAGAAAGAAAGTGAGTGATGATGGGCCAGGGAAGGTATGGCAGGAGGAATTAGACAGATGTTCGGAGGAAGGACAATGGGCAAGATCTCCCTTGGATCAACAAAATTATCAGATAAATAAGGTGCCTGAATTATGGAACGAATAAAGGAAACTTGGATCTAGAGCTCCCAGTAACCTCTTTTAAGGTCTCTGTGGGAAATATACTCGATAGGGTTTAATTTTTGCATCGTACAATTCACAGGATTCATTCAATCCTAGATCCAAGCAGTAGACTTCTTTAAAGTCCAGATATCATTTAACTCATTTCCTATGGGAATAAAAATTACAGAATAAGTCACATCTTATGCTAATTTAAAATGCAATGCATTTGAGCATGTGAACTTAACCATTCCACTGTGATATTTTCTGTAAACCATGGCTTAATGTGATGCATTTGTTAACAATAGTAGTGGATAAGTCAATCATCTACCTTGATTCTAAATGTAATAATACTAAAAAAAGAGTGATTCCTATCAAGAAAGAAGGAAATAGTCTGAACATATTTCTGAGTAAATGCCTTACTGCAATTGCCATTAATCCTAATTGTCATTAGCCGGGAATGTGGCGGCTTTTAAACCACAGGAGATGAGAATAACAATTTTGCTATCAACCTGCATCTATAAAATTGCACATTTTAACAACATGCCAGCCAAATAAACCCAGGGCAGAACATTTCCATGTCATATCGATATTTAAAAGGTATCACTGCATTTTGACATTTCCATGTCATATCGATATTTAAAAGGTATCACTGCATTTTGATCACAAGCAATTTTGCCTTTCCAAAGGACAAAATATTATGTGATATTTCCATGAATTATGTATTATAGGATAAAATATAAAGTAGGGTTGTTTATTTCTATGCCAAATACCCGATGGTGAAGGAAAAAAAGTTTGGGAAATTGTTGTGGTTAGCTCTGCCCCAGCTCCTGCCCCAAGGAATGTGCAGGTGGATGTGGGGGAGACATCCACATGCTGCAGGCCTGTTTTGCTCCCAGTGGAATCTGCCGATGAAGTCTCCTCTGACCAAGGAGGCCTGAGTGACAGGGAGGAGGAGAGTTTGGCAGACAGCCAAGGAGGTGATCAATCATCTGTATCATCTGTGGATTCTGAACAAGAATTAATGACACATCCACCCATGCGTAGAGTGATGCATAGGAAGCGACAACTAAAGGATTATTACAAAAGTAAATGAGGCCACCTGTGGTTGGGTGGGGCTGCTGTAATTAGTGCTGCTGCTATAAATAGCAGCGTGTAGGTTTGGCCGTTGTGGAGAATTATCTGATCATTTTGTTTCATGAATGTCTTGCTGATTCCGGCCTTTGTTTGTTGATTTTTCCCCACTTTGAAACCAAAGCAGAGCAAAGTGTGTTTCACTTCGTGGAAGAAGAAGGGCTGTGACTTTCTTCACAGCTGCAAGCTAACTGATAAGGGACTTGTACAAACTACCAGGTTGTTTTGGGACAAGTGCTCTTTGCAAGACAAGTGCTCTTTGCAAGACAAAAAGAGTGCTTAGTTTATTTTGAATTTTGTGATAAAGAACATTGTTTTGAATTTTTGGGAGGCTCCTACCAGAGAGTCCGGCAGAACAGGAAATAATAGATGACTGAACGACTGAACAACTCAAAGTTAGAGTTAAGTAGTTTACCACCTCATTTGCCAAAAAATTGAAATGAAATTGATGTTTCCTTAATAAAAGGCTGGAATTTACTCACTACATCTTAAAATATGTTGGTCCCAGAATGATGTGACCAATGTGTAACACTAAGAAAATATATTTAGAAACTTCATCCTTGCAATGTAATAATAATAATAAAAAGGCTCAATTTGATCTAAAAACTAACCAGAGTTAGTTTCTGGAGTTCCTGCTTTGTCAGAGGAACTAAAGCAGTTTTGAGATGGACTTGGAGTAGAGACAATAGGTATCATACACTATTGCTTCTAAACATGGACTGTTTATCTGATATTACAGTAACCGAGTGGGAATAGGATAAACAAACAGACAGAGAAAACCTATGGTAGACCAATTTTAGAGTATTGTTCAACTATTTGGAATCCGCACCCTATATCTGACATCGGTACAATCGAGCAGGTTCAGAAGTACTTCATGAGAAAAGTCTTGTACACAATAGAATTCCTAATGCTATTAGGCTCAAAATTCTTGGTTTTGATAACTTAGAATTGCATCCCTTGCTGTCAGACCTAGGTATTGCATACAAAATTATACATAGTAATGTTTTACCTGTAAATGACTTTTTCTGTTTTAATTGCAATAATACACACGCAAACAACTGCTATAAACTCAATGTAAAATCGTTCTAAACTTGACTGTAAAAAATATGATTTCTGTAATAGAGTTGTCAAAGTCTGGAATGCCCTACCTGACTCAGTTGTCTTAGCTACAAATTTTAACAGTTTCAATTGTAAATTGACTTCTGTAGACCTTGCATTATAATTAACTGGTCAGTAGAGTGCATAAGTACAATAACATATCTATCGTCCCTGTCATTGTATTTTTATTCTTTTATTCTTGTTCTCGGGGTTTTTTTTTTGACAAATTCCAATAAACAAATGAAAAACAAATATCAAAAGTAAATAAATAATAGTAGTCCCCAAACTCTTTGACTCAATTATTAATTGTATATTCCACATTTATTTTATATAAGTCAAGCAATATTTAAGATTTAAGATTTAATTAGATTTGTATGCCACCCATCTCCGATGACTCGGGGCGGTTCACAACATATACAAAAAAACAGAAAACAGTGATAAACAATCCAAATAATACATTAAAACAATCCTTAAAATTCTAATTTTAAAAAGCTATCACTACCATTCATTTGACAATCATACTAAAATCATTCATTGGTCAGAGGGGAAGATCTAAAAACCCCAGGCCTGGCGGCAAAGATGAGTTTTTAAACTCTTTCAGAAGGCAAGGAGGGTGGGGGCAGTGCAAATCTCCAGGGGGAGTTGATTCCAGAGGGCCGGACAGAGAAGGCTCTTCCCCTAGGTCCCACCAGACCCTAAAGAGATCAACTCAATGGAACTTCACCGGTCTCTGGGATTTGTGCGGCAGAAGGCAGTCTTGGAGATAGTCTGGTCCTATGCCATGTAGGGTTTTATAGGTCATAACCAACACTTTGAATTGTGTCCGGAAACAGATTGGTAGCCAATGCAGTCTGCAGAGTGATGACGAGATATGGGCATGTCTTGGAAGGCCCAAAACTGATAACGTGGCTGCATTTTGCACGGTCTGAAGTTTCCGAACACTCTTCAAAGGTAGCCCCATGTAGAGAACATTATTATTTAATGCTCTTTCCTCCAATTTTTCCTCATGACAACAGTCCTGTGAGGTGAGTAGGGCTAAGAGTGACTGGCACCAAGAGCCCTTTTCCGCCTATGGCAGATGTAGAATTCACCAGTTCTTGGTTTGTAGGCCAGTATCTGAAGCACTATCTGAAACTGGCTCTCCAACAATGTTGTTTGAAATTGCAACACTTTGCAAATACAAATAAGTCCCTTTCAGCTTCTTACAAATCCTACCTAAGGTAGGCTCCGTATGTTGCCATTTTGTATAACGTAATCAATACACTGGTACCAGTAGCGGAAATTTCCTCTCCATCTTATTGAACCGGCATTGATGGCCAGAGGGACACGCTCCTGAACCGGGCCTCTTGGTGGCACCATAGGCACTGCCATCTTGTTTTTCACTTCTGTACGTGGTGCATGTGGAAGCGAGCTGGCAGCAAGGTAAGTCAGAACCCACCCCTGCAATGCACATTGTGTAAAATCATAACCAGCCTGGGTCTTACATTGTCACCCTGATTATTTTGACAGCTAAAGAACACTGACTTGAATTGCTTTGTGGTATTTCTAGACATTTTAATAAAGAAGAACAGTTGTCAGAGCTTGCCATAGGCTCCCATGATCTGGAGGCTTAATATAAGGGGGGGGGGGAGGGAGGGAGGGAGGAAGAGAGGGAGAGAAAGAGAGAGAGAGAGTTTAGTTGACTGCTCATTTCACTCGCCATCCAAGAATGTGTCTTTGTTTTGTGAGTCGTTCCAGCTTCTAACAGGGGAAGAAGAATTATAAACCTTTAGTAGCAGACTGGGATGGGGTGGGGGGCTCTGTCATTGAAAAGTATATTCAGTGATTTGGTTTCATTTTTTTAAATGCAACTCTGATGGAGTTATCATTTAGCCTGAACAATGAATTTCAACACAAGGTTTCTTTTCAAAAAAGAAAACCACAAAAGCTCCATTGTATATTAAATATGAGGGAACCCAATGGGAAAATGAGGAAGAATGCAAATCTTTGTTGAATTTTTAGTTCTGTACGCAGCTTTGACAATACTCTATTTTATTATGAATGTGAAACGAAATAGCTGTTCAACTGTTGTTTGTTAACTTTCTTTTTTTTAGTACATTTGTGGTGTGGGGGTGTGGAATAAGAGCTAACTGAAGATACTGTATATGCTAAGGGCTGGGATGTTTATGAAGTCAGTATCAAAGATTAACAAGAAAACATTGATGTATACAACTAACTAACATATATTTCTTAAAAAGATATTTCTAAAATTTATTTTTGATTAAGACATTCTTTTGGCACATACCTTCATCTATAAAACTATTCTATAAGGTGCCACATGTTGCATTATGCCATGTTGTGTTTAATCATCATCTGTGGTATAAGCCACAATCATCCAATTTACATATAAAATAAACTATAATATACAAATGATTATTTATTTATTTATTTATTTATTTATTTATTTATTTATTTATTTATTTATTTATTTATTTATTTATTTATTTATTTATTTATTTATTAGATTTGTATGCCGCCCCTTTCCGTAGACTCGGGGCGGCTCACAATACAATAAAAACAATTTATAACAAATCTAATAATTTACAATATAAAATATTAAAAAAAACCATTATTAAACAGACATACACACAAGCATACCATACATAAATTGTATAGGCCCGGGGGAGATATCTCAGTTCCCCCATGCCTGACGACAAAGGTGGGTTTTAAGGAGTTTGCGAAAGGCGAGGAGGGTAGGGGCAGTTCTAATCTCTGGGGGGAGCTGGTTCCAGAGAGTCAGGGCCGCCACAGAGAAGGCTCTTCCCCTGGGGCCCACCAACCGACATTGTTTAGTTGACGGGACCCGGAGAAGGCCCACTCTGTGGGACCTAATCGGTCGCTGGGATTCATGCGGCAGAAGGCGGTCTCGGAGATATTCTGGTCCGATGCCATGAAGGGCTTTAAAGGTCATAACCAACACTTTGAATTGCAGGTTATCCCTTCAAATTCTAGATCTGATTTAAATGGAAGGCAGAAAATAAGTTGAGTTGATTTCAGAATGAATGGTAGCAAAGACTAAGGGGTAAAACTATCACAAATATGAGACTACATAACTGCTGCGTGGATTTCAAATAGTTAAATTTGTGGTAAAAAATAGCACAGCTACTATATACTGTATGCTTGATAGTGGGCCTTTCCCAAAGTAGTGTAGGTTAAGCAAAAAAGCTGTCTTATTTTAACCCTGAAGGGTTAGAATACAGGACGGATTTCACTGCAGCAGCATGAAAGTCCAAAAGGAGCTTTAAACATGATAAATACTTTCATAATATGGAACATATGCCTAGAAAAGGGCAAAGTGTCAATATCAGTTTCTGCCCAGCAAAGCCACCATCTGGGATAACGCTGTTAACCTTCTTGAAGATCACCATGCAAAAGGCACCTCTTTTTTTCTTTTCTTTTTTTGCTGATATGGACCTGCTATTCATCTGGGGCATTGCTCATATGAGGAAAACTCAGGAAAGGCTCTGAATCTTAACTCCTGTGGGTCAAGGGGGAGCTGAAGATGGTGTCATGGTAATTGAATGGCAAATGTCCAGTGCTGGATCACATCTGCTACATTGACAGTGTTCGCAGTAATAATGGCCATATGCTCCTCAATATAAATCAGGGGGTAGCAAGGGGGGAAACCTCCCAAATCTGCATTTTAGAAAATTGATCAGCACGAGTCTCTATGAGGAATTTCCTTTCTGGTCATTCGCTCTTCATCAACAGTTTTATATAGAATAGCTTGTAAAAATAACATCTTCCGGGGCAGAATCTGGAACAAATCAAGTTAGAATATAATTTATTGGATTTGTGAGCTGCCCAACTCCTTTCAGACTCTGGGTGGAGTACAACAAGTAAAAGCAATATAAAACAATATAAAACAGTTAAAACCCCATTAATAAAAGCATTCATACTTCCAGGCCAGAGCTAGATGCTATTGCTTAATGGTCCCAAGCCTGCCGGCAAAGCCAGGTTTTTAAGGCTTTCCATAAGGCTAGGAGGGTGGGGGCGATGCAGATCTCCGTAGGTAGCTGGTTCCAGAGAGCTGGAGCCACCGCAGAGAAGGCCCTTCCATTTGGTCCCGCCAAGCGGCACTGTTTGGCCAATGGGACCTGGAGAAAGCCAACCCTTTGGGCTCCAACCAGTCTCTGGGAAGCGTGAGGCAGCAGATGGTCCTATAAATTGTTGTATTCTATGACGAACCCATACAGTCACCTTATTCACTGATATTATTTTGAATATGAGGACATAAAAATATAATGAAGTACAGAGAAAGGGGGAGAGAGGAAGAGGGAGAGAGAGGGAAGGAGATGTTTCCTAAACTTCAGAAGTTATGGAATGACTTTAAGGGACAAGAGGAAGAGAGCCATTACTAAGGCAATGGTCAGATAAGAGTCTGGGGCAAAAATGTAACCTGAAAAAGATCTCCCGAATTCTCCTGAAGATAAAGGAAGGGAAGGGGGAAGTGTATTCAGAACTGCAAAATTTTGTTGCTCTAATTTTACAGTAAAACTAATATTGGCCTGCAAGTCTTAGCATAGTCTACCTTAGAAGGGCTGACAATTCCCTATGCCCTCTATACTACTTACCTGATAAGGTCAGGTAAGGCAAGTGCTCTATGGGTCCTCTTAGATAGCAATTGCCACAGTGGTCAAAAACATGTCTTTTCAATGTCTACCTCCTGAAATAGTACCATTTTCCTGTTTTCCAGAAAATTGGTGAATTTGGTTATTTCAATAAGTATTGGGATAAGGCTGCTGTGACAACTCTAAAGGAAAATGAATTGGTTTTATTTGCATCTTGAATGCTCCTTTTCAGATTTTAAGTAGTTATTTTATTTTTAATTAATTTGTTTGTTTGTTTTGTCCAATATGCCATACACATTGAAGAGAATAAACATGTAGTAGTATATATCAAGGAAAGGATTTGAAGAAAAGATTGAAGAATAGAGGAGGAGCTACAGTATATGAAAGGAAGAAAAGATGCATGAGATATAGGAAAGACAATTGGACAGGGGACAGAAGGCACACTAGTGCACTTACGCACGCACCTTACTGACCTCTTAGGAACCTGGAGAGGTCAATCGTGGATAGTCTAAGGGAAAAATATTGGGGGTTAGGGGTTGACATTACGGAGTCCGGTAATGAGTTCCATGCTTCAACAACTCAATTGCTAAAGTCATATTTTTTACAGTCAAATTTGGAGCGGTTAATATTAAGTTTGAATCTGTTGCGTGCTCTTGTGTTGTTGCAATTGAAGCTGAAGTAGTCGTTGACAGGCAGGACGTTGCAGCATATGATCTTGTGGGCAATACTTAGAGAATTGGGGTGTTGTAGACCATTCAGAATCAGTTGATTGGAGTGACTTATAAGAAATGTATATACCATGTTTTTCAGACTATAAGATGTATAAGACAAATGTTAGTTTTTTGGGAGGAAATTTTTTTTAAAAATCAGTCTACCAGCATCCATCTGGCTACTGTTCTTAGCAAACAGCTTGGAACCAGGTATATTAGCCTTGCAAAGCTCCATTTGAGAAGTTGTTTTCAGCCTTGCAAAGCTCCGTTTGAGAGGCTGGGCAGGGTTACATTAGATGTATAAGACGCACCCAGATTTTCACCCACTTTTAGGAGGGGGAAAAGGTGCCTCTTATACTTTGAAAAATATGGTAATAAAGACATAAACAAAACAAAAACCTTGCAAATATGATGAATAAAATATGAATGTTAATGGCTGCATTAGGTGATTCAGTTGCGTTCAGTATTTTCTGAACAGAAAATATTTGGTTTTCTTCTAAGAAAGACTGAGCAAGAATTTTTGGAACAGCCACGGTGAGTTTAGATTATCTTATTTTAATTCTCAGTTCCATCTAATTGGATCAGGCTAATTCACAGTAGACTTCTTTAGACTCAGTTTATATTCACACTTTTGGGAACAGGTTTTGACAATGCAAATTAAAAGAAGCACAATTTAAGGACAAATTAGCATTTGCTTTTCCCAAATCACCTGGAACTAAAGGACTGTGACCTTGGTCTGGCTACTGTGCAAGAGAGTTGGCTCATGTTTTATTGAATTTGGCTCTTGAAACAAAACATACCAGGTTTAATTTGCTCCATTCTGGGCACAGCAAATATTTAACCGTACAACTACATTAAATAATTTAAATAAACGGAGGGTAATGTTTGATACTGATCTGCAAACAAGTAAATTTTAGTGACTCAAGGGGGAAGATATTTTCGAAAGGAAAGTCTTAAATGATTTGCTTTTCCCTTGTCTTGCTTGTCATCAGATATCACATCCCCCTTCTTAGTATATTCAATGTCTGTTAGTTATTGTATGTAACTAATATAAACCAAACACTGGTAGAAGAAAGGCCTTTTCACAATTAAAAGATAATGCTGTCAAAATCTGGCTTTGTTTAAATTTGGCAGCCAAACTCAAGTGCTGAAATGCATTTCTTCGTGTCCTAGACAGATTTCAAAAAGGGGGAAAATAAACTTCTATAAACTCCACCCAGAACCGGTGAATGGTGTTTGTGGGAAAATAATAGCTCTGCCTTTTGTACATTTAGGGATCACAGTTAATTTAAATATTAAGTCTTCTTTAGTATGAAATCATTCCTAAACAGAAAAAGGCTAAAACAGAAAAATGATGTTTATCATGTCTCTTGAAATATTGCAATTGAAATAAGTATACATTTTGGTAGGTAAAAATTACACAAAATTCCTTTTCTTATTTTTATAGCCATTAAGTGGCACGCCAGTCACTAAAGTGTATCCATTATTTCATGCAAATATTTATAATTAATTAACTTGAAACTAGATAGGCTTGTTTTGCAACACAATTCCACAATTCTAGGGTAGGAAAACAATTGGGTAGCACTCAACTCATTTCTAATTCTCCATATTTTCTTATACCAAATTATTGTTGAGTGCAATTATTTAGAAACGTAGAAACATAGAAGATTGACAGCAGAAAAAGACCTCATAGTCCATCTAGGTATGCCCTTATACTATTTCCTGTATTTTACCTTAGGATGGATATATATTTAGTCCAGGCATATTTAAATTCAGTTACTGTGGATTTACCAACCACGTCTGCTAGAAGTTTGTTCCAAGCATCTACTACTCTTTCAGTAAAATAATATTTTCTCACGTTGCTTCTGATCTTTCCCGCAACTAACCTAACTGCCCCCTTGTTCTTGTGTTAACTTTCCTATTAAAAACACTTCCCTCCTGAACCTTATTTAACTCTTTAACATACAGTGATACCTTGTCATACGAACCCCTCGTCATACGAACTTTTCAAGATATGAACCTGGGGTTCGGATTATTTTTGCTTCTTACGAACTTTTTTCACCTTACGAACCCACTGCTGCCACCGCTGGGATGCCCCACCTCTGGACTTCTGTTGCAAGCGAAGGGCCCATTATTGCAATCCTGGGATTCCCCTGAGGCTCCCCTCCATGGGCAACCCCACCTCCTGATTTCCGCGTTTTTGCGATGCTGTAGGGAAATCCCAGGAGGGGAATCCCAGGATCACAAAAATGGTCACTCCACTGGCAACGGAAGTCCAGAGGTGGGGTTTCCCAGCGAGGGAAGCCTCAACGAAATTGCACCATCACAAAAACATGGAAGTCCTCGAAACCCCACCTCCGGACTTCGGTGTTTTTGTGATGGTGCGATTTTTCTGAGGCTTCCCTCGCTGGGAAACCCCACCTCCGGACTTCCATTGCCAGTGGAGTGCCCGTTTTTGCGATCCTGGGATTCCCCTCCTGGGATTTCCCTACAGCATTGCAAAAACACAGAAGTCCGGAGGTGGGGTTTCCCATGGAGGGGAGCTTCAGGGGAATCCCACCAGCACAAAAATGGGGGCTTTGGCTTGAAAAAGGAGTAAATTTTGGGCTTGCACGCATTAATTGGTTTTCTATTTATTCCTATGGGAAACATTGTTTCGTCTTATGAACTTTTCACTTTACTAACCTCCTCCCGGAACCAATTAAGTTTGTAAGACAAGGTATCACTGTATTTAAATGTTTCGATCATGTCCCCCCTTTCCCTTCTGTCCTCCAGACTATACAGATTGAGTTCATTAAGTCTTTCCTGATATGTTTTATGCTTAAGACCTTCCACCATTTTTGTAGCCCATCTTTACACCTGTTCAATTTTATCAATATCTTTTTGTAGGTGAGGTCTCCAGATATATCTAATTTAGTAACTGAACTGAAGCTGTGTGATGAGCCAAAATCCTAGACTGAGTTTCAACTGGGCAAAGCAAAAACAGGACACTATTTTGTTTATAGATATCATGGTTTAGCAATACCACTTCAGTTTATATGCCACTCCACAATGCTTTAGAGCACTCTCCTAGAGGCTTATAATGTCAGCATTCTGCCTCCAATGGATCCTCATTTTAATGACCTTGGAAGGATGGAAGGATGAGTCAATCTTGAGCCCAGTCTGAATTGAATTCCTGGCTGTGGGCAGAACCAGTCTGCAATACTGCATGCCACCAGTTCTCTGGTACTAAGTGAAGGTAAGAATCTTTAGCTGAAATGAAAAACTCTTAAGTATTGTCCTATGCAGTGGTGGGATTCATTTTTTTTACTTCTGGTTCTGTGGACGTGGCATGGCTTGGTGGGCAGGGGAAGGATACTGTAAAATCGTCATTCCCTCCCACTCCAAGAAAAGGTTACTGCAAAATCCCTATTTCCTCCCAATTAACTGGAACTCAGAAAGCAGAAGCCAGCCAGAGGTGGTATTTACCAGTTCTCCAAACTATTCCGGAGTCTGGAAGGAGTTGGGCAGCTTAAGAATCTAATAAATGAAATATTCAAAAATTCTGCCCTCAGAACTGGTCAGAACCTTCTGAATCCCATCTCTGGCTATGTGTCAATATTTATTTCTTTTCATGATTTAAAGTTAGACTGTTTATCAAAATCAGACTGTATAAATATTGTAATGCAATATTCTTTCCTTAAAATATTCTCAGAAAATATTTTAAACAGTAAGAAATGTAAACAAATAGTAAGAAACATATTGACCCTTAGTCAAATGAATAAACATCTTTATTTCCTAATTTTGTTTCTATCACCAAGGCTAAATATTTTAATATTAGAGTAAAAACCAACCTCTCTCACATAAGACGCTATGGGAATAGATAATCTTGCTACACTCAACATTTGTAACAAGATTTTTCTGCAAATGTTCTATACCCACCCATGCCTACAAATCCAATTTGACTACTTGAATATTTTAAAAGTTTATGAAGTCAGAGAGAAAATAGGAAAGGGAAAAGTGATACTATGAAATCTCTTAATATTTTTTTTTATTTTGAATGTTACATCGGGGATCATGTTGAAAATTTACCTCTGGACAATAAAATGAACAATTTAAACAGATAATTATGGTAGTAAATAAATCTTTCCAGATTCTACTGTTGATGTTTCACCAAAAAAAGAGTAAACAATAGCTTTGGAAATTATTTGCATGTTTTATAGCCAACTTGCAATAGGCCCCCTGTTGCTGAAGTCTTCCTGTTATTAATGGCAGCCGAAGCCCTTTTGACCTTTTCAATGTATCATCCAAGGTAGTAATGGTCATCTGGCTATCATCATTTGTTGGGACTCCATCTGGACAACCAGCTGGCTTCCAGACATATGGAAGAAACTGACATGGGCTCAGCTTCACAATGGCAGCCTAGTTAGAATCGCCAGATGCATTGACAGTTGTGCCCAGTTAGATCTACAAAGTCTGAAAGCTAGTTCAGTAGTCTTTGTTTCATGCTTGAATGGGATGTTTGTTGCATGCTAGGTAGAAAAGAATGCCATTTCCCCCCTTGAATTAAACATACGTCATATTTTCAAATCCACTATATGCCTACCGTGATGTATCAAAACACTTTTTCCAAAGATTCCATATCTTGAATTCTTCAACTTTTTAAAATTCTTGGACTTATAATCAAATTAAGTAAATTGTGTTTACAATTTAAATTGTGTTTACAAATTGTGTTTACAATTGTGTTAGCAAAAACTTCAGAAGAGAAGGATTTAGGGGTAGTGATTTCTGACAGTCTCAAAATGGGTGAACAGTGCAGTAAGGCGGTAGGGAAAGCAAGTAGGATGCTTGGCTGCATAGCTAGAGGTATAACAAGCAGGAACAGTCTTCGGAGAGGGGCAGCATACAAAGCTAATAAATTATTATCATTATCATTATCATTATCATTATCATTATCATTATCATTATCATTATCATTATCATTATCATTATCATTATCATTATCATTATCATTATCATTATCATTATCATTATCATTATCATTATCATTATCATTATTATGATCCCGCTATATAGAGCGCTGGTGAGACCACGTTTGGAATACTGTGTTCAGTTCTAGAGACCTCACCTACAAAAAGATATTGACAATATTGAACGGGTCCAAAGACAGGCTACAAGAATGGTGGAAGGTCTTAAGCATAAAACGTATCAGGACAGACTTAATGAACTCAATCTGTATAGTCTGGAGAACAGAAGGAAAAGGGGGGACATGATCAAAACATTTAAATATGTTAAAGGGTTAAATAAGGTCCAGGAGGGAAGTGTTTTTAATAGGAAAGTGAACACAAGAACAAGGGGACACAATCTGAAGTTAGTTGGGGGAAAGATCAAAAGCAACATGAGAAAATATTATTTTACTGAAAGAGTAGTAGATCCTTGGAACAAACTTCCATCAGACGTGGTTGATAAATTCAGAGTAACTGAATTTAAACATGCCTGGGATAAACATATATCCATCGTAAGAAAAAATACAGAAAATAGTATAAGGGCAGACTAGATGGACCATGAGGTCTTTTTCTGCCGTCGGTCTTCTATGTTTTTATGGTTCTAAATTCGAAAAAGTATCACATTAAATATGATAGATTCTAATAGAGTCCCCCGCAAATAAACATGAAATTTTACCACAGATTACTTAGAACTAGAGGGGGGCATCAGAAGCAAGAAGGAATAAGTTGTGAACCACGTTTATAGAAAACTCATGTGTAATAATTAATATAGGAGTATTTATCCCTTTCATTTGACTTGCTCCTGTGTCAGGAGGTGTATATTTGAATGCAGCTGGAGCTGCACATGCTTGATATATGGGCACATGGATGCAAACTTCTTTTTAAAAAATCTTTAGGATTAACAGCTATAGTCACTTCTCTTTTCAGACAAT
Organism: Erythrolamprus reginae; assembly: GCF_031021105.1. Lineage (NCBI taxonomy): Eukaryota > Metazoa > Chordata > Lepidosauria > Squamata > Dipsadidae > Erythrolamprus > Erythrolamprus reginae. The sequence goes on along the minus strand of NC_091950.1, from coordinate 165,734,841 downwards.
TATATGGTACCTTATTCAGTTATACATCTATGGAGATTCTCAATCATCCAGGTCAGGGTTGTCTCAAGGGTGCTTCTTTTAAAAGGCAACTGGCTTTGTTTTTTCTTGAAGATATTTCATTTCTCATCCAAGAAGCTTCTTCAGTTCTGATTGTTCAATTCAGTTCAGTTCATTCAGCTGCGCGGTGTATATTGCCCAATTGGGATGTGGTACTACAGTAAGACCTCACCTATCGCTGGGGTTACGTTCCAGACCCGGCCGTGATAGGTGAAATCCGCGATGGGGAATTTATCGACTAATAGTACTTATTTAAGTATTTATATTGTAATTGTTTGGTAAGTTTTCATTGTTTTAAGTGTTTATAAACCCTTCCCACACAGTATTTATTTTAGATACTGTATTTAAATACAGAATTTACAATTTTAGATATATTTTTTTAAAAAAACCTGCCGATTGAGTTCCGCGAGCTGTTTAAATCTGCCGATCGACTTCCTCAGAAACCTGCGAACCAGTGAAGATCCGCGAATGATTTTTCTCATTAATATTTCTTGAAAACCCGCGATGAAGTGAAGCTGCAGTAGCTGAAGCGCGGTGGAGCGAGGGACTACTGTAATGTTAGTCACATGCAGAAAAATGTCTAGCTCACCTTCTTTTCTTGGATTTCACCATTTTATATTTTATCAGGTTAAATCAATTGAAACAAATAATATTTATAATGTACCTAAGACAAATTCCTTGTGTGTCTAATCACACTTAGCTAAATAAAGCTATTCTGTTCTGTTCTGTTCTGTTCTACTCTACTCTACTCTATTCTATTCCACACCAGAGTCAGAAATGAAGTTGCAGGAACTCTATGGAAATAATACAATGGGTAGCACATATGAGATCAACCATAGGGTTGGAAGTGACCTTGGAGGTCTTCCAGTCCAACCACTACCTGAGCTATGACAAAATATTTTCAAAATCAAGATTAGTTTGCTGCTGTCACCTAGCTTTAGAATCCTAAAAAATAGCAAATGAAATTGATTCAAATCTTTCTTTTAGCATGGTACAATTTTATCTATCATATTTCTTGGTTAATCATCTGCTTCTTATAATATTTATGGTCTAGTGGTTAAAGCACCAGGCTAGAAACCATGAGATTGAGAGTTCTAGTCCTGCCTTAGGCATGAAAGTCTGGCTGCGTAACTTGGAGTCAGTCATTCTCTCTCTCAGCCCACAAAATCAGGTTCGGATGACAAGCCAGTCGGTCAATTCTTGACACAATGAATGGATCAATACTCTTTGAAAAGGAGGTCTTGTATTTTGGGGAAAGGCCTAGAAAGAAAGAAAAAAGTGTATTGCTTTATAATGTTGAAGGACATTGTCTCATGTTTAGCAAAAAAGGAATAACCGCAGACTTAGATCTTAATATAAAAGTACGTTAAGAAATAAAGAATAGTGATGATATTTATTAGAGGGACATGGGTACAGATAATATTGAACCATCAATAAAATGTCTTGCTTTTAAAGGTCAGCTATAACTATTTTATAAAAAATGATTACTATGTGAAAACCAGTTCTTCTCTGCTTTGGCATAGACATTTTGTTTTTTGTTGGGAAAATGGAATACTAAGAGAGTGACTAGACTCTCTTACATTCTTTACAAATGGAATACTAAGGGAATGACTACCCAGCTCTGAGCAACAGTTCTCAGCATTAGTTAGTATGAATCTGTTTTTGACTAGTGTTCTCCACTGTTGTATGATAACTGCAGACCAAAAGGTGGGTTTTTTTAAAAAAAAAACCCCAATCCGCAATGTTGTTTTTATTATTTCAATGTAATTTAATGTATATTATTTCTACCTGATCCTATTTATAAATGTATTGCATGTGCATAAAGCATGCTTAATAGTTTCTTTCATGTGTGTTTAATACCATAAAATGGCTCTCTACATTTCTGTCACTGGAGATCAGCTCAAATTCGTAAAATCTGCCAACTGGATTGGAAGGACATATTTATCTAAACTGTGCCTTTGTTTTACTTTTCTACCTTTACTAGTGCGTGAATTATATGAATAAATTCGGCAGATGTGGTTATAAGCATTTGAGAATATGAAGTGGTGTTTTTTTTTTACCCCAGTGTGTACAGAAATAATTTCCGTGATAAAACAATTCTACAATAGAGTTAGATTTATACAGGAAGGGATCTGTAAACTAGTTCTTTGGGACTTGCAACAAAGGTGTTCAAATAGAGCAAGATATTTAAAAGAAGTAATTTGCAAAATACTTTTGTAAATGTTATACATACCCGTTATGTAGGTTCTTGGGTAGTGTCTACAGTACTGAATGTTTTTCTCTGTTTTGCTGGCCTCATTTTCTAGTTTATCCACCCATGTTTTAGCAACTGAAACACGTGGCATGACAAAAATAAGCCTCAAGTTGGTAATCTTAGCTTCTAGTGATATTTCTGGTTTGATGTGGTCTAAAATCTCCCGGATTCTTTATTTTTGCTGTCCAAGGTTTATACAATAGCCCTCTTTTATTTGCTTTTCTAAACTGCCCCACCTTCTTGGGCATGGATAATTATAAAAAATACCCAGTAGCTTTTAGTATTCCACCCTTGATATTAAAATGGGATATTACTTCATCTTCTAATGTATCTTTCAGCTTCAGATTTCTGTTCAGTAAGTGGTTGAAGAATATTCTTATTCACACAATTCGTCAATAACCCATCTACTATATGTTTCTGGTCATTCAGTTTTTCTCATCTTTTTCTATCCGTTTCTTACATGCAGTGAATGATTGCTGAATTTTTATTTATTAAGGAACAAGATCTCTAGTGTGTCTTTTCCCCCCTTTCAGTTCCTTGCTCATTTCAGCAATTATATTTGTCTCTTGTACTTGTTCTTTCTTTTTCTTTTTTTTCCTATTTAGGGTATGGGACATACTGTAGTTCTGGGCTGTTTCCTTGATGTTTTTTTAAATATCTCCACACAGTCCATCTGGTTGTTTTACCATGAAGTCAAATCTGTTTCTTACTTTGATTGCGTATAACATATTTCAAAACTCAAATTTGAAACAGGTAGCAGATAATCTAAGTCATAGTCTGCACCAGATAAAGTTTAAAAGAACTATGGTTTTCATCACTGTCTGTACAAAACAATCCATTTAGTTGTGTGGAACAATTTGTATGGAAATGTTAATTGGAGAGGAAAATTTTGAGTTACATATACAGTAGAACCTCTGATCACAAATGCTTTTGACCATGACCAAATCAGGTTCTAACCAAAAAAATCACTTTTTCCCCTATGGACAATATCCACTTTCATGCGCCCCCCCCCTTTTTTTTTTTGTAAGTGGCAAATTTCCAAAATTAGGTTTAGGTAGTGATTCGTGACCAAATCGGGTTGCGACCAAAGTTAGGTAACAAATTATGGTTGTGATAAGAGGTTCTAGTGTATCATGTATTGCTGATCATTGGCTGATTTTTCTTCTTTAATTATTTTGCGTATGGCCATCTGCTTCAGTAGAATCTAAATTGCTTACAAAATCAATTCAAAGCAAACACAGTCAGCCAAATAACCAAATCTACTGATGATTTTTGCCTTTACTTTATCTCTGTTTTTGTGTTAAATTTTTACGTGAAGTATAGCACTTTTTAATATAAACATAGAACTGTTGCATTTCTTCTTTGGATGGAACATCAGGATAGGGTTGCATACATCAATAAAAAATCATTGACATTTTCCTATTTATACCAAGAGATAATTGATGCTGGAATTAATTTTTTATAGTGGTGTTTAATTAATAAAAAATGTAACTAATTAGGATAGATATTGGAAAAACCCATGTCTCTCTTCTTCTCTGTACCGAGGGGCCTTCTTCTCATTATGTAGAGCAGCTTTGACAAAAGGCGATTAGATGATGAAAAATTCTGACTTCTTTAATTCCAAAGAGAATTATCTGCAATTCTATGAGGAGAGGCAGAGCAATTCATTTAGATTCTGATCAGGGATGTGTATTTAGCTAAAACAACAACAGCAACAACCCTGGAGAATATTTGGAATCACCGTTTGTGATCTTCTAATAAATGTACAAGAACTCATCAGCCACATTCAATGAATAACTGTGTTTCTAACTGAACAATAGCAGTGATTCACTTAACAATTGTGGCCAGAAAGGTTGTAAATGATGCAAAACTTCCTTAATAATTAATAATAATAATTTATTAGATTTGTATGCTGTCCCTCTCCGAAAACTCGCTTGTCTCGCTTAGAAATTGTGGGCTAAATTGTGGTTGTAAGTTGGGGATTGAGAAGTATCCGATTTCTGAGATTCTGTAACGTAATTTTTTTGGTTGGGAGTGACGAGTCTCTGACAACAATTAGGGCAACCGTGTAGCAAAGAGTCAAATATGTTCTGACATGTTCTCAGTATTTACATGTGCCAAGCATACCCTAATCTTGGTCTCAGTGGGCTAAAAATGCAACACCCAATCAACATATTTAAATGAAAACTACTGGATTTTATTCTTGGCTTTTCCCTTTTTATGTTGTAATGTGTTTGATTTACTTAAAATGGGCAATTTTGTCGTGGAAGAAGACAGTCTTTTATCTGGATGTACCATTTACATTTATAATCATAGGCATTTGAGAACAAACCAAAATGACAATGTAGATGTGGTGACATCATGACACATACTTGACCCTTTAAATTTGCATCAAATAAAAAAACTATTGTAAAATGTGAATCATGTTTTTTTATGCCATGATGCACATCTCATCTCTTACCCCACCCTACCCCCAGCAGATTCCTAGGTTTTAAAAAAGCAATTCAAAACAAATATACTGCTCAAAAAAATAAAGGGAACACTCAAATAACACATCCCAGATCTGAATGAATGAAATATTCTCATTGAATACTTTGTTCTGTACAAAGTTGCATGTGCACAACAGCATGTGTAACTGATTGTCAATGAGTGTTGTTTCTTAAGTGGACAGTTTGATTTCGCAGAGGTTTGATTTATTTGGAGTTATATTGTGTTGTTTAAGTGTTCCCTTTATATTTTTGAGCAGTGTATAGATGTGTAAAACTTATAGATGCAAAAAAAGTCATGTATTGATTTCAGAATCCAGAAAAATGAGCATAGTAATTCAAATGATACATATATTCGTTTCATACTTAATTCCCCCCCCCTCTATTATTTTATCTGACGTGTAATCTTCCACTCTATGGGTAAGATGCTATTCGCCATCATTTAATGGCTTGATTATAAACTGCATTTCTTAAAAATACCATCCCCTAAGCTGTTTTCTGTAACAACATTTCTTGATTACTGAGTTTCTCATAAAGTTCATTTACTGAAATAATTAGGGACAATTTCCTCTCATCCACTTTCCCAGAATAATCTGCTTTACAAATTGCCTCTCTAAACCCATTCAGATATTAAAATCCTTATCATGAAGAAGAATTGCAGGATAAGGGCTTTTAAAATGCAATACCTGATGATGTTTTGATGAGGACTGGACAGTATGTGCGCTTAAACTAAATAAACTTAGTGCCTAGAAGCATCCAGGGCTGTTAACATCCTAAATTATGGCACTTTACATCTTGCATTAAGTGAGCAAATGACCTAGTCTGGATGTCACTCAAGCAACATCCAAAGGACCAAGGAACTATTTTTGTTTGTGCTGAGATTTTTTTGCTTTTAAATGCTAGATAGATATTATCATAGAAAAAGAGCAATACTTGAGGATACTACAAAGAAGTATTCCTTTGTCAGTAGATCAGCATGGGTTTATTTAATGTATGGCAGACAAGGTTAGGAAAATTTACAAATGCTAGACACACATTGCAGTATTGACAACCTAAATTGCTAGTTCATTCTGTTCAGCATTTGTGTGCCTATCCATGGGACAAACTAGCTTATAGCAGCTGACAAGCAGCGTTGTGGGTTGCTGGCTCTTCCGAGCTCCTCTGCCAGGTCGCCTTGCCTTGAGTTACATCTAGCCAAGTTCAGCTCAGACTTCTGCTCTCTGCACACATGAATGCAGCTAGGTATTTTCCCACTGAAGTGGTATCCATTTATCTACTCACAATGTTGCATGCTTTCAAATTGCTGGGTGGGCAGGAACTTGGGAGCAAGCAGCAAGACCTCACTCTGTCTCATGGAGCTGGGCTTGAACCGATGTAATTGCAGACCATATCTATTTGGCAGTTCCAATATCATTAAGCCACTGCATCACTGCACTGAGTATGGAAATATTCACCCATTTTCAGGTTAAAATAGTGAACATTCTATTGTAAAAGAAGAGGGGGCGGGAAAGCACATGCTCACTTTATATAGTTGGGCTGTGCAAGTTTTGGAGAGATTGGGAGCAAAGCATCTCTTGGAAGCTGCTTTGAGAATGTTGTGGTTAGCTCTGGCCCAGCTACTGCCCCAAGTAATGTGCAGGTGGATGTGGGGGAAACATCCACATGCCACAGGCCTGTTTTGCTCCCAATGGAATCTGCCGACAAAGCCTCCTCTGACCAAGGAAGCGTGAGTGACAGGGAAGAGGGGAGTTTGGCAGACAGCCCAGGAGGAGATCAATCATCTGTATCATCCTTGGATTCTGAACAAGAATTAATGACACATCCATGCATGCATAGAGTGATGCATAGGAGACAACAACTGAAGGATTATTACAAGAGAAAATGAGGCCACCTGTGGTTGGGTGGGGCTGCTGTAATTAGTGCTACAGATAAAAGTGCAACCTGGTGTTTTAGCCTCATGGCAGTTTATCTGATTCATTGTTTCGTCAAGATCATGGTTTTTGTGCTGTTAAAGATTGTGTATGGACTCTCTGGACTTTAGAATTGGACTCAATTTCCCAGTTATTGGGTGAGCAATTGGATTGCATTTAACCTGTGTCTTGTGTGTACCAGAAAATCCCTTTGATATTTAAAAAGGGAGCTGTTTCTGTTTTTCTGTTTATAAAAACTTTTGGGTTTTTCTTTTATCGTGTGGTGTGTGTCTTCCTGGACTAATTACCCTGTAATTACGGGTGGTTGAAACACGCTGACAGAACAGAGAAGAACTTTTAAGAGAGAAGAAAACAGTCATGTGAGTTTGCTTCTCCTAGTTTGCTCCCCTGATCTGGCAACTGCAAATTCCGGAAGATGACGATCTTGTACAGTGGAGGTATAAGAAAACTAAGGGGGGCATGCAAAACATCTCCCCAAAGTAAGTTGTTCTCCTCACCTCAACAGCAGGCACTTTGTCAACAGAGTGGTGGAAAACACCTTGTGAGGTGATTCTGACTCACTTCTTGAGACTCTGTTGTGCATTGACAAGATGAAAAGGTTAAAGAAATACCAAAATAATGAAATTTAATGAGAGAGCAAACAGTTATTGAACATGTATTGGCCAGTTTATGTCAACTGATATGATTTGGGATAGGAAGGGATCCAGAACTCAAAATTATTGTTGCACTTTGAAGTCCCTCAAAATTGCTGAGGAAAAAAATGGCTTCTGATAGGAATGTTATACCTCTGCCAATCTTAATTATACCTTTACCAGTGGTGGGTTCCTCCTGGTTCAGACTGGTTCTATAGAACCAATAGTAACTTGGCAGCCTGGGTCGCTAGAACTGGCAACAACCCAGGCTTGCCATGCCTGTGATCTAGTTCTCTCGGTAGTGCCATAGGAACCACCATCTTGTTTTTCATTTCTGCACATGTGCAGATGCTTTTTCTAAGTACTGCACATGCATGCAGTGTGCAGCACACATGTACAGCACACAACGCACACAGTGCGCAACACATGCAACGCACACCACTCACACACCACACAGAGCCTCCCTGAGTGAACCTGCAGCAAAGAAAACCCTTTACTTTCCAAAAATATCTTTCCCAGCCCCTCATTGGAAAAAGGAAGGAGATGAAACTTTCAGGTCTTCCATTTTCAATGGACTCTCCAGTCCCTAAATAAAAAGTTCCAGAAATGCTTCTCCTGGCTGCAAGCATAAAAGTGCAGGAAAGTGTTCAGGAAAATCTTAGACCTGAATCGAATAGTGGAGCAAGTGAATCTTATGCCCATTTTGATTCTGGAGTGCTATGAACCTGGGAATTTTTCCAATGCTTAATTCCTGAGAGTATTTATGAAATAGTTGAAGTAATTATGAACAAAGATTATTTAGTATTTCATAACTTAGATGCCTTTACTATTCAGTAATTATTTAAAGTTTCATTTGAAATGTTCTGAATTCTTAAGCGGAGGCGTAAATGAAAAGAAGATACATTTTTGAAGTGAGAGAAAAGTATTTCAGAGTGCATTCTGAATGACACTGGGGTCCTCTTTACAGCAATTTTCACTTTAAAGACCTCTCAAAATCCTTGGCATTTAGATTCAGAAAGATGATAGATGATAGTGGTTGATCTTCCCAATTACACTGTATACTGGTGAAGTAAACAAAGTTCTTTAGAAACTTTTAGGTGTCATGCATTTCCTGCTTATTCAACTCCTTGATAAGGAAGCACCACATGGCTCTCTTCATTCCTCACAATTGCCCCATCAGAGGGAGGCTTGTGAATACTTGAGAGTTCATTCTAGTTTTTTATCATGTGAACCGTGCTATTTTATTTTAACTCTCTGGGAACAAAAGGCAATACAAGTTATGGATAAGAACAACCTGAAGTACAAGTTTCAGTTCTCTTAATATTGTTTGTGCGCTTGATTTGTTTTCTTTTCAAGAATTAGTTTGATTTATTGGAAAGAAAAAAGAGAAATAAACTCTGGAAGCATCTTAAAATGGATTGTTTTCTGTGTGAAAGAAATGTACCCATTTATTTGCCTTCCGACTGATCTTTCAGGTAGAAACCCATACCATGAAGCTGTTCTGTCCCAGCATCGAGCCTCCCAAAATAAGATGCATACCACCAGATTTAGTGCAAAACTAAGACTAAAGTCTTAGTTTTGAGTCTCTCCTAAAATAGAGTAAAATCTAGTAATGCCTTCACCACTCTGCTAATAATGTCTTAGCAGCTGGCCAGAGTCCCAGGAAGAGGCAAAACACAACAGTAATTGCTAGATTGTAGCAGAGTTCATTATCATAGACTTACAGAAGTTGGCTGGAAGCCCGGAGTTAATGCATGCAGACAAGAATGTGATTCTTTTAAAATCACAAGCTGAAGACAAAAGATGCAGCACGAGTCTGGAACGAAACGGCATTATACTTTGCACTGAAGTATCGTATGACACAGCCGTAAATAGTCTGAGAGCATGATCCAGTAGCCAGCAGTGGTACTCCCAAGGAAGCTTCCTCCTAAGTAACCACTCTTGCCTCTTATAGGCCCAGTGAATCCTAGCATCAATAAGAGGCTCCTCTTCTTCTCCTGAGTTTCAGGAGGTGCAGAAGGCCCTGGTTGTTCTTCAGCCTCTGACACCATGTCCTTTTTACTCTCAGGCTCGGGTACCAGGAACATAGGCTCTTTGTACCATGCCACCACTGCCTCTGGGACCTCTGGATCCGTTACTAGTTGCACAGGATGCGAAAGGGGCACAACAGAAGTTATCCATGTCAGTAAGATAAATAATTCTTATCTGGAATACTCAATAGCTGAGAGATTAAAGTTCGTATCAGTAAAGTTGTGAATCATTTCACAAGAGAGTGTTTTATAATTGGTCACCAACCTTTAGGACCTTAGGGACCACTAAATTCATAACCTTAAATCCTGCAGACCAGTAATATGATCTGCCTAATGACCAGCTGGGTGGGCATGGTTAGGTGGTCATGTGACTGAATGGATGTGGCCAACACGATGTCACTCACATCGAGGGATGGCGCAATGGCCTTTATTCATCCCTCCCCTCCCAGACACTCCTCACCTGCCCATCCGGGCTCCTTAGGGCCTCAACAGGAAGCAGTTGTTGGAGCTAAGCAGCCACCATGAGAAAGAGTTGGCAAAACAGCTGGCTCAGTTCAAATTGCATCTGACCAAGAAGGAGGCTCAGCAGAAACACTTCACTGAGGACTAGGGAGGATTAGACTTTCCAAGCAGAGGGAAAACCTGTGGAAGTACAAGGTACCAGTGCCTGGAGGCTCAACAGGCTGAAATGGTCAGTCAGTTCAATGCCATGATGCAGTCCCACTAGAATGAGGCTCTCCAGCTCTTTGCCACCAGTGGCACTTCCCTCCAGCCTTCGCACAAAACCCCACACCAGGAGGTTGAGGCAGACCACAAGTCAGAATTTTTGCCCTCCTCCAACCTGCACAAAAAGACCCTAAAAGGGGAAACTCTCTGCAGCAACACAAACGTTCATCGCATGTATCTGTCCCAGGGGGAACGTAGTTTGAAGGTCCCTGATTTAATGCGATATAAAAAATGCAAACAATTTGTTTGCGGACCACCAAAATTTTCTTTCAGACCACCAGCGATGGTTGTTTTATAAGACATTTGCACAACTCAGTTTTATTGGAGTAAGTAGCCCAACCAGCCTACTTTTTTCTAGTTCTCGAGTGATGTTATTTGATTCTTATCCACTAGTGTAGCTTAACATAAACATTTTTTTAATTTTCTATCTCTACCTATAGAATATTTTTTATTGGTCAAGTGTGATTGGACACAAAAGGAATTTGTCTCCAGCGCATAAGCTGTCAGGGTACATATGAATAACAAAGTGATATTCATTGAACCAATCGGAGAAAGTAATAGGAAAAATGAGAAGGATAATGAGACTTATGACTATGTATATGAGATCCTATGAGGTCTTACATGTGAAATCCTTGAAATTTTGCAAAGTGCGGAAAGCTAAAAGAGAATGAAATCATGAGCATGATTTAAATCCTCAAGATTGACACTAAAGAGGCTGGTGAATGCTCAGCAGATTTAACTGCAAGGAGTGGTGAACCACAAGACCTTCCAATGACAAACTGATCTAGGACTTCCCAGAATATTAGACTTTGTATTTGAGGAATAAGGCAAGGAACTAAATGGAAAAGCAGCCTAAGACAGCTGTTGGAATAGATAAAGCAAAGGCAGCAAAAGCTTGCAACCTCTTTGCACCCTTTTTGCCTAATCAGCATTTCTTAGAATGATCATGGCCTGTGCATGCCTTGAAAGAAATAAAAATACAACCAAGTAACCAAACTCATGTCTGATAAGTGGGTTTCCCCCCCCCTCCACACTCATAATGTGCTTCCAGTCTACTAGCAAGTACAGAAAATAGAAGATGTAATCTGTCAGTGGAAATACTTAAGGCTGTTATTCTAGAAACATGTTTGCAAGAAGGAAAAAATCTGTCTCCTGCTAAGAAACTGTCAGATTGTTTTTCCACTGAAAATAACATTGCCACATTCAATACATGCTATCGGATGTCTTCAGGATAAAAATGAGAAAATATAATCACGAAAGATGTCGGAAAAGAACTCTGTTTGGTTAACTTTTAGAATGCATAGGTGCAACTTGCACATTCATTCTTTCATATCCTTAAACAGGGTGATTTGACTAGAAGTGTTGTTGACCCCTTAAGGAAGAAGAACCACTTCACAAAATAAATCACTTCACAAATGCATGGCACAACACAGGAGAACAAACCCACCAGGACAGGATTCAGCAGCCCATCTGCCTTTGAAAGACAAAGGTCACTCCTTTGATGACAGCAAAGTCCACATTCTGGGCAAAATGTGGTTTGAAAGAGGAGTCAAAGATGTCATTTATGCTAACACTGATCATCAATCTCTCAACAGAGGGAATAGGATATGACACCACCTATCTCCCTTTTTTGGAACACAGTCCTTTCAGCAGTTCCAAGAAGGTTCCACACCCATTTGCACTATCCAAATGACTCTGAGGGCATGGATAAACCACCAAGCAGCCTCAATAACTCTTAGAAGGAGCGCTAATGACCAGATGACTGCAAGGAATTAACTCCTTCCATTCTCTACCATTCATTCATTCACTGAAGAAACATATTGGGTGAGAAGTGAAATATCTTCAAGCAAAAACAAAGAAAGTCCAGTTGCCTTTTGAGACATATGTCCAGTCAACGAAGCAGTGGAAGCGATTTGCCGGTGTCTGGAGGCTGTTGGGGCCTGGATGGGTGTCAACAGACTCAAACTCAACCTGGATAAGACGAAGTGGCTGTGGGTTTTGCCTCCCAAGGATAATCCCATCTGTCCTTCCATCACCCTGGGGGGGGGGAATTATTTACCCCCTCAGAGAGGGTCCGCAACTTGGGTGTCCTCCTCGATCCACAGCTCACATTAGAGAACCATCTTTCAGCTGTGGCGAGGGGGGCGTTTGCCCAGGTCCACCTGGTGCACCAGTTGCGGCCCTATCTGGACCGGGAGTCACTGCTCACAGTCACTCATGCCCTCAGCACCTCGAGGTTCGACTACTGTAATGCTCTCTACATGGGGCTACCTTTGAAAAGTGTTCGGAAACTTCAGATCGTGCAGAATGCAGCTGCGAGAGCAGTCATGGGCTTACCTAGGTATGCCCATGTTTCACCTACACTCCGCAGTCTGCATTGGCTGCCGATCAGTTTCTGGTCACAATTCAAAGTGTTGGTTATGACCTTTAAAGCCCTTCATGGCACTGGACCAGAATATCTCCGAGACCGCCTTCTGCCGCACAAATCCCAGTGACCAATTAGGTCCCACAGAGTGGGCCTTCTCTGGGTCCCATCAACTAAACAATGTCGGTTGGCGGGCCCCAGGGGAAGAGCGTTCTCTGTGGCGGCCCCAACTCTCTGGAACCAACTCCCCCCAGAGATTAGAACTGCCCCTACTCTCCCTGCCTTTCGTAAACTCCTTAAAACCCACCTTTGTCGTCAGGCATGGGGGAACTGAATCACCTCCCCCGGGCATGTACAATTTATGCATGGTATGTTTGTGTGTATGTTTGTTTAGTAAATGGGGTTTTTAAAAATATTTTAAATTATATTTAGATTTGTCATGAATTGTTGTATCCTGCTGTGAGCCGCCCCGAGTCTGTGGAGAGGGGCGGCATACAAATCTAAATAATAAATAAATAATAAATAAATAAATAAATAAATAAATAAGGAAAAAGACTCATCTGAAATTGGAGCCAACATGGACCCCAAATAGGATCAGAAGGATCCCCCATTCCTCCCCCTTCAATTTCTTTGCCTCTTGTAATGCTAATCCACACATCTGGCTTTCCAGGGAATTGTGTTATAGAAAAGGAAGCAAAATCAGTAAACCTAGTGATGGAAAAGTTCTGCCATGCTACTCAAGCCCATTAAAAATGTTCCAAGAGTTGTGAGATGATTTATTCAGGTTTGATTTAAAAAAAAAAAAAAACCCAATTTAGACTTCCTAATTAAAATACCCAGCAATAGTAGTTTTATAGTTGGCTTAATCAAGTCCTGTACATTATAAGGAGGCATCTCATTATTACTGTTCATCAGTTAAATGTGTTTACATCAGCCCATAGTAGATTTGAAACACTGTTCTAAAGATACACTGGTGAAATTCATTATACTTAATAGAATCTAGTACAAATTAAAAATCCTTTGAACAAAATCTTTCTACGTTATTGAAATAAATCATGGGTGGGTTTCCTATTTGCTGTGTTCTCTTAAAGTGGAGTAATAATTCAGGGCTGCTTTTTATGCGATAGCTTGTTCTTGGCTATAGATAGGAAACTAAAAAAAGGCATGAGCTACATATTTGTATTGATGGCTTCCTCCTCTGTCAAAATCGATGAAATCAGCCACTTGGAATAAGACATGGCACTCATCCTCTATTTGTAAAGAAGGAAGGGATATTACAATTCATCATTGTTTTTGTAAATGATGTTATTTGTCATCTACAGTTGAGTTAAGAAAAAGGAGCACAAGCCATCAATGTAACGTTTCTTTTCTGCTTTCCTTCACAATTGCATCTTCTTTTTTTACTGCCCTTCCAAAGGAATGCAGTTAATGTAATCCTTGCAAAATATGAATCCCTATGGAAAAGACACGTTGTTGTGATCACATTTTATGACTAACACTTAAATCAAATCAAATCAAATCATGTATGGCAAATGTCTGTTTATATGCCTCTTTTACCACCACAGTGCCAGATTGTGTGGCTCAAGGATTACTCATGGTGTTGACTAAGACCCTGTGTGTGGAAGATTTACAGCCTGGGGAGCCATTACAGTTTGTCAGTGCTGTAGAATTTCTAAATTCTCTAGGTAGTACCTGCATTTTTAATAGTTGTGGAGAGGAATATTCTTATTCCCATATCTCCAAATGGTTGCTGTTTGCTCTGGTTAAGATGAATAATGGGCAACCTTATTGCACTCATAACTGTATGACTTTTGAGCTTCCAAGACAGGGACAGACCATCAGCAATGTGGTTCATTGGAACTACTTTGAGAAGGCATAAGCAGATGTCCCTGAGAACTAAGGTAAATCTCTTATGTGCCACCCTTCCCAAATGATGCTAAACCCCATCAACACCTTGAAGGTATTGTGGGAACTTGGACACTGAACATCACAAAGATCCAGCAACTGAAGAAGTGGGGAAAAAAGAAGAAGGGTAGTCCAGCTGTGTCTTCCTTGCTGATGTCAAATCTGTAGACCTGAGGTCCAGAGGATCTTGGTCAGAATATCCTTTCCCCACTCCTCTCTGATGGTTAGACTTAAAAGAATTTCATTTCTTGTTTCCATTCGTGAAAAGTACACACAACCGCCTATAAGTTGTTTCCCCACTATCTACTCTAAAAATCCTTGTCTTTCGCCTGTTGAGTGGCTACCAAGAGGTGGTGGAGAAGCACTGTGATTTTCAAGGGTTCTCTTCTACCATATTATAAAACATTAGAAAATTGAATTAGTTTTAATTTAGTCTGCATTGGAAAATAGTCAAGGATTGATAAGTAAGGAAGGAAGCAAGCAAGCAAGCAAGCAAGGGAATTCTACACATTCTATACAAATCTTTGTCCAATACATATTCATAAGTTTGCAGGCAATTATTAAAGAAAGAAAGAAAGTGGAGGAAAGGTGGGAGAAAGGAAGAAAAAAGAAGAAAAAAGAAAAGAGGCATATTGTCATGTCACAATATAGACTATTTTGATGATGATGATGATGATGATGATGATGATGATGATGATGATGATAATAATAATAATAATAATAATAATACAAAATATCACAAAATATCACAAAATGATCTTCAGGGAGGGGTGGCATAAAAGTCTAATAAATAATAATAACAACAACAACAACCATCATCATCATCATCATCCTTCCAGCCAAAAGATACTTACTACTTTTAGGTGAAAATTGAAATGAACTTAATAAACTTTATCAGTACCTGGAAAAATATTTATCAGTACCAGGAACAAATTAGAAAGGTGAATTCTGTTCGCTTTCCAAAAGTCAGCAGTGAAATTTTCTGTTGTGCCTGCCCAACTTAAAGCCAAGAATTATGGCACGGGATCTACTTAGACAGGTGACTTGTATCATCTTAAAAAAAGATGATGAAGATGAAGATTCAGCAGGAGGAGGAGGAGGAGGAAGAAGAGAAGAAGAGGAAGAGGAAGAAGAGGAGGAGGGGGAGGAAGAAGGAGGAAGAGGAAGATGACTATAATTAAGAAATTATAGATAAATTGTGAGAATGCTGTTTTATTTCATACCTGTTTTATATATTATAAATATTTGATATATTGAATATATACATTCTCAATTATTCAGCCAAAGCAAAATCATTAGCTGTGAACAGATTCGGTAGTAAAACATTGAGAACTATAAGGTGTACAGGATAGATTGTGCATATTCTGAATTATTGATATGTTAGTGTGCACAATGACAACATGAAAACAATTGTTGCTTTCTTTTTCAGCAGGGCAGCCTGATAATGTTTATTTCACATTCATACTTTATTCTTAAAGAAACCAAGATAATGCACCACCCAATAAAAACAATTAATTCAAAACAAATGAAATATTTAGTCATAGCATCTAAAATGATAAATGCCAGGATACCATGTTGACTGTAATATCCCCAGTGCCATTACATATAAAAGTAAGAATATAGTAGAGGCCTTTACAGGAGCAGCTCTGGCACAGCTGGTTAAGACACCAACTAGAGGGGAGAATATTCTAGATTTAGTTTTTACGAATGGGAATTGGGTTTCAGAGGTCAAGGTGGGAGAAAATTTAGGTTGCAGTGACCATCTATGTTTGTGGTTTGATGTAAAAACTGATTGTGAGCAATCCTATACTGCAACCAAAGTACTGTATTGGATTTCAGAAAAACAAATTTTAATGCAATGGGGGAATATTTAAATAATGAATTAAAGGGGAGGGATAAAATGGCAGGAGCGAGCACCCAGTGGACTGTATTAAAAAAGGCCATCTTAAAAGCCACAGGACTGTATGTAAGGCAAATAACTAAAGGTAAAAGGAAGAAGAAACCGCTATGGTTTAGCAATGATGTAAGGGCTATAGTCAATGAAAAAAAGGCTGCCTATAGGAGGTATAAAGAGTCTGGAAGTATAGCTGATAGAGAGGTATATAAAATGAGACAGAAGGAGGCGAAACAGATAATACATGCTGCTAAAGCCTCAAAAGAGGAAGAAATTGCCAAATCTGTAAAGAAGGGGGATAAAACCTTCTTCAGATATATTAGTAATAGGAAGAAGAAAAACTGCAGCATCACGAAGCTTAGTACCGGGAATAATACATGCATTGATGGGAATAAGGAGATCGCTGACCATTTCAATAGCTACTTCTGTTCAGTATTCTCAAAAGACACCTTAAAAATAATACTATAGAGGGACATAGCATTGCTTCCAGCTGTACGGATTCAGCTCCAGTGATCTTAGAAGCCGATGTCTTAGAAGAACTTGAACGATTAAAGATAAATAAGGCAATGGGTCCAGATGGCATCCACCCCAGAGTTCTTAAAGAACTCAGATCAGTCATTGCTACCCCCCTGGCTGATTTGTTTAACCAATCCCTGTTAACAGGAGATGTTCCTGAGGATTGGAGAATGGCCAATGTTGTGCCTATCCACAAGAAGGGCAGTAGAGAAGAAGCTGGTAACTACAGGCCAGTTAGCTTGACATCAGTTATAGTTAGAATGATGGATACTCTACTCAAAAAGAGGATAAATCAGCACCTAAAAAACAATAACTTATTGGACCCAAATCAGCATGCCTTTACTGAAGGCAAATCATGTCAGACTAATCTCATTGATTTCTTTGACTATGTCACAAAGGTGTTGGATCAAGGTGGTGCCTTGGATATTGCCTATCTGGACTTCAGCAAAGCCTTTGATACGGTTCCACATAAAGAGCTGATAGATAAATTAGTGAAGATTGGACTTAATCCCTGGATAGTTCAGTGGATTTCAAGCTGGCTGAAGCATAGACATCAGAGAGTTATTGTTAATGGCGAGTATTCTGAGCAGAGGCAGGTTACAAGCGGTGTGCCACAAGGGTCTGTTCTGGGTCCTATTCTTTTTAATATGTTTATGAGTGACATAGGGGAAGGTTTGGTAGGGAAGGTTTGCCTATTTGCCGATGACTCTAAAGTGTGCAATAGAGTTGATATTCCTGGAGGGGTCTGTAATATGGTAAATGATTTAGCTTTACTAGATAAATGGTCAAAGCAATGGAAACTGCAGTTTAATGTTTCCAAATGTAAAATAATGCACTTGGGGAAAAGGAATCCTCAATCTGAGTATTGCATTGGCAGTTCTGTGTTAGCAAAAACTTCAGAAGAGAAGGATTTAGGGGTAGTGATTTCTGACAGTCTCAAAATGGGTGAGCAGTGTGGTCGGGCAGTAGGAAAAGCAAGTAGGATGCTTGGCTGCATAGCTAGAGGTATAACAAGCAGGAAGAGGGAGATTGTGATCCCCTTATATAGAGCGCTGGTGAGACCACATTTGGAACACTGTGTTCAGTTCTGGAGACCTCACCTACAAAAAGATATTGACAAAATTGAACGGGTCCAAAGACGGGCTACAAGAATGGTGGAAGGTCTTAAGCATAAAACGTATCAGGAAAGACTTAATGAACTCAATCTGTATAGTCTGGAGGACAGAAGGAAAAGGGGGGACATGATCAAAACATTTAAATATGTTAAAGGGTTAAATAAGGTTCAGGAGGGAAGTGTTTTTAATTGGAAAGTGAACACAAGAACAAGGGGACACAATCTGAAGTTAGTTGGGGGAAAGATCAAAAGCAATGTGAGGAAATATTATTTCACTGAAAGAGTAGTAGATCCTTGGGACAAACTTCCAGCAGACGTGGTTGGTAAATCCACAGTAACTGAATTTAAACATGCCTGGGATAAACATATATCCATCCTAAGATAAAACACAGGAAATAGTATAAGGGCAGACTAGATGGACCATAAAGTCTTTTTCTGCTGTCAGTCTTCTATGTTTCTATGATACATTCCACAACTATAAGTCAACCTATTACCATCAAGAGATTGACAGTTTAAGGGCCAATCATGCTTCTTCGGAGAAGGAATGCTATAGCTGGAATGTTTTGAATCATCTTGCCATAGGCCATTCCTAACTAGAACTGTTTTCTTTTTGATTTTAAAGTATAAGTTGGCAGGTAGGAGGAAGATGCTCTTAATATTTCATATAATCATTTTTGCTGGTGTCTTCTTTGTTCCAGGGAAAATAGGATGTCAGTTTGGGAGTTAAGAAAACAAAACAAAACCCCTAAGGTTATAACACCTGCACATTCTTCCATTATCTCAAAAAAATGGAGAATCAGCTCCCTGTCTATCAAGGGCTGTTAACAAGAGAATGAAGACATTCGCACCCCAGAGACATTAGAGATAAATTAATTGCGATAGACAACTTTTTTTTAAAAAAATGATCATCCTTCCACTACACATGCCACATCTCACAAGGGAACCATCTAATAGCATTTTATCATCTAGTTGGTTGTTTTTCACTGTTCACTTAATTTTCCCTACTTTTACTACTGGAATAAGTGGAGATTGGAAATAGTACGCTGAAACTTGAGAGCAGAATTTTTCTCTTCTACCCTAACAGGATCTCTTGGGAAGCATTTATACTATGGATGCCTGAATAAAATCTGTGAAGGAGATATTGTGTTATAATGAGAGGAGACCATGTATATTAATAGGAACCTGGTACAAATCAGATCCTTAGATTCTGAAAAAAATGTATAATTTCTGTTGATACTCAAAAGGGATGGGTCATTAAATTGTCTTATTAGAGATGCAGAAGACATTTCTAAACATCTCACACATATTTACAGATGAGTTTTACAATTATCCATCTAGTGAGTACGTATGAGCTGTTTTGTGACTACGTTCAAATGCACATGAACACCTTTGTCACACTACAGCTTTGAAATCTGCAAAGTGTTTTCCTTCTTCCAAGTAATCTGGCTAAACTGCCTCTAAAGTTAATAGATGATAAACAGCAGCTGATTTCTGATGAAAATGGACAGTAGCAGCAAAAAAACCCAAAAAACCCAAAACAAATCCATTTAGTTCTTAAGTCACATGCCTATTGGTTTATAGCATGGGTGTCAACCTCGATCGCATCCCATGATGTATTGTGATATATAGCCACATTTCTTCCCTTTGTACAGACGGGGTAAGCGTGGCCTGTATGTGACACATCCGACCCAAAGGCTGCCTTTTTGACAGGCCTCATTTATAGGTATTCCTCATTTACCAATTGCCTTGTTTAATCATCATTCACAGTTGCAACAGTATTGGAAAGTAATTTTACAATTAGTCCTGTAGGAGATAAGCAGACTGAGCAGGGGGGCGGGCAGAATTAGATGCGCCATTAGCCTAGAGTCATTATCTTCCCACAAATGGTCCAAGTCCAATCCCTCCTGAATTTTGTTGAACACTTATTTGGCACCAATTTTGTGATGAAATGCAATTGATCAGATTCTTGTTTATAGGTTTGAATAAATCTTCTGTATTGCAACTTAACATCTAGTCCTGGTTCTTTGCAGCTATGAAATCCTCATTTTTATGACCTTCACAGGTTTTTAAGCAAAGAAAAACTGATGTAAGATTATAAGCTCAATCACAATATCACTTAGCAAGTGCTTTACTTAATGACTAAATTACTGGCCTTAGTTGTGGGCTCTATGTAAGGACTACCTGGATATATTGACAGCAAACAAAGAAAAGAATGGTGGTAATGAAATCCTGTCATTTATTTAATTATTATTTATATTTGTATGCCGCCCACTCCAATAGGAATCAGAGTGGCTAACAGTAATTATAAGTATCAAAAGCAATAAAAAATACAACAATGATAAAACAGCAATACTATAAAAATACATAAACGCCTAAAAACCATGCATACACACAATAATTCTTAATTCCAGGCCTGCCAGAAAAGCTAGATCTTAACGATTCTCCGGAAGACCAGTAAGGTGGAGATAGTATGTATCTCTGGATGCAGTTGATTCCAAAGGGTCAGAGCCACCACAGAGAAGGCTCTTTTCTGAGGCTCCACCAGATGACATTGTTTCGTGGATGGGATCCGAAGAAGGCCGACCCTGTGGGCCCTTACTGGCCATACCAAGGCATGAGGCAGGAGAGGATCCCATAAATAATCTGGTCCTGACCCATGTAGGAATTTAAAGATGATAATCAACACTTGAATTGCGCCCAGAGACTAACTGGAAATCAATGCAGCTTGTGTAAAGTGGTGTGATACGGGCACCCCTTGGTACATCTGTAATTGCATGCACCACTGCATTTTGCACCACATGAAGTCTCTGAATGTTCTTCAAGGGTAGCCCCATAGAGAGCGCATTGCAACAGTCAAGGCAAGAGGTGATAAGGGCGTGAGTGACTGTCCGGAGTGCCTCCTGGTCCCGGTACGGCTGCAACTGGTAGACAAGATGAGTCTTTGGAGAGAAACGGCATACAAATCTAATAAACTATAAACTATAACTATAACTTATGCAACACCCCCATCCCCTGACACAACTGAGATATGTCGCTCTAGCCTCAACTGCGGATCTAGGAAGACACCCAAGTTGTGGACCCTATCTGAGGGTGGAATTTCTCCCCCCCTAGACCAAAGATGGCCAAATGGAATAGTCCTTAGGAGGGAGAACCCACAGCCATAATTATTGTGGGGGTTGAGTTTTAGCCTGTTGACTTCCACAGCTTCACTGAACTGACATGGGGTATCATCAGCATACTGTTGGTAATTCACCCCATGTTGTCAGATGATCTCACCCAGTAGTTTCATGTAGATATTGAATAGGAGAGGAGATAGGACCAACCCCTGAGACACCCCACAAAAGAGGGGGTCTAGGGGTCGACCTCTGTCCTCCCACTAACACCAACTGTGATCAGCCAGAAGGGTAGGAGAAGAACCGGTGTAGAACAGTGCCTCCCACTCCCAACCCCTTCAGCCATCGCAGAAGGATGCCATGGTCAATAGTATCAAATACCGCTGAGAGGTCAAGAGGCACCAGGATAGAGGTGATTTCTATCCTGGGCCCACCAGAGATCATCCATCAGTGTGACCAAAGTAGTTTCCATGCTGTAGCCATGTCTGAAGCCAGATTGAAAGGGGTCATTATGGCTGTATGGTATTTATGAACCAAGACATTTTTTGAAATTTATTGTGGAGAACTATAGGGAAACTGTCAATGTTTAAATCTTTGCATCATTTTCTTTGCTATTTAATCTACACAAATTGCGAAATTGTTTGTTACAGCACAATGTCCAGATCTAGTCAAGATGAACTCTCTTGCTTTGTTATAGAAAAGTGAACTATGTTGCAAATCAATCAGCAACTCAATTTGACACACTTTTCAATAGCACTTCGCACTCTGTTCGCTCTTCTTACAGGATTCATCTGTGATTTGGCTATCTTAGTAATGTAGCTTTAGATAAAACCTCAATTTGCTGAAACTATCTAAACCCGTTTGAAGTTAATTGGTGCACTTTTAGCTCACAGATAGAAGAGAAGTTTAACTTTCTCAACAGAACTTTTTTTAAAAAAAAAAAAACCTCAAATGAGAAAACAGTAACCGGATACTATCTTTTTTTTAAAGTGGTGTTGACAATCTCATAATTATGATGATTCACTCTGATACTTTGTTTTCTCATAATAATGAGAAAGCACCTGCCTTCAGACTTCTATGACTATTGATAGAAAATGATTACAGAAAATGACAAGATTTAAGCTTCTGATTCCAAAAGAAATATCAATTTAAAGAGATGATTTTACACCTTTGAATTTGAAAAGTCCCTTTGGATACCAGTCCATAACAAAATACATATAGATGGAAGGAATTCTTGGTTTTGCAGTTAGGAATAATATTTTTCTTTCCTAAGGAAATTTGAGAAACTGACTAGTTCTTGGTCAGCTCCTTAATCACTCCTGTCTTTCCAGCATACTTGAGTTCATTAGTTGTTATATGAACTGAACCCTGGCACAATATTTTTGAGGTATCCTTTCCAAAGCAATCACTTTTTAGAAAAAGAAAATCCAGAAGAGATGACAATTTAAATAAAACAACCAACCTTTTTTATCTACTTATTGATAATATTTGCTGGGAAAGACATAGAACATTTGTATAACTCCCTTCCAGTAACAGTAGAGCCAGCTTACTCCCTTTCTAAAACCTTGTGTACTTAGTGATCCAGAGAGATCACTAAAAGTAGTGGAAACTGATAATTCTTTGATTTGGTGGGGTTTAAACCACTTTCGTACACCAACGATTTGTATAGTTCTTGAGTAAAAGTGAGGATTTTGTGAGCAAGGCAGTCTGAGGCCTCCTGTTGAACTCTATTAACATTTCATCCCACAAGATGCTCTGTCTGTTAATGCACAATATAATAAGATAATTTCTCAGTAGATGTGTGCAGAACTTTTTATTTGACTCTTGGTGCTTTTTATTTGCATATAAAGTGGGACATTTACACTTAACAATAACTAGGCCTGAAGGAGTGATATTTAATAGGAGAATATAATTATTCCACTCAGGTCATAAACATTTTCTTTAGGGCAATGGGCAACTGTTTAAGGACAAAACTCATAATCATTCATGCAAATGACTTGAACATTACAATATGGAGCTACTACAGATTTAAAGGTGTAAAAATAAGTGCCGTGATTCAATTTTAATGCAGTATTTATCTCTTTCTTATCAACTGACCTATCAGTTACAGTCAACAAACTTTCTACTTTAAATGGATATTTAGCCTCTAAACATACATACTGTGTGTCCTGGCTTTCAGATTTGCATAGGTATGTGATATAGATTTTAAGGCATATAATTCATGGACCATTCAATAGTTGCTTTTTCCCTTAATCTTATAAGAACATGACCTGCCTAAATAAAAGGAATTCATACAATAAGCCATTAAAAAGGAAAAGATTGGCTCCTCAAGGATAGAAGAAGTAAGCACTGAATTTACTTAGATTATATCTAGCATCATAAAAAATGGAACAATTTCAGCTACATTGCTTAAAGTACATTATTTTTCCTTTTCTTGACAAAAGCATAAAGTGGATAGTTTGGATAGTTTTCTTATATATGCTTTGAAGAATAGCACTATTTATCTAATTGTAGATTGACTTCATTGGAACATATTTGGACTGGTTGCTAAGATATAGTAATTTAAAGAAATCCACTGAATGTATTCCTGAAAAATGTGTATTATTTGTATGTGTAGAAAAACAGATAAGAAGGGAACATGGTGAAAGCAGCAGTGGGAGGCAAAAAACAACTACTACAATAATGTAATGGTAGTTAAGTATAGCATAGATCAATGATCTCCCACCCACCTAAGCTGTCTCCCTTAGTGATAGCGTCCTACCTCCCAGCTGACTGGCCTGGAATCCCAGCTTCAAATCCTGGCCTGAATTCCTCTTGCCTTGAGCTTCCCCTTCCCCTACCCTGATCCTGAGCACTGGTGCTGCTGCCATGGGAGACGCCAGCAGCGAGTGAAGCAAAGCCCCCAGCTTGCTGCCCTGCTGCCCCTGCAGGTTCTGGGGGTAAGTAAAACCAGAAATGGAGGTGGGAAGGGGAGAAAGGAAGGAAGGGAGTGTCTCTTTGACTTTGACTTTTGCGGGTGGTCTTGGAACGTATCCCCCACGAAAGTCAAGGGACCACTGTATTATGATTTTTCCACTTGTTTAACAGAGTTATAATTTGTCCAATGTAAAATCTGTTGGGCTGATGCTGCAAATGATGGAAAATATTACATAAACGATTCTCTGATACATACTGTGTCAGAATTTTGGGGCCTTTAATAGTTTTGGCGGTAAAGTTATGGAAGTAAAGATGGCATTTGGGCTCACCAAAAAATTTGTGTTTATGTCACTGTAGCATGTTTTGTGTTGCTGGTTAGTAGTTACTTGTTGATAAAATGTATAAACATACAGCATTTAAAAGGAAAGTACAGTGGAACCCCGACATAAGAGCTGCTCGACTTAAGAGCTACTCGAGAGAAGAGCTGGGAGAGGAGAGACATTTTTTTATTTTATTTTATTTATTACTTGGATTTGTATGCCGCCCCTCTCCGCGATACGAGCCGAGAAGAGCCGGGCTGGCTTACTTTCCTTCCTTCCCGCGCTGATGCAGAGCCACTCGAACAAAGCGTCGTGCCCCTCTGATGCTTTCGGCGGCTTCCGAAGCGACGCTGGGCTCTTTTGCTGCCAAAAGCGTCAGGGGGGCGTGACGCTTTGTTCGAATGGCTCTGCATCAGCGCGGGAAGGAAGGAAAGTAAGCCAGCCCGGCTCTTCTCGGCTCGTATCCCGGCACTTGGTGAGTGGAGAGGCGGTCGCCTCCCCTGCCACCCCACTCTGGGGGTCCTTGGCTTCTGCTGGGGGTGGGGGGATCCGAACGCTGTTTTGAATTTCACATTCCGAGTGGCCCAAACGCCAAAGGCGAACTTCCGCACCTCAGGAGTTAGCTCGCAAACGGCGCGGCTGTTTTAAAACATCGCTGCCGGCCTGGGGGGGGAGGGAAAGGGGGGAGAGGGGGGAGAGGAAGAGAGAGGAAGAGAGAGAAAGAGAGAGGGAAAGGGGGGGAGAGGGGGGAGAGAAAGAGAGAGGGATAGAAAGAGAGAGAGAGTGAGAGATGCTCAGTGAGCCTTTCTTTGAAGTTGCCTTTCTTTCTTTCTTTCTTTCTTTCTCTCTCTCTTTCTTTTTCTCTCTTGCTCTCTTGCTCTTTCATTCTTTTTTCTTTCTCTTTCTTTCTTTCTTTCTCTTGCTTTCTTTCTTTCTTTCTCTTGCTTTCTTTCTTTCTCTTGCTTTCTCTCCTTCCTTCCCTCCTTCCATTTCTTTCATTCTCCCTCTCTATTTTTATTTCTCTTTCATTTTCTTTCTTTCTCTCTTGCTTGCTTTCTTTCTTGCTCTTTTTCTTTCTCTCTTTTACCTTCCCTTCCTCTATTTCTTGCTTTCCTTTTCCTTCCTCCCTTCTTTCCTCCCTCTACAGGATTGGGTGGCAGTGAAGTTACTCTCCCCTTTCATAAGTTTCCTTGCTTCCTTCCTCTGTTCCTGTCCCTTCACCCTTTCTTTCTTTCTTCCTTTCTTTCTTCCTTCCTTTCTTTCTTTCCTTCCTTCCTTTCCTCCCTCCATTTCTTGCTTTCCTTTTCCTTCCTCCCTTCTTTCCTCCCTCTACAGGATTGGGTGGCAGTGAAGTTGAATAAATAACTACAGTTTAATGAATAAAAATAAAAGTTTGCCATGTTGATTGTTTTGGGTAAAAAGAGGAAGGGAAGGAAAGCTCTCAGCTTATCATCTTATTAATAAGTAAAGTTACATTTATTCTTGCAATGTCTTTTTGCATAATTTAGACTAACTTTGTGAGTTTTTTGAGGGCTGGAACCAATTAAAATTATTTACATTAATTCCTATGGGGAAAAGTCGTTCGAGATAAGAGCTGCTCGACTTAAGAGCGCAGGTCCGGAACGAATTAAACTCGTATCTCGAGGTACCACTGTATTGGAAATAGACTGCATGAAACCTTTCAGCGGTGTTAACAGTAAGTTCTGTTGGTGACAACAAATGCTGTTTAGTTGTTTTAATGTTTGGTTCTCTCTTGTAATAGATTGTTGGAAACCAGCATGGATGTTCCTAGCTCAAGGGTGTCAAACTCATACCATCATAGCAATTGTCACAAGATTTCCCCCTTCTTTAAACTGGATGTGGGCATGGCCAGTGTGTGACACATCTGGCCTGGGCACTGCAAATTTGACACCCCTGTCTTAGTTAAATTGGATGGACATTATAATTTGAGAAATCTTGGATATGGATGTTTCTGTCATATGGATTTGAGTTGCACTGCAACCAACAAAAGCAGCATCACATGGGTTCAGGTGTATGTATGGCTTTTACATCTTGAGGAATTCCTTTATTTGAAATTGTACGTTGTTGCTGAGGATTCAGTTTGGCTGATTTGTCAGTTCAGGATGGCAAACATTTTCCAAACCTTGGAGCTCATTTGCTGTAGAGGCCAAGGAGCTGGGCTAGTGTCAGCCCTACAAGGGATACAAGACCAAGAAACAGATGTCAAGTGAATTATTAAGATTGGCTATGGTAACATAATTTTGCATGTCTGAATGTGGTTCTTCTCCTCTCTAGTTTATTTTCATGTGAATTCAGGAGCAGAATATCTGAGATGCTTCTGAGTCTCTCTCTTCCCCCATCCCACCACAATGTTTATCTGCTCATTGACTGAATAATGGATTTGTCAAAGTCATCCTCTTTATTCTCTGCAGCTAGAAATTAGGATACTGCAAGTTTTAATCCGCCCTTAGAGATCAAAGCTATAACTTTGGGAAACAGGTTGTTGCCATATTATTGTAGCACTAGGATATTAGATTTTAGAATTACTTTTTCAATCAGTTTATGATGTTTAAAAATACCCAAAGTCTTGGAAATTGACTACACATAACAGAATTATACCACTTCCAATTCCACACGCTCCCTTATACTCAGCTCTCTTTGCTGAAGCAAACTTTCAATGTTGATTCTCATCTGGATAAACCTTAAGATTCTCCTTAAAATGCAAAGCTTCTCTTCCTAACCTATGCTTGCTAACTATCCCATGGCAATGATTTGAGGCAGGGTTTTCAATGGCTCTTTAAAACTTTGAAGTACAGTTTTTGATCTGTACATTTGGGTTAATCTCAAAGTGGTTGAGGAGAGACTTGGTCTTCCTCTGAGGCTCTGGTGGGTTTATCTGCTAAGGGGTGGGAAAGTAAAGGATGTTGAGATTTCTTCAGT
This sequence comes from Erythrolamprus reginae, assembly GCF_031021105.1. NCBI lineage: Eukaryota > Metazoa > Chordata > Lepidosauria > Squamata > Dipsadidae > Erythrolamprus > Erythrolamprus reginae. The sequence goes on along the minus strand of NC_091950.1, from coordinate 165,707,642 downwards.
GCAGCTCTAACAAATAACTGCTTCAGGATCAATGTGTAAAGCATCTCATGTTGACCCCCAAACCCAGATAACAGCTTCAGAGGGACTTTAGCATCCCTGGGTATCAGGTGACAGACAGTACTGGTCAGTTTTTCTTATCTCTTTTGATTAAACAATATGGAACTGAAAGGTCTTTTGGAAAAAGATTCACGACATGTCCAGAATTCACAGGTTTTTTTAAAAAGAACAAATACACACAAAAAATGGAATGCAACGTTTGAAGTTGATGGTCTCCTTTTCTTCTTGCCAAAGTGGTAGATGGTCCCTTGCCTCAGGTAGACACTTGCTACACAATATTCTGGTCTTGCAGAAGAAAAATTTGTCCTGTTCTGTGGTGAGACTGTCTAAATGTTTAATCCTGTATTCAAGAACTTGTTTGCAGCAGAACCTCACATACATGGCACAGTTAGATTACTTGTTTTTATTGCAGACAGGATAAAAGACACAAATAGTCCAAAGGCTGAACACAGCAATACACACACACACACACACACACACACACAAACAAAAACACTTGGCAACATTTTAGGGTTATTTTTTAGATGGCTCCCATATTATGGATGATATGTTGTTACTATCTCTGTTTTGTATATTCTGTTTTTTATTTCTTTAATAATAATTGTCCATATTTTATAATGGCTGTTTTTATGTTACTGGTTTTATATTGGGATTTTATTTTATGGCCAGAGTCACTTCTGGCATGATAGGCAGCTATACCAATTTTATAAATAAATAAATAAAAACATCAACACCTATGACATATCTACACCAGGGTTGAAGTCTATCAAGTTCTGACAGGTTCTGGAAAACTGGTTGTGGAAATGTTGAGTAGTTCTGTGAACCAGTAAATACCACCTCTGACTGGTCCTGGCCCCATCTACTTGCTGCCTCCCGAGTCCCAGCTGATCGGGAGGATATGGAGATTTTGCAGTATCCTTTCCCTGCAGTGGGGTGGCAATGGAGATTTTACAATACCCTTCCTGTGCCGTGCCCACAAAGCCATGCCCACAAAGCCACACCACACTCACCAAGCCATGCCCACAGAACCAGTAGTAAAAAAAATTGGATTTCACAGCCTGCATTCACACTCACTCATGTCTGATCCAGAATTCAAATTCTAGATATTTTCCTCTTGCTTTTGTGAGTCAACTTAAATTTGGCCATTCTTTTCCTATCCTTAAACTAGGGGATCCTGCTCAATATTTATACAATTAACAGCACTAACTTGAACGCTGTTGACTCCTAACTTCAACCGTTATATGCTATTATTTCTGTGTACATGGTTTTCATAGGATTGTTGCATTACAAGTACTATACTTGGTACTAAAACATATAATTAGTTTCTATACCTGGAAGTTGATTGGATGTGATTAATTAATGAAATGTCTTTGCAGAAATTATTAAATATAAAGAATGGTAACAAAGAATGGCTTTACAGAAATTACCCATGCATGCAAATATTATGTAAAATAGGCTCCAGTTAATTCTATGACTTACTTTTATAGATGAAGCAAATCAAGAAGAAAGCTGAATATGGTAGAACTGATGGTAGATTTAGCATGATAGCCTTTTCTGGTAGGTCTCTGTAAGTAGCACTGTCTGGACTAAATAGAGTTAGGCTAGGTCTGTAGTTGGACAGGAGACCACTGAGGAATATTAGGTTTGAGAAAGAAGGAAGAAAGGGTGGGAGGGAGGGAGGGAGGGAGGGAGGAAGGAAGGAAGGAAGGAAGGAAGGAAGGAAGGAAGGAAGGAAGGAAGGAAGGAGAGATCCAGTAGCAAGTGACATCTAAATTATTACCAGAAAACTATTTAGATGTGCCCATGAAATCACCAGGACCAAATCTGATCTGAGAAAGCCAATAATTGGTGTCCATTGTGCTATAAAATTAAATATTTTATTATAATTTAAAAAATTCTAGCTGATAACCTGGAGTTCAAAGGGTATTTATTTATCCCAATGCTGTATTAAACAGAGGGGGGGAAAGAATTATATCTATAGGGTCAAATAATTGTCCTGGCCAACAGCATGGGACAAATTCTACAGGGAACAACCTTTGAGGTGATTATCTGCATTAGCCGGCACCTCTCCTGACAACTTGCCTTCTTTGCTGGAAACTGAGGGCCTAGGGAAGGGGTCCTCAAACTTTTTAAACACGGGCCAATCCACAGTCCCTCAGATTGTTGGTGGGTGTTGTATCCTGAAATGGCTACCTTGTAACGCTGTAAATAGTTTGTTCCTCTTTTCCAGCGCTGTCTGAGCCCAAGCAGGAAGTCGCTCCTGATTGGCTCAGACGCGGCCGGCTCTCGCTTTGGCGGGAACCGCAAAAGTATAAAAGAAGCGGCTTCTCCCTGCAGAGCCAGTCGGTACTCGCTGAATCGTCACTTTACCTTGCTGAGCTGTCACTTATTCTCTGAGCTGAATAAAAGTACCGATTGCTCAAACCCTGTCTCTGGGTCTACTTCACTGGCGACGAACGAACGGAAGAACTTCGCGTGCAACATGGACAAAATCCAGATCGGCCAGGCTCCAGAACTTTTCGATGCCGAGAAAATGACTTGGGACGAGTACATGGCCACCTTCGAGATATTCCTCGAGGCGGCGGGAATGCAGGACGCCGGAGCCGATCGCAGACGGGCTATTTTTCTAAACTACTGCGGCGCAGAGATCCGTAGACTTGCCCAAACTCTCACCGAACCAGAACAAGCAAGAGCCACAGCGTGGGACGTCCTTCAACAGAAACTAGCGAGCCATTTTAAACCAACCAGACCAGCCGTGGTTTACCGGCATCAATTTCACATGATGGCTCAGAGAGAAACCGAGTCGATAAGCCAATTCACAACGCGGCTTCGAACGGTACTCGCTCAATGCAAGTTTCAAGATCCGGAAGCTCGCCTCACCGACGCCTTGATTTTCGGCATGAAGAACCACACAGTGAGAAGTAAACTCCTCACCGAAGATGAGCCGACTCTACAAACCGTAATCAAATTAGCGCAAACCGCGGAAGCAGCCGACGCAGCGGCAAGAGAATTAAAAGAGCACGGAAGGCGAGAAACCATTGCCAAAATCGACGCCGAGTCTCCCAGCGCCATGGGAACAGACGTCCGCGGCCAGCTAACTAGCAACGGGGACGACTGCCTCCTCCTGCAAGACCAACCGAGACACCCTAGAGCTACTCATCCAGCCCCCTGCGCGGGCTGCCGGGGAAATCACCAGCGCCATCGATGCCCGTTCCGCGACACCACTTGCCGCCGTTGCAACCGGAGAGGCCACATCGCCATCGCATGCAGGGCAACGGCACCAGAAGAAACTTTTGCCACACAACAATACCAGCGACCCCAAAACCACCCCCCCCAATCGCGAGAAAGGAGACCGTTCCGCAACTCGGGTCAAAGGAATTACCCCACCGCTAACCGAGACTACAATAGAGGTAACTCTCAATATTCCGTGAATAACACGGCAACCAAAAAGGGGGCTAAAATTGTTATCTCGTTGTTGCTAAATAACCAGCCTTGCTCAATGGAGCTAGATACGGGTTCGAGATATACCATCATGCCCTGGGAAAAATTTAAGCTATATATGCCTAATGTGTCTGAGGCTGACCTAATTCAAACCTCTTTGGTGATCAGAGACTTCCAAGGAGGGGTAATCTCGGTCCTGGGAACTGCAAATGTACCTATTGTATTTAAGAATGTCAAATGTACCCTTCCCATGCTTATTGTGACGGGGGCCAAACACTCCCTGCTAGGGCTAGCATGGATGGAACCGTTGGGGATTGAAATTTCGGGTGTGTGTAATGTAAACTGTGATATTATGCCTAACTTTGTGAAAGAGTTCCCTGAAGTGTTCAGCCCCACCTTAGGATTGTTTAAGGGGACCCCCATATCTTTCTCTATTGACCCCAAGGTCCCACCAGTTAGACTGAAACCTCGCAGGGTTCCCCTCCCGTTTCTCCCCAAGCTAGACTTACAGCTGGACAAACTCATTAGTCAAGGTATCTTGGTCCCTGTGGAACAGGGGCCATGGGAAACTCCCATAGTGACACCCCTGAAGCCAGATGGCTCCTTAAGAGTTTGCGCTGATTACAAATCAACCCTGAATAAGGCACTCCAACACCACCCCTACCCCATTCCGGTTGTGCAACAACTCTTACACTCCCTGGGGGAGGGGAAAAGGTTCGCAAAGATCGACCTGGCGCAGGCTTACCAGCAACTTCCGGTCGATGAACAAACAGCAAACGCTCAAACAATTGTAACGCACAGGGGGGCTTTCAAATGCACGAGGTTACAGTTTGGGGTGAGCATAGCCCCAGGGATATTCCAGAGCATCATGGAACGCCTATTGTCAGGGGTAAATGGGGCCATCCCATATTTTGATGACATCTTAATTGCAGGGGAAAACCAGGAACAAGTGAACAAAAGAATAAGGGAAGTACTTAAGAGGCTACAGGACAAAGGGTTACGAATCAAGCCTGATAAATGTGTCTGGGGAACTAACAGTATTGAATTCCTAGGATATAAAATAGATAAGGAAGGTATCCACCCCACAACTGAGAAGCTGAGAGCAATTAGAGAAGCCCCAGAGCCACGAGATAAGAGTGAGTTGCAAGCATTTTTGGGCCTCCTTAATTTTTATTCCGTTTTTTTAAAGCAGAAGGCAACAGTAGCAGAGCCTCTCCATCGTTTACTCCAGAAGGAAGCCGCTGGACATGGGGGAAAATTGAACGTGAAGCCTTTGCTCAAATAAAAAATTTACTAACTTCTAAAAGTGTAGTAGTCCAATATAGTGCCTCACTACCCATTAGGCTCACGTGCGACGCTTCGCCGTACGGCATAGGAGGAGTCCTAGCTCACGTTCTACCTAATCAGACAGAGGCCCCAATAGCATTTTTTTCAAGAACCATGACCAGCACGGAGAGAAATTATAGCCAGTTAGACAAGGAGGCTCTGGCATTAGTGGCAGGGGTAAAGAAGTTTCACAATTACATTTTTGGAAGAAATTTTGAGCTAGTCACTGACCACAAACCCCTACTAGGCCTGCTAGCCCCCAACAAGCCCACTCCACCTTTTATGTCTCCAAGACTAATCAGATGGGCCCTTTTCCTCTCTGGGTATCAGTATGAGCTCACCCACAAGGGGGGGAAGGAAATCAATCATGCAGACGGCCTCAGCAGATGCCCCATAGCAGACTTGGTAGAAGACCCTGTTCCAACCACAGACGTGCTAATGATAGAACTCGAGGAAAACCCACTAACCACAGCAAAAGAGGTAGCTGCACACACGCAGCAAGACCAAATCCTGAAACAAGTAGTGAACTGTGTTCTAAAGGGATGGCAAAATGATATTGTTAAACCTGAATTGTGTGACTTTAAGAACAAAAGGCTTGAATTGTCATATGTAAAAGGTTGTTTGCTGTGGGGGGATAGAGTGATCATCCCCAAACGCCTAAGGGAAAAGGTACTCAGAATGTTACACGTGGGCCATCCTGGGATTGTCAGGATGAAGAGCCTAGCAAGGGGGCATTTATGGTGGCCAGGGCTTGATGCTGATATTGAAAGTTGGGTTTCAAAGTGTGACCCGTGCCAAGAGTCTAGGCCCAATCCCCCCAAAACAACTCCGGCTGAGTGGGAACAGCCTGCTGGCCCTTGGTCTAGGATCCACATTGATTTTGCTGGCCCAGTGGGGTCTCAGTATTTCCTAATAGTGGTTGATGCTTTCTCCAAATGGTTGGAAATAATAGCAATGAACAACATAACCACAAGTGCCACTATCAAGGTATTGAGCAGACTGTTTGCATCCCATGGTTGCCCTGATCTATTGGTGTCTGACAATGGACCACAACTAACAGCCAGGCAATTCGAATTATTCCTAGATGGCCTGGGGGTCAGACATGCCCTCATCTCGCCTTACTCGCCCTGGGCTAACGGGTTGGCAGAACGTTACGTAAGGGTGGCAAAAGAGGCATTGCACAGGTCAGGCCCTGGAGATGTGCAACAGAACTTGGACCAATTCTTATTAACCCAGCACATTACCCCTAACTCGCACACACATGTAAGCCCTGCAGAGTTATTGATGGGGAGAAAGTTGAGGTCACCACTAGACAGGTTAAACCCAAGGTTCTGTTTGAATAATAACCAAATGTGCATAAAACCAGAAAGAGAAATGTATTTGGGTCAAAATGTATATGTAAAATGCTTTGATGGAAATGTAAACTGGATGAAGGGAATTATTGTTAAGCAAAATGCACCCAAGACTTATATTGTTAAACTGGAGGATGGTCGTTTGTGGAAACGACACATAGACCACATTCGGAAACGAACTGAAAACCAATTACAACAACCCGCTGACTCGGACTCTCCCCCCTCAACAGACTTTTATACATTGCCCGAACTAAGAAACACGCAGAGAGACTTATCGGGCCAGGGGGAACCATCCAGCGACGCCGAGCCATCCTCGTCCTCCGAGGCCTTCGTTGGGCCCGCCAGGCCTAGTCCGCCGCACCGGGAGAACAGCGGCGAGCCATCCTCCACAGTCAGTGGCGAAGGAGAAAATGGACTGCGCAGGTCAGCGCGAGAATCTCGAAGGCCTCACCGATTGGACGACTTCGTCACGTGGCTTTCTTGATGGATGGGTCCAACTATGAGGGGAGGGGTGTTGTATCCTGAAATGGCTACCTTGTAACGCTGTAAATAGTTTGTTCCTCTTTTCCAGCGCTGTCTGAGCCCAAGCAGGAAGTCGCTCCTGATTGGCTCAGACGCGGCCGGCTCTCGCTTTGGCGGGAACCGCAAAAGTATAAAAGAAGCGGCTTCTCCCTGCAGAGCCAGTCGGTACTCGCTGAATCGTCACTTTACCTTGCTGAGCTGTCACTTATTCTCTGAGCTGAATAAAAGTACCGATTGCTCAAACCCTGTCTCTGGGTCTACTTCAGTGGGCAGATTGTCTTGGTTGGGTGGATGTGGTTAAATCATGTGACAAGATGGGTGTTGCCAATTTAACAGTCCATTAAACAATGCACACAAATTAAACTTTTATTTGTTTTGCTCCTGGGGGTATTTTATTTTGTTTGCATGTTGCTCTTTTGGTTAACTTTTCTTTTTACTAGATTATTTTTTCAATTGTTTAGGAGTCTAGTGGTCCACTTCAGAAAACTCAGTTTTGAAACAATTCTTCTCAGCCCCAATAGGCTTGGGAAATCCCGCTCTGTCTCTCTTCTCTCTATGTTTCTGTCTCTCTCTCTCTCTTTCTGTCTCTCTCTTTCTGACTTTCCCTCCCTCCCCCCTCCCTCTCTCTGTCTTCTAGAGGCAGGGGAGATGAAAAACAATTTTCACCCATTTTTGTCTCCTGGGGCACCTGTGCACCCTGTTTTCAACTCTCTTGCTTCCAGCAGCAATCTACAGGCCACAAATAAGCAAAAATGGCTGTGTGCCCCATTTTTCTCCTCCCCACACCCAAAACGTCTCTACAGGACTTACCTTTCAGTTCCAGCCTGTGGGGCTTTTGAAGATAAGTCCTGCACTAGTCTGAAGGGTGGGTGAGGCACCCTCATAGTCCTGTGTGGGCCATAGTTTGAGGACTCATAGCCTAGGCCTCTAGGGGGACATAGTTTGGTTGAAATTGCTTGAGGTGTTCCAAAGTTATGCTGGAATACACACCTACCCACCCACACATCCCACACACAGCTAGGTATTTTATTCCAGTTAGTAAGTCATCTTTGTCCCCAGGAGCTCTCTGCAGGCTTCCCAGAATCTTTAGTCACTCAATTTTTCTGAAAAAGTGGCAGAAAATGGTCAGTACTTGCAAAAAAAGGGGGCATTTTTGCCATTCCCCCAGCATCCAGGAGCTCCTGGCAGGCTTGCTTCCCAGACCCTCTCTTCACCCCATTTTTGTGAAAAATGGACCCATTTTTTGCAAAAAATGGACCCATTTTTTGAAAAAATTGGGTGAGGGGTCGGGGCTTCAGGACATTAAAAAATGGCTGTATTTGGTGTATAAGGCACACCTACTGTATATAGGGTATATAGATAATTTAATAGAGTAATAGTAACAAAATAGTTAAAAATTTCAATTTCTATTCTTTTTTCCAGATTTAAGACTAGATAATCTATGTTTATAAATATTTCAGTTTATTTACAGGTAATTAATTACGTTACAGCTTCATGAAGAATATAACATAAAAAGCACACATCTGAACTAATAAAAAGTTCTAGCTTTTTTCTGTAATTTAATATACACATATGAACCCCAGGCTGCAACCTTGGATTTATTCCATTAGAATAAACCTAACAACATATGAATAATACTGATACTAACAGATCTCCCAAATTTAATTGCCCATGCCATGATCCTATTTTATTTTTAAATTATATTGTTATATTTCTTTTTGTGTGTTTTTTTTACTTTATAAAAGTGCAAGTTAGGCAGAAAATAAGAAGCTTTGTTTCCCAATGTGATGTTATTATTCTGAGGACTTTTTACCCACAAAATTATCTGGCAAATCCAAGAATGATAAATATTCATTTGGTATGAGTGAAACAGGCACAAAGCCATAATACAATCGTTCATTCTCTTGATAGAATTGTATAGTGTTAATGGTCCTGCAATTATAAATCCTTTTCTGTTCCTTGCTACGGGAAGTATACTTTACCTGTATTTAGCATCGAAAGTCTGGCATATCGATTTTATTCAATGGGTAAGATGATTAGAAGTCTACTGAGTAACAAGCAGGTGCCACTGGTTTCCAATTGAAGTTTTCAAAAGGAGACATTCAATAACAATGGACTTTATTATCACTGTCCCTTCTAATGCTATTTCACAACAGGGATTTCTATTTACAGCATAAAAGCAACAAAAGTAATGGTGGAATAGACAAGGGGAAAAATCAATGGCTTTGCAATTGCAATCAGCAAGGTGCTTTTGTTAAGTGAAACTTATCAATACCCTGGGAAGATAATAAAAGCAGTTCTTATCAGAAGTCTGTCTCCCACGATTTTATTGTAGGAGTAATAATGGATTTTTTTTGCAACCACATGCTATTTACAGTGATTTCTAGACATTTAGCAAATACTTTCTTTTAATGAAATTTCATCCCTTTTATTTTTTAAAAATGCATGTGATATGAGATTTCTGGCAAAAATATAGAATGCCTGTCCTATAAAACAACAGAATGAAAGGTTTTTTTGAAAAAGTTTTTTTTTAACACTCTCTTCACATATACAGTACATCAATACATATACAGTGGTCCCTCGACTTTGACTCTGTGGGTCAAATGCCACAAAGACGTCTGTGTTAAAAAAAACCCAAATATTTTTAGCTGACCCTCCCCAACCCCGGGTCTAAAATACAGGATTATGACTTCTGACCAGTTCGGTCATTTTTATTTATTTATTTATTTATTATTTAGATTTGTATGCCACCCCTCTCCGAAGACTCGGGGTGGCTCACAACAAGATAGAACAAATCATAAATAATCCAGATAACTTTAAAATTTATGCAAGATTTAAACGAACCCCATATACTAACAGATGCACACACAAACATACCATGCATAAATTAAACATGCCCGGGGGAGGTGTTTCAATTCCCCCATGCCTGACGGCAGAGGTGGGTTTTAAGGAGTTTACGGAAGGCAGGGAGAGTAGGGGCAGTTCTAATCTCTGGGGGGAGTTGGTTCCAGAGAGTCTGTGCCGCCACAGACTCTCTTTTTGTCAGTCAAAGTAGAAGAAATGACCTTGATGAGGGCAAAAAGGAGCCATGACAATTTAGTCCCATGGAAGGGGAAAATGTAAGAAAGAAACTCAAAGGTGTTCTGTCTGGGTCACTGCAGCAGGCAATACCAACCCAAAAAGAGAAGCCAGACACACCGGTAAAAGGCAAAGGCAGTTTATAAAATTCAAGAAAAACACAGGTAACAGAAAATGTCCTTACAAACAGGAAAACGCTGTATCTTCAAATGTATCCACGAAGGCAAAAGTCCATGCAGCAATACAGGATTCTTGCTGCCAAGACGAGGCTGTAGATAGCAGACCTACACCTCCCACGGGTCTTCCAAACTGCTGGGCCACAAGCCAGGAACAGAGACGCCGATAACAAAGCAGGACACCGTAACTCCAACTGATAACACTCCACATGGCTTCAAGGGCTTGCCTGCCTTTTAAACCCTGCTAAGGAGGACCACACCCAAGCCCATCTGTTCCTAATTCAGTGCTGATAATACTTCGTTAATTCTCCTTTCTCTGATCTGAACATCTCTGTCGCATGTCAATGACGGCTTGTGCTTCATCACCTAATGACTCCAAGCTACTGGCTGGGGAGAGCCCCCCCCCCCCCCCCGGGCTCTCATGCTGTTCTCCTTCATCCCATTCCTGACTTTCCTCTCCCCCGTTCAGCCCCCTCCTCTTCACTGTCATCCTCCTCCGGGCATGGAGCCAGCAGAGACACAGCCAGTCCCTGATCAGCCTCAGGCTGAACCACAACAAAAGGAAACCCACCCCAATGCAGTTTGAAATATGAAAGATACAGAGGAAACTTTGGAAGGCTTTCAGATTTTACAACACTAAAGAAACATTTCTGTAATCTTTGAAATCCTAAGGAATAACAGCCACATTTTTAATATACTTATTTCAAAAAATTTGAAGATTAAAATAAATGACTACATAAAAGAGAAAAAAAGAAGTAAGAAAAGACGGAGTGGATATAAGATAAACTATCAATAAATAAACAGAGAGTTTGCAATTGCTGTCCTATTTAGAATTCATAATTTCATTGATTAAATTATTAATTGAATACATAAAACAAAAATTGAATCATCTCAACAAATTATTGTAAGTCACTATAACGCTCTCAGCTGTAATATATATATAGATGTCACAAGTATTTAGAATTAAAAAATTCAAACGAACTTATGAAAAGAATAAAACGTGAAAAAATGAAAACTAACAGTTAATGTATAGAACAAAGTATAGTGGATATTTTTCTTAATTGGGATTAATTATGAGATAATAAGAGAGAAGTGGTTTTTTAATTTTTTTTACAGATATCAGCATTTGAAGAAAGCATGTGTGTGAAGCGAAACGAGAGAAGCGAGGGTGGTTGATTGACAATTGTTAGATGTAAATCTCTATTTGTTGGGGTCTGAATCAGAGGTGGGTTTCAGCAGGTTCTGACCAGTTCTGGAGAACTGGTAGCGGAAATTTTGAGTAGTTCAGAGAACTGGTAAATACTACATCTGACTGGCTCCACCGCCATCTATTTTCTGCCTCCTGAGTCCCAGCTGATCAGGAGAAAATGGGCATTTTGCAGTAACCTTCTCCTGGGGTGGAGAGGGAATAGAGATTTTGCAGTATCCTTTCCCTGCTACACCCACCAAGCTACAGCCAATAAGCCACACCATGCCCAAGAAGCCATGGTCAGAGAACCAGTAGTTTAAAAAAATGAATCCCACCACTGGTCTGAATGTAGGTTAGTGGGTTAATTATGGCATCGCCCTGACTCAAGCGATGGATAAGACTTGAACATGTAATGTGAATCATTGGGATCTGGAACTCCCATATTGCTAGCAGAAGATGCAATCTAGTTCTGGTTTCTGAAGGTTGAGAACTCCAAGTCTCATCTTCTAGATGTCTTCTCCTGAGCTTACTTTTCACAAAGAGCCAAGCATTGTCCATTATATTGAGATAATGTTTACCCACAGCAAACAGGATAGGCTAGTAAAAAAGGGAGGAGGGAATCCTCTAATGAGCACACAACAGATTCAAACTTAATGTTAATCGCTCCAAACTTGACTGTAAAAAATATGACTTTAACAATCGAGTCGTCGAAGCGTGGAACTCATTACCGGACTCAATAGTGTCAACCCCCAATCCCCTACACTTCTCCATTAAACTCTCCACGATTGACCTCTCCAGATTCCTCAGAGGCCAGTAAGGGGCGTACATAAGTGCACTGATGTGCCTATCGTCCCCTGTCCAATTCTCTTTCCTTACCCCTTTTATCTCATATATTCTCTCCTCTATATATATTCTCTTACTATCCACCTCTCTTCTTTTTTACTTCCTATCTTTATATATATTACCTAATGTCTATTCTCTCTCATATGTATTGTATATTGGACAAAGAATAAATAAATAAATAAATAAATAAATAAATAAATAAATAAATAAATAAATAATTTTTAAAAAATGGAGCCAACCTTAGGATACCATTTCAGAATCTTCAGAGAGACATTAAATTTATTGTTTATTGTATCAGTTGCCCCCGGAGGCGGAGTAAAGACACTGAGACATGGATTGTGGATTAATTAAGAGTCATTTATTAATTAACATATTTAAATAACTTTAAATAAATTTGAATATGTAAATTTGAATATTTAATTCAAAACAAACTAAGGACCTGCAGAGCCAAAACTAACGGGGCGGAAATTCCTACCATAAAATTCCTTGGCAACATTGGGCAATAACTCCTTGCTGAACCAGGTGAAGGTACCACCTTCACCTGGATCCTAGCCACGCCCCTTCGTCGTGTGGGAGGAGTTCACCCTCCAATCCCAGTGGGACATTGGATCCGGTGATTCCCATGGACATCCTCTCTCCAATCCCCGACGTTGCTCGAACCTCTAGTTCCTGGAGAGAGGTGGTCCATCACCCTTTATGGATGCCCGAAAGGAGCATGCACAGTTGCTTCTAATTGCCCATTTCCGCCCCAAACCTGCCAACCCCAATGACCAAAGGGAGGCCTATTTATTAACTAAATGCGCCACACCCCCTAACCAATCCAATCCGCACCTGTCAGTGTGGAATAGGCGAAAAAACAGCCGCCTCTAAAGGGGAGGCTGCAAAAAATTCCTATTCGGCCCCAAGGCGACCTCCTTAGGACACACTGGTGATAGCGGAGGGTGGGCGGGTGTTCGCTTTAAAACTTTTAATGCTGGGTCCAAACCAGATCGCCCTTAAATAGGGCGATCTTTGGACCCGCCTAAGCAAACCGGCAGCGCGCTCTCATTGGCGCACTGCCAGAAGCCGAACTTCCGGGTTCCAAAGAACCCGGAAGTTCGCAGCTCAAAAGAGCTGAATCACTGTCACCCCCGCCCCTAAGGCAATTTCGGCCGACGGTTAAAAAACCATTGGCCGGGCATTTTCCAAAGTCTAGTAGTTCTTCACAGTCCCTATGTTTTTTTTAGCAGTCTCTTTTTGCCCTCTAAATCAAATGAACATTCACCCTGACCAACATGTTCTACATACCTTTTTTTTTTGCAAACAGCAACACTTCTCTGACATATTTCATGTATTTCAATTCAGTCAACAGGTTTTGAGTGCATGTTGATGAGGTTACCTTAAGGATGCATTCCTATACTTATTATTAGGAAGTAAACCTTATTCAGCTTTATTTAATAATATAATAGAGTTGGAAGGTACCTTGGAGGTCTTCTAGTCCAACCCTACACTACTTCAGGCAAAGTGGTGTAGGGTTGACAACACTTCCAACATCTTCTTAAAAACTTCTAGTGTTGGAACACTCACAACTTCTGGAGGTAACTTGTTCCACTGATTAATTGTTCTAATTGTCAGGAAATTTATCCTTAGTTCTAAGTTGCTTCTCTACTTGATTAGTTTCCACCCATTGCTTCTTCTCCTACCCTCAAGTACAGATAAGACTTTTATTCTGATTGAGTAATGTTTAATGGAATCAATAATATATTCACAATGTAATGCATAGATAATTAAATCAATTGTAACTAGACATCAACATCTATTACAATACATAAGCCAATACATACAATATTAACTATGTCAACATCAGTACAAATTCCAAAACCCATATTAATATTATTTTATACAGCTATTGCAAAATCTTAAAGATAGTAGGGATAATTTTTGAGAATTGTTTCATTTGTTCAGTTGCAGTATTTTATTCAACACTCCATCACTCGAAATTTGCATTGGTGCCTAGTCAGTCATCCAGAAACAGAGAGAGGGGAAAAGCCAATTAAGTTTCCAAGGGAGCAGGAAAACACTCCCCAGTCTATAAAAATTGGTTACTTCACAACAAAAATAGTCTAGTTTTACTGCCTCTTGGAATAAATACATGTTCCTTTTTAAAAAATGTAAACATTTTGCCCTTTGATAGGTGTTCTTTAATGCCCTCCTATGTGACTATGAAAGCTCACAAAGAAATTTGTTCAACTGCTTCCTAGGCTCCTCACATAATTTCACAAATGTCAAGTAATGCAGACATTTTTCTTGGTGGATTCGGAATGCAGAATTCCCAGGCTCCCCATGATTACAGTCCAGGATTATTTATGACTCACAAGGAGAGTGAGGTATTTATTTTTATTGCTGGAAAGCTCAAGAGACTACTTTTCAAACACAACTTTAAGAAGCATCCATAGAGGCTGGAATCTCTCTCCTTGGTGCTATTCTACTCTCACAGCAAGTTACAAAATAGGAAGAAAAGACACCATGTTTTTCTAATACAAGTAGTCCTCGAATTACCACCACCATTGTGTCCAACATGTATGTTGCTAAGCAAAATCATTGTTAAGTGAATTTTACCCTATTTTACGACCTTTCTTGCTGGACTGGTTAAGAGAATCAGTTAAGTTAGTTACATGGTTGTAAGGGGATGTGACTTTCCCATTGATTTTGTTTGTCAAAGAGTCACAAAAGTGAATCACAGGACCCTGGGATACCATAGCCATCATAAATATGAATCACTTGCCAAGTTTTCAAATTTTGATCATATGTGGATGATGCAATGGCTGTGAAGTGTGAAAATAGTCATACACCACTTTTTTCAGCAATGTTGTAACATTGAATGGTCAATAAATGAACTGTTGTAAGTGGAGGACTACCTGTATTTTATTTATTTCTTGCTTCCAATTAAATCTTGCGGCAGTCCAGGGAGACTTTTGTCATGCTGGCAACACATCCTACTAAAGATGGTACAAGAATATATTATGCGCATATCAACATACTAAGTTGATTGTAGGCAATTTACTAAGAGACTTTTGTTCATCTATCATTAATATTCTAATATAGACCATTTCACCAGTATCAAGATGAGCTGCCAGTTTCGGTTACCTTTTTAAATATCTCATTAACAGCAAATGTTAAAATATTGATGAGGCTAAGGGGTAAATTGACTTGTATTACTTTTTTCAGCCATGGAGTCCTGCTGGACTTGGAATTATAATTAACTTGAATTTGAACTTGCATTATAATAAAATAATCTGGCTCTGTCAGGCTGGCCATAGATTAATGCTCTATGTTTTCTTACAGGTTTTTGTTGCTAGTTTATGAATGTGTTCATTTTTTTTAGCACAGAAGGAATCAATAATTAACACATAGAATAACTTGTATGCAGCTAATTATCACGCTGTCTGCTTTACATGGGCTGTTTATTAAAATATAAGCTTTGGGTTTCACTAAAAGGAATAAAGTGACCATATTCAGAGAAATCAATTTTTAATGTATTTAATTGCTTGTGGCTATACACCCTGAAATTTAAATAGTTTATATTCCCTTCCAAA
Organism: Erythrolamprus reginae; assembly: GCF_031021105.1. NCBI lineage: Eukaryota > Metazoa > Chordata > Lepidosauria > Squamata > Dipsadidae > Erythrolamprus > Erythrolamprus reginae. The sequence continues at coordinate 165,692,083 of NC_091950.1, read as the reverse complement.
AAGTAAGGCTTTAATTATTGAGACTTTGTGTTCTTTGTCTAAGCTTTATAAATATTACTTAACCAAATATTTGGCTAAACTTTGTAAATTAACTTGATTGGTTTAAGAATTTTAACTTAGAAGGCTCAATGACAATAATGTAGCTCTGGTCCAGAGACTCCAGTGACCAAGCATTAAAGTTTGGAAGTTTCAGTGTAGATATGTGCACATATAACTAATTTTTGTGTACATACTTGGAGCATCAGAACACTGTGAGAAACATCATTGGATCTGACAGGTGTCTCCCTAGTAAATGGTTTGCATACATCCTAATAAAGTGCATTCTCTAGACAGATTTTTGCCCCAGTTGTTGGCAACACAAAGGTCTTCATGAAAAATGAGAAAACAGATTTTTGAAAAGAAGTAAAGCATTCCAAACTAGCATTAGTTAATTGCTTTAATACAATTCCTGCTTGATTGGCTAAGCAGAAATGTGAAGTGTTGTGCCAACAATTCTGGATTTTTTTTCTAGTCCTGTGCCTAATGAACACTGGGACATCAAATCAGGTCATTGTTCATGCTGAGTATCTGCATGGGGAAATCTACATTATAGCTCTTGCAAATCTCATCGAGGCATGAATATGTTTGCATGCAGTTAAGCCTTATGTGGGAACATTGCCTTGGTTCAAGTAAAATGGATTGATAATTACAGTTGTGATGTTTATCAATTTATTAACATTGTTACTGAACTTATAATTTAATTGATTTTCAAAATCTCTTGGCATTTGACAAAGGAAACTCCAAATTGATTTAAAAAAACATAACACAGCTGGTTATACAGCAATCAAATACAATGGGGAAAATGAACTAATAATATCCGTACATTTTTGGTGATACTCAAAGACTATTTATTATTCATCCACTAATAAATGACATGTTGATGTCAATAGTTCGCATAAATTTATGTGAATGATTGGCTCACTTAGGAGCTCAAGAGATATTTTTGATTATAAGAATTATTCTCTTTGATAATAGCAGATCCCACTGAGAAATATTACTGGACAGAATCCAAAGCAAATCAAATAAAAATAAAATACAACTAGAGATGACATGCATACAGGAAATAGGTGTGTCCTCTAAAGAAAAATTGTGCTGGTTCCAATTATTTGGAACAACGTAGCATGTTGGCAATTCCCTTTGCAGAGATTGCCATAAAATAAAATAAAAAAACTAGGGGAGTAAAAATAAGAATTTATCCAAAATCATATCATGGTAATGCTGTTTAATCTTCCTTCAGGCAACAAATTGACTAGTAAAAGTAGAAGTCAAAAACTTTATAAACACCTGGCTACGGTTATTTCGACCTCATGGAGGCTTACTTCTTGATGCTGTACAGAATGACATTGTTCAGATATTAGCCAGAATCAGAGGAAATCTTATTCATATAGAAGCTGGAGGACTCTGTAAACACTTCACTCAATTTGCTTTAAAAACAAAGTTGTTCTCCAAATTCTCGAAAATCTGCTCAGCATGGAGGTTGCACGGACAATAAAGACAATGTCCTAAACAACACTTGGAAGCCTGGAATATTATTAATTCTGACTAACCATTTGAGAAAGATCTTGGTTTAATGGTTGGAAATCATAGCTGGTGTTATATCCTGCCTTTCTGCCAGTAAAGGATCAAGACAAGATGACTTGGTAGAACATACCCACATTCAGACTCCTGAAAATGAAGCCATGCTTCCTTTTATCCTTTTTTTTTTTAGCAAAAGGGCTGTGGGATTAATAAACTGCTTTTGCCCTTAATAGATACTGCTAGTAACATGTACCTGCTTGCCAGTTGACATTCTAACACATTTAACTACCTGATGTGCACAGAATTCATAATAGACTTAAATTGTTGAACTTGCACAAATGGTTCCAAACTTTAGTCAAGGGGCAATCATTACTCTTAACAATAGGAGTTTTGCTTCCTACTGAGAAAAATGTCCAATTGCCACTTTCGGTCATAGTAGGAGCAACAGGAGACAAATGCCTGACAATGTGCCTAAATGTCAGGAAGCAACCAATCAGAAATTCCATTTGCTGATAGACAGGCTGAGTCATAGCAAGATATGAAATGAAATCCTTAACTGACAGGTTTGATTATGTTTTTTCCCCAGGAAATTATTCACCTACAGAATTCTTCTCTTTGCCCTAATGGATAAAATATAGATATATTTGTATGGGCTTTCCTTAACTTTATTTTGGAATTTTTACTTATCTTAATAGATCTTGTACTTCACTATGCATCTGGTCTATTTCAGCCTCATAGGTGTTTGCATATTAGGTTATTCTGACAATAATAGTAATAATAATAATAATAATAATAGGTGAAAGATTATAACAGCTGGCAATAATGTTATTATCTCTGGTTTTATATATTTCCTAAATGTGCACTTTTAAAAATACAAATGCTCTTAGTATACCTTTTTTTTTGTACAAAATACGTTTTTTTCTTGAAAGTCTCTTTTCACGATATATGGTTCTTTCTGTGCTTTTTTGCACATGTATGAATTCCATTTATTCTAACTCATCTATAGAATTAAATAGAATAACAGAGTTGGAAGGGACCTTGAAGGTCTTCTAGTCCAACCCACTGCTTAGGCAGGAAACCCTACACCACTTCAGACAAATGGTTATCCAACATCTTCTTTAAAACTTCCAGTGTTGGAACATTCATAACTTCTGGAGGCAAGCTGTTCCATGGATTAATTGTTCTAAGTGTCAGGAATTTTCTCCTTAGTTCTAAGTTGCTTCTTTCCTTGATTAGTTTCTACCCATTGCTTCTTGTTCTACCCTCAGGTGCTTTGGAGAATAGTCTGACTCCCTCTTCTTTGTGGCAACCCCTGAGATATTGGAACATTGCTATCATGTTTCCACCAGTCCTTCTTTTCATTAAACTAGACATAGCCAGTTCCTACAATGTTGTAGCCTCTAGTCCCCTAATCATCTTTGTTGCTCTTCTCTATACTCTTTCTAGAGTCTCAACATCCTTCTTGCAACGTGACTTAATGCTATGATGCAGCAGAATCTGTTTGGGACAAGAGAAGCATTTCAGTTCTCTTGGAACTGAAGATGTTTTTCCTGTCTAATCAGCTATAGCAAAATTAGACATGAAGACTGAATGCTGAACTTTGGCCTGAAAGTCTACGGACCATATTTTGTTTTGCCATCCACACATATAAAAATATTGGGCATACATTCAGTTTCTATGATAATGCAGTCAGGCATTCAAAATTTGATGTGATTGTGTGATGACATATCACATTGCATGTTATGCACAAATCTGTTTTAACTCCAATCCCCATAAATATGGCCACTGGTCATGGATAGGAATATTGAATCCAACAATATTGAACATATCCCAGACTGCCTCTGTTTAATACATACTGGCTCAGGCTTGATATTAAGATGGGGAAGATTATATAAATTACAGCAGTATAATCATGATGGTCTCTAAATCCTAATGCAATTACTTCTGCCTTTGAAGTCTTGGAGATTTTTTCTTTCCAGTTCTGGAAGCTGAAATTCACTTTAATCTTTGGATTGCAGTCCTGTCTCCATAGGGACCTCTCTTGAATTGCTTTTCATTATTTACTTGTTTTTTCCCAGTTTGTTACAGCACAGATAGTGTAGCATTCTTTTCATTGAAGAGACCAAATATAAGAGCAGAGCTAAATTCTATAGTTAGAAAAGAAGGATTTATAGATAGATACAGGAGAAATAGTTAGGAAGAGCGCCTGTTGTGAAATATTTGTTTATTTATTTGTTTGTTCTTTGTTTGTTTTATTTATTTGTCAAACATGTATAATATAGTAGTAGTTTGTATAAACATAACATAAGTAAAAAAGTAACAATAAAAAACAATAGGATAATAGGACAGGGACAGTAGGCACAGTGGTGCACTTATACACACCACTTAGAAATGGGGAGGAGTCGACTGTAGACAGTCTAAGGTTAAAGTTTTGGGAGTTTGGGGGAAAAAACTACAGAGTCAGGTAGTACATTCTGGGAATTGATCACTCTATTGCTAAAGTCATATTTTCTGCAGTAGAGTTTGGAACGGTATACATTTAGATTGAATCTTGTGTATTGCTGCGGTTGAAGGTGAAGTAGTCATTAACAGGAAGGACATTTTACTATATGATTTTATGAATTATATTTAGATCAGATCGGAAGCAACGTAGATGTAAATTGTCTAACCCCAGTATTTCAAGTCTGGTGGAATAAGGTCTTTTGTTGCCAGTGGAGAAGTGCAGGAATGAAAGAAGTTATTATAAAGCTTGTCCTGTGAAATCTTAAAATAAATAAATATTGAGACATTTCCCCTATTTGAATTTGGAAAAATATTCTTTATGACTTACGGGTGCTTTGCTATGTTTCCCCACCCTAAAAACCTACTGTTTGCATACATTCAAACCTCCTGACAGAAATGAATTAGCTATTAATTATAAAAAGATTGATTTTTTAATATTTGCAAAATATAGTTGTATTACACTTAAGGAAAATAGATAGATAATTTATACAGGATTACCATTACAACAGGGTTACAACAAAATCCTTAAGCATTGTTCTTAAATTATTATTAATAATAATAATAATAATAATAATAATAATAATAATTTATTAGATTTGTATGCTGATCCTCTCCGAAGACTCGGAGCAGCTCACAACAACAATACACCATGTACAAATCTAATGTTAAAAAACAATTTAAAACCCTTGTTATAAAAATAAAACTATCATCCAACCTAACAGACCATACATAAAAACATAATAGCTTGGGGTATATGAGTTTCCCCATGCCCAGCAACATAGGTGGGTCTTCAGAAGCTTTCGAAAGGCAAGGATGGTGGGGGCAGTCCTAATCCCTGGGGGGAGTTGATTCCAAAGGCCAGGGCCACCACAGAGAAGGTTCTTCTCCTGGGTCCCATCAGATGGCATTGTTTAGTGAACAGGATCCTGAGAAGGCCAACTCTGTGGGTCCTCTGTGGGATTTGTTGCTGGCAGAAGACAGTCCTGAAGATATTCTGGTCCGATGCCATGTAGGGCTTTATAGGTCATAACTAGTGTTGGGTGAACCCATTGAAGTTTGGGTTCAGTGGGTTTGGCCGAACTTGGTGGTGGAGTTTGGGTAAGTTCACCGAACCCAAACCCGTACCCCAACACTTCTGGCCTCGCCCTCCAGTCTTCTGCCAAAGCAGCCCGTGGCCGCCTGTCTCCTTTTATTTCTTATGAAAAAGGCTTGGATGCCGCAGCCGCACCTCTTCCGTAAGCTGAGCCTTTTCCATAAGAAATAAAAGGAGACAGGCAGCCGTGGGCTGCCCTGGGCAATGGGCACAACAGGGGGGGAGAGCCGCACTGCCCCTGAGCCAAAAATTTTCCCGCCTCGAGAATGGCGCTGCAAGCAAAAGGAGGTGGGGAATCCCATTTGCTTGCCGCCCATAATGGGATTCTGAGGACGGGGCTTTGATGTCATGGAGACTCCTTCCAGGTTGAAACAGGAGAGCTGAGAAAATAAAGCCATGGGCCAGGAAGGAGTCTCTGTGACATCAAAGCTCCACCCCCAGAATCCCATCATGGGCGGCAAGCAAATGGGATTCCCTGCCCCCTTTTGCTTGCAGCGCCATTCGTCGGGGTGTGCTAAGGCTGCCCTTGGCAATGGGCGCAACAGGGGGGAGCCGCGCTGCCTCCGAACCCAAAATTTAATTCAATTGTTTAAAATGTGTTGTTCATTACACAATGATGACTAAGCAGTTATGAAAGCAATCTAAAAATGGTTTGACTATTTCCACACATCAGACTCTTTATCAATAACCAAGAGAGAAAGCATTTATCTCCTTCATATATTTTAATGGATAGAACTTCCACACTTGCAAATTAAAGAAAAGTTATGGGGAGCAGGAAAAGAATAGTATCAATTAAAAGACTAGCATGGCAAGGCAGTATGTAGGCAATAAAGAAAGTATTGGCTTCTTCAGTGGGAACATGAAATTGAACTACCGTGTTCAAAAGAACAAGGGTGAAGTGACCAACTTGTGTATTCCACTGTAAATTCCTTGGTCAATGAGCCAAATGCTGGTTCTTTGTGGTGTAGAGGTGCTACAAAAAGACTGTGAAAGATCTCATTTAGGGAGAAGTAATGTGTCCCAAAGAGCTCAGCCAAAGCAGGAAATTATTTTGGAATAGGAAACCTTGGACCATGTATTCAGGAACTTAAAGGCACATGGTATTGAACTAGATAGAACAGTAGCTGGGTTTAGGCTCACCCTTCCAGTCATACTCACCAGTTTATGGACGGCAGAGAAAAAGAAAGCCATCCACAAAACTGGTATTACATTGTATTTCCACAAGTGTTACTGAAATATTATGTATATATTTTAATTAAAATGGATGCAAAATAAATCTTTTTCTCATATGGGTGGTACAATGTATTATAATATAACATTACAATATAATAACATGCAATAAAAATAATCACAATAATTCAGTTGTTCATGAGATTTTCATTCAGTCTAAAGTATATTACTTAAATATACATATTTTTCAACTAGATGAAGCCGCTGAAATTAGCTTCATTTTTTTGGGTTGTTATTTGCTATTTTTTATTTTTCTTAATACCAAAATATAGCTTAACGCAACTGCATCTCTTGTTTGACAGCTGATTTGGCCAACTCTTATATTCTGTTGCAAAAGCTAATGACAAAAATAAAACAGAATTGGAAACAGTCATTAAAAATTAGATGGAATTAACACTTAATGGAGAAACAGTATGGAATATGTGACAATTAATGGGAAAAGGAAATAGAAAGAGTCTATTTGTATGAAAATGAGAAGTGTGGAGCTACTAGTTTGCTCTCAAAAGCTTTTGTACATAATTCATAGAAAGCTAAAAAGCTTTCTTCCATTCATATATGATCATACACTGCAAGGAAGGAAGGAAGGAAGGAAGGAAGGAAGGAAGGAAGGAAGGAAGGAAGGAAGGAAGGATCTTATTTTATTGATGTAGATAATAAAAAAGAGTCTAATGGACCCTGATAGGTTTTCCTTCAAATATTATTACTTGTGTTGCATTTAATTTCCATGATAACAAACTATTCACTACAGCCAACTGAATACTAGCATATAAGAAATAAATTAGAAATTTCCCCTTAGATACACATTTTCTCAAGAGTTACCTTTGGATATGGTTACTGAATATTTTCCTTGTATATTACATCCTTAGAATGTATTTCCTGTTTAAGAATAATTGTTGGTTTATCTGGATCCTTTCACTTAACTTCTGTTAAGCTGATACTAATGTAAATGGTTTTCAAAAGGAAATTATTAAATAGTTCAGCTCTTTCTTTTAAATTGCTGCCTCCACATATATAATCCTGAGGGCTCAAGGGGATTTGCATAACATTCAGGAAAATGAAAAACTTTACCCCACCTCTAAAGTACATGCATTTAAGGTCAACTAACTTTGTAACACTGGCAAAAATGTGAGGTAGATTCCCTGTTAGCCTTAAATGAGAAGAAACTCGTGGTCCTATCTGGAAAGTTTGTGCAGGTATTCTGAAAACATTTTCTTACTATCCATTTAGGTGAAGGGAAGAATCTAAATTATGATTCACTTGAATGTAAGTACTTTAGACTTAATATATTTAATTGGAACATAATGGAACTGTGGATGCGGTAAATTGTTCTTCAAAGGAGATTTGAGGTAGAGAGAATTCCATCTTTGTGATGAAGAGGATGATTTGAGACGTAGTTGTAACTATATTTAACTAAATGGGGGCACAATATGCTCTCCAAACTTGGTAACTTAAAAACTGGTAGTCCTCAATTCCCAGAATTGCTCAGCCAGCCACATCTGCTCTAGGAACAGGGAAAGAGAGAGAGGAGCCATCTGAATTCTTCATTGTGTGGAACTTTGTTGACTATGTTCATCTGAAAACTATTTTTTAAGAGCTGTTCACCAAAAGGTGACATCTGCTCTCGCCTTCCTGTCCTTCTGGAAAACCCTAACTCTGCTGCTTGGCCTGATGCCCAGACAGATGCCTGCTATGTTGCAGGTTGGCTGATGAGATCGAAAAGTTCTCCATTCCATAGGTTGCCTGTCATCTTGGTTTTTAGCTTTTCTATTTAATTCTTCTAATTATAATTGCCTTATAAGTACCTTTTTAACCTTTCAACATATTGTAAGCCACTCAGATTCACTGTAACAGTGATATGGATGGCATAAACATGTAACTTTTAATTACATTATTTAATTACATTAATTATATGTAATTAAATATCAAACAAACAACTTTCTGGTCCAAAATGTTTGTTTGTTTTTTTGATTGATTGATTGATTTTTATCCTACCTTTCTTTCTTTATAAATAACCCAAGGCAGAACATATCTAATACTCCTTCATCCTCCTACTCCCCCCCACAACAATAACCATGTGAGGCGAGTTTGGCTGAAATAGAGTAACTAATCCAAAGTCACTCAACCAGTTGTGATGCCTAATTTATTTATTTATTTATTTATTTGTTTGTTTGTTTGTTTATTTGTTTATTTATTTATTCATTTATTCATTCATTCATTTATTTAGTCAAACAATTATAGGGTGATAATTTGTACAAATAAAACATTAAATAAGTAATGATAAAAAGTAATAAAAGAAGACAATAGGACAGGGACGGTAGGCACAGTGGTGCCCTTATGCACACCCCTTACAGACCTCTTAGAAAGGAGGAGAGATCAATTGTAGATAGTCTAAAGTTAAAGGTTTTGGGGTTAGGAGTAGAAACCACAGAATCAGGTAGTGCATACCAAGCGTTGATTACTCTGTTGCTGAAGTCGTATTTTTTGCAGTCACGTTTGGAGCAGTTGACATTTAGTTTAAATCGATTTCGTGCTCATGTGTTGTTGCAGTTGAAGGTGAAGTAGTCATTAACAGGTAGGACATTTTGGTATATGATTTTATGAACTATAATTAAGTCGGAACGGAGACAACGGAGTTGTAAGTTGTCTAAACCAAGAATTTCAAGTCTGGGGGAGTAAGGTATTTTGTTGTGAGAAGAGGAATGAAGGTCTCTTCTTGTGAAATATTTGTGGACTCTCTCAATTGTGTTGATGTCAGATATGCCATGTGGGTTCCATACAGGCGAGCTGTATTCTAGGATTGGTCTGACAAATGTTTTGTAAGCTCTTGTTAGCAGTTCAAAATTACCAGAGAAGAAGCTGCAAAGGATTAGGTTAACAACTCTTAAAGCCTTTTTGGCAATGTTGTTGCAGTGGGCTCTAGGACTTAGGTCATTGGATATGAGTACTCCAAGGTCTTTGACAGATTGAGAGTTATCAATAAGTTCAATTCCTCCAAGTTTATATTTAATATTCTGATTCTTTTTACCAATGTGTAAGACAGAGCATTTAGTGGTGGAGAATTGAAGTTGCCAGGTTTTAGACAATTCTGCTACGGTACGTGGTCAAGGTCTTTTTGAAGGGTAGCAGCATTGTTGGTAGTATTAAATAGTTTGACATCATCTGCAAAGAGAACGCAATTGCTAGTGATGCAATCGCAAAGATCGTTTATGTATAGTATGAATAGTGTGGGTCCTAAAACACTACCTTGAGGGACACCACTGTTGATAGGAGCAGGAAGAGAAGTGGCACTTCCTATTTTGACCACTTGTTGTATGTTAGATAGGAATGCTGTTAACCAATTGTGTAGTAGTCCAGAGGTGCCGTAGGATTTGAGTTTCAGAAGAAGTTTGTCATGGACAACTGAGTCAAAGGCTTTGCCAACTAGAACTCACACTCTTCTGATTTCTAGGCCGGCACCTTTACATTACACCAAACTGGCTATCTCTTAGGGCCATTTTATATTCACAAATTTTGGCCATTGAGGACTGGAGTGTTATATATTTCAGGAAAGCAAAGAACAAGGCACTGAGTTTCTCTCAGAAGAGGCAACTTGGCCCATGTACAGTAAGACCAGCAGGAAGGTGGCATTTTAAACAGAATCCACCTTAATTGACTCACCATAACAGAGGCTGAGAATTTACAGCATTCTTAAAATTTTTGAGATTTGTTCTTCACCTCGGGCTGCAATTAAGGTGCTTTTTAGAAATCTGTTTTGCTCTTTCTTCCTAAGTGTTACTAGCTTGACACTGCAGGATGCAGAAGAAGGAGGCCAGAGGGCAGAGGAAAAAGCTCTCCCATTGCAAGAATGGGATTTTAGTTCATGCAACATTCAATTTTACTATATTTTAATTGTCTTTGTTTCCTCAGTCTCCCTCCACCTTCAAGGGCACTTTTATTCTTTTCTCCTCTGTCCCCACCACAGCCTGGCATCAGTACTGAATTGGGAAAGCTGAGTCAATTAACTATCAGCCCAATTTCTGTTCTACAGGAGTTATTAAGACTCACATTTTCATTCACAATTATTCTAAAGAACAAAGCTTTTTGCTATTACCTTTTTATTTGATAAAAAAGTAAAGTTAAATTAGCTTTCCACCCAGTTAAAAAGTTATTTAAAATCTTATTTCAGACATGCTTTCTCTAGCTAGGATTGTCTGGGATTTTCTAATTATAACTACTATTTTGAAACCACCACTTCAGTTTGCTAAATCTGTCCCATGTTTCTTCTCTTGGCAATGTCACGTGATATTATCTACATCATCTATATTGCATTTGGGACAGATTTAGAAAAATGAAGTGGATAATTCTGTGAACACTGAATGTAGTTATATGGAGGGAAGGTTCCCTACTGTCTCATGCTGAAAATAAACCTTTTTTAAAAAATGCAACATATCAGTATCTGTACTTGGCCTATTGTTTAGCATTAATGCAAAAGCTGGTTTTCATTTGTGTTAGTTACATGTACATGATACAAAAAATAATAATTCCTATCAATCATCATCAGACATTAATAGTGAAAGCTAACTGGCTGCAAAACTAAAATATATTTTTGCTGTTAGTGGCCATAAATATCCTTCAAAAAATCCATCTTAGATGTATTTAGGACTGTTGTAAACATTTCAGTATAGGCTATATTTGTAAACAGATATGGGTTTCTGTGTATTTTTTATAAACAGATATTGTACAAATTGGGTTCCTTGTAATACCACATACTTAATACAATCAGCCTCTATTTATTTTATTATTTTATTATTTTATTATTTTATTATTTTATTATTTTATTATTTTATTATTTTATTATTTTATTATTTTATTATTTTATTATTTTATTATTTATTTATTTATTTATTTATTTATTTATTTATTTATTTATTTATTTATTTATTTATTTATTTATTTATTTATTTAATTTGTATGCCACCCAACTCCCGAAGAACTCTCGGCAGCTAATCTAGTCAAATATCTTTATCATTACTATTAGCTCACAGTGAGAAATCAACACAAATCACATTGGAAATATAGATTCTCATCTTTTTTCACTAATACTTTGTATCTAATTTTTTCTTCTTCCTTGATTTATTTATAAAAACAATAAAAGGATAAAATTGTCTAGAAAATGACTGACTGGTTCAACCTTGTCCATGACTGATTGTGTTTTGATTTAAATTTAATTGTTTGAGGTCAGCTAACTGGATTAAGTAATCATTTTTAAATTCTTATTATATATTGCCCCCTCCCGAACTAAATAAACATGTTATTGGAATAGAATCCTGTTGTTACAAGAACATCATAAAATGTTCTGCTTAATATATAATGTTAATGGCAATTTGTTATTAAAATTATATAACATTAAGGTGTTAAATGGAAAATACACACATGTGATTTGCTTTGATGGATTAAGCTAGTTTTATCTTGACTCCTCAGCTTGAAAAATTCACCTTTTGTCATGGGTATTTCTTTCTTATTCAAATAGTCTCCAGAATTAATGCATAAATAGATGTGCTGGAGAATAGTCAGAAGATTTTGGTTCAGATTCATACATAGTAGAAGTTCAAAAACAACAATGGATAAGACACATTGTGAAAGATTAAATGAAATAGGAACTTCTAAAATAAATGTGATGCTATAAAGAATAGAATGTGCTAAAGAATAAAATATAGCAAAAATCAACAGTATTAAATACAGTGGTACCTCTACCTAGGAATGCCTCTACTTACGAACTTTTCTAGATAAGAACCGGGTGTTCAAGATTTTTTTGCCACTTCTCAGGAACCATTTTCCACTTACAAACCCAAGCCTCTGAAACTGTAACCGGAAAAGGCAAGGAGAAGCCTCCGCGGGGCCTCTCTAGGAATCTCCTGGGAGGAAACAGGGCCGGAAAAGGTGGGGAGAAGCCTCTGTGGGGCCTCTCTAGGAATCTCCTGGGAAAAAACAGGGCCTCCACCCTCCCTGTGGTTTCCCCAATTGCACACATTATTTGCTTTTACATTGATTCCTATGGCGAAAATTGCTTTTTCTTACAAACTTTTCTACTTAAGAACCTGGTCACGGAATGAATAAAGTTCCTAAATAGAGGTACCACTGTATTATATTTTTCTTAACTCCTTAACTATGCAAAACAATTCAAAGTAGAATTGATCTTGATGCCCATTTCTCAGCTGATCAAACCAAACAAATTCACCAGTTGTTTAGAATTAGTAAGGCCATCATGCCATCCGGTCTATGCAAACATGATCTTCTCATGCACTCTATTGGGAAATCTATAAGTCTTAATAAAAGGGACCCTGGAGGTCTTCTTGTCCAACCCCCTGTTCAAGCAGGGGATCGTATGCCATTCTGGACAGATGCCTGCCCAGTCTCTTCTTAAAAACCTCCAGATGGAGCACCCACAATTTCTGAAGATACATTAACCTGGGATATCAACTTCCTAGCTCACTAGCGCAACCAACTACAATTCACATGTAGCTACAGGCAGTCATGCAATTCAAGCTCACCTCTTCTATTGGAAGCATATTCTGCTATCTGTTCCTACAAAAAGTCCTATTTCAGAAAATACCTTTTTCTCAATGAACCAGATATCCTAACCCAGGGGTAGCCAAAGTTGGCTCTTCTATGACTTGTGGACTTCAACTCCCAGAATTCCTGGGCCAATCATGCTAGCTCATGAATTCTGGGAGTTGAAGTCCACATGTCATAGAAGAGCCAACTTCGCATACCCCTGTCCTAACCAATCAAGTTTACCAGTAACTCAGTTTTAGAAGCACTACCTCTATTCAATTCTCTAACCTCTGAATCTAGATGAGATAGAGAGATGAGAAAGAAGGAGATAGAGGTATGGATATATTTCTGTATATATGAATGTATATCCATGCAAATATACTGTATGCCTAACATGGTATATGTATGAGATCATATCAGAGGTGAGTTCCTCCCCGTTCACAGAGCCGGTTCTGTCAGTGCCGGTCCATAGACAACGCCATCTATTTTTTGGGAAATTGGGGGGGGGGATTCTTTGGAGATTTTTTACACTTTGCATGACATGGTGAGACAGCACAGGAGGAAACAAACCACCAGTGTGGAAGTTAGAACCCACCCCGGGTCATATGAACAGGCCAAATCTAATATTCATTGCAGAGCATTGTCCTTTAAACAAGGTAGAAGCAGTGAGCACAAAGGGCTTCGAAGTCCCGCATCAAAGCAAAACATTGCTCCGAATGCGCAGGCCCCGCCAAAAGGAAATCATCAAGGTAGTGAACGACCGAACCCAGGCCACTGTGCCTCCTGAGCGCCCACTCCAAGAAGGTGCTAAAACTCTCAAAAAGAGAGCACGAGACAGAGCACCCCATGGGCAAAGCTCTGTCCACGTAATAGCCCCCCTCGAAATGGAAGCCCAACAGCTCAAAGTCGTCTGGGTGTATGGGGAGGAGCCGGAATGCCGACTTAATGTCGCATTTACCCATAAGGGCTCCCACCCCACACTTCCTAACCATGGTCACGGCTGCATCAAAGGATGCATACCGGACCGAACACAACTCGTCAGGAATGAAATCATTCACTGACTCCCCTTTTGGAAAAGACAAATGGTGAATCAACCTAAATTCACCACTCGCCTTTTTGGGGACCACACCTAAGGGAGACACACGAAGATTCGGGAAGGGTGGCTCCGCAAAGGGCCCCAGGACCCTGCCTTCGGCAACCTCCTTCCCAATCTTCTCCCTAACAATGTCTTCATGACCAACAACCGACCTAAGGTTGTCAGACATGAAGGCCTTCCTAACACCCTGATAAGGGATCCTAAATCCCTCTGTAAAACCTAGCAAGAGAGCGGCCGCTCTCGAGCGAGGGTGGTAGTCGCCCAACCAACCCTCAAGCACCCCTAAATTAATTGGGCTGGGCCCCTTTTCCCCCAGCAGGTGGGGGAGGCTTTGGGGGACCCGAGCCTTTCTTTTCACTCCCCTTCTTGGGGCGGGGGCACACGGCTGCGGAATGGTTTCCCCCACAACCTCCGCAGGCGTGACGAAACCTACAAATGGGGCGAAAACACGCCCCCTTTGCAGCAAACTCGTGACAAATTAAAGAGACACCCTTACTAACGGCACCCGCCACTGCCTTTGCCGGCGCGGGCGTCGCAGGCTCCTCTTCCATAAAATGACCGCTATCGGTCCTATCACAGCCCTCCTTCCCCGACATATGAGTGGCCTGGAACCACAGGTCCGGAACCACCATATTCCAAGGCAAGTAGGGTTCATGAGCAATGCGCATACGGAAGCCCTTGTCATAGTGCCTCCATATGGTCCCCCCATACTCGAAATGGGCCCTCGCTATCAGGTCGATGTACTTCAACAAGGCAGCGGCCCTTTCCGGCTGCCTCTGAATGACCACCGACGCAAAGGTCAGAAATGCATACAGCCACGAGCTGAAGCATTTCGTGACCTTTGTCTTTTTCACTTTCTCCCCAGGGACAATCTCCTTATCTTGTTTAGGGACTTCCCTATTCAGGAGGGAGAACAAATCAACGTATTCCCCCCGCCAGATTGCCTCCTTAACGGAGGGGTGCAGATGGTACCCCAAAGGTGTGGCGGGCAACCCACAAGGGATGGCCCCAGGCTTGATGCTGGCGAACGGGTCCCACACGGTGGTGGCCCCCGAGCCCAGCACCCCAAGCCCCGGCGGGTACATGAATGGGACCGGTGGCATAATGGCCGGTGGAGGAGGAATCCAACCCCCCACCCCCGCCCCAGGCGGGACAGGCACCCCCAGCGCCCCCGCTGGCGGAGCCGGCGGGGACCAAACCTGACCACAGGTGCCTGCAGCAGCCCCCATGAAACTGTTGCCACCCCCCATAGCTGGCGGGATGAACCCGGGACCCTGTATGGGCAGGAGCGGGGATGTGCCTGTATGTGGTGTAACCTCACCTGCCCCATAAGGGGTAGAAGACATCCACGGTGGGCCCATCCTGGATGGGCCCGGGAAGGATGGCCATTGCCCCGGCTGGGCCATCTGTCCAGCGTGGCCCGTCTGACCGATGCTGCCCGCCTGTCCGGTGCCCGCCATCTGTGCTTCTTGGGCCACTTGCCCTGCTGGGGCCGACTCCTCTTCGGGGTCTGCGCCCCATGCTGCGGTGGCAGCCGAGGAAAGCCCCTCCGGGCCTGCCCCCGACCGCCACCTCTCCAGCTCGTCGAGCCGCTCCAGTACCCTGGCCCAGGAGAGAGAAGGGGACACCACGGGTTGAGGGACTGTGGGTGTAAACCCAACCACCCCCCCCACTGGGATCCCCCCCGGGGGCCCCTCTGCCGCCGCCCGAGCCCGGGCAGACGGCCTGGCAGCCCTCCTAGGCCGCACCACAGGTTGGGCCGGGAGGGTCTTAGCTGGCCGCTTCTTAGGGGCCATTACAGAAAAACCAAGTCTATTTTTTAACAAAATGGGGTAAAGCAGAGAAAAGCCCCTGCGTTGGCAAAGGCCTGCCTGGAGCCGCAGGCCTCCGCAGAAAAACCCCTACAGGAGGCTAATCCCACCTCCCCTCGGGCCACAAGGCCCGACACTAGGCCTTTATCCCAGGCCTCAAACCCCCCGGGAAACACAGCAAGCCCGCGGGGCCTCCCAGAAAGCAGCACCACCCACCACCCACAAGGGCAATGAGGCTCCAAACCGGAGCGGAGTCCAGCCGATGCTGGCTCCGCTTTCACTAAAAGGCTCTTCGCTTGCCAAAAGGCCACAAAATGGCGCCTCGCACGAGGTCGCCACCCAAAATGGCCGCCGGAGCAGACGAACGAACGTCTGCTCTGAAGCTTGGTCCGGGCGAAAAGGAAGAGCCCCGGGCCTGCTCGCCCTTATATAGGGCAAGCAGGCCCCGCCCGGACCAATCAGGGGCCTGGCCAATCAGGCCCCAGTCTCCCGAGCGAAGTCTCGCATCGCGAGACTTCGCCCGGGATCCAAGATGGCGGCCGCCATGAGGGACCGTGTCTCCCGGTCCCTCCAGCAAAGCCTGCCTGCCGGGTAAGTCCGGCGCTGTCATTTTTTGGGAAATTGGGGGGGGGGATTCTTTGGAGATTTTTTACACTTTGCATGACATGGTGAGACAGCACAGGAGGAAACAAACCACCAGTGTGGAAGTTAGAACCCACCCCGGGTCATATGAACAGGCCAAATCTAATATTCATTGCAGAGCATTGTCCTTTAAACAAGGTAGAAGCAGTGATGAAATCAGCACTGCCGGCTACTGCAGAGCAGATGCTGCTTTCCAGCTTGCCTTAACAAGCCCTATTCTTGCAGCAATATATATATATATATATTTGCGGCTAGAACTGGGTGCCCTGCCAGACATGGGAAAGAAAGACAAAGGACTGCAGGAAACAATGAGAGTAAGCTGCCTTTCAGCTGTCTTACTAAAAGACCGAAGAATGTGTTCGCATGTCTACAGACCAGGCAGCCTCAGCTTCTGCACTGCTGTTGGCCTCTCATCACTAATCATTTATGTCTGCATTTTCATGACAGGTCACAACATACGGGAGCTACTGTATATAGCTCTGGGGAATGATTTTCTAAGTCGGCAATGTTTTTCTAAATACAGTCATAGCCACCAAACAGGAGTCCGTGGACTGAAGAATTTTGATGAGTTTGCTTCCTCAGTGGATGCTGTTTACTAGGGAACATTCCATCTAGAATTCATCTAGCTCTCTGTTTTGAAATGCACGTGACTCGGTGTCCTTAATTTTAAAACAAATAAGCCAAACATATGTTGCCTCTCTGCACAAAGGTTTAATGAGTTTTGTATGGACTAGCGATTACAAGCTTCAGATAAACTCCTTCAGATAGACTTTTCTGGTTGACAAGTGGTCACATCTGCTTGGTGAAAATTATGATGAATAGAAAAGTGGGTAGCTAAAAATAGGACTTGGGCAGTGATGTTTGAGTATCCCAAGTGAAATCATACCTGAGATACTTGTTACAGGAATCAACATTACTTGGCAATCCCAGCATGGGGAAAAAGAACAGAAGAGAACAGAATAAAATAGTATTGGCCAAGTGTGATTGGACACACAAGGAATTTGTCTTGGTGCATATGCTCTCAGTGTACATAAAAGAAAATATAAGTTCATCCAGAATTATAAGGTACAACACTTAATGATAGTTCAGGTACAAATCAGCAATCAAATGATATTAGGAACCAGTCAATATAAATTGTAAGGATACAAGCAACAAAGTTTCAGTCATACAGTCATTCGTGGGAGGAAATGGGTGATGGGAACAATGAGAAGATTAATAGTAGTGCAGATTTAGTAAATAGTTTGACAGTGTTGAGGGGATTGTGTCTAGTTGTTCTCGCATGCAGGGCTCTATATCATCGTTTTGAAGGTAGGAGTTGAAGCAGTTTGTGTCCAGGATGTGTGGTGCTTAAAATTATTAATTATTTATAATTAATTATTAATAATTATAATAATAATTTATTTGAGTCCTTCGGGAGTCCTTCAGAATTGGGCAACATAGAAGTTGAATAAATAAATAAATAAATAAATAAATTTATTTATTTAAAAAAAGACTTTTTGGCCATCCTTACAAGCCCTGATGAAGTTTCCTAGTTTGGCTAATGAAACAGCTGAAAGAAGACAACCAAGCTCAGAAGAGCATCAAGGACCCCTCTCCCAAACCTTTTTTTAAATGAGTTGTATGTGTATGTACTTACACTAATATATTTACACTAATCTTGATATCTATCACAGCTTGAGGCAGTTTACGGAATAAATATAAACCCAAATAACACATGTTACGAATAAGATCCAGGTATGCCATCTTGTCCCCAAACCCTTCAGAATAGGGTAATTTTTATAGCTTTGAAAAATGCAAGCAAAATGTGTGCTTCCTAATTTTTCCCACCACAAGAAGCTGGTGAGGTAGGTTGTGTAGAGAAAAATGACTTATCCCAAACTCATTCAGTGAGCTTTCATAGCTGAAGATGGACTAGAACTTGTCACCCATTCCTAGATCAATACCTCAACAACTACTCCACTTTACAATAGTTCTCTGTACATAATAGTGAAGGTCTTAAGAGAATATGGATCATGAGATGGAATCCATTGGAGCATAGGAAAAGACAAACAGTAAAATGGCTGCTATATTTTACTGGATAAGGACATTTCCCCTCAGAGACAGCTTGAAAAGGATTATTTGAATAACCACATATGTTGATTTGTCTTTTCTCCTTCCCTCCTGGAAACCTTGCTGGTGTAAAATGGGCATAGAAATCTTACCTCAGATGGCATATACATAAAAGGCAAGAATGAGCCAGGGTGGAGTTGGATAATTCAAATGGATTGTGATTCATTTCCCCAATATATGTACTGAAGCTGAATCATATGCTGATAGCCTGAATTTTTTCATGCAAAGCAATTCATGCTTTAAAAAAATGCATTCCAAATGTGCATATTAGGTGAACGCACACACACACACACACACACACACACACACATACACACAAAATCTTCTATTGGTTGCAAATGCTTGTAAAATGCAATTATTGGGAAAAATACAGCCAAGCAGAGCATGTTATTAAAAGCTGTGTGCTGAATCTGTGTACTGGGGGGGGGGGGGGGACATGTCACAAATCAGTTAAATGAGAAAGAAAACAAAATAATACCAGATTTGTTCATTTCTTGAGGAAGTGAGAGAGTTTCATACACAGGAATAGAGTTACTGCTGAGCTTTTATATCATTTTTCTTAGCACTGATTTTAGGCTAAAACGAGCTTGGAAAATACAATAAAAAGAAACAAAGTAACAAGGCACCTTAGGACACTAAAGATTAACGTTAAGATGTTAGGATCTATCTACTGCAGTGGTTCTCAACCTGGGGGTTGGGACCCTTTTGGGGGTCGAACGACCATTTCACAGGGGTTACCTAAGACCATGGAAAAAGACAAATTTTCCATGGTGTTAGGAACTAAAGCTTCTTTTCTGGCACCTTGGAACATATTTTTACAATCTGACCAATCAGGTGTTTACAGTGGGAGTGTCCCTCTGACCTTCCTGCCAATCAGCTTAAAGCTCTGTTGGGAGAATTGGCGCTAGAGTTATGGTTGGGATTCATTACAATATGAGGAACTGTATTAAGGGGTTGCAGCATTAGAAAGGTTGAGAACCACTGGTCTACTGTATATCAGGCAAAAATGATCCATTTGCTGTAAGACTGCAGCAAAAGTAAAATCATAATTAGTTTTTTAAAGTCTTTGCACATATCTGTAGAAAATTTAAAGACTCAATAGTACCTTCAGAAACTCATACAAATTGCATTAAAAGAGAAGGGAGGCTTTTCTAGGTTTCTCTAGCACAGCACACAAACATTTTTCATGCTTGTTAATATTTCATAACTTCTTTGACCTATCATATTCATAAGTCACTTGAATATATCAAATGGTCAGAAACTTAAAACTATCATATTTATTTAGTGCAATGAACACTACCATTTTGTAGAACTTATGACCTTGTAAACAATTGTCCAGCAGTGGCAATAGATTAAATACAGATTACATTGAACTTACTTACCTTTCTTCCCTTACTCAATTTCCTTTCTTTCTGTGGCAACTGCCTTTTAGGCCAATTGTTAGGCCAAAATCAAGAAAGACAAATAGTGATTCTCCCAAGAGGAGTTATTTATGTTTTCGCACCCATAGACAGAATCTTGCCAGACTGAAGACACTGTGAACATTTAGAGAGGGGCTATCTTCACACTCTTTCTTTCTTTCATACATACAGTACATTCAGAAAGTATTTAGATCCCCTTCACTTTTATCAATTTTGTTATGCTGCAGCCTAATTCTACAGCTTTTTTCTTATTAATCTACACTCAGTCCAATGTCAGAGTTGTCCCTAAGCCACACCTATGTTGTCTTGGTTGGATGCTTAGAATAATTGTCATATTGGAAAATAAACCATTTGGCACAGTCTGAGGTCCTGAGCTCCGTGGAACAGGTTTTTATTGAGGATATCCCTGTACTTACTCCATTAAGCTTTCCCTCAACCCTGACCAGTCTCCCAATCCCTGGTGCTAAAAAATACCCCCATAGCATGATGCTGCCATACTATGCTTCACTTGGGATGATATTGGGCAGGTGATGAACAGTGCCTGGTTTCCTCCAGACATAACATTTAGAATTGAGGCCAAACAATTCAATCTTGGTTTCACCAGACCAGAGAATCTCGTTCCTCACAGTCTGAGAGTCCTTTTGGTACTTTTTTTGCAAACTCTAAGCAGGCTTTCATGTGTTTTTCACTGAAAAGAGGCTTCTATCTAGCCCAGGGTTGTCAAACTTACAGCCTGCAGGCCAGATGTGTCACGTGCTGTCCCTGCTCACTCATTTTATTGAAAGGGGGGGGGAATCATTATGTCTTACATGGCGACAATGTGACGACGCAAGTTTGATACTCCTGGTCTAGCAAGTTTGCCATAAAGCCCAGATCAGTAGACGGCTGCAGTAATAGTTGTCCTGGAACTCTGTCCCATTCCCACACAGGCTCTAAGGCCCTTCTCCTCCTGGGTGACCACACAGGCTCTAAGGCCCTTCTCCTCCTGGGTGACCAGCTCTTGAAAGATTCCTGGGTGTGCCAAAGCTTTTCCATTTGAGAACTATGGACACCATTGTGCTCTTAGGAACCATCAGTGCAGCAGAACCTTTATTGTAGCCTTCCCCAGATCTGTGCTTTGCAATATTCCTATTTCTGAGCTCTTCAAGCATTTCCTATGACCTCATGACCTTTGCTCTGCTACAGTATGCATTGTCAGCCATGGGGCCTTTTATAGAGGTGTGTGTCTTTCCAAATCATCCAAATCCAATCAATTTAATTTACCACATGTTGGCTCCAACCAAGGTGTGGAAACATGTCAGCAACAATCAAGAGAAATAGAAGGTACTTGAGCTAAATTTGAAGGGTCTGAATACTTATGCCAATATGATATTTCAGGGTTTTTTTCATTTTGAATAACTTTACAGACATTTCTAAAATTCTGTTTTCACTTTGCCATTATTGAATGCAAATTAATGATAAAATGAATTTCAAAAACTATAGACTCAGGCTGCAGCATAACAAAATTGATAAAAGTGAAGGAGGTCTGAATATTTTCTGAATGCGTAGTAATATCTGGACTGAGATGCTTCTTATTATTCTGGAATGCATCATCACCTCCCTCCTGGGAATCCACCTCATCACTACATTCCATCACAATTATAATATCCCACTTTTGGGAAGGAAAAGTCACAATGTTTTCCAATCCTTCAGTTCTTGTTTTCATTTGAAATCCATAGAATTGTTTTGTGATATTAGGCTTCATTTGGAAGCCGATGCTTTCTCTTCTAAGTTCTAATGTACCTTGGGATGTCAGCAAAACCAAACAAATAGGATTTGGCTGAAGCATTATGTAGAAAAATCCAAGATCCACAGAAACAATATAGTTTTAAGTGAACCACACTTGTATAAAGGTTCGTTATAAAAACAGGGATAATAAAAGTTGTAAGGTTATTATCTCTTTTATTCATTAAAGATGAAACTCAGTCAATTGAACATTTTTTAAAATGTCACAAATACCATTGATTGGTGCTAGTGGTTGATTGCAGTTTTGCTGTTGTTATTGCAGGAAGATGCAATTTATTGACGTGTTTCGTGAAATTCTTAGACATGGTACCAAGTGCTCCAATGACAGTGGGTATCACTGTTGTGTTTCACCATAGCCATTTAGTTTCAATGGTCAGGTCACAATATTTTGTAATTTTTTCCAGTTCTTTTTCTTTGACTCTGGCATCTCCTGATAAAGCGATATCAATAAACTGTACCCCTTGACCCTCAACAACCATGATATATGGTGTATTGTGTTCCAAATGAGGTTCTGTCTGTATTCTAAAGTCCCACAAGATCTTCACCGTCTCATTTTCAGTAACTTTTTCCACTTTGTGCTCCCATGACTTTTTGGATACAGGTATGTTGTATTTTTTACATAATGACCAGCAACTCGGTCATATTTAGTTTTGTAATCAGTGTGCATAATTTTGCTGTACTCACTTATTAAGTGTGAAACAGTTTCAACTTTGTTGTTGCAGTGTTGGCAGTTTGGATTGTCAGTGGGGTTTTGTATCTTTGCTTTCATGGCATTAGTTTGTAGTGCTTGTTCTTGAGCAGTGAGTATTAAAATTTCAATTTCTTTTGATTATTCCCATCTTAAACCATGCCCAAGTAAGGTTGTCATTACATTGTTGTTGTTGTTGTCATTGTTGTTGTTGTTTTGCAGCCTTGCTTGTCTGACCATGAGTATAAGGCATTTCTTGGCCAAAATACTTAGAGTGCTGGATTGAGTTTTAAAGTAGTCTCATGCTAAATTGAAATGCAATCATGTGCATTTGAGAGAAGCATGCCTAGACAAAACAAGCTTTCAAAACAATGGGATTCAACATGGAAGTTTATAAACCAGGTCTAATCATTTCTGCTGAGATTTAATATGACATGCTAATGTTGAAATATTATGATCGGCTAAGCACTCTGTGTAAAATGTTGTTTAAAGCAGCTGCAACTGTTTGTTTTAAAAGATTATGTTCAAAATTAAAAGGAATTCAGTTTCCAGAGCATAATGTGAGCGGCTTGTAAAATTCCTTGGTTTTGGGCTTTTGCTAATTTTTCATAGCAAACCATCTGACCATGACATTTATTTAATTATGGATAGTAAGACAAATTAAAATGGAGGAGGGGATGAAGATTAGGTTGTAGTGTTGATCTTACAGCAAATGAACATGCTTCTTAGCTTGGATTTTCTGTTTGGTTTGCATCCCAGATCATTCATCTTGAGACATTCTTGGAAACAGATTTCAGGAAGGGATTTGGGGTGACAGGTAAAGCCCATTTTATAAAAGCTTTTTCCTTACAATAGTAAAGGAACAGAGGTTACAACAGTATAAGAAGTCTTTGTTTCAAACTGAATTTTCTTATTAAAATGTCTATTATTATCCTCCCTCCAAACAAGCAAGATGTCTCAATGATGTTGAGATAATGTAGCTCACAGCTACATGTATAGCTTCTGTGTAGCTCACAGCTCAGCAACATCTAAAAGATGCCTTTCTCCTGTGAGTACCCCTTATACATATCATTAATTTATAAAATATTAATATTTTCAAGCAGAATGTAAAGTTTGGAAGGATTTCAGATCATTTTGTAACAGAGTGTGGGGATGATCTCAGCAGACAAGAGGAAGCACCTCAGACTAGACAACAGTCAGATGAGCAACAGCTGAGTCTGCAGGAGGAATGGGGGGAGTGGGGGAGGTTGATGGCAAATAACTCAAAAGGTACCCTCTCTGACTTTTTAGACTGTAAAGATGGGGGGGGGGGAATTTGGATTTCCAGACTTGCAAGAATCTGTTAATGCAAACTTACAATAAAGTTAGAACTAGTACTCTGTTGTTTCTTGTATGGACTACCTTGCAAGGCTGACAATTGTATGACTTGCGTATTTTGCAATAGGAAAACATTTTTTCAAATCCATATAAATAGGAACATAAGAACATAAGAAGAACCATGCTGAATCAGGCCAAAGCCCATCGAGGCCAGCATTCTGTGTCACATAGTGGCCCACCAATTGTCCATGGGGATCTTGAGCAGAAAGAGAAGGCAATACTCTCCCTTTCCCCTGACCCCCAACAAATGGTACTCAAGGGAATCCTGCCTGCCTCAACCAACATAGAGGCGGCACATGGACATCTGTTTCAATAACCACTGATACACGTGGATCCATGAATCTGTCTAATCCTGCCTTGAAGCTATCAAGGCTGACAGCTGTCACGACCTCTTCTGGAAGTGAATTCCATAAATCAATGACCCTCTGGGTGAAGAAATATTTCACTTGATTTGTCCTCACTTTCTTACCTATGAGCTTTAGGGAGTGCCCCCTTGTCCTAGTGTTGTGTGATAGAGAAAAGATTTTTTCTCTATCCACCTTTTCTATCCCATGCATGATTTTATACACTTTGATCAAGTCACCCCTTAAACGCCGTCTTTCAAGGCTGAAGAGACCAAGGTGTTGCAACCTGGTATCATAAGGGAGATGCTCCATTCCCTTGATCATTCTTGTTGCCCTTTTTTGCACCTTTTCCAGTTCCATGATATCCTTCTTGAGGTGTGGTGACCAGAACTATACACAGCACTCCAAATGTACTGGAGGACAGGTCAATAACAATGACCATACACCACAACACTGATTTAGATTTTTTTTTTTGAAAGGTACATAGAAATACCTAAAATACTTAGAAATGTGTTTATTCCAAGTTTTGTGTTGTTGTTGTTTTTACCGAAGCACACATTTTACTGTTTATGATTTGGCAAGGGGTGGTTAACAAAGAGCAAAGTAGGAGTTATCGTATGATTTCCAATAAAGGAGGATATTTGTAGCTCAAATTGAAATGAGGGATCTAGCACTGATGATGTTCCCTAATTTGGGTAATGAAATGTCTGCAAGAAAACAACCAAGCTTAGAAAGCATCAAGGATCCTTCATGGTTTCCAATAATAGATGGATTCCTGTATGCTTTCTTTGGATGGGTGCTTCAAAACCAAGTTGGAGCCCGTGATTCAATAAAATAGAAGCATGCATTCTAAAAATTGAGACATAAGATGTTCACAAGCTTAATTCTCAGCATAGTCTTCCCCAACTTGATACCCTCCACTTCTGTTATGAAAACAATGTCCAGAACTTTCTTATCTGATATGGTTATCAAATATCAATATGTAAATGTCTGCAATCAGAGGGACCTGATACCTTTTCCAACAGATTTATTTCACATTATTTTCATAAATAATTATCGTATTAATTCAACATGATCTCATCAGTGCTACAGTGAGGACCTGGATTTGCTTCACAGCATTCAACTGCACCAGCTATACAATGCTTTTGAATATCTAGTCATTACAGGTTGGCCTCGAGTTAAGCCCGCAATTTATTTATTTATTTGGATTTATATGTCATCCCTCTCTGAGGACTCGGGGCGGCTTACAACACATAAAAAAGTAGAACAATACAATATAATTGACTAAATCAAATTAATGTAAAAAATTAAATGTACTAGTCTATACCCCCAATATTATTTTAAAAATCTAATCATACCCACTGGTCTCTGTATCGAATTCCTATAATGTTCTTGCGGATTTAAATAGTAAGGATGTTGGAGATATTAGCAAGGTCCCTCAGGCAGAGAATGAGGGGATGTTCAAAGGGGAAGTTGTTCTAAGTGAGGTACATAGTGTCACCAAACCATCAAGTGCAGTTAGTAGAAATAAAAAGAGGACACATTTTCTTGTGGGTGATTCGACTGTTAGAGGTGTTGATTTGGGACAGAGTAAGGATGTGGTGAAGGAGATGAGGTGTCTCCCAGGGGCCACTGCCAGCAGGGACAGGAGGCGGATTACAAACATTGTCAAGGCTGTGAGTAAAGGTAATAACGTTGATGTGGTGGTGCATCTTGGCACAAATGATTTGTCCCAGAGAAATGTTAATGTAGTAAAAAGAGATTTTCAATGTCTAAGTGTGGAGCTGGGTAAAATAACTGATTCAGTGACTTTCTCAGAGGTGTTACCAGTTTGTGGCCAAGAGGATAAAACAACGTGTATCAGAGAGTTTAATGTATGGTTAAGGCAGTGGTGTAAAGCTGAAGGTTTTGGCTATGTAAGTCATGATGTCAGTAGGTGGTCTAATAGGGAGTTGTTTAAGAGGGATGGTTTGCATCCATCATACAGAGGTACCCAGGTGCTCGGTGAGGAATTCAGAACTTTCTTGGACAGGCATTTAAACTAGGTAAAGGGGAGAGAGATGTAACTGATGTGGGTGATTTCTGTCCCCCACCAATGAGGATAAATCAGTTTTTGGAAGCTTATGAAAAGGGAGCTGCAAATGAAATAGATGTAGCTGTGGATGATAAGGGGCAAACTAATAATGAAAATAATGTTGTTCGGGTAATGTGCACGAATGCTCGAAGCTTGAGCAACAAGCTCTGTGAGTTAATGGCCATAATATCTAGAGATAATTTGGATCTGGTTGCCATAACTGAGACATGGTTTAAGGATTCTAATGAATGGGAAATATCCATACCAGGATATACACTGTATAGGAAGGATAGAATAGAGAGAAGGGGAGGTGGAGTAGCCATTTATGTTAAAGAAAGTCTAAAAACAACACTAATTCAAAATACATGTCAAGATCTGGAGACTCTCTGGATTTGCATGCAAAATAAAGAAGGTTCTGTCATTAGAATTGGGGTGATCTATAGGCCTCCAGGGCAATCTGAGGAATATGACAACAAGATGGTGGATGAAATTACCCAAATGGCACTAAAGGGAGATATTGTGGTTATGGGTGATTTCAACATGCCTGATGTTGACTGGAATATCCCCAGTTCCCTTACATGCAAAAGTAAGAATATAGTAGAGGCCTTTACAGGAGCAGCTCTGGCACAGCTGGTTAAGACACCAACTAGAGGGGAGAATATTCTAGATTTAGTTTTTACGAATGGGAATTGGGTTTCAGAGGTCAAGGTGGGAGAAAATTTAGGTTGCAGTGACCATCTATGTTTGTGGTTTGATGTAAAAACTCATTGTGAGCAATCCTATAATGCAACCAAAGTATTGGATTTCAGAAAAACAAATTTTAATGCAATGGGGGAATATTTAGATAATGAATTAAAGGGGAGGGATAAAATGGCAGGAGCGAGCACCCAGTGGACTGTATTAAAAAAGGCCATCTTAAAAGCCACTGGACTGTATGTAAGACAAATAACTAAAGGTAAAAGGAAGAAGAAACCGCTATGGTTTAGCAATGATGTAAGGGCTATAGTCAATGAAAAAAAGGCTACCTATAGGAGGTATAAAGAGTCTGGAAGTATAGCTGATAGGGAGGTGTATAAAATGAGACAGAAGGAGGCAAAACAGATAATATATGCTGCTAAAGCCTCAAAAGAGGAAGAAATTGCCAAATCAGTAAAGAAGGGGGATAAAACCTTCTTCAGATATATTAGTGATAAGAAGAAGAAAAACTGCGGCATCACGAAGCTTAGTACCGGGAATAATACATGCATTAATGGGAATAAGGAGATCGCTGACCATTTCAATAGCTACTTCTGTTCAGTTTTCTCAAAAGACACCTTACAAAATAATACTATGGAGGGATATAGCATTGCTTCCAGCTGTATGGATTCAGCTCCAGTGATCTTAGAAGCCGATGTCTTAGAAGAACTTGAACGATTAAAGATAAATAAGGCAATGGGTCCAGATGGCATCCACCCCAGAGTTCTTAAAGAACTCAGATCAGTCATTGCTACCCCCCTGACTGATTTGTTTAACCAATCCTTGTTAACAGGAGAAGTTCCTGAGGATTGGAGAATGGCCAGTGTTGTGCCTATCCACAAGAAGGGCAGTAGAGAAGAAGCTGGTAACTACAGGCCAGTTAGCTTGACATCAGTGGTAGTTAAAATGATGGAGACTCTACTCAAAAAGAGGATAAATCAGCACCTAAAAAACAATAACTTATTGGACCCAAATCAGCATGGCTTTACTGAAGGCAAATCATGTCAGACTAATCTCATTGATTTCTTTGACTATGTCACAAAGGTGTTGGATTAAGGTGGTGCCGTGGATATTGCCTACCTGGACTTCAGCAAAGCCTTTGATACGGTTCCACATAAAGAGCTGATAGATAAATTAGTGAAGATTGGACTTAATCCCTGGATAGTTCAATGGATTTGCAGCTGGCTGAAGCATAGACATCAGAGAGTTATTGTTAACGGCGAGTATTCTGAGCAGAGTCAGGTTACAAGCGGTGTGCCACAAGGGTCTGTTCTGGGTCCTATTCTTTTTAATATGTTTGTGAGTGACATAGGGGAAGGTTTGGTAGGGAAGGTTTGCCTATTTGCCAATGACTCTAAAGTGTGCAATAGGGTTGATATTCCTGGAGGCGTCTGTAATATGGTAAATGATTTAGCTTTACTAGATAAATGGTCAAAGCAATGGAAACTGCAGTTTAATGTTTCCAAATGTAAAATAATGCACTTGGGGAAAAGGAATCCTCAATCTGAGTATTGTATTGGCAGTTCTGTGTTAGCAAATACTTCAAAAGAAAGGGATTTAGGGGTAGTGATTTCTGACAGTCTCAAAATGGGTGAACAGTGCAGTCAGGCGGTGGGGAAAGCAAGTAGGATGCTTGGCTGCATAGCTAGAGGTATAACAAGCAGGAAGAGGGAGATTATGATCCCGCTATATAGAATGCTGGTGAGACCACATTTGGAATACTGTGTTCAGTTCTGGAGACCTCACCTACAAAAAGATATTGACAAAATTGAACGGGTCCAAAGACGGGCTACAAGAATGGTGGAAGGTCTTAAGCATAAAACGTATGAGGAAAGACTTAATGAACTCAATCTGAATAGTCTGGAGGACAGAAGGAAAAGGGCGGACATGATCGAAACATTTAAATATATTAAAGGGTTAAATAAGGTCCAGGAGGGAAGTGTTTTTAAAAGGAAAGTGAACACAAGAACAAGGGGACACAATCTGAAGTTAGTTGGGGGAAAGATCAAAAGCAACATGAGAAAATATTATTTTACTGAAAGAGTAGTAGATCCTTGGAACAAACTTCCAGCAGACGTGGTAGATAAATCCACAGTAACTGAATTTAAACATGCCTGGGATAAACATATATCCATCCTAAGATAAAATACAGAAAATAGTATAAGGGCAGACTAGATGGACCAGGAGGTCTTTTTCTGCCGTCAGACTTCTATGTTTCTATGTTTCAAACGTAACATTTATCAGCCAGGGGGCTAGAGTCCAATCACCCCAAACCTGGCAGCATAGATGAGTCTTAAGACTCTTGTAATTAAGGCAATTAAGCCCAAAATTTATGTTGTTAAGTGAGAAATTTGTTAAGTGAACTTTGTCCCATTTTACGACTTTTGTGTACCTTTGTTATGTGAATCATTGCAGTTGCTAAGTTAGTAAATCTGGTTGTGAATCTGGTTTCCCCATTTGACTTTGCTTGTCAGAAGGTCGCAAAATGAGATCACATGACCCCAAGACATTGCAACTGTCATAAATATAAGCCAGTTTTCAAGTATCTGAACGTAAATCACATGACCACAAGATGCTGCAGTGGTCATGTGTGAAAAATGGTTGTCACATTTTTCAGTGCCATTGTAACTTCGAATGGTGACTAAACGAACAAATGTAAGGCAAGAACTATTTTAGAACTGTATTCTAAAATGTTGGATAGGTTTTTAAGACCAACACTAATGATAAATGTTTTTAATAGGATGGTTATTTATTGCCATATAGTAACCCATTTTATTAATTTAATTAGGGTAGCGAAACAGGTAGTGTGGATATCACAATTGTGAACTGCCATAATTATAAACTTTTCTGTTCTTCCTAACCAGATCCTTTTTATGGACTGAAACAATTAGCCCATGTTGTTATCTAAAACCAAAACCTCACTGAAACTTTAGCATGCTCCATTTACAATTCCCATCAATTACTATTGTATAGTTTAATTGTCTATTTAAAAAAACGCCTCTCCTGAAAAACGCTTTATGGTGGTGTATCAGCATTAAAACACCTAGTCTCCATTCAGAGTCTATTCTAACCTAGGGAAACCTCCTGAGAAACACTAGGAAAAGAAAAGGTACAGTTGTCAACTTGTAATGTATTATCTTCATGAAAAAAAGATATGTGGGAATGTTGCATTATTGATGGACTTGGATTTCCTTGAACTCTTCAGTTATGAGGATAAATGGTTGGCTAAAAGCTACCATGAATTCCACAGCTGCAAATCTTCTCAATGAATAATAAAGCATGACAATCAATGAATGCAAAAATATATGCTCTCCTAAGGGAGGGGTGGATTTTGAGTTTTTAGGTAATAAAACAAGGAGCAAGCACTATCATCTTGATTACATATACAGTACTGTACATAACCCAGATTTTTTTCTTAGTGGTGGTAATAGCATCTTGTTGAAACATTTTAAATATCATTATATTATAGAATAAGAGAACATCCTAATTGCCATCAATCTGTTTTACACTCATTTTTAACATAAAGAATACAAAGGAATTCAAGTTGTTACAAAATCAAGACCTATGACCACACACACACAAGTTTCTCTACCTTCTACAACTGAGCATTTATGTGAATTTTACCATTAAATCATATTGTGCATAGGTCAGAAGGACTTCCCTAAGCTTTTAATTTTTTATTTTAAAGTCGACATTTGACTCCAAATGTTATTGAAACTCTCTAATTAGAGGACCATTTAATTTATTTCCTATGTCATTTTCCCAATTTAAATGCTACTTTCCCCCTTTATTAAAGCTGCTTTTAACTGTAGGAGTACCTACAGAAAGAGAAAATGGCAATTTTAAAATTATTAAAACTTTTATCTACTACTACTTCTTGCCTTTCAGAAATTCATTGATAGTTTTTTTTTCTTTCCTGCAGGAATACATGGACTCAAATAAATACATAGATTATTTGCTA
This sequence comes from Erythrolamprus reginae, assembly GCF_031021105.1. Taxonomy (NCBI): domain Eukaryota; kingdom Metazoa; phylum Chordata; class Lepidosauria; order Squamata; family Dipsadidae; genus Erythrolamprus; species Erythrolamprus reginae. The sequence continues at coordinate 165,661,124 of NC_091950.1, read as the reverse complement.
ACTCAACAGGAAGAACAGCGCTGGAACTTGTGGAAGTAAGTAGATTTGGAATATAAATCAATAACATGTTCTTATTCCTATTTAATAAATAGTAAGAATAACACAAACCTGACAGTTTCAACATCAATTAAGGATTGGCCCTTGTCTTTTTTTTTTAATATCAAATTTGGTGTCGTCAACAAATGAAGTCCTTCCTATATATGTTCATAATATTGAATATACTTTCAGGAACACCTAACATCAAGAGATATTTGTTGCAAGAATGACATTTTCTTTTCAATATAAATTAATGAAACTAAATGTATTACTCATTAAAACAATACTATAGAAATAATGTAAACACATTACCGGAGAGGTTCCTATTTTGTACATTATACTGATAAGATTCATGTTTCTATTATATATGTTAGGATTTTAAAAAATCTGCTGCACTTTATTAAGAAAAAAAATCACTCATATCCAAAAATATTATACTGATTTATTCCTTTGAAATTCAGTTTGGCAAGTGTTCATTAAATGAGGAAATTTTTTTTATTATTATTTTAGCAGCTTTTAAGACATTTGTGTATAAAATCAACTAAAATGTTAGAGGCACATGAATTGTATGCATTAAATTGTTTCCTCTTTGTGTATGTATAGGTTTAGCTAAAACTGCAATGTGCAGATGAATTCTTCTCTGGAAGATAATATTATTGGAAGTAATGTTATTGGAAATGAACAGTTTATATCAAGACTAGAAATCCCACATTTGTTTCTGGCCATATATGTTTTTTATTTGTCCTTTTAAGGGCAAAAACTTTACAAACATAAATGTTAAATCAGCAAAGTAATATTTCCAATGTAAATCTGTATATTTTTATGGATTAATGAAATCCTGTGATCTCAGTTGGCCTTCTCAAGAATATAGAAATATATTTCTATGCACTTTTACATATATATATATATATATGTATAGAATATATTATAATTGTATGTATAGAAATATATTTCTATGTTTAGAAATGCAGGCTTAGAGTGCAATATTAAATGTGTTTCTTTAAAATACTCTTTATATTTGTTTAGGCTTACTGTTGGCTATATAATTATAGCACTGAATCCCTATAGGACAGTCTTCTGCTGATCTCAGAATTAATCCAATTAAGTACAGTGTTTTCTTATTCCCAGCTAAATGTGACAGCTTTAATCTTATATTTTCTATTCTTGCACATTTTCTAGTCTCTATTCTTTAACTTTAAGGTAAAAAGGTAAAATGCTTTCATATGCTTCCAGTGGGGGAAAAGAACACACAACAAAGTTGTATTTCATTCAGTGTGATGCATTCCCGGTTCTTAACAATATGCGTTAAAACAATGACCCATATAAAGGATTTAGCAAAATTATAAAAGCAAGTCTAAAGACTGTAGAATGAGATGTAGTAAATCCAAAGCAGATAACAAGGGAAGATGATTAACAGTCAGAGTACTGCATATGTTTGGATGCTGAAAACTGGAATGTTAAAAAAAAAAAGCTAAAGAGATCTCACAAAATCTTGGATAATTATTTAATCCAATAAGTAAGTATTCCAAGAAGTGTCTTCGGCTATTGTACTCAGCCTCTGTTTGCTGTAGACCAGTGATTCCCAACCTTTTTTTGGCCATGTCCCACCTAAGCAACTCTAAAATCTTGATGTCCCCCTCCCCCCCATTCCCGTGACATATAATTCTTACTATTAAAAAAGTGAGCTCCTACTCATGCTGAGGAAGCCCAAAAGGCTATTAACTCGGTTTAAACAAGGTTCCAATTGCCCCCATTAAAAATCAAATCCCCCCCCCCCATGGGGTATGGCCCTACATTGAGAACCACTGCTGTAGGCAATCTTGATAGACCTTGTTAAGTTACTAGCCACATTGACTGCATGTGATGCTTCACAGATGGAACCTCATTAACTATGAGGTGTATGCTTGCGAGACTTGATCTCAGTTTCAAGGCCCCTTAATCCAGAACTTCTTAACTATTACTTCCATTGATTCAGCACCTTGTGACTCGAAAGATTAGTTGCTATGATTAAAATATACAGTTTTATACATAATTGTACAAAATATATCTGTCTGTCTTACAATAAATAAAGGGGTAGAGGAACATTTAGGCACTTATTCTGCAAACAAATAAAGAAAGCACACATATTTGTCTTGCAGTAAATGATTTAATGAATGATAATGAAGAGAGGGGTAGGGAGAGATAAATAATACTAGTCAGATAAATATTATTTTTCAATGCACATCTTTTCAAATTAAAGCAAACATTACTTATTTTAAATCTGTTTTATGAGAAATAAATAAAAATTGCATTTGGGTAGTTTGAGCCCAGCATTCACCCAAGAAATCCTTTGCTTATGCAATTGAGAAAAGATGAACTCATCTCTAAGCTAGAGATGGCTGTTATTAACCAAGTCCTCTGAGTGTTGCAAGTAATCTCAAAAAATATGAAGAAGAAATCCTGGTTACTCCTGAAGATATAAAGATATGCACTATCAGCGGATTATCAAGTGTAATCACTTTCATTTGCAATGGACCCTGTAATCTTGAAATGTGTCCTATTAGACCCCTGCCAAATCAAGACTTAAAGACTTAGAATAACTTTATTGTCACTTTAAATGTACACAAATCGGCATACATTAAAATGAAATTTCATTGTATATAATTCTCAAAAAGTCATTACGTCCAATATATACTACATAAACATGACAAAATAAATACATAAATAAATTCAAAATTATGCATACCCATATACTGTATATTATATGACACAGAGAAACAACACAGTCTAGTTTGGATGGATACTTGTACACGGCGGGGAGGGGGGGAAGAATCTTGCAAGTTTAGCAAATGGATTGCATAGGGAACGAAACTGTTACAGAATCATGTATATATACATTCAAACCTCCTCCGAGAGGGAAACAACAGAAAGAGACTGTAAAGTGGATGTGTGTGTGATCTCTGACAATGGTTTGAGCTCTAAACACATAATGCTTCTATGCAATATTCTGAATCATGCGAAGCGAGCTTCCTATAATCTTCTCAGTTGTCCTTACCACTCTCTGTATGGACTTTTTCTTTGAGGCACTACAACAGAGGTGGTATTCTGACCCAGCTGCCAGACCATGGAACACAGGACAAACACCTTCCGAACAAACCTTGTTTTAATATTTACAAACTACTAATTATTTGTCTTAGCAGTTGTTCTAAGTCAATGAAATAATAAAGCAGTCTTTTCAGAGCAACAGATGTTAATTAACCTTCTTAATAGCCAGCAATAGTCCAAGCAAAAAGAATCAAAAGTCCAATGAAGAATCTGTCAAATAACAGCACATTATCTTGCTATTGATGGAAGAATGCCCAGGAGCAATTTGCAGGAAACTGGACATCTTCCAAACATAAGCCAAACAGGAGTTTTGAAATCAAAAGACACAACAGGAATGAACGAAGTTTGTTTCCTGCAAATTGGTCAGCCCTTTTCCTCAATTAAATAGGCTATAGGAGTGGCCAATTAACCCTAAGCTTTACTCCTGAGTAGTCCTTCTCCTCAGGAGCCACTCCTGCCTTTTGACACATTGAGAATAGGCTCCTCCTTTTCTTCTTCTGTCCTCATGGCAGCCTCTGGAGGTTCTGAAAGCCCTGGCTGAAACCCTGCCTCTGGCACTAAATCTACTCCAGCCTCCTCTCTGTCCTAGGTCAGCTCCAGCACACATGTGCGGACCAGACAGCTAATTTTTGGCTTGCTTGGAGGCTCTGGAAGGGAATTTTCAGCTTCTGGAGGAGCCCCAGGGGTTGGGGGAGGGCATTTTTTCCTCCCCAGGCTCCAGGGAAGCCTCTGGAGCCTAGGGAGGGTGAAAAACAGGCCTACTGGGCCAACCAGATGTTGGAAAATGGGCTCCAGAGGGCCTCGGGGGGCAGGGGAGGCAATTTTCGCCCTGCTCAGGCATTGAATTATGGGTGTGGGCACAGGTGCGATAGTGTGTGTGCACACACTTTTGGCACCCGAGGGAAAAAAGGTTCGCCATCACTGTTCTAGATCATTGTTTACTTTTGTATTTCAACCAACACCCAAAATTTAAACAGCCTTTAATTTCAGTTCCAATGATAGCATAAATAGTATAAACAATAGAATTTTACTGTTAATATGTATGTGCCAGTTAATATTTGCCTATCTCACTTGATTCTTTTTTTTTCAAAAGTTCTCTCTCCAAATACTGAAGCAAAACCTTGGGATACTGGCAAGTTTCTGTGGCATTCTTCCTTTTTTTTTTTTGTGAAGGCCAGTCTGATAAGTAGAAGACCATGGGAATAACTGATGCTGTCCAAGGGCAACACTAGATTGTCTATAGTCAGACAGATGTCCTAATAAATCAGGATAGACCACTTTCTCAGACTTCATTATGCCCTTGATTTGTGGTGGCCACAATTTAACGTATTGGGTCATTGGATGCTGAACCTGACATTGAATGATAGTCTCCAGTTTACTCTAGCTAGCTAATAAAAGAGACAGACACAAATTTTGAACGTTTAACTCCTTCAGCATTACTCACAGTCTAGGCTGATTTATAGCAATTGAGATGAGAGAGAGAGACAGAAAGGAGACTAAACGTGATGTCATACGGTTCATACAGAATGCCTATCATAACACACGTAGAGGAGTTTGCAAGAACATGCGGACAAGGAGTTTTCTTCTCTTTCTCGTTTCACAGAGCCTGATACATTTTGCTTTCTTCAAGCGGCACAGCCATCTGTTCTGGAGCATGAAAATTTATTGCTACTATCTCATTTCCCTGGGAATACTTAGGCTTAGCTCATGTTTCATAACATTTTGCAAAAATAGATCAAGAACTTGCATTCCTGATTTATTTTGCACCTCAGTATTTGTTACTTTTGCAGAAGATAAAACCTCTTAACAATCTGTTCAAATCCAACTTTTTAAGGCTTTCGGTATCTTTTCGTTTGCTTTTGATATTCTTTATATTAAAATAATATCAACGTAGCATTAAAATATAAAATTTAATCTAGGTTTAGAAATCTATACCTAGATTTAGATAATTTTGAGATATGATCTACTCTCTGTTTCTCTGTATGTTTGTCTCTTTCTTATATACTTTGAAACATTTGACATTCATTTAGCTGTGTTAGAAATGTCAAGCCTAATATTAATTCTATTCAATTTCTGTATAATAATATTCAATAACAATATTCTACTAAGTTGGAGGAAGCTGTTTCTGAATATTTAACAAAATAAATAAAATCATGCAATAACTAACATTTGTTCCCAAGTTAGTGAAAAGGTTGGTCAAACAAGAAACTTAAATGCTTATTGATCAATTGTTAATTTGCATCTATTTTATTAGAAACATGTAGCACACCATCAATTCCTCTAATATATTTGAATCTTCTAAATTAATAGAACAGTTTGCATTTATTTACCAGAACTGTTTATCTACATAGCTGAAGAGAATGGGTGGATTATACTGAAGTGACAATCAGAGACAGGAACTCTATTGATTTAGACTTTAAGAAAGATTAAGTAGAAATCAATGATGGGGGAGCTAAGGAAGAAATTGAAAAAGAAATAAAGGCTTAGCCAGGTGGATAAAACTGTTCTTTGGATCTTTCAGCATTTTCTTCCATACTTTTATATAGATGATATTAAAATAATATCAATATAGCATTAAGGTATAACATTTTAAACTCAGATTTAGAAAATTGTGAGATATGATACTGCCCGTCAGTTCATTACTACAAAAAGTGAGATTACGACAGATTCTGACTAGGCAGATTTAGGGAAAAGGGATTTATGTTGCAGAATTTTGGAAATTGAATACAGTGTTCCCTCAATTTTCCCGGGTTCGAACTTCGCGGAACGTCTATACCACGGTTTTTCAAAAATATTAATTAAAAAATACATTGCGGTTTCCCCCCCTATACCACGGTTTTTCCCGCCCGATGACGTCATATGTCATTGTCAAACTTCTGCCTGCCTTTAAAAAACATTTTTTTAAAATAAACTTTAATAAATAAACATGGTGAGTAATAATCTAAATGGTTGCTAAGGGAATGGGAAATGGTAATTTAGGGGTTTAAAGTGTTATGGGAAGGCTTGGGATACTTTTCATAGCCAAAAATAGTGTATTTACTTCCGCATCTCTACTTCACGGAAATTCGACTTTCGTGGGCGGTCTCGGAATGCATCCCCCGCAAAAATCGAGGGAACACTGTATATGTAACTTGGTACTCATTAACAAATGTGCCAAAGTTTCTGTGTGCTTCCTTTGCATTTGATCTTCTTTCTGTTTCTTAGAGTCATGGGGAGGATGCTAATCATTTGATGCCATAAAAATGTTCCATCTGTTCTTGTTCTTCAGAGTTTTCAAAATGTCCATTTTCATTTTGAGGCTCTGGGAATTCCATCACATTAAGCCTGGAACACCAGCAATTCAGACAGAAATGTTTATTTGCAAAGAGATAGTAAACTCTTTTCTACCCACCTACAATTTCATTTAGAGACACCAAGCATCCTCACCTTCTCTATTGCCAATGATTCAGAGAGGCATGAGAAAAACTAGAAGATTAAAAACAACACAAGTGAGATGTTTTAATCAAGATTCGGGAAGCTGTGACTCTCCAGATGTTTTTGTGGTTCACAGCTGAAATTGTAGGAATCTCTATTGCAGCAATATACAGAGAGACTCTCTAATCTAATTGAAGATATAGATACACATTTCTAATTCAGCAAATCAGAGAAAGAGGGGTGGGAGAGAGAGAGAGGGTGGGAGGGAGAGAGAGAGAAAGAGAGAGGGGGGGGGGAGAGATTTTCATATATACACAGCAGTTGCCACCCACCGTAGGGCACTAACTGATAATTCAAGCTGCCACCACTTTTCTTCTAAGAAAAGCCAGATATGGAAATGAGGTAGGACTCTCTCAGACTGTCTAAGGACCAAACAATAAAAGTTCACTTACGTTATTTTTTTTTACTTTGTTAACATTTTTATGCCATTCATCTTTCAATGGATCAGTGGCTTACACCGGGGGGGGGGGGGGCGCTAAATATTTCAAACAACATAAATATTTTCTGCAGTATAAGTGGTCCTCCATTTATGCAAAATTGGGCCCAGAATCTTGGTGGTTAAGCAGAATGGTCAAATCCAACTTTTGGTCACTAAATAAATTGCCCCATGAACCATTTGCTCAACAACCATAATCCTGGGTCTCCCAGTCTCAGTTGTTAAGTGATCACTTTAGTTGTTAAGCAGAACACTAGAGGGAGACCATTAGTGGACTTATGAAGGAGGGAGGGAGAAAGGAGCTTGTCAATTTCACCTACTTCTTTGTTTTTAAGACTCACAAATTCTCTATTATACCACTAAGATTAAATAGAAAGAAAGCTGAGATTTCAGCTAATGATCTTGTTTCAAGAATAGTGTTCAGAGGGTAGAAGCATCTCCATCCTGCAGGTGTTTTGCCTGTGTAGACATTTGCATACGATGAAAAGATCACAGCAGACAATTGTGGACAGCAGAGATTGTGCCAGGCCAAATCAGAAAACATGACTTAATGAATCCCAGGAAACAGCAGGTAGATTTTGCCTTCCTTGTGGGCTATGGGGGGAAAAATCATGCATTCAAGAAATTACTAGAGGACTGGACTCATGCTGGGGCAAACCACAACGGATCAGCCCTTACTTCCTCAAAGAGTAAATTTCACCACATCATGTCAACGCTGTGAGAAGAGAAGCTATCTCAAGTGCTATTACTTCAAAAGTTTGAGAAGGCACTGTTCGGAACGCTAACGTATTCATCTGACAGCAGGTTTCTCAAAATGCTGAATGAAGATGTATCTTCTATAATTCCATTGCTCCTCATTTGTTTAATTGCATAGTTGATAACTCCTTTTATTCACTCTAAATAGCCAAGGGGTAGATCAAATAAAGCTGCAGGGCAAAATAAACTCAATAGAGAATATTTCTATTCTTCCTTCAGAATAGTCAGGGATACGGATTGCAATTTTAAGAGTTATGCAACTTTGGGAATAAAAGGGGGGAAAAGGAGAACCAAATATAATGTTCTATGCTAGGGTTTAGCCGCTGTATGATATTCATGATCCAGACTTTGTCCTCCCTTTCCTAGCTAATGTGCAGCAATGTATTCGACAATTATAAGATAAAAATATCAAATTGTCTATTACATTCGAGACTGAGAATGAAGCATTCAGGACATTTGATTGAATGCGGATTACACAGGAACTGGTTTTCAATGTGCTGGGTGACCTGATACATTAACATCAGTGGACTGTTCACGTCTCATGAAATTTTGCAGAGAATTACAGAGAGATATAGAAAGGTATAACAACTATTTGCAAAAACTTCTTGATTTTGATTCAAGGTAGGGTTGGTGGAATATGATACGATGGATCGTCCACCATTTTCAAAGTTCATGTGATTTTAGGAAAGGAAGGCAGGGGCTTTAATGGGGTTTTTCAATTCTAGAGATTTTCATTAAGTGCCCCCAACCTTAAGCTAATGGGGTGGAGAGGAGGGAAGAATTGGTCTGCTATAATAGTGTGGATGTCAGGAGACAGAGAACCTAAGATCGGAAGATTTCCTACTTCATGGTTTGCAAAAAGCCCCTTTAGCACCTCCCAGGTAGGAATATTGCCAATGGTACGCTAGTAATAGGTTTATCAAAGGATTTTCAAGAAAATCACTATGGTGGGAGCAGAATCTACTATAAACATTAACTCTTCTAATTTATATAATTCACCAGAATCAGACAACTTTTCAAATACAGGAATTTTTTAAAGCTAAAATACATAAACATAGCAGAACATTTGCATGCAAAACATGCATGCATGTATGATGTACGTATGTACATATGTAATATGTATACATTTATTTAAACATTGATATAGCTGCTCATTTTTCAAATAACTTTGTGCTATATTTTCTCATTAAGCATTAAATGTGTGATTTTTAGGGAGCCTGCTTCATTTTTATTGCTTTCATTCTGAGAAAGGAACCCTTTATATTCAGATGCACTCAACTTGAAAAGTTATTAAGGATTAGAAAAAGTCCATCTTTGATTTTGTCCGATCCCATCTGTGTAAGGCAGATGGTTATTGTCTGGTGCTCTTGAACTATAATCCATGGTTCAGATGAAGGGCAGTGAGCACAGCAGTTATATACAACTATATCAGTGCACGTGTGAAAATACAATTTGAAAGAAAGGAAACGTGAACATTCAGCATTTTAATCTAGTTTAGAGATTCATTATTAAATGACATACTAAAATTAACAAAGCAAACAAATTGCAAATGTATTCAAAGTTGAATATAGGATTGTATTCAATGATTGTATGAAGCTCTAAACATGCATTCTTTAACATGTTTATAAAGAAAAGAACCAAGTACTGTATTTTCAAACTCACAAAACACCTACCTCTAAAAATGGAAAATGCTACTTTTTTTTTTTAGACTGGGTTATGCTTTGAAAACATTATTAGAGTTTCTTGAAAGTGATGTTAAAAATATGCACCATACATCATGTTTAAATCTGTTGATCCAGATACTGTATATGATAAATGGAGTTACTGAGTGGCTTTGAGGTGCAACAGCACAGATTGTTTTACACAATCCTTATCGCTGATTTTTTTAAAAAATTCAGAAGATAATAATTCTTATACTTGGCCTATCTCTAGGTACCAAGAAGAAAGTCAGGAGTTAGGAAAAGAGTGGATTCATTTTGCTAATAGAAACACAGTCAATTGTAGTTGTGCTGACTATTCTCCCTCTCATGAAACTAAATTCAACCTTCAACAACTGCTGTTATTTGTCAGACAAAAAACAGGGGGACATATCCTTTATTATGCATGTTTTCTCTTTTCAATTTCTGAACACTTCGGTTAAGATTTATGAAAACATCATTAAATGGTTTCCTGCCTTTCAAACCTTTGAACATGCTGTAGATATCATTTTGTTGATCATCAGGTACGTAGTGCTCACTGAAAAGGCACATTGATCACCAGAAAAGAGTTCTGCTTCTTGAATTTGTTGCCAAGAGCCTTCTGCATTTATACTTTCCCCATGGGAAAAGACTGCAGCGACTTGAAAGAGAAGTAACAGAGGCAGGAGAGAGACCTGGAATGGGGACAGCAAAATGTCATGCTGCTACAGTCTTTCATGCTGATATATTTGAGATGTGCTTTAACTTAGAAAACCCCAAGAGGAAATAGCTATATGGACTTCCTTACCAGGGAAGCAATATTTTTTAAAATAAAAGGCACACTATAATCAGCCAGAAATGACCCTGAGCCAAGTAGCTGCTATTATCAGCATCTATGGGACATTGATAAGTGACTAGAAACTTGTACTTTTCTTTGAAGTTGTAACAATGTAATTTTAATATTTAATGAAAAATAGATAAATGTTCAAAGATTTGCCAGTACTCTTTGAATTCAAGGATGCTCATTACTTGTTCAAGCACACTTCAATTTAACAACGTAAGGCATTTGTTGCTGCCTCCTTCTCTTTTACGCACACATACATATTCACTTACTCATTCACTTTCTGAGTGGAAATGGTAAAAAAAGGAAGAAGAGAGAGGGGAAAGGAGAGATAGTACTATGCATCCTATTTTCATTGCTTTTTCAACATACTGCAAAAAAAAAAAATTCAATTTATTGTTTTGTCACAAACAACAGTGGTGACCTGTCTCCAAATGTATGCATGCAATTGTTAAATATGTGTAGCTTGCCCATCTCACTGTATGTATGTATAATTAACTAATATATAAATGTAACATCTATAATTGACAAGATACCAAGATTATACAGTGTATTCTTGATTAGAAATTAATTATAGAAAACTATAGTGAATTATATTATTTGAACAATGTAAATAAGAATGTTAGTCTTTCGGCTAAAATATCCACTATTTGTTGTTACATCATACAAAAACTAAAAAACTAAAAAGTTTATAAATAGTATTTTCCTCTTCTTTATCATATACATATACTACTGGTATAATGGTAAATAGTTATAAAGATTTCAATGTTTTAGTGTCTCTGATTTATTTGATCTGTTCTCTTTTCCATACATACTTACATTTGCCTTGCTGTGTAGTATATGGTATGAGGGCTCTATCAACCTGGTTGCTTTCTTGCGAAAGTTTTATTACTCAAACTAGGTAACATCATCAATGATAGTCCTTTGCACCCTGAGCTTCAAATTTTCGCCTTTATTAATATATAGCAGTGATGGCAAACCTTTTAGGCACAGAATGCCCAAACTGGAAGGCGTACGCATCAGAGCACCGGAAACCTGCCAACCAGCTGGCTAGCACTCATGCTCGCCTCAAAAATCCAATGACCAGCTGGCCAGTGTGCATGTGTGCCTTGGAAACCCGATGACCAGCTAGCTGAGTTTGAGCGACGGCATGTGTGCACACAGAGAGGGCACTGTGTGCCACCTTTGGCATGCATGTTGTAGGTTCACCATCATGGGTATATAGTATGTATGCAGTGAAAGGCCACACTTTCCTTTTCCTACTGAATTGGTATTGGAGGCCGGTACAGGTGCGTGCGTGGGTGGCGGCAGGCACATGCACCTCCGCACGAGAATTTGCTTCTGCATATGCACAGAAGCAAAGAAAGCAGTAAAAATTGCTGAAATCTCATGCGAGGATGTTTGCACGCATGAAATTTGGGCAATTTCTTTGCTTCCTTGCATGTGCGGAAGCAAATTCTTTTGCGGGGTTGCATGAGGGCATGACGGAGATGCACACACATCACCGTTTCCTCTAACGGATTGGCAATCCCAGGCAGAGCCGCCGATAGGCCGGTACTACTGGGAGTGGTGTCAGGGGCCCGGCAAAATTGAAAAATGGGGGGCCCCTCGGCACCCGCCAAAAACTCTCCAACCCTGATTGCGATGGGGAAAAGTGCGCCAAGGAAAGCAAAAGGACCAGAGACACCTCGCCAAACTTCGCCTCTGCGGAGCTTCTCTGACCGCGGCCTGCACCTTCTTCCCACCCCCGCGAGGAAAGAAGGCAGGGAGGCCGGCAGACAGGCAGGGAGCCCCGATGGCAGCTGCGGAAGAAAGCGCGGGGGTGACTTGGCCCTCCGGAAGCCAAGCCGCACTGCTGGGGAAGCCGGGAGAGGGCTGAGCCTGGCCGGCTTCTCCGCCGGCCTTGTGTCCCCCCCAAGGATTGCGAGGGCAAGAGAGCAGCGCCTTTTGGCCTCCGGAGGTGCTGGGCCGGGGATTCGGGGTGGCCGTGAACACCGCCCGCTGCCCGGAGCCAATGGCTTGTTTTGGGCGGGTGCTGGCTTACTCACTTGTCTTACTGCTGCTGGCGCTGGGAGCAGGTAAGTGCGCGCGGGCAGCCGGGTGGGAAGGGCGAGGCGCAAGGGGGAGGCAAGGTCCCTCTTTTCATGCATCTGCTCAGTGAGCCTATCTTTGGAGTTGCCTTTCTTTCTCTCTTGCTCTTTCATTCTTTTTTTCTTTCTCTTTCTTTCTTTCTTTCTCTTGCTTTCTGTCCTTCCTTCCCTCCTTCCATTTCTTTCATTCCCTCTCTCTATTTTTATTTCTCTTTCATTCTCTTTCTTTCTTTTCTTTCTCTCCTTCCTTCCCTTCTTCCATTTCTTTCATTCCCTCTCTATTTTTATTTCTCTTTCATTCTTTCTTTTCTTTCTTTCTTTCCTTCTCTCTTTCTCTCTTGCTCTTTCATTCTTTTTTTCTTTCTCTTTCTTTCTTTCTCTTTCTTTCTCTCCTTCCTTCCCTCCTTCCATTTCTTTCATTCCCCCTCTCTTTTTATTTCTCTTTCATTCTCTTTCTTTCTTTCTTGCTCTTTTTCTTTCTCTCTTTTACCTTCCCTTCCTCTATTTCTTCTTTTCTTTCTCCTTCCTACCTCCCTCCCTCCCTTCAGTCCTTCCTCTCTTACATAAGTTTCCTTTCATAAGTTTCCTTGCTTCCTTCCTCTGTTCGTGTCCCTTCCCCCTTTCTTTCTTTCCTTCCTTCCCTCCCTCCATTTCTTGCTTTCCTTCTCCTTCCTCCCTTCTTTCCTCCCTCACTCCCTTCTTTCACTCCTTCCTCTCTTACTCTCCCCTTTCACCTTTCCTTGCTTCCTTTGCATCCTTCCTCTGTTCCTGTCCCTTCCCTCTTTCCTTCCTTCCTTCCCACCCTCCGTCCATTCATTCACCCATTCCTCTCTTGCTCGCCCCTTTTACCCTTCCTTCCTTCCTTCCTTCCTAGCTTGCCCTCACCTTTCTTCCCTTCCTTCCAGGTGGGAGTGCCCCCTCAAGACACCTGTCCGACTGCTGGTGCCCTGCTTTTCTCCCCTCGTCCTTTCCAGCTCCTCGCTGGTGGCTGCCGGGTGTGGGATTCCCCTCCCCTCTCCCCTCGCTAGAAAGCACATGGTTTTGTCAACAAGGCCTCTTCCAAGAAGGGAGAAGTGCCAAGGAGCTGTAAATAAGCCATGCTCCATCTGACAGATGCCAGGAGGCTCTTTCTTTCCCTCGCCGCTCCCGCTTCTTTCTTTCTCCTGGATGAGTCCACACAATCGGCTTAACCCAGTTACTGAAATAGCCTATGGCAGTGCTTCCCAACCTTGACAACTTGAAGATATCTGGACTTCAACTCCCAGAATTCCCCAGCCAGCATTCTCTGGCTGGGGAATTCTGGGAGTTGAAGTCCAGATATCTTCAGGTTGCCAAGGTTGGGAAACACTGGCCTATGGGACCGCCTCACTTGGCATAAAGCGGGAAATGATCCCCGGGGGATGGAGTGGCTTGGCGACTTAAAGTAGTTTTACAATGGTGGGGGCCCCAGACATTTAGGCTGTATGGGGCCCCAAAATTCATGATGGCGGCCCTGATCCCAGGCGTACCGGGGGCAGCCCAACACTGTATGTGTGGAAGCCATTCCTGCTTAAATTTACTTAGACTTCTATTGTGAGTATATGCCACTACTGCAGGTAGTATTTGTACACTCATGTCTTCTTGCCAAAATTATATCCTCAACAAGTTGGACTCAGCCATTCATTTATTTCTCAGACAGTCTGTGCAATCATTAAAGATCTTTCTCATTCCAGCTTAGCCATCACCATTGCCAAGTGTTAGAAATCAGACATGCCTTATGGGAGAAAATCTTTGGGTTTCCCTCAATTTGGCTTGCAGTCCTATGTTATGTGAATTTATAATTTCTGGAATGACCTCTAAAAAAATACTTTATCGTGCCCAGGCATCCCTTCAAGAAACCATAAAGATGGCTCTGGCTCCATAGTAAAAAACAGTTTTATGGAAACCTGTCTAGCTCCCTTATTCAACAGTTGCATTAATTCTCTGGCTATGTTCCCATACCATGCTTAACGTGATTACTGAATTAATGCATTCATGGTTTTGCACCATATGCACAAAATTTAATTATCCAGTTTACACAGCATACAACCTCCTTTAAAAAAAATCATCATAGAAGAAAAAAACCCACTCAAAATAACAAGATGAAAAACCACGTAAGCAAGTTTAAAATTAGCAATCTTAACATGTGGAAATGGACTTGCTAGATTTACAACTGACATCAATGTGTTGTAGGAATGTGTTACCTTTTAGAGCAATGATTGATAGGATATTTCTTTTTGCTGGGGCTCCGCCTCTTCCCTTACCTGCCCAGTTAATTGTAATGCAATGTAGCTTGTGATACTGAAACAATATCATTTTTGAAGCAAGAAAAATTCCCATTCCTTTGGTTGCTCTAAGAGTGTTGATTCTGATAAAAGTATATAGTGGCTCCATACTCCTTACTCTTGTGGTCTTTGAAGAACTGATGAACCAATCGAATGTGGTTATTACTTCTTTGACCTCTTCATTCCTGGTACCCACGGTTGTAAACTAGTATCTGCTCATGCTTCCAATAAATTAATCTGATTGGAATACAGAATAACTGAGTTGGAAGAGATGTCTGCTTAAGCACAGAGAAAGCAGGATCTGTGTGTAAACCTAGCTTCAAACATATAGCAGCAGTAACAACAAAATGTATACTTCATGCAGTGATGTTTTCCTGGTTTTTTTCCTTATGAATCTCCCTCTTTTCAATTGTCATAGAAATGAAAGCTGTGTTTCTAATGTCATAATGTGTTTGAAACTATTTTTGCTTTGTATTACATCAATTAGAACATGCTGTTTATGTAATAGTGGTATAAATATTTCTGTTGTAGTTTTTGGAAATAATTTGTCATTTTTGCATCTTGTAAATGAAATCAGTAATGTATTTAACAGTCTTGCTTCATTATATATATATATATATATTTATTTTATGTATATATCTATATAAAATAAAACTACATAATTATTATTGTAATGGGTTCTTGTAGAGACATTTGCAGGTACAGTATTGTATTTATATACAAATACAAACACACACACACACACCAGTTCACTCATGTAAATGGCTGCAGATAGGAACAAAGAGTTTTGACTTTCCTACAGATTGGTTCCATTCAGTAGTGGGTTCTAAATCCTGTCACTGCCGGCTCTCACATGTGCACCCCAGGTGGGTGGAGCTTCAAGCCACTGACACCGGTTTGCTGAACTGGGCCAAACCGGGAGCAACCCATCGCTGGTTTCATTGCTACAAAATATATAACTTATTCTTAAAATTAAGATAGTTTTAAGATGTTGACCTCTCCTGATTCCTGTAAGGGGCGTGCATAAGTGCACCAGAGTGCCTTCTGACCCCTGTCCTAATGTTTCTCTTTTACCATGTATATAAATATTATATCTTTGTATACCACCAATACATACGTGATAAACAAATAAAATAAATAAATAAATATTTTTTTTCTTTTAAAAAAATGGTTCTCTAGTAGCATCATCACTATTGTTTTTGTCTGACATATCGTACGTCTTTGTAATTTAAAAGGATTTGATATACAGGTCACGTCATTCACTGGCACGACTGAGACATACTGTGCCCTGACACATTTAGACAGCACCAGTCAGAAACAAATTGGTCGCCTGAACAAAGTTTTATCCTGAGGTGTTGCCTCAGTCTGGAGTCTTGCTGGGATTCAAACTGAGGTGCTATTAAATTGAGATCTATATTGCTCTTCCTACTAGATTTGCTGTACCAGGAATGGGTTTATTGTTGTTGTTAGCATTATTTTATGTGAATGTAAAGTAAACCCAAAATGATTTTCCTTGACAGATTCATTGTATCATGCCTTCTATCAACATTTTTTTTTACAGATGGGTATAAAAACCTTCTGCAACTTCAGTGTCTTTTTTTTCTGATAATACAAGATCTATTTAAATCAGGAATAATTAATATCAAGAGTGAACATGAATGAATGTGATACAATATTGGGGGACTTGATGCAGGTTGCAAAATGTTTTGTTCAACAAAATCTACTCACACCGCTATAACATTGAATATGTTAATAATTTCCCCTCACATCAGCATTGTTTCAAAATAATGTTAATTGGCCTATATAGATCTCATCAAACAAACAAAATAAGTTGCATAGGGCACATATAAAAAAGTCCATGTTGATTGAGTGTAGCTATATTTTGTCTTTAACATAGCTGCATTGAGTTCTAAATCAACTTTTCCATAATTGTACTGAAAATCAATGTTGGGCTAACAGGTTTAAAATTAACAAGGTCATTTTTGAAATAGAGGTATTGATAATAAGGCAAGGCTTTCTTGTAATACTGTCTTATTCTGTCATGGTTGAATATATTGCACACTCTATTAGAAACATGAGTGCTGATGGATCAAGGAAACCTCATGCTGTATGCAAAAACCAGCAGGTCACTTATGCCCATGCCAAATTCCATTGTGTTTATGCTACATATGCTTTGAGGGAAGTAAAAGGGGGATTATTTATATTCTTAAATTTAAATTCATGCTTAAGTGATGGGTTGAACTGGAGCCTAGACAATTCTACTTCCTTATTTATAATTTAGCACCCATATATCTGTCAACTAATCTGAATTATTTCCCTAAATTTCCGTTTTTTTCCATTAGTAAAAAGTGCACAAAAACATATACTGTACTTGTGGGATTGAAACACATGGTCTTTTATGAATGTTTTTTATGTGAATTTTATTCTGAGGGATGTCCAGTGGTATGATCACATCGAGGATGATTTCCCCCCCAATAGTTACCAGGGTTAATGTGATAGATAAGATTGACATATTATCTATGTGTTAAATCATGACATTAAAAAAATGAAAATACGTAAGTAAAATTACTGTTGTTTTTAAAAAGTGTAAATAACTAAATTGCTGAGCAAAATTATAGGGAATAGGGAGGACTTTTTCACTGTAAAGTCATTAGAAAACTCCCCCCCCCCCCCCCTCTCCAGGCTAAATTTTGTATATACATCCAGAAGCATTACTTTTTCCACTTTCCTCTGACTGGAGTTGGACCACATGAAACTCGAAGGCAGTTTCTTAGTTTTGGCAACTTTAAGATGTATGGCCTTCAATGTCCAGAATTCGCCTGTCAGCTTTTTGCCAATGTTGAGAAACATTGCTCTAAGGTCTTGCTGCTTACTTTCTCAGTGATATAATTGGAAACAAAGTCAGTCCGGGATGCCTCTCAGTGCTTCTTTTATTTTCTGACTGTAATTTATGCTATTTTGTTTATTTAGTCAGAAGTTGCTTTTTAAAAGAGTGATCTATCAGAAATTCAGTTGTCAGGCCCTTCTGTTTTCAGAATTCGAACCAGACAACGTTTGAGACATTTTTCCAATTGCCACAGTTCCAAACAATTTTTCCAATTAAGACAATTTTGTAATTACTTAGCAAATTGTCCCTATCACCTTGTGGCTCAACTACTGCAATACAATGGGGCTACCCTTGAAAAGCATTTGAAGACCATAATTAGTCCAAAACGCAGCCACGCAAGCTGTTGTGGGTGTACCTAGGTACACCCACGTCACACCAACACTCTGCGAACTGCATTGGCTTCCAGTTGGTCTCCGGACGCAATTCAAGGAGTTGGTTATCACCTATAAAGCCCTACATGGCTTAGGGCCTATTTATGGGACCGCCTTCTGCCCCATATCTCCGTGTCCGATTAGGACCCACAAGGTTGGCCTTCTCTGGTTCCCATTGGCCAAACAATGCTGACTGGTGGGACCACGTGGGAGGGCCTTCTTTGTGGCAGCTCTGGCTCTCTGGCTCCCTCTAACTGCCCCCAGAGATTCGTACCGCCCCCATCTCCTAGCCTTCCAAAAGGCCTTGAAAACTTAGCTTTGCCAGCAGGCCGTTGAGCTACAACATTCAGGTCCGGCTAGAAGTAATCAATGTTTTTGTTGAATGAATGTTTGAAGAGAGCATACAAACTGTTTATATTGTTTGTATGCTGCCCAGAGTCTAAAAGGAGTTGGACGGTTTATAAATTTAATAAATTAAATTAAATCCCAACAGAAGATAATATATTTACAGTAGCTCAGGGTTGAACTGTGGAACCTTTAATGGTCATTATAAAGAGTTTCCATTAGCTGACTAGGTTAACATAATCAGTGAGCAATGGGTAATGAAATGGCTGCAACCAACCAACCAACCAACAAGAATTCCACTTAGCTAATTATCTGGCTTAGAAATTTAAGGAAATCACAATAGCCAGAAGTGTCGGATGTTACAATTCCTTATTAAAATTTCAGGAACAGGCATCCATACTGAATTTCATGTAGAATGTTACAACAATGAATAAATTAGACCAATAATCTAAGCAGGAACATGACTGTCATCTCAAGACTTGTAAAATGCTAGCTTTGGACTTGGTTTAAGAAGACAACTTTTATACCAAAGCATAATGGCAAGATTTCTAAAAGGGTTGCGACATTTATAATTCACAATGTGGAGATTCTTCTGTATCATTGATTCCTTTGAAAATTGTCTGGCAGTAAACCAGTGTAGCCTGAAGTAACTTCCAGTGTAATCTGAAATAACTACATTTTAATATTATCATTTAAGCCAATGAACCCAACCTTTCTGGTTCCATGGCCAGGCAGCAGTGGTGTTGGCAGCAAAGGGTTGGAGGGAGGTAGGAGGGAGATGGTTTTGTGTGCAGAACCTGTGCATGCACAAATTACACTTTGCATAATCATTCGCTTCTTGCATGGCCCGGTTCCCAACAGGCCTTAGACCAGTACCAATCCATAGACTGGGGATTGGGGACCCCTGATTTAAGTTGTGTATTTTCCATCTGCCTCTGGATTTGTTGTGAACTCTGCACCTTCAGAGCTGTGTGAAATATAAATCAGAAGTGATGTTTGAATTATCCAATATACTTGTCTTTCCCTTATTAAAGCCCTCTTTCCTTTTCTCAAAGCATGCTCTATTTGCCTTTTTGCACAAGGACTATCTATCGGGCTTCTTCTCTGTATTTTATCAAGAGAAAAAAAAAATCACCTCAGAATCAAATTTTGCAGGTCTGTGTATATTTGCATAATCCGCATATTTGACTTCCTGAAGGTATAATCCATCGCTTTGGTATGCAGCACATGCCAAACTATAATATAATCTGTTTCTTTGTGATTTAATATATGATGTGAACTGAACCTTTTTGGTTTGTAAACTAGGTTGTGACTGAATGTCTTGTGTGATCCAGCTAAAATATCAATTTATGAGGAGGGAGAGAGAGAAAGATGCTTGGTATAATCACACCAACTTTGGTTCTGCATTGCAAAGGGACAACGGACCTAGGTGGCACAATGGTTAGAGTGCAGTACTGCAAGCTGACTGTAGTTCAAATCTCACCAGGCTCAAGGTTGACTCAGCCTTCCATCCTTCTGAGGTGAGTAAAATGAGGACCCAGATTGTTAGCACTGTGAAGCAGCATATAAGTCTAAGTGCTAATTGCATTTTGTAATTAGAAAATGACTTTTCACGTCTAGAGTATTTTTTTCCTGAACCTTGGAAGCTTCAAGATGAATGGGTATCAATTCCCACACTTCAGAAAGGTGCCTGGGGAATTCTGGGAATTGAAGTCCATACATCTAATCCAGAGAGGGAGGGAAGTCTTCTCTCTCTTTCTGTTAAGATGAACTTGACTGCTGAGCAGGAATGGAGAAACCAGAGAGCCGCTTAGTTTTCTCCACTTGTCCCTTCCTCCCGAGACCCCCTAGTTCCAACCCACAATAACAGTTTTCCTCAGACAGGCTCCCTCCCTCTTTTCCCCGTCCCCCGCTTGCAGGCGAAGCTTTGTCACAGCCGTTCCGTTGCGACCGATTCCGATCGCAGCAGATGGGCAGCGCACTCTTTTGACATCCACCCCCCCCTGATCCTAAAGCAGCCGCTTCCGCTGAGGGGGGAATTAAAAGGCCCCAACCGCAACCCGGAATAAGCGGGGCAGGGCGGGAGGCCGTCACCCGGCGTCCCCTCGGGGAGCTGTGCCGCCCTGCCTCGCCTCCGCTCCCCTCCCCGCAGCAGAGGCCACCTTCTCTCCCCCAGCCCGCCGCCTGGCCGGCCCTCCCCGAGCGCACGCGGAGCGGCGGCCCTGCCGCAGCCCGACAGGGAGCGCCAGCAAGAGCCAAGCCCGCCGGCGGCAGCATAACAACAAAGCGGAAGAAGCGGCGGCGGCGACGGCGGCTGCAGTGGCGGCGGCGGCGTCCCGGACGGCTAATGCTGGGAGACCCCCATGCCAAGTTTAGAAACTCGGGGGCTGCTTCGGCTGCCGCCGTCGGGCTCCCGAGCCGCTCTGGCGGGTCCCCGGGGAGAGTAAAGGCCCCGCCCCTGCCCGCCGCCTGCAAAATGCCCCTCCGCAAAACAGGTAAGGCAGCAATTGCGCCGAGCCTTCTTCCCTCCTCCCTCCTTCGCGGGGCTGCCCTGCTCTCCTTGCGCGGTTTTGCGCTCCCCTCACCTGCTCTGAAGTGGACCCCGCCCTCTGGCGCGTCTCTTTCTCTCCCCCCGCCTGTCTCCTCCCCTTCTCTCCTGCTTTCAGGCACAGGTAAAAAAGGAGCGCTGGGCGAGGGGCGGGCGGCGGAGGGGCGAGCGGTGTCGGCGGTGTGTGTGTATGGGAGGGGGGGTGTTCGCCGTGCTTGCGCGTGTGTGCGAGCGAGGGGAAAAGCAAGATGGAGAAGCGACTTGACCCGGGCATGTGCCCGCTGGGCTGGCCAATCTCCGCCGCGGCGGTCCGGCGGACCAAGCGCGCGCCTGCCCGCGCGGCTGGGGGGGGGGGAGGTTGCAAACCGGACGGCCCCGTGGCGAAAGCGGGTCTTGTAAGACGCTGTGGCAGGTTGATGACTTTCCTTAGGTCAGTTCTTAAAGGAGAGAAGAGGGCACTGTGGAGTTGTCGCGGGCTCTTCGGACGGAGCTCTCCGAAGAGCCCGCAGCTCTCTCTAGGTTTTGCATTTTCCCCCCTCACGAGTCCCGGGCAAATCGTCTGTCGTGGCGCGTAAATTTTCCCTCTAATGAGAGAGATGTGGGCCCTGGTGGAATGCTAAGGGGGACGACGACAAGGCCGTGCTTCTCAACTTGAGGAAAGACAGGGATGTGCAGCAGCGTCTGTCTGTCTGTCTGTCTGTCTGTCACTCACTCACTAAGTTTTGCACAGCTCCTGCACGACTTGCCGGGCGCTGCTGGTGACGAGCCTGCCCCGAGGGAGCGGAAAGGGCTACTTTAGAGTGCTTGGGGAATTGGGGACGAAATGGTGGCCTTGTTGAGTTATGGCTAGGGTTTAAGCCTCAAAACACACGCTGGCTTTTGGCGACAAGCTTCTGTGGCTTGAACTTGCTTGGTATCGTTTGCACCTGGACTTTTGTTAAACCTGCTTCTAACCCCAATGTCTTCTCTTTTTTCCCCCTTTCATTCTGCTGCTGCTGTTGCTGCCTGGTCCTGGGATCAGAGCTCCCCACTGTTGGGCCTTTTGCTGGCCCTTCTGTTTTCATCTCCTCCTGCAGCTCTCGGGGGCCCTGCCTCCCTTGCCTCTGCTGGCTCCTTTGGCTTGTTCTTTCTGCTGTCCCCTGTCCTGCTGTTTGCAAACTCTTTTCCCTTTGGCTGCTGCTGCTGGAAAGGGGAGCTAGCTGTATGCCTGTTGCTACTGGCAACTGCATATACAGAATCGTTATGCATCCCTAAGCAGCTTAATTCTGATGGATGGCGGAGAAATATGATGATTTTTAGGATGACTGAGCCGGGGTATATTGTGCTCTCTCTCTCTCTGTGTATTTGCATTGTATCTCAGATTCAAGTTTTTAATCGAGAGCGTGAATCCCAGAACTTGCTGCTTTGTGATCTGGGCAGTTTATCTGAGCCTTTGATGGGGGCTGTAGCAAACCTGCATTTGCCTTTTCATTTTCTATGCTTCTGTTGGTTTAGATAACTGGAGCTTTTCAGTATCCTTTACTTCTGAGCTTGAAGCTGATCTGTCTTACTGACCCAGAAGGATTTCTCGAGTTCTGTCTGGAAGCAATGTTGTAACAAGATTGATTTAGTATAGGTATTAAAAATATTAATTTTCTTTTATTTTCATACACCCTTTCACTTGTTCATTACTTCTGAAATTTGTACCAGAACTAGAAGGAATGGGGTGTGAAAGAGAAAAACTTGTGTGGGTACTTGGATTAAATCCCACTGGAAGTTTTTATTTATGTATTTATTTGATGTATTTAGCCACCAAGCTCATATGCATGAGTTTTAAACAGCTTTTCTTTTCCTTTTCCTTCTTTTTCATGTTGGCTAGCAGTCTCCCCCCATTATGTAAAGTAACATTTTGTAGTTACTTTTATATCAAACCTATGTTTGTTGGGTTTATAAATACAAGCCAAGCTAAGCAAATCATGCAGTGTGATTGTAGGATATGAAGAGCTAGATTTACAAACATTCATGATTTTTATAGCTGTGACTGGATATGATATGGATTTTAAGCTTAAAATTTTCTGACAGGCAACATTTTTACGCTGCTGAATATGTATGTGAATATTTATGTACAATATGATAGGGGACCACTCTAAATCTAATATTAAAAAAGTTCTCTGCAAACGAAAGAACAAAAAAGAATTGTTTAACAACAGTTTCAGCATTTTTAGGATAGTTTATGGAGGAAACATATCACTTGAATTGGGTGGCTATTTCTTCCAGCAAGTATGCTTAAGTATAAGCATACATGGCAATATCTGTAATGAAGCACTTGATTACTTATATATGATTAAAGTATCCTGAGTGTGTGTCAGCATGCTACATATGCCTCCTAGTTGGTGGTATGGGTGGATTAGCATGTTGGCTTTCAAAGTAGTCTTTAGAGTAGAATTTGCATTAAGCAGCATGGACATACTATTTGTCTGTCCATTGTTTGGGGGTGGAGGAAGAACCTTAACCCCCTCAGAAAGGGTCCGTAATCTTGCTGTCCTCATAGATCCACAGCTGAGGCTTCACCATCATATCTTGCCTGTGGTCAGGGGGACTTTTGCCCAGGTTTGTCTGGTTACGGCCCTATCTGGATCAGGAGGCTCTGCTCATGGTCACTCATGCCTTCATCACCTCATCTCTTGATTATTGCAATGCACTGCACATGAGGCTACCCTTGAAAAGTATTCGGAGACTGCAACAGATCAAGAATGCAGCCGTGCAAGCTGTTGTGGGTGTACCTAGGTAAACCCCCATAACACCAACACTCCACAGCCTGAACTGGTTACCAGTTAGTGTCTGGTCACAATTCAAGGTGTTGGTTATCACCTATAAAACCCTGCATGGCTTAGGACCAGACTATTTACGGGACTGTCTCCTGCAAATTGGCAGGACCAATTAGATCCCAAAGGGTTGGACTTCTCCAGGTCCCATTGACTAAGCAGTGTTGGTTGGCGGGCTCGCGGGGGAGGGCCTTCTCTGGCGGCCCCACGTCTTTGGAACCAACTACCCCCTTTTGCCCCTACCCTACTTCCCTTCCGAAAAGCCTTGAAGACCTGGCTTTGCTGACAGGCCTGGGGGCGTGAGAATTAACAGCTTATTTCCGGCCATACATCTTTTGACTGATATGTGTGATGGTATGATAGTATTCATTGGATTAGGGGTTTTCATTGCTTATTAATTATTAAGGATATTTAATGTTTATAAAGGGGTTATTTTAAGGAGTTTTTATTATTATTATTAGTGCTTGAATTTGAGTTTCTACTGTATTATCCCGCCTCCAGTCCTCAGAAGGGGGCGGCATACAAATCTAATAAATTATTATTATTATTATTATTATTATTATTATTATTATTATTATTATTGTTTTTGTTGTTGTGAGACGCCTTGAGTCCTGTGGGATTGGGTGAAGAATGAATGAATGAATGAGATAAAGCTGCTTTGGTTACACTTATGCCATATTGAAAAAAATGTGCCAGTGACTGATATAATCCCTACATTTATCAAATAATCAACAAGTGATCTAGGGTATGGATAAAGTTTTAGAAAGCATTCTGTGAAAACATGGCTTTTAATAATCTATGGACTACCTGGAAACAATTAGATATGGAAGGATGGAACTTCGAATATAAGAAAAAAATAAGTAATAATTGACATCAATTAATGATTAATCTGTGAAGTTTAGATAAAGGGAAAGATGTAACAGATATGAATAAAAGTAGTTTGATATTGTACTTTATTCAGGGAAGTGGAAATATAGATTTAATTATGGAAACTATTACATATTATTGTTATATTCTTATCTTGCTACCATTGTGAATACCTAATATCCCTGCTTCCACATAATAACAATCCTGAGATGTGGGTCGGACTAAGAATGATTTGCTAAATTCACTGATTTGGTTTTCATGCCTTAGGCAAGACCCACAATTTTCTGGTGTCTAGGCTGGCCCTTCCATACTAGCTTAGAAAAGTAAGAGTTCTGTTACTATGAATTCACCTGTAAGTACCCTATTTTCCCCAAAATAAGACATCCCCTGATAATAAGCCCAATAGGGTTTTTGAGTGTATGGCAATAAGGCTAAGCTCTTATTTCAGAGTTCAAAAAATATAATGCAGGGTCTTATTTTCGGGGTAACAGTAAGAATCCATGCGTATGACAGGTGTTATGTTCAATGTAATTGTGAAAATAAAGAAACAGAGATGAATATTTGCAAAAATAGTGTGCAATATTTTGAAAACCATCCCAGAGATTATGCTGAATAAGATGGATAGATTGGAATACAAAGAAGATAATGCAAAAAAGGGGAAATTGACCATTTGTGGACTCAGGAATTAGTGAGAACAATGAAATATCATCTTAGAAAAAATATGTTTCAAATTCATAGTTTAAATCTAAGCCACCTAGGTTTACCTGTGTAATTGTGATGTCAGGGAAATTTATTAAATAAATAAAAATGTGAAAGATAGCTTCCATGGCAAAGCACACAATAATATAAAAATGACAGCATGTATATATGGTAATGTCCTCAAATATATTTCATTATTTACACCATACCTTTGGATGCCCATATATGAAGAAATAAATACAACTCTTGAAATACCATTGTATTAAAATTTGTTGCAAAAATAAAATAATAATAATAATAATTTATTAGATTTGTATGCCACCCCTCTCCGAAGAAGCACAGAAGCACACACAGATGACTGATTACCTGGATCCAATAACTTATTTATAAACATAAATAATAAAATATTAAAAAATTAAAAAATAATAGATGAATTTACAATACCATTAGCAGAATCCCAGCAGTGGGATTAGTTTGTGCCTGGCAATATACAAACAATTGAAGCAGTCACAAACAGGAGCGAACAGTTAGTTTCATTTCAGCAGAGTTCCAAGAGGAGAGTACAGAATGTAGACCTAGAGCCACGCTCAGCCTTCAACTTAAGTTTTAGTTTTGATTCTCTGCACAGACTCAGAAGTGTTTAACTCCCATTGGCTGACTTTAGTTGCTATGCCTATTCATTGTCTGACCTTGTTAACATGGGCTCTCCCAATTCATGAATGTCTTTGATCTGATTGTTTACAACGAAAAACTGAGATAGCTAATAGTACTAGGAAGATGAGCGGTTCTGAATGTGGCAGGCCGTTTCCTGTTACTGTTTGGAGCCAATCATGGGGCAGAATGAGCATGGGAGAAAAGAAGAAAAAGAAATGAGAGTGTAAGAAGAATGACTTCAGAAAGAGAAAAATATTAGGCTCTGAAACTGACAAAGATGGCTCTTGATGGCTCTTCCAAGCAGATGTTTTTAGTATTCCATCCCAAAGGCAGAATCTTGCCAAACTAAAGCACTTTACTGTTTACAACTACCGCATACTCTGGGAATGATTAGGGAGGTCGTTTTCACCATTTCTCTCAAACAAAATATCTAAACTGAGTTGCATCTTATTTCTCTAGAATGTACCTCCTCCCTCCTGGGATCCAGATTATTACATTCCATCACAAATAAGAGGTCTGTATAAAACAGTATTAGAAGATAATTAACTTTCCATCAGAAGAAATAGAAAGAGAACCAATGAAAAGAGGATATGGAAACTGCTTAGAATGTACTATGCTACAGAGTGTCACAGAAGTGTGAGCCATTAATAGAATGAATGGAATTAATAAAAGTGATTAAATGATTTGAGCTGAAGCTGAACTGAAAGAATGCTGTAAAAAGCATTTTAGAGCTTTGTAATTGAATTATAGAGATATTTTGATGTGAAATTGAAAACAAATGCTATACATCTTAGTACAGTACAGTAAAAGATACTTGAAATAGGAATGATATGTCTAAGAATTTTGAAAAAAGCTAAGGCTGCAGGATGGATGATTTCAGTGAATAAATGTTAAGATATGAACATAATTTCAAGTGGCTCTACAGCTTGATTAAGTTGTAAGAAAATTGAATGAAAAAAGTGGGATTAGTTTGGCAATATACAAGAGTATATTGTATAGGCAATATACAATAAATAACATTTGGAAGTAGAGCGAGACATTCCTGTCACTGTTCCATCTCATCTTTAGAAATTTGGAATTGTTACTCTGTTAGAATGTTGTGACAACTAGTAGATATTAGGGATGGGCATCTGAGATATCTTCCTAGTGAATATACTAATTTAAATCTTACGAAGGTTATGGCATTCTTGTTTTTCCAAAAATGTAATAATTTCATGTATGTTTAGTTTTGGAAATGGAATAGTCACTACTTTATGTTTTCTGTATGTAAAGTCTCATTTGAGTTGAGCTTGGCTCAACGCAAATAAATCCATACTATTGTTTTGACAACAAAATAAAATTGGCCTTCTCTTGCCTTCAGCTTACCAGAGACTAACATTGAACAGATTGGTTCACTTACGACACTAATGCATTGTTTACAAATCATATTGCCTGGATTTGCCCAAGACATTATACTAAACCAAGCACACCACATTATAGCTTAACATATTGTGGCAATTGACATTAGAACAGAAAAGTGAGGTGCAGGGCAGGCTGAATCTTTCCCTTGGTGATGGAAGTAGTTTAGGATATTGAACCTTGTAATATTTGAATTTATTGTGGCACTAGGTTTTTGAGGCTGTGAACACATTTGTAATTTGAAAACACAACTTGAGCACCCTCATATAGGATTCCAGTTGTAAAATGTTTGAATTAAACATTCATTTCACAGAAGGCCAATAAGGCAAAAATATAGCTTATTCTGAAACTTGAGCACAAGGCAAATATGTCTTCTGAGCCTCAAAGCACAGATGCCTTATTCTGAACTGACTTTTTTTCTGCTTGAACAGAACATTCATTTCACAGATGGCAAGTACCTTAATTTAG
This sequence comes from Erythrolamprus reginae, assembly GCF_031021105.1. NCBI lineage: Eukaryota > Metazoa > Chordata > Lepidosauria > Squamata > Dipsadidae > Erythrolamprus > Erythrolamprus reginae. Next base: position 165,633,387 of record NC_091950.1, on the reverse strand, counting down.
AAATTGTCTTTATATAAATTATTGCAAAATGCATGTGTCATTACTCACACTGTATCTCTCCCTGTATTTTCATTCAAATATGTCCTAGTCCTTACCCCAATTTTTAAATATCTAGAAATTCCTTGAGTGTATTCCAGTTTTTCCTCTCTCCCCCACTCCTGAATAGGTATTTTTACCTATGTTTCCTCTTTCTTTCCAACATAATAAAGCCTTTAAAATAAAGCATGTAAAAATGCTCTATGTCTGTCTGTCAGCAGAATAATTCTCCAAGAACTGAGCACAACTGGACTACATTTGTTGTGGGGGAAGATGATAAAATAAAGAGGAAATTCAAAAATAGGCTAGATGTGGCCAAGTGTTATGGAGCAAAAAAATAAATATCCTCTATATATGTCTATGAGACAAGCCTTCAGTGGCCTGGCATGTTGATGTCTGTTCCATTTTAAGCCCACCATTTTTAGAGCAGAATTTGATGCCTACTTTCTGCATACAACTTCACAGTGCACATAGAAACATAGAAGATTGATGGCAGAAAAAGACCTCATGGTCCATCTAGTCTGCCCTTATGCTATTTCCTGTATTTTATCTTAGGATGGATATACAGTGGTACCTCGACCTAAGAACACCTCTGCTTATGAACTTTTCTAGATAAGAACCAGGTGTTCAAGATTTTTTTGCCTCTTTTGAAAAACCATTTTCCACTTACAAACCCGAGCCTCCGATACTGTAACCGGAAAAGACAAGGAGAAGCCTCTGTGGGGCCTCTCTAGGAATCTCCTGGGAGGAAACAGGGCCCAAAAAGGCGGCGACAAGCCTCCGTGGGGCCTCTCTAGGAATGTCCTGGGAGGAAACAGGGCCTCTACTCTCCCTGTAGTTTCCTCAATTTCACACATTATTTGCTTCTACATTGATTCCTGTGGGAAAAATAGCTTCTTACAAATTTTTATACTTAAGAACCTGGTCACGGAATGAATTAAGTTCGTAAGTAGAGATACCACTATATGTTTATCCCAGGCATGTTTAAATTCAGTTACTGTGGATTTACCAACCACATCTGTTGGACGTTTGTTCCAAGCATCTACTACTCTTTCAGTAAAATAATATTTTCTCACATTGCTTCTGATCTTTCTCCCAACTAACCTCAGATTGTGTCCCTTTGTTCTTGTGTTCACTTTCCTATTAAAAACACTTCCCTCTTGAACTTTATTTAGCCCTTTAACATATTTAAATGTTTCAATCCTGTCCCCCCTTTCCCTTCTGTCCTCCAGACTATACAGATTGAGTTCATTAAGTCTTTCTTGATAAGTTTTATGCTTAAGACCTTCCACCATTCTTGTAGCCGGTCTTTGGACCTGTTCAATTTTATCAATATCTTTTTGTAGGTGAGGTCTCCAGAACTGAACACAGTATTCCAAATGTGGTCCCACCAGTGCTCCACAGTGGGATCCCAATCTCGGGATCATAAATGGAAATGTACATATATGCAAAATAATGTGGTTTCTTCTGTCTAATTGAGTGGCATAGCAAATGGTTCAATTCTGTAAAACAACCTAAAAGGAAGGTTTGTTCAGTTCCATACATTCTTATGTATTGGTCTACCTTTCCCCTTTACTCTTATGGATAACTCTGATAAACTGCTATTCAGATCACACTATGTATTGTATGTGCAATTTAAAATAAGTCTAGAATTGTGATGGTGAATGTATGGCATGCATGTCAAAGAGCCATATCTGCCGGCACACAAGCTGTTGCCCTAGCTCAGATCCATTTCCATCTTGCTCTGGGAAGGTGTTTTTGACCTTTGGAGGGCTTCCGGGGGGGGGGGGGCAGGGTGTTTTAGTCCTTCCCAGACTCCAAGAAAGCTTCTGGGGCCTAGGGAGGGTGGAAAATGGGCGTAGCGGGCCCACCGGAAGTCAGGAAATGGGCCATTCCCGGCCTCTGGAGGAGGCTGTTTTTGCCCTCCACAGGCTCCAAAAAAACCTCTGGAGTCTGGGGAGGGTGAAAAACAGCCTACTGGGCCCATTTGGGAAGCAGAAGTAAGGGAGTCTTGCACGCATGTGGGAGCACAAGGGTTTGCGTGTGTATGCTCAGGTCCAAGGTGCTTGGGAGCATTGAATTATGGATGTGGCCACATGCATGCAATAGTACGCATGTGCTATTATCGAGAATATGTGGTAGAATTGGTGATAGGTAGAGAGGAAAACTTGATTCTAGCATTTTCATCTCTGCTGTTTTAAGATTCAACATTGATAATTATCGACTTACCACCATTCATTTAGCAATCTATTGAAGTTATAAAAGTATTGAAAAAAGAGACTTAAAACTGGCCCTTGCTCATGACCATCACAGCAACCCCATGATTATGTAGTTATGATTTGGGCACTTGGTACCTGGCATTTATTTATAATAGTTACAGCATTCTACGGTAATTTGTGACCTCTACATCCAGCTTCCAACAAGCAAAGACAGTGGAGCAAACTGTCACTATCACTAATTCACTTAAAGACCACATGATTTGCTTAACAGCTGAGAAAAATTTGTAAAACTGGGCATGGTCACAGGCTGACTCATTTAACAACTGAATCAGTGACAGAAATTTGGGGTACCAGTTGTGGTCATAAGTCTAGGTCTACCTGTATTTCTGGAGGTGTTTTATCATAGGTGGTAGATAGACAGACAGACAGACAGACAGACAGTTTACCTGTATAGTCTGAAATACATTTACTTTTTTAAGCTATATGCCATAGCAAGTTGCTACAAATGAAAGAAAGCAGGATAACACTTATTTGGGACAGATTAATAGCTGCATTTTGAGTAGCTACATGACTTGTCATGTGCTGTTTTGTGGCATGAAAGTTTCTTATGACTGCAGCAGGTTTTTGTTATAATTATTATTGACTGTATTTTGGCAAAGCATCACAGCACCATTGTTTTCATAATTGCGTGCTTGAAAAAAGAAGCTGGCTGGCAGTATCACAAGATCTGCAGCCATTAAATATTTTGAGTGTTTGCATGCACATACGCTTTCTGCAGTTTAATTCCCAAGGTCAGTACTTACTTTTAAGAACAGAACATGACATTAGGAGGGAGTGTATCCATGCCAGTTTCAGTTCTGTTTCTCATAACATTCTGTACTTCGTTACTGTGTTAGTTGACCTGGTGTATTTCAGATGTATTCGACATCAATTGTTAAATAAATTGAACTGAGTTTAAAGGAGCTCACATGCAGCACCCGGAGGATGCCAGGTCAGGAAAAGATTTTCTGAACTACATTGTGGGAAATAATCTCATTGCACAAACTATTTTTGGCCTTCATGACATAACTGAGGGTCAGGTCTGCAGGTAATGCACCATAGTGCAATGTCATATCACATTTCTAATAGGATACAATGAAGAGAGAGTGACTGGAGTAATAGTAATTCATTGTCCCTTAGTAGTATTTAATATGGTTGTGCATGCTTCACAATAATTGGGGGAAAGTGCCTCTACTTCACATAAGCACCTTCCTTTTTCTTCATTAAAAAGGGTCTCAATTTCCAGTCTTCTGTGTGAGCTCTGCTAATGCAGAGGTCCCCAACCTTTTTTGCACCAGGGACCGGCTTTAAGCTAGACCAGTTTTCCATGGCCCGGTGGGGGGGGGGGGGAGCTAGCTGTCAGCGGCGCCGTAAAAGGGGCGATCAAGAGAGGAATGGGTGAATGAATGGACGGAGGGTGGGAAGGAAGGAAGGAAAGAGGGAAGGGACAGGAACAGAAGAAGGGTGCAAAGGAAGCAAGGAAAGGTGTGAAAGGGGAGAGTAAGAGAGGAAGGAGTGAAAGAAGGGAATGAGGGAGGAAAGAAGGGAGGAAGGAAAAGGAAAGCAAGAAATGGAGGGAGGAAAGGAAGGAAGGAAAGAAAGAAAGAAGGGGGAAGGGACAGGAACAGAGGAAGGAAGCAAGGAAACTTATGAAAGGGGAGAGTAAGGGAAGAAGGTAGGAAGGAGAAAGAAAAGAAGAAATAGAGGAAGGGAAGGTAAAAGAGAGAAAGAAAAAGAGCAAGAAAGAAAGCAAGAAAGAGAAAGAAAGAAAGAAAGAAAGGCAACTTCAAAGAAAGGCTCACTGAGCATCTCTCACTCTCTCTCTCTTTCTATCCCTCTTTCTTTCTTTCTCTTCCTTTCTCTCTCTCCTCTTCCTTTATCTCCTCTCTCTCCCTCTCTCTTTCTCTCCCCCCTCTCTCCCCTTTCCCTCTCTCTTTCTCTCTCTCCCTCTCTTGCTATCTCTCCCCCTTTCCCTCTCTCTTTCTCTCTCTCCCTCTCTTGCTATCTCTCCCCCCTCTCCCTCTCTCTTTCTCCCTCTCCCTCTCTTTCTCTCTCTCTCCCCCTCTTTCTCTCTCTTCTTCTCACTTTCTCTCTCTTGTTTTCTTTCTGTCTCTTTTGCTTTCTCTCTCTCTCACTCTTTCTTGTTTTCTTTCTCACGCTCTTTCTCTCTCTTGTTCTCTCTCTTGCTATCTCTTTCTCCCCCCTTTCTCTCACTCTCTCTTTCTCACTTTCTCTCTATCTTGCTGTCTGTTGCTCTCACTCACTCTCGTTCTCCGTTCTTCTCAGCGGTGACGCGCGCACGCCCTGCCCGCCTCACCTTTGCGAGAGCACTTTCGCCCCGGGCTCTCAGCAAGGGGGTTTGCAGGAGAGGTGGGGCCGGTGAAGGTGATATTCAATGTCGGGGGCGCACAGGCGGTTGCACGCGCTCCCTATCTCCCTGCTAGCCCACTCGGAATATTCAAAATAAGAAAAGCCTTCGCCGGCAAAGGTTTTTCTTATTTTGAATACTCCGAGTGGGCTAGCAGGGAGATAGGGAGCGCGTGCAACCGCCCGTGCGCCCCCGACATTGAAGACCTCCTCTGAGAAAAGCCTTTGCCGGCATTTCCTCTCGGCGTCAAGGAGGCGCAGCGGCGGGCGGAGAGAGGGAAGGGGGGGCAGCGGCGTCCCTCCTGGCCTTGGCGGGCCGCCCGACCCTCCCCACCTCCTGCAAACGCGGCGGGCGGCAGGGGGAGAGCAAGGAGCCGGTTCCGGCGGGCGCGGGGCTTGGCTGGCTGGCGGGGGAGCGCCGCTGGTGGTGCGGAAAGGCCGAGGGGGCCCTGGTGCCGCGGACCGGCTGAAAACCCCCAACGGCCCGGTGCCGGTCCGCGGACCGGCGGTTGGGGACCTCTGTGCTAATGGATACACTTGAAGGAGATAATTTAAGGTCACTTATTCCAAGTTTCTGCTCAGTGTAGGATTCACTAGGTAATCTCTGACAGGTAACCATCCAATCTCTCTGAAGACCTACAGAAAAGGAGAATGTATAACTTCATACAACAGCTCAATTATACCTTGTATAGTCTAGTACTGTATATCATTCTAAATCCGTAAGCAAGTGGTAAATGGTATGCATATAGACCATAGTCCTAGGTCCCTAACATCTGTTGCTAGAGGAACCATGTGACAGGTAGGGTTTGATTCTACCTGAAATCTAAGTAATTCATGTTCTTGCAAAAACAACTGCTGGATAATAGGTTACATTTGGGTTTCAAACAGTATTTTCAATTCCTCCTATTTATTAGTTGGCTTATTTGATCTTGATTTCTTTTTTTCAACAGTAAAATACTTTTAGGTGTTTTCATTTTTTTCACTCACCGTCCAATCTATTGTATTTGTATATTCTTGCTGAAAGAACAGGGCTCCTTTGAATTCAGGTTGAATGATTTCATGGAAGTGGAATTACCTTAGAAATTGAACAATAGATTTTTTTTCCATTGACATCTGTCTCTGGTTTAGTGATGGATCATAGACTGAAATTAAATTGAAAATGCTGTTTGAGAGAAGAATTCCTTATAGGAACATATCACCTTATAGAGCTTTTTAAAAATATAGTTCACTGGGAGACACTGTTACTCTTAAGATGCTAATTCAATTCCTATTATTTGAATGTTCACCATATTTTTTTTCACAGTTCAATATGTTAGTGCTTTCAGTATTTTCACACATTTTGTTTTGAAGCTTTACTCAGGTTGAATGCCAGTTTCAGATGATTATTTGATGATCCTAGAAACTGTGGTTGAAAAAATAGTTTAATGTTTTGGAAAGATGCATAATAAAAACCAAACTTGGAGAGGGGCGGCATACAAATATTATTATTATTATTATTATTATTATTATTATTATTATTATTATTATTATTATTATTATTATTATTATTAATAATAAAAATAATATTATAAATAATAATAATAATAATAATAATAATAATAATAATATAATAATAATAATAATAATAATAATAATAATAATAATAATAATAATAATTTATTCCTTGCTGATTTTGTATCCATTGTAAGATTTTCAAATAAATGAACTGATGCATTTGAATGACAAAAATCATGTATTTGCATTTAGCAGAATTAAATTATAATAATAAAGATAACCAATCTTTTTGGGCTACTGCACACATTTTGAATTTTAAAAGTACATTTTGGATGTTCTTGCAAAATGACAACCTTGGTGGGATGGGTGAGTTGATGAGACTTTTCTTCTCCATAATCCCCTAAAGCAGTGGTTCTCAACCTGGGGATTGGGACCCCTTCGGGAGTCAAACGACCGTTTCATAGGGGTTGCCTAAGATCATGGGAAAAGACAAATTTCCTATGGTGTTAGAAACTAAAGTTTCTATTCTGGTATCTTGGAACATATTTTTACAATTCGACCAATCAGGCATTTACAGTGGAGGTGTCCCTCTGACTTTTCTGCAAATCAGCTTAAAGCTTTGTTGGGAGAATTGGTGCTAGACGTATGGTTGGGGGTCACCACAACACAAGGAACTGTATTAAGGAGTCGCGGCATTAGAAAGATTGAGAAACACTGCCCTAAAGATTTATACTGTCAATTCTCCCCTGGGATGGTAAGTACATTTCCAAACAAAACATTAGACTGCAGCCATATACCATTTTATTTTGTTAGAATGTATCTGGGACCTATTAGGTTGGCTCCCATCCCTCTAGATGTTCAGAAGGCCAATAAAATTAGGCTCTTTTGTAGAGTCTTAGAATATAGACTATAAGGAGGGGAAATCTTCCTGCTATGATTTGGGATGCAGCTATTCTTTGGGATGCTGCTGTTTGTTTCATCTTAATGGTTTTGTTTTTTGGGCTATAAGCCATAGTAATAAATAAGTTTCTTCATGTCTTTTAAACAAACAAGAAGTAAAATCTATGGGGAACGGAAAGACATTACTGGAAATAAAGATTATGCCTGAGGCTGAAGCTTTCACAACAGGTGAGCTTCCTTCTTTTTAAATGAAAAGAATCTAAAATATAGAACCTCAATTGGATGTAGCAGAGACGCTAGCAGATGTATGGGGGGGGAAAAAATCACTGACCACATTAATATTCACAGGTGAATATTAGTACAGTTTCTTCATGTCTTTTAAATATAAATTTAGGAAGAATGTGCACTGCCCCTCTTTTCTTCCAAGTACAGTGGTACCTCAAGATACGAACCCCTCGTCTTACGAACAACTCAAGATACGAACCCGGGGTTCAGAAAAAATTTGCCTCTTCTTACGAACTTTTTTCGTGTTACGAACGCCAAACCCGAACTTCCGGGTTTGGCGTTCGGAGGCTGCTGGGAAGCCACGCGGCTGTTTTAAAAGGTGACAGCCGGGCTGGGGGGCTTCCCAGCAGCCTCCGAACGCCGAACGCGGAAGTTCGGGTTTGGCGTTCGGCTTCGGGAGGCTGCTGGGAGGGCACCCCAGCCCGGCTGTCACCTTTTAAAACAGCCGCGCGGCTTCCCAGCAGCCTCCGAACGCCAAACCCGGAAGTTCGGGTTTGGCGTTCGTAACACGGAAAAAGTTCGTAAGAAGAGGCAATTTTTTTCTGAACCATTCGGAGGCTGCTGGGAAGCTGCGCGGCTGTTTTAAAAGGTGACAGCTGGGCGGCGGGGCTTCCTAGCAGCCTCTGAACGCCGAACACGGAAGTTTGGGTTTGGCGTTCGGCTTCGGGAGACGGCTGGGAAGCCGTGCGGCTGTTTTAAAAGGTCACAGCCGGGCTGGGGGGGTTGCTGGGAAGCCCCCCAGTCCGGCTGTGACCTTTTAAAACAGCCGCGCGGCTTCCCAGCCGTCTCCCGAAGCCGAACGCCAAACCCAAACTTCCGCGTTCGGCATTCGGAGGCTGCTGGGAAGCCCCGCCGCCCGGCTGTCACCTTTTAAAACAGCCTGGGGGCTTCTCGGCGGCCTCCCAAACGCCGAACCCGGAAGTTCGGGTTTGGCGTTCGGCGTTTGGGAGGTCGCTGAGAAGCCCCCAGGCTGTTTTAAAAGGTGACAGCCGGGCGGCAGCGTTTTTTTTTGCGGGGTTTTTTTTTGGTTGCCCAGATTAATTGACTTTACATTGTTTCCTATGGGAAACAATGTTTTGTCTTACGAACCTTTGGTCTTACGAACCTCCCCCTAGAGCCAATTAGGTTCGTAAGACGAGGTATGACTGTATACTGTTTTGTAATGAGGAGAGTCACTGTGGTATAGTAGAATGACATAATACGGTAGGAAGATCCTGATCCAGGTGTGTCCTCTGACATGGGAACTGGATATTTTTGATCCAGTCATAAACTCTGAACCCAACCTATCCAACAAGATTGCTGTGAGGATAAAACATATGCCCTGGAGAAGTAAGTAAGTAAGTAAGTAAGTAAGTAAATAAAATATTTCAGATATTGATAGCGATGTGACATTTATTTCCCTTAACCACTCCATGTTCACAGGGTGTCAATTGGTTTAAATAATTGAAAATGTCAAAACAATGTCCCATTTTAAAAGTTTGCCAAGCACAACTCTCAGGGTAGCAGTTCATACAGAAATAAGGTTGCTTGGGTCATAGTGCTGACAGGAGATAATTTTTAAAAACTTGCAGGACTGAGTTAATGAGTATGAGGTTCCCTGGGAGTTAACTAATAGCATAAGACATCGTGGGAAATATTTGACGTGTGACACTTCAGTTTGACAGTAGTGTACTTAAGATGATTATACTTTAGGAGTGGAGGGGGTTTGGAACAGATGTTACAGCTAGCATTGCATTTTTAGTCACAATTTTCCCAAAGATATAGGTTAGCAGGTCAACAATTATTTGAGTGGGTCTTACAGTTCACATCTTAATGCAAATATTCCATATTAAATAAACTAGGAGCATCTCTTTTTATAAGGCTTGTAACCAATTTGAAAGAAAATTATTTTCCTTTTGACAGAAGAAAAGCATCTTGCTCACTTAGCTAATAAAGAATGAAAATAAACATAGAAGTATTAGAGGGGAGGAAGTTTGAAAGTTGGCCTCAAAGCTCAGTAACTGATATAGAATTAAATTTAGAACTCCTACATGGAAACTGAAGTATAAAATCATAATGATGCTTTGAATAATCTGCTAAAAATCACTGTTTAAAAAAAGTCATTCATTGCTTTAACTATTCTAACGGAGCTAAAGCATTATTGTGATGTGTCAGCCGGATGGAAGACAACTGCCCTGCCTATTCTTTTCTATAACAGTTTGTAATATGCATGAATTAACGTGCTTCGGATGCATTCATTAGTGGATGAATACCCTGTTGACTTATCTCCTGCTAAGTCTTGTGAACCAGTCAAAAATCTGACAATCATTCTACCATCAGAAGCTCTTAATTGTGTAAGGAGTGTCTCATAGTTCTCAGCTCTGGACCAACCTTCTGCTCCCTATGGGATTGATATGAATGGCTGATATGGAGCTATGGATATGAAGAATTATGTAGATCAAGATGAAATTTATACTGGAAAAAAACACATTGTCATGGAAATAACACTAAAACTTAGCAAATGTTGCATGTTAGATATTTCCCCCTCCAAAACAGCTGCAGGGCAGGCTGCTAATTGGACTGGAAAAGTTGCAATTAAAAGTATTTAATTGACTTTCTCTTCTTCTATCTTCCCCAATTGACCTCTCTAATTGCTGTTCATTCCTCTGGTTGGGGGGTGGGGGTCCGGGACTGGTGTGTGTGTGTAGTATATATGTAATTTAGTATATTTTTAAAACAGACAGACCAATTCAAAAACTCCAAATTTCCCAAAACATACAGTATATCATTAAGCATTCACAATATATAAAATATAGAATATAAACATGTTGGCAATTTAGCAAAAATTTTGTATAGATATAGATGTCAATATATTAGGGTACTGTGTTTCTTTGTTTTTAAAAATGTTAAACTATAAAATTAACAAAAAGAATATACTCTCTAGTGATAGTTATTCAATGAGGAAAGGATGTTCTAGAATCCTTAATTCTGTTTGAATACAATCAGCGAGAAATTTCAATGAGAAATTTATATATACATAAAAATAACGACCAAAATTTGCTCTTTCTGTAATCTTAATCTTAAAAAAATATGAGCAATAGTATTAAAAGCATCAAATCAGATTTGCATAGTAGTGTAACTCGAGATTAATTTAAATTCCAGAATTAGTTGATTTTGCCGCTAATTCTGAATCTGTGAAATGGTAGGTTCAGAATGCAATTTTCTCTCAACAGTAAGAGAATCTGTTCTTCATTAGGAAGAAGTTAGATATTGAAATTATGTATTTAGTAAATTTAAGTACTATGTACAGTGTTACCTCATGATACGAACCCCTCGCCATACGAACAACCCGAGATACGAACCCGGGGTTCGGAAATTTTTTGCTTCTTCTTACGAACTTTTTCCGTCTTACGAACCCGCCGCTGGGAAGCCCCAACGCCCGGCTGTCGCTTTTTGAAACAGCCGGGGGGCTTCTCGGCGTTCTCCTGAATTCGAACTCCAAACCTGAACTTCCGGGTTTGGCATTTGGGAGGCCGCCGAGAAGCCCCCCCCCGCCTGTTTCAAAAAGCGACAGCCAGACGGCAGGGCTTCTCAGCGGCCTCCCAAACGCTGAACCCAGAGGTTCGGCAAATGTTCAGGTTCAGGAGGCCGCTGAGAAGCCCTGCCACCCGGCTATCGCTTTTTGAAACAGCCGGGGGGCTTCTCGGTGACCTCCCAAATGCCAAACCCGGAAGTTCGGGTTTGGAGTTCGAATTCAGGAGAACGCCGAGAAGCCCCCCAGCTGTTTCACAAGGTGACAGCCGGGCGGCGGGGCTTCTCGGTGGCCACCGAACCCGAACTTTTGCCGAACTTCCGGGTTCGGCATTGTGAGAATGCTGAGAAGCGCCCGGCTGTTTCAAAAGGTGACAGCCAGGCGGCGGCGTTTTTTTGCGTCTTTTTTTTCATTGCACGCATTAATTGATTTTACATTGTTTCCTATGGGAAACACTATTTCGTCTTACGAACTTTTCGCCTTACGAACCTCCCCCGGGAACCAATTAGGTTCGTAAGATGAGGTATTACTGTAATTCCTTAGGATATGTGCTATTTAAGAATTCAATAATAGAAAGACACACCCAGCATCCATTGAAAGACATTCCATTGGATGTTACTTCCCTTTGTTGTTGAGAAGCATCTGAATGATTTTATCAAAGTGCCTTTCTTTTATTCTTCTATTTTTAATATTTTAAATCAGAGTTGCTGGGAGTTGAGCGACTTATCAATTTAATGAATAATGAAAATTAAAAATGCATCACTAACTGATTAGAATAAATTGGAACTATGGTACCTGGTTAATCTTGATAGCTAAGCAGGGATTGCCCTGGTTCTTCCTTGGATGATAGGCAGCTGAATATTCCTGTTGAATAAATTACAAAGTCAAACAAACATGAGGGAAGAATGAGAAACCATTTTTCTATTTTATTTTATTTATTTGTTTGGATTTCTATGCTGCCCTTCTCTACAGACTCAGAATGGCTTACAAAATACTGTTAAAAACAATAGGATGGATATGGTAACTAGAACAATTTTCTTTACTTTTTTAATCAGCTATTATTATGCTTTTAGTGATAGAAGAAACCACAACTGGCAAATTCAATTCAATTCAATTCAATTTATTAGATTTGTATGCCGCCCTTCTCCGAAGACTCGGGGTGGCTCACAACAATAATAAAAACAATATTCCCGTGATATTTCATCTTATCCTGTTTTCTCTCCTATGATAGAGGCTTTGCTTAAAAATAATTCTCTGTGTGGTGTGGATTTTTGCCATCCAGGATTTCTTATTCTTGGGACTCTCCTGATAAATGTGATAACTCCATTTGCTTTTCAGATGTGTTAAAGTTGAATTGAATTATTTTTGTGTCCATCCAGGGGTTTTAATTTTACTAGGCAATGTATTGTGCCTTGTGTTTTTATGTTGAGTTGTTTTATTACATATACAGTGATACCTTGTCTTACGAACTTAATTCATTCCGAGATGAGGTTCGTAAATAGAAAAGTTCATAAGATGAAACACTGTTTCACATAGGAATTAATGTAAAAGCAAATAATGCGTGCAAACCCATTTGGAAAATGAAAACTTTAAGGCTTAAAAAAAAGCGGCGGAAAAAGTGAAGGCTAATGGAGTTGAGACGGACAGCGAGGAGAAGCAAGGAATGGAGGTCCTAACGAAGGCTAACGCCACCCCAAATTGCTCCCAAAATCACCCCTCCAAAAGCTTCTTACACCGCCCCAAATTGCTCCCAAAATCACCCCTCCAAAAGCTTCTTTTGCCACCCCAAATATCTCCCAAAATCATCCCTCCAAAAGCTTCCTACACCGCCCCAAATCTCTCCCCAAATCACCCCTCCAAAAGCTTTTTACGTTGCCCCAAATTGCTCCCAAAATCACCCTATGCCACCCCAAATTGAGCTCCTAATGAAGGCAAATGGATTGAAGAAAGGCAGCAAGGAGAAACGAGGCAAACACTTACTATGCCACCCAAATCAAGGTCCTAACGAAAGCAAATGTAGTGAAGAAAGGCACCAAGGAGAAACAAGGCATTTTGAAAGGTGATTTTGGATGACTTTGGAAGCGATTTGGGGCAGCATAGGAAGCTTTTGGAGGGGTGATTTTGGGAGCGATTTGGGGTGGCGTAGGAAGCTTTTGGAGGGGTGATTTTGGGAGCAATTTGGGGCGGTGTAGGAAGCTTTTGGATAGGTGATTTTGGGAGCGATTTAGGGTGGTGTAGGAAGCTTTTGGAGGGTTGATTTTGGAGGTGATTTCAGGCGGCGTAAAGCTTTTAGAGAGGTGATTTTGGGAGAGATTTGGGGCGGCGTAGGAAGCTTTTGGAGGGGTGATTTTGGCAGCGAGATCAATAGGATTATTCTATCAGCAGCTGAAATGCTTATTAATTTGTTGAGGGTGTGTCCTTTATCCCCTTTAATTTTCACTTTTGTGTTGGAACCCCTGCCGTGCCTAATAAAACAAACTTGTGAAAGCAAAGGATTTTTAAAGTTGATTTGGAATATATAATACTATATATAGATGATAGATATTCCCTTTAATGATTATCAGCGGACTTTATATAAATTTAAACAGAAATTTGGCAGTTATATGAATATCATGATATTGTAGGAGATGAAGAGGCTGGAACCAAGGATTTGGTCAAATGCATCATCAGTTTGGAGTAACTGTGCTCCCACAAGAGACCCAGGTCCAGCCACCCATGAATTCTGTTGAACCTTATCTACCACTACTTTGGTTTCATTATTAGTAGATCAGTTTCTTGTATATAGGTTGCATGTAATAAATGTTTAGAGCTTTAAACTTTAGACTCTTCTTTCTGGTTCCTTGAGCCTGACAAGTATACTATAAATTGTAATAAATGAAATATCTCATTTGGTGATAAGTTATTAAAAGTTGCAGGAGTGAAACGATTTATTTATTGTCCAGAAGCTGTTAAATACCTAGGGATTTAACAGTAAGCTGTTAAATACCTAAGGATTACTCGCCCCAAGAAAATATCCATTTAGTGGATAAGAAGATTTCAAAATATACCCTCCAGTTAAAAGGGGATATTAAGAAGTGGATAAAAATACCGTTTAAGTTTGTTGGACTAGTTACTGCACATAGGTTCAGAGCAATGCCTGTGTTGGTGCCATTTAAATATCTTAATTAGATTGATACGTTAATGTTTAATTTTACATGGAAGAACCATCCTTGCTTTCTTGTTAAAGTTATACCTTTCTTATAATGATAATATCTTTAATTTTGTTTTAATTTTGTTATTTATTATCTAGGGCTTTTTTCCTTGTTTGTTTTTTATTTGCTTTAGTATAAAATTTCACTCCTCCTCCCCTCAGTATCTGGTTGTTTTTATATGCATTAATTTTTGGAGTTTACTTAAACATTTTATAATAATAATGGCTGGGTTTTTAGGAGATGACCAGACTAAACCTGAGGGAGGGGGTCAAATGCGTCATAAATCATGTGCATGCGCACCTGTAAGAGATGCAAGCCCAGCCCACCTTGAATTCCTTTCTTAATGCCTGCTCATTTTCCTTAAAGGCCATTTGGCCACATTCTTCTGGAGAGTAAACTTGCAATAAATCTTTATACTCATTTGAATTGCCTGAATCTCCTGATTCAGGTTTCTCATTTGAGACTGGAGCTCAGTGTGGGCATTGACTTTGATTCTCAACTCCTGTTTGAAGAACAGGTGGTAGCTAGGGGCTAAGAAAGCCTTCACACAAATTCATTGAGGGCGCCACTTGTTCCTGGAGTGAGATGCTCTGTGGACAATCATGCACACTCTAGTCATCAGCTCAATAATGCAAGGCTTTCTTCATGGGGGCTGCCCTTGAAGATCATTCATCAGGTCCAGAATGTGATGGTACTGACCGAATACTGGACTTGGACAGTGAAGACATTTTTCAATGAATAGCACAGAAGCCACCGAGCCCACATTACAAACTGTTCTGACCTAGGCTTCACCAAATCATGAAACAAACTCCTTGTCCCCCCAAAAACCCTTTTTATTTGGCTAATGTGAATTCTTAGCATTCACATCCAGCAAAATTCCGGCAAACTTTCAAGGGTGAGTTACAAACAGGGGAACTTATCAGTCCTTGGCTAGTTGCCAGGCCAATAGCTTCTTGATCCAACATTAAGCAAGGAAATACTTGTCAAGGAGTCTCTGTGAGGCACAACTCAGATAAACCAATCTTTACACAAATAATGAACTAGTTGTCTCCTGCAAACACTCTTTCCCTTTCGCTCCTATTTATTTTGTATAGGAAAGGCCATTCATCGTCCCCTTGTGCTTTTACTACCAAGTCAACCTCTGTTCTTTAATTGTTCTCTTCTCCTGACAGTCTGCGCATGTGCACATCAGGAACAGGCTCCAGCTGTTCTTCAGCCCCACTTATCTCTGACTTAGCAGCTACCTAACTGTTGGACAGCCCTGACCCCATCTCTGCCTCCAACGCAGAGCATTTGTCAGAGCCTTCCCCAGACTCCAGGACTGGCCCATGTTCCTCCCCAATCTCTCCATTGTCTGAGTCTGCCGCCAGCTCTGCTGGTGGGCCACAGCACAACCATCAGTTTATATATGACAAATGTCCATAGAAAAATTCTTCCTGTTCTGCTTCACTCCCCTATGATAGCATAAAAAGAAACCATCACATAGCCTCCTTTCACATGGCTTTCGCAAGACTTTTTAAGTACAGTGTTCCCTTGATTTTCACGGGTTCAAACTTCGCGGATAGCCTATACCACGGTTTTTCAAAAAAATATTAATTAAAAAAATACTTTGCAGTTTTCCCCCCCTATACCACGTTTTTTTCCGCCTGATGACGTCATACGTCATCGCCAAACTAATAATTTTTGCAAATAAATAACAAAAAAATTAATTATTGTTAATAAATAATTATGTTTATAAATATCAGGATCACTAAGTGTCTTATTCAATGGTGAGTGCCAGTAATAATGGTGAGTAAATGGTTGTTAAGGGAATGGGAAATGGTAATTTAGGGTTTTAAAGTGTTACGGGATGGCTTGTGATACTGTCCATAGCCAAAAATTGTGTATTTACTTCCGCATCTCTACTTCGCGGAAATTTGACTTTCGCAGGCGGTCTCGGAACATATCCCCCGCGAAAATCGAGGGAACACTGTAGTTTCAGTGGTGTGGGGAAAAAGCATGCCCCGAATGTAAAATGAGAAGGGGCCGTGTGTGTGTATGTGCATGGAAGAAGCTATTATTATAAAATATCCAGATTAAACCTAGGTTTGTCCTTTATCAAGGCAATCGCTATACTAGATTTATAATGGTCTGGAACAATAAGGAAACCATCCATCCAGTATGCTTCTTATGTGGCTCAGCTGTTACCCCAGAGCAGAACTAGTCAGATATTCAGTGCACATATTCCCTGCTTTAAAAACAAACAAACACACAAATAATTGTTGGTAGTGGGCAGGAGAGATAGATAGACTGGCACTACAGCAGAACGTGAAAAACAATTTAACTGATTCCATCCCAGTTTAATGGCAATCAAAATATTTATTTGAATATGCCTCCAATGGCCTGAAGGTGTTAAACTAAAACTCAGTTGAAAATAATCAAAAGTTATTGTGCCAAGTATCAAAATAGGGACCATGGCTCTCAAATACTCTTAATTATGCCAAAAGAAGGAATTTTAAAAACACTACTTATGCTATGACACACATTATAGCCTTTCAGTAAAAAGCTGTGTTATTTTCTCCGTACTGAAGGAGCGGGTCCAGCAGTCACATGGGGTTGCTCATGTCCAATCCGGTGGAACTGAGCCTAGTATTAAAAAAGCTTGCCGGATCCGCCCCTTCCCCAGAATTCGCTCAGTTCGCATATCCTGCGGTTGTATTGTGAATGCTCGTTCAACATTCTAACACCTTCCCTTCGACCTTTCCTTCAAAAAAGTAGTAAGATTTATTGTCTTTATTCAATTACTTGCACTAATTGCGCCAGCCGTTTAAAAGAAAAAAAGAAATAAAGCGGCTCGGCTTTTTTCCTTGGGAGAAGTTGCGGTTTCGTTTTCCCCCGGCGGTTTTGCCGGTTACGATTCCTGCGGCCGCTTGTGGATTCTTCTAATCCCTTGGCCTGGAGGTTCTGGTGCAAGTATTTATCATTGAATTATTGTTCTATTATTGTATACAAATATTTAAGGGCTTATAAAATACCTCCTGCGGAGTGAGACGCCTTCTAGTCTCCTGGACTTAGTCGATCGCTTTTCCCTTAAGAAATTCTACGGAGCGATTTTTTCGGCGCGAAGGCCTTCGCGCCCTTTTTTAAAATATCTAGGCCTCTCGTGTTGGCCTTCTGCCAGCCGCGTAGGCCTCAGTCCACCGCGTGGATCCGGGAGCGGGTCTTGGGGGTCCCAGGCTAAATTCTCCACCGGCTAAGCCTCCAACCAGAGTGCCTTGGTTTTACTTAATTGCAAAGTTTAGGGAGGCTGGCCCCGCTGGATTTGGGGGCACGAACTCTGGGTTTGCCCAGATTGTCCTCACGTCTCAGCAGCTTCGAGGCCTCGAAGCAGGATCCATTCCTCTTGGGAAGTCCTTGAAATCTTCTCCTTATAATTTAGTTATTGGCTCAGCCTTGTCTTCTGTTAATTGTCAGACTATGGCTACTTTTCCCAAGAGAGGCACAACTAAAGGTCCCAGAGAGGCCAGGCCTACAGGCGATGAGATTACTAGTATCCCCCAGGCCTCTTCCTCCTCTTCTCCAGGGGCCCGTCCCTCGACCAAGGTCACCAGGGCTGAGAAGAGAAGGGACCTAGCCCTACAAAAAATTCATGACAAATCAGCAAAACGTTTGAAAGTGCAGGCCCAAGTAATCAGTAGTCAAGACCCACCAGAGGCCTCTAGTCTGCCTCCTTCTGGGGTCCCTGTGTTATCTCTGGATGAGCCAAACCTAGACAGACCCCAACCTAACCTATGGGGCATAGGTCCAGAGGAACCAGATATTATTGAAGATTCCCCCCAGCCAGGATCCTCCCAGGCCTTTAGGAATTCTTCTGCCATTTCTGCTGATATTTCCACTTTACCTCCTGAGTTCCAATCTATTTTTGCTGTGTTGTCCAAAGCCATTGATGCCAAACTCTCCTCCATCAATGAGCTTCCTTTACCTCTTCCTCCTTCTCGTTCCTCCCGCCCCTTGGGTTCTTCCCCAGCGGTCAGAGCTCCTATTCAGGATGATTCAGAATCCTCCCAGGATGAATATGAGGATGTAGAGGAGGATGAAGACCCTTTCCAGGGCTTATCAGAGGATGAGGAATCCCAAATAAAGGTCCCTCCTCCAATTACTATTTTCCCTTCTCAACTATTCAAATCTCTCCTCCTCAAAGCTAGAATTTCTACGGGATTAGCAGCCCAGGAGAAACAAGCCTCCACTTCCACTGATCCCCCGGAGGAGAATTTACCTTACTTCACAGAGGAACAGGAGGATAATGAGGTAATTCCTATGCCTAAATTGTTTAAAGATGCCTTACTCAAACAGTGGGATTTTCCAGCCTCTGGCCTTAATCCCTCTACCAAGGACAGAAAGTTGTATAAACTCTCCTCTTCCTATGAAGAGCTTCTATCTTTTCCCAAACCAGATGAACCTGTCAAAATTCTTCACTCGGCAGCGGCTGTGCCAGGCGAGGCGGAGGAAGTCCTCCGTCCAGAGGACAAGCGCATCGAGCAAATGCTCAAAAGAGGATTCTCCGCTGATTCCTGGGCCATTAAAAGTTCTGCAGCAGCCTCCTTCTTCTCCAGAGCCATGCTGCTGTGGCTTCGCCAACTTCAACAGCACATTCCTCCAGATGACTTGAGAGGTCAACAAGACTTCAACAAGGTCTTTGCAGCTGCCCAGTACGTGGCTGATGCCACCTTGCAATCTACTAGATTTTCTGCTAAGTCTATTGCAGCTTCTACAACGGCAAGAAGACTCCTATGGATTCGCCCTTGGCAAGCGGGAGTTCGCCAAAAGTGGCAGTTATCCCAGGGCCCCTTAAAGCGCGACCTTCTCTTCGGTGATCTTCTGGATCCACTCCTCACGGAGACCACGGACAAGAAGAAGGTTTTGGGTCCAACCACGAAAAAGGTTACCAAAACGCAGTCCTTTCGTCGCCCAGGGCGCCAGCAAGACCAAGCGGCTTCCTATCAGAGATCTCCAGGTCAGTATTCCCCCCGCTTTCGTTCCCAAGGTAGGAACTCCAGGGGTAGAGGTTTTCGCTTCCAAAGGGGAGCTTCCTCTAACAGGGCTTCAAAAAAACCTAGATGGTAATCTTTCCTCCATTCCCATAGGGGGTCGCCTAGCTCATTTCGCTTCAAATTGGCGTCTCACCTCCAAGGACCCTTGGGTCATTGACACTGTTCAAACAGGCCTTCTTTTAGAATTTATTTCTCCTCCCCCTAAACGTTTTATTTCCTGCCCTTCTCCCAGGTCATCCTCAGATTGTAACCGTATGGAGGAGGCCATTTCTCATCTATTGTCCATTAGAGCCATTCAACCGGTCCCTTCCGGTCAGAAGGGCCAAGGGTTTTATTCCATCCTATTTATGGTTCCAAAGTCCTCCGGAGGTTGGAGAGCCATTTTGGATTTAAAGAAACTAAACCTATTCATCAAATATAGAAAGTTTAAGATGCACTCCTTGTCCTCTATTTTGGCCGCCATTCACTCGGGAGATTTCATGGTCTCCTTAGACCTCACTGAGGCCTACCTTCACATTCCTATAGCCAAATGCCACAGAAAATTTTTACGTTTTTCTTTTCAAGGCAGGCACTTCCAGTATAGGGCGACGCCATTTGGCCTTTCCTCAGCCCCTCGGGTCTTTACAAAGCTCTTGGGGTCCCTGGCGGCCTATATCCGGGCGTCTCCCATCCACATTTTATGTTATCTTGATGATATTTTAATTCATGGGAACTCCCTAGAGAGAGTGAAATCAGACCTTTCTGTTACCATGTCAGTCCTTCAGGACCATGGGTTTTCCATCAACTTTGACAAAAGTCACCTCCAACCTTCCACTTCCATTCCTCACCTGGGATCCATTATTGATTCAAAATCTTCCCAGGTTTTTCTCTCTCCCGAGAGAAATCTCAGCATAGTGGAGTTAATTTCTAACGTTTTATCTAACCCTTCAGTATCCATAGTTACTCTATCTTCCCTTCTGGGGAAGATGGTGTCATGCATAGGCATCATTCCCTGGGCTCGCCTTCATGCTAGGGAACTCCAGTGGCTTCTGTTGCCTTTTCAGAGATCGGGGCACAGCAACTCAAATCGACGCATTGTCATCCCACTGAGTGTTCGCAGATCCTTCAAGTGGTGGAAGTCTCCGGCCATGGACAGAGGATCCCCGTTCAGGTGCCCGGATCAATTTGTCATCACCACAGATGCCAGTCTATCGGGATGGGGCGCCCACGCCCAGGGGATGATAGCCCAGGGCACGTGGTCCCCGGAGGAAGCTTCCAGGCCAATCAATTGGCTAGAGTTAAGAGCCGTTTCCCTGGCTCTGAAGCATTTCTCTCCTCGCATTCCCAACCGGCACGTTCTCATTCTCACCGACAACATTGCCACAAAAAGCCATATCTGCAGACAGGGGGGCACGAGATCCAAGGCTCTCATGAGGGAGGCCCTCAAGTTGGGCCTTTGGGCGGAAAAACATCTCCAGTCGCTCCTAGCCGATCACATCTCGGGGAGTCTCAACGTCCAGGCGGATTGGCTATCCCGAGCGACGATAGACCCAGGAGAGTGGAACCTCCATCAAGACCTGTTCCATCAAATCACCCTCAGATTCGGCCTACCAGTTCTGGATCTCTTCGCGACCAATGCGAACGCCCAACTCCCTCGCTTCTATTCCAGATTTCCATCCCCGGGAGCGGAAGCAATCAATGCCCTCCGGAGCCCATGGCCTCCAGGCCTACTCTACGCATTTCCTCCAATTCCAATCCTCCCGGACGTGATTCACAAGGTCCTCACCGAGAGGGCCCGAGTAATCTTAATCGCCCCTCATTGGCCCCGCCGGCCCTGGTTCGCGGATCTCCAACAGCTGTCCGTCCAGGACCCTTGGCGACTCCCCGTTTCGGGGGATATGCTGCGGCAGGGGGCCTCTTTCCATCCAGACCCGGAGTGGTTCCACCTCACCGCCTGGCTGTTATCAGGAGAGATTTAGAACTGCGTGGGCATGACTCCGATTCAGTGGAGGTCATTTTAAAGGCCAGAAGGGGCTCGACCAATCGAATCTACGACCACACGTGGTCCAAGTTTCACCAGTGGTGTCTACAGGAAGGTCTCTCCCCTCTGTGCATCCCCATACACAGAATTATTTCCTTCCTTATGCAAGGCTTCCATAAAGGGCTTTCCACCAGCACCCTCCGGCGTCATCTGGCAGCCATTTCATCTGTCCTAGGGGGTCCCCGCAGACAGCCTCTCCGATCCCTCCCTGAAGTTCAGGAATTCCTCAAGGGCATAGCCAACCTCAGACCTTCCAAGGTCCACAGGTATCCATCCTGGGATTTGCCACGGGTTCTCCATTCCCTCACGCAGGCACCATACGAACCCCTAAAATCGGCGTCCCTCAGGTACCTATCCTTTAAGGTAGCCTTCCTGGTGGCTATTACCTCTGCCCGACGCATTTCGGAGCTGGCTGCCCTCTCAATCAGGCAGGACCTTTGTCAATTCCATCAGGACAAGGTAGTCTTGCGACTGGACCCCACCTTCTTACCCAAGGTCAGTTCCATGTTCCACAGATCTCAGGATATTGTCCTACCTTCCTTCTGCCTCCAACGAGACCATCCCTTGGCAATTAGATGGCACACCCTGGATCTCACCAGAGCACTGAGAATATATATCCAACGCACAGGACCCTTTCGGAGGTCAGAAGCACTTTTTGTAGCCTATCATCCCAGAGTCATGGGGGCAAAAGTGTCTTCAACAGTAATAGGCCGTTGGATCAGAGGGACTATATCTAAGGCCTATGAGTCGGCCTCCCTCTCAGTTCCAAGGAACATCACTGCGCATTCCACCAGGAGCGCAGCCACCTCGGCCGCTTGGGCGACTCAAGCCCCGTTGGAGGAGGTCTGCAAAGCAGCCACTTGGGCCTCGCCAAATTCCTTCATCAGGCACTACAAAATTGATTCTTATGCTTCAGCGGACGCTGCCTTCGGCAGAAGGGTACTCCAATCCGTTATCTCTCACGATAGCAAGCTAATCCCACCCTAGGGACCATCTATTGGGTATGTCCCATGTGACTGCTGGACCCGCTCCTTCAGTACGGAGAATAGGCGTTGATTGCTTACCTGAACGCCTCTTCTCGTACGGTGAGCGGGTACAGCAGTCACTTCCCGCCCTTGTATGTGTTTTCTTTACCTTTCTATACCTTTCTTCCTCTAACAATGAGAGTTGAACACTACAGAGCTTCACAACTGAGCCTAGTCTATGGATTCGCGAATTCTGGGGAAGGGGCGGATCCGGCAAGCTTTTTTAATACTAGGCTCAGTTCCACCGGATTGGACATGAGCAACCCCATGTGACTGCTGTACCCGCTCACCGTACGAGAAGAGGCGTTCAGGTAAGCAATCAACGCCTAATTTATAGCAGTGAGATTTTTCAACATGTGAATGGATTTGTAAACAATGCTTGTTCTGTTATATTCTGCCAGTCATAGAGCTTCAAGTCTCCCTGGCAGCAGAAGATAATCTTTCATTCTAGGGTTCTTCAACACCTTTATTTGTGAGACTTCTAAAATGTAAACCTATTTCACCAGGAAATAATCCTATCTGAGACAAAATGGAAAAAAACCCCATGGATTAAAAATTAAATTACTGTACTTTCATTCTCTCTGCTGTGGTGTAAAACCAGCAGTCCATCCAGATTGGATCATCAAACAAATCAACCCAGAGTTTCATTCAAGGTACAAATTACCAGACTCAAATGATCTTACTTTGGACATATACAAAGATCAAGATCTCTGGAGAAACTGCTAACACTGAGAAAAATAGGAGAGAGAAGGACCATCTTGGTCTTTTGTTGAGAAAATAATATGTGTTTGCTAGGAGTGGGCAATGATTTGATGACACATAATCAGCCAATCAAATGTCACATTAGTTTTCCAAAGTAATTTCTGTGGTTCTCCATTCCGTCATTACCCGAAGACCTTACATAGCTGTGTAAAAGAATCAAGAAAGAGTTTTAAGGTATCAGAGAAAATGCAGTCTTGAGCACTGCTCAGGGAATCATTTGGGAGCTGAATGCTGGACTGTTTTTTAAAACATAACTGGTTGAGCTTAGGAAAACTCTCCACTGTATCTTAAATACAATCTATAATATCCCCATTGTAAAAGCTGTCTTCTGCCTTGAGTCCTAATTTCTGTTGGTGGAAGCCTTAAGTCTGAATTACCAGCAATTCCTGGATTTGCTGATAATAAGATATTGCAGTTATAGACTCTTTAATTAAGGAATAAAGACCCAAGATCAGTAATCATATATTTGATGAGGGGATACTGAAGCCATAAATTATAAAAATAAGCAAGTAATCCATATTTGTTATATTTGTTTTAGAACCTGGTACTCAAGTAAATGGCCATGAAAAGAGCCATTGAGCTGGAATATGGTCTACTATTCACGCAGGTACCTGAGCCAAGCATTGATAATAAAAGGACCTAATCTTATCAGCACCCCTACCAATCAATCGATTAACACCTTGCAGGAAGTTTTCAATCGCCAATTGACTCCACCTAATGAGACTACAAATACTGCAAGACAGTCGCCTTTTCTGTTTCACCATACAATTCACTTCTAGGGTGAAACATTTGCAGAAAACCTGGTTTCTGTGGTCATGATTTCCCAAAGCCAAGCCAACCACCAGATTTTAAGAGAAAGATCTATGTGCCAATAAACTATGTGCCAAGAAAAAGAGGTAAAAATGTAATATGAGTCCATTTGAGCCATGGTGGTGCAGTGATTAGAATGCAGTACTGTACTGCAGGTTAAGGCTGCTGGCTGCCAGTACTTCTCCAGCAGTTCAAGTCTCACTAGCTTCCATGGTTGCTAAAATGAGGATGCAGATTGTTGGAGGCAGTAATGCCAGTGATGGCGAATCTATGGCATGGGTGGCACACGGAGCTATATCTGCTGGCATGCGAGCCGTTACACTAGCTCAGCTCCAGTGTGCATTTTCAGCTTGCCCAGAGGCTTTTGGGGGAGGGGGGCATTTTCGACTTCCAGAGAGTCTCCGGGGGGATTGGGGAAGGCATTTTTGTCTCTGGAACCTGGGGAGGGTGAAAAACGGGCCTACTGGGCACACCAGAGTTTGGGAAATGGGCTGTTTCAGGCCTGCAGAGGGCCTCTGGGGGAGCGGGGGGGGGAGCCCATTTTCACTCCCCAGGCATTGAATTATGAGTGTTGGCACTTGCACATGCACGATAGCACACGCACGCGCCGAGGGGAAAAAAAAGGTTTGCCCTCACTGTAATTTGCTGTCTCTGTAAACCACTTAGAGAGGGCTGCAAAACACTATGAAACAATATCTTAATTGCTATTGCTGTTGACTCGTGGTAGCTGGATGGATAGAATAAATGGGTTGGGGGTTTGGGGATGGGGAGGAAACAGTGTTGCTTCAGCTTCCCAGTTTGTACGGCTTGACATTTCATGCCTGTCTCCCAGCCAAGTGCTAATTGGATCTGATCTTGTTAGCTCTTCTGAGCAAGGTAGGGAAAGTACCACTATCTCTTGAATTCCTCCCTTTCATATCAGTATAAGAGCTACTTTGCCAAGCTTTGAGTCTTTAATTCCTATTTATGCAGTTCATTATGAATCTTCTTTTACCTGACCTGTGACACCTTGAAAAGTTACCGTATTTTTCGCTCTATAAGACGCACCTGCTGATAAGACGCACCTAGATTTTAGAGGAGGAAAATAGAAAAAAAATATTTTGAGCCAAAAAGGGGAGAGGAAGAGAGGAAGGAGTGAAAGAAGGGAGTGAGGGAGGGAAGAAGGGAGGAAGGGAGGAAGGAAAAGGAAAGCAAGAAATGGAGGGAGGAAAGGAAGGAAGGAAGGAAGGAAAGAAAGAAAGAAAGAAAGAAAGAAAGAAAGGGGGAAGGGACAGGAACAGAGGAAGGAAGCAAGGAAACTTATGAAAGGGGAGAGTAAGAGAGGAAGGACTGAAGGGAGGGAGGGAAGAAGGTAGGAAGGAGAAAGAAAAGAAGAAATAGAGGAAGGGAAGGTAAAAGGGAGAAAGAAAAAGAGCAAGAAAGAAAGCAAGAAAGAGAGAAAGAAAGAAAATGAAAGAGAAATAAAAATAGAGAGGGGGAATGAAAGAAATGGAATGAGGGAAGGAAGGAGAGAAAGAAAGCAAGAGACAGAAAAAAGAATGAAAGAGCAAGAGAGAAAAAGAAAGAAGGAAAGAAAGAAAGAAAGAAAGAAAGAAAGAAAGGCAACTTCAAAGAAAGGCTCACTGAGCATCTCTCACTCTCTCTCTCTTTCTATCCCTCTTTCTTTCTTTCTCTTCCTTTCTCTCTCTCCTCTTTCTTTATCTCCTCTCTCTCCCTCCCTCTCTCTTTCTCTCCCCCCTCTCTCCCCCTTTCCCTCTCTCTTTCTCTCTCTCCCTTTCTTGCTATCTCTCCCCCCTCTCCCACTCTCTTTCTCCCTCTCCCTCTCTTTCTCTCTCTCCCCCCCTCTTTCTCTCTCTTCTTCTCACTTTCTCTCTCTTGTTTCCTTTCTGTCTGGGCAGATGGCTGCCTTCTGCCTTGGGGCGCGATTCGCCCCCTCTCCTCCGCCGCCGCCGCCTTCTGCCTTGGGGCGCGATCCGCCCCCTCTCCTCCTCCGCCGCTTCCTGCCTTGGGCGAGCAATCCCGGAGTCCGGGACTGTGTGGCTTTGCGCCATGAAGAGGAAACGGCTCCGGCAGCAGGGAAAAGTCGGCCGTTTTCTCTTCATGGCGTAAAGCCACCCTGTCCCGGACTCCCGGATTGCTCACCCAAGGCAGGGGGCGGCGGAGGAGGAGAGGGGGCGAATCGCGCCCCAAGGCAGAAGGCGGCGGCGGAGGAGGAGAGGGGGTGAATCGCACCCCAAGGCAGAAGGCAGCGACGTTGGAGAGGGGGCAGATTGCGCCCCAAGGCAGGAGGAGGCAGCAGAGGAGAGGAGGCAGATCGCGCCCAAACGCAGGAGGTGGCAGAGGAGGCGGTTCGGGCGGGCAATAGGGCAGCGTGGATAAGCCAGGGGCGCATTTGGCCGGAGGCACCGTGGGGAGGCAGGGGCGGCCGCGGCTCCCTTTACTCCTATTGCCACACCTCCCTGCCCACCTCCCCGCGGGCTGGCAGGAGGATGGGGAGCACGCGCCCGTGGAAAAGGGCGCTCGGGTGTATTTGGGGGTGCACGCCTGCTCACGGGCGTAGCTTACGGGGAACGGTGGGCCAGGCAGCAGCTAGCCAGCCAGCCGGCGGGATGGCGCTTCCGAATTCGCAGCCTCCCCCCCCTCCCTGCCTGCATCTTCGCTCCATAAGACGAGGCTGATTTTTCACCCTACTTTGGGAGGAAAAAAACTGCGTCTTATGGAGCGAAAAATACGGTAGGTTTTTTTGGAATGTTGTCTCTTTAAATAAATTAATTACATAACGTGTAAGATCAATATAGAGGTTTGCTGAAGAATAAAGGTAATACTTTGAGTGGGGGGAAAAAACAGCTGCATCATGTCAGGGTTGATTTTTCTCATAGCAACAGCAGCTATAATTGTTGGCTGCTAGGGATCAATGCAGAGGTTGCAATCTCAATCCAGCCAACACTTTCTGATCACCTGTGAGAATCTACAGGAGCTGTTGCTTTTATAGTAATTAGGTCTTGTCCTTTTAATGACAAAAACATTGCTGTATTACATCTAGCAATGAAATCTGCACTGATACAATCTAACAACTCCCAAGGGATAGGGCATTAATTATTACATTTATTATTTACAGAAATTTATTTAATTAGATTTGAATAGAATTTGGCACTCCTTTCTTTTTGGGAGCTCAGTTGAAACACTTGCTCCCACAAGCTAAGATTATCTTTCTGAAATGATGGGTGCCCATTTTTTTTCTTTAAAAATATTATCGTATTTCATTCATGGCTAATGGGCTATGTTTGCCATAGTGAGGTTCATCTTGTATCTTTGATGGCATTAACTTTAATTATGTTTAAGGTTATGGTCATGAGAGGTACAATATGAATCTCATTCTGTGGCAAACATAGGCCATTAGCCAGAAATGAAAAAAAATATGTTCACATGCTGGTTGTCTTGTTTCCACACATTAGCAGTTTGGAATATGGAAAAAACCTTGAAGAAAATATGCAGCAAATGATTTATAAATATCAGTTTGGCCTGAAAAAAACAGGAGAGGTGACAAAGAAGCGTATCTTCTCAACATCTTATATTTTCAAAATAATTTCAGTGTAGTCAAATATTTCAACATCATATATTCATCATATACTCATTCATTAAGGTGTCTACCACTATAAAGCAGGCATTTCAAACTTTTGGCCCGTGGATCAGATGCAGGGTCTCGCCCCCACCTGGGGCAAGGAGGAAAAAGTCCTAATACATCACATGATGAAGTGTGACAAGGCAGGTTTGACACCCTGCTATAAAGATTCCAATTGCAAAATATCTGTTGGCTCTTAAAGATAACTAAGTATGTGATAAGTGAACTAAATATGCCATATGTTACTTTATGCATAATTTGACAGTAATAAAGAAAAACACAAATTCTTTGGGTGGGGGGTATGCTGCACCAAAATATATTGTTTTATATGATTGCAGTCAGCTAGATTTTCAGATTGGATTTGGCCTTTTTATCCATCTATGTAGTCCTTCTCAAGGACCTGGAATAGGCAGATATTCGATTATGTTAGAGGTAAACTCAGGATGTAAGCTCGAGGTTCGACTCCTGCAACGCTCTCTACATGGGGCTACCTTTGAAAAGTGTTCGGAAACTTCAGATTGTGCAGAATGCAGCCGCGAGAGCTTTTGTGAGGCTTCCTAGATTGGCCCACGTTTCTACAACACTCCGTGGCCTGCACTGGCTGCCGATCGGTTTCTGGTCACAATTCAAAGTGTTGGTAATGACCTTTAAAGCCCTTCATGGCATTGGACCAGAATACCTCCGGAACCGCCTTCTACCGCACGAATCCCAGCTGCCGATAAGGTCCCACAGAGTTGGCCTTCTCCGGGTCCCATCGACCAAACAATGTCTTTGGCGGGCCCCAGGGGAAGAGCTTTCTCTGTGGCGGCCCCGGCCCTCTGGAATCAACTCCCCCCGGAGATTAGAACGGCCCCCACCCTCCTTGTCTTTCACAAGTTACTCAAGACCCACCTATATTGCCAGGCATGGGGGAATTAAGACATCTCCCCCAGGCTTTCTTATATTTTATGTTTGGTATGTATGTGTTGTATGGTTTTTAAATTGTTGGGGTTTTTCTCCGTACTGAAGGAGCGGGTCCAGCAGTCACATGGGTTGCTCATGTCCAATCCGGTGGAACTGAGCCTAGTGTTAAAAAAGCTTGCCGGATCCGCCCCTTCCCCAGAATTCGCTCAGTTCGCATATCCTGCGGTTGTATTGTGATAGCTCGTTCAACATTCTAACACCTTCCCTTCGATCTTTTCCTTCAAAAGTAGTAAGAATTATTTTACCATTATTATTTACTTGCACTATAGCGCCAGCCGTTTGTGGCTCGGCTTTTTTCCTTTGGAGAAGTTGCGGTTTCGTTTTCCCCCGGCGGTTTTGCCGTGTACGATCCCCGCTGCCGCTTGTGGATTCCTCTAATCCTTTGGCTTGGAGGTCTTGGTGCAAGTATTGATTTATTGATTTATTGATTCATTATTGTATATTATTAAAGGGCTTAAGAAATACCTCCTGCGGAGTGAGACGTCTTGCTAGTCTCCTGGACTTAGTCGATCGCTTCCCCTTTAAGAAAGATTAAAACGGAGCGATTTTTCGGCGCGAAGGCCTTCGCGCCCTTTTTAAATTTAGGCCTCTCGTGTTGGCCTCCTGCCAGCCGCGTAGGCCTCAGTCCACCGCGTGGATCCCGGAGCGGGCCTTGGGACGCCCAGGCTTAATTCTCCACCGGCTAAGCCTCCAACCAGAGTGCCTTGGTTTACTTAATTATAAAGTTTAGGGAGGCTGGCCCCGCTGGATTTGGGGACACGAACTCTGGGTTTGCCCAGATTGCCCTCAAGTCTCAGCAGCTTCGAGGCCTCGAAGCAGGATCCATTCCTCTTGGGAAGTCCTTGAAATTCTTCTCCTTATTTATTCAATTATTGGCTCAGCCTTGTCTTCTGTTAATTGTCAGACTATGGCTACTTTTCCCAAGAGAGGCACAACAAAAGGTCCCAGAGAGGCCAGGCCTACAGGCGATGAGATTACTAGTATCCCCCAGGCCTCTTCCTCCTCTTCTCCAGGGGCCCGCCCCTCGACCAAGGTCACCAGGGCCGAGAAGAGAAGGGACCTAGCCCTACAAAGAATACATGACAAATCAGCAAAACGTTTGAAAGTACAGGCCCAAGTACTCAGTAGTCAAGACCCCCCAGAGGCTTCTAGTCTACCTCCTTCTGGGGTCCCTGTGTTATCTCTGGATGAGCCTAACCTAGACAGACCCCAACCTAACCTATGGGGCATAGGTCCAGAGGAACCAGATATTATTGAAGATTCCCCCCAGCCAGGATCCTCCCAGGCCTTTAGGGATTCTTCTGCCATTCCTGCTGATATTTCTACTTTACCTCCTGAGTTCCAATCTATTTTTGCTGTGTTGTCCAAGGCCATTGATGCCAAACTCTCCACCATCAATGAGCTTCCCTTACCTCCTCCTCCTCCTCGTCCCTCCCGCCCCTTGGGTTCTTCCCCAGCGGTTAGAGCTCCTATTCAGGATGATTCAGATTCCTCTCAGGACGAATATGAGGATATGGAGGATGATGAGGATCCCTTTCAAGGCCTCTCAGATGATGAGGAATCCCAAATAAAGGTTCCTTCTCCAATTACTATTTTTCCTTCTCAATTATTCAAATCTCTTCTCCTCAAAGCTAGAATTTCTACGGGATTAGCGGCCCAGGAGAAACAAGCCTCCACTTCCACTGATCCCCCGGAGGAGAATTTACCTTACTTCACAGAGGAACAGGAGGATAACGAGGTAATTCCTATGCCTAAATTGTTTAAAGATGCTTTACTCAAACAGTGGGATTTCCCAGCCTCTGGCCTTAATCCCTCCACCAAGGACAGAAAGTTGTACAAACTTTCCTCTTCCTATGAAGAGCTCCTATCTTTTCCCAAACCGGATGAACCTGTCAAGATCCTTCACTCGGCAGCGGCTGTGCCAGGCGAAGCGGAGGAAGTCCTCCGCCCAGAGGACAAGCGGATTGAACAAATGCTCAAAAGAGGATTCACCGCAGATTCCTGGGCCATTAAAAGTTCTGCAGCAGCTTCCTTTTTCTCCAGAGCCATGCTTCTGTGGCTTCGCCAACTTCAACAGCATATTCCTCCCGATGACTTGAGAGGTCAACAAGACTTCAACAAGGTCTTTGCAGCTGCCCAGTACGTGGCTGATGCCACCTTGCAATCTACTAGATTTTCTGCTAAGTCTATTGCAGCTTCTACAACGGCAAGAAGACTCCTATGGATTCGCCCTTGGCAAGCGGGAGTACGCCAGAAGTGGCAGTTATCCCAGGGACCCTTAAAGCGCGACCTTCTTTTCGGTGATCTTCTGGATCCACTCCTCACGGAAACCACGGACAAGAAGAAAGTTTTGGGTCCAACCACAAAAAAGGTTACCAAAACGCAGTCCTTTCGTCGCCCAGGGCGCCAGCAAGATCAAGCGGCTTCCTATCAGAGATCTCCAGGTCAGTATTCCCCCCGCTTTCGTTCCCAAGGTAGGAACTCCAGGGGCAGAGGTTTTCGCTTCCAAAGGGGAGCGTCCTCTAACAGGGCTTCAAAAAAACCTAGATGGTAATCTTTCCTCAATTCCCATAGGGGGTCGCCTAGCCCATTTCGCCTCTAATTGGCGTCTCACCTCCAAGGACCCCTGGGTCATTGACACTGTTCAAACAGGCCTTCTTTTAGAATTTATTTCTCCTCCCCCGAAACGTTTTATTTCCTGCCCTTCTCCCAGGTCCTCCTCAGATTGTAACCGTATGGAGGAGGCCATTTCTCATTTATTGTCCATCAGAGCCATTCAACCGGTTCCTTCCGGTCAGAAGGGCCTAGGTTTTTACTCCATCCTATTTATGGTTCCAAAGTCCTCCGGAGGTTGGAGAGCTATTTTGGATTTAAAGAAACTAAACCTATTCATCAAATATAGGAAGTTTAAGATGCACTCCTTATCTTCTATTTTGGCCGCCATCCACACGGGAGATTTCATGGTCTCCTTAGACCTCACTGAGGCCTACCTCCACATTCCTATAGCCAAATGCCACAGAAAATTTTTACGTTTTTCCTTTCAAGGCAGGCATTTCCAGTATAGGGCGATGCCATTTGGCCTTTCTTCGGCCCCTCGGGTCTTTACAAAGCTCTTGGGGTCCCTGGCGGCCTATATCCGGGCGTCTCCCATCCACATTTTATGTTATCTTGATGATATTTTGATTCATGGGAACTCCCTAGAGAAAGTGAAAACAGACCTTTCTGTCACCATGTCAGTCCTTCAGGACCATGGATTTTCCATCAATTTTGATAAAAGTCACCTCCAACCTTCCACATCCATCTTACACCTGGGATCCATTATTAATTCAGAATCCTCCCAGGTTTTTCTCTCTCCCGAGAGAAAACTCAGTATAGGGGAGTTAATTTCTAACATTTTATCTAATTCTTCAGTATCCATAGTAACTCTGTCATCCCTTTTGGGGAAGATGGTGTCATGCATAGGCATCATTCCCTGGGCTCGCCTTCATGCTAGGGAACTCCAGTGGCTCCTATTACCCTTTCAGAGATCGGGGCACAGCAACTCAAATCGTCGCATTGTCATCCCACCAAGTGTTCGCAGATCCTTCAAGTGGTGGAAGTCTCCGGCCATGGACAAAGGATCCCCGTTCAGGTGCCCGGATCAATTTGTCATCACCACAGATGCCAGTCTATCGGGATGGGGCGCCCACGCCCAGGGGATGATAGCCCAGGGCACGTGGTCCCCGGAGGAAGCTTCCAAGCCAATCAATTGGCTAGAGTTAAGAGCCGTTTCCCTGGCTCTGAAGCATTTCTCTCCTCGCATTCCCAACCGGCACGTTCTCATTCTCACCGACAACATTGCCACAAAAAGCCATATCTGCAGACAGGGGGGCACGAGATCCAAGGCCCTCATGAGGGAGGCCCTCAAGTTAGGCCTTTGGGCGGAAAAACATCTTCGGTCGCTCCTAGCCGACCACATCTCGGGGAGCCTCAACGTCCAGGCGGATTGGCTATCTCGAGCAACGATAGACCCAGGAGAGTGGAACCTCCATCAAGACCTGTTCCATCAGATCAGCCTCAGATTCGGCCTACCAATCCTGGATCTCTTCGCGACCAATGCGAACGCCCAACTCCCTCGCTTCTTTTCCAGATTTCCATCCCCGGGAGCGGAAGCAATCAATGCCCTCCGGAGTCCATGGCCTCCAGGCCTACTCTACGCATTTCCTCCAATTCCAATTCTCCCGGACGTGATTCACAAGGTCCTCACCGAGAGGGCCCGAGTAATCTTAATCGCCCCTCATTGGCCCCGCCGGCCCTGGTTCGCGGATCTCCAACAGCTGTCCGTCCAGGACCCTTGGCGACTCCCCGTTTCGGGGGATATGCTGCGGCAGGGGGCCTCATTCCATCCAGACCCGGAGTGGTTCCACCTCACCGCCTGGCTGTTATCAGGAGAGACTTAGAACTGCGTGGTCATGACCCCGATTCAGTAGAGGTCATTTTAAAGGCCAGAAGGGGTTCGACCAATCGAATCTACGACCACACGTGGTCCAAGTTTCACCAGTGGTGTCTACAGGAAGGTCTCTCTCCTCTGTGCATCCCCATACACAGAATCATTTCCTTCCTTATGCAAGGCTTCCATAAAGGACTTTCCACCAGCACCCTCCGGCGTCATCTGGCAGCCATTTCATCTGTCCTAGGGGGTCCCCGCAGACAGCCTCTCCGATCCTTCCCTGAAGTTCAGGAATTCCTCAAGGGCATAGCCAACCTCAGACCTTCCAAGGTCCACAGGTATCCATCCTGGGATTTGCCACGGGTTCTCCATTCCCTCACGCAGGCACCATACGAACCCCTAAAATCGGCGTCCCTCAGGTACCTATCCTTTAAGGTAGCATTCCTGGTGGCTATTACCTCTGCACGACGCATTTCGGA
This sequence comes from Erythrolamprus reginae, assembly GCF_031021105.1. Classification (NCBI taxonomy): domain Eukaryota; kingdom Metazoa; phylum Chordata; class Lepidosauria; order Squamata; family Dipsadidae; genus Erythrolamprus; species Erythrolamprus reginae. Next base: position 165,600,205 of record NC_091950.1, on the reverse strand, counting down.
GTTGGCTGCCCTCTCAATCAGGCAGGACCTTTGTCAATTCCATCAGGACAAGGTAGTCTTGCGACTGGACCCCACCTTCTTACCCAAGGTCAGTTCCATGTTCCACAGAACTCAGGATATTGTCCTACCATCCTTCTGCCTCCAACGAGACCATCCCTTGGCAATTAGATGGCACACCCTGGATCTTATTAGAGCGCTGAGAATCTATATCCAACGCACTGGACCCTTTCGGAGGTCAGAAGCACTGTTTATAGCCTATCACCCCAGAGTCATGGGGGCCAAAGTGTCTTCAACAGTAATAGGCCGTTGGATCAGAGGGACTATATCTAAGGCCTATGAATCGGCCTCCCTCTCAGTCCCAAGGAACATCACAGCGCATTCCACCAGGAGCGCAGCCACCTCGGCCGCTTGGGCGACTCAAGCCCCGTTGGAGGAGGTCTGCAAAGCAGCCACTTGGGCCTCGCCAAATTCCTTCATCAGGCACTACAAGATTGATGCTTACGCTTCAGCGGACGCTGCCTTCGGCAGAAGGGTACTCCAATCCGTTATCTCACACGATAGCAATCTAATCCCTCCCTAGGGACCATCTATTGGGTATGTCCCATGTGACTGCTGGACCCGCTCCTTCAGTACGGAGAATAGGCGTTGATTGCTTACCTGAACGCCTCTTCTCGTACGGTGAGCGGGTACAGCAGTCACTTCCCGCCCTTGTATGTGTCTTCTTTACCTTCTATAATCCTTTTCCTCTAACAATAAGAGTTGAACACTACAGAGCTTCACAGCTGAGCCTAGTCTATGGATTCGCGAATTCTGGGGAAGGGGCGGATCCGGCAAGCTTTTTTAACACTAGGCTCAGTTCCACCGGATTGGACATGAGCAACCCATGTGACTGCTGTACCCGCTCACCGTACGAGAAGAGGCGTTCAGGTAAGCAATCAACGCCTATTTAATGTAATTTTATTATTAGATTTGCTCCATTGTTATACTGTTTTTATTGTTGTTATGAGCCGCTTCGAGTCTTCGGAGAGGGGTGGTATACAAATCTAATAAATTGAATTGAATTGAATTGAATTGTTCGGGATAAAGCTGCAAAAAATTGACTGATGGGAATTTTGTCAACGCCCATGGTGTTCAAGTGGTGCTCCAGACAGCCAAATTACAAATCAGTGAACATTGAGAATATATGTCCAATGGTATAAACAGTATTATGTAATAATACATGATGGGTTTTTAAAACATGCATTCTTTTAAATTCATATTTAGAGAACCATCCTCTTTTATGGTTAAAATCTTTCTGTCTATACAACCCAAAGTGGCTACTTTCACACCTGCATGCATTTTCTTTTTCCATTTGCATCTGCCAAATAACCATGTGCTTGCTTTGGATTTCAATCCTGAACTACTTTTTGCATTGCTTTAGTTGTTGCACGATGAAGCCAGCTGGCAAAGGGTCTCCTTAGCAGACAACAATTTTTTATTGCCTTCTCTTGAGGTCATTTTAGTGAAGTACTAAAATTTGATTTAAAACTCAGTTTTGCTTATTGCAGAACTTGTAAATGGCTCAGAATTGAGAGGTGAAGGTGGGGAGTCTGCACCTAGCTGAGAAATAATGGGCGATTCTTAAGATTCAGTTTACTGTGTGCCATTCATATCAAACTTCCTTACAAGTTAACTCTTGGATAAAAATAGTAGTGAGATCAGCTGAATAATGAATGGTTATACAGAAGTATAAAACATTTTATAGAAATAGGATAATAAATAATGTTCATAACATTGTAAGACAGCATTGTAGTAGGGTGAAATGCTAACTTTCTCAAAATATATGTATGTATAATATGCTGTATAATGAATACGTTCTTCCATTAAGATCAGAAAAATCATAATGAAGCCACCCAGAGTACCACAGAGTTACCCTGTGATACGTTGAGCAGTCAATACATTTAATAAACAAATAAATCATTTTGCAGGAAAATATTTTTTCAATATATTAAGTGGCTCGTGAGCTATTTGAGAGCCACTTTGATTTAAGGCATCAGGCTAAAAAACAGGAGACCTTGAGCTCTAGTTCTGCCATTGACGTAAAAAATGGCTAGGTGACTATGGGCCAGTTCCTCTCTCTCAGCCTAACCCACCTCACAGGGTTTCTGTTGTGGGGAAAATAGGAAGAATGTGTGTGGGATATGTATGCTGCCTTGAGTAAAATAAATAATAATTGTGTGATACATATAAATAAAGAAAAATAAGAAAAATATATCTGTCCTGTGGTAATAATTGATCTATATGGATATTTTGTTGGGATTTTACAAAATCTAGAGCTTGCTTTGAAAGTGATGGTTGTGTATGCTTGTGCTCAGTGGTGGTTCTGTGGCCGTGGCTTCTGGTTCTGTGACCGTGGCTTGGCAGGCGTGGTGTGGTTTGGTGGGCATGGCATGGCATGGTGGGCTTGGCAGGGGAAGTCTACTGCAAAATCTCCATTCCCTCCCCAGTCTTGGGGAAAATATATTGCAAAATCCCCATTTCCTCCCAATCAGCTGGGATTAGGGAGGAAGAGAATAGATGGTGGCTGGGCCAGCCAGAGATGGAATTTACTGGTTCTCTGAACTACTCAAAATATCCACTCCCAGTTCTCCAAACTACTCAAAATTTTCACCACTGGTTCTCCAGAACTGGTCAGAACCTGCTGAAACCCACTTCTGCTTGTGTTTTTCTTGCTCTTAGTAACTGCCTGTTGTACAGTACTTTCTTCTTCCCTCCCTCCTTCTCACTTCCCTCCTCTCAACCATTCCATTTCTATGTTGTAGGTGAATCTGTTTTGAAATGATGCTTTTACTGGGTGTTGGGATCTCAGCTGGCAGCTTCCATTGACAAAAGCATCTACTCCCACTGAAGTCCTCCTGGTTTCTGAAATTTTCAGTCTTCCAGGCTCCTTAGCAGTAGCACCAGTCCATACTCTATTGATTCTACATGGACTCAGTGGATCTTGCCTATCTCCTTGCCACGTTTCACGCCAGGTTTTAATAGCTCTTCCAACCACACCCTAGTTCATTATGTCATATTTATAACATATTATTCATTAAATTATATTTGGGACAATCAAATATAATCCATGACAGGCGCCCATTTAGTAGAGCTACTAAGTGCATACCTTCCATACACATTTCCTCATCAAAGAATGCATAGAACAAGTTCGGACAAGTTGTGACTAAATGCATAAAAGAATTCTATCACAAATACTCCTTGGAGCAGATTTGAATGCTTCTTACCGTTAGATTTCAAAAAAGGGTGAACTTTGTCATCAGTTAATCAGCAAATATTTGTCTTTCCACAATCCATACAATCTTGGTCCACGCCCTCTCATCCAACCAAAGAAGCAACCGAAAGAAATCATGCTAGCAAAAATGGCATTAAAATAGTAAAATGGACAGTTAGTGAGATAATTTATACTTTGAAAAGCTCTATCAAGCAAAATGTATGGGCCAATTTAGAGAAGCAAGCTGATTTGCATTAAAAAAAAAGAATGTATGAAAAGCTGTTTAGGAAATTTAGTAGAAAATGAGTAGCTTTTTCTATGGTAAAAGATGTTATAAAATTGTGAAAAAAAACTATGGAACAATGCATACTGTAAGTAACTAGAAAGGCATTCAGGAAAACAGAAAGGGTTTTTAGCGATTTTCACATCATTGTCAGTAAAAGTAAAATGATGAACATTTATGCCTTTTTAGTGTTTTTTTTTTAGAATAACATATTCTATAAATTGTACCTTTCTCTAAATTCCATTCCAATTTCTGACATATTCAGTACAGCTCTTAGAATCTATAACACCAGTATTTTTCCTTGGATATTTGTAGGAGCGAATAAATGTTCTGGCTTCAAACCAAAGTGGATACAATTAAGATAAGCATTTTATGTGTTTTATTCTGGAATAATGTCTTGCTGGAGTCGGGAAGGTCTTAAATCTCTACTGAAAATGAGATTCTTTTTTAATTATTTCCTGTGAGGCATTGGGCAAGTCCAAGCTAAAGAAAAGTCTGAACGACAGGTGCTTATAAAGCTTTTTTAATTTTTTTAAAAAATTTAGGGTTGGATTGTCCTCTGGCTTTGTTTGCTATATTTCATAAGGGCACAGATTGGAAGGTGACCCTTTTGTTATTTCATGTTGCATATTTGTGTAGGATGAGTATTACTCCAATCAAATGAAGCTATTTATGCTCTAGATCAGGGCTGTCAAACTGGCGGGCTGGATACATCATGCGCAGGCCATGCCCACCCTGGATCCACAAAGGCCAAAAATGATCACGATATATCATGATCCAGCTGTGACGCGATAAAGTTTGATGCCTGTGCTCTAGATCAGAGGTCCCCAACCGCCGGTCCGCGGACCGGGACCGGGCCGTTGGGGCTTTTCAGCCGGTCCGCGGCGCCAGGGCCCCCTCGGCCTTTCCGCACCACCAGCGGCGCTCCCCCCGCCAGCCAGCCAAGCCCCGCGCCCGCCGGAACCAGCTCCTCGCTCTCCCCCCGCCGCCCGCCGCGTTTGCAGGAGGTGGGGAGGGTTGGGCGGCCCGCCAAGGCCAGGAGGAACGCCGCTGCCCCCCCTTCCCTCTCTCCGCCCGCCGCTGCGCCTCCTTGATGCCGAGAGGAAATGCCGGCAAAGGCTTTCCTCAGCGGAGGCCAGCGAAGGTGATATTGAATGTCGGGGGAGAACGGGCGGTTGCACGCGCTCCCTATCTCCCTGCTAGCCCACTCGGAATATTCAAAATAAGAAAAACCTTTGCCGGCGAAGGCTTTTCTTATTTTGAATATTCCGAGTGGGCTAGCAGGGGGATAGGGAGCGCGTGCAACCGCCCGTTCTCCCCCGACATTCAATATCACCTTCGCCGGCCCCGCCTCTCCTGCAAACCCCCTTGCTGAGAGCCCGGGGCGAAAGTGCTCTCGCAAAGGTGAGGCGGGCAGGGCGTGCGCGCGTCATCGCTGAGAAGAACGGAGAGAGAACGAGAGTGAGTGAGAGCAACAGACAGCAAGATAGAGAGAAAGTGAGAAAGAGAGAGTGAGAAAGGGGGGGAGAGAAAGAGATAGCAAGAGAGAGAACAAGAGAGAGAAAGAGCGTGAGAAAGAAAACAAGAAAGAGTGAGAGAGAGAGAAAGCAAAAGAGACAGAAAGAAAACAAGAGAGAGAAAGTGAGAAGAAGAGAGAGAAAGAGGGGGAGAGAGAGAGAAAGAGAGAGGGGGGAGAGAGAAAGAGAGGGAGAGGGAGAAAGAGAGAGGGAGAGGGGGGAGAGATAGCAAGAGAGGGAGAGAGGGAAAGGGGGAGAGAGGGGGGAGAGAAAGAGAGAGGGAGAGAGAGAGGAGAGAAAGGAAGCGGAGAGAGAGAAAGGAAGAGAAAGAAAGAAAGAGGGATAGAAAGAGAGAGAGAGTGAGAGATGCTCAGTGAGCCTTTCTTTGAAGTTGCCTTTCTTTCTTTCTCTTTCTTGCTTTCTTTCTTGCTCTTTTTCTTTCTCTCTTTTACCTTCCCTTCCTCTATTTCTTCTTTTCTTTCTCCTTCCTACCTTCTTCCCTTACTCTCCCCTTTCATAAGTTTCCTTGCTTCCTTCCTCTGTTCCTGTCCCTTCCCCCTTTCTTTCTTTCTTTCTTTCTTTCTTTCTTTCTTTCTTTCCTTCCTTTCCTCCCTCCATTTCTTGCTTTCCTTTTCCTTCCTCCCTTCTTTCCTCCCTCATTCCCTTGTTTCACTCCTTCCTCTCTTACTCTCCCCTTTCACACCTTTCCTTGCTTCCTTTGCACCCTTCTTTTGTTCCTGTCCCTTCCCTCTTTCCTTCCTTCCTTCCCACCCTACGTCCATTCATTCACCCATTCCTCTCTTGATCGCCCCTTTTACGGCGCCGCTGACAGCTAGCTCCCCCCCCCCCCACCGGGCCATGGAAAACTGGTCTAGCTTAAAGCCGGTCCCTGGTGCAAAAAAGGTTGGGGACCTCTGCTCTAGATGCTTAGCAAAAACTCTGTTTCTGTTTATTAAAATATGGAAAGTACAGGCCCTCACATAAGGATATTTGATTATTTTAGTATCTTCTATGTACAATTAGACCTTGACTTACAATTGTTCATTTAGTGACTATTTGAAGTGAGAATGGCACTGAAAAAAGTGACTTACAACCGTTTTCACACTTAAGACTGTTGCAGCATTCCCATGGTCACGTGTAAAAAATTCAGACACTTGGCAACTGGCTAATATTTATGACAGTTGCACTGTCCTGAGGTCATGTGATAACCTTTGGTGACCTTCTGTATTAAGCAAATTAATCTAATATAATAGAAAGTGCCATGGTGGCGCAATAATTAGAATGCAGTATTGCAAGGCTAATTCTGCTGACTGCTAGCAGTTCGATTCTCATCGGCTCAAGGTTAACTCAGCCTTCCATCCTTCTAAGGTCAGTAAAACAAGGACTCAGTCTCTGTAAATGGCTTTGAGAGGGCTGTAAAGCACTGTGAAGCAGTATACAGTTCCAGGACCCCCCCCGCAACAAGCGGGTTTTCGCGAAGTAGCGCTGCGGAAGTAAAAACACCATCTGCGCATGCGCAGATGGTGTTTTTACTCCCGCAGCGCTAGCAAGGAGCCGAAGATTGGGGGCGGCGCGGCTGTTTTAAAACGTCGCCGCCGGCATGGGGGGCTTCCTAGCAGCCCCCCAAACCCGGGTTGGGGGTCCGGGGGGTGCTGGCAAGCCCCCCATGCCGGCGGCGACGTTTTAAAACAGCGGCGCGGCTTTCCAATGAGTCCCGAAGACAAACGTCAAACTTCCGCGTTTGTCTTCGGGACTCATTGGAAAGCCGCGCCGCTGTTTTAAAACGTCGCCGCCGGCATGGGGGGCTTGCCAGCACCCCCCCGAACCCGGGTGAGCAGCGAGCGAAGGGCGGGTGGCTGGGCGAAGGGCGGGCGAGCGGCGAAGGGTGGGCGAGCAGGTGCTGGGGAGGGCTTCTCGCTCTCCTGCCAGCAAGAGGGGGAGCGAACGGCGTGGGCAGGCTGCGGACAAGCCGTTCGCTCGGGCCGCTTCCCAGCTAGCTGGGAAGCGGCCCGAGCGAACGGCGTGGGCGGGAGAAGGGCGCGCGAGCCGCGGGCGCGCGGGCAGGCAGGCTGCTGACAAGCCGTTCGCTCGGGCCGCTTCCCAGCTGAGTACTCAGCTGGGAAGCGGCCCGAGCGAAGCGGCAGCAGCGAGGAGTTTGCGTGGGCGGTGGGGAAACTCCTCGCTGATGCCTGCCAAGAGGGGGAAGACCTAGGGAAGCCGCCCAGCAGCTGATCTGCCCGGCGCCATCTACGCATGCGTGCCCATAGAAAAAAAGGGCACGCATGCGCAGATGGTGTTCTGACTTCCGGGTTCAAAAATCGCAAATTAGCCTGTTCGCAATGGTCGGGGACGCAATAACCGGGGGATCACTGTATACCGGTAAATCTAAATGCTATTGCTGGTTAAAGAGGCACACACTTTAGCAAGAAGCTTACACGGTCCAGAACATTCCCTTAGCAGCTGTACTCTTCAAGGACATCTCTGTATAAACAAAACATTGTGGCATTCAGTCCTAGAAATCATCCAACCGTTGACCAGTAGAGCATAACTATGTTTTTGAGAAAAAAATAGTCATTGCAGTTGTAACTGCTATTCCTAACATTTGGATGTCCCAGAATAAACGATTTGAGGAACACTTAAATAAATTCATAGAAATACCTCTTATTCAGTATTGGAATTACCCCCATCTTTTTTACTTTCATCTCTTCATCCTGCATTGGGCATTGGTTTTGAATAAAAAGCAGCTTCTAAGTTTGATACGAACTATAAGTAGGGAGTTAATTTTCTTCGAAGCATTGATTATGCTGATCTCTAAGTTCATAATAGCTTTATTAAGATTCACGATGGTATATTACCTAGCTATTTCATTAGGACTGTGGAAAGTCAGCTTCGGCTGCCTATTTACACAATTCCTCCTTGGATAACTTTGGGGTAATTGCTAACTCCTGGTTTAACATATCTCAGGGGATTATTGTTGGGAAGATTGTTTCTTCACCATCTTGAGTCTGAGCAAAAAGACTATTTAAATGTTATGATATTTATACTGAATGTGGGGCAATGAGCAGTTGCATCTCCAAAAAGCCATAGAACGGTAGTAGAATTATTTTGTGTAGATCAGGACTGCCAATCTCCGACTCAGTGATTTATTGATTGATTGAAACATCAAATTTAGAGTCCACCCATCTCATTCGCAGAATGATTTGTTTATTAGCCTGCTTTTATTATTTATAAAAACAATTCCAAATGGTGAGCAATACCTAACAGTCTTTCCTCCTCCTCTTTCCCACACAACAGCAACCTTGTAAAGTGGATTGGGCTGAAAGAGAGAGACTGGCCCTAGATCACCCATCCAGCTTTAATGCCTTCAGCGGGACTGGAACCCAGTGTTTCCTTGTTTATAGTTTTGGGACCTGGAGAATATATCATGTTTTATATCATATGCATGCCAAAATTGAAAAAAATAAAGGGTTCACAAACTTTAAGCATTACCATTTAAGCATTGCTGTATTTTGGTCAGTTACTTTTTCTTAACCTCAGGGAGAAAGCAATGGCAGACACTTCAGAGAATGGTTTTTGTATTGCTCAGAAAACTGCACGGGCAAGAGGTTGATAAAGGCAATAAAAAACCCAGACTCAGTTATCCATTTTCAAATGCAGCAATTTTAGAGATTTAGAATCGGTTAAATGGGCAATGGGATTTTCCATACCATTTTCAGTTTTGATTCCGAATTGGGTTTGGAGAAAATAAATGATTAATCTGATGGATGTGAGTCCAAAGGGATCCTAAAAATCTTTGATGTCTGGGGGTAATGATGAGCTAGATTGGAGCTTGTCAACTGAGATTGAATCCTGGTAAAATAGGAGAGGTAGGGCACAGATAGTTGACCTACTGTGAATGGCATTGTAATACACTAAAGTGCTCTTTGTATTGTAATTGTCACAAAAAGAGATTGCTGTGACCACGGAGACAGTAAGTATATTTATTTGGTACGATGTTTATACACTTGCCAATGTTCTTTTGTACTCATTTCACTTCTCAATTACAGTGAAGCATTCCAGTTAATGCAGAATGCAACGGGCTAATCAATTGTGTGTTATGTTTACTGTCTTGTATAATGCTTGCTGCTGTTGAGCTGCTTGAAAGGTTTTTTAAAAATTGCATTTAAGACTCAGTATTAGAATACTTGTGAATGCTTTCATCTACTATGTACAAATCATCCAAATTAATGCAGTTTTTGTCATAAGACCCAAATGCCCTGTTGGATTAGGGCATAGAATCACAGAATCACAGAATGTTTTTAAAAGCATGTATTGCAACCTCTTTGCTCAATGTAGAAATTTAGTATGCCCAACAGTTGGCCATCTGGTTTTTGTTTGAACACCTTTTTCTGGCAGCCTCATGATTATGTGACATCCTATTGAAACAGATTTGTTATCAACCTGATAAGAACCTTTTCTCTATTCCCATTAGAGATAAATTGCATGCCAACCTTATTTCAATTTAAAATAAGGTTGGCATGCCTGTGTTCTGAAAACAGTTTTATTCAACCTTGGAATATAACCTCCTATGATAGCACTACTTCATTACTCATGGCTACTGGTTTATATGCTTTAATCTTTTTTATACCTTACATATTTTACTGTAGTTTACATAAAATCTATTTTAATGTTATGTGTTGCTGGACATGCACATCATTCCAAACAGAATAATGATGCAGAAATAAATCTGGCAATAATAACATCTTTAATGGTATTGTTATTCACTGTGTGACAGACACCAAATTGTCAAGGCAACTTGAAGGATGAGAACCATCTGAGTGTGTTATAATAGAACATAAGAAAGCCATTTGAAAGTCTAATACAACATACTTGTGTGGTCTACTGATTCATAAGTTTTGAGAAGTTTAACATCTCCCATCTCCCAAGACCACAAAAAGGTTGCTAAAGCTGTTTTACCATGATAACTAAATCTGCCTTAGACAATTAAGATAGCCAATTTAGATAGATATGACTCTAAGTAACCTAAGTAGTTGTCATAATCTCAAATACTGAACAGAAAAGGGATTGAATTATTAAACCAGTGAACTTGATTACAGCCATGTTTAGCAGGCTAGATTATATTAAGGTTGTTACATTCTCAAATGAAGCACATAGGCTTCAGTCAGGTCATCCATTCTGGAGGGAAATCACTGACTGCTGATTGGCTAGACCAGTGATGGCTAACCTTTTTTTCCTCGGGTGCCAAAAAGGTGTGCATGCGTGCTATTTGAAAGAGTAGTAGATCCTTGGAACAAACTTCCAGCAGACGTGGTAGATAAATCTACAGTAACTGAATTTAAACATGCCTGGGATAAACATATATCCATCCTAAGATAAAATACAGGAAATAGCCCTGGGAGGCTCTCTGGAAGCTAAAAACACCCTCCCAGAGCCTCTGTGGGAGATAAAAAATCAGCTGGCCAGTACACATGCATGTCGGAGCTGAGATAGGGCAACAGCTTGTGTGCCAGCAGATATGGTTCCACGTGCCACCTGTGGCACCCGTGCCACAGGTTCACCATCTCTGGGCTAGATTGTCTGGCAGCTCCCTATAAAAGGACTGGCTGTCAGACAAAGTCTTTGCTGGGTTGTAAATAGTAGCTAAATAAAGAGCTGTTGTTTCGAAAACACATCTGTGAGTTCTAGGTATAGTTATAAAAGAAATGACAGACATCACAATCTTCGGAACTTTTAATCATGGGCTCCTTTTTTTAAAGCAATGGTAGGAATGGAAATACGACAACATTCAGACAACTTTGGGTTTCTATGCTAGGGTGATCTTTGCTAAGACATCCATTAAGCATTAAAAATCAAAGGAGAACTTTGTGAAATGACTTCATATGTGGCATATTTTAGGTCTGGTATGCAATAACTGATTCCATAAGGATAAAATATGATTTCTTTTATTGCTTAATGGTTCTAAAGCTTCATGCTGCTGCTGTTGACTCGATGAGCATTTTAAAAAAAATGCTACACTGGGATATAGGCCAGTTGTTCTTTAAAGATAGCTTCCATAGTTATTGTCCCATGCAAGGAGAATATGCTGAATCTGCGATTTTTTCCTCCTATCTTACAGCATTTTGGTTGCTATGAATGATGTTTATTAAGTTTCTTTACAGAAATTTTTAAGAGGTGGGGTATGCTTATTTGTTAAAACATTAAGGTTGATTGCATTAGTCTGTTATTGTGCTACTTTCTATCTGATTAATATAAACTACATGCAAATTTTGTCAAGGATGAAGAGGATAAACGTAGAATTAGAATTACCGGTATGCTAATTTTTCTTTAAAGTCATTGGGTAGTATATGGCTTTACTTCAAAATATTTGATTTTCTGCTTAACCAAGTACCACTGAAAGCAACAGCATGAACATCCAGCTCTAGGTTTGGTATTTCTGATCTTCATTTAGATATTGCTTTGAAAAGCAACATACAATTTTACATTTAGGTGTGAAAGAAAATACATATTCATTTAACAATCCAATTTGAATGAAAAGGGTAGCATTCAAGTGGAAAAATTCAATGTAAAATGACAATATTCATTTGTAAGTTTTAGGTAGGGCCATTATATAGGATCACAGGTCTGTATCTCCAAAACACATGTTAATCCCCCTCCCCAGCCCCCTAATAATAGTCTGTGCTGGATTGCAGACTAATTCTCCACAAGTTTGCTAAACATTTAATGCTTTTTTTAGTTGAATGATGCAACTTTATAAATGTATCTAATAAATTTAAATGAAGGTGTTCCTTTAGTAACATACCATTGAGATATATACACACACATACACGCCACACGTGTTCACACACACAAACAGACACACAGGCAAACACGCAAGATGATTAAATACAGGACTATATTTTGTTTTTAAAACTATTATCAATCCTGATATATATTATTTTATGTACCTCCCCATCTGCATATCATCAAATGTTGTAAAGTTCCAGCTTTATTTCAACAACTGGAATAGAACTAAAAACCCTACCTGTTGATTTTTATTTATTTATTATTTGTTTGTTTGTTTGTTTGTTTGTTTTGTCAAGTATGTATTGGTGCTGTACAAAGATATAATAATATTTATATACATGATACTAGTAAAAGAGAAACATTAGGATGGGATGGAAGGCACTCTGGTGCACTTATGCATGCCCCTTACTGATCACTTAGGAATCTTTATAGGTGTCTGTTCACCTATAAAAAAAGGCAGCTCTGGTAAACTTTAATTGGCCTTCTCTTAAATAATTGTGTTATGATTGACAGCCATTCAATAAATAGGCAATCATCCCCTGATCATCATAACAGCATAGGGCAGTGATGGCAAACCTTTTTTGGTTCATGTGCCAAAAGGGGGGGGGGAGTGCCGGGGGACCACGGGCGTGCATGCCCACACCCATAATTCTATGCGCCTACCTCATATGCGCACGTGACCTTCCTTCCCGGCACGTGATGGCACACCTGTTCTTTGCTCTCCCCAGGCTCGGGGATGGTGAAAATGGCTTTCCTCACCCTCCTGGAAGCCCTCCGGAGGCAGAAAATGGCCCATTTGCCAGTTTCCGGTTGGACCAGAAGGCCTGTGTTTTTGCTCTCCCCAAGCTTGAGCCTTTCTAGGAACCTGGGAAGGGCAAAAATGGCCTCCCCCTCCCCTTGGAGGCCTCTGGAGACCAGAAATGACCCGTTTCCCATCTTCCAGGCCTTAGCTTGCGACCCCAACCATATGGCTCCACGTGCCACTTGTGGCACACATGCCATAGGTTCACCATCACTGGGATAGGTTATGTTATCTACATATCATATCATATACACTATCATTAATAGAAGGCTCCAACTATGTATCTTTTTGGTTATCTTACTGATGTCTTTATTCTCCTTTTGTTCCTTTATCATTGTTTATTTTATTTTACTATTTAACTTCTGTTTTACTTCTGTTTATATGCCTTTCATAATAATAATAGTAATAACCATCATTAATGTTCTCTGTTCCAAAAGTCGAGGAATTTTATTATCTTTTGCAGAAAGCATTTCTATAGTTTGATCTTCTGCACCCAAAAAAGGTAAAATCATATTTTGGTAGACTACATACATATTGCCCCTTCTTGTCATAAATAACAGTAGGAGGACTAGGAAGGGGATACAGTGAACCCAAGTCTTGCAGTTGTTATAATGGTGTTTGGAAATGAACTTGGCAGACAGGAGGAAGAACCAACACAATCACCCACACACACCCAGAAGGAAAAAGGATGTGAGAAGAGTCTCAGATGGGGCCCTATCTAGTTTTCTGGAAAATGAAAATAAAGGAGGGGAAAAGTGCAGACATTCAGATTTGCAGGATCCTTTAATTAGAACCTTACAATAAAAGTAGTGCTGATAATAATTCTTTATGCTTCTTTTCTGGATTACCTGAAAGGACTGACAGTGATGGAAATTTAAAATGCTAAGCTTTGTTGCCTTAATTTTCAGCATGATGTGAAATTATAATTTAATTGTTGGCTTTTATATATCGTTTTAATCAATCAATCAATCAATAATTTAATTAATTAAATTTAAATAAATAAATAAATATTGGACATATCCAACAACATATCTACAGATTGTCTGTTTATCTCTCTATGTGTAAAATTGTTTTGCCTCTAATATCTACCGGCATGCTTTAAGTCAAGATATCTTATCCCACCTTGGGTGAGATCAGCTTAACACCTGACAGTTACGCCTTTACTTTAAATTTATGCCTTTATTTAAGAATAGGTTGTGACAAATCTCACATTTGGGTCTTGCGTCCTTCATTCTCTCATAGCGTGACCAAACTGTTGTTCTTCAGGTTTGAAATAATGATAGGTTTCCATTATAGGAAAAAGTTAAAAAAATATTTGTAATTGCAGAATGATAAAATTTTATCAGATGTCATTTTGGTAACCAGGTACTCATTTGCGCAAACTGTTTTTCATTAGTTGGTCAAACAGGAAATTGTAGTTCAAATAGCACTAAGAAATGTATATTTCTTTAGTAGGTAATAATGATTTTTAAAATTATTATATGGCATAGTAGATTTTTTTTCTTAATCCGCAAAATACACTGCTCAAAAAAATAAAGGGAATACTCAGATAACACATCCTATATCTGAATGAATAAAATATTCTCATTGAATACTACTTTGTTCTGTACAAAGATAAATGTGCACAACAGCATGTGAAATTGATTGTCAATCAGTGTTGCTTCCTAAATGGACAGTTTGATTTCATAGAAGTTTGATTTACTTGGAATTATATTGTGTTGTTTAAGTGTTCCCTTTATTTTTTTGAGCAGTGAAATTTAAGGTTCATATTATCTCTGCTTATTAGAAATAATCTATACTTAACAAAAATAAGTGCCGATTTATACTTTTTCAATATAAGCGTAAAATGATTTTTGTATATAGAAAAATAGAGGAAAGTGATACACTTTCTTATTTTGTTATTAGACAACTAGTGAACATTTACATGCCAGTCATGCATTCCATTATATTCATGGAAGATACAATTTGCATTTTTAAGTGGCTTCATATTGCACAGAACACAATGCTATCATTTCATTTTCACACTGAATTAGATAATAATAGCTTTCAGTTCAATTCTGGAAAAGCTGGTTTGTTCTCTGAGCAATGATAACTGGAGCAATATGAATCTTAAAGTAGCAGGTTGTGTTTTAATGCCACGTTTTGATTCTCTCGTTTATGTTGTTTATTGTTGCATGTGATCTGTATTGAAGAAGTTTGATTGAGAAGATTAGGCCTATATCAATACATTTTTTCTGCTTACCAGCTAATTAGAACTGTATGCTTAAAAGAAACAATTCAGAAATTTTCAAAAAGGAAACCAGGCAGTAAATTCTTTAGATTTTTTTTGTGGGAAGTGAATATACTGCCAAGTGAACATATAGCGATTTAATGACATTTTAAGTCATCTATATTAATGTAAACAATAACTTTTAGAAATTAATAGTTTTTCACTTCCATTCTTTAAAAACGGTATGGCTTTGGTTGATTTTCAATAAATCATCTGGAAATAATTTTTGGGGTGTCTTATTTTGCTTTCAGAAAGTATTATTTTCTTGTACTGTAGGTAATTTATATTTTTGTGGAATGAAATGTTGGATCATTGAGAAAACTGTTCATAAATTCATCTAGGTATACTGTAGTTAAATATCAATATGCATTGTTCAGTTACAACAGGAAGAAGATTACTGTAATCCAGATAGTCCTCAATTGATATTCAGTTGCTTAGTAACTATTCAAGGTTACTCTCCAAAAATTACTTATGGCTTAATTTTCAAGTTATGATGGTCATCCTTTCCATCGCATGATTGCCTTGAGTATTTAGCAATTGGCTCACCTTTACAGTCATTTTCAACCTTTAAGTCACTTTATCATGATTTTCAAAATAATTTGCTAGTTTCTGGCATTTATTTCCAATTTCTAGGAAAAGAAAAAGCCTATTGGATGAACTGGGTTTGCTTAATGATCAATGCATTCACTTAATAACCATGGCATCCACTTAATTATTGTAGCACTCACTTCACGATTGTTACAAAAATTTGATAAATTGGGTCTGCTTACATAATGACCAGCTTAAAAGCTGCACAATTTATGGCTGTAATTCATTGCTAAATTATGGTTGAAAGTCTAAGACAACCCATATATAGGTGAAACTCGAAAAATTAGAATATCGTGCAAAAGTTCATTTATTTCAGTAATGCAACTTAAAAGGTAAAACTAACATATGAAAGAAACTACCCGTATATACTCAAGTATAAGTCGCTCCGACTATAAGTCGAGGCACCTACTTTTGTCGCAAAAACTGGGAAAATTTATAAACCCCTGTATAAGTCGAGGGTTTAGCTCTTCTGTATTGTTCAGAATTAACAAAATTTGTGTGTCCAAAGTAATTTGATTCGACCCAAACCACAGCTTTTCCATGCTTTCTATTGTTTAAAAATCTTAGTAGTAGGTTGTGAGTGCAACTAAATTCCTTGCTGTTGTTTCTGGTATTTTCTAAATATCTGTAATTTCCATATAGGATTCAGTATGTTTTGTATATGGAGTTGGACTTATTTTAGATGGAACACCACTTTGGTACTTTTATATGGTATATGTACTCTTAATTAAGAAAGTTATTGTTAATCTCTTGCAAACAGTTTTTCTATTTCTAATACATACATAGACAATTGTGCCTTCTGAATAAATACAATTAAAATGAATCACTGGCTGGAATTCTCTTTGGTTTGTTTATAATTTGTTTTTGTAGAATACAAAAAAGGAACTATTTTCTAAAAAGAAAATTGCCCTTAATTAAATGCAACTCACATTTTACTATTTTTTCTACATTTTTTTCAGTTTGATTGATTTCTAAGGTTATAATAATATTTTATATAATGCTGAAGATAAAGAAAATTAAAAGGAAATTTTTTTGTATCTATTTAAACCTCAAATACATATATAGACTTCCTATAAAGAGATTTACACTGTGTTTTTCTTTTTGAAAATTCTCAGTGCTTTTGATCGATGGACTTGTCAAGGAATATAAGTCCAAGTTATTTGTCTTCCATGATGTGTGAGGGTTTGATAGTGTTGTGGGCTTTTTAAAATGCATTGTTTGTATGTTCATTTGGCTTTAACATTTGGTTTTGTTTAACAAAACAAAACAAAACATTGCTTCTGGAAAGATGGGTTTACAGTATCACAATCCGCTTTCCTAATCAGTGTAGCATATAGCCATCCCACTATAGCCATTCCAGTGCCCAATATAACTAGTATTTTTCCAAATCTAGTTGTGGAGAGAAATCAGTATACATAAACAAAATAGACTTTAGTTCAACATTCAATACCATCATTCCTGACATTCTTCCAACTAAGCTGAACCAGCTAGCAGTACCTGAACACATTTGTAAGTGGAGCATAAGCTTTCTAACAATCAGGAAGGAGAAGGTGAATCTTAGCAGAATCACATCAGATACCTTTACAATTAGCACAGCCCCCCACAAGTCTGTGTACTGTTTCTACTTCTCTCGATATACCAATGACTGCATCTCTAACGATCCATCTGTTAAACTACAGAAGTTTACAGATGACACTGTACTCATTGAGACAGTGATGAATCTGCATACAGAAGGAAGGTTGAAGAACTAACTTTGTGGTGTGACCGGAACAATCTGGAACTGAATACACTCAAAACCGTAGAAATGGTGGTAGACTTTAGGAGAAACCCACCCGTACTTCCACCTCTTGCAATACTAGACAATGCAGTGTCTACAGTTGAGACCTTCAAATTTCGAGGTTTGACCATATTGCAAGATCTTTTTTTTTTTTTTTTAAATTTTTTTATTATTTTTTCATAAAAACAAACAAATACATACAAACAATAAACATAAAGTGGGGGTATATTTCCCCCGCTTCTTTTGAAAGTATACATTCAAGTATAGAAAAAGAATACATAGTTAAATATATGTTAACTATTATAGTAGAAAAAGTTAATAAATTTGAGTTAAAGTTTTACAAATCTTGATATGAGTATTAAGTAAGGTTAGTATAACATAATTACCAAAAAATACCTTTAATATAATCTTAGTTACTTTAGTAAAATAATGTCAAACCTTCAATTCAAACAATAAAGCTAAATTCAACTATTATACATCTTGGTATATTGCTTGTACTTATACATACATACACTACTATATCATAATCATCAAAAAGTCCTTTTAAACTAATATTAGTATTATTATCACCTAGGTAAAAACTAATACAAAAAAAAAACAGCTAAGGATATATCTTATTTTTTCTTATCTATCCATCTATAGACATTGTTCCATGTTTCATAAAATTTAGTATCCTCTTGATCGTTTAATCTTCTTGTCATCATATCCATTTCAGCGCAATCTAATATTTTAGCTATAACCTCTTCTTCCTTGGGGATTTCCTCCCCTTTCCAATTTTGCGCATATATTATTCTAGCCGCAGTTAATATATGTATAATTAAATAAAAGATTTCTTTCTTATAGGTCTGATTTGTAACACCTAGTAAATAGAATTCCGGGGTATTATCTATATCTTGCTTTATTATTTCTTTTAACATTTTTTCAATCATTTTCCAATATATTTTTGCTTTACCACATGTCCACCATTGATGATAATAGGTTCCTATATCCTTCTTACATTTCCAGCATATTGGGGATGTTTTAGGAAACATTTTTGCTATCCTATTTGGTGGAAGGTGCCATCTATAAAACATTTTGATTTGATTTTCTTTTAGGGAAACTGATTTAGTCATTTTCCAATTATTAGTCCATACTTTCTCCCATGTGTCTATATCTATTTCCTTACCAATATTTCTACACCATCTTATCATAGTATCTTTTAAAGTCAACTCTATATTTTTATGAGCAATAAGTAGTTTATATATTTTCCCTATCATTTTTGTTGAATTGATGGTGATTAAAGTAGTTAAAGGATTTTTACTTTTATTAAAAATGTAAAGAATTTTGTCCTTCTGATATCTGGATCGGATCTGGGCATAGTGCCACCAATCCATTATTGTGCCTTCTTCTTGTAATTCAATTCTAGATTTAAGCTTCATCTGATCATTTAATAGTTCTTTATATCTATAGGTTATTTTCCTATCTTTTATAGACTTTGGATGTATTATTGCTTCTAAAGGAGCTAGCCAGTCTGGGATACTTAAAAAATGATTTTTCTTTATGTCTTTCCATACTTCTAATAAGTATTTCCTCAACGTATGCCTTTTAAAATATGAATGATTTTTGTCCTTGTCATACCATAAAAATGCGTGCCATCCAAGCATTAAATCATGTCCTTCTAGGTCGAGTATTCTTTTGTTATCTAAAGTTATCCAATCTCTAAGCCATGTTAATGCAGCGGCCTGATAGTATAGTTTCCAATTTGGAAGGCCAAATCCGCCTCTTTCTTTAATATCTTCTAAACAATTCATTTTTATCCTTGCTTTTTTACCTTGCCATATAAATTTTTTAACTAAGTTTGTTAGAGTTTTTAAAAAGATACCCCCTGGATTTATTGGTATTGTCTGGAAAAGAAATAAAACCTTGGGTAAAATGTTCATCTTGATTGTTGCAATTCTTCCTAAGAAAGATATTTTCAAATTATTCCACATTGCTAGGTCATTTTTAATTTCTGCTAATAATTTCATATAATTATCATTTTTTAATGTTATTGTTTTCGCTGTTAAATTTATTCCTAAATATTTTACCTTTTTTACGATCTTTATTGCAGAAATACTTTCTAATTTCGTTTCTAGTATTTTATTCATGTTTTTAGTCAAGTAATGTGTTTTGCTTTTGTTTATCTTTAAACCTGCTACATTTCCATACTGTTCAATGGTTTGTAGTAAAGTAGGAACTGTTGTAATCGGCTCTTCAATTATAAACATTAGATCGTCTGCAAAGGCCTGGAGTTTGTAAGTTTCATCTCCTACGGTTAAACCTTTTATTTTGGGGTCCGCTCTTATTTTAATTAATAAAGTTTCAAGGGTCATGATAAATAGCAATGGTGATATAGGACATCCTTGGCGAACTCCCTTATTTATGTCAAGTGTTGGTAATTGGCTATTATTCAATATTATATTCGTTGTTTGTTTTGAATATATGGTGTCTATTAGGTTAACAAATTTTGGGCCAAATCTCATTTTATTTAATTGCATTTTTATAAATATCCAATTAACGTTGTCAAAGGCTTTTTGAGCGTCCAAAAACATTAAAGATGCCGTCTTGTCTGGGTGTTGTTCATAGTACTCTAGTATATTTATTACAGTTCTAATATTGTTTTTAATTTGTCTTCCTGGAAGAAACCCATTTTGGTCTTGGTGTATTATTCCATTTATAACTCTTTTAAGTCTCTCTGCATAAATGGCGATAAAAATCTTATAATCTACATTTAATAGTGATATAGGCCTATAATTTTTAATCTTTTCTGGTTCTGTACCCTGTTTATGTATTAAGGTTGTCAGTGATTCTGACCAAGATTTGGGAATTTTCCCCTCCAGTCTACATAAATTAAAAGTTTCTAACATATGGTTTCTTATTATTTCGTTATCTATCTTGTACCATTCTGCAGGTATGGCATCTGGGCCTGTAGCCTTGTTGTTTTTCTGTTTTTTAATTGTTGTTAAAAGTTCCTCCATTGTTATTGGTCCGTCCATGGTGGCCTGTTGATCTTCTGTTATTTGTGGTAGATTTGAAGCCTCTAAATAGTTAAAAACTTCATCTTCGATAACATGAGCTTTAGCATATAATTCTTTATAAAAATTATAAACAATGTCTGCCTTACCTTTTGTGTCATATTTTATTTTACCATCTTTATCTTCTAATTTTTGGATTAATTTTGATTGACTCTGTTTTCTAAGTTTGTACGCTAACCATCTGCCAGGTTTATTTGCATGTTCAAAATAATGTTGCTTTGCTCTTTTGATCTTTTCAGTTAGTTGGTTTTGTTCTGTAACTCTAATTTTATGTTTAATTACGTTTATTTCTGTCTTTAGATCTCTGTTCTTAGTATGTTGCTGCGATAGGGATTCTAATTGTTTTAGTTCGTTTGTTAATTGTAAATACTCTAATTTCTTTTCCTTATTGTGTTTTGCTGTGTAAGATATTGTTAAACCCCTTATATACGCTTTAGCTGTATCCCATAAGTTCTGTGGAGTAGTGTCTGATGTTTTATTAATTTCAAAAAATATTTTTAGTTCCTTTTCAATCCAATCCTTATATTTCTTATCATTTAATATATATCTATTCATCCGCCAGTTGTTCTGTTTATTGTTCATCGTCATATAGACCACTATTGGGTTGTGATCAGCCCATGTATTAACGTCTATCTCAACCTCTCTTATTTGTTCTGCCACCGTTTTTGGTGCCCATAACATGTCAATTCTCGTCCAAATTTTGTGAGGATTGGAGTAAAAGGTAAATTGCCTTTTGTGAGGGTGTCTTTCCCTCCAAATGTCGCTTAGTAGTAGTTCCGCTTTCATTTTTTGAAAAGTACTAGGTAACAAATTTCTTCTTGTTTTTTTACCTTTTCCCCTTTTTTTATTACCTCCCCCTCCTGAATGGTCTAGTTGTCTATTCGCGATAGCATTGAAATCACCTATTATCAATACATTGTCAATAGCTAAATCTATTATTGTTTGGTGTAAATTTTTATAAAATGTCATTTGGTCTTCATTGGGAGCATAAATAGAAACAACCACTAGAGGTCTAGGTTCAATATCTACTTGTACAATCAATATCCTACCCTCTTTATCCTTATATATTTGTTTGGAATTTATAGAATTCTTGACATACATCACTACACCCCTTTTTTTTTGGTCTGCTAATGCAGCATACATTTTTCCAATTTTGGGATTCAACAGTAATTTTTGATTATCTTTTTTAATATGCACTTCTTGTAGTATTGCAATCTGAACATTTTGATTTCTAATTTTAGAAAAAATTTGCTTCCTTTTTCTCGGTTCATTAAGTCCATTAACATTTACAGAGAAGATTTTAAAATCTTTATTCATTGTCATTTAATGGGTTTTTTAGTTTCTCGCTGAGGTTGAACTCTTCTCGCACCTTGGTCCTGCTCCATTACTTGAGCAGTTGCCCCCAGGTTTTCTTCTTGCTGGGTTGGTGGTTTTTCCCCTGGTTGCTGTTGAACTAGTTGTAGTTGAACCACTTGTTGGTTACTTGCGTAGTCGGAGTGGCCCAAACCACTCTGTTCAAGAAAGTACATGGCTTGATCTACATTTTCCAATTTGTACCTTGTAGAACGCCATGTCAGAGAAAGTCCTTGTGGAATAAGCCAACGGTAGGTAATGTTTTCTTTGATCAAAATTTTTGTTAGAAAGTGATAGTCTCTTCTATTTTCTCTGACACTTCTTGGAACTTGCTTTAATATCTTTATTTCTACTCCATGGCGTTGGGGCGGGGAGTTTCTTGAGTAGTGAAGTATCTCATCTCGCAACGCCTTTCTTGTAAATTTAATATGTATCTCTCTTGGAAGATTGTGCCGACGGATATAGCTATTCGAGATTCTGTAAACTTCATCGATTTCTCTCTGTAAAGCTATGGGGTCCTCTTGAAGTATACCTCCAATGAGTTCCGCCATAGTCACTTTTAAATCTTCATCTTTTTCCTCTTTTAAATTCTGAAATCGAAGTCCGTACGAAGCTCGTTGCATCTCCAGTTGGATAATGGATTCATCGTATCTTTTGTATCTCTCATCGGCTCTCCCTTCAAGATATTCCATTCTTTTCTCATTTTTGTCAGATTGTTCTTCAACTTTTTTAACTCGGTCATCACTTTCTTGAAGTGTTTGTTGAATCTGCTTTATCTGGTCTTTCATCTCACCCATATCAGCTTTCATTTGGGCCATCTCCACTTTAAATTCTGCTAAGTCAGCTTTTATAGCTTCTCTTTGTTGTGTTGCCTCCTCCTTTATAGCTTCTCTTTGCTGTGTTGCCTCCTCCTTTATGGCCTCTCTTTGTTGGGTAGCATCTTCTTGTGATTTGACCATAAAGTCCTTCAGAGTATTCAAAGTTTCATGTATAGTTGCAAGGTTGGACTGCATTGTTTTGTCTTTGTCTTTGTCTTTAGTAGACATGGTTAGCACTTGATGCGAAGGAGAAGAGTGCGGTGAAACTTGTGGAGATAAAGTAGTTGGTGTGGTTTGTTTTTTGGTTGTTTTAACAAGGGTTGAGGTGTGGGACATTATCAAATTAAAATCAACTATTTCAAATTTTAAAGTTAGTTTCAATTTTATGTGTAGTGAAAAGGAAAAGAAATTACTATAAATTCCAAATCTATTCAATATATTTTGTTTCCCTTATAATATGACTATGCCAATTCAATAACAATTCAATTAGTAACGAAATTCAAAGGAAAAGAAAAAAGAAGGGAAAAGAAGGAAAAAATAAAAATATTATTATTTAGTGCCACAGAGCTAAAAAGAAAAAAAAAAACAGGTACCTTTTCAAATACAATGGAGCCAAAGAAAAATAAGAAGAAAAAAAAAAAGGAAGGAATGTCAGCTGTGTATAAGGAACAGAAAGAAAGGAATTGAAAAGAAAACTTTTAGGAGGAGAGAAGAAAAAAAGGAAGGGAAAAAGATGAAGTAAAGAGAGTTGTGCAAGAAGAGAAAAGGAAGGGGGATAATATTTAATTCAACTGTTAAGAATAGAGCAGGAACCCAAGGTTTTTAACAATGCATATAGTTCAAATCAAGCTTCTTCTAATAATAAAAATATCCAAAAAAAGGGAAGAAAGTCAAAGAGAATTCAGGAAAAAGAAACAGATAGTTATTCAAAGACACAATAACAGTATTATATACTTAAGTTCTTCTTATAGATCCTGTGGTTTGCTAGGAAGTGAAGATGGAAATCCAAATCTCAAGGAATAAAGTTGTATTTAATGTCAGTTCAAAGTTCAAAGAGTAAAACAAATCCAAAGTTTGCTTGCGTTCAAAATGAAGTCAGTTTATTTTCCAAGTTCAAAGAACAAAGAAACAGATCCCAAGATGGAGTCAGGTTAATTTTGGTGCAGCAGGCAGATGTTAAACCAAAGAGTTCTCAGCAAATAATCCAAAAGAAGTCAACAAATAATCCAAAAGGTTCAGCAA
The DNA here is from genome assembly GCF_031021105.1 of Erythrolamprus reginae. NCBI lineage: Eukaryota > Metazoa > Chordata > Lepidosauria > Squamata > Dipsadidae > Erythrolamprus > Erythrolamprus reginae. The sequence continues at coordinate 165,576,470 of NC_091950.1, read as the reverse complement.
GTATTCCAAATAGGTTATTCCAACAGTAAGTGATCCAAAAAAGAAGTAATTTCAATCTCCTCTAGATTCCATAATTCATAGTTATTAAATTATTTCATATTGTAAAAAAGAGCAGCAGAAGTAAAAAAAAAAGGCAGCAAGGCTGTATTTCTCCGCTTCAAAAAATTAAGTCCAAAACATTATGATTTTAAAAATCTATCAGGAACAAATTCTAATCCTCATTAGAAATTTCCTTTAGCAGTTAGATAGTCATATCAAATTTAAACTATTTTATTAAATCATAAAGTCAAAAAGTTATTTTATAGGTTCCAAAATTCACGTTAAGATGAAAAAGTAAAAGTGAAAAAAAGAATTAGATCCGGCTGTTATTTGCGGATGGGTTTAAACAAGGAAAAACTTTCACTTTCGCCCTAGGAAAAAAAAAACTTTTACTTGAAACTTTTACGATCTCTGACTTTAGACACGAAACACAAGGAGATTTTTACCTTAGGTCCTTTCTGCTGTATTCTTTTTCGATGTAAATATAGATATTTATACTTTCTCTTCTTTGATTTTATTCTTCCCGCTGAGTGAGGGGAGAAAGCGCTGGCCGGTCCTCCTAGTCGAGGAGGAGCGGTTCTCCCGTCTCCGAAGCTGCGGGACGAACCGCTGCCTCCGGAGTCCTGGCGACGGGTCCTCGGGCAGCAGTGAGCCCCCTGTTCATGGATCGGGCCATCCGGGCCCGATCCGATCGCAAATGCGACCTTCGGAGGGGGTAGAAAAGGATTCGCCTGGCAGAGCCCTGCCAGACACGTCCTGCCGCGATCTCCACCAAACCGGAAGCCGACCATATTGCAAGATCTAAAATGGATACCAACTCAGAAAGCTCAAACTGCCAAAGGAGCTGCTGATACAGTTCTACAGGGGAATTATTGAGTCTGTCATCTGCACCTCTATAACTGTCTGGTTTGGTTCTGCAACCCAACAAGATAGACAGATTTCAGAGGATACCGTAATTAGAAGTGCAGAAAAAACAATTGCTACCAACCTGCCTTCCATTGAGGACCTGTATACTGCACGAAACAAAAATGGGCTGTGGAAATATTTACAGACATCTCACATCCTGGACAAAAACTGCTTCAACTCTTACCCTCAAAACGATGGATTATCATTAAGTGTTGTACCTTATGATTCTTGATGAAATTATCTTTCCTTTTATGTACACCGAGAGCATACGCACCAATCACCCTTGGCCAATAAAGAATTTCTGTTCTGTTCTGTTCTATTCTATTCTATTCCATTCCATTCCATTCCATTCCATTCTATTGCAGTGCATGGACATACAGAGATAATGTCTTGGAGTTGAACAAATTATTTTTAGCAAAGCAGTTTTGAAGATGCCTCATGTCAGAGGAGAAGCATTTCATTTCCTCTTGTTTATGTATGATACTGCAAAAAATCTTTTCTATAATGTGCATTACTAGATTTTATGTGTGAATTGCCAGATACCACTTTTTTCTTTTTGATAATCAGTATTCTTCAGAACAATAATTGTTTCCTGAAGTGTTGTGACTGCAGCTCTGAGTATTGCTAGTCTTTATGCCAAGTGGTAACTTGCATATTCTGGGCGTTAGAGTCTCGGGACGTTGGGATAAGACTAACTTCTGAAAACTGAGTTATCCCAGTAGTTTTTGAGAACTCTTGATTAGGTAAGCTGGATAGATTTTTATCCCCTCCCCCCTTTTTACAGTTGATTTATACAAAGGTAAAATACAATATTTATTGAAAGATCTAACATTCTTCATAATTTTTGTTCCTTGATGATTGTTATAATGCCATTTTTCTTTCAGCTGGTGTAATGTTTAGCTTTCTCAATTGTATCTGTTCAGTAATGAATAATAACTATTTTGACCATCACTTTTGCATAAAAAAACTACATTTCCAAGAAAAGCATATGCATCTTTGACATTCACTGAAAGCTTTAAATCATGTTATTGGTTTTATGTATTTACTCTAAAATAGGGACAATAATAAGAGAAGCCCAAGTCATAAGAGTTAATCTTCTAATTCTTGAATTGAATTTGCAGCAGTGCAGCAATTACAGCTGTCTTTTGTTAAACATTCTCTTAAGAACTTGGAATGTATCTTGTATTAAACTCCCTTTATGATTACAAAAAGCTTCCTATATCCTCCATCATTGGAGGTTTTTAAAGAAGAGTTTGAACAACTACTGTTTCTCCGTACTGAAGGAGCGGGTCCAGCAGTCACATGGGTTGCTCATGTCCAATCCGGTGGAACTGAGCCTAGTATTAAAAAAGCTTGCCGGATCCGCCCCTTCCCCAGAATTCGCTCAGTTCGCATATCCTGCGGTTGTATTGTGATAGCTCGTTCAACATTCTAACACCTTCCCTTCGTTCCTTTTCTTCAAAAGTAGTAAGATTTGTTTTATCATTATTATTTACTTGCACCAATAGCGCCAGCCGTTTGCGGCTCGGCTTTTTTCCTTTGGAGAAGTTGCGGTTTCGTTTCCCCCCGGCGGTTTTGCCGGTTACGATTCCTGCGGCCGCTTGTGGATTCTTCTAATCCTTTGGCCTGGAGGTCCTGGTGCAAGTATTAATCTATTGAATTATTGATTATTTATTGTATACAATATATTTAAGGGCTTAAGAAATACCTCCTGCGGAGTGAGACGCCTTCTAGTCTCCTGGACTTAGTCGATCGCTTCCCCTTTAAGAAATTTACGGGGCGATTTTTTCGGCGCGAAGGCCTTCGCGCCCTTTTTAAATCTAGGCCTCTCGTGTTGGCCTCCTGCCAGCCGCGTAGGCCTCAGTCCACCGCGTGGATCCCGGAGCGGGCCTTGGGGGTCCCAGGCTAAATTCTCCACCGGCTAAGCCTCCAACCAGAGTGCCTTGGTTTACTTAATTATAAAGTTTAGGGAGGCTGGCCCCGCTGGATTTGGGGGCACGAACTCTGGGTTTGCCCAGATTGTCCTCAAGTTTCAGCAGCTTCGAGGCCTCGAAGCAGGATCCATTCCTCTTGGGAAGTCCTTGAAATTCTTCTCCTTATTATTCAGTTATTGGCTCAGCCTTGTCTTCTGTTAATTGTCAGACTATGGCTACCTTTCCCAAGAGAGGCACAACTAAAGGTCCCAGAGAGGCCAGGCCTACAGGCGATGAGATTACTAGTATCCCCCAGGCCTCTTCCTCCTCTTCTCCAGGGGCCCGCCCCTCGACCAAGGTCACCAGGGCCGAGAAGAGAAGGGACCTAGCCCTACAAAAAATCCATGACAAATCAGCAAAACGTTTGAAAGTGCAGGCCCAAGTAATCAGTAGTCAAGACCCACCAGAGGCTTCTAGTCTTCCTCCTTCTGGGGTCCCTGTGTTATCTCTGGATGAGCCAAACCTAGACAGACCCCAACCTAACCTATGGGGCATAGGTCCAGAGGAACCAGATATTATTGAAGATTCCCCCCAGCCAGGATCCTCCCAGGCCTTTAGGGATTCTTCTGCCATTTCTGCTGATATTTCCAGCTTACCTCCTGAGTTCCAGTCTATTTTTGCTGTGTTGTCCAAAGCCATTGATGCCAAACTCTCCACCATCAATGAGCTTCCCTTACCTCTTCCTCCTTCTCGCTCCTCCCGCCCCTTGGGTTCTCCCCCAGCGGTCAGAGCTCCTATTCAGGATGATTCAGATTCCTCCCAGGATGAATATGAGGATATAGAGGATGATGAGGATGCCTTTCAAGGCCTATCAGATGATGAGGAATCCCAAATAAAGGTTCCTCCTCCAATTACTATTTTTCCTTCTCAATTATTCAAATCTCTCCTCCTCAAAGCTAGAATTTCTACGGGATTAGCGGCCCAGGAGAAACAAGCCTCCACTTCCACTGATCCCCCGGAGGAGAATTTACCTTACTTCACAGAGGAACAGGAGGATAACGAGGTAATTCCTATGCCTAAGTTGTTTAAAGATGCTTTACTCAAACAGTGGGAATTTCCAGCCTCTGGCCTTAATCCCTCCACCAAGGACAGAAAGTTGTACAAACTTTCCTCTTCCTATGAAGAGCTTCTATCCTTTCCCAAACCGGATGAACCTGTCAAGATTCTTCACTCGGCAGCGGCTGTGCCAGGCGAGGCGGAGGAAGTCCTCCGCCCAGAGGACAAGCGCATTGAGCAAATGCTCAAAAGAGGATTCACCGCTGATTCCTGGGCCACTAAAAGCTCTGCAGCGGCTTCCTTTTTCTCCAGAGCCATGCTGCTGTGGCTTCGCCAACTTCAACAGCATATTCCTCCCGATGACTTGAGAGGTCAACAAGACTTCAACAAGGTCTTTGCAGCTGCCCAGTACGTGGCGGATGCCACCTTGCAATCTACTAGATTTTCTGCTAAGTCTATTGCAGCTTCTACTACGGCAAGAAGACTCCTATGGATTCGCCCTTGGCAAGCGGGAGTTCGCCAAAAGTGGCAGTTATCCCAGGGTCCCTTAAAGCGCGACCTTCTCTTCGGTGATCTTCTGGATCCACTCCTCACGGAAACCACGGACAAGAAGAAAGTTTTGGGTCCAACCACAAAAAAGGCTACCAAAACGCAGTCCTTTCGTCGCCCAGGGCGCCAGCAAGATCAAGCGGCTTCCTACCAGAGATCTCCAGGTCAGTATTCCCCCCGCTTTCGTTCCCAAGGTAGGAACTCCAGGGGTAGAGGGTTTCGCTTCCAAAGGGGAGCTTCCTCTAACAGGGCTTCAAAAAAACCTAGATGGTAATCCTACCTCTATTCCCATAGGGGGTCGCCTAGCTCTTTTCGCATCTAATTGGCGTCTCTCCTCCAAGGACCCTTGGGTCATTGACACTGTTCAAACAGGCCTTCTTTTAGAATTTATTTCTCCTCCCCCTAAACGTTTTATTTCCTGCCCTTCTCCCAGGTCATCCTCAGATTGTAACCGTATGGAGGAGGCCATTTCTCATCTATTGTCCATCAGAGCCATTCAACCGGTCCCTTCCGGTCAGAAGGGCCTAGGTTTTTACTCCATCCTATTTATGGTTCCAAAGTCCTCCGGAGGTTGGAGAGCTATTTTGGATTTAAAGAAACTAAATTTATTCATCAAATATAGGAAGTTTAAGATGCACTCCTTGTCTTCTATTTTGGCCGCCATTCACTCGGGAGATTTCATGGTCTCCTTAGACCTCACTGAGGCCTACCTTCACATTCCTATAGCCAAATGCCACAGAAAATTTTTACGTTTTTCCTTTCAAGGCAGGCATTTCCAGTATAGGGCGATGCCATTTGGCCTTTCCTCGGCCCCTCGGGTCTTTACAAAGCTCTTGGGGTCCCTGGCGGCCTATATCAGGGCGTTTCCCATCCACATTTTATGTTATCTTGATGATATTTTGATTCATGGGAACTCCCTAGAGAAAGTGAAAACAGACCTTTCTGTCACCATGTCAGTCCTTCAGGACCATGGATTTTCCATCAACTTTGATAAAAGCCACCTCCAACCTTCCACATCCATTTCTCACCTGGGATCCATTATTGATTCAGAATCCTCCCCGGAGGAAGCTTCCAGGCCAATCAATTGGCTAGAGTTAAGAGCCGTTTCCCTGGCTCTGAAGCATTTCTCTCCTCGCATTCCCAACCGGCACGTTCTCATTCTCACCGACAACATTGCCACGAAAAGCCACATTTGCAGACAGGGGGGCACGAGATCCAAGGCTCTCATGAGGGAGGCCCTCAAGCTGGGCCTTTGGGCGGAAAAACATCTCCAGTCGCTCCTAGCCGATCACATCTCGGGGAGTCTCAACGTCCAGGCGGATTGGCTATCCCGGGCAACGATAGACCCAGGAGAGTGGAACCTCCATCAAGACCTGTTCCATCAAATCACCCTCAGATTCGGCCTACCAATTCTGGATCTCTTCGCGACCAATGCGAACGCCCAACTCCCTCGCTTCTATTCCAGATTTCCATCCCCGGGAGCGGAAGCAATCAATGCCCTCCGGAGTCCATGGCCTCCAGGCCTACTCTACGCATTTCCTCCAATTCCAATCCTCCCGGACGTGATTCACAAGGTCCTCACCGAGAGGGCCCGAGTAATCCTAATCGCCCCTCACTGGCCCCGCAGGCCCTGGTTCGCGGATCTCCAACAGCTGTCCGTCCAGGACCCCTGGCGACTCCCCGTTTCGGGGGATATGCTGCGGCAGGGGGCCTCCTTCCATCCAGACCCGGAGTGGTTCCACCTCACCGCCTGGCTGTTATCAGGAGAGATTTAGAACTGCGTGGTCATGACCCCGATTCAGTGGAGGTCATTTTAAAGGCCAGAAGGGGTTCGACCAATCGAATCTACGACCACACGTGGTCCAAGTTTCACCAGTGGTGTCTACAGGAAGGTCTCTCCCCTCTGTGCATCCCCATACACAGAATAATTTCCTTCCTTATGCAAGGCTTCCACAAAGGACTTTCCACCAGCACCCTCCGGCGTCATCTGGCAGCCATTTCATCTGTCCTAGGAGGTCCCCGCAGACAGCCTCTCCGATCCTTCCCTGAAGTTCAGGAATTCCTCAAGGGCATAGCCAACCTCAGACCTTCCAAGGTCCACAGGTACCCATCCTGGGATTTGCCACGGGTTCTCCATTCCCTCACGCAGGCACCATACGAACCCCTAAAATCGGCGTCCCTCAGGTACCTATCCTTTAAGGTAGCATTCCTGGTGGCTATTACCTCTGCCCGACGCATTTCGGAGCTGGCTGCCCTCTCAATCAGGCAGGACCTTTGCCAATTCCATCAGGACAAGGTAGTCTTGCGACTGGACCCCACCTTCTTACCCAAGGTCAGTTCCATGTTCCACAGATCTCAGGATATTGTCCTACCTTCCTTCTGCCTCCAACGAGACCATCCCTTGGCAATTAGATGGCACACCCTGGATCTCACCAGAGCGCTGAGAATCTATATCCAACGCACAGGACCCTTTCGGAGGTCAGAAGCACTTTTTGTAGCCTATCATCCCAGAGTCATGGGGGCCAAAGTGTCTTCAACAGTAATAGGCCGTTGGATCAGAGGGACTATATCTAAGGCCTATGAGTCGGCCTCCCTCTCAGTTCCAAGGAACATCACAGCGCATTCCACCAGGAGCGCAGCCACCTCGGCCGCTTGGGCGACTCAAGCCCCGTTGGAGGAGGTCTGCAAAGCAGCCACTTGGGCCTCGCCAAATTCCTTCATCAGGCACTACAAGATTGATTCTTACGCTTCAGCGGACGCTGCCTTCGGCAGAAGGGTACTCCAATCCGTTATCTCACACGATAGCAAGCTAATCCCACCCTAGGGACCATCTATTGGGTATGTCCCATGTGACTGCTGGACCCGCTCCTTCAGTACGGAGAATAGGCGTTGATTGCTTACCTGAACGCCTCTTCTCGTACGGTGAGCGGGTACAGCAGTCACTTCCCGCCCTTGTATGTGTCTTCTTTACCTTTCTATATCTTTCTTCCTCTAACAATGAGAGTTGAACACTACAGAGCTTCACAACTGAGCCTAGTCTATGGATTCGCGAATTCTGGGGAAGGGGCGGATCCGGCAAGCTTTTTTAATACTAGGCTCAGTTCCACCGGATTGGACATGAGCAACCCATGTGACTGCTGTACCCGCTCACCGTACGAGAAGAGGCGTTCAGGTAAGCAATCAACGCCTAATTTGTCCAATGGTATAGGGTAGGATAAGAAGACCTTCCTACTCTATTATTCTATAAGTCTATATTTTAATGCAAGCTTTGAATCATTTCCAAGGAGGGAGACATTTAAATTCATTATTTCAAAGATAATGCTTATTAAATTTGTAACGTCAATAGCTGGCAAAATAAAATGCCCATGGTAAAAATTTTTTGCAGTAAAATAAAATTATTAAACACTTAAGAGGGGGAGAAGCATCACCTCCAACATCCTAAACACCAAAGTCCCCAGCTATCTTAAAATGTAGAAAAATAACAATGCTAATAATAATAAAATTATGAAACAAAAGCATAGTAGGAATAAACCTATTTCATGAGTGCTGTAGAAGATTTATTGACTATTTTTCAACTATGATGATCAACTATGATGATCAAGTATTTTTCAACTATGATGATCAAGCCTTTATTAAGACTTACAAAGTGGCGCTCAAGGCGGCAAGATGCGCGTATCATTCCGCCTTGATTGCATCAGTGGAATCCCGCCCGGCCGCTCTGTTTAGGGTGACCCGCTCCCTTCTTAATCAGGGGGGAGTTGGGGAGCCCTTACAGAGTAGTGCCGAGGACTTTAACACGTTTTTCGCTGATAAAATCGCTCGGATCCGGGCCGATCTCGACTCCAATTGTAAAACAGAGTCGACTGACAACGAGTCAGTCGAGGTGACTGGGGCTAAACGTCTTTGTCCATCTGTCTGGGAGGAGTTTGACTTGGTGACACCTGATGAAGTGGACAAGGCCATTGGAGCTGTGAGTTCTGCCACCTGTTCACTGGATCCGTGTCCCTCTTGGTTGGTTTCGGCCGGCCGAGAGGTGACACGGAGCTGGGCCCAGGAGATTACCAACGCTTCCTTGGGGAGGGGAGTCTTTCCAACACTCTATAAAGAAGCGCTCGTGCGCCCCCTCCTCAAGAAGCCCTCCCTGGACCCAGCCGTACTCAATAACTACCGTCCAGTCTCCAACCTTCCCTTCATGGGGAAGGTTGTCGAGAAGGTGGTGGCACTCCAGCTCCAGCGGTCCTTGGAAGAAGCCGATTATCTAGGTCCCCAGCAGTCGGGTTTCAGGCCCGGATACAGCACGGAAACTGCTTTGGTCGCGTTGATGGATGATCTCTGGCGGGCCCGGGACAGGGGCTTGTCCTCTGTCCTGGTGCTTCTTGACCTCTCAGCGGCTTTCGATACCATCGACCATGGTATCCTTCTGCGCCGGCTGGAGGGGTTGGGAGTGGGAGGCACTGTTCTCCAGTGGTTCTCCTCCTACCTCTCCGGTCGGTCGCAGTCGGTGTTAGTGGGGGGTCAGAGGTCGACCTCTAGGTTTCTCCCTTGTGGGGTGCCTCAGGGGTCGGTCCTCTCCCCCCTGCTATTTAACATCTACATGAAACCGCTGGGTGAGATCATCCAAGGGCATGGGGTGAGGTATCATCAATATGCCGATGATACCCAGTTATACATCTCCACCCCATGTCCAGTCAACGAAGCAGCGGAAGTGATGTGCCGGTGCCTGGAGGCTGTTGGGGCCTGGATGGGTGTCAACAAACTCAAACTCAATCCAGACAAGACGGAGTGGCTGTGGGTCTTGCCTCCCAAGGACAATTCCATCTGTCTGTCCATCACCCTGGGGGGAGAAACATTGACCCCCTCAGAGAGGGTTCGCAACTTGGGCGTCCTCCTCGATCCACAGCTCACATTAGAGAAACATCTTTCAGCTGTGGCGAGGGGGGCGTTTGCCCAGGTTCGCCTGGTGCATCAGTTGCGACCCTATTTGGACCGGGAGTCACTGCTCACAGTCACTCATGCCCTTATCACCTCGAGGCTCGACTACTGTAACGCTCTCTACATGGGGCTACCTTTGAAAAGTGTTCGGAAACTTCAGATCGTGCAGAATGCAGCTGCGAGAGCAATCATGGGCTTTCCCAAATATGCCCATGTTACACCAACACTCCGCAGTCTGCATTGGTTGCCGATCAGTTTCCGGTCAGAATTCAAAGTGTTGGTTATGACCTATAAAGCCCTTCATGGCACCGGACCAGATTATCTCAGGAACCGCCTTCTGCCGCACGAATCCCAGCGGCCAGTTAGGTCCCACAGAGTGGGTCTTCTCCGGGTCCCGTCAACGAAACAATGCCACTTGGCGGGACCCAGGAGAAGAGCCTTCTCTGTGGCGGCCCCGGCCCTCTGGAACCAACTCCCCCCAGAGATTAGAATTGCCCCTACCCTCCTTGCCTTTCGTAAGCTACTCAAAACCCACCTCTGCCGCCAGGCATGGGGGAATTAAGACCTCTTCTCCCCCTAGGCTGATACAACTGTATGTATGGTATGTTTGTACGTATGTTGGTTTTATACATTAGGGGGTTTTAAGTTAGTTTTTAGTATTGGATTTTTACTGTATATTGTTTATGACTGTTGTTAGCCGCCCCGAGTTTTCGGAGAGGGGCGGCATATAAATCCAATAAATGAATGAATGAAATGAATGAAGTATTTCATGTACAAAAAATAATAAAAAACTGGGTCTTTTTCCATATGTATCTTGCAGTATCAATTATATTGTAGAAAGTGTTCGCTGGACAAATAAGGATTCTAATATTTGCCAGGATTTTAGTGGAGTGAAATAATGCTTTCAGGTTAAGTCTTCAAAGAAGCTGAATCTAGAAATGGTTTGTTCCAGCCGGTGGTCATTGTTAAATAAATGCTTAATTATAAACCTGAAAATGTGAAAAATTTAATCCACTTCTAATCCAGAATTTTAATTTATACAGTGAAAATCTCAAAAGATGCCCTTGCCAAGAAAAAGTAATTTAATGATAAGATATACCATTACTTGAAATAATACGAAGGAATGAAAAATAGGTCGGCGTATTAAAATATAAACCGACCTTTGAATTAAATAAATCTCTGAATGTGGCCCTTTTTACTTTTAAATTAAGTATTCTTTCAGAATATTACAGACCCTTGTAATATGCAATTGCTGTTCTTTTTGTTTAAAAAGTTAAATTGCCCTTCTTATCCTTTTACTGTTGAGATATCCTGTGATCACAGTTCCTCAGAATTTGCAGCTCAATACTTCCAACTGAAAAATCAGGGAGTTCTAATTTTATGGTCCCAAATAAACCAGACTTTAAAGTATATTTTTTCAATTTTTTTTAGCATGGAACATACAGTATTGATTTAGAATAGCAATACCACTTAGACTTATATACTGCACAGTGCTTTACAACTCTCTCTAAGTGGAGTCAACATTGCCCTCAACAATCTGGGTCCTTGTTTTACCGACCTTGGAAGAATGGAAGGCTGAGTCAACCTTTAGCCTAGTGAGATTTGAACTGTCAAATTGCTGGCAATCAGCAGAAAGAGTCTGCAGTACCGCATTCTAAACATTGCGCCACTGCAGTTCTTAGAATGAAAATTCATGCATCTTCACACATTTTTTTCCTAACACATGGAATTCTATGCATTCTACACAGTGGCTCAGCAGTTAAGATGCTGGGCTTGTTGGCTGGAAAGTTGGCAACTGAGGTTTGAGACACGAGCACCACATGAAAGGCTGAGCTCCTGCCCTTGCCCCAGCTCCTGACAACCTAGCAGTTCAAAACCATACAAATGTGAGTAGATAAAAAGGTACCACTTCAGTGGGAAGGTAACAGCTCTGTGATATCAAGTTGGCCACATGACCACAGAAATGTCTTTTGACGGCACTGACTCAATGGCCTTGAAACGGAAATAAACATCACTCTATGGTCAGCATCGATAAGCTGAATAAAATTTGCAAGGATTCTTTTTTTCATACTATACAATTGTTTTCAGGAAGCAAATTAGTCACGATTTACAAAAATTGCTTTATGTATTTGTGTATTGCATCAAGAAGCTTATCTGAATGGTTGCGTCATGAAGTCATGGTATATATTTTTCTCTTTGACATCATTGCAATTAGGAACAGAGAAAACATTGGAACACATCTAATGCAATATGCTTTTTTACATTATCATCATTAATATAGGTATTTATAAATTGCTTTTTATTAGTGAACTTAATTGCAACATTTGAAATGAAACAAACATCAAGAAGTATATTAAGTTCAGATTAAGAGGTGAATAAAATGTGCTTCTTCTTCCATCCCTAATCCATTTGACTAGATAATTTTCCTTTCTTCTGCTAGTGCAAATGCTACACTGGGGATTCATTATATCCATTAACCCAGCTAGCACAATAATTGCCAAGTTTACAAAGTAGGCTGACGGACTCCACTTGATTCTAATGTTTGAAAATGATTAAAGTATAGTGTATAATATATGCTTAATTGCATAAGTTTTCTAGATTCATTCTCTAAACATTTTGGAAGAACATGATACTTTTACTGAAATTCTGTGGACTCTGCTAATCAATGGCTGTATTTCACATTGTACTTAGACATGGCTTGTTAACTATCATTTATTGAATAAATGGAAATCAGCTGGATTTGCACAGCATGCTTAGCCAGTGTTTATAGGACACAATGACTGAGATCATAAATGCTGGCAAATTACATTTTATTTTAGTATTCTGTTGAACATAGCCGATGTCCCATAATTGAGCTAGATGGATCTGTGATCAGGCTTAGAACACAGCAGCTTTCTAGGTTCCCACCCTGCTTTTTCTTTAATAGTGGGATTTTTTAAAAGTCTGTTCAGGGTTGTATATCCCATTTGACTCTAATCAAGTAGACCTGAGCTATAAACAGTAATTATAACCTTGTACAGCTCACTTTCTCAGCAAAGAAAAGGCAGATCTCTTTGCTTAAGTAAATATAAATTATTTGCATTATATTAGTTTCTTACTTTGTAGTAGATAAGTGTTGTTAAACAGAATTCATGCTGGTTAATTTTTATTCCTGCAATTAAATATACTATGTTGATATGTTTGAAAAAGTTGGTAATGCTGTATAACAGTCTTTGTGAGACTATTGTTTATGACATAATAGATAGATATATCCACATCTATACCTCCCTCCCTCCCTCCTTCCCCTTTTTATAGAATAAATTAGTGCCATTTTCTCTAAAGTCAATGCATATGAATCAACGAGACTTAAAACAGATAGAATCAATAGAAAAAAGTTATATTGTATCTTAAAAGTATTAATATTTGGCTCTAGCTTTAATTTCTCCAGGAGCTGCGCCCTTAAAAAGGATGGGACAGTTTAATCCCATTTTTTTAAATTAATGGGTGCATTAATGGGTCACAGTTTGGTATTTGTTCACATTATTTTCAGGTGAGAAAAAGTGAGAAGAAAGGTCAGCTTGAAACTATGGAAAACTAGAGAAACTATGGAAAAGTATGAAAATAATGCTTTATACCATTTAACCATACCAAAGAATATGTCAAAATCTCCCAAGATGGGAAATGCTACATTTTAGGTTGCTGAATGAAATTGTTTATGATCTTACACAGACATCAATGTGCTGGCGTTGAAATACCAACTAATTGGAAGAGGCCAAAGGTTATCTCTTATCTACCAAAAGAGGAAAAGGAGGATCTAGAAAATTACAAAACAGACTCATGTCTTTATCTGGAAGGATTCCAGAATAGATCTTAAAGAAATCAGTCTGTAAAATTACATAATGATTACGAGAAGCCAGGAATGATTTGTCAAAAGCTCATCTTGCCAAGTCTAGACATTTTGGTGACCTAGACAAAATCATATTCTGGCGCCTTCTGTGGTTTGACTCATTTTCTGATTTTTGTTAGGAATTTCAAAATGATATGCTTTTTTTCTTTTCAGTTTTTGAACTTATGATTTTCAGACTTTGGAAGAGCACTATAGGATTATGCCCAAAGGCCTTCAAAAACATCAATGGTTTCCTAGCAGAGTGGATGAAGGTATCAAGTTTCAAATGTGGCCCCTTTATAACCTGTGGACTTCAACTCCCAGAATTCTTGAGCCATATTTGACCACCCCTGATCTAGGACCTTGTATTGTGCACAATGTTATGTTTTACAAGATGGGCAGTACTACAATTATTTTAAAAATTAATAAATGGATGGATTGATGAACAAACATACATACAAACCAACATTACTACTTTAGAAAAAGGCACTACATTGTATAATGCATTGTATGCATAAAAAGGGAATATCATTCAATGTGATTTAAGATAAACAAATTTCATAGAAAAAGTGTAGTTGGGAAACGAAATCAAATGTTTGTTAATAGGATGGTGAATATATGGCTTGGAGGAATTATTTGTCATCTCTGAACAGCAGTTGCTTGTGGAGTGAAATAATGCTTCAGGTTAAGTCTGCTTGTGACATGGCAATTTGAGATGGCTGGAAAAAGGACAAATGCAATTTCAGGTTGCATCAATAAAAGGATAGTGGAATCATGTGAAGCAATTTCATTTTATTCTCCTTTGGTCAGTCCACCTGGAATATTATCTGTCCAACCTGGACCCTTTATTTTAGTGGGGAGTCAGGCAAACTAGGTTTAACCGATATTTAGAAACTAAATGCTATGAAAAGAAATGGAAATAACCTGAGAAGTTCAGTGCTGAGAAGAATGAAAGGGAATATGATCATTCCTTTCAATTACCTGAAAAGATGTCATATAGTTCTATTTTTACATTGTTCTAAAACAGAGAGAATAGAACAATGAATTTATTAAAAAAATGTTTCTGGTTCAATTGTTTGGAAAAAAAATTACTTAATGGTAAAAACATTTTGACAGTGGAATGAATTACACTGAATTATGTTGCTTCTCCTTTACTACCTATATTCACACATAGGCTGGAGAGCCATCTTCTTACAGATGTTTTAATTTGAATTGTACTGTGGGTCAGAAACTGACCTTGATGTTTTAAATAGCACATAAACATACATCATCATCATCATCATCATTATTACTATTATTATTATTATTATTATTATTATTATTATTATTATTATTATTATTATTATTTATTAGATTTGTATGCCGCCCCTCTCCGTAGACTCAGGGCCATAGTTCCCTGTAAGCTGAGCAGTGAGCAATTGCTCACTTAAAAATCATCAACTCAGAGTTTTCCAAACCTGCCCAGAAGCCGAGAGGGAAAGAGTGAGAGGGAAGGAGAGAGAGAGGAAGAGAGAGAAACAGATAGAAAAAAGAGAGGAAGGAAAAGAAAAAGAATGGGAGTAAGGAAGAGAGAAAGAAAATCAAAATCTAGTTTGAAACTAGCTCAACTATTTAAGTGGCATTTTGATATTGATAGAGTTGCCCTATTATGAGCTCACTGTTATAGACACACAGTACAGTATTTTATTTTGAAATTCTCTGAGGCAAAACAGGGTGGGTTTTTTGTTTGTTTGTTTGTTTGTTTATTTATTTATTTATTTTTTCTGTGCCGCCCAGTCCCAAAGGGACTGCCGCTCAGACACTATACTTTTCCGCCCCCCCCCAAAAAAAAAATTAGAGGGAACACTGCTCGGGGAGGCTCACAACAATAATGAAACAATGTACAACAAATCTAATATTTAAAAGTAACTAAAAAACCCTTATTTAAAAAGCAAAACATACACACAAACATACCATGCATAAACTATATAGGCCCGGGGGAGATGTCTCAATTCCCCCATGCCTGATGGCAGAGGTGGGTTTTAAGGAATTTATGAAAGGCACGGAGGGTGGGGGAAATCCTAATCTCCAGGGGGAGCTGGTTCCAGAGGGCCGGGGCCACCACAGAGAAGGCTCTTCCCCTGGGTCCTGCCAGATGACATTGTTTAGTCGACGGGACCCGGAGAAGGCCAACTCTGTGGGACCGAACCGGTCGCTGGGATTCGTGTGGCAGAAGGCGGTCCCGAAGATATTCTGGTCCGGTGCCATGAAGGGCTTTATAGGTCATAACCAACACTTTTAATTGTGACCAGAAACTGATTGGCAACCAATGCAGACTGCGGAGTGTTGGAGTGATATGGGCATACTTAGAGAAGCCCATAATTGCTCTCGCAGCTGCATTCTGCACAATCTGAAGTTTCCGAACACTTTTCAAAGGTAGCCCCATGTAGAGAACGTTACAGTAGTCGAGCCTCGAGGTGATGAGGGCATGAGTGACTGAGCAATGACTCCTGGTCCAAATAGGGCCGCAACTGGCGCACCAGGCGAACCTGGGCAAACGCCCCCCTCGCCACAGCTGAAAGATGTTTCTCTAATGTGAGCTGTGGATCGAGGAGGACGCCCAAGTTGCGAACCCTCTCTGAGGGGGTCAATAATTCCCCCCCAGGGTAATGGATGGACAGATAGAATTGTCCTTGGGAGGCAAGACCCACAGCCACTCCGTCTTGTCTGGATTGAGCTTGAGTCTGTTGACACCCATCCAGACCCTAACAGCCTCCAGGCACAGGCACATCACTTCCATTGCTTCGTTGATGTTCTGCCGGGCTCTCTGATAGGAGCCTATTGAAAATTCAAGGGTACAAATTGCAGACACACACACGTTTGAAAATTCAAAACAATGTTCTTTATCACAAAATTCAAAATAAACTAAGCACTCTTTTTGTATTGCAAAGAGCACTCGTCCCAAAACAACCGGGAAGTCTGTACAATTTCCCTTAAGCAGTCGTTAAGTACTTAGCTAGCAGCTGTGAAGAAACTTCACATCCCTTCTTCCTCCAACGAAGTGAGACACACACATACACACACGTTGCTCTGATGTGGTTTCAAAGGCGTGAAAAATCAACAAAGTCCAAAAAACAGCAACACATGATTCCTGAAGAACTGCGATCAGATACTCTTTCACAACGGCCAAACCCACACGCTGCTATTTATAGCAGCAGCCCTAATTACTGGAGCCCCACCCAACCACAGGTGGCCTCATTTTCTCTTGTAATATTCTTTCAGTTGTTGTCTCCTATGCATCACTCTACGCATGCGTGGATGTGTCATTCATTCTTGTTCAGAATCCAAGGATGATACAGATGATTGATCTCCTTCTGGGCTGTCTGCCAAACTCCCCTCTTTCCTGCCACTCATGCTTCCTTGGTCAGAGGAGGCTTCATCGGCAGATTCCATCGGGAGCAAAACAGGCCTGCGGCATGTGGATGTCTCCCCCACATCCACCTGCACATTCCTTGGGGCAGGAGCTGGGCCAGAGCTAACCACAACAGTTGATTGGACATGGGGTGGAGATGTACAACTGGGTATCATCAGCGTACTGATGATACCTCAGCCCATGCCCTACCGCCAGACCGGCTACCTCCTCGAGCAGCACAGGCAGTGCTGTTGACCCGCAGCTGGGAGGCAGGTATGTGAGCAACAAGCCCACCTGAACCCCTAAGTCCAACTTCACCAGGAGGGACTCACAACCCTCAATTTCTGGAGCAATGGGTCTACGCAGGGAAAGGCTCTCCCTGGCTATAATAGCCATTCCTCCCCCCCTTCCATGGGGTCGAGGCTGATGCCATATCTGAAACCCGGATGCGCAAATTTCAGAGGGAGGAACTCCTCCCTCTGGGCCCAGCCAGGTTTCAGTCACACATGCCAGGTCAGCCCCCTCATCCAGAATCAAATCCCAGATGAGGAGAGCTTTATTTACCACCGACCTGGCATTGAGTAGCAGCAGCCTGAGCCCAGGGCCAGAATTACACTCATCACCAGTGCCCTGGGCTGAGCTCACGGAGCCGGAGCAAGGGATCGTTATTTAACAGCGATCTCTCGTTCCCCTGGAACGGCTAGCTATATACATACATACATACATACATACATACATACATACATACTATATACATACATACATGCATACATACATGTAATATGAGTCTTTGGAGAAGGGCGGCATATAAGTTCTCTCTCTCTCTCCCTCCCTTTCTCCCCCCTCTCTCCCTCCTTCCCTCCCTCCAGTATCTTCCTCTGTTGTTAAAAATAATGATTTGCACATGAAGGTCAGATACTCCACATCCATAGATTTTTTTCCATTACCGCCTCTTGTTGTTCTTTTTAAACGCATAATTGTTTCACCATTTTCCTTTTTCTTAATTTTTCCCTTTTTCTTAATTTTTAAAACTTGGTTATTGGAATGGCCTTAATCTGTCAATGATCCATACCTCATAGAGTTGGGAAGGGATAGTAGATATAACTTATAACCACCTCAAATTATAATCACCATTGGAAACGGAATTCCCATTGCCAAGCAAGAATTTCCATCGCTAAGTTGTTAAGTGCATCACACCTGATTTTGTTAAGTGATTTTGTTTTGTGGTTAAGTGAGCCACACCTGATTTTTATGAACTTTTTTGCCATGGTTGTTAAGCAGTTGTGAAGTGATCCATTCAGTTATAAAGCAAATTTGGCTTGCTTCATTGATCTAATATGTTGCAAGCTGATGAGAAAGGTCACATGGAATGGAATGGGATAGAATAGAATAAGATAGAATAAGATGAATAGAATAGAATAGATAGATTTTTTTATTGGCCAAGTGTGATTGAACACACAAGGAATTCGTCTTTGGTGCATATGCTTTCAGTGTACATAAAAGAAAAGGTAGATTTGTGAAGAATCATGAGGCACAAATAGTGATTACATGCACCTAGCATGCTACCGTACAAATATGTTGTTAACAGAGGTTGGTTGCCAAGCAGCTGAATTTTAATCACAGAACCGTTGGGATCCTGTGTTTGTTGCAAGTGTGAGGATCAATTGTAAGGTACTTTTTTCAGTGTCATTGTAATTTTGAACACTTACTACATAGTTACGATCTGTATAGGTAATCTTTGACTTACAACAGTTTGTTTAGTGACTGGTCGGCACTGGAAAAAGTGATTTATGACCATTTTTCACACTTATGACCATTGCAGCATCTCCATGGTCACATGATTTACATTTGAATGCTTGACAAGCGATTCCTATTTATGATGGCTTGCGAATTTCTAATAAGGAATGTCAGATTCACTTAACAACCTGTGATACTAATTTAATAACTGCAGTGATTAACAAATGCAGCAAGAAAAGTTGAAAAATGGGACAAAACTCACTTAACCAATTTCTCACTTAGCAACGTAAATTCTGGGCTTAGTTGGGATCGTAACTCAACTTAGTTGGGATCGTAACCTGTATTTCTTTTGTTTGTTGTATTTGTTGTCTTGTTTTGAGAGTTCAATTTATTTTCTAAAAATAATACAAGGTTATGCATGTTGTTAATCAGAGCTTCAATGCTTAGTACCGTATTCTGTTTCAAAAGGGTGTTTTGTGCAGCCCCATACAAGGTGTGGTGCCTTTCTAACAGGTAGTTTGGTAAGCTAAGAACATAGCCTACTTGTTAGAATAACTGATAAAATAGCAGCAGCCTGTTTTAGATTGTCAGTGAACATATAGCTATTTAAGCATGTGCAAGACTTCATACTTTATGTAGCTGACAGCAAAATGTTGAGAGACAAATGTATCACTTGCTTTTGGGTGTAAGTATAATCATGCTGAGAACTGCATTGCATTATATATATATATATATATATATATATATATATATATATATATATATATATATATATATATATATAAAATAAAGTAGTGACTTTTTATGTGAATATATTTTGCAGAATTTTGAAAGAAAAAGAAATTGGATATAAAGTAATGTAGCTGCTAGATATGTCTATAGGCTTAGCTAAAGCCTATTGTGGAGTCACTCTCCTGTATTTTTTTCTATGTTTATCAAAGACTTGAACTGTCAGAGAATACTGGAACATTTTAAAAGAAATTGGTTCTTAAAGTGCAGATTTAATATATCCATATACTGTGATTACTACAAGTAACAAGTTCTTTTTTTAAAAAAAACTTAGTTATAAGCAGATTCATTTAACAAGGCTAAATCATTTCTCAAGATGAAAAGCATACATTTTATTTATAAATAACACTGGGGAACAATTTGTAACACAATTTCTGTTGAGTTTGACTTTTGAGCTTTTTTATAGTTAATTGGCCTTGCTGGTTTCAAAATTGTAGTTAGTTTTCTTCTACCACATCAAGTTTTTTTCTTTACACTTTATATATATAATGCAGTTAATTAGGCAACATGAGCATCAAATTGCATTTTTTACATAGCCATCTTGCTAACTTCTTGGAAAATCTTGGTGCAGTCATTGATGAGCAGGGTGAGCACAAAGATTTGAAGGTCATGGAGGCACGTTATCAAGGTTGATGGGATGTATATAAGATGACTGACTATTGTTAGAGCATCAAGTGAGAATGTCCACAGATTAAATACTCCAGAAAAAGTTATAAGTGAAAAATGTTACCTTAATATGTATAACTACCGTTCGATAAAAATACAACTATTTGTATGAACACAATTTAACTTGCAGTAACTATTATAGCCTTTGTATGAATAAAATTATTCTTTGTAAACAGTATATTTGGTAAGTTTTTATTTTCCTTTCCTTTATATGCACAATTTGTATGACTTTTGAGGGTATCCTGTAACTTAAAAATTGACCCGATAGACAAAAACTGTGGTTATTTTTGGATCCAGAGGCCAAAAATTAGTGGAAAACAAGTAACAGATTTAAGCCAATGAAATTGCTGTTCCCCAGTTTCTAAAAAACATTCATTTTTTCTTTAAATGGAAGTTTTTAAAGTTGGAATTGGGCACAGAAAGAAATATCTTTAGTATGTTTATATTGATCCATCTCAGTGCTGTATGTCTTGGAAATAAGCAGTTAGTAAGCAAAAGAAATAAATGCATTGTGGAGAGAGTTTCTCAAAATTATTTTTTTTAAAAATTATTTTTTATTGATTATAAAAAAGAAAAAACAAACTAACATAACACATAAGACATAACAAAACATTAAATGAGCATTTCCAAAATGTGAACTGTAGGTGACACCCATCACAAAAGTAAAAACTTAATGCTGTGACTATAAAAAGTGATGTTTATGAATATATCAAGTTAATATATAGTAATTTATCACTAAGTATGGATAACATATATAAGTTAAGATTAACATAATTTACATTTTTATTCTTATTTTGCTTATATTTAGAACTTATGTAGTCAAATTTAAACTCCATAGAATTGTAATGATACTATCTGAAGATCTTTACTATTGATTTGTCAACTGTATTGTTGACCGCTAAATTGCGACTTTAAAGATTTAGTTCAGATTATTTCTAGCCGTTTTAGTTTATAATGTTCCTAATGGTTTTTGGATAGCCATCTATCGATAGGTTCGCAGTTTCTCTTGTATATATAATATTTCAGATTTGTCTCTTGGAATATTTCTAAGAAAGGTGAAAGGGAGCTTTTCAGTTTTAATTAATTTTTATTTGGAATATTTGTAATGATTCAACCAATTATACCAACGATCCCAGGCTGGGTAGAAGTCTCATGTGTCTCTGTCTTGCAGTTCATAAGTCATTTTAGTTAGTTCTGCACATGCATGTATTTTATTTATGAGGTGTAAGGTAGATGGGGTATTATTTTCTTTCCAGTATTGGGCATATAGTATTCTGGCTGCAGTCAGGATATGCCAAATTAAGTAAATTCTTGAAAAACCTTTGGATAAACTTTTTTTCCCTTTAAAATTAAATCTGCTGCTAAATAGTTTATGCAATAAAGTAAAATAAAGTAATATGAAAATTTTCCTGGTAAATGAAAAAAGATGTTTCCATAATATTTATTACATGCACAATATTACATAACAGAATATTATCTCATAAAATAATTCTGAATTAAAATAATAATTGGAAAAAATCTATTGAAAAATCTTAATATTATAAGAAGGACTATATTGCTTTATGAAAAGAAGTCGAATTAACTCCTACTATGATTCCTAAAACAAAAAAGACTTGAAGCCATTGTAGACCTAAGAGAAAATGTGCAATAAATATGTAAGAAGCAAATTTATTAACTTGGTTCCAGCCTATTATGAGAATGAGGCTAACTGAAGACTAACTTTCCGCACATAGTGATGATCAATCAAAAGGTACCCTGTTGATCCTCATAAATCTCCCTACAGAAGGCTTTTTTTTCTTCTTGCTCCACAGGCTTTCTGCCTGCTGCTCCTCCTGTCAAATTGATTCTGAAAAGATCCTTGATGCCATCGTCTTTGCACTTGTACTTAAGCCAGCTTTTCTCAGGGGGACTAGTTGGCAGGGAACATGCTGATTAGGGAGTCATTAGGACATGTGTTGTGTCTGAATCCATTTCTAAAAAATGGAGATTCCTATTAGCAGTGCTGAGAGCAGAATATTCGGAGGTCAAGAAAAGATGCTTCTCTGGCTTGGAAGAAACAGAAAGTGTGCTTTGATCCCGAGCTCTTGAATTTCAGGCAAGGTATGATTTGAGAGAACTTGACAAATGTCTGTCTTAAACTTTAGGGTTTTAATCTTGCCTTACAGATAGGAATTTTATAGGCAGATGTGTGGAATATAACATTAATCACCCATCAGAGTAACAAATAATGGAGTTCATATGCTTAGTTTCTTCTTTTATCTTAAGGTACCAAAATATCAAGGACTATGCTCTTTAGCATGGTCCTGTTTATACAGATAACTGAGGAAGTCCAAGACTTCCAGCGTAGTTCATCTGAGCAATTGATGTATTACTGTATATGTACTGTATATGGTCAGGGATCATGCATGATATAAGTGCCAGAGAACATACAGTAACTGGATTAATGAAGGACAATGTTAATATACTCTCCTGCTTTCAGTCTTATGAGACAGTCCAACCAAGAAATGCAAGTATTAATAATTAAATAATAATAATAATAATAATAATAATAATAATAATAATTTATTAGATTTGTATGCCGCCCTCTCCGAAGACTCTGTCTTTATTGTAAGGTTATATTAACAAATCTGTTGCAAGTTTGAAAGTACATCTTTCTCCTATTCTCATCTTTACTGTCCAAGAAACTAAGGATGGTCCATTTTTGTCGGTCTTCCATTCCTTCTGTGGGTTTAGCTTCTTCTTCTTCAACCAATGTGTAGGTTTTTCTTTATACAGATTGCATTCTGCATCAAGACCACACATTTCTTCTTTTAACTTGTGTCGCAAGATTCAAAGTGAGCTTTAACTTCTTGTTAAGAAGAAAACAATTCAAATAAAATTCATTTAGCACAATTGAAAATCTAAATTAAACTAAGCACCAATCCCTAGCAAATTCCAAAGGAAAAGCCCACCTGATTAAATGACTCTTTCAGTAAATCCTTAATGAATCATGAATCACACCATATTACAAATACTTTCTATATGAGAAGCACTCACAAATTTTATGGATGTGGTAAGCAACAGTTGGACTGGTATGTGGGAATGCCTTGGGAGAGGGGGAAGATTCACAAACTACACATGGTTGTGTCATTTTGCACATGTAGTGCTAAGACCTGGCCTGTTTAAGTTGTAGCGGGAAAGGACCATACTGATAAATTAAAAGTCTTCACAAGCTACGAAGAAATATCTGGCATGTTATGAGGTGTTGTGGGGCTAGAAGAGGGAAATAGCACTGAGACTGGCAATAGCAATAAGTCTTAGAGATGCTTGTCATCACAATTTTTGGGGTAGTGGCAATAGTGAATTTATTACTTAAAAAAAAAAGGTCATAAAGCTGCATAATGTTGCATGTGTTGTGATGGCCTGGCTTAGATATCATTCAGTCCCTTAAATCTTCTCAAATAGTGGAGCGTGCCCCCTTAGGGACATGGAGCAATGCCGGGGGCACATGACCCCGAGGAGCATGCTTTTTTGCTGCAGGGAGTAGGATGTGTGTCCTACCTGATTCTTGTACTGATACCTCCGTCGTGTTCCTTGGCGTTGTGTCCAGGGCAGCCCATTCTAAAAAAAAAGTCTCGTGAATTCAATCAAACTTCTCAGACTCGCGAAATGTTTTCTTTTAGAACAGGCTGCCCTGGCCACAAAGCCAAGGAACAGGATGGAGATACTGGTACAAGTATCAGCTAGGATATGTGTCTTGCAGTGGGGTGCAATTTGGGGGTGGCAGGTCAGGCGGGGTGGGCTACGAGACCCACATTGGTGAACAGTTGGGTGTGTGTGAAATGTATACTTCTTCTTGGGGGGGGGGGGACTTGCCTTAAACAAAGAATTCTGATAGTACTGAATTATTGAAAATATGGCTAAGGAAATAAATTGTGCATAGGCATATGACTGACAAATCATAAATTCCACAGTGATATATAAATGTTATCCTTAATGGTGAGTGCAAAATAAGCAGCTATTTACCTTCCATTCTTTCCATAGGGAAAAGTTATCTGTGGCTCGGCTACAGCAAGAAGTTGCCCGCAGTAAGAGTGACGGAACAATGGTAAGTTTTGGCAATCCCCCAATTTGTATTTCTAGTTGTATTGCAGTTAAACCTTCAAGCATGCTGGCTTTGATAGTGAAAATAGAATACAAATGCAGCATTTTCCACCAAATGCTGTCAAAAGTTTATTAAGGTATCTCTGTCTCGTTTCGAACATCAGAATGGGCAAGGTAAGAATCCTGGGGAAAATGTTATCAGTAAAAATACTGATTTCCCTTCTGATGACCAAATGAAAAATCATAGTAATTAAGTACATAAATAGGCAATTAGAGATTGCAATTAGATACACTTGATTAGTAATTAATCACCCATTACTGGCAATTGACAAAGAAAGCCATGAAAATGCTTGAAAGATTGATTATGCTAATCCTTAGTCTTAAATCCATTCAGATTTTTTGTTGTCGTGAGATTCATTTACAGTACAGCATTAAAAAGCTACAGTGCAAAATTAGCATTGGTAATCACAGTATTGATTTAACAAGATTTAAATTTTTCATGAACCTTACTTGCACTTTTGTTTTTTGCCCTCACTTTTTGAATGAGGTCTCCTTGCGCTGAGCGGAAGGATCATATGAAGATAAAAGCTTGATTCAGTATAATGGTAAATCAGGATTTAGCACCATCTGGAAGAACTTCTGTGAGGCTGAATGAAACCCAAGTTTTTCATGCTTTCCTTTCTGTCTTTTTACATGGTCAGAAGGAGGATTCAATTACTGTGTTTTGTGCCTTGCTATTACATATAAGCCAGAGAACATTCATTAAAGCAAACCGAGTTAGGTTTTGCAGTCCAATTAGCAGTGTGTAAGCATTTATTTTAAACTGAATTGCCTGATGTGTAGCAAAGTAGAAGTTGTAGAAACTTGGTCCTGATCATACCCTTCTTTGAACTGTGTTGTAAAAAGAGGCTTTGCTGGGCCTACAGTATCATTCATGTGACACAACACTGAATACAAAAAAGGCCAAAATTCTACAGTTGATTTGTTCTAATTTTAAATTTAATGAGACCAATATTTGTTTTATATATAAAATATATACAGTGATCCCCCGCTCGTTGCGAGGGTTCCGTTCCAGGACCCCCCGCAACGAGCGGGTTTTCGCGAAGTAGCGCTGCGGAAGTAAAAACACCATCTGCGCATGTGCAGATGGTGTTTTTAACTTCCGCAGCGCTAGCGAGGAGCCGAAGATTGGGGGCGGCGCGGGTGTTTTAAAACGTCGCCGCCGACATGGGGGGCTCACTAGCACCCCCCGAACCCCCAACCCGGGTTTGGGGGGGTGCTAGCAAGCCCCCCATGTCGGCGGCGACGTTTTAAAACACCGGCGCGGCTTTCCAATGAGTCCCGAAGACAAACGCGGAAGTTTGACGTTTGTCTTCGGGACTCATTGGAAAGCTCCGATCATTTTAAAGCAGGCGTGCCGTTCTCCGCTGACTTCTAAAGCGGGGAAGTTCGCTAGGAGTCAGCGGAGAACGGCGCGCCTGCTTTAAAACGATCGGAGCCGGCCGGCTCCGATCGTTTTAAAGCAGGCGCGCCGTTCTCCGCTGACTCCTAGCGAACTTCCCCGCTTTAGAAGTCAGCGGAGAACGGCGCGCCTGCTTTAAAACGCGTGCCTGCTTTAAAACGCGCGCCTGCTTTAAAACGCGCGCCGTTCTCCGCTGACTCCTAGCGAACTTCCCCGCTTTAGAAGTCAGCGGAGAACGGCGCGCCTGCTTTAAAACGATCGGAGCCGGCCGGGCGAAGGGCGAGCGGGTGGCCGGGCGAAGGGCGGGCGAGCGGGTGCTGGGGGGGGCTTCGCCCTCCTGCCAGCAAGAGGGGGAAGACCCAGGGAAGCCGCCCAGCAGCTGATCTGCCCGGCGCCATCTACGCATGCGTGCCCATAGAAAAAAGGGCACGCATGCGTAGATGGTATTTTGACTTCCGGGTTCAAAATTCGCAAATTACCCTGTTCGCAATGGTTGGGGACGCAATAACCGGGGGATCACTGTAACTGCATATGTATAGCCATTTTTTGCTCTGTTAGGATTTTGCTTCTAACAATAACAAAAAAAAAAAAATTAAAAGGAAAGGGATAAAGAAAAACCAAAGCCATGTAACA
Source organism: Erythrolamprus reginae (assembly GCF_031021105.1). Lineage (NCBI taxonomy): Eukaryota > Metazoa > Chordata > Lepidosauria > Squamata > Dipsadidae > Erythrolamprus > Erythrolamprus reginae. Next base: position 165,550,449 of record NC_091950.1, on the reverse strand, counting down.
GATAAAAGCCTGGTGAAACAGATGCAGTTTACAAACCTTCTGAACTACAAGATAATAGGGATAAACACTACTTCTGAAGCATCCCTTTTTCCTGATAGATGAATGTAATACTTTTTTTATTGGCTAACATTATTTTTCTAAATACTTTTGTCTACAGCTCTGATGTATTTTAAAATGTAATAATTCACTTATCTATGACATTTGGCATTTGTCCTATACTGGTCTATTCAGCTGAGGATAAAATTGATTGTGGAAAAAAGTATCACAAAACAAGTTGGGGGTGGGTGGGGGTGTAGAATCTAATAAAAATTGAATGGAACACGCTGCCTCTTTTTCCAGTATCGTAATCATAAATATGACTTTGGCATTTCAGGGACCCTCAAAGTGATGCTTATCCATAAAGCTGAATACTAATCACTGTATAGTATAAATGGCCAAGCTTAAATATAATTCAAAATTAATTTCTCCTTTAAATATAATATTTTGAGCAAAATTGGGTACACCTTGATTTACAACTATATGTTTAGCAACTGTTCAAAGTTACAACAGCACTGAAAAAGGTGACTTAAAACTGGTTCTTGCAGTATCAATTGGGGTTGCAAGATGAAGACTGCCTGTACTTTAGGATATATCATTTTGCATTTATTTATCCCACGATAAAGCCTACTTTTTTTCTAAGACGTAAGTTGGATCCCATGTTTATTGTGATGGAAAAGAACTTGTGATATTTGAGATACATCTGAGAAGCTATAACAGCTCTCCTAGAGCTTTGGTGGCAAACCCACAGGTGGCACTCAAAGCCCTCTCGGTGGACACATGGGCTGTCACTCCAGCCCAGCTTCATTGTGTTGCTCCATCACGTATCTCGACGTCATTTGCAAGACTAAAAAAAATGTGCAAAACAGCATTCCGCCTTTGTTGCGGTGCATTTGCTGTTACTGCCTCCATGGCCTGCCTCTTGTGCAGCACAGTGAAATTTAGCGTATTTTACAATGGGGGAGATGGAGTTGCATCCTCTTCCTGGAGCCCATTACATTGCGGAGCTGCAATACGACCCTGCATTGTGTGCTTGCATTTGCCTCCCAGACGTTCAGTTGCTGTTCCTGTAGAGCTGCCGGTTTTGGGATGCCCCGCCTTCCCACTGTCCAGCCTGTATTTGGCTCTCCACTGGCCAGCTGAGTGTGGGCATACAACTCCCTTGTCAGCCTCCAGATTTCAGATTTCCACCACCAAGCACCAGTTCAGATGTTTCTCTCCGCCTAGCAGGGTGAGAGAGAGGGAGGGAAAGAGAGAAAGAGAGGGAAAGAGGTAGGGAGGGAAAGAGAGAAATGATATTACAAAAGTTTTTTTTATTGTTCCTAATGTAAAATTTCAAAAGAAAAAAATGAAGGGACATAAACGTATACATCATGTTTTTCTTAGAACAGTTAGCTGAACTCTGCATATCATTATTTAAGGTAGTAAAACCTCATTATTCAGGTTAATTTGTCATGTTGGCACTTTGCTATAAATAAGTGGATATTGGGTTGCAGTTTGGGCGCTCGGTATCTAAAATATTTGCCATCACTGTCCTAGATAGAGTCCAGAGACAAAGATGCATATTATATGTCTTCATACATGAATGAGACATCACCCTCCTCTTGCTCTTCTTCAATTTACTGTAATAGAAACAGCTTTAGCAGCTGGGTTTTTAATTATAACCAGTATCTTTCATCGTTCACACATTTATATTACCTGTCCTCAGCAAGTCTAGGGCCAGTGATGCTAATGCTTCTATTTCTTAGTTCCCAGGCAATTGTAGTTATATCTTACTTGGTGATAGAACTTGTCCCATCAGGTGGTAGAAAGTTCAAAGCCTGAATTTTCATGTCTCAATGAATGCATATTGTTAGAGGCATTTAAGAACACTGTCTTTCCTGTTCACTTATTTTTCTGCAAGACCATCCCTAATAGCCCTATTGCAAATGGGAATCCAAACTACAATTCTGTTCTCTAAATTGGAAATTACTAGCTTAATATGACAAATACATTTAGATAGACTCTCTCTGTGTGGTTTGGACCAGATAGTGGCATCCTTGATTCCCGTTCTCAAAGAAAAAGGATTCAATTTGTCAATTTTGCTGTCTTGGTATTCTGGGCAGTTTTAAAAGCTCTGGAGAAGATTTCAAGTGCCAGGAAAAAGGGTCTGTGAAGATCCCATCTTTGGGTGTTCTGGCCGAATTCTTCACCCAGCTTATGAGATCAGAAGAGGATGAAAAAATATGTCCTGGTATGTTATGCCAGATAAAGTTGATACCTTTCAACTTTACTTTTGAAGTCCTTGAAAAAGGCTTTTCTAATAGGCGTGAGGAAGCTGTGATTTGATTTCTATGGGGCTTGTTTATCTGTGCAGCTGTCTACAGTTGGTGGTATATTAGGCCTTTAGTTCTACTTGAGATTCTTTGCAGTTATCTCATTCAGATGTGAGGATTTTCAAGAGCTTTTAGTGGGCTTTTTAAAAAAACTTTATTTCGATTCTGTAAATCTGTCTGCAGTTTTCAAGAAATTAATATATAAAAGGGTAACAAGAATAAGAGAGGCAATAACCATTCAGTGGTTTCAAGTAACAAAACATTCTGTTATAAAACATGATACAACAATAAATGTATTCAGTATTGGTGTGGGAAAAATGTCCACTCAAATTAGGAACTGGAGGGTTTTGAGATGTATGCAACAAAGTGTCTTTTATTGCCAGGCACAACTGTAGTAGTCACAGGGATTTCAAGGTTGTAGAAGAGAGTTTTTAGATTAAATTATTTTGGTTTATTACTTAGAAATGATAAAGAAATGCTGCAAATCACAGTGTGAGAATCTGTACTGGAATACTTGTGATAATATACTGGGATGACTGTAGGGTATCTTCCCTGCATTCCTATAACACATTTCTGGCTATAAGACAAACACATACAATTGGGAATTTGTCATGATTCATATTTCAGCACAAATCATTTTTTTCTGTTTAGTAGCCTTTAGTCTAAATGAAGCATTTCAAATGTCTAGATTTATTCCTTTAACCTTCATTAACTCATTACTTTTCTGTTTATTTTGTAGGCTGTAGCATAAATTACAGCTGCCAAGATCTTTATTTCATAAAGATTAAACCCAAATCAATTCTTCAATTAGTCTTTCGGGTTGGCATAGATTTCAGGAAGGGTAGACCAGAAGTCCTTATTTTGCTGGGTTCCCTGCTGTGGGTTTAAGTGATACAAAGTGATTATCATGGCTTCTGCTCTGCATCCGTCTAATTCACACCTGCACCCTTTTGTAGAAGCACAACACTTTAACTGAATATGAGGTCCCAGTTGGTTTGGTTCTTTCCCTTTTTAAAATCCTTGAGCGTTAGATTGATTTATGAATGTATCAGATTCTTTGTTAGCGTGTAAACTACTAATTAATTTAAAGCTCCTCTGGGAAAAATTAAAGCCCTGGTTAAGACTTTCAACAGGCTCAGATGGTGCTAATAATAGGAAAGCAAGTTATATTAATGAATTTAAGTGTGATCATTCCTATCATATCCCTTCCCCCAAACTACTCTCCATATGCAGGAAAAAGCTGGAGCAAACTAGATGGAACCGAGAAAGAGAAGATGAAGCAACATCTTAAATCTTGAATTAAATAGTGATTGAGGCTATTTTGGTGGGTGGTATAATTTTATACTCTTTAAATTAATATTATAATTTACATCCTGACTAGATGGTATGTGATTAAGAAAAGCTTCCCATACACTTTATAAATGCAGGGTTTTTTTTAATTACTAATTTTGTTCATGATTATTAACACTTTTATTGAATTGACTAATACATTTTAGCTACAAATTTGCAGTGCATTTATATTCCTTTTAAGTCAGTGAGATTTAAATAGTTAAAAGTCTTTTCAGAACACGTGCATAATAAAATGAGATGATTACAATGATAAATCTACCCTTGTCTAATGATATTCCAAACTCTGTCAGATACTCTGTATGGATTGAGAACCCCACCCCCTCGCCAATTCCCCCAACTGGACAGACACCATTCTACTACATGTTCTCAATTTATGACCATAATTGACCACAGTTGAGTTTTTAAAAAATTCTGGTAAGCAAGGTAGTTAAGTCTTTGTCTCCTATTACAACCTTTCTTGCCACAGTTATTAAGTGAATCGCTCTTGTTGTTAAATTAGTAACATGGTTTTAAGTGAATCTGGCTCTCCCATTTACTTTGCTTTTAGTAAAGGATGATCACATGACCCTGGCCACTGCAACTGTCATACGTACATAACAGTTGCCAAGCATCTGAATTTTTGATCATGTGACCGAGGGGAATGCCGCAATAGTTATAAATGTGAAAAAACAATTATAAGTCACTTTTTTCATTGTAACTTGGAACGGACATTAAACAAATGATTATAAGTCAAGGACTACCAAAAAGATCCCATTGCTTCTGAGACTTTCTGGAAGGGGTTGCTCTACGAGAGCCATAATGGGCAATGAGATTACTATAACTGGATGGACTCTCATTAGAGTACACAGGTAGTGATGGGCAAACCCAATGGTGTTCGGGTTCGGCAAGTTCAGATGAACTTTACGCAAAATTCGGCCGAACCCGAACCGAACTCGAACTGGAACCCTAACGGGGAATCCCTCCCATGAAGAGATTCCAGGGGCGGAGCTTTGACGTCACCGGCAGGTTGCAAAGGACGCCAAGGTGATCACTTCCTGGATTCCATGGAATCCAGGAAGTGATCACCTTGGCGTCCTTAGCAACCTGCCGGTGACGTCAAAGCTCCGAACGCCGAACATGACCCCGAACTTTGCCCGAAGTTTGAAAAAATTTAGGGTTCGTATTCGGCATACCGAACGCCGCAAAATTCAGTACGGACCCGAATTGTGCGGGTTCAGTTCGGCCATCACTATACATAAGTGTTCGTGACAAGTTTTTAGATGAAGGTGATGCTTTCAAATTTTTCTAGACATCTGGCAATTGCTTGAACTGATTTTTGTAGATAGCAAGACTTTTTTTTCAAATAGTTTGCCATTGCCTCCTTTTTTAGGAATGGGAGAAAGTGAGTGCCCTGTGGTCACCCAATCGGCTGTGTGCCTAAAGTGGGACTATATAACTTGCTGTCTCCTGATTTCTAATCTGGTGCCTTAACCATTATACTAAACTAGTTGGCATGGTGCATTCATTCATGTTCATCTCATCTCATGATTTAGTCAGCATATTGATATCATTACAGATAGTCCTTGACTTAGGACCACAATTGAGAGCAGAATTCTGGTTGTCAGTCATACAGTTGTAAGTCAAGGCAACAGTTGATCAGGGCACATTTTTTCAACCATTTTTATGGCAGTTGTAATTGCAACTTCAAAACCAGTCTCCCAAATGGGGATTTATTTATTTTTTGCCATTAAATGGATGATTATAAAAAAGTGGAAATGTAGTTTGATAGAGGGCAGCAAGTGATTGAATTTGTCTCAGTTCTAAACCTTACTTTGGAGAGATCTGATTATTCCTTAGATTAGGACTAAGAAACATCTTTAGGACTATCAGGAAAATCTAAGCATGCTGAAAAAAAGGAGTCCAAAACCATTTCCATATTATTTCTAAAACAACTGTACAGATGCATCTATATTGTCACCAGAAATGAAGCTTCTTTGCCTTAACAAAGTTTCTTACAGGGGTGAAATGCTACCTATTTGGCCCGGTTCAGGGGTACTGGTAGTGGCGGTGGCTGGTGGTTCTGAGAACCAGTAGCAATGGCTGTGTGAGCCTCTACCCACCTGCCCTGATGTTGCCATTTTGTTTTTTTAACCCTCTGCACATGTGCAAAGCATTCTGCACATGCGCATAGGGTGAAAAAGCACATGCGTAAACTGATAGGGAAGGTAAATAGATTTCATCACTGGTTTCTTAGATGTAGATGTCTAGTCAAATTATATTACAACTTATGCTAGAAATCTAATTTAGAAAAAAAATCACTGCCTTTTAACCATATGGGAGGGGAAGAACATGCCTTCACTTCTTATTGGGATATATTTGCTAAAGTTGTTGTGTTCCATAAGGCTGGTTTTTTTGGCTTGGGCAGGATTGCTCATCACCAAGATTACAGTTAGTGTTTATTTGTTTGTTTTGTCAAGTGTGTATACTTACAGACCAAGTATAAACTTTAATATGAATATATAATAATAATAATAATAATAATAATAATAATAATAATAATAATAATAATAATTTGTTAGATTTGGATGCCTCCCCTCTCTGAAGACTCGGGGCGGCTGACAATAATAATAAAAAGAATGTTACAGTGGAACAAATCTAATATTAAAAGAGAAAAAGACATAAGAAGTATAAGCACAGTTTCGAGTATATGATATTTTACGAATACATGGGAACTTTAGGACAGGGACGGTAGGAGCGTTGGTGTGCTTGTGCACACCCCTTACAGACCTCTTAGGAATTTGATGAGGTCAACAGTAGACAGTCTAAGGCTAAAGTTTTGGGGGTTTGGGGAACAAACTACAGAGTCAGGTAGTGCATTCCAGGTAGTGCATTGACCACTTTATTGCTCAAGCCAATTTTTTTTTTTGCAATCAAATTTGGAGCTTTTTTACTTTAGGTTTGTATCTATTATGACCTCATGTGTTGTTGCGGTTGAAGCTGAAGTACTCATTGACAGGTAGCATATAGTTTTGTGTACAGTTGCACAATTGTACAGTTACATGTACATGTGGCTAAGAAATGATAAGATTTGGTTAGGCCTGTTTATGTAGAGGTAAGCAAGGTGATGTACTTGGAAAGAAAAGACAAAAATGTTGTGACTTAATATTTTCCATAATTAGAAAGAAAGGGAAAAAGCCCTATTGTATTAAATCGCCTTGCATGCTTTTCACTGCCATTGTGGCATTCCACCCCCCTCCCATGCTAATTTAAATGTCTCTTATGTCATTAATGTTGCTCCATTAATCACCTGGCAAAGGAGTGACCCAGGCTCTGCAGAGATGGCTGTGTGAGAGAGCCAGCACATCCTTTGGGCCTTTATTGGGGGTGTAGGAGTCACACACGTTTTTGAAAAGAGCTGTTTTATACATGGAAGCATAATGTTCCTCTTTCAGCTTAGAAGCGTTTACTTTTTTAAAAAAAATCACAGAAGGGATAAATCTGTACAATTGCCTAAGGCGGTTAGAAACCCTTTCATGCATCAGCTTTGGGGTTATTTGGAAATACATGTTGCTTAGCAGCAAATGAAGTGTTAAAAATGAGATGCAAAGGCTAACTTATCTTTCCTTCCTTGCTTGCAAAGAGGTGGGTCCCATATTTAATGTACCGGCATTTGAATTTGTTTTCAGTAATTTTGATATCAATAATAAATGGCAACATCTTAGCCGAGCTCTGCTATTTTTCTTAGCTTTTTTGGTGATTTTATTTTTTCTCTTGTCAGTCAGCATGTGAATATAAGAACTGCATGTAAATATGAAATTTAATGTGGACCATTACGCATGATATGTGGGTTCATTATTGGAGATTCTGAAAATGATGGTTGCTGCTCCATTTAGAGAAATGTAATCATAATTTCCGCCAATATCCTGATGAGCAAGCTCTTAATTTTAAAAGAGATATATATATTATATGGATGCACTAAATTGTCATGCTACAAAATATTACTTGAAATGGAAGGGGGTATATGGTGCAAATGTACAGGTATTTTATTATTATTTATTATTTTTTATTATTTTATTATTATTTATTATATATTTATTTATTGGATTTGTATGCCGCCCTCTCTGTGGACTCGGTAACACAATGTGGAATTTAACCATGACTTATTTGAAAGAATTTCATGCTGTACCATTAGCTGTGTTCAAAAAGGAGGAAAAATCTTTCCATTGTACAGTACTGTACTCCTATAGTGCTTCAAATGAATATTGTTGATTTCTTTTGGATAAATAGTCCGTAAGAGAATAGTCTGAATTGGAAGGGAGAGATAAGATTAGAGTCCTTCCATTGATACAAGAGACCCAAGTCCAGCCCCTTGTGAATTTCATTGACCCTTGTTTGTTTGTTTGTTTGTTTGTTTATTAATTTTGTATGCCACCCATTACCCATACAAAGTGATTCTGGGCACTAATTTAACTTTGACCTTTTGTTGACCAAATTCTTGGGTATAGGTAGCAGTAATAAACTCTAGAAGGAATTTCAGAATTGCTGATGCTCAGAATCAAACTATTTCTGAGTAGGATTTGCTTTTAGATTATTGTGTATAGGTATTATACGTAATATTAAATATTATGCCTTGACTTACAATATTAAATTACAATCATGCATTTAAATGAATCTTCAAGTTCTTGACTTTTAGTCCAAATCTTCCAAACTGCTCCTTGGAAGAACAGTTCTAAAAACTGGTATTTATCTGCAACCTGCCTTTTTCATTCTGGAATCAGAACATAGCCTCTATGCTTTGTTTTCCTTGGAAAGCTTGCTACTTAAAGTCAATTTATAATTTACCTAATTTCCCTTCTTATGCCTTTATATCTTTGTTTAGATTTCTGCCTCCTGCTGGCCATCTCAGTTTTGTTTTTAATTATAGATTCACTTTGCTGTAACAGTGTAGGCTTGTATTTATGTTTTACTTTCTAGTAGCAGTAATATCCATGATGTTTATTAGAAGTTAGCTTTCTTCTGTAATTTGGAATTTCATCCGAAATACTGAAAGCTGCCCTCTTATTTGCAAAATCCTGATTAAAGGTTTAGTTATGTTCTAACTTCTAGTTAGTTTCTGTGTGGACAGATTATTCTGGAGAAAATCTGTCTGGGCGGTAAAAGTTGACTTTGATTTGTTGATACATTATCAAGTTTTTATTTCTGTTTTCTCAAATTTGGGACCTTGCATATGGACAGATTCCACATCTTAGAATTAATCAATCAGCATATCTGTTGGTAAGAATTATGGGAGCTGAAGTCCACGTATTTGGAGGATATTTAAACTGGCTGTTATTTTTTCTACCCTTGCCATCTATCATTGTTAATGATTCATTCTTGGATTTAGAGATGACAGATTTCTTGCTTTGACTCAAGATTGTTAAATAAATATATTACTGCAGAGAAGTATGAAGTCATACACAAAATAAATTCCCTCTTGTAGTTGACCTAGAGTATGTATGTGTGTATGTATGTACAGTATCCATCCATCCATCCATCCATCTGAAATAAATTATTGGTTTAATTATAATGTATAATTAAAAAGTGTGTGTATGTGAACTGTACAGGTGAAACTCAAAAAATTAAAATATCGTGCAAAAGTTAATTTATTTTAGTAATACAACTTAAAAGGGGAAACTAATATATGAGAGAGACTCATTACATGCAAAGCAAGATAGTTCTAGCCGTGATTTATTTATTCATTTTATTAATTTATTTATTTTGTCAAGTATGTATTGGTGGTATACAGACATATAATAATATTTATATACATGATACTAGTAAAAGAGAAACATTAGGACAGGGGACGGAAGGCACTCTGGTGCACTTATGCATGCTCCTTACTGGGTGTCAATGATGGTTTTCTGCACAACTGTCAGGTCAGCAGTCTTTCCCATGATTGTGATTCTTACTGAACCAGACTGAGAGACCATTTAAAGCAGTGGTTCTCAACCTTTCTAATGCCGTGACCCCTTAATACAGTTCCTTATGTTGTGGTGACCCCCAACCATAAGTCTAGCGCCAATTCTCCCAACAGAGCTTTAAGGTGATTGGCAGGAAGGTCCCACTATAAACCCCCACAGATTATAAAAATATGTTTCAAGGCACCAGAACAGAAGCTTTATTTCCTAACACCATGGGAAATTTGTCTTTTTCCATGGTCTTAGCGACCCCTGTGAAATGGTCGTTTGACCCCCAAAGAGGTCCCGACCCCCAGGTTGAGAACCACTGATTTAAAGGCACAGGAACCCTTTGCAGGTGTCATGGCTTAATTAACTGATTAGAGTGGGACACTTTGAGCCTGGAATATTGCACCTTTTCACAATATTGTAATTTTCCGAGATTGTGGATTTGCGATTTTAATGAGCTTGTATCCCCTTAATCATCACAATTATGACAAATCACAGCTTGAACTATCTTGCTTTGAAGGTAATGAGTTGCTCTCATACATTAGTTTCGCCTTTTAAGTTGCACTACTGAAATAACTGAACTTTTGCTCGATATTCTAATTTTTTGAGTTTCAACTGTATATGTGTGTGTGTGTGTGTGTGTGTGTGTATTCCTATATCAAAGACCATAGGTCAGTCATTTCCCAACCTTCAAACATTCTTCTGTTTTATATATTATTTTTATGTAGTAACAATAAAGCATAATATGTTATAGCAGCCCAAAGTTGTATGTGCAAATGTCTAGGGAGAAGGCTGTCTTTTCTTACCTATCCACATTTTTTATAGCTGTGGCTGCTTTCTGGGAATTTGCTTTCCTTCTGAGGTAAAAACCTGTCAATAATTTAGTATCACAATACGACTGGGAGATGTATGTCTGCTGCCCTGAAAACAATGTTACACATTTTAGCATGATTTACTGCGCTGCAACTGTTCCGAAGTCTGCACCATCCTTTGCATGTAGAATGAGGAGGTAATTCAGTACAGCCATTGTAGATCAAGATACTCTTTAAAAGATTGAACAGCTGCCTGGAAAATACTAAATACGCCCCCTCCAGTGGCTGTCCTTCATTTCACTCAAGGTATGACCTACAGGATTTCAGTTAGTAGTGGTTTCTTTGCTTGAGAGGTCCACACTGGTTAAGGGTTTGTGACATCTTACGCTGTGTGGGTTTATTTTTCTTGTAGCTAAAACTAGTTATTGATATTTCAAAATTAGTTGGAGAAAATATTTTTCTGTGATCTGTGATGGGGGGGAAAGTGATTCACGTGAAGAAAGCAGATTAAGCCCTGATATTTATGGCGACTAGTGCTATAAAGGAAGCATTAATGTGATGGAATGTTTTTCCCATAATGCATTCCAGAGGAGCAAGAGACAACAGGTTAGTTTACCATATTTTTTGGAGTATATAACACACAGCTTATTTTGGGGGAAAGAAAACAAGAAAAAAAGACATTTGCCTCTCAGAAATTTGCCTCCCAGCAAATAGAAAACAGAAAACAGTACAGATAATATGCACGGTTTGCTCTGTATTTCTGTGCATGTGTGTCTGACCCATAGAAATAGCAAGGAATTGAAGAAATGCACACTATAGTAGTATATTAATGCCAGAAAGTTTTCTTAAAACTAACTCACTAAAGTTTTCTCACACTAACTCCTCCCAATTATTTAAATAGATCCACTCCAAACATGATTAAGTCAAGGTTTAACTCACCTGCCTTATCTTAACACTAAAACAGGACACTGTTGCATTTCAGATTATACTTTTACAGATCTTTAAATTTGATGTGGCTTTCTGGAAGTATTCTCTGATATTTAAAAGAAGATACCATAGCACTGAGCCTCTTCAGATCAAGCAGTTATTTTAAAAGGCTTCATTTTGTTAAATTGTCTGAACAATAATAAAGCAGTCATTAAAAATAAGTCTAATAATTTAAATATTCTATAGACATTAATAGTTATTGACTTATCTCCTTACAGTTTCAGCAGTCCAACATTGCCTGCAGTCCACCTCCCAGCAATTTGCCTCCTTGCAATTAGTTTTACTTTCAGTTTTAGCATATGGCCTGCCTATGCTGAATCAGCTGTGTATTGGGAGGCTTCTAATCAATTGCTTGATTAATCAGGCTGCTAATCAGGCTCTGTTCTGTTTGCTGCAAGGAGGTAAATTTCTGGGCGGCAGAGGCCAAAGGGTGGGGGCTATGTTTGGTGTATAAGACGCAGTTTTCACCCTCTTTGGGAGTAAAAAGGTGTGTCTTATACTCCGAAAAATACAGTAAATAGTTCGTGTAGGAGAAAAAGAGTGAAGAAGTAATGAAGTTCTCTATGTTCCACTTTCTGTTAAGTTGTTATAGTTATTATTGGTTTTTATCATAATCTAAAATAATTCAAGTTAGAAATACACAAGATATTTATTATACCAGAGTATAATAAATACTCTGAGTCATATCTTTTATTTTGCAGCATCAATTTATTTGTTTGTTTGTTTTTTGTTTGTCTATCTGTCTGTCTGTCTGTCTGTCTGTCTGTCTGTCTGTCTGTCTATTTATTTCGACTTCTATGCCACCTAATCCTAATGGGACTATTCAGAAGATGGGCATAGAAGTGGATTTGGTGTTGCATGAAGGAAATATCTATCTATTGGACCACGTTCTGGAAAACAGAACAAAACAGTCTTCTATAGACTATATTATTCTACATGTTGGTTTGAACTAAGTTTTGATTAATTGAGATAGAAAGAGAAATGAAATAGATTGAAAAGGATTCAGATAATTATTGAAATTGTGGATATGCTATAAGATTTGTATAATTATTACTTATAAAGATTTCTATATAAGACTATATAATTTGCAAATGGGATTTTTTGATGTGGAAATTTTAGAATATTATGAACCAATGGATGAAAATGTAGAAATAAGATTAGAATTTGTCAAAATATGGAGAATATGAAAATAAAAATAAAATAAAGTTGGAAAACAAATATAAAATGGAGAAAGATATTAGAAATCTAGTGTATTTGGGAATGGTAGAATAAAAACAAAAAAAGCATTAATTAAGATATAAATTGAGAAATGGGAGGAGTAAGGCCTAAAATTAAGAAGTACTAGAAAATGTAGAAGTTTGGAAGATAAGCAATGGCAAATAATTTGAAAGGAAATTGAAAACTAAAGATGCTTGACCCAGATGACAAAAATAGGAAGAAGAAGGCAGAATTAAATAATAGTAGGTATACCTTGAAGAATATACTATATATTTAAATATAGAGAAGCTATTACTTTAAGAGTAGCACCAATGTTGGAATAAATTTAGAGTTCTAGAAAGCTCATCTGTCAACCACATAACAGATTAAGATTAGAAGTACTCAGGGAAGCATAAGAAGGAGGAAGAGGAGGTAGGAAGGAAGGGTAGAGAGGTAGGTGGGAAGTTCGTAAGAGGGGGAGAGGGAGAAAGAAGGTAGAGGGAAGAGAGGGAGACAGAGGGAAGAGAGCAACACGAAATATAGAAGGAAAAGAGATGGGAGACAAAAGTATAAATGGTGCAAATTTAGGATATTTCTTTATGATATATTGGAATGATGTATAAGTGTGTAACATGTTGATATTGAGATATGTGTATGGATGTAAAGTTGGTGAAAAAAAATTACAACCCCCCCCCCCCCCCAGTCTTATATATATGTCTACTTGAACTGCAAATGAGTTCTCTAACTTTCCTCATTACCAGTGTAATGTATGCCACCCAACCCTAAGACAGTCTGGTTGCCTTAAAAATGGTATCTCAAAATCCTTTAGACAGAACCTCTAATTTGGAGAATAGGAACCATTAATTTTATCCCTGCATATTGGACTAGGTCAGTTTAGTCTAGTGGTGAAGGCACCCGGTTAGAAACCCAGGAGACATGAAAGCTAGTTGGATGGCTATAGATGAGTCATTCTCTTGTCCCAAAGCCCAACTCAACCCACAGGGTTTTTGAGGAGAAATTTGGAGGAATATTAGGTATATGTTTACCATCTCGAGTTACTTGTAAAAAAATAAATAAAGGCAAGATATAAATAAATTAAAAGCAAACAATAAATGCAATCTACAATATATAGCAGTGATGGCGAACCTATGGCACGGGTGTTGCCCTATCTCAACTCCAACATGCATGTGTGTGCCGGCCAGCTGATTTTTTGGCTCACACAGAGGCTCTGGGAGGGCGTTTTTGGCTTCCAGAGAGCCTCCGGGGGGGATGGGGGAGGACGTTTTTACCTTCCACTGGCTCCAGGGAAGCCTTTGGAACCTGGGCAGGGGAAAACATGAGCCTACTGGACCCACCAGAAGTTGGGAAACAGGCAGTTGCCAGACTCCAGAGGGCCTCCTGGGGGACGGGGGGCAGGGAAGCTGTTTTCATCCTCCCCAGGTATTGAATTATGGGTGTGGGCACTCGCTCATGCGCGATAACGCTCATGCATGCTCTTTCAGCACCCAAGGAAAAAAGGTTCCCCATCACTGGTATATAGAAATTGAGATGAAGATTGTGAGGATAACTCATAATTTTGATACTTTAAAAACTTAACCTTTCCTTATAATATTAGGGAGGTTTTTTTTTTAAATGGTGCCCAATATTATGTGTGTTTTATTCTTGAACTGTGGAACAAATTTGTCTTTTGGTTCATTTTTTATGTTTGTTGTTTAATGATTTCTTTACATTTAGTACAATTATTTCCTGTTATAAATGTTTTTAAACAAGCCAGTTTTCTAAATGTTACTGAAAATGCTATTTAAGGAGACCAGCACATTTAGTTGTTGCCTTCTTTTCCAGTAATCAGTTTAATTTCCAAGTTAATTTAAGATTAATTATAATACTCTTCGTAGCAGAAAAAGCAAAATAAGTCCATTTCTTAATGATATTGCTTCTCCTTTCTTGCCAGAAGAGGGAGCTGTATACATTTAAAATCGTTCCAATTATTAAAGTTCAGTTCAAGTAAAATACTGTACCAGTCATGTGGAGGTGTTTTTCTTCCTGTGATGATGAGAAGACTTTTTGAGTTTTTTGGATGTCCGAGTTGAAAATGCAATAAGGCTTCAACAACTCTTACACTGTTGTTTTAATCTGGTGGAAGTAATCCCAGTTTACTTGAAAAATAAAAATAAAGCTCTGACAGGTATTGCTCACCTTTACCAGTAACTTCTTTAAAATGCTGAATTTGATATCAGTGCTAAAACATGGGATACTCTGATCAGAATTTTAGCACTGCAGGCTGGAGGCAAGTAGAGTTGTAGAAAATTCAAAGAAGGTGCTTATGCTTGGCTAAATGCAAGTCAACCTTTGCACCCATCTTCTGGAATTTATTAAATTAGCAAATATATTGCTGTTCTTGTGATGTGTGGGACAAATAAACTAAGTAAGATTTAGGGATAGTAAAATAGAGTATTTCCAGAAATGCATCATGCCAGGTTAAATTTAAAAAAAAATAGCCCGGGAGTTCTTTGACATTTGCACATTATAGAACCCATGCAGAAGATGATCAAGGAAAAGTTAAGGGAGTTGTGTACAATCCATTGGGTATATTTAATATCAGAGAAGCCATTCCCTCTAGGGTGGAACAAATCCCATTTTATGGCTAGGAACAGATTATGGTGCCTTGGGCAATTCTTCAGTAGCTAATAGATATGAAGCCCATCGACAGTAATAATACTGAATTGTGGCTACTTTAATTTTAAAAGGTTAAGCTCAGCAGTTCAGAGCCCTCTCATATCCCCAGGGGCAATAATATATGTTGGAGTTGTGTATAGTGATGAACCAAAAAAGGAATGCTTTTTGTTGTCAACTTGAGCAAAAAAGTATAAATTTGGAGACCTACTTTTTAGGATACACAGGAAGAGATCTGTCACTGAAAGCAAGTTGGCCCAAAAAGTCTATATTAATTAAGAGCACAATTGAAAAAATGGGGAGGGAAAGACAATCACCATGGGAAAAAAATCCATACCCAGCTGTGTGAAAAGTAGTTATTTCTGTTCTTGTATAATGACCACCACAGTGTATATAAATTATATGGGGTTATTTTCTATTTTACTAAATTATATATCATTTAGTTAGATTACTTTGTAGTTATTTAATTAAATACCCAGTTAAATTTAGGAATATTTCATCTTTTATTTCCTTAGAACCATTAGGACCCTTGGGGAGCTGAATAACCCTCATTCATTTAAGTGTTTCTATTCATTTCTTGTTCTATAGCAGTCTTGTATATTCCAGTCAACCCCCAGTTGATATATAAGAATTAGTGACCCCTTGTCCTTCTGTAATATACACAAATGCACATCATTTCTTATGTATTCAGAAAGTGCATTGAAATAATACAGGCTTGTAGATTCTTCACAATGCCGCTTAAGAAAAACTTCATTAATTCAATTACATTGATGTATGACCCTGAAATAATTCATATTGTAAAGATGCCCAAGGTTTTTTTGTAAACTGAAACAAATTATTCTGATGGATAATTTTATATCTGTGGAGAAGGAAGGAAGGAAGGAAGGAAGGAAGGAAGGAAGGAAGGAAGGAAGGAAGGAAGGAATTAAGCAGCCTATATTCATAGTTCCTAATTTGGTCACAAATCACTCTCTTATTATGCTTCTGACTAATTTTGATAAAGTAGCTTTAATTAAAACTCAAACCAAAAGCATGCTAAGTTGTAAAGCACAACCTTCTGAAATATTTTTTCTTTTCAAGAACACTAATGAAAATTTTCCTCCTAGGCATTCTGAAAATAAAAATCGTGGTTGGCACCAAACTAGTCCTTGATTAAAGATTTGTTTTCAATGTCTGAGAACAGCCAAAAGATAAGAAAATGGATTGCAAATAGTCAAGTGGACAGTGCAAGAGAAGTGGAAAAAGAATTCAGTGTTGTCTTCCCCATGTGTTTAATCTTCTGCAGATGTCTTCCCATCTGGTCCTCTGTTAGCAAGCATGAACTAAAGAACCCCTCTGCTGAGCTTTTAATAATTTGTAGATATAGACTGCTTACATATGTGCATGTCTAGAAGTTGAGTCATGGCAACTGGGCTTCTTTTCTTTTTTTGATTTGAAACGTTTCACAGCTTATCCAAGTAGTTTCTTCAGTCTCCTCCAGTTGTTTTTGACTCAACTTCCAGACAACTCCACTTTGATGACTGAGAATCTTCATGGATGTTTGTATGTACTTAAAGTAGTGGAAGCAGACAGTGAATTAAGGATGTCCAACTTTTCTTGGCATTGCATTTAGTATTAAATTGCATGAGAGATCAGAAAGTGGATGGTAACATCTCAAATTCTAAATGCTATGTAAATGATAATAATGTGAGCTCACCCCATAAGATTTTCTTACTCTCAGTATTATAATTTCAATTTTCTGTAAACCTTATGAGGATTTTGAGATAGAGGCTCAAGACAGAGTTTTCTTCTTTGTCTCTTCCCATTCTAAAGAAAAAGCTTTTACATTCAGAAAAAAAAATCACGTGTCTTAGGGACTTATCCAGGCAGTTGTATGCAGGGGTGGGCTACTGCCTGGATTGTTGGGGGAGAACACAGTAGGTAGCAAAAATGGAGCTCCACCCCACTGAAAGATGTTGAAAGAAAATGCAGGGCGTCCTGCATAAGCCACGCCCACAGTGTGGTAGTAAATGTTTTGGTAGCCCTTCACTGGTTGTATGAATTGTATGGAAGAAAAAAAAGAGTAGTACTATCTTGTGGTGATGGTGATGTTGATGATAACGATGATGATGACAGCATATCAAGTAAATGAACTCTTAGAAACCCCATAGATAGATTTTTCTCCACAACAGTCTGTGCCTGAACTGGTCCTTTAGCTCTACCAATACTGCCCTCATTGTTACTGCAGCTAAATCTACCCAACTTGCAGTTGGTCATCTTTTTCTTTTCCCTTTCACATTTCCCAACATTAGAATATTTTCCAGAGAATTAGGTCTTTGAGTAATATCTTCAGAGTAAAATAATTTGAGCCTGATCTTTTGTGCTTTGAGAACTTTATTGATTTGCTTGATGATCCTTAGTTTATATTCTTGACTGTCCACCGTGTTCTCAAGAATCTTCTCCAACACCAAACTTTAAAAGCTTCAATGCTTTTTTCATATTATTTTTTCCATAGCCCGAGTTTCATTTCTGAAGAATGTCATGGCTTGCATGATTTGGATCTTTAGAGGTATAGAGCAGTGTTTCCCAACCTTGGCCACTTGAAGGCATCTGGACTTCAACTCCCAGAATTCCCCAGCCAGCATTTGCTGGCTGGGGAATTCTGGGAGTTGAAGTCCAAATATCTTCAAGTGGCCAAGGTTGGGAAGCACTTGTATAGAGGTACTGTGGCATTTGGATATCTTTTCCAAGGCCTTCCATGCCTTTTTTTTATCAAGTGCCAGTCCACTTTTTATTTCTTGACTGATTATTCCTTTATTTTTGATGGTGGAAGGCAGAAGCTATCCATTACTTCAGTATCTCCATTGCCAATTTACTTCTCTATTATTCTGTGTGACATTGACCGTAATAATGAAGACGGAGAAAAATAAAAAGTATGATAGTTGAAAAGTCAATTCCTTTCTTACCTGTTCAATGCATTATTATCATCCTGAACGTTTTTCATAATAGAAGCATCCAATTCTATTCAAAATGCAAGTGGAAGGCAGTTTTTCCCCCTTAAATAACGCCAGCTCTATAGTATTATCTGAATTCATTTTGCTAGAAAATGAAGCACTGTTACTCACAGAAAATTAAAAAAGTAGCTCAACGAGATGCTCATTTCTGTAAGTGCTTTTGACCATTAAAGTCTTTTTCTCTTATCACCTCTTTAAAGCATTTTAGAAAGAATAAGTGGAGGTAGTGAATTTTATTCTGCTAACAAAAGAACAAACAAAATCACTGAATTTCTTCATCTACTCTATTCAATGGGATTTATCTCTCAACTTACTGAATGCTTTTTGGCTTGTCCAGCCATCTTCCCATACAAAGGGTAGGATCTGTTAGATTTTCCACCCCAGGCTATTATTGGTGAATCTGATGGGTCCCTTGAAGATTTTATGGGTAGATTTGATGGGCCTATGTGTGTGTGTGCGCATGTGTGTATGTATATATAATAAAAGTTTTATCTGTAAACTGCCCAGAGATATGCAAATATGATGTGCAATATAAAAATTAAGTAAATAAATAAATATGCTCCTCATAACATATCTGTCTTTGAGGACTACTTAGGAGCTTCAGCTATCCAGAATAGCATTAGTGTGGACACTGTTGACTTAACCATATTATGTTCGCCTCTGCTCCATCAGCTTCTCTAGTTATTGATTGGCTTCTGGGTACTAGTTTATCACCTATATAGCCATTCCTGTCATGGGGCCTGGTGTTCCGACCCATCCTTAGCAGAACCAAGAAACAGAAACCCTTGTCCCCCAAAATAGCCTTCTTTATTTAACTACTGTGAATTCATGGCATTCACACACAGAAAAGTCCAGGCAATAATCCTTCCAAGGGTTAACTGAAGTACAAACTGTTGAGTTCAGATACTTAAGAGGCAAGAGACTGGCAGTGGGACTTCAGCACTTTATTGGTTATAGTGAGCAAAACATTAGCCTCTGCCTGCTTTTGGCAGGGGTTTAAATAGGCTCCTATTCTGGAAAGGAGCAAGTTAATATTTCCCTATTCCACTTCCTTGTCGAACTGTAGTAAAAACTTCCCAGTTTCTCAGGACATAACACAAACTTTATCAGTTTTTGGATAATTGCCAGTCCGGGAACTTCCAGCCTCAAAACTGTAAATTAAACTCCCTCGAGCAGTCTGAGAGACACAAATCACAATGAACAAATCTTCCTAAATAAATCCGAACAATTGTTTCCCGCAACACCACTCCCCTTTAGCTTCTATTTATTTCCCAGCCAGGGAAGGGCCATTCAGCATCCACGTATGCCTTTCTTTCGGAGTCGGCTCCTGGTATTTAGTTGTTCTCTTCTCTTGACAGCTACATGCATTTGTAACAGGACCCAGTTGTTCTTCTTCCCCACTTATCTCTGATTCCGAAGGCAGCTGGGAAATGCCAGACAGCCCTGGCTCTATCTCTGTTTCCACACAGAGCATCCATCAGAGCCTTCCCCAGACTTCAGGACTGACCCAACTTCCTTCCCAATGTCCTCATCATCTGAGTCTGCTGCCAGCTCTGCTGGCAGTTGGTGGTCCACAACACCTGTCCATTTGAGAGGATGTCTGTTTCTGGTTGATTCTGTCCACTGGATGCAATCAGGTAGAATGGGCGTAATTTGGGTCCTATTGATTGGGGCCCAAAAGATGTATATATATTTTTTATTGTGGTATCTATCGTCTAGAATAATTTCCTCGCCAGAGACCAGGATGGCTCCCAAAAATCAGAATGGCCGATGATTGTCTTCAAAAACCATTAAAACCTGGCTACAATAATCTTCCAGGTTTTAGGGCAGGGAGAAGGTTGGATGAAGGCTTTGGGGTTGATATGTCTGTCTGACCCACTCATGATCTCTTTTCTGCTTTTTGTCTTTACTTTGTAACTATTAAGTTTTTCAGAGTTGTTGGGAATCAGATAACCTGTTAATAAAAAAGAAATAGCAAGATGAACCTAAAACACAAAATTTTATTTCAGATTACTGCTTGAAAATCTTTACTGCATCCAAAGAGAATATGAAACTATTCATGTTTAGCTTGTTCAATGTTCAATAATAGTAACACACCAGATGGGACTAAGTGAGCTAATGTGTAAGTTTAGGTCACTCAAGCATCATGAAAATGAACTGGATTGGATGCAATATTAGTGTGAAATGTAAACGATTTGTCAGTTTGCATTAAATGTATGTTCTCTTGTGCGAAGTACATGCAGAGATACCTGTGTAATTCCATCAGAACTGAATTTACAGAGATTCAGTGCATTTGATTTAGATAATGTACAATCTTGCATTAGAAGAATGAATAAGTTGGCAGTTGGTATGTCTCACTCTCTACAGCACTGTATTCAGTGTTCTCATGTGATTGGCATCTCCAGATCCTACTTTAATTGAAATGGGAAACGCTGTTTGTAGATGCACTTGAAAATATATACAGAAAGATTAAAGAAAATGCTGTGAAGCTCCTTGTTCTGTTTCCTATTCATTCAAACCAGTTTTTTGACATGGTATAAGAATAAAATACTCATCTGTAAAGCCATCCCAGTAGGAATACCTCCATCCATTTTCTCCCTGATATTGCACCACAAGAACCTCCTCCCTCTCTGAATCAGATGCACAGGCCGCTGGTGGGCCACAACATAGAGGCTTTTGAGATCCTTTTGCTGGCTCTGCCCCTATTAGATGGCAAGAGCCTTCCATCAAAGCTAGGGTCCACCTGAGGCCATTTATACCCAAACAGTCACAGGATTGTGCCCTAGGGAGGAGGAAGACATGGATCTTCCTGACAGAGTTAAACATTTCATCTCTGAGACCATTACCAGGAGAATTGAGGCAGCCTGGCAACACCAACAGATGCTACCTCCTGAAGTCAGAGAGGACACTTCTAATGCTTCCCAGAAGTTACCTTTACGGGACTGCCTGCCTCAGCCTAGGTACCAGTCTTGTCAGTCTATAGGCAGTGATAAATCATTAATGGGGAAAGAGGCTCAAATAGCTCTGACACTCTCAGACAATGAGGAACTTTCTCCTGACACCCTGCCTTTTCTGGGGTGTCCATTTCTTCTGGGGTTATTCAAGCCCCTACTCCAGAAAGCCAGGGCCACAGTCCAGATAGGCATTGATGCTGCACTTCCACAAAAGGCGCCCCAGGGCCCGGAACAAGACCTGTTTTCTGCTTCTGTAGAAGAACAAGATTACACCCCAGTTTCTGACCTATTTCTTAACATGGTCCGGAACCAATGGGTACAGATGGGGATTCTGCCCACTGCTAGTTTATTTATTTTATTTATTTATTTTGTCCAATACACAATGAGGGATGCTCCTGAGAACTTCAGGGCAGAGAACCAGAAATCGGAGATATCCCTGAGAAAAGCAGACATGGCGGCTGCCTGGGCTTGAGTGTCAAGGCCTCTTCGGCAACCTCCTTTTTAAATTGCACATCATTGACAATTACAGGCCAAGATCTTATCACAGGAGGCTCGTCTCCATCAGGATCTGAATAAACTCATTGCTGCTATCCAATATTCAGTGGACGCCACACTTGATACAGCCAAATATGCCTCTAAAGCGCTAGCATCCCGGTGGCTCTTGTGCTTCTTCAGTGGCAAGCTGACACCAAAGCGGAGGCTTGCATCTGCCCCCTATTCAAGAAGCATGCTTTTTGGCGCACCACTGGAACCACCCCTGATCTAGATCAAGGAGAAGAGGAAGGTTCTACCTACTTTCTCATAAAACAAAAATCAAATAATAAATATATTAAAATATTTAATTTAATATTTGGAACAGTAAAGGATATAACGGGCTAAAAACCTGGCTGTATTTGATTGATTGGAGAGACTGGGCTCCTACATGGTTGTTGGGTGAAAACGGGAAAATTTCCCTTTTCCTCGACCTTCTTTCTTCTGTGTGGTCTGTGTGCTGTTTTTTGATTTACCTGATGATTTACCGCATGATATAGTTTATTTATTATTATTTTATTTATTTTATTACTTAGATTTGTATGCCGCCCCTCTCCGATGTGCCTAACCTGTTTGCTGTAAATATAGATGTTAAATTTATTTACTGTATACAAAATCACAAGTATGTCAGCATCTCTGACTCCATTTGGACATCTGTTGCGCAATTCCCTGACGAAATAATATTTTAAAGTTTTATTTGCTTCTCCAATAGAGATTACATTTATTTTCCAGCTACCAGTTTTAAAACAATGGACCTGCTTTTATTGGGAGATTTTTCAAATCAGTTTTGAAGGGAGTATAGAGGCTTCAAAAAGAGAAGATCAAGGTCCATAGCGATTACAGAATGTAATAACATCTGTAATAACAGTAGTTTGTGGTTTAATTAAATTAAAAAATAGTAATAAAAATTGCTCTAAGTTTTAGTTTGATTCAGTATTATATTTAATAGTTTTATTAAAATTATTAATAGTAATAATTTTGTGGTTCCATATTATGGTGATTCTATTATGATTTTACATTCATTTAATACATTATCTCCTTCATTATATTGTGTATACAATATGTTCTGTCTGGGTTCCCTCAGACGTCAACACCAACTAAAAAGAGTATCCAGACACGCTGGTAAAAAGCAAAGTCATTTTATATCTTTGAAAACAAACACAGATAACAAAAACTGTTCTTACAAACTGGAATGCTATGAAGCTTCACAGAAGAGTCACGACGGCCAGACAATACAACACGCTTCTTGCTGGCACACACACCACTGTAGATAATAAAACCCACGCCTCCCCCAAGTTTTCAGCCTTCGAGGCCACAAACCAGAATCAGAGACGCCAAGGATCGAAGCAAGGTCACAGAACTCCCAAAAGATAACTCTCCACAATACAGGAAGGGCGGGCCTGCCTTTTCAACCTTTCTGAGGAGAACCACACCCAAACCCAGCTGTTGCATATTAGGGATGGAAATACCTGGCTAATTGTCCCCTTCGTTGTGCTGCCCTTCTCTGCCTTATATCTATGATGGCTTGTGCGTTCTCATCTAAGGACTTCAGGCTACTCGCTGGGGAGAGCTCCCCCCCGGGGGTCTCAGGCTGTTCTCCCTCCTCCTCGTCCTGACATTCCTCTTCCCCATCTGCCTGGTCCTCCTCCTCCTCCTGTTCCTCGTCCTCCCCCTCTGAGCATGGAGCCGGCAGAGTTCCAGCCGTTCCCTGAGGAGCCTCAGGCTGAATCACAACACAATATAGGAGATAATATATTTTTAAAAGCCATAATAAAATCTCTTCCTCTTCCCCACCCCCCTCACAGATAGAGAGACAGAGATTTTATTATGGCTGTTTTAAAATTATATTATATCCTATATTGTCTGTGTATTGTATCACAAACACACACACACACGCACACACGCACACACATATTTCATTTAAACTAAATTTGTATATCATTGATTGCATGACCTCTGTAGATGCCATATGCTAAATAAAATATGTATACTCATGATGAAGGAAGATATATTCTTAAAACGTAAATTTTAAATGTATAACTGCTGTATCAATTTATTGCATTATTTAATACTTATTATTAATACTTATGTAGTATTACTTATGTACTAATTATGATTCCATAAATATCCAAATATTATAAAGTAGCAACCATTCATATATATCCTGTTCTTTCTTTTTTAAGTCAGAATGTTTACGTTATATGCCCTCTGAGACATATACCCTTGGTATATGTTCAATAAATCCTGAGGCTTTTAATGCAGCAGGGAAGTATTCTGAAAATTAACAGAAATGTTGGTGCACAAGAGCTATGATCTATATTGTATTAAGTATTGT
This sequence comes from Erythrolamprus reginae, assembly GCF_031021105.1. Lineage (NCBI taxonomy): Eukaryota > Metazoa > Chordata > Lepidosauria > Squamata > Dipsadidae > Erythrolamprus > Erythrolamprus reginae. The sequence goes on along the minus strand of NC_091950.1, from coordinate 165,526,342 downwards.
AGGCATTCATTGATGAGAATAACAACAATTGTTAAATGTCTGTAAAAGATTGCAGTCAAAGAGTCAAGGGTAGGTAGTGAGAAAAGGAGAATCAATAAAATTTGGGCAGGATTTCTTGAAATTAGATCTATAGACCTTTATAGCTTCTATTAACCGGGTGTAGTAGAAGTTACTCTATATTGTGCGCATACTTACGAATGAATTTATGATTGTTCAAGAACTTTTTGTTCTTGATTGACTTTATCAGGATGAGACCAGAACTTGTAGAATCATAATTAGTTTGATAAAATACCAAAGATTGCCATTATCTAATAACAGAGAAGACCCACTATAACTGGATCAAGGCAGATATTATTTATTTTGCTATTGATTTGAGGTTTATATTTCATACTTGTAAATAGCATATTTTCATATAAATTATCTTTGGCTTCACATCTTTTTCAGATTTTATTTCATCTTAAAACCTTTTCATTATGTTTAATTTAGGGAAATTAGACTTCTTTAATTAGTGCCTCTAGAAGCTATTAGAAGCTCAATTACATTTGCAAATTCATTTTTGAGTAGCTTTGTGGTTTTAAGATAAAAAATTAATTATTTGAGTATGCCAGCATTCTTGCTCATTAAAATGGTGCTTTTAATTTTCTTAGATACTTTTTTTAATGCATATATAGCATACAACTTCAAATATAAAATTAATTATGCTAGGAAGTCAGTTTCAGTTTTGGCCCCTTGCATTACAGATGAATACATGTGCAATGTTTGAAAACTGCATACCTGGTGAAAATATCCTAGATAATTTAAACTCAGCAACTATAGGAAGTCCTCAATTACAATCACAATTGAACCCAAAATTCCTGTTCCTAACTAAATGAGACAGTTGTTAAATGGGTTTTGCTCCATTTTATGATCTTTCTTGTTGCCGTTGCTAGTTGAATCACTGAAGTTGTTAAGTTAGTAACACAGTGATTAAGTGACTCTGGCTTCCCCATTGACTTTGCTTTTCAGAAGGTCACAGAAGCTGATCACGTGACCTCAGGCCACTGCAACCATAGAAGTATGAGTCAGTTATTTGCCAAGCATCTAAATTTTGATCACCTGACCATGGGGATGCTGCAGTGGCCATAAGTGTGAAAATCACGGTGGGTTGCTTCCGGTTTTGCCTGGTTTTGCATAGCAGCAGTGGTGCGAGACTCCGCCCACCCACCTGGGATGCTTCTTTGCATGTGCAGAAGCATCGTGTGCATGCGAACTGGTGGCAACAGGTTTTTAGAACACACTACTTGTGAAAACCAATCACTTTGAGTGCCATTATAAGTTTAAAAGTCACTAAATGAGCTGTTGTAAATCGAAGACTAACCTGTAAAGGATTCATGTTCTTGTATGTATGTATGTATGTATGCATGTATGTATGTATGTATGTATGTATGTATGTATTTAATTGTTTATTTAATTGTTTATTTAATTTATTTTATTTATCTATCTATCTATCTCTTTATTAATTAATTAATTAATTAGATTTGTATGCCACCCTTCCATAGACTTTTGCTGCTATAGAAGACAATATGCCTAATAGCTTCTGTTTATTAGCCTGTGGAAGATGACAAGTAGTTTTAGTAGTGACTGCAATTTTATTGGCCCCAGTTGTTTGTTTCACATAATTAAACTACTATTTGGCAATGATGCTTTTCATGCTCCTAGCTTTGGCAGGGCTGCACAGCTGGAAAAATCAAGAGTAGAGCTAAATGCTTGTCATTTTTATTATTCTAAATTTTGTTTTTGCCTGTTGCATACGCAATAATTCCATGTGTAATTTAGTTTTCTAAATTTCTAACTATAGATTAATCCTCCATTTATAAGGAAGAAAAAGAGCTGCTTGACAGCAGTCATTCTATTACTTAAACTGCGATTAAAATTCTGACACATTTCTGGGTAAATAAAGCCAAACAAATTTAATAGAGTCAGTGTCCTACCACATGGTGGCAATTTTGAGCTACTGTGTAATAAAAGTGGATACTGGAAAGAGTAACAGTACTTTTAATTCACTTACTTGGGTTGAAAAAGAACATCACCACAGGCTAAAAGTATTAATCATGAAATCCACTGCCCATTGTTGTTAAAATATCTAGCTAGAATGTGATGATTTCTTTTTTGGCATCTTTTATAGACAAATGGAAAGAATATACACAGAATTTGTTTATTGCCTGCTGTTGAACAGATTTATTTTCTAATGACACAAACTGTTAGAATAATCTGGAAATTAGTTAGAACTGAAAGAGAAAATATAAAACAGTGCTTTGATTTACAGATGGAAAATAGTTAAAGCTGATGGAAGGAATAAAAGCAACCCTTTTTTTAAAAGGCAGGCAGTAATGAAGAACGTATTTGACATCAACTAGTTTAATTTAGAATAATTGGGCAATAATTGGTGGGATAGAAAGAACATTTGGGTTTTCTAGGATTAAAAATTCAGAATGGAAGTTGTTGTGAAGAATCCCTAAATTATATTTAAAAATAGTGAGAAGTAGACAGTGATCTGAGAAATGGTCAAAGAGACTGGAAGAAAATTTGGTAGGTAGCCAAGATAATTGGCAGTGTTTGAATGGGAGATAGCAACACAGCCTTGAAAAGGGGAAGATTCAGGAAGAGGGCACGATATCCATATTCACATAAAATGAATTCAGTTTGGAAGAGGAAGCAAGAGGTATAGGATTATTACACCTGGAAAAAATGGTTGCTATTCAACTGTGTCATCATAACCCGATATCCCTAGTAGGGAATCAGCAATCAAAAATTCAGTGGTAGTGATGAATGACACATAGAATATAATTATCTACTTAATTTCAGCAATTTTGAGCTCCATGTATTTGTGTGTGTATGTTTGTGTATAAAACTTTTGATATAATTAATTAAGATGTGCTTGAAACATTAGTCACTACCAATACTTTTTTGAAAATTGGGCCGTTGTTAACTTAAGCCATGCCTATAGTGTCTACTGTTTCTGGGAATTTCAGGGAAGATAGGGTTAAAGGATTGTTGAAATATAAATATGAAATTTTAGAAGAATAATATCTTTCCAATAGTTGTTTGTTTTTTAATTTCTCATTTTTAACCATTTAATCACATGTAGCATTTTTAAAAGGGCTTATTCCACCTTCTCAAAGAAATGATTTTTTATAATATATCTGCTATGACTTCAGGCTTCTTAAATGTAATCTATCGTAAGTATAGGTAAAATAGAAAAGATAAATGTCACCTTTAGCAGTTCACTTTGGAACTGTAGCAAGTGACAGAGTCATATTAATTAACATGGTTGGGTTCATTGATCGCATTTGTCTAATATAATAAAATGTTATAACTGTAAGCATTTTCATCCTTTCTTTCTGTTCCTGTTCCTTTCACCTTGAGTGATGGTTGTTCCTATTATCAAAATCTACTATCAAGAGAGCTGCAATGTGCTGCTGGGTTATTTGTCAATGCCTGGCTTTATTTTTGTAAAGAGGTATTGATTGCAGGGTAATAAATATTTAGTTTAACAGGACTGGATCGGGAGCAAAGGGCTATCTGAAATTAAATTAATTTAAATTGTGTACTGTGAGACACAACCCAGAATTCTCCTATTGTGAAAGACATGTTGCTAGAAATACTCAATGCTAGGAAAGCTACCAAGATGCCCTAAAATATTTGAGGTTTTGAGACTCATAATCCACTGCTTTTGCTAAATTTTCCAGATTCCAAAACAGCCATTAGGCCAATCACAATATATTTTATTAATTTTTATAATTGGTATTTTTTAACGTTACTGTACACGCATCAAACAAGTAAATATTTTAAAGAAAATGCTGGTTTTGCTATTGCATTTAACATTCATACCAATTCTCTTGCAGAAATTATAAAGATTAATGCTGAGAATGGGAGGTGATAGCAGACTTAAGAATAAACACTGAAAAACTAAACAGAAACCAAATTATCCGATCCTTCAATTTTTATATCCACCTCTTTCTGTTTGGATGTATGGAACATGTTTAATAGTGCTACTTTCTTTTCCATGGGATGGCAGATAAAGACTTCATCTCTTAAACTAAATTTTATAACTTTTTCCATTTGCTAAATCTCCTAACATTTGGCACCTTGTGTACACCTTTTTCAAATTTGCATAGTTAATGTAAATTGCTTTAAGAACCTTTTTTAAAATGCAAATTACTGTCATTTTGTTTATTGATAGATCCATTTCCATAGTATTGTATTTACTGTGACTTTCTCTACTAATGTAACCTTTTTAAAAGGTTTGATTTAGATTTAGTTTTGGTATTTCCAGATAGTTTTTTTCTCCGCAGGGGCTCTAAAAAGCAGAGAGAGAAGGTTAACAACTAGATTGGTTTTATGCTATCCTATAGCCTACTTAGAAGTCCACTGGAAGAAAAAGGCCCCATTTGCTCAGTAGGATCCATAATCATTTGTTTTATCATATTCTGATATTATTTTGATATACATTTCTTGAATAGATGGGTTACATAGGTTAGTTATTGACTTTATTGTATCTGTTTTCTTTACACATACAGTAGTCCCTCACCTATCGCTGGTGTTACGTTCCAGACCCGGCTGTGATAGGTGAAATCCGCGATGGGGAATTTATCGACTGATAGTACTGCTCCCTGCTCCCCTTCTCCTCCTTCCCACCAGCTCCGTATGCCTGGCTAACCTTTCCCCCCCACTACTACTTACTCTGCGCCTGAGGAAAAGAAGGGGAGGGGGGCAAAAGAATCGCCGCCCCCGAGCATTCCCGACCCACTGCTATTCTTTGCAGCAGTTCGGCCAAACGTTGTCTTTTTTACCTGGCCCCGGCTGGAAAGTCCCTGGTGAGCTGCCCCTGCTGGTTCTTTTTTTCTCTCTCTCTTTTCTTTTCTTTTTTTTCCCCTCCACCCACCCAGCACTTCCTCTCCTGTCATCCAGCCCAGTCTGGAAATCCCCGCCACATCGCGTTCCTTTCTTTGCTCGCGCTCGCTCGTTCGCTCGCTGCCGGGAGCTCTTTCTACAACCCCAAGCACACCGCCACCACCGCCAACCACTAAGCGCGCCTCCAAAGACTGCCTTCTTGGCACTGGCGAGGCGGGTTGAATGAGGGGACGGGCTTCCGCCGGAGCTCAGTCCCCGCCCCGCTCATCATTCGCCCAGCCTCGGGCTGGTTGGCTTGTCCTGCCCTTCCAAACTTCTAAGCGCTGTATCTATGCCAACGCTGACTTCAAAACCCGCGATGAAGTGAAGCCGTGGTGGGTGAAGCACGATACAGCGAGGGACTACTGTACAGGTGGCTTTCAACTTATGACTACAATTGAGCCCACAATTTCTGCTGCTAAGTGAGACAGAGTTTAAGTGATTTTTGCCTCATTTTAAGATCTTTCTTGCCACTATTTACCACTGTAATTGTTAAGTTAATAACATAAGTCAGTCGCCAAGCATCTAAATTTTTATCAAGTGACCACAGGGATAAAAAATGGTCATCAGACACTATTTTCAGTGACATTGTTACTTCAAATAGTCACTCAATGTGCTGTTGTAAGTCAAGGACTACCTTATATTACATTAAGAGAGATGATAAAGTTTTTTATCTCTTAAGTATTCTTTAAGTAGTCATATCTGTGCAGTTGGTGGCTTTTATGAGTTCTGTCCATTTAAATTAGTATTACCTAGGTGATTTTATTTTTTGCAAAAGCAGTTAAATGGAGGTTTAAATTGGACACCTTTCAAATAAACTGATCCAACTTGATACTGATGACCAGTGCTTGTTTTCTAGCTTTACTTTGCCAGGGGCCAAAGTAAACTGATCTGAATTATTTTCTCTTGTTCATACGCTCAGAGTTATGCCTCCAAAAAGGAGAGCTTCTTACATTAAATCTGATAGGGGTATGTGAACAGGAACATTACTTTTGGCACAATTTGGTATACAAAATTAAAATTGGAAATTCAGGGTAAATGGCGAGTTTTGGGTTTGGAAATTATATATAGAGAAAGAGAGATCTCATTCACAAGATTTGTCTTGAGATCAAATAAAACTTAACCTCACCGCATGAAGGGGGGGAAATAGCCTGTGTTGGATTTGCTGTTGTGAAGTAGCTTACAAAGATACCTACTCCAGGTTTTGTGAGAAAACACTGGATGACATGGTACATGGGACTTGAGATTGCTGAAATTTGTTTTTCTGGGGATAAAGGAAACAAAACTTTCATGGCAAATGTGCAGACAAGATTCCTCTATGATTTCTTTATTTTTCCCTGATTGTTTTTACTTCCGAACTGTAAGAATTTTTGATTTTTCAAAAAGTGTTACATGGATAACGCTTACCGAATTTTTGGTGTATAAGACATACCTTTTTCCTCCCTAAAAGAGGCTGAAAGTACAGGTGCGTCTTATACTCTGAATGTAGCTTTTTTTTTAAGCTTGCCCCCCCAGCCCTAACTAGGTGCTAACGATCTTCTCACCTCTTACCAGCTTGCAAGCACTTTTATTGTTACTCTTTGCGAATAATATTTCCAAGCCCTAAGTCTTTGCAGGTCTTTTTTCATTGCTCTACTTGCTCCAAATGTTTTTTTTTAGCCCTAACCAGGTGCTAAAGATTTTCCCAGCTCTTACTGGCTTTCAGGCTCTTTCATTGTTACTCTCTCTGAATAAGGTTTTTTTAAAGCCCTAACCAGGGGATAAAATAATGTGCTGAAACTGACCAGACTAAGGATGCTAGCCAGATGAATATCTGATAAGCAGATTCTTTTCCCTTTTTCCTCCCCAAAAACATCTTATACTCTGATGCATCTTATACTCCGAAAAATATGGTATATTTTTGTTTTATATATATAAAATACAACATTATATATTTGTAGGGGAAGGTGGGTGAATATGACAGATTTAAGAATGGCCATATATAAATGCCATATCTGCCTTGCAAATGCCCCTTGTCAATTTACAATAATCTGTAATTAACCATTTAGGAATTACGTCCGTTTTGGTTAACATGCTTTTCTATTCTAACCATGAGAGGGGAGCCTCAACACCAGTTTTAATGGATTTAAATTTTGCAGAATTCTGATGGTGTAAAATATTGCATGTTTCTATATTCAAAGCTTTCTGTAAGCATCCTTTTCACCATTTGCAAAACTTACGAGATAGTAACAATACATTTTAATTGGGTAATTTAATTAGGTCACTAAATTTCCTTTATGGAAATTTATTACCATGTATTATTATTTCCTATTTTAAACATTCATACTTCCAAATATTTATGTATGATTTGCTTCACGTAAGTCTTGTCTCCTCTGTGTAATTCTCCATAGTTTACAATATGCATAGGCATTTCATTTAATCTCATATAACCTGCCTCTAAAGATATCTGCTTATATATCACTGTCTTCGAGATCTTTTTCTGGCTCATATTTTGGTCTCTTGGTTACTGCTATTATAAATTTATTATCCAGTATGATTTATAATACCACAGCTTGTACAAATAATGGCTTAATACCAAGAAAGCTTTTTTTTATTCCGTAATAAAATTATCTGCCTCAGATTTGATACAATACTGTGGGTATTTTATAACATTTAGGTTATAAGTATCAAATCTATTTGAAACTCATGGCACAAACAAGGTAATGCTGTGTCTCTCTCTTTGTGTATGTATGTGTGTATACATGGCCTTTGTGACTTTGTCCATCATGAAAAAGTTAAAGCTTTCAGGGGGAAATATTAGATAAGTATGTGCGTGTGCATGAGCTGGGACACACACACACACACACATTCCTAAAGTTCTAACCTTTTCATGATGGAGAACTACTTATGGATCCTACTATTGGAGAAATGGAAGCTCCTGTATTTTCTAATGGAGAAAGAAAATTCTTTGATTGACTGAATCAAAGAACCTTAACTACTACTTCACCACTAGCTGTCTGATTGAGATACAGGAATACGTGCACTCAGCGGGATTGTAAAAAATGATACTGGAAGGAAATAAAATTTTAAAAACGAAGTATGACTATTTAGTGATATTTTTTTTATTACAAAGAGAGTTCTCTCTATATATTTTAGATAAATAGTTTTCTCATATATGTTTATCAGCTCAGCGGTTTGGAAATATCTCTGTTGTCATTCAACAGCTGCTTTGTGATTAGGCACAGATAATAAGGTAATTATCACTGTCTGTGCTTTCTTCATTTCATCTTTCTTTGAACTTTCTATTTCTAATTACCCCTACTTAACCATTAATGTGTCTATAAAGCTTTGAATTTCATACAGAGTTGACTGTTCTCCATGAAAAATTAAATTTGTTGAACTGTTCACAAGAAATAGCTGAGTAGGTACCTATATGTATGCTGCCATATTTTCTATTTCAATTGTATTTGGTCCTCAGATGTTCAGGACCTGCAAATTACAAACTAAACTCAGGAGATGATTTCCTACTGTCTCCAACAGGACTACAGTACAGTGATCCCTTGATTTTCGCGATCTCGATCTTCGCGAAACGCTATATCGCGATTTTTCCCACCCGATGACGTCACTCTCTTCCTTTCTCATCTTTCTTTCTCTCTCTCTCTCTCTTTCTCTATCTTGCTTCTTCCTCTCACACTCTCTTCCTCCCTCTCTCATCTCTTTCTTTCCTTCTCTCTCTTTCTCTATCTCTCCCCCTCTTGCTCTCGAGCGGCGGGCGGCGGGCGGGCGGGCGAGCGGTGGGCGGGCAGCAGCGAGGAGCCGAAGATCGGGGTTTCCCCAAAGGGGAAACCCCGATCTTCGGCTCCTCGCTGCTGCCGCGCTGCCAAGCAGATCAGCTGCTGGGCGGCCGAAGAAACCTTCCCTGGGTCTTCCCCGCCGCCCACGCAAAGGGGAAACCCCGATCTTCGGCTCCTCGCTGCTGCGGCGCTGCTGAGCAGATCAGCTGCTGGGCGGCCGAAGAAACCTTCCCTGGGTCTTCCCCGCCACCCACGCAAACTCCACCATCTGCGTATGCACGGCCATGGAAAAAAGGGCGCGCATGCGCAGATGGTGTTTTTACTTCCGCACCACTATATCGCGAAAAATCGAGTATCGCGAAGGGTCTTGGAACGTAACCCTCGCAATACTCGAGGGATCACTGTACTTCAGTTGTTAGCAAGGCAGGATGCATTCTATGAAGTGGTTCTTACTTTCTGAAGCACACTTAACAACTGTGGGGGTTTCTGCCAGAAATTAAAAAATAAACATAATTATTCAATTTTTTTCCTTCTTTTAAAATCAGCTGCTCTCATTAAATTTTTTTTTAATTGTTGGTATCAGGTTGTACTTTGTATTCTGTATTTTGTTATTATAGTTAAAGAACATTTAAGCGAAAATAAAGTAAAAGCAAGTAAAAAAATGGTGATAGCAACAATAATTTATTAAACTTGTTTGTAGCACCATCTTTTCACGAAATTTGCAATTTGTACAGCCAGTACAAATAGACCATGGGTGTCAAAGTCAATTGCGCCATAGGCCAGATCATGGTGTATCATGACATTTTTGCCTTTGCAGAGTATGGCCTGTATGTGACTTATCTGTCTCACAGGCCACTAGTTTGACAGGGCTGAAATAGACTAAGGGACTCACTTCTGCTACAATCATTAAGCAAATCACCCCATTAAGCATAACTATGACTTGCAATTTTATTGCTGACTTCTCCATTGATTCTGCTTGTCAAAAGTTGGCAATGAAGCAATTAAATGACAATCGTGGGATACTGTAAGGGTTGCAAATGATTTCTGCTTGCAAAATACCCAAATATTTTTTATATGGCCACAGTGATGTTGAACTGTCACAAGTGCAAGAAACAGTGGCAAACTTATTTTTTTCAGGATTGTTGTATACTTGAATGATCTCTCTAAACAGGGCACTCATTACACAAATTCTAATCATCTGATGGGCTCTTGGTTGAAGGGGACTGACCCAGGGTAAAGTCTTTACTCGCTCTTCTACACTGTCTTTCAATAGCAGTTGCAGACTAGGTCTTAAGCTTCATACATTGGAACTCTGCTTAATATAGCCACTTGCTTTTTGTTTCAAAAGCGCGAGAAGCTGGTACATGAGTTGGAGGAAGAGCGACATTTGAGATTTGAAAGTGAAAAAAGACTACAAGAAATGACCCTGGAATCTGAACGCCACAGGGTTCAAATGTGTGGACTGCAACAGCAGTTTTCAAGGTAAGCAGGATTTTTTTAAAATTACATATTTATTTATTTATTTTATTTATTTATTCGTCAATATGCTAAACAAATAAACCCCTCAACACTGTCAAACTACTCACTAAGGCTGCATTACTATTACTATTATCTCCTCATCGTTCCTATCACCCATCTCCTCCCACTTATGACTGTAACTTGTTGCTTGTATCCTTACAATTTATATTAATATTGATTGCTTCCCGATTGCTTATTTGTACCCAATGACACCCATTAAGTGTTGTACTTCATGATACTTGACAAATGTATCTTTTCTTTTTATGTACACTGTGAGCATATGCACCAAAGTCAAATTCCGTGTGTGTCCAATCACATTTGCCCAACAAAGAATTCTATTCTATTTTCACTGCCCTCTCTTTGACTCGTGCAGTATAGAGGTCCTCAATGGAAAGCAGGTTGGCAGTAATTATTTTTTCTGCAGTTCTGATATCCTCAGAACTCTGTGTCTGTCTTGTTGGGTTGCAGAACTGAACCAGATCATCAAGGTTCATATGAAGAGAAGTGGGCACATTTGAAATATCATGTCCCAGTTTAATAAACCAATGTATGAATCTTATACAAAAACACCAGCTTTCCTTCTATCTTCAAATAGGAAACTGAATAAAACCAGGAAATTAGAAGTTGTCTTATAATGTTTGGAAGCCTTTTAATAATTATTTTTACTTTTACTTACAGAAATTGCTTGATCACCTATCTCATATAATGACTCTATTTTCCCCCAGTTCAGATATAACAGGAAACTTAATGAGCCAGTGCAACCAAGCTTGCTTCCTCAGTGTGAATTATTATGAAAAAATGTTAAAAACATGTAAGCTATCATTTTAGAATATAAAGATTCTTTCCTCTCTTATTCATCTGTTATCAGCTGAGCAATACTCAGCTTGAGATGGATCAAAAACCATATAAACCTACCAGGCTTAAAAATGGCATAGCTGTTACAGGTAGTCCTCGCTTAATGACCAGACCAGCCTGAAATCTCAATCACTGAGCGAAACAGTCATTAAGTGATTCATCAAGTGACTGTGTTGTTTGATAACTGCAATTCCCTTGCAGTCGTTATATGGTGTCACTGGTTATTTAGTTGAAAATAAGTCTCCCAAAAGTGCTTTTCTAAAAGGCAGCTGGGTTTTCTTGGTTTCTGTTTTTCCTTTCAAAACATTTCACTCCGCATCCAAAAAGCGAAACCTTTTCAAAGGGGAAAAAATCCCAAGAAAGTCCAGCTACCTTTTTGAAAAGCACGTTTGGGACAACCATGACCAGAATGTTTGGGAATGAGGAGTACCTCAGAGGGGTGGGCAGTCTTTTGGAGGCCTGATGTGATCTGCATGTGAACAGCCATCCCCACCACATGAAGGACTGAATGCCTAGGAAGCTTCCTGATTGGTACAGAAGGCAGCTGTGTAGCAGGGAGTTCCAAAGGCCCAGGAATCTCTGAAAGTGCAGCACAAATCAGCCTCCCACCCCGCCTCTGCAAATGGATGGATATGCATGGGAAACTACCGCAGCAAAATGCAAAAAAAATTCATCATGATTCTTAGCAGAGATTTGCTTCCACAAGATCTAAGTATCTGCTTGATGGTTTTAACCCATTGTAATGCAAGCTGGAACATTTTATTTTAGGATTGTGGGAGTTTTGCTCAATTTACAGAGGCTTGGGAAAGTGAAGGCAGCTTCCCCCCTTCTCTCTGTCAGGATCAGGATTATCTGAGGTAATATTCCAAATTTCAGAGAGAAGAACTGTAATCAGTGTAATGACTTTAACAATGTCAAATTGCTTAGTCATGGTGAATATGTAATATAAGGCAATCTAATTGGTTGACAAACTTATATACTATGATGCACTTTTGCATAGGTGTGGCTTGAAAGTATTTTGGTTTGTGAATTACAGTGACTTATGGTTTATGGATTGTGGCTTGTGGTGGCTGATTATTGTGGAAGAATATCATAGCTGAAGACTTGTAGCTGAGTATTGTAACTGAGAATAGTAGATAGAGATTTGAGAGTATTTTGTATAGTATCTTCTAGAGAGAGATAGCTACAGTATAAATAGTTAGTGTAGTTTTGCTAAGACAGAAGAAAATATTTTCCTAATAAATTCTGCAGTACTTGCCTTCAATTATCTCCAAGACTACAATTCCCAATATCCTGGTCTGAGGCAGACTGGCTAGTTGCGCTAGCTATCTGGGTGGGCTAGCTTCTGCAAAACGCTACTCCAATACGCTCCCCCTTCCCAAATTTTCAGAAGGTAGCCCTGTCCTGGTTGCAGCACAAAGGGGTGGTTTAAGATGCTGCAAATGAGTGGCTGCCTTTGGCATTTCTTCTTGTTGTTTGATCTTACTCTCCTATGTAACAGCCCACAGCAACTGTTCCTCAGCCTCTCTAGTACTACCTTATCTGCAACTTCTCTGGTATTACTTTATCTGCAGTAATCTCAAAGGAGAATTGTCTGGGTATTTTATAGTGTCGTTTGAATAAGAACATGAACTTGTCCTCATGATACAAAAGAATTAGATGTTTTGCATAGACACATTCCGCGAAATCCTTATGGCATCTCCCCCCCCCCAAACTGCGTAATATCCAGACAAATGCTCTGTTGTTCGCTTGGTAACTGTTTTCTTTTTATCATTTCAGTTTTCATGTTAGGCCAAGGGAAACTATAAAATACATTATTATATAATAGCCCATCTGCAAACAGTTATGAAGGCTTTTGAAGTGCTATTTCCAACTGTAAAAACATTATAGTAAAAATGGCACTCTCGGTAAACACCTGCAACTGTTGTTGGGTGATGAGATTACTTTGAAAAATGCTTTACTGGGATCAAGGGACTTATTTCCAAGTTGCTTTCCATAGGATTTTAGCCTTTATTAAGGAGTATGCAGGGCCCTGTGATCACCTTTTGTGACCTTCTGACAAACAAAGTCAATGGGAAAGGTAGATTCACCTAACAACCATGTTACTAATTTAACAACTGTGGTGATTTACTTAACAGCTGCAGTAGGAAAGGTGATAAAATGGAGCAAAACTCATTTAGGAGCAGAAATTTTGGATGCAGTTGTGGTCTACCTGTAGTTTTGAGTGCAGCCTGATTAACAGGAGCCAGTGATAAAAATGTTGGAGTGATTTATTCAAGGCTGTAGGTAGTCTGACAAATGTAATGTAATATATTTTAATTCCAATTTCAGTATGTTTTGGCTTTCCTGTGTTTGTATTACGTATTAAGCGGGGAGTTATGCTTGTCATATTAGGTATGAACATCATCATTGTGAGTTTGGCAATGCCTTACACAACATGGGAGTTGGCATCTGGTTCAAGTATAAAGTTGAACATTGCGGCGTCCTTTTCTGACCCAATTGTTCTGAGTTTGCATTATAATGTTGTGTCATTCTGTCAGCTTAACAATGCAGAATTGAGAAACAGTTTTCAAATACAGTGATATTTTCTACTCTTCATTCTATAAGATCGGCCAATAAAGCATTGCCCTTTTTTCTTCATCAGATGGAATGCTAATAGTCACCCATGCAGCATGTTACTCTCAAGGTCATTTAGAATTTTGGTTCTATATGATGAAAACTAAAACTAATGTCAAAGCACAGGCTGAACTAGTGATCCTTTGATACAGGTTTGGCAAGACAAATTGTGACAACTGCCCACCTTTTACCAAGCCCATCCATCTCAAATTATGGCATGTCGTGTTTTCTGTTAGTTGATGATCCTGGAGAAGAGGGAAGTTTAAGTCAGGAGAATCCATCAATTACTGCCATTAAATTGTCTCACCATAAGCCTAAAAAAGACATGGGAATCTGCAGTCAGTTTAGAGCTTGGCCATCAGGTCAGTGCAAATTATGAATACATACTTTTCTTCTGATTCAAGAACTAAAGACATGCCTGACTAGTTTGTGTTTCAGTATGTCCTCACAACTCAAACAATAATGGCAGTTTGACTATCGGACCTCAGTTGCAAGAATCCAAATGATCATTAGGTGAAAACAAAAACAAGCCATGGCCATCTGATAGCTACCATTTCCAGATGTGTAGAAGCTGTTGGCAAGCCATTAATTTATCACCAACGTCTGCATCGGCCCAGATCCTGTGTCCCATAGTATAACGCCCAACTCTCAGTCCTCGTCATATCACATGCTGAGCTTTATTGAACTAAAGAGCACAGTGAAACGAAATTATAATAACCTGATCATTCTCAAACATTTACATACGGTTCAAATGGTAGATGTGAAGCAGAGCATAGACTACAAGCACTTTCCTTTTGCAGTAAAAGTAATGAAATAATAGATCTTCCAGAACAAAGTAAATTGTAATAACGTTGATTTCCTAGGAATAAAATGCACATCTTTATTTTAGACAGTATTAAAAACTAAAGCACTAGCATTTTTATTACTTTCTGAAATCTTTTCTTCTATGGTCTGTCTATATAATGTTTTTTAAAGCACATTTAACAGTAATACAGATAGATTTCCAGGATAAGGAAAGACACTTACTCATAATATGTAGAACATTTTTAAGTATTGCTATGGCTTACAGTACACATAGCATTTGCAGTGGAGGAGCTATTGAAGAGTAGAGCTTCTAGAATTGTTTAATATTATGTGTAATTATAATTCATATTTCTGAATGACACATATTGAACTTTGCCAAACTATACTGTGGATTGCCTTAGACAAAGAGATGATCAGGAAGTAAACTATTTCCTATAGTTTTCCTGTGCTCTGCTTGGAGTGCCAAGCATAGGTCAACTTCTTGTCTGTTAGCCAGGGAGTGAGTAAGAAATATCTGTCCCAGCACCTAAGATGTTCATGGACATTATCCAATATGAGTGGAGTCAGCCTGCTTTGCAGAATACGCCCAATAACAATTACAAAAGATTCTATAACATGGAGTCAGGGCTGGAGGATCTTCTTCAGCTCCCATAGATACTCCAGTGGCCAGTCTAGTCTCATCCTCAGTTCTCCCTGCTGATATTTTAGAGGGATTGAAGTAGGAGGATCACAAAGCAAAGATGGTGGATCATAAGGCACATCTGGCTTCAGCCTGGTCCTTCTGTCTGAATCTGGCCCATCCTAGGAAGAAATTATGGCAAACTTTAGATGTCAGATGGGCTCTCCATAAATATATCAAATGGACGGCCGCTTTTTGCAGGTCTGAATCTTTATGTCTTTTTCAACCAACATTAATGGTCAGAAAGTTTCACCTTCTACTATAGGCTGCTGGCTAAAAGCCTGTATCACAAAGGCTTATGAGATCAAAGCTACTCCCTTGCTGGGCCGCATTACAGCTCATTCAAAACGGAGTGCAGCCACTATTGCGACATGGGCCATGCAGCCTTTCATTGAGGAGATTGCAGGGCAGAAACCTGGATGACTCCTTCACCATTATAGACTGGATTCCTTTGCTTTCGCTGAAGCTTCATTTGGTAGGAGAGCTACTGAGGGTTCATTCCACCTTGGGACCTGGACCAGATCTCTTCCCGCCCTTGAGCCTTATGCTTGGTACCTCCCATGCTTGGACACTCCAAACAGTGCACAGGAATATGAACGTTGTCTTACCTGAATGTTCCTTTTATGTGCACTGTGGGAGTGTCCAGCCCACCTTGTGGTCGATTCTGGTCCAGGGTTTGGACATTGAATTTCCACCTGCAAGTCTACATCTTTGTAAACCAACTGGCTCAGTGGGGGCCAAGGAGGAGGCATGGCCAGATATTACTCACTTAGTCTCTGGCTTACAGACAAGAGGTTAACCCATGCTTGGACACTCCTGCAGTGCACATAGAAGGAACGTTCAGATAAGACAACGTTCATTTTCCAACCCTTTTTATGCTCTGAAACCATTCAATTACCTTCCATATTGATTGCTTCTGAGGCATAGAAAAGCTTTGGAATTTGTATTAAGTATGTTTTACATTCCTGGATCATTCTGAGAATTTCCTCCTTTGTTTCTAGATCATGCAATTGTCACATCATGCCACAAGATAAAATTTTCAAGATAATGGCCTCTGAACCTTCTGAAATTTTTAATGCCGAGTTCACAATTAGCATAGATTACTTAACTAGGACAGGTAAGCTGTATGGAAAAATATATGCACTGATATTAACTAAAAATGAAGAGCCAATCTGTACCACTGTAGCCTCCTTTATGATCTAGTGATAGGATCTAGCTGTTTGGGTCATGGTCTCTCTGTGTTACACATAATTTGGAATGGTATGTATCCATCTGTAATGCTATTTTCCTTGGTTTATCTAGCCACTCTGGGGTTTTTGTTGTATCATAGCTAATTAGCATGTTCTGTGAATCCAGCCAATTTAGGTTTATCATACAAACTGTTCCTAAGCAAATAATGACATATTGTGATGTGTGAATTGAGCCTTTGAGTTTCTAAATCTGGGTATAAATTTTAAAAACATATACTTATTTATGTAATACAGTGAGATAATTCAGAATTGGCATTGTTCAAATATTAGGTTTGACAGAATGATTTCCTGTGAAATTGGAGGTGTTTGCCATTTCATTAATATTATTTTAAGCTATCATCAGGGAATTCTGGATTAACACATTTTGCTAATTTATAATATGATTTATTTCGTTTTATTTACACTGTGTGACTTACTATAGTGAGATAATCAGACTAATACAGTTTGTTCACCAAAATATGACTGAAAGCATGACGAATTGTAGATCCAATCATAATGTGATTGATTTGTTCAAGGTAGCCCACATTTTAGTTTAGATATAAAGTTATGTATGTTCAAACTTCTGGATAGCTTTTTAATATGTCAGAAACTTACATTCCAACAGTCTAATGCCAGGCATCATGCTAAGTTTCTTAGGCGTTACAAGTTGTTCATAATAATAACATATTGAAAGCCTCTTCAATTATTTCCATTTTTCACCACTTACTGATAGAATGTTTGGAAAACTACAGTGATAGGGAGATAGGATAATAAAAAATCACAGCGATGATCTGTTTACTGCCTAATTCAATAAATTATTGTTGAAGGGTTCTGATATTATATCAAGACTTTATGAATTAAAATTTAAAATGAAAATACCAATACATTAAAACGAACTTGTTTGGCATAGTATAATGTTCTCCTACTAATAGGAAAAACTGGCAGAAAAATAGTTGTAACAAATAAAAACCTAGCCTTGTATTAGAAGTTAAATATAATTGGAGCTTGGCGACAGTAATATTTTCAGACATATTTTTGTTAAGTTTATAGAATAATTGCTTTAGTATCTCTGGGTAAGTCGGGCTATTTTTGTAAGAATATAGAAATACCTAAACGATTTCCTATGCAATATATACACTTTGCCGAATCTTGCTGCTTCAGGATATTTTGTGTCCTCAAAAAGTAGAGCAATTGCAGGGAAAAATGTAATATGGATAAATATAATATCTTGTGGCTGCTACCAGGTAAGTACACTGTCAACATAAAAAAAAATACTGCAGAAAGACTTCAAAAAAAGAAGAAATACAAAGCAAACAAAGAGCAATATATTTTTCTGTATAAAGGAGATGAAGACCTAGGGTTAAATTCATTTAATGGTTGCTGCACCTTACTGCAAGGTTCGGCACTGCTTCTTGTCCCCTTTTTCTATGGAAAAAGGAGGATCAGTATTAGATCTTGAGAAACATATGTTATCTTTGTACAATATTCTTAAAGTTGAAATAATTTTCAGGTGTTAAACACAACTAAATTCTAGAAACTTAGTATTGCTGCGTTTAAATTAAGTCTATAAATTAAGCTTCAACAATACTGAAAGTTCAAAAACAGAGGTCACCCTAGTTGCAGTGCGTGGTATTGCAAAAAAGTGATGCCCTACATTTTTGTGGAATATTTTAGTTAGCATATTTACATACGGTACTTCATTATACTATTACTATTACTATTACTATTATTACTATTATTACTATTACTATTATTATCTGCGGAGAGGGGCGGCATACAAATCTAATAAATGATATGAATGAAATGAAATTATTATTATTATTATTATTATTATTATTATTATTATTATTATTATTTCAACATTTCCACTTAAACATCCATACATATACCATAAATCATATCAAGACACATATATATAATTATACATTTCTATCCAATAAACCATAAACAAATATTCTAATTTTGCACTTTTATTGTACTTTTATAATTTGTTTTCCTCCAATATTTTATAATACTCCCTTCCCTCTATGTCCCTCTCTTCCCTTTACTTCTTTTCCCTTGTCTCCCTCTTTCCTACTTCCCATCGCTTCCACTCTTCTTCCTTCACTACTTCCTCTTCCTTCCTCTTTCCCTTCCCTGAGTAAATCTAATCATAATTCATTTTATGGTTAACAGACTGGTTAATCAAACCCTAACTTCATTTAATCATCGGTGCTACTCTTAGACTTATATTATCCCATATTTATTTATTTATTTATTGGATTTGTATGCCGCCCCTCTCATGGACTCGGGGCGGCTAACAACAGTGATAAAAACAGCATGTAACAATCCAATACTAAAACAACTAAAAAACCATTATAAAACCAAACATACAAAACCAATGCAGACTGCGGAGTGTTGGTGTGACATGGGCATATTTAGGGAAGCCCATGATTGCTCTCGCAGCTGCATTCTGCACGATCTGAAGTTTCAGAACACTTTTCAAAGGTAGCCCCATATAGAGAGCTTTACAGTAGTCAAGCCTCGAGGTGATGAGGACATGAGTGACTGAGCAGTGACTCCTGATCCAGATAGGGCCACAAGTGGTGCACCAGGCGAACCTGGGTAAACACCCCCCTCGCCACAGCTGATAGATGTTTCTCTAATGTGAGCTGTGGATTGAGAAGGACGCCCAAATTGCAGACCCTCTCTGAGTGAGAGGGACAGAGAGAAAGAAAGCAAGAGAGAGAGAGAGAAATAAAGAGGGAGACATAGAGAGGGAGAGAGAAAAGAAGAGGGAGAGATAGAAAGAGAGTGATTGAGAGAGAGAGGCAAAGCAAGAGAGACAGAGAGAAAGAAAGCAAGAGAGAGAGGGGGGCAGAGAGAGAGAGAAAGAGAGAGAGAAAGAAAGAGGGAGAAATAGAGAGGGAGAGAGAAAGGCAGAGGGAGAGATAGAAAGAGAGAGAGAGAAAAGGAGAGGAGGGAAGAGAGAGAGAGAGAGAGAGAAAGAGAAAATTCGGCAAGAAGTTGGGGACTTGCTCCACTTCGCCTCCTCCTCCTCCCCCAGGGCGGCGTTAAGAAAACCGCAGGGTTTTTTTTTATAGTCTGGCCCTCCAACAGTCTGAGGGACAGTGAACTGGCCCTCTGTGTAAACAGTTTGGGGACCCCTGTTCTATAGCATCACTTATTTCCCTTCCCTCCCCCAAATTCTTTCCTTTTAAATCATCATCAAAGTTTAATTCACTTTCTATAATATTTATCATCATATACCAATCTTATATTAAAACCTTAGACTATAATTAATTATATACAATTTATAATATTGATGCAATTAAATCTATTAATATATGTCTTATTATCCCTCTTCCTTTCTATTACAAGTCTTAAAGTGATTCTATAAATAACATAGATGATTTGCACTCCTGGGTTTCACTGGGCACCAGTTTTAGTCCAGCAAATGACATAATCATTCAGTTTATTTCAGAAAGCTATTTTACAATATGCAGGGAATAAAGTTGTCATGAAAAAAAAATGGCAAAAGTATTTTTCTGTTTGATCATGGCTATGTCAGCAGGCTTCTTCAGTAAAGGGAGTCAAAACCCAATACCTTTCAATCAAAATAAATGAGAACCAAGTGCAAGTAACTGGAATAATAATAATTTAATTAAGAAGTGCCTTTGTACAGTACACAATATTAGACACTATCTTTTATTTTCCGAAACTAAAAGATTTTTTTTAATTAGTTGAAAAATATGATGCTTCACAGAAATGGAGAGACAGAAAGAGAGAAAGTAGATGTATACATATGAAAGTTACTATGTGAGGTTTTTAGGCTTTGCTGATCGGCGATAGTGATTTGAAAAGAGAAAAAAAAACCCAAAGCAATTGCTTTCTTTTAAAATCAATCTAATTTCCCCCCAACTCAAGAAAACTCTTATATTATCCATAATGTAAGAGGATATTGCCTGGGGATTCAGGAAGAAGGAAAAAAATTGTGGAGGAAGATAGAATGGCTTTGATGATAGGGCAGGATCAGGATAGGCTGAATAAGAAAGGAGGGAATATGAAACCTTGTTGCTTTTCCTTTGCCAAACTAGAGCCACTTTTTAGGCTGGACTATGTCTTCCTGTCCTGTGCAGAGGATTTGAATGAGGATGATGAGGATGATGAGATTATCTGGTTTCCCCATTTTTCTAAGCACATTTCCATTTTCTAAGCATTTCCCCTATTTTTCTAAGATCAACACACAGTGGCTTTTCTGTATTGGAGCACATGGTGATTTTTGGTTGGTAGGATTGGTAGAATTTTTCCAAAACAGTAATGGCTGAAATTCCCCTATAGTGGTTGACATAGCAATAGCACTTAGATTTATGTACTGTTTCGCAGTGCTTTGCAGCCCTCTCTAAGTGGTTTACAAAGTCATCATATTGCACCCCCAACTACCTGGGTCCTCATTTTGCTGATCTGGGAAGGCTGGAAGACTGCATCAACCTTGACCTTGGTGAGATTTGAACTGCCAAATTGCACTCAGCTGGCAGTCAGCAGAATATCCTGCAGTACTGCACTCTAACCACTGGCACCACACTTGCTATCTTCATGCTGTAGCTTGTGCTTGCTTAAAGAGATTTGCCCATACCTTGTTTAGGTGATCTAATTGCATAGGTTGCAAAATACGCAGGGAGATTTTTGGGTTTTTTTTAGCGTATACATTTAATCTGAACAATTTCAGGAGAAATTTTGGTACAGAATAATAATTAACTACATTGTTTCTTTTTCTCCTTATAAATTTAAGGGTTACCAAATTATAATAGGAGACATAGAATTTAGGGAGAAATATAAGCCATCTGAGTTTGTTTAGTTAGGGTTAAAGATGACTAAAAAGGATTGTAATTATAGACCAATGAGTAAACTAAAGGATATTAAATATTTTTTTTCTCTCTCTCTCTACTTACAATGCAAAAAACAACAGCAATTATCCAGGCTGGTAAATTTAATCCAGGGATATAGACGTGCTAATTAACAACATTGTTTATTTAAAGAGCAACATAGCTATATATAGGCTGAAACACAAAAGAGAAATATATCTATTTATCAATCAAAAGAATTATAATAATTTATGCCTCCACTCTATGGAAACTACCGGTAGTCTAAATAGGTCTAGATCCATAGAGCACCAACATTTTTTTTAAAAAAGACAATTTTAAATAATTGCACTTCATTGCACTACATTGAAATTTTGGCTGTTAAATAGAGTCATTATAACAGTGCAGGCTATCAATATTTTTTCCATCTGTTTTAAAATCACACTTTTCGTCTTCAAATGTAATTTTAAGAACTTCATTAAAGACGAAGGCTGCAAATTTGAACACACTCTATTTGTATCTTATTAAAATCAATAAAACTTAAGAAATGTACTAGGTTTCAGTGTTAGTTAGAGAGTAGATTTCTTAACTATAGTAATGCTCCAGGGAGCCCTTTTGAGGCTGTTAACACATATGATCCAGTCAGTATATATTATCACAATTGTCCTTTCAAACTTTTTTTTACATAATCTCTCAAAATCCTTGAAACATAATTATGCTAGCTGGTGGAATTTTTAGTTCTAAATATCTGAAAGGACTTCGTTAGGAAATACCAGGTTGAAGGAAAACACACTACTAATAAAACTGCCTAAGAAGTGAAGAATGGCACCTTAATTAAACTGGAAACATCTGCTGAGGGGCTAATAAGGTATAAAAAAACCCAGATTGATGGGATACTATGTTCTTGTTATGTTCTTGGAAGGTAGAAGTCTTGTAGTAAAACCTATATACTGATTAGGAAGATGCTAGTAAAAAGAATCAGGAAGAGAAGACAGAGAATAAAGGAGATTTTGTAGTTGTTATGGGAATATTTGATGTTGAGTTGTGGGTCAAAATTCCCAAAATATACCATAGTGAAAAAGGAAAACAACATTCATTTCCAGATGCAGCATCTATCAGTTCTTCTCATTCCTTCACTTCCTTTGCAATACATCCTCAGAGGACCTCTGAGTTTTCAGCTAAAACCAATGCAGTCATGATTTTGTTTGACCAGAAGTCCCAGTCAAATGAAGTTATGTTTTATTAGATTATTATAAAATATATGCTGTCCATTGAGCATTGGTACTGGTTCACTGAAATATTGCAGATGCGGAGATATCCTATCTCTTTTATTTTATTCATTATTCTTCTCAAGAATCCAGCAATTTCTGTAATATCTTTATTAGTAAGAGAATAAGATATCCATGGAAAAGGGACATAACTGAGTAAGTAACAGGATAAAAGTATAATATTCTTATGAAATATTCGCTAAAATACGGTAAATAAGTTGGATTTTTTTTTAAAAAAACCTTCAGCAGGACTTTCTCACTGAAGAAAATGTATATTGGTGTTTTATTACACTTAAACAAAGGAGAGTTTTGAGCCATATGAGTGACAGTTATTAAGACTCTCAAAACCTGAAGCCGACAGTAAAGTACTCCAAAAGGAATTCTGTAATTATGTAATAGGGAAGAAATAAAATTCAGTGTAAATAAGTAAGTGAGACAAACTGAGTTATCTCTGCTGGTGCAGTCTAAGTTGACTGTAAAGTGGGTACACAGATAGCATCAGCTCTGTTTCATGCAGCTGTGGAAACACCAAATTCATCATGATTGCAAGCAAAAATAGGAAATATTATCATGCCATAGTTTAAAAGGATGCTTGGCTTCAATTAAAATGCAGTCTGTATAATTCAAGCCATCATATTTCTGAACTGGAGCAGACTAGAAAATAAAAATTAAAATGATAATGAAGCAATTTATTCTAAGTGAGAAAATGACAAGGTTCGTAGGAGAGTCATTTTGCATATCCCTCCATTATTCAAAAATGATCCTAGGAAAATGGCAAATCTATTCTGTGCCATATTTACCATGAAAAATACCTTTGACAAATCTTTTATTAAACGCACGCTGATGAGGTTGCTGTTAACCTTGATAAAATTTAGAATAATAATAATGGGGGACAGCTTAGCTAATACACTAAGAGTGATGAATGTTGGATCATTGTTAAAGATGAGGTTTAAAATTCAGATGTGTTCAATCATAACATGTCTTTAGTGTACAGTTCATCATTTGTAAGGATCCTGTAGTATCCCTTGCAACTTAAAATGTAATGCATGATCAACAAGATCTAGAAGAGTGACAATTGAGGAATATGGCAGAGGTCAGGAGTCTCTTAGAATTATAATTACAATGAAACTCCTGATATAACATACTTTGGGATAGTACACACTGAGAACTAATTGGAGGGACAGTTGTGTAAACCACAACTAACCTTTGACTCCATTTGAAAGTAGCTTTTTAGTTATCACATCAGCAAATACAGTGGTACCTCTACTTAAGAATGGCTCTACTTTTTTTTTTTTTTACCAATATTTTTGGGTGGTTTCACATGCCCATTTTCTACTTAAGAACCTGAGCCCAGAAAAAATTCACAGGAAATTTGAGAGCGGCACAAAGGCCCAGCCAGTGTCCTGCCATTCCCTTTTTAATCTCGGGCATCTCAGGCTGCCAGAGGAGCCTTTCGGTGGTGCTTAAGGAGGCTTTGGCAGTCCAAAGCGAGCAAAGCATTTTTCTTTCTCTGGGCACTTGGACAGGGAATAAACTGCTGCCAGCGCCCAGAGAAAAGAAATGCTCCCTTCGCTCTGGGCAGAGCGAAGGAAAGGCGCCGGCTACAAAGCGAGGCGAACGAGATGAGAGGGGAGCCCTTCAGCATGGGAAGGCAGGTAGCAGAAGCAGCAGCCAGTGTATTGGAGGCAATGTATGGGAGGCAGCCTCACGCCGGGTGTATGGGATGTGCGTGCTCCTCCTCGCCGCCTCAGAGTTCCTTTTTCTTTTTTTTAAGTCTTAAAGGTTTGGATTTTTTTTTTATTCCCCTCACCTCACCTTCTTCCTTCAGCAGCGACTCTCCTCTTCTTCCTCCTCCTCCTCCCACCCAAATTCTGAGCTTTTATTTCTTTCCTAATGGGTTTGCACGTATTATTTGGGAAAAATTGCTTCTTAAGAACCTGGTCACGGAATGAATTAAGTTCTTAAGCAGAGGTACCACTGTACATGTACAAGCAATTTAGTGGCACATTGGGAAACTTGGGACCAGCAAAATAATACACAAGTGCCAATAAGATACGAATTTAAGTTTATAGAAAGTAAAGTGTTGTGCCTGAACTAGATAGTTATCACAGTTTAAGGCAGTTTATAAAGAACTGCAGGTTCAAATACCATCATTTGGCTTGACAGGTGCTTAGATAAATAAAAGAGTACAGCTGTAAAAAGTAAGGAGGAGAGCATTCAAATGCTTTTAGAATGTATGCATTAGAGGAGGCAAATTCTGAAAGAGGTGAACTACTTTATACCATCTGCAGTGTAAATCAATCCATCATCCCTTATGACTTTTCCAGCATATAAACAACAGCAATGTGGCACTTCAATTGACTCGGGTTACGGAGTGTACCTTCGTATATGTTAGATAGCAAGCTTCACAGAAAGAATAATGGAGAAACACTCTTCCTGCAGAACAGTGAAATGGGATTGCAAATTTGCAGGGGAAAGCTCATTAGAAATGAGCACTCATGGTTGGAGAGGAAGATGGTATCCAATTGTCTGGTCATCCTGGCATCATGGTAGGTAAAGATAAAGATTTTCCCTGTCCAGTTGTTTCTGATTCTAGGGGGCAGTGCTCAACTTTGTTTCTTAGCCAAGAGAACCAAGCAGGGGTGGATTTCTCCTGGTTTGAACCAGATCGCTCGAACCAATAGTGGCTTGCTGGTGATGTCAGGATGGCATCACAATCCCAGTTCGCTCAGTGTCAGTCCATGGAGGCCGCCAACTTTTTTTCCAAATTTTTGATGATTTTTTAATTATTATTTGCATGTTGTTTCCTCTGCTGCTGCTTGAAAAAGGGCCCTCATGTCTGCCCCTGGGTTTAAACTGACCTTTATTCCTTCACCCGAAGCACAGCTGATCAGTTCCTCAGCTGTGTTTCGGGCTGATTGCAGCTACTAAGCATACGTGAAAGACAAATTGCATGAGGGAACATGTGCGCGCAAAACAATGCGATGCAAAACGGTGGTGAATATAAGTGGAACCCACCCTAGTTCAAAGATGCTTCTGTGGTCAGCATGACTATACGTCAAGGTGCATGGAACACTGTACTTTCTCACTGAAGTGGTACCTATTTATCTATTCACATTTGCATGCTTTCGAACTGCTAGATTGGTAGGAGGTGGGACAAGTAAAAGGAGTTTACTCTGTTGTGTGGCGCTTTGCATGGCTCTCCAGCTGACAAGCTCAGTGTCTTTAACAGCAGAGTCATCATGCCCTTGTGGCATCATGTAACCATACACCACTTTATGAACCTCACCAGGATAGAAGGGAGGGAGACCTTCACACATTCAACTGTGTGAATAAATGTTTCCAGGTGATAAGAAATGGAGTAAATGTTTTATTCTCGTTCTTATTATTCTGTTCTTCAAATTTTATTTTTTCCTACGAGGACAGAAATGGGCAGAATGGCAGAAAAAGAAAACCACCTTGACATCATGGGTGTCTGCTAAGTATGGAAAGGGAAAGAAGGTCAGCTGAATATTATCCAGGAAAAATGACCAATCCAAAAATTAGTAGGGTACTCTGTGACTTTTGCAAGATCAGGGAAGATATAGGTATTTTCTGGGGATATTTGCTCCAATCAATGTTGTTAATAACTAACTCGGTGAAATATAGTTAGTGAACATTATCAATGTGAAAAAGCAAAACATAATTTCAAAGTGGAAAGGGATGTAACTCTGAAAGATGATGGACAAAATAAATATTTTGTAGTTTTTAAGAATAAAACCACATAGGTCATGGTACTCTTTTTAAAATATTTATGTTATTAACTATTATGCTAACTATACCAACATAGTTAGCAGTATGTTTATCTGTGGGTGCTCTAATGATACCCCAATGGCATTTTCAGAATTCCAAAATGTTATGTTTTCACAGTATTAAAAAACGTCACAGGATATTGACATACTTGCCAGAAATCCTACGTGTAGTTTTGGATAAAGACGTAACGATCCATTACAGTTCAGTATAATTACCATATATATTTGTGTATAAGCCCGTTTACCAATAGGCTGACCCTTGAATTTTTAACCAAAATGCCATAAAAATATGCAACCCACAGATAAGCTGAGCTTCATTTTTCATAGTATTTTGGTTAAAAATTCAATGGTTATACAGTAGTCCCTCGCTATACCGCGCTTCACCTACTGCGGCTTCACTTCATCACGGGTTTCTGAGGAAGTCGATCGGCAGATTTAAACAGCCCGCCGAACTCGATCGGCAGGTTTTTCAAAAAAATAAATAAATCTAAAATTGTAAATACTGTATTTAAATACTGTATCTAAAATAAATACTGTGTGGGAAGGGTTTATAAACACTTAAAACAATGAAAACTTACCAAACAATTACAATATAAATACTTAAATAAGTACTATCAGTCGATAAATTCCCCATCGCGGATTTCACCTATCGCGGCCAGGTCTGGAACGTAACACCAGCGATAGGTGAGGGACTACTGTACATGCATGGGCTTATATACAGTATATAACAAGCATGGATACTTTTCAAAAGTATTACTATTCTTTCCTCCTGGGTAAGCCCATTCATAGATATGCCAAGCTCAGATTACAAGGCTGTCTTTCTCTTTTAAAATCTGGGATGCTTTTGTAGTTTGGTCCTGAGCTTGAATTACATATTTTTAACCACATTTCAGAAATCATTCTCATCCAAAATAGCTTTAAAAAAAATAAAAATACAAGAGGCAGGCTTTGATATCTAGACTACAAAAGAAGAATTCCCAAGAAAGGTAAATAAGTGACATGGGGGGAAAAGGAGAAAGAAACGTACATAGGTAAATTCTTCAAATTCAGAAGATACCGTATTTTTCGCTCTATAAGACGCACCTGCTGATAAGACGCACCTAGATTTTAGAGGAGGAAAATAGAAAAAAAATATTTTGAGCCAAAAAGGGGAGAGGAAGAGAGGAAGGAGTGAAAGAAGGGAGTGAGGGAGGAAAGAAGGGAGGAAGGAAAAGGAAAGCAAGAAATGGAGGGAGGAAAGGAAGGAAGGAAGGAAGGAAAGAAAGAAAGAAAGAAAGAAAGGGGGAAGGAACAGGAACAGAGGAAGGAAGCAAGGAAACTTATGAAAGGGGAGAGTAAGAGAGGAAGGACTGAAGGGAGGGAGGGAGGGAAGAAGGTAGGAAGGAGAAAGAAAAGAAGAAATAGAGGAAGGGAAGGTAAAAGAGAGAAAGAAAAAGAGCAAGAAAGAAAGCAAGAAAGAGAGAAAGAAAATGAAAGAGAAATAAAAATAGAGAGGGGGAATGAAAGAAATGGAAGGAGGGAAGGAAGGAGAGAAAGCAAGAGAAAGAAAGAAAGCAAGAGAAAGAAAAAAGAATGAAAGAGCAAGAGAGCAAGAGAGAAAAGGAAAGAAAGAAAGAAAGAAAGAAAGAAAGGCAACTTCAAAGAAAGGCTCACTGAGCATCTCTCACTCTCTCTCTCTTTCTATCCCTCTTTCTTTCTTTCTCTTCCTTTCTCTCTCTCCTCTTCCTTTATCTCCTTCTCTCCCTCCCTCTCTTTCTCTCCCCCCTCTCTCCCCCTTTCCCTCTCTCTTTCTCTCTCTCCCTCTCTTGCTAGCTCTCCCCCCTCTCCCACTCTCTTTCTCCCTCTCCCTCTCTTTCTCTCTCTCCCCCTCTCTCTTTCTCTCTCTCCCCCCCTTTCTCTCACTCTCTCTTTCTCACTATCTTGCTGTCTGTTGCTCTCACTCACTCTCGTTCTCCGTTCTTCTTAGTGGTGACGCGCGCACGCCCTGCCCGCCTCACCTTTGCCGAGAGCTCTCAGCAAGGGGGTTGTAGGAGAGGCGGGGCCGGCGGCAAAGGTGATATTCAATGTCGGGGGCGCACGGGAGATAGGGAGCGCGCCAACCGCATCTGCCCGGAACGTCGGGCTCGGAGGGGCGACTTCTCCAGCGCTGGGCGGGGGCGCTTCTGCTCGGCCTGCTCCTGCCACTCTGCGGGCGAGGAAGAGGTCGGCGGCGGCTGCTCTCCGGGGCGAAGGCACTTTTGGGGCGAGCGCGCGGGCTCCCGGCCAGGCCTTTAGGCGAGTGGGGGGGGCTGTCGAGGCTGATCCTGCAGGCGGGAGGGCCCAGCGGCCTGCGCTGCCAAATCCCCGGACGGGCAGCTGGGCGGACGGGGGGCTGCTTCGGCTCCTCATCCCTCCTGCAGCGGTGCGCGTTGCCTGCCCCTCCCCCGCCCGCCTCCGAGGGGAGGCCCCTAGTCTCTTCTTCCCCCGCGGGAGCCTCTCTGGCTGCTTTGCGGCGCGGGACCCCCTGCCTCCCCCGATGTTGCGGGCTCTTTTCTCTTCCGAAATGCCTGCAGCCAGCGAAGCGCCTCTCCGCTCGCCAAGTGCCGCTTTGCAGCTTGCCTTCCGCCTTCCTTCCCGCTGATGCAGAGCGGCTTCCGAAGTGACGCGAAGACGGGTGAAGGTGGCTGGGCCGCTGACAGGGACAGGCGGCGAGCGCTCGGAGGGGGCACAGCCCGGAGCGAGACTTGGCCTCCGCTGCGGCTGCTTTTTGGGCTTGCGCCCCCCCCCTCCCTGCCTGCATCTTCGCTCCATAAGACGCTGCTGATTTTTCATCCTACTTTGGGAGGAAAAAAACTGCGTCTTATGGAGCGAAAAATACGGTACTTTGGAGATGTAACATGGCATTTATCTCCAATGTTCATCTGGTAACTACAGGCCAGTTAGCTTGACATCAGTGGTAGTTAAAATGATGGAGACTCTACTCAAAAAGAGGATAAATCAGCACCTAAAAAACAATAACTTATTGGCTTTACTGAAGGCAAATCATGTCAGACTAATCTCATTGATTTCTTTGACTATGTCACAAAGGTGTTGGATGAAGGTGGTGCCGTGGATATTGCCTACCTGGATTTCAGCAAAGCCTTTGATACAGTTCCACATAAAGAGCTGATAGATAAATTAGTGAAGATTGGACTTAATCCCTGGATAGTTCAATGGATTTGCAGCTGGCTGAAGCGTAGACATCAGAGAGTTATTGTTAACGGTGAGTATTCTGAGCAGAGTCAGGTTACAAGCGGTGTGCCACAAGGGTCTGTTCTGGGTCCTATTCTTTTTAATATGTTTGTGAGTGACATAGGGGAAGGTTTGGTAGGGAAAGTTTGCCTATTTTCCGATGACTCTAAAGTGTGATAGGGTTGATATTCCTGGAGGCATCTGTAATATGGTAAATGATTTAGCTTTACTAGATAAATGGTCAAAGCAATGGAAACTGCAGTTTAATGTTTCCAAAAGTAAAATAATGCACTTGGGGAAAAGGAATCCTCAATCTGAGTATTGTATTGGCAGTTCTGTGTTAGCAAATACTTCAGAAGAAAAGGATTTAGGGGTAGTGATTTCTGACAGTCTCAAAATGGGTGAACAGTGCAGTCAGGCGGTAGGGAAAGCAAGTAGGATGCTTGGCTGCATAGCTAGAGGTATAACAAGCAGGAAGAGGGAGATTATGATCCCGCTATATAGAATGCTGGTGAGACCACATTTGGAATACTGTGTTCAGTTCTGGAGACCTCACCTACAAAAAGATATTGACAAAATTGAACGGGTCCAAAGACGGGCTACAAGAATGGTGGAAGGTCTTAAGCATAAAACGTATCAGGAAAGACTTAATGAACTCAATCTGTATAGTCTGGAGGACAGAAGGAAAAGGGGGGACATGATTGAAACATTTAAATATATTAAAGGGTTAAATAAGGTCCAGGAGGGAAGTGTTTTTAGTAGGAAAGTGAACACAAGAACAAGGGGACACAATCTGAAGTTAGTTGGGGGAAAGATCAAAAGCAACATGAGAAAATATTATTTTACTGAAAGAGTAGTAGATCCTTGGAACAAACTTCCAGCAGACGTGGTAGATAAATCCACAGTAACTGAATTTAAACATGCCTGGGATAAACATATATCCATCCTAAGATAAAATACAGAAAATAGTATAAGGGCAGACTAGATGGACCAGGAGGTCTTTTTCTGCCGTCAGTCTTCTATGTTTCTATGTTTCTATGTTTCTTTCTGTTATTTTCAATTAGTGCTTTTTTGACTGACGAATAAGGAGCAATATGTACTCCATTCACAGACAGCACTAGGCAGCCTATATATATATATATTTTATGCACTGATTATGGGATCGGGTAGTGATAATTACCCACAGAGTGGTAATCCCAAAGGTACTTTTTCAAAAGGCAATTGGAATTTCTAGTTCTTCGATAAGAAGTGAAATGTCTTCAAAAAAACCCAAAACTTTGCCTCTTGACAAAGCACCTTTGTCATGACCTGGATGACTGGGAATCTCCATAGACACCTAGAAGTGGTAGCTCTAAGTGTTCAAGAACATCACACATTCCTCCTCTTCTTTCTCCTTTGGTAGCTGTAGTAGCTGGGTGGAAAAATAAAAAGTTTGGCAAATTGCACGTTAGGAGCAATTTGCATGGAAAATCCAAAAGGAAACAAAGAAAATGGCAGTAGATTTCGCAGAGACGAATTGGATTGAAAGACTACGGTAAGCATCTATTCTGGAAAAGGTGATGGTTCAGTTGAGTAAACTGAAAAAACCCTGTGCTTCCCCTCTAGAACTTATTTATTAGATATGCAAATAAACATCCATCAGGACATGTACTGCCAACTGTTGAAGCAAATTTGCGGGAAGACAGCTTTTGAAGTGTCATGGAATAAAATTTGAATCTTCTGATAGATCTCGCTTAAGAAATGGGTTGGCAAGACTTGAGGTCAGCTCTCTCAAAGGGCATCAAATATTTCTTGCAGTAGTCTCTGATCTATTTGCTATTTGATGTTGGAATAACATGTTTTATCCTAGAAAAATGTAAATAACAAGAGCAAAGTTGTTAAAGGGAATGTTGAGAACAAAGCAAACACACTGCAGCTGTTTTTTCCAGCCACTGTAGAAGATCAAATTGATTTTCCCTTTGCTGTCATATTTTGGCGAAGCATAGGGAGCAATATGCCTCTTACTGTAGGTCCTCTGGCAAATCAATGAAGCCAAATTTCATTTTACACAGTTATTATTAACTTACGTAATTCTATATTACTCTTGAAATGATTCTGTGTAGCTACCAGTATTTTCCGATACAGTTCAAAGACTTAGGACATGCATAATTATTCATGCATTATAGCCAAAAATGGAAAGCAATTTACTTACGAAGTTGGTTATAACATCTCCTACAATTCTTCTCCTCCCCTTTCAATTCACTATGCCAGTTTAAAAACTGTATTTTTATAATATTTCATTGTTTTATTTCTGCACCTCCTGATCTGGCTGTAGAAGATGGTTTCTATCTACCTTGATTCATCATCTTCCTTCTCCTTCAATGGTCAACTTACTAAATTTTGGTCCAGGATAAGCATGCCACTAGGATTGATGATAGAGTATTTCATTCCACATGGTTTTATTTTAGACCAGGAGTGTTGAACTCAAGGCCCACAGACTGGATCTGGCCCTTGAGGTGCTTAGATCTGGCCCGCGGGGCTGCCTTGAAAATACTGAAGGACCGGCCCACAGAGTCTGCCAGACAAAATGGAAATTGGAGTAAACTCAATTTTTGCTGACAGAAGGCTCCAGGATGATCCTCCCCATCTCTACCTGGGCCACCATAGGTTCCTCCAACACGAGTGATGTCGAGCTGTTCATGCCCATTCCCGCCATGCTTCTCCTCGGCCACCCAAGGTCAAATACAACCCTGATGTGGCCCTCAATGAAATTGAGTTTGACAACTCTGTTTAAGACTTTCATTGCAGTGTTAATTGGAACAAACCTGGATGAGAGATTGGCCTACCCAAACTACTATTAACTGTTAACAGAATAATATAATTGGACGGGACCTTGGAGGTCTTCTAGTCCAACCCCCTGCTTAAGCAGGAGCTGATGCTATACAATTTCAGACAAATGGTTATTAAATCTCTTCTTTAAATTCTTCAGGATTGGAGCATCAACAACTTCTGGAAGCAACTCTTTCCACTGATTAATTGTTCTAATTGTCAGGAAATTTTCCTTATTTCTAGGTTGGTTCTAGGTTGTTGTATAACATTTGTATGGGAAATCTACATCCCCTCAGGATGAGCAATTCTGCCTAGCAACCTCTCTGATTGGTCAAGGTGGGAGCTGCTTAGAGCCTCGCTATTAGCTATCACGTCTAACAACTGGCTATAAAAGAGCTGTCAAACGTGACAGGAGCTGCTGGCTGTTAACAGAGCTGTGCATGAGTTGTGGTTGTTGTTCTGTTAGCCTTAATAAAGGCTTGTTCTGATTCACATCCTGGCTCGTCTTAGTTACTTCACCCTCGCGTTGCGGGCGTAATAGACAATAATATATTAAAAATCTGGGATGAATATCTTTGAGATAAAATGTAATGTCCAGTAAATGTCTTGACTCACTGAAGTGAAACATATGTTAGGCAGTCACTCTTGTCATTTCAGCTTTGAATTCAGTAATTACGCTTTATTACACACTTCTACTGGTAGAAATTAGTGTTTTTGATATTTAGACATGTGTTAACCCGTCCTGATTTGATATGATGATTTGATTTGATGAACATCACTTGATTTGGTTGTTTTATTGTAGAGTAAAAGGAAGTCATAAGAAAGACCGACAAACTGCAGTTTATAACAGTCACTGTGTGTCAGCTATTGTCTGTACTTCCTTCCTTCTCTACCTCCTCAAAGGCTTGTCTAACTTTCTGAGCAGCCCCGAGTCCTCAGACAGGGGCGTCATAAAAGTCCAATAAATAAATAAAAAAAATAATATTTAAATTATTGTGCTATTTCAAAGGCTAACAGGGACAGCTGTAACTGAAGTTGTTGTTTTTCAAGTGGTTTTCTCAAGTCTAGTAACTCTGGATTCCTATCTCAGTGGCTTATTTACTAACAAGTACTACAGCAAAAAAAGTGTTAGTTTTCCAGTTTGTTAGGCTCAGATCTTTGTGTTCACATAGAGTTGGTATGGTATCTTTGAGTCTTTGGAATGCAGCTGGACGCTTCATGGCTGCATCATCATAGTGGCATCAGGACTGTTTGCTTCTTTCTTCCCAAATCTCATCAGCATATGATCTATCTCTCAATTGATGCTTATGTTCACACCCTGAGACATCATGCATCCTTCCAATGTGATGGAAGGTTTTAGGTAGGAACTGGGGCCATTTGACTGCTGCCCCAATTTCAATTTGAGTGCTAAATCCATTTCTGAGGCCCTGCATGCAAAGCCTACTTTGTAAAGTTGAAAAGTTTGGTGCCTTCCTGAAGTGATGGTTGGTTACCCCCCCCTTTTTTCCCTGAACTATTTCTTCTTTTGCAGTGTATGTATTGAAATTTTGAACTAAATTACTTCTTTTTTCTTATCTTAAGAGTGAGACTATCTGCATCTTGAGGCTTTGAAACTATATTTCATTCTTTTCATTCATTGTTTTTTGAGGGGTTTAGATAATTTCTTTTTCTTGATTCCATTTCCTCCGTATTGGTCCTCCACATGACAGATTTCTGCAAATCATTGGCTATGCACTCCATTTGCTTCCAAGCTAGATTTTCCACAAGGGTAAGTTAGGTTTGGAACTAAATATTTTGTAGTTCCTGACTCAAAATATTTAGTTCCAAACCTAACTGACTCAGGAACTACAAAATATTTAGTTCCAAACCTAACTTATCCTTCTGGAAAATCCAGCTTGGAAGCTAATGGAGTGCATAGCCAATGACTTGCAGAAATCTGTCATGTGGAGGACCAATACGAAGTTAGAGTTTCATCTTTATAACATGAACTAATTTTCTATTCATTTTTCTCAGTTGTCAAGGTATTTGTTTGCTTGTTTTAATTTCTTTGATATACCTAGATGCCATTCTATGTACAGCTGCCTCCCATTTTATTCAACCTCCACCTCATTCTTCTCCATTCACAGGAAGGAAAGAAATATTTCATCTCAATAGCTTACCAAGTGAGTCATGTCAATTACCAAGCTCCATTATGATCTAATCAAGTGACTGCATCCCGTTGATTTCTATGTACATTCATGTGAGCTGTAGTTCCTTCCGCTGTATTTCTGAAAAAAGTAGTCTAGCTTAATCTCAGTACTGCACATTTGTCTGGCGCTGCAGGTTAGATGTTTGGTCTTTCAAATATGATCAATTACTGTATTAGGGGTGATGCTCCCCCAATGTAGTACTTGATCCATACGTGTGAATTATAGAAACTCTAATGAAAAACTGATTACATATCTGCAATATAGTTCTTCAAATGATCCTCTATGAAAATATGTTAGCTACCCTCTTCCCTGCTTGAACTTTAGGATAGTGTTTTGTTTTGTTTTTAATTTTGACCTGATGTAATAATACTCAGACCAGGAACTTTGCAAACATTTACCTACCTTGTACTTTGTGTTTAGGTAGAGCTTTCACTCAAAATCTTTGGAACATCCAGAATAGCTATTTCACAAATACAGAACTGAGGTTCACAAAGAAGTAAGCAGCTCTTCCTAGTTTTTAGTAGAAAATATATAAAAATTAGTACTTTTCTCTTTTAGTAAAATTCTCTTACTGAAATCATAGAGACTTTTCCAGATTCCTTTTAGCCAATAACAGGACCTTCATTCTGCCTGAAGATGCAGTCTCTATAATGAAGCCATTTCACTGCAATCTATTATTACGTAAGTAACATAATCATAATTTATCATTTCAGTGAAACAGCTATGTGCTACAGATTTTCATAGCTGCCACTTATGACAAAGATATCCAGTCAAAGGATGAAAGAAAAGGTGTGAAATTGTAGGTAATGACTCTACTGAAAGCCTGTAAGAATTCACTATGCTGTTTGGATTTTATTCAGAGTACATTTAAAATTACAGTTTCTCGGTGCTTCATTTTTTAAAATATTGAATTGTATGGCTATTTTCTGTGTGCAGAAAAAAGTACAGTATTGCAACCATTCTTTCATGATTTTTTTGTTATACCAGAAACCTCAGTAGGGGCTAGGGCATATGAACTAGTCCTAATATTTGGCTAAACTTATTTTCCTCAATTTTCTTGCCTATAAATTGCTCACTAAATGTGTCTAATTTATCTCTGATTAGTATGATCGGAATGTCATTTTTCTTGGTGAAATCTTTTAAGTATGTACAATAGTTAATAATATGCATAATTTATAATGCATTCCTCAGTAACATTTTATATGCATCTTGCCCAAAGTAATAGCGGTTTCTCTTCTATGCATATTTTACATTGTTTAATCCACCAATATGATAATTTAAATATTGCCAGGAATATGCAATTGTTCCAAGGTATTGTTTTAACATTACATAATATTACCCTATTCCAGAGCTTGGAATTGGATAGCAGCGCTAAAAAAAATGTAGTTTCCTTGTTCTCTCTCCTAGATAAAAATTATTTAAAGACTCTAATTTTAAAAGATTTGAATTAAAAGCTTGTTATAACAAGATTATAGTAGGAAATGAAAAAAGAAATCCCTTCATTGTAATCATTATCACAATAGCAATTCTTTATTCAAATGCAGTCAAGGTCGATGCAGCGCCATAGGAAAAATAAAACCTGCATTGCACCCATAAAATAGTTATAGTTATAGTTTATTAGATTTGTATGCCGCCCCTCTCCGAAGACTCGGGGCGGCTTACAGCATACAATACATTACAAATGTAATAATAAAAAATTAAATCCATTAAAAAAACATTAATAACATACTAAAACCCCTAACACTCATTCAACCTAATATATCATGCAGTAAGGCCAAAAATATAATAAAACGGGGGAAAGATGGTAATTATAGACAAAAGTGTGTTAGCGACAAAAGTGGGTCTTCAGCATTTTATGGAAGGCGAGGAGGGTGGGGGCTATTCGAATCTCTGGAGGGAGTTGATTCCAGAGGGCCGGGGCCACCACAGAGAAGGCTCTTTGGCTCTTCCCCTGGGTCCCGCCAGCCGACATTGTTTGGTTGACGGGACCCGGAGAAGGCCAACTCTGTGGGACCTAATCGGCTGCTGGGATTCGTGTGGCAGGAGGCGGTGTCGGAGATATTCTGTACTGTTCAAATAAAGCTCTGGTTTCCAGGCAGGGTGGGAAACATTTCTGTTTTCCCCTCCATTTGCAGTCTCAATATCATTTTGCCTTTTCCGTTTAGCAGGGGTCTCCAAACTTGGCAACTTTTAAGACTTGTGGACTTCAACTACCAGAATTCCCTCCTGAGCATGGCTGTCAGAGCAGTTCTGGGAATTGAAGTCCACAAGTCTTAAAGTTGCCAAGTTTGGAGACCCCTGCATTTAGGAACAGATTACAGGTAGTTCTTGACTTGTGACTGGTCGCTTACCAGTTGTTTGAAGTTGTGATGGTGAACCTACCATGGGGTATTTCCAAAGTTCTCATGGTCATCACCCCCAAGTCACATGTCTCCATGTCAGGCTTTCAGCAACAGACCTGCATTTACAGCCATTTGCAGCATCTTGTAGTTACATGAGCACATTTTGTAATACTTTTACTAAAAACCAGCATTTAATTTCCAGGTTTTCAGTAAAACTAGCCCAGAGTGAAGCATTGGTTCACTTAAGGACCATAGTGTTTGCTTAATGGTTACAACAGTTGGTTCATTTAAGGGCCAACATGTTTGCTTAATAACTGCTGCTGCTGCTGCAAAAAAAATAGATTAGTCACATGAGTGGCCTGGTTTATGACCATCACAGTTGATGAACATAATGAGCAGGCTCCATTTCAGTTGTAAGTTGAGGAGTGCCTGTATTTTTGAAGACCAAGGTGAACCATCAATGTTCCTTAGGCTGGCTGTGATAGTCAAAAACATATCAGAGTACCTTTTGATAGAACGCTGGTATGAAACTATCAATTTGTTATTACAGTATTTGTTCATCTCATACGATGCTTAACTGGGTCAGTAGGACATTGCTGAAATGTGGGAAAAGCCAAAGAGGATTAATTGGTTCATCAACTGGCGCTCCAGGGAATAAATAAGTCATGCACAAGATTCAACTAATTCCACCCAATTAGTCATGTCATGGAAACTCCTTAACCTTGCTGACTTCTTTTTTATAACCAAGGGGGGAAATGTTAAAATAATAGGTGAATTAGCCAACCTTTCTGTTGCAGAACTCAGTGTCCACTGCAGATTTTTCACCCACAGGATATACCTCCCAACCACTCCTTCAGTTGCTAGGCTGAGCTGCCTGTTGCCAGCTTTCAAGGAACGAATGTTATAATAAATCCTTGCTTGTGCAAGAGCTCCTGGACTATAAAAGGCCTTTCCTTGCAAAAATGGGTGAGATTCCATTAATTCTACTGGGCATGGCTTTGGATTCGGGTAGCATAATATGAACCTTATTTATTTATTTATTTGTTTGTTTGTTTGTTTGTTTGTTTATTTACTTACTTACTTACTTACTTACTTACTTACTTACTTACTTACTTACTTACTTACTTACTTACTTATTTACTTATTTATTCAATTTTTATGCCGCCCTTCTCCTTAGACTCAGGGCGGCTTACAACATGTTAGCAGTAGCACTTTTTAACAGAGCCAGCCTATTGCCCCCACAATCTGGGTCCTCATTTTACCCACCTCAGAAAGATGGAAGGCTGAGTCAACCTGGAGCCTTAGTCAAAATCTAGGTTAATTGTTGACTGGGCTATGTAGGTTGTGAGAAAGTTGCCAAAAAGGAGCACTAAAAAAACCCCAACCAAATGGTGAAATGTGTTTTCCTTGTGTGACTTCTATTCAGTTGAATTGTCTTTTTCTATTTGTGGAGGGGGCTTCAGACATGTTAGGGTCTGAGTATCAGAGCATGCATTTGCGAAAACTAGCCTGTTTGTGCCCAAAGAGCAAACCAGTCCAGCCAGCCCACCAACCCACCCAACCAGCCAGCCAGCCACAGACCAGTAGAAATGGAGTTGAAGTCTTCAATGAAACACAGCAGCAGTAGGAAGTTGTGGAACAATATATTTACTTTTTTATAGTACTACTACTACTACTACAACTACTACTACTACTACTGTCTATACTATACATACAATAAACTAGTATCTTAGTAATACCTTGCTACAACTATCTTAGTTCAATAACTCACAGGAACCAACTTTTACAGCGTTACAGCTTCTTCAAAGCTTACTTCCACGAATAGCAACAGCACACAGCTAACAGCGAACAGAGAGAGAACAGACAGAGAGAAAGAGCAGGGAGCTCTTGCCTAGTTAAATATTTTTCACATAATTGCTAGGTTGCTTCACGCTCAACTGCCTCTGAATGACTCAGCATTCTTACCCTGAGGCCTACTTTCTGCATTATGATATTACCTAGGGATTTTTAATTTCTGACACTGAGGGCTAACTGTATTCTTAGCTTCATTGCTTACTATGTGAGAATCTTTGGATAAGATTTTTTTTCTTGGCCTAAATAATATTATTTACAAGGCTGCTAGTCAGTGGTAGATTGCTCCCGGTTTGGCCTGGTTTTTAGAACTGGTAGTGGGAGCGTCCCACCTGCCTGGGACGCTTCTGCACATGTGCAGAAGCATAGCAACTGAGAGAGAGAGTATGTGCAAACTGGTAGTAAAGGGTTTTAGAACCTACTACTGGTGCTACTGCCCTAAATAGACTGTTCTAAGTTCAGATTTCGCTGATACTGTGCCCATATTGTGATGTCAGATATATTATTCTGCACTTTTCCTTTGGTAATTAAAATCAGTAGAAGTCACAGAGTTGATGTTTGGGTCAGGGCATGGTATCCTTATTTGTTAAACTATAATTGCCCTAAATATACATACATTCATTCTTCAATAGCTAATCATTTACATTATCTTGATTTCTTTTTATAGTGTTTTTAATTATACTAAGTATTTTGTACCTAATATGCAGGTAGCACTAAATTCCATAGAGAGTTTGTTGGAATTGAGCAACAATTACTGTCTCCTTATTATCAATTGTTGCTGGGGGCAGAATAAAGAAAATGTGTGGATGTTCTTATTTTTGGTCAAAATGTTAGCTGTACATCAATTTGCAGATACTGCAAAAAAAGCGATAGATGTTTGCAATTAAAATCATATTATCATGGAAATTATTTTAATTTGTACCATTTACTTCTTGCTGTCCTCTCAGCCTGTGGTAAAATCTCAAAGTTTACACATTATTCTTGTCTGCCACAATAACATTAATTAAACATTTAATTGTTTAGAGTATAACGGATGTTCTCTACCAATCATGCAGTATAATAATAATGCCAGGCCATGCTGGAAAGATTGCCTGAAGGATGCTATCAGTATGTTACATTGCCCAAAGCGGCGGCGTTTTTCCTATGGGAACCAAGTAGCTATAGTTAGGATGCAAATAGAAACTGCCTCTTTCTCTTTGCATGACCCAAGAATAATACAAAATAATTAGGTTGCCTTGCAAATAAATCCATTATATTTGTGTATACATAGTATAAATATATATGCATGTATATTATGTGTGTATATTCTAGAACAAGACATTCTTCTTTTTATAGTAAAATAAATTCCATATAATCCATTTGTACAGTGAAAAATATAATCCATAAAAGAAGCTACTTTATTTCATACTACGGTATGTAAAAAATCTCAAAATATCAGAATGTTTATATTTTCCTACCCTGAAGTTTACATCAAGGTGAAAAAACAACAAGAATTAACCCTATTAAGAACTTGGAAGAATGTGTCTTCCAAAATATGGCTAGATGGATCAGAATAGAATACGAAATTAATTTTCACTCAAAAGTGCCAATATGTATTCCATTCTGACCTATCTAGCCTACATCTTGATATTCTCTTAATAGGCTTAATTAGTTTTCTTCTTCACCTATGTACAGTAGATGCAAACTCAATCCAATCTTACCTGAGGGCACTGGTATTCAGATTATAGAAATCTGTTCCCCTCCGCTCTCGTATTTCCAGTATATACACAAAAAGTCTCAGATGAGGCAGTTCATAGCATATTTAAAAAGAGAAAGAAAAATCCAGATTCACCTTTTATTTCTTTCCCTTGGCGAGATGACTGAAAACTGGTGCTTTTCCAGATGCTGCTGAACTATCTGCATCCTTTGCTATTGGCAATTGAGAAAGTTATAGTAAACAACATCTGGAGTACCACACTTGCCTGGTAAACAATGAATAGGATTGTATAAAGCTTTTGGTATATAAATCTTCAAAATTCTTTGGTACAGATATAGAACATATTAAAAAGTCTTAACGTTCTTTTTTTAAAAAAATAATTTTATTGCGTTTTATACATTAAAAAAGAAACACAAACGCAACATTTAAACAAACATCAACACAAATGCGAATCCAACCATATTCCAAGTAAGTTAACATCGGCTAACTATGGCAATAAATGATTAAAAAAGACTCGGACTATTATAACATCTGGACATTGTGGTACAAATGGATAGAAAAAAGGAAAATGGACTTATAATAAAAACATGTATGATATTAGAATATAGACATAGATATATAATCTCATAGTATATGGTTAAGAAGGAAATAAAGTCTTAACTTTCAACCTCTTTAGATTTTTGAGTCACTTTGGGTTAAGCTCCATTTATTGTAACTATATATACTGTATATACTTGAGTATAAGTCGAGGTTTTCAGCACCAAAAATGTGCTGAAAAATCCGACCTCGACTTACACTTGAGTCACTGACGGCGCTCGGGTGCTGCGATGGCCTGAATGCTGTCCCCCCATCTGACGTCTTGCGAGCGCAGAAATTATTTCTCAATGAAGGGACTTTTCCCCCGCCAGAGGAAGTGCGGGAAGAGGAAGGCAAACGGGAGAGGGAGCTCCTGGCCAGGGATCAGGCAAAGGGGGAGAGAGATAGAGAAGCCCAGCTGCTGTTGCCGATTCTGCTGTTTAGCATTCCCCCAACCCCGAGCTCTACCCCACCACACCTCCACGGAGCCATTCTGAGATTTGAGCCTAAGACAGGATCCTCGGGACAAGCAAGGCAGGTGAGCAGCGAGTGCACAAACTGTCCACAGAGCTTCTTCTTTTCTCCTTGAAGTGAAGAAGCTGGACGCTGCACAGCAGAAGCTGTCCGGGTGGAGTAGCCATGGATGATGCAGCCGCCTCGGGGAAGCAGGCGGCGGGCGAGACGGGTGGCGGGCGATGGGTTCTGGGGGAGAAAGATAGAGCCCGGCTGTTGTTGCCGATTCTGGTGCTTAGCATCCCCCCCCAGAGAGCTCTACCCCTCCATACACGCACACCTCCACCAAGTTCACCCAGGTCCGCCTGGTGCACCAGTTGTGGCCCTGTTTGGACCAGGAGTTACTAATCACAGTCACTCATGCCCTCATCAACTCGAGGTTCGACTACTGCAATGTTCTCTACGTGGGTCTACCTTTGAAAAGTGTTCGGAAACTCCAGATCGTGCAGCATGCAGCCGCGAGAGCTATCGTGGGGCTTCCAAGATCTGCCCACGTTCCGCCAACACTCCGTGGCCTGCATTGGTTGCCGATCAGTTTTTGGTCACAATTCAAAATGTTGGTAATGACTTATAAAGCCCTACATGGCATCGGACCAGAATACCTCCAGGACCGCCTTCTGCCGCACAAATCCCAGTGGTAGATCAGGTCCCACAGAGTTGGCCTTCTCCGGGTCCCGTCGACTAAACAATGCCTTCTCTGTGGCGGCCCTGGCCCTCTGGAACCAACTCCCCCCGGATATTCGAATTGCCCCTCATAGTTCCCTCTAAGCTGAGCAGTGAGCAATGGCTCACTTAAAAATCATCATCAACTCAGAGTTTTTCAAACCTGCCCAGAAGTCGAGAGGGAAAGAGTGAGAGGGAAAGAGTGCCGCCCAGTCCCAAAGGGACTGCCGCTCAGACACTATACTTTTCCGCCCACCCCCCCAAAAAATTAGAGGGAACACTGCCCCTACTCTTCCCGCCTTCCGCAAGATGTTGAAGACCTATCTATGTCGGCAGGCATGGGGGGAATAATTATCTCTTCCCCCCCACTACCACCTTTTTTCCTGACTGTAATACATGAGAATGGTATGATTGTGCAGTAATGATTGTTTTTAATATCTATGGGTTTTAAATTTCATTTTTAATTTATATTGGATTTGTACTCTGTATATTGTATTATTGTTGTTGTGAGCCGCCCCGAGTCTTCGGAGAGGGGCAGCATACAAATCTAATAAATAAATAAATAAAATATTTTAAAGTTTCTATTGATACATTTGAGCAAAATATAGTAAGAATAAAAATACAATAAATGGCTTTAAATTTTTTAATTTGTTTATAATTATATTTTGTTGTGTTGTATTAGAAAATGCTATGAAATTATCTCAGGATAAATGTTCTTTTTAAATCAGACACATCCAATCAATGGCCTATGGGCCACCTGTAGCAGTGGTCAGCTAGTAATGTGGCCCCATAAGACCATGAACCTTTCTTATATGCAGCCCAGACAATTCCTTTTCACTCAGTGCAACCCAGGCGTGTTTTAAACAATGAGTTCAACCACCTACCTCATGCGTTTTAACTGATTCCATACTTAATAATACCTTCCTCACAATCTTTAAAAAGTGAATCTTCATTGACACTGACATTTTGTAACACGTGTAATTTAAATGGATGCTATAATTAAACAATCGTTCTGAAGTTCCATTTGGCTGCTTATTTCCTTATTGTACTGTCAGTTAAATCATATCATGTCTTGCCTGGTACTTCAGCAGCTGACATACTGTAACTTGGCTTTTATATCTCTCTTATAATCTTACCTTTATT
Source organism: Erythrolamprus reginae (assembly GCF_031021105.1). NCBI lineage: Eukaryota > Metazoa > Chordata > Lepidosauria > Squamata > Dipsadidae > Erythrolamprus > Erythrolamprus reginae. The sequence goes on along the minus strand of NC_091950.1, from coordinate 165,483,045 downwards.
CAAAGTTGTTTTTCTTCCCAAGCTTCATATTCCAAAAACAGTTTCATTTGGATTCTGATAATTATGATCTGCAGCTTCTCTAATAATTCTTTATGTGTGTGTGTGTGTGTCTTTATAATATCGTCTTTATAGAACATTTCTTGGGTTTACAACATTTATTTTTACCTAAGCCTATTTCCCACCTGCAACTTTTCCCAATTGTAACTTCACTGTCTTTATCAGGAACTAATTTCTTATACTTATAGCACCCTATAGACTCCCACAAATCTTAGTACTTTAGCATCATTTATTGCAGCATTTAGCTGGATGAAAAAAAAATGCTTTTGATTGGACATGTCTTAATGTCTTTTGTTATCCATATAAAGTGCACATTGAAGTATAGCTGCATCCGATTCAAGCTGTATCCCCAAGAGAAATACTTTGATGTAGGTTTCTGGCTTCTGATAAATATTAGATTTTGAAATTGTAGTGCATTGTGTTCATTTATTGCTTATATACAAAATGATTTGCATGATATCACAGAAGATCATAATTCCTGGTTTCATTCTACTAAAGGGCTAATCTGGGGTTTATTTAGTGAATTAAAACCTCAATCCTGTTGACTGGCTGGAGTTGATATTGGTTGCTTTAGTATGTTGGTGTTCAAGATTTTTAGTGCACTAAATAAATTAACTTTCAAGTTGCTTAATATTACTTTGTCTTATAAATGCAGAATAAACAAAGGATAATCATGTTATTGTGGTAGAAATAATAACGAACATTTATGCCAGACAGTTTTCATTATGCATAGTAAAGATAAGCAACCTCCAGCAAGCTTCTTAATTTTTGCAGTGGACCTGGTCTAATTAAGAAAACCAAGAAATTGAAGTGGCGCGTAATGTTAATTTAAGATCTCATAATTAATACAAGCCATGTATCTGAATAGTGGTGTATTTAATATTGGTGTTTAATTCACTTTGGAATTCCTGGTATTATATCCATGATTTTTGGGTGTATTTTAGTATTGCATATTTTTTCATGCTCCCGTCTCTTGATTCTATCATGTTCTAGTTGTAAATTAATGTTATCATTTTGAGTTGGATCCTCTTTCTATTATACAGTGAACGTGCATACATTTTCTGAATTTCCAGCATTTTGTAGATCAAAGTTTTTTGTAGATTGGGTTTGTTAAGAATAACCTAATTAAACAGCCGGCATGCCATTGGAAACCAGGAGACTATGGATTCTAGTCCTCCTTTGGGCACAAAGCTAGCTCTATGATCTTGTATGACCTGCCTGACCTTTAAGCCAGTCATTTTCCTAGACCTAGGAAGGAGGAAATGGCAGACTACTCCCAAAACGTTTTGCCAAGAAAACTGCAGGGACTAATCCAGACTCTCTCCAAATATTAGACAGAATTGAGTGAAAGAAAAAAAAAGCCATCAAAACATTTTTTCAGAGTAGACAATAGAATACAAATTTCCAGAAATTGTTGAGGGTTTTAGTTATCTCACTGAATAGTTCAGCTTTTAATTACTTTATCCTCTTTTCCCCTTACATAATAAGAAATATAAATTGAAGTAATCATAAACTGTTTTCATGCAATGCACCATAAATAGGTATCACAAATTTAGATTATATTTTAAGATACAGTATGTATATTCCATAAAATTGAGGCTGCAACATCCTGCCTGTCAATGACTACTTCCGCTTTAACCGCAACAGCACAACAGCACAGAACAGATTCAAGCTTAATTATTAACCACTCCAAACTTGACTGTAAAAAATACAACTTTAGCAATCGAGTTGTCGAAGTGTGGAACTCATTACCAGACTCCATAGTGTCATCCCCCTAACCCCCAACATTTTACCCTTAGACTATCCACGGTTGACCTCACCAGATTCCTAAGAGGTCAGTAAGGGGCATGCATAACTGCACTAGTGTGTCTTCCGTCCCCTGTCCTATTGTCTCTCCTATATCTCCTATATCTTTTCTTCTATTCCTATATCCTTTCTCTATTCTTTCATTGATATATTTTATTCCTTTATGTTATTCCTATATCTTTATTCCTATATTTTATTCCAATATCTCTTCTATTCTTTCTCTGATATATTTTACTACGAGTACAGTGATCCCCCGGGTATCGCGACCCCGATCATTGCGAAACGGCTATATCGCGAGTTTTCAACCCGGAAGTAACACCATCTGCACGCATGCGTAGATGGTGGAGTTTGCGTTCCGGCAGATCAGCTGCTGGGCGGCCGAAGGAACGTTCCCTGGGTCTTCCCGCCGGCATGGGGGGCTTCCTAGCACCCCCCAAACCCGGGTTGGGGGCTGGGGGGGGTGCTAGGAAGCTCCCCATGATGGCGGAGACCTGTTAAAACACTCGCGCGGCTTCCAAACCGAGTCCTGAAGCCAAGCGCCAAAGGCGAACTTCTGCGCTTGGCTTCAGGACTCGGTTTGGAAGCCGCGCGAGTGTTTTAACAGGTCTCCGCCATCATGGGGAGCTTCCTAGCACCCCCCCCCGAGCCCCCAACCCGGGTTTGGGGGGTGCTAGGAAGCTCCCATTGTTGGTGGAGACCTTTTAAAACACTCGCGCGGCTTCCAAACCGAGTCCTGAAGCCAAGCGCCAAAGGCGAACTTCTGCGCTTGGCTTCAGGACTCGGTTTGGAAGCCGCGCGAGTGTTTTAAAAGGTCTCCGCCAACAATGGGAGCTTCCTAGCACCCCCCAAACCCGGGTTGGGGGCTCGGGGGTGTGCTAGCGAGCCTCCCATGTCGGCGGGGATGTTTTAAAACACCCGCGCGACTTTCCAATGAGTCCCGAAGACAACGCGTTTGTCTTCGGGACTCATTGGAAAGTCGCGCGAGTGTTTTAAAAGGTCTCCGCCAACAATGGGAGCTTCCTAGCACCCCCCAAACCCGGGTTGGGGGCTCAGGGGGGGTGCTAGGAAGCTCCCCATGATGGCGGAGACCTGTTAAAACACTCGCGCGGCTTCCAAACCGAGTCCTGAAGCCAAGCGCAGAAGTTCGCCTTTGGCGCTTGGCTTCAGGACTCAGTTTGGAAGCCGCGCGAGTGTTTTAACAGGTCTCCGCCATCATGGGGAGCTTCCTAGCACCCCCCCGAGCCCCCAACCCGGGTTTGGGGGGTGCTAGGAAGCTCCCATTGTTGGCGGAGACCTTTTAAAACACTCGCGCGGCTTCCAAACCGAGTCCTGAAGCCAAGCGCCAAAGGCGAACTTCTGCGCTTGGCTTCAGGACTCGGTTTGGAAGCCGCGCGAGTGTTTTAAAAGGTCTCCGCCAACAATGGGAGCTTCCTAGCACCCCCCAAACCCGGGTTGGGGGCTCGGGGGGGTGCTAGGAAGCTCCCCATGATGGCGGAGACCTGTTAAAACACTCGCGCGGCTTCCAAACCGAGTCCTGAAGCCAAGCGCCAAAGGCGAACTTCTGCGCTTGGCTTCAGGACTCGGTTTGGAAACCGTGCGAGTGTTTTAAAAGGTCTCCGCCAACAATGGGAGCTTCCTAGCACCCCCCAAACCCGGGTTGGGGGCTCGGGGGGGGTGCTAGGAAGCTCCCCATGATGGCGGAGACCTGTTAAAACACTCGCGCGGCTTCCAAACTGAGTCCTGAAGCCAAGCGCAGAAGTTCACCTTTGGCGCTTGGCTTCAGGACTCGGTTTGGAAGCCGCGCGAGTGTTTTAACAGGTCTCCGCCATCATGGGGAGCTTCCTAGCACCCCCCCGAGCCCCCAACCCGGGTTTGGGGGGTGCTAGGAAGCTCCCATTGTTGGCGGAGACCTTTTAAAACACTCGCGCGGCTTCCAAACCGAGTCCTGAAGCCAAGCGCCAAAGGCGAACTTCTGCGCTTGGCTTCAGGACTCGGTTTGGAAGCCGCGCGAGTGTTTTAAAAGGTCTCCGCCAACAATGGGAGCTTCCTAGCACCCCCCAAACCCGGGTTGGGGGCTCGGGGGTGTGCTAGCGAGCCTCCCATGTCGGCGGGGATGTTTTAAAACACCCGCGCGACTTTCCAATGAGTCCCGAAGACAACGCGTTTGTCTTCGGGACTCATTGGAAAGTCGCGCGAGTGTTTTAAAAGGTCTCCGCCAACAATGGGAGCTTCCTAGCACCCCCCAAACCCGGGTTGGGGGCTCGGGGGGGGTGCTAGGAAGCTCCCCATGATGGCGGAGACCTGTTAAAACACTCGCGCGGCTTCCAAACCGAGTCCTGAAGCCAAGCGCAGAAGTTCGCCTTTGGCGCTTGGCTTCAGGACTCGGTTTGGAAGTCGCGCGAGTGTTTTAACAGGTCTCCGCCATCATGGGGAGCTTCCTAGCACCCCCCCGAGCCCCCAACCCGGGTTTGGGGGGTGCTAGGAAGCTCCCATTGTTGGCGGAGACCTTTTAAAACACTCGCGCGGCTTCCAAACCGAGTCCTGAAGCCAAGCGCAGAAGTTCGCCTTTGGCGCTTGGCTTCAGGACTCGGTTTGGAAGCCGCGCGAGTGTTTTAACAGGTCTCCGCCATCATGGGGAGCTTCCTAGCACCCCCCCCGAGCCCCCAACCCGGGTTTGGGGGGTGCTAGGAAGCTCCCATTGTTGGCGGAGACCTTTTAAAACACTCGCGCGGCTTCCAAACCGAGTCCTGAAGCCAAGCGCCAAAGGCGAACTCCTGCGCTTGGCTTCAGGACTCGGTTTGGAAGCCGCGCGAGTGTTTTAAAAGGTCTCCGCCAACAATGGGAGCTTCCTAGCACCCCCCAAACCCGGGTTGGGGGCTCGGGGGTGTGCTAGCGAGCCTCCCATGTCGGCGGGGATGTTTTAAAACACCCGCGCGACTTTCCAATGAGTCCCGAAGACAACGCGTTTGTCTTCGGGACTCATTGGAAAGTCGCGCGAGTGTTTTAAAAGGTCTCCGCCAACAATGGGAGCTTCCTAGCACCCCCCAAACCCGGGTTGGGGGCTCGGGGGGGGGGTGCTAGGAAGCTCCCCATGATGGCGGAGACCTGTTAAAACACTCGCGCGGCTTCCAAACCGAGTCCTGAAGCCAAGCGCCAAAGGCGAACTTCTGCGCTTGGCTTCAGGACTCGGTTTGGAAGCCGCGCGAGTGTTTTAAAAGGTCTCCGCCATCATGGGGAGCTTCCTAGCACCCCCCCCGAGCCCCCAACCCGGGTTTGGGGGGTGCTAGGAAGCTCCCATTGTTGGCGGAGACCTTTTAAAACACTCGCGCGGCTTCCAAACCGAGTCCTGAAGCCAAGCGCCAAAGGCGAACTTCTGCGCTTGGCTTCAGGACTCGGTTTGGAAGCCGCGCAAGTGTTTTAAAAGGTCTCCGCCAACAATGGGAGCTTCCTAGCACCCCCCAAACCCGGATTGGGGGCTCGGGGGTGTGCTAGCGAGCCTCCCATGTCGGCGGGGATGTTTTAAAACACCCGCGCGACTTTCCAATGAGTCCCGAAGACAACGTGTTTGTCTTCGGGACTCATTGGAAAGTCGCGCGGGTGTTTTAAAACATCCCCGCCGACATGGGAGGCTCGCTAGCACACCCCCGAACCCCCAATCCGGGTTTGGGGGTGTGCTAGCGAGCCCCTCATGTCGGCGGGGATGTTTTAAAACACCCGCGCCGCCCCCAATCTTAGGCTCCTCGCTAGCGCTGCGGAAGTAAAAACACCCTCTGCACATGCGCAGATGGTGTTTTTACTTCCGCAGCGCTACTTCGCGAAAACCCGCTCGTTGCGGGGGGTCCTGGAACGGAACCCTCGCAAAGAGCGGGGGATCACTGTATATCCTCTATAACCTTCATTGTATTTTGGACAAAATAAATAAAAATAAATAAATACATAAATAAATAATTTTTGGTAGTTAGGAATGAATCTAGACCAAAGTAAACCTAAATCCTATTGGATTTGTCATAATTAAACTGATTTCTATTAATTTCAGTTTTTAGGTTTATCCCAATCTGGATGAAATCTTTAATGTATGTGTGTCTCTGTCTGTCTGTCTGTCTGTCTGTCTGTCTGTCTGTCTGTCTGTCTGTCTGTGTACGTAGGCGCCTGTGTGTCTGCATAATCACTACCATTCTTGAGTGTGATTGTTTCATCTTTCTTCAATAAATAATTTCTTATCTGGAATTCTTGAATTTTTGTGAACTTGCCTAATTGCTTCAAATCCTTGCCTGAGGGGGTAGAGCTTGCCACCTCTACTTTCATAATTTCCAGTTGGAATGGGCAATGACATAGGGAAAGCTGAGAGTTACAATTGGAGCATATCTGGAGATCCTCAGATTGGGGTTATTAATTTTAAAGTGTTTTCTGAGAATAATAAAGAACAGTTACAACCTGTGTAATAGCAATTGATTTATAGAAATTTTAATCAGCTTGTTCTATAGTTTTATTTGAAGGGCCTAATAAATTTCTTCATAAAGTGTATTTATATAGATATGCAGCCTAGTGGACACTTACGTAAATTTATGTGACAGAAATGCAGTGGATTGGTAATTGCTTTCAAGATAATTTTCCAAATAACCTTAAAGCGCCTTTTGAGAAATATTACTGATACAATCACTTGTTAATTACCCATAGAATGTTTTCCCCTTTTACATTAATTCATTGCTTCAAGCAAAATTATTCTATTGGCCTTCAAGTACGTTGTGAAATAATTTGTCTTTTAATTGATGTCTATTGCAATATTTTATTCTTACGTTATAGCAATGTGAATTAGTATTATTACAGATGGTTCTATCAAATGTTATGTACAGCTGTGAAAACGGACATCACTGATTGCTAGTTGTGAAAAAGGGGACAGAAATTAGCCAAATAACAATTTCACTGGGCCATGCTGGATTGAATATGTAGTACATGAAATTATGCAAAGGACAAGGTTTCATATTGATAAGTTAGGGTCTTCATGGGGGCTCAATTGTGCAAGGACAAAATTCTTACAAAGAGTATTTCGAGGCATATTTTGTGGTTGCTCAGTGGCTCAGTGGTTAAAGATGCTAAGTTTGTTAGCTGGAAACCTGATAGCCTGAATTCAAGACACAAGCACCGTGCAATAGAGTGAGCTACATTTACTTGCCCCAGCTCTTCCCCATCTAGCAGTTTGAAAGAATGCAAATGCGAATAGATAAATAGGTACTTTGGTGGAAGGTAAAAGCATTCCATGCACCTCGGCATATAGTGATGCTGGCCATATACAGTGTTCCCTCGATTTTTGCGGGTTCGAACTTAGCAAAAAGTCTATACCACGGTTTTTCAAAAATATTAATTAAAAAATACTTCGCGGTTTCCCCCCCTATACCACGGTTTTTTCTGCCCGATGATGTCTTATGTCATCGCCAAACATTCGTCCACCTGTAATAAATATTTTTTTTAATAAACTTTAATAAATAAACATGGTGAGTAATAATCTAAATGGTTGCTAAGGGAATGGGAAATCGCAATTTAGGGGTTTAAAGTGTCAAGGGAAGGCTTGTGATACTGTTCATAGCCAAAAATAGTGTATTTACTTCCGCATCTCTACTTCGCGGAAATTCAACTTTTGCGGGCGGTCTCGGAACGCATCCCCTGCGAAAAGTGAGGGAACACTGTAATCACAGAAATATCATTGGACAAAGAGTTATCTTTGGACAACTCAATTTCTTTGGCTAAGAAACAGAGGTGAGCATCACCCCCTAGAATGGGACATGTCTGAAAAGGGGAAAACTGTACCATTTTATCCCTGTGTTTGGTTGAATATTCTTAAAGGATCTACATGACACGATTCCTATTTATGCCATATATGTTCTATAATATATAATACAGATAAGTTACAATCCTGGATTTTACAGTCCTTGGTTTTCATCATTATTTCTATCTTTTGTGACACTTCATAGTGGTTAATCTTATCACTGTGTGAACCAAATACTCATGCGTATTTGGAGAGGGGAGAGTGATGTTATATTTTGTGATCTCATTGAAGAGATGGTCAAAATTGCATACTGTACATTATTCATGACAAATATTGACAGAGGTTATATAATTTTGTTGGTGATTGGGTAATTTTGTATTTCTATAACTACTACATTTGTGATCAAATGGCACTGCTTGATTTTTGTACAAATGGAATAGTTTTCTTAAAAACTGTTTAAAAATTGCAACCAGCAGTGCATTTAATTGTATATGTTTATCATTTTTTAAAATTTTAAACTATTTTACAAAACATTGTTTGAGTATTTCTTTTTATTTACCGTTTTGTGGTATACCTAAGTAAACATTTTTAGTATCTTTTCCATAGTCACATCTTATATGAAAGAGCCACTTATACCCTCCGCATTGTAAAAATGTTACTTGATCTAGATCATTTTAATGCTTTATTTGTAATGCTACATTTGATATTGAACAATCAGGTTTATTCATTTCATAAATATCGATAATATGTTCATTAAAAGGAGAAACAGTTTGCGGTAGTGGCTTTTCTTAGGTACCAAACCAATTATGAGCCTTGGATCAGTTTCTCTCTCAGCCTTATGTTTACTGGAAATCCTTACACTTTCCTATTTAAACCTGAGGAATCTTTTATCAAGCCAAATTTTATAAGCATTCAAATAGTATTTCATTAACAATACCGTCAAACTTTTAGGTCATATTTACAACAGACTTTTTGAGACTTTTCATGAAAGGAGTATTGATGGTACAATGAAGTGGGGTGGAAGATATCTATAAAAGTTTATGATCCTTTATCACTCTCATTTATACTTTTATTAGTAAGGACATAACTTTCAAGAATAATGTTACTGAAACTACAATTCTAGTTATGTCATTTGGAATTACAGTGATCCCCCGATCATTGCGAGGGTTCCGTTCCAGGACCCCTAGCAATGATCGGATTTTCGCGAAGTAGCGCTGCGGAAGTAAAAACACCATCTGCGCATGTGCAGATGGTGTTTTTACTTCCGCCACAGCAGCGAGGAGCCGAAGATTGGGGTTTCCCCGCCGCCCACGCAAACTCCTCGCTGCTGCCGCGCCCGCCGCTCGGCCGCCCTTCGCCCGGCCACCCGCCGTTCGCTCGCTGCTCGCCCAGCCACCCGGGTTCGTTTGGCTTCGGGACATGCCGGCGGCGACGTTTTAAAACAGCCGCGCTGTTTTAAAACGTCGCCGCTTCGGGACATGCCGGCGGGTCGTGCCGCGCTGTTTTAAAACGTCGCCGCTTCGGGACATGCCGGCGGCGACGTTTTAAAACACGCTGTTTTAAAACGTCGCCGCCGGCATGTCCCGAAGCCAAACTAACCCGGGTGGCCGGGCGAGCAGCGAGCGAATGGCGGGTGGCCGGGCGAAGGGCGGGCGAGCGGCGAACGGCCACCTGCCGTTCGCTCGCTGCTCGCCCGGCCACCCGGGTTCGTTTGGCTTCGGGACATGCCGGCGGCGACGTTTTAAAACAGCCGCGCTGTTTTTAAACGTCGCCGCTTCGGGACATGCCGGCGGGTCGTGCCGCGCTGTTTTAAAACGTCGCCGCTTCGGGACATGCCGGCGGCGACGTTTTAAAACAGCCGCGCTGTTTTAAAACATCGCCGCCGGCATGTCCCGAAGCCAAACGAACCCGGGTGGCCGGGCGAGCAGCGAGCGAACGGCGGGTGGCCGGGCGAAGGGCGGGCGAGCAGCGAGCGAACGGCGGGTGGCCGGGCGAAGGGCGGGCAAGCAGCGAGCGAACGACGGGTGGCCAGGCGAAGGGCGGGCGAGCAGCGAGCGAATGGCGGGTAGCCGGGCAAAGGGCGGGCGAGCGAGCGGCGAACGGCGGGCGAGGCGGGCGAACGGCGGGCGAGCGGGTGCTGGGGGGGGCTTCTCGCCCTCCCGCCAGCAAGAGGAGACCCAGGGAAGCCGCCCAGCAGCTGATCTGCCCGGCGCCATCTACGCATGCGTGCCCATAGAAAAAAGGGCGCACATGCGCAGATGGTGTTTTTACTTCCGGGTTGCAAAATCGCCATATAGCCGTTTCGCAATGATCGGGGTCGCAATACCCGGGGGATCACTGTATATCCTGAGAAAACTAGATATTTTAATTTTAATAATTTTAATTTTAATAGTTTTTACATTTTATTTGATTTTCTATTTATCTTTTTATGATTTGCAAGCTTTCCAGAGTTGCCATATCATATGATTCCAAGTGACATTTCTAGAGCTGTAGCCTCAGCATATCAATTTAATATAAATGTACTGTACATGCATGCATACATACATACGTACATACCAGCGATAGGTTGCTTCTGGTTCAAACTAGTTCTTAGAACCGGTAGCACCAGGAGACTCTGCCCACCTGTCTGGGACGCTTCCCATGCACAGAAGTGTTGCACATACGTGTATGAACTGGTGGCAAAATATTTTACAACCCATCACTAATACATACACACATACATACATACATACATACATACATACATACATACATACATACATCATTAGAGTTTTTTCCCTAGGAACTTTGCAACTAATTTGGATAAATCAGCAATTAATTTTGAAGCAGCTGTCATAATTCATGATCCTTACAATGTTAAACTGGATGGCTTTGATTGTACTGATTATAGTGAAATGATTAGGTCAGATTTTGAGTCCAGATATATGTTTGTAGTCCCATTAACCATAGGAGCAGTCACAAAAACCTTCATATTTTTCAATCAGTAATATTCTGCACTATGTAAGACTGACAGGGAAATAAGTGGTAGTTTTTCAAAATAAAAAATATGATATAAAAAGTCTAGAAAAACTATTTTATAATTATTTCTGTTGCATTTTTTATAAAGTTAGCGAAAGTTAGGAAAGTTAGTGCATATCCCCTTTTAGGCAACAAATTTCTGTTATAAAGCAATACTAGTTAATACTATTTTCAACTATAATGCTAAACTATACACAAAAGATATTGAAACCTGTATGACATGGGTATTAAACTTATGACTTCACGTTGCTGCCACATCACAATATTTTCCCCTTCGCAGAGCTGGGTGGGTGTGGCCTGTGTGTGACACATCTGGTCCATGGGCCATCAGTTTGACAGTATGATTTCAGGAGGAGTTTCATTTTGAGAAATTCTGAGATCTCCCCTTTTTCAAGAGAGCCTGGGAAAAACTCTTGAGGCAGCATTGATGGACCTTATCCTCCAATATGGGACCCACATGAAGCAATGTTCCCTCTAATTTTTTTTTCAGTGTGGGTGGAAAAGTATAATGTCTGAGTGTTACATTCTCATGCCTGGCCATGGATCAGTTAGAAACAAAAGGGGGTCACGTGATCTCAGGACACACAGCAATGGTCATAAATATGAAACGGCAGCCAAGTTTTGATCCTGCGATCATTGGGCTGCTGCGAAGGTTCTAAGTGTGAAAAAGGGGCATAAGTCACTTTTTTCAGGGCCGTTGTGACTTTGAACGGTCAGTAAATGAACCGTTGTAAGTCGAGGACAACCAGCTCAACCCCCTAGATGTTTTCTGTGGAGCTTCAAAATGGACTCCTGATCTGCTTCTAAAAGAGTGAATTGGTCAGACAGATAATCCTTGACTTCTGTTCTGACTTCAATGGAGGCCAACGTTTCTATCTCCTGAGTAAGACAGTTATTAAGTGAGTTCTGCCTCACTTTACCACCATTCTTGCCACAATCATTAAGTGAATCCCTGCAGCTGCTTGTGAGAAGATCCCAATAGATGTTCACATAACCCTGGGACATGGCCACCATCATAATTAACTTGTCAAGTGTTCAAAGTTTGATCCAATAACCCCATTATTTTTCTAACAAAGTCCTTCCTTCCTAGAAGGAAGAATAGAAAGAATAAAATGGAAAAGGGGAATAAAAGAGGATACAAAATAAATAAATAAAAGGGTTCGGTTCAAAGTTCTGCTCAGATTAAAGAAATTGGAGTTTGAGAAGGGTTGATTAAGCTAGGGGTATTGTTTTGTTTGCTCTTTTTTAAACTTTAATTATTTTTTCTATTTAGATATATGAATTTAGGAATTGCTGATCTGTTTGAATAAAGTTAGAAGTATTGATTATAATAAGATATGTAGTAGGTGATACAGATTTGGATTAATGCATAAATGGAATTGAATTTAGAATTGTTGGGGAGATTAATAATGTTAATCATTTTTAATTGTTTGAAAATAGAGAATATTTAGAATTTTTTTCCTTTTTTCTTTTCTCAAATTGACTGAAATTTAAGATTAATAATTAAGTAAGAAATGTAGATAAGTATTAATTGGCTAAATGTTAGATGGCTGAAATAATTTTTAAATTTGGGATTAGGTAAATGTACTATTTAGTGGAGGGGAAGAAGTCTGAAATTCATATATGTTTATATTTGTTTTTAATTTTCTTTTTGGCTGTACAAAGTTTTCTTGGTTTATAGAAAAATGTATAAAGAAAGAAGGAAGCACTTTGGCATAATGGTTAATAAGTTAGAAATATAATTGGTGTTGTACTTTTTGAAGGAACATTAAGGAGGGAATTTAATTAAAAGAAAATGTATGTAAGTGGATTTCAAAATTAGAAAAAAAACTTTTGCAAGTTTTTCGATGATTGACAAAATATTAACAAAATACTAGATGGTACACTGTATTGTTTGAATGTATGTTGAGAGAACCCCCCCCCCAAAAAAAGTCCTTCCTTCCCTCCCTCCTTCCCTCCTTCCCTCCCTCCTTCCTCTCAACTTCTCTCTTTGCCTCCCTCTCTTTCCATTTTCTTTCTTTCTCTCCACTTCTCTCTCTCTCTCTTTTCCCTCTTTTCCCTTTCTCTCATTCTTTCCCTCTCCCAGGTACCTCTCCCTCTCACCCTCTTATCTCTCTCATTTGTTTCTCCTCCCTTTTTGCTCTCATTTCTCTCACTTTCATTTCTGTTTTTCTCTCTCTTTTCTCTCCCTTTTTCTTTCTCTTGTCTTAATCCAAAAGCAGGGGCTGCAGGACCTGGAGGGGGTGGCGGTGGCCGTTTGGTTTAATAATCTTGCCACTGTGGAGAGAATTTCTGCACTTTCTACCTCTATAGCTGTGTGGCTTGGCTGCCCAAAGGGAAGTGGCAGTTCCTGGCTGAGGAACACATGGTGATGGCTGCTAGCTTGGCAGGAGGTGCCAGTGGTAGACACAGGTGGTGGGAGGAGAGGGAGCCACGGCTGCGCCTGCTGCCCCGGATGGGCCGGTGCTGAGCCTCCCAGTTGCAGACTCTCTGGCTCTGCCTTTCTCTTTAAAGTTCAGGGCGGAGTGCTCAGCGACCCCCCCAGGATCATATGGTGGGCTGACACTGGAACAGGGAGCTTACGTACACGCGCGATATTCGGAGCAGGAAAAACCTTCGGAAAACTTCCCCGCACTTTCCTTGCCGCTCCCCTCCCCCAACTCTGACACCCAATTCCTCTGTGCAGCCTTGGAAAAGATTGCGCGGGGGGTTGTTTGTGTGTCCGCGGCTGCGCGCCTTAGAGGGAACATTGACATGAAGTCCTATATGGGAGGATAAGCTTTGCTCCATGATTTAGATTTTTTAAAATAAAACCATGTCTCCTTCATTTTCACTCTGCCATTTTAAATGTTTTCTTTAAAGCCAGCTCAGATGAGTGACTTGGCTTTCATTTTAATGCATAGGACTATGAAATATCTTAGCTGTATATTTATTTATTGTACTTCTATCTTATGTATCCTGCACCAAAGACTGCATACAGTATATGAGGGTCTCCCATAATTTTGTCTCAGCAGCAACCACTGATGCGGGTTGAACTTAGACCAGTGATGGCTAACCTTTTCTTTCTCAAGTGCCAAAAAAAGTGCACATGTGCATGACAGTATGCACGTGCACGCTGCCCCAATGCGGTGCTGTGCTGAAGGATGCCCACACATGTGCGGGCAACCCCCGTACTCTCCCCACTCCTTGCGCATGCACTGGCAACCCCTCCCAGCTAGCTTCCTCCTGGATTTCTCCTTCCCATGCCTTCTGCAATCTCCCAAATGTCTTTCCCCAGTGCATGCTAGTTTTGTTCCGGATTCCTACCTCCACTGTCTCCTCCAAACTCTCCAATGTCGTTCCCCAATGCGGAAGCTAGTTTTCTCCTGGATTCCTCCCTCCCTTCTCCGATCTATTCCAATTTCTTTTTCCAGTGTAGCCTTCCTCCCACTTATGTTTGGTAGAGATCCGAAGACCAGCTGCACAGCGGGAGGCATGTACATGCACAGTGGAGCTGGGCGATGGCTGGCGTGCCTGCAGAGAGGGCTCTGTGTGCCACCTGTGGCACTTGCGCTATAGTTTAGCCATCACAGACCTAGACAGTGACTAAATACAAATCATCCAGTGAGCCTAGGAATGTTGATAGGAATTTGAAAATGTCATTTTTCAGCCTAAAATATATAAGTTAAACATCATATAATATTGACTTCAATATGAGAATATTGCTTCTTCATCGGGTTATCATAAAGGGCAAAAGTTGGAGAAAGTGGCAGGCAGAATTCTTTAGCTAGAAAAGTAGAAGATATTGACCTATGTGTCTCCTTTGCAGGAAAATCAATTATTTTCCATCTGAAGGAGATTCAAATCAAATCATTGCAAATCAGGCAATGCCCCCGTGATCTGCGAAAGGCAAAGGTGAACATTATTAGGCCTAGAAGTGATGATGAAAGGAATATAAATTCTGGCACCTCATATTTATTTTGATATAGGCAGTCCTGGCCTACTATTTTCTCAAGAATATCAAGAAGAGTGATGTTGCAAGTTTATACACTACAGGTCTTGCATTAGTTATAGTCTCCGGGTCAAATCAAAATCCAATTCCATTATCAAACATAAAACTATGTGTTATTAATTTGTATACATTGCCCTTAATTGCTTATCAATGGGGTGCCTAATAGATGAATAAGTACCGAATTTTTTTTTAAAATATGAAGTAGATATATCAGAGGTTTCCCAACTGTACTTATTTCAAATTGTTGCCTAATTGTACATGTGTTATAATTAAATACATCACCTATTTTCACAAAATAATTTGAAGTTTGGGATTTCTTTGCTTTGCTCCTTCTTTTTGTGACCATTTATTTATTTATTTATTTTTATCTGTGATTTGTGATTTATTTATTTATTTATTTATTTATTTATTTATTCCAATACAAAATGAAAGTTCAAGAGAATAAAAACATGCAGTAGTAAATGTCAAGGAAAGGATAGAAGAAGATATATGAGAATAAAATACGTTAATGAGGAATAGAAGAAGATATATGAATGGAAGAATATGACTGGGAGGTTGGGGTGGGAGGCATCATTTTATGGTGGTAGATATAGGAGGGACAATTAATCGCGGATAGTCTAAGGGAAAAATGTTGGGGGTTGGGGGTTGGACCATAATCCATAGCTACAAAAGGTATTTAAAAGGAATCCATGGTAAAGAAAAAGTTGAGAACCACTGCTGTAGAATTTTTTTTCCCTGTAGAAATACATTGGAAATTTCCACACACATAAATCCGGAGAAGTAAATCTTGGAGCAATGTTAAATGTTCAACTGATGAAATTCTGTCTATCTTTGTTTATGAGTGTGTATACCAACTTTTCCTTTAGGGAAAATGTGGTTAAAAGGTCAGTCTGAAGCTAAGGGAGGTTTGGAAGCTATAGATAGAAATAAAAATAGACCAAAATTTTCATCTTTATCTTATGAGGAGACTCCTCTGAGACTTTATCCTAAGCACAAGAATAAAATCTGGGTATGCCTAAAGGGATGGGTATAAATCAAAATTATATTCTAACACAATATAAACAAGATTTGAGAGTGATGTGCATGAGCATGCATGCAAATATGAATGATTGGGGAGGCTCATTTGTGTGCTTGTGATTATGGTTAAACAAGGACTGTAATATTTAAAATGTGTACAAAAACTTCTTAAGCATATATTTAAAAATCCATAAAGAGTAGTTTGAATTTGAAATGTGGATAGCCTGATTTGTTTTTCGATCTGCATTGTTTTTTGAATTAATTTTATTCCATTACTGCACCAAAAAATCTAGATATTACAATGACAGAATTCCTCGGAAGTCCAATTTTCATTTTGATGACCTTAAGCCTATGACACGGCATGCTTGGCAGGAGATTTAATATTTCCTCATATTTAGAATGAAATATTTAAACTAATGCATTTTTCCACATTTGTGGGTTTTTTCAAGAGTAAAAAGTATCTGCATTAATATGTGTAATTATGTAATTGCCATTACATTACATACAGCATTGTTAGAAGATTAAATTGTTGGTTGAACTGCATATATTCCAAAAGCTTGTTAAAAATGCCTTGCAAATTTAAAGAATGGCAAATTATTATGCATATGCCAATTGAGTAAAGAATATAAGGAACAGATGATAATGATGCATTGTTACGTGCTCCAGAAATCCTTTACTTCTTTTCTAAAACAGAAATAATTATTAGTTCAAAATTAAATTCATTATCAGACTTATCAAGATTGATTGAATAATTATCATCCATTGGGGAAAAAAGTCTTGAAGTATTATTATTCTTTACAAGGTTTGTTTTGTAAAGAGAATATTTTCTTGTATAATATTCAAATGATTTATTTGTTTAAAAGAAATGCTTTTCTGTCTACAATGTTTACACTTAAAAAGGAAGGACAAAGGACAAAGTCAAACTGATCCCCAGGAATCAGACCTATAGTTTGGAGGTTAGAGACTGCTTTGATCTTGAGAAAGAAAGAATATCTTCACTGCAACAGTGCTACAATGAGCAATGCGTTCATTTTCATATTACTATAGGTAGTCCTCAACTTATGACCACAATTGAGCCCAAAATTTCTGTTGCTAAGTGAGACATTTGTTAAGTGTGTTTTGCTTGATTTGATGAACTTTCTTGCCACAGTTGTTAAGTGAGTCACTATACTTCTTAGGTTAGTAATACAGTTGTTAAGTGAGTGTGGCTTTTCCATTGACTGCTGGTCAAAAGATTGTAAAAGAGGATCACATGACTCTGAGATACTCCAATTGTCATAAATATGAGTCAATTGTCAAGCATCTGGATGTTGATCACATGACCATGAGGATGTGGCAATGGTGGTAAGTGTGAAAAATGGTCATAAGTCACTTTTCTCAGTGCCGTTGTAACTTTGAATATTCACACTGTACTAGTGTGTTACTTGTATTATGTCCCACAGAGTTGGCCTTCTCCGGGTCCCGTCGACTAAACAATATTGTCTGGCAGGCCCCAGGGGAAGAGCCTTCTCTGTGGCGGCCCCAGCCCTCTGGAATCAACTCCCCCCGGAGATTAGAACTGCTCCCAAACTCCTTGTTTTCCGTAAACTACTCAAGACCCACCTATACTGCCAGGCATGGGAGATTTGAGACATCTTTTCCCCAGGCTCCTTATAATTTATGTTTGGTATGTATGTGCTGTTTGGTTTTTTAATTATGATAGGGTTTTTAGTTATTTTTAATATTAGATTTGTGCCATTATAATATTGTTTTTATCGTTGTTGTGAGCCGCCCCGAGTCTTCGGAGAGGGGCGGCATACAAATCTAATAAATTGAATTGAATTGAATTATATTGCTGGCTTTTAGCTCCAATCTGAACCTGAGGATCTTGCCACAACCACAACCAGAATCTGGCACTTTTAGCATGCAATCAGAAAAAAGGGTTGCCATCACTATTCTAGAGAAAAGGCATGATATACTTTAAGAAAAAAACCCAGAATTGTTTTTGAAAGTCATTATGAAACCCACAATTAACAACCGCTAGTATAGAATAAAAATATAAACTCTAAGTCACCTCAGAGAATCACATTCCCTCTTTGATTTATATTTAATGCTGAATTTAAACTAAGGCAATCCTTTATTCATTCTGGGTGCTCATAAAAATCCCATTGTTTTGTGTTTTAGAATCAGGGGAAGGGGAAATTAAAAGGTCTGCACTGTGGAAGCAAGTATCCTTAGAAACATGGAACAAAAGGCGGATACAAAACAGGGATTTTTGTTTGAAATATTGCCCCATAGAGAACATTGAGAGTGAAAGTGAAAAATAAAACCTTTCCACCAGGGAAGATTTAAATGGAAAGGAAACCAAGATGAAATTTCCCTGTCAAATAGCATTTACCATTTATGTCAGTGATCTCATGGGAGCACATAATTAACCTTTTTTGGCCAGACCTGTATCAAGTGCTTTTACTGTTGTGATGTTTCTCTGTGGAAAACTAATTGTTGGAGCCTGAGGATAAGTAATGTGAAGAATAATATGAGATGATTAGGACATCAGAGAGCTGATTACTGTATAGATGTTTGCTAAATAGAATAAAAAAATAATTCAAAGACCTACTTAACTTCTTACCACCACTTACTACGTTAGAGCATCTCTTATTTTTTTCCTGTTTTGACATCGTTATAGCATAAAAGTATTTTCCCTCCCTTTTACACTATAGTTGCAAGAACTTGTTTCTTAAAGGCGATGACAATTTATGCTTCACATAAAACATTTTTGTTCCAGTATCCTTGGTTTCCTCATGCCTAGTCTGAAAGCTCTTAAAACAGTATCATTATTGATACTTTATTTTTGACTCTCTTTTTTTCCCAAAGCAGATATAAAGAATACAAATAGGGATGGACAGGCAAGTGAGAAGGCATGTAGCAAATACGTAGGCTTACCCTTAAAATAGAAGATTGATGATAACTGTTATTGAAGGCATCTCATTTCCATTCTTTATTCCTGTGCATATTGGCTTCATACCCAGGAAAGCCTTGACCCTAACTAAACTGTTTCATGTATTCAAGAAAATGGTCAAAGGGTCAAGGAGGAGATTGTGGTTCTCAGTTACAAGGGATACTGATGTTTGGATTAATTCCAGTTTGAGGTCAGTTTTGTGGACAGGAGTTCTTCTTTTGTGGATTTTTGAATGCAAGTAACTTGTTGGTGACTATAGAGATTCTAAATCATTCAGATCTTGGTTTATCCTAAAGGTACTTTTTCAACAGGCAACTGGACTTTTTGGTTTTTCTTTGAAGACATTTTGCTTCTCATCCAAGAAGCTTATTCATTTCAGAGATGAAGAAACTTTTGGGTTGAAAAGCGAAATATTTTCAAAGAAAAACCAAAAAATCCAGTTGTCTGTTATCACCTTTGGGATAACTTCTTGGTGAGTTCTGATAGAAGTATTTCTTAAACATTTGTGAAACATCTAATATCAACATTTACAGTATTCTTTATTTGCCTTTCCTTCTTATATTTATGTTCTAGATTTCTTGATCAGCAGTTATCTGATTTGAAAAGGATTGAGCAATGTTGAGGTGTTGAGACTCCCAGTCTTTTTTAAAAGACATATTTAGAAGTCATTCTGAGAGGCTTTGGTTCTGCCCCATAATGTTCTGTCGGGCTCTCTGGTAGAATCCTCCCAAAAATTCACAGGTACAAATTTCAGACACACACATTTGAAAATTCAAAACAATGTTCTTTATAATGAAAATTCACTTAAACCAAGCCCTCTTTTGGTATAGCAAGGAGCACTCGTCTCCAAACAAACTGGTAATTCATACAAGTCCCTTATCAGTCCTATGATACTTAGCTTGCAACTGTGAGGCAATTCAAAGTCCTTCTTTCACAAAGTGAAACACACTTTGCTCTGGTTTAGTTTCAAAGCAGGGAAAAATCAGCACACAAAAAGTCAAAGTCAGTAAAGCAGTCAAGAAACACAACAAACGATCAGATAATCCTCCACAATGGCCAAACCCACAGGCTGCTATTTATAGCAGCCTCACTAATTACCACAGCCCCACCCAACCACAGGTGGCCTCATTTTCTTTGATAATAATCTCTCAGTTGTTGTTGCCTATGCATCGCTTTCCGCATGCGTGGCTGTATCATTAACTCTTGTTCTGAATCCAAGGAGGAGCTAGATAATTGATCTCCTCCTGAGCTGTCTGCCACACTCTCCTCCTCCCTGTCACTCATGTCTTCTTGGTCAGAGGAGCCTTCATCAGCAGATTCCACTGGGGGCAAAGCAGGCCTGCAGCATGTGGATGTCTCCCCCACATCCACAGTCCTTGGGGCAGGAGCTGGGCCAGAGCTAACCAGAACACATAATAATTTGATTTTGAGGGTTTCTTGAAATTTTGTTTTTTTAACCATTATATTATCATGATGTGGGCTACAAGGAGTTTTAGTATATGAACTATAAACATTTCTTTCAGTCTGGAGAAGATTGAAGATATAATGAGTTAGCATTTGGAAGTAGATAAAGGAGATTATCTGTTAAAATAGGAGAATAGTGATAAAAGAAAACTCACTGAGGTTTCATAGAGATATATCTAATACTGAATACTAATACAAGGGCTCAGTTACAGGGATAAAGACATTTAGTTGTAGAACCTCAAACATCCATATAAATCTTCCTCATTTTTGAAAAGATATATTTTATTACATATTTATGAAAAATAATAGAGATATTTGGGGCTTATTGACTCTCTTTTTCCCCAAAGCAGATATAAAGAAACTTTGTTTGAAGTATATCCTTGACACATTATCAAACAAATTTCCATTCTTTGTTTCATATTAGGCCTATGGAATGAATTATATCGAGATTTTAAAAGTATTGAAACTGAAAATAAAATGAACTTCACCAACTGCGTTGCTTTTTAAATATTAGCTTTCATTGGCACTGAGTACACGGTTAAATATTGAACTATGTGGGCTAAAGTAAATGAATCCAGTGGAACGAAAATCCTACTTAAAATCAAGCAAACTAAAAAGACATGACATGAATATATTGAATATGTCATATAGCATAGCATGAAGAGGTGGGATTCAGCAGGTTTTGATCAGTTCTGGAGAACTGGTAGCAGAAATTTTGCGTAGTTGGGAAAACCAGTAAAAACCACCTTTCACTGGCCCTGACCCATCTATTCTCTGCCTGCTGCTGATCAGAGGAAATGGGGATTTTGCAATAACCTTCCCCTGAAGTGGAGTGGAAATGGAGATTTTACAGTATCCTTCCCCTGCCACACCCAACAAGCCACACTGCACCACACCCATAAAGCCATGCCCACAGAACGGGTAGTAAAAATTTTTGAAATCTACTACTGATAACATGCCTATATATTTAAAAGCCACATATAAAAAACAAGATCAGTGTGTCATGTTTAGGACAATTGATGTCACAGATTATCTATTTTGTAATTGAAACAAATATTATAAACCAGTGATGGCGAACCTTTCCCCCCATGGATAATGAAAGTGAGTGCATACACACTATCGTGCATGTGTGAGTGCCCACATCCATAATTCAATACCTGGCGAAGGTGAAAATGGCCTCCCTCTCTCCCTAGAGGCCCTCTGGAGGCCTGTTTACCAGCTTCTGGTGGGCCCAGTAGGTCTGTTTTTCACTCTTTCCAGGTTCTAGAGGCTTCCCTGGAGCCTGGAGAGGGCAAAAATGCCTTCCCCTATTCCCCCGGAGGCCCTCTGTAAGCTGAAAATGCCCTCCCGTAGCCTCTGTGCGAGCCAAAAATCAACTGGCCAGTATTCACATGCACACTGGAGCTGAGCTAAAGCAATGGTTGTGTGCTAGCAGATATGGCTCCGTGAGCCACCTGTTGCACCCGTGCCATAGGTTCGCCATCACTGTTATAAAGTGTTCACATCCGTCCTTTGTAGTCCTGGCAACATTTTCTTTCACAGGCAACATTAACATACTTTTGGTCTGATGCAAATTATGATTAAAATATGTATTAGGGCTTATTCCAGATCCTTACTTACACATTTATTTTGGTAGTACCCTTTGAGGTAAATCATACATATCAATAATGGAGCCAAGATATAAAATGAGTAGAAGCACAATAAAAAATAATATGCAATTTACCTGGAATATGGTTTGTTTATGACAGTCTTGTGAAATACTGTGCTGTGTGCATAATTTCTAGGATCATTCAGTATTTAGTACTCGGGAGTATGTATTGTGTTTCTGACAATTCAACTGGGAATAATCCGCATGGTGCTGAACAGATGGCTGCTCTGCTTTGACAGGACTGATCACTTATTTGATGCTCGGGGATTAAGTTTGTTTTTCGTCCTTTCAAAGTATGACAGAAGTTGGTCTGTTCCTTATTAGTTGAATATCTCTATTCAAGTTGACAGTGTTATCCACCCATCGGGCAGTAAGATGTGCCTATCAGCTTGTGAGTAGCCTGTTGTTTTGTGTATATTTTCTTCTATGGAGAACATACAAAAAAAAGGTTCAAAAAGGTTCAATTCATGAAATATTTCATGTAAATTCTGGGAAGGGGGAAGAAAGGGAAGAGAAAAGGGGCACAGCAGAAAGCTTGAATTTTGAAAATTTGAACTATTTATTGATTTCTAATTCCAAAAGATTTCAAGTATTTTATACAGTACCACAAAGTTGTAGATGAAGTCTGAAAGAACTTCATTTCAGATTCCCTGCATTCCACTTTACAACTTAAGCTAATAAGGCTGCACCATTTTCAGTATTTTGTGGATTAAAACAAAATATGTTTGCTTTCCCCCAATATCCATCATCATATAAACATCTACATGTGGTATAAGTAGAAATTCAGTTCAGTAACATATTTCTTTTAATGATACACTTAGAGATGGGATAAGAAGATAGTCAACAAGTGGGTACTAACTTTGGCAGCAAATTCCTGTACCACATTACTTCTGTGGTTAAATAAGTTGAACACAATAGCAATTTCATAGATATGTGAAATTGAAAGTCCAGGAAAATATGCACTGAAGAAGATTTCATATAGACACATAGATGACTCCTGTTACTGCCTCTTTTACTTAATGCAAAGGCACATTTTTCTGGATGTGTATATCTTACTACACAACTGAGATTTATTTGCTTGCTAAGAATTCACATACTACAGACGTAGTTGCCATTACTTTTTCTATTTTTATGGATGATAGAAGCTTCTTTAAAGATACCTTCAGAAGGAAGAGTAAGAACATGCCTTCTATCCAGTGAAGGGCTACCAAAATTTTTACTACCACACTGTGGGCGTGGCTTATGTGGGACACCCTGCATTTTATTTCAACATCTTTCAATGCAAATTGGGTGCTCTGGGGTGGAGCTCCATTTTCGCTACCCTATTGCACCCCCCCCCCCGGTCCAGGCAGTAGCCCTCCCCTGCTTCTACCACTCCCATTAGCTGGGTGAATATAGCTCACCAGCTTCCATTTTCTTCAACTATGTGTTTCATTAGATGTGGGAAAATATTCTCCATAGATAATTGGTTTGTAGAAGAGGGTTGGTTTTTTTTTTAGTTTTCTAGTGAAGGTTCAGTATTCTATTTCTCCTGGGGATAGGTGCTTATCAGTAGTGGGTTCTGAATTTAGTGGGTTGAATTTCGTTTAGTGGCGGGTTCGCGGGCACACTTTTGCAATCTTCGCTGCAGGTTGAAATTAGGTCCATGCTTGTAATGAAGAACTGTCTCCCATTTTTATTCCAAGTAGATGCTTGGAACAAACTTCCAGCAGACGTGGTTGGTAAACTCATGGAGTGAGTTCCATGCATCAACTACTTGGTTACTAAAGTCGTATTTCCTGCAGCCAAGTTTGGAGCGGTTTACTTTAAGTTTGTATATATTGTGTGTTGTTGTGGTTGAAGCTGAAGTAGTCGTTGACAGGAAGGACGTAGCAGATGATTTTATGGGCTATGCTTAAGTCGTGTTTAAGGCCGGTGCCGGTGTCTGGAGGCTGTTGGGGTCTGGATGGGTGTCAACAGACTCAAACTCAACCCTGATAAGACGGAGTGGCTGTGGGTTTTGCCTTCCAAGGACAATTCCATCTGTCCATCCATCACCCTGGGGGGGAATTATTGACCCCCTCGGAGAGGGTCTGCAACTTGGGCGTCCTCCTCGATCCACAGCTCACATTAGAGAACCATCTTTCAGCTGTGGCGAGGGGGGCGTTTGCCCAGTTTCGCCTGGTGCACCAGTTGCAGCCCTATTTGGACTGGGAGTTATAATTGTTATCTTAGATTTTAGTTATTAGATTTGTCAGTATATATTGTTTTTGTCACTGTTGTGAGCCGCCCTGAGTCTGTGGAGAGGGGCGGCATAGAAATCTAATAAATAATAATAATAATAATAATAATAATAATAATAATAGTAATAATAATAACAATAATAATAATAATAATAATAATAATAATAATAATAATAATAATAATAAATGGACAGTAACTGAATTTAAACATGTCTGGGATAAACATATATCCATCCTAAGATAAAATATAAGAAATAGTACAAGAGCAGACTAGATGGACCATGAGGTCTTTTTCTGCCGTCAATTTTCTATGAATTAATTTGCTACTGGTTTGTGCACACACCTGCTTGCAAGTGCAACACTTCTTCACATGTGCAGAAGCGTCCTGGGCAGGGGGGCAAAGCTTTCTACTGCTGCCGCTACCGATCTGAACCAGGAGCAACCCACCGCTTATGTTCTATTTATCTGGTTGCTGTTCCATCATTATATACCCAATAGTTACTGATTTCTAAATGATAAAATGATCTGAATGTGTTCAACTATTTCACTTATTTTTTGCAAGTTTGTTTTGTTCTTGTTTACATTAGAGAGAAATGTTAAAAATATTTTTAATACTGCAAGGGCATATTGCTGTTATTTTTAATAAGTCATCCACAATACATTTTCTTATGAATTTTCTTATCATAAGTATATATTAACAAAGAGTCATGAGCTAGGACACTTGATCTTCTGTATTTTATAATGAGTACCATCTATGAACAGATTTTAATTTCCTTTTATCCATTATGGTACAATAAACTACATGCTGGATTTTTATTTTTATTTTTGCTTGTGCTTCATTATGTATTTTGTATTATTATTTACCTAGAACAGTTGGTTTGAATATAACTTTTTGAATATAATGATGTCACATCATGTTTACATCATTGTAGTTACGCTACATGCTGCACTCTATGAAAATAAGGTAGTTTGGTGTAAGCCTAAGACTAGGACTTTTCTTGAAAACATCTTAAGAAAGAAAAGATGCATATACAGTGTTTCCTCGATTTTTGCGAAGTAGAGATGCGGAAGTAAATACACCATTTTTGCCTATGGACAGCATCACAAGCCATCCCTTAAGACTTTAAACTCCTAAATTACCATTTCCCATTCCCTTAACAATAATTTACTCACCATTATTACTGGTACTCACCATTGAATAAGATACTTAGTGATCCTGATATTTATAAACATAATAATTTATTAACAATAATTATTATTTTTGTTATTTATTTGGAAAAATTATTAGTTTAGCGATGACGTATGATGTCATCAGGCGGGAAAAACCATGGTATAGAAAAAAACCCGCGAAATATTTTTAAATTAATATTTTTTTTTAAACCGTGGTATATGCTATTCGCGAAGTTCGAACCCGTAAAAATTGAGGGAACACTGTACAACCCACAATTTTCTTGACAAAAAGAGGAAAGAAGGTTAGTTACTGGAAACCTCTAGAAAGACTAATCTGAATTCACTGTGTGTAGATTTATCTTGTTGAAAATATCAGTAAATAAAGTTCAAGAAAGTGAATTAGAAATGACATGCATACCATAGTTTTGTACATATATAATGAAATCAATGCAGTATAAAGTACATAAAGTAATCAATGCAGAATATTAATTAATTAATTAATTAATTTTCTGTATTGATTACTTTTTCAAAGGAAAAGAACACACCCAACACGTCTTCCTCCTCCTATTGCCTGCCCACCCCGTAATCAACCTTGTGGGATTTATTAATTAATAAATATTAATACTCTGAATGCTGTACCATTAACATTGTATATAATACGTGTGTATGAGTGTGCATATGATTTCCCTCTATAGATAGTGAGTATATGATATGTGATAGACTTCATGCAACTCTTGTTATTTGAGCGGTTAAAAGTAGGACTCTATGAGCAGGGCTATAATTAACATTAAATGTAATCATTTATACAATACTTTATTTCCGTCTCTATTATCAAAAACGTGAAGCAAGAAACCTTTTGGAGAAGCTGATCCTCCTCCCCCGCCCCTTAATTTTGGTTATATCTAATGGCAAGGGTTTGAGTTATAGTTCAATACTATTCATCCGGCTTAAATAAGTGACATTTAGTCCATTGCTAAATGTTTCTACAATCACAGTATGTAAACCAATTATATTTCATTAAATAGAAGTTCTGTATTAAATTATTTGCTAGGGATGATTTGAACATCTTCAATAGACACACACATACACACTGCAAGAGATTATCTGAGTTCTTTCCATTTGTCAAATTCTGTAGCTTTTTAATTCATGAGATTATCCAGCAGATATTCATTAAGCCTTTTGTAAATAATAACAGACTTTTCTTCCCCACATAAAATAACTTGCTTGTTTTTAAAAAATAGTGGAGATTGATGGCACCTTTGTTGTACGCAATTATTTTTGGCTGCCTGTTTTTTTATTAATATTTTATTTAATCATATTCTATTAATATCCTAGTAGATGTCATAAATATATTATGGACTATCTTTAGATCGTATTCTTTCTCTTGAGAATCTACTTTCTGTTTGGAAATAGAAGACCTAAGTTCAAGTATATTATGCAAATCTTACGAATTATATTGATTGTCACTGTCTTTGGGATTTCAGTGTTTCTAATTATTATATACTTGAGTTGTGCTCCTGCTGCCACAACCCGTTGGCTTTGCTTGCCCATTCATAGAAAATGTCAGCACAAAGTAAACAAATACAGTATTTGTGAGCCTTGGAAAAGTTCCAGGTGTAAGATTTTTGGCTCCGTGTTACTATGTGATGTTAGACCTACCAGTAAGGAAATTTGACAATGTTGAAGGCTGAGGTGTATTGGAGTTAGGTGTATTGGAAGCAACAAGATCAGAATAGTTAGGAATGTCCATAGCATGTGGAAATTTCATCAAAATGACAAAATATTTAGTATTGTCCCAAAGCAAGTTTGGTACCCTTACATATTTGTGTGCAGTATAAAGACTCAGTACAAAAAGAGCCACATGCAAAAAGGGCCATGTTTGTTCCACAATATCGCAAGGCTGGTTTTGATATTTATCACGTTCCCTGCTCCGAGAAATGCTCATAGGAATAG
Organism: Erythrolamprus reginae; assembly: GCF_031021105.1. Taxonomy (NCBI): domain Eukaryota; kingdom Metazoa; phylum Chordata; class Lepidosauria; order Squamata; family Dipsadidae; genus Erythrolamprus; species Erythrolamprus reginae. Next base: position 165,455,997 of record NC_091950.1, on the reverse strand, counting down.
TATAGGGGTGGGGGGTGGGGGTTGGAGTTTCATGTCCATAGTTTTCTTTGTTGTCTTGAGGCAGAACTGTTCAAAACATGTTTTGAAACTCTAATGCTCTTTGAGTGCTACATTGGAAAAATATTTAATTCCTTTTGCAATCACAGCAAATGTTTTGAATTGTTAATTGTTTAGAAGCAAAGAAACTTGCAAATTACTGAACTCCCTGCAGAGTGGGAGAGAGGGTGAGATGGGCAGTCTCTAAGTTTGGTGAATAAATAAAAGTGTGTGTGTGTGTGTGTGTTCCTTTGGGGTAGTCTTCACTCCTTGTGGCTGCCTGGAAACAAGTCTGCAGTTTCCTTGGCAACATATTCAGAAATGGTTTGTCATTGCCTTCTTCCTAGAGCTGAGAGAGAGTGGCTATGCCAAGGTCAGCCCAGCTGGCTTAGGCCTAAGGTGGAACAAGAACTCCCAGGTTTTTAGCCTGGTGTCTGAAGTGGAGGTTCTTAGCAGATAACAACATGCTGTGCCATGGTGGCACAGTGGTTAGAGTGGAGTACTGCAGGCTACTGACTGCCAGTTGCCTGCAACTGGACAGTTCAAATCTCACCAGGCTCAAGATTGACTCAGCCTTCTATCCTTACGAGATGAAAGGGTGGAAGATGAGAATCCAAATTGTTGGGGGCAATATGCTGATTCTTTAAAATGCTTAGAGAGGGTTGTTACACTGTAAAGCAATATATGTAAGTCTAAGTGCTATTGCTATTTGTGAACATGGAGAGACACAGAACTCAGTCCATCTGTTTAGTATGTTGGCTGCTACTAGAAATATGTATCAATAATTACTTATTTTTGGCCAATTACAGAGCTAAGACTGTGCTTCATGCTGGCAGTTTAAAGTTTGATCTTGGCATAGAAGAAGACCACAACAAAACAAGAGCACACCATAGATTTAAACTTAATATTAACCGCTCCAAACTTGACTGTAAAAAATATGACTTCAGCAACCAAGTTGTCGAAGCGTGGAACTCATTACCGGACTCCATAGTGTCATCCCCAAACCCCCAACACTTTACCCTTAGATTATCCACGGTTGACCTATCCAGATTCCTAAGAGATCAGTAAGGGGCGAGTACAAGTACACTAGAGTGCCTTCTGTCCCCTGTCCTATTGCTCTCCTATATCTCCAATACCTTTCTTCTATTCCTATATCTCTTCTTCCTTTCTTTCATTTATATGTTCTATTCCTATATCTTCTCTTCTATTCTTTCTTAGATATATTTTACTATGAGTATATCCTCTATAACCTTCATCATGTATTTTACTATGTGTATACCCACTAAAACCCTCATTGTGTATTGGACAAAATCAATCAATAAATAAATAAAATAAGACGGAGCCTGGTGCCTTAACCACTACACCAATACTATATATAAAAAGTATGTAGTAACATAAAATGCAATATACTGATGTTAGTATATTGCATTTTATATTAGTTATACATTTCATATGCTGTACTGCAACATTCAGAAATTAAAATTAGCTTAAAATATAGCACAGCTATATTAGTTTTGTGAATTATTCATATATGGCTTTAGTGAATCAGTCCAATTTCACAAGCCATATATTTAGTTTCCACAATCATTTAAATTTACTAATACCTAATTAATAGGGTAGGGTGTAGTGCAGTATGAGGGTTTTTTACACAAACTAGTAACTTCCTTAGTTCTGTCATGATTTATAATGCAGGTTACATAGGCTGTGTGCCTAAGATATCAAAATAACAGTATCCAAGCTTACTACATATATGCTTGCTATTTATCAAAATATTTATTTTCCAAAGACTTTATAGAAGAAAAAATCAACTCTCCTTAGGATGAAGGATAATCTAAAACTAGCAGGATAAATTGTTCTTTATATCAGAGATCCAAAATATTTCTTTACTTATGAGCAGAAAGTAAGTTTTATTTTGGTATATGTATTACATGTTTAATCTGATTTTCCTCCACTGAATCCAAAGTATAGTCCATAGCATTATTATGTTTTATTCTCCCAGCAGTAATTCTCTAAACTGAGGAATTTAAACATTCTGCACAAAATTGTGTTGGAGTATGTCTCTGTATTCCGTGTGCTGTAACAGAAAGAAAGGAAGACTATATTATTTGATATATATATACATCATATCTTCTCTTAAGTCCCGTATCAGTCAACTCTCAGCAATAGAGTAACACATTCTCTCTATATTGTGCATTTTTCAATGATTCCAAGCCATATATGCTGATGATTCTCAGCTGTACATTTCCACCCCATGCCAATTCAGTCAACAGGCTCCAGCTCAACCCTGACAAGACTGAGTGGCTGTGGGTTTTGCCTCCCAAGGACAATGCCATCTGCCCATCCATCACTTTGGGGGGGGGAGAGATTTTGACCCCCTTAGAGAGGGTCCGCAACTTGGAAGTCCTCCTAGACCCATAGTGGAGGCTTGAGTAACATCTCTCGGCTGTGGCTAGGAGCGGGTTCACACAGGTTCACCTGATGTGCCAGTTGCGGCCCTATTTGGATAGGAATATCTCCTCATAATGAGCTCTACTTGGGTCTACCCTTGAAGAATGTTCAGAGACTGCAACTTGTCCAGCATGCAACGACATGAGCTGTGGTGGGTATACCTAGATACACCCATATCTGTCCAACACTCCGCGAGCTGCACTGGCTTCTGATTGATCTCCAAACGCAATTCAGGGTGTTGGTTATTGCCTATAAAGCCCTATATGGCTTAGCATCAGATTATTTATGGGACCGTCTTCTGCCTCACATGTCGTAGCAACCAATTAGGTCGCAGAGAGTTGGCCTCTTCCAGGTCCTGTCGGCCAAACAATTCTGACTGGCAGGACCAGGGAGACCCTTTTCCGTTGCGGTCCTGGTCCTCTGAAACCAACTGCCCCCAGAGATTCGTACTGCCCCCACTCTCCTCCCCTTTCGAAAAGGGCTTAAAACACACCTATGTCAGTAAGCCTGGGGTCGTTAAGCGATGGTCCTCTGGCCCAGCTACTAGTATGTATGAATGTTGATTGCTCGTTGTTTAGTGTTGCTATTATGTATTGGGGTATTTTTAAATCTTGTATTATGTTTTTATTGTTATAAGCTGTTCTGAGCCCAGGAGGAGAAGGGCAGCCTATAAATTTAATAAAATAAAATAAATAAATACAGTGAACCCTCGAGTTTCGCGTCCTCGAGCATCGCGAAAGGGCTATTTCGCTAGTTTTCAACCCGGAAGTAAACTCTACCATCTGCGCATGCGTGCCTTTTTTTCTATGGCCACGCATGCGTAGATGGTGGAGTTTCCCGCCGGCTTCCCTGGGTCTTCCCCCTCTTGCCCCGGTAAGACCCCAGCGGCGGCGCGAGCAACGGCGTGGGCGGGCGGGCGGCACGCGCGGGGACACCCCAGCTCCGCTTCCCAGCTGGGAAGCGGCCCCAGCAACAGCGTGGGCGGGCGGTGCGCGCGCGCTTGGGGAAACCCCAGCTCCGCTTCCCAGCTGGGAAGCGGCCCCAGCAACGCGCGCGCGCTTGGGGACATCACAGCTCCGCTTCCCAGCTGGGAAGCGGCCCCAGCAACAGCGTGGGCGGGCGGTGCGCGCGCGCTTGGGGAAACCCCAGCTCCGCTTCCCAGCTGGGAAGCGGCCCCAGCAACGCGCGCGCGCTTGGGGACATCACAGCTCCGCTTCCCAGCTGGGAAGCGGCCCCAGCAACAGCGTGGGCGGGCGGGCGGCACGCGCGCGGGGAAACCCCAGGCGCGAGCAACGGGGTGGGCGGGCAAAGGGCGGTGGAAGTAAAAACACCATCTGCGCATGCACAGATGGTGTTTTTACTTCCGCACCGCTACTTCGCGAAAAATCGATCATCGCTTGGGGTCCTGGAACGGAACCCTCGCGATGATCGAGGGACCACTGTATAGTAATTTTTTCAAGAAGAATTGCTCTTGCCTTGGTTTTGTTAATATTAGGCTCTATCACTGCTTTTTAAACTAATTATTTATTTCTTAGTAACACATTTACTGTTTTTGAAGTTTATATAATAATCTATAAACAGGTAAATCACCAAGATATATTTTGCACGGAAATCCTTATCATCTCAGGGCTGATATTTGATTTGAACTGCTCTCGAAAGCCCAAAGAATTATTTCCTTTGCCCTCGTGTTGCTTGGTGCTGTCATCAAGGAGATAAAGCAGAGATGAAGCAGAGAAGCAGTTTTCCTCCCTACAAATTCATGCTTTTGTTTTAATTAGAAGGACCTTGTGTTAGGCTCTTTCATTAGAATATTAATTATTTCCTGAGAAAATATATGTACAAAAATGTACTTTAAGATAACACTTCTGAGTTGTTTAATAAATGAAAAATGTCATATTCATACTGTTTTGTTCAATTATGTTCTTGAATAATCTATCACAATTTGGGATTCATCCAATTGTTCTTTTTTTTTTTTAATAGTAAAAGGAAAGTCAATTTTAAGTAGGAACTGTTGCATGCCCTTTAAACATGGACACTTACTCAAAACCATATTGAAGCCCATAAATTATTGGCAACAAGTTGCTTTTATTTTTGGGTTGCTGCCAGTAATCCCCAAGGCTCTGAAAAACATTTATACTTGATCCTTTGTTTTCTCATCTAATGGGTCATTGAACAGAAATTTCACAATTACTAGTTTGACACTTTGGGGAACTTGGAAAGGCCTTTAGGACGTTTCAGATGTAATTCGGACTGTCAATTTTTTTTTCATTCTTCTTCGGACTAAAGCATAACATGTCCATACTGAGGTATCTGGTCTTCAGAACTTAATGTTTGAGATATGATATTTCTTACATTAATCTTAGTTTTAAGCTCTGAATTACTTATTACTTATTCTAAAAGGACTTGAAGGACTAGAAAAGTGAATACAGTGATTCCTCGAGTATCGCGATGTAGGGTTGCGGAAGTAAAAACACCATCTGCGCATGCGTGCCCTTTTTTTCATGGCCGCACATGCGCAGATGGTGGAGTTTGTGTGGGCGGCGGGCGGCACCGAGGGAAGGTTCCTTCGGCCGCCCAGCAGCTGATCTGCTCCGCAGCACGGCAGCAGCAAGGAGCCGAAGATGGGGTTTCCCCGTTGCCCAGGCAAAGGGGAAACCCCATCTTCGGCTCCTCGCTGCTGCCGCGCTGCGGAGAAGATCAGCTGCTGGGCGGCCGAAGGAACCTTCCCTGGGTCTTCCCGCCGCCCAGGCAAAGGGGAAACCCCAAGATTGCTTGCCGCTTGCCCGTCACCCGCCTGCCCGGCCGCTCGCTTGCCGCTTGCCCGTTCACCCCGCCCGCCCGGCTGCTCGCTTGCCGCTTGCTCGTCACCCGCCCACCCAGCTGCTCGCTTGCCGCTTGCCCGTTCACCCGCCCGCCCGGCTGCTCGCTTGCCGCTCGAGAGCAAGAGGGGGAGAGATAGAGAAAGAGAGAGAAGGAAAGAAAGAGATGAGAGAGGGAGGAAGAGAGTGTGCGAGAGGAAGAAGCAAGATAGAGAAAGAGAGAGAGAAAGAAAGATGAGAAAGGAAAGGAGTGACGTCATCGGGTGGAAAAATCGCGATATAGCGTTTCGCGAAGATTGAGATCGCGAAAATCAAGGGATCACTGTATCTGGTTTTGTGAAGGTGTCATGAAGCTTTTATCGTAGGTGCTAAAAACATCATGTAGGAAGATTTGGTCTAAGGCTTTAACTTGATTAATAATGGAGTTCTGATGAATTGTTGAAAAAGAAGTTCATTAGGCTATTTTTTTCCTACTTCTGCTACTTTTATCCCATTTCTTTTTTCTTTTTTTGCAAATTGCATATGTTCCAGTCTCTAATTAAAACTGGAAAAATATACAGTAATTACTACCATGTCAACTGTTAATTCAGAGCTTTTTAAATTTAAGGATATTGATACTGGATTAGAAAGCTGTAGGTCTTTGCTCCATATGAATAGACCTCTTAATTCTGTTTTTAGATGTTTGGATGCAAGGTCACAAAATTTCTTTGCCTAGGCAAGAATAATAGTTTGCTGGCTGTTAGAAACCCTCCTCATTTTATGTTTCCTTTTCCTTCCCTTTATCTAGATTTGGTTCTAGTTTTGGATAGATACATTTATCCTGGAATTGTGACAGCTGTTTTGATTCGTTCTCCATTTTGTTCTAGGTAAACCATAATTGCATAGTCTAAACTGTTTGTCTCTATATTAGATTGCTCAAAATTGCAGTCAACACTATCTTATTTTGTCAAATTACCCTGTTTCCCCGATAGTAAGACACCCCCGATTGTAAGACGTATCGGGGGTTTCAGGGGGGTCGGCTAATATAAGCCGTACCCCGAAAGTAAGACATATGTCTTACTTTCGGGGAAACACGGGGGTATTGCCGCCTCCCTCTCATCTAGCTGCGCGCCGCCTCCTGCCCACGTCCGCACCGTCCCCCTCTCCATACGTCGCCACATCTGCCACCTCCCTCTGATCTTAATGAGCACCGCCTCCTGCCCACTTCCGCGCCGCCCCCCTCCATATGTCACCGCATCTGCCGCCTCCGTCTGATCCAAGTAAGCGCCGCTGCCCCCTCCATACGTCACTGCATCTGCCGCCTCCGTCTGATCCAAATGAGCGCCGCCTCCTGCCCACGCCTGCGCTGTCCCCCTCTCCATACGTCGCCGCGTCTGCCACCTCCCTCTGATCTTAATGAGCGCCGCCTCCTGCCCACTTCCGTGCCGCCCCCCCTCCATACGTCACCGCGTCTGCCGCCTCCGTCTGATCCAAATAAGCGCCGCCTCCTGCCCACTTCCGCGCCGCCCCCTCCATACGTCACTGCGTCTGCCGCCTCCGTCTGATCCAAATGAGCGCCGCCTCCTGCCCACGCCTGCGCCGTCCCCCTCTCCATACGTCGCCGCGTCTGCCACCTCCCTCTGATCTTAATGAGCGCCGCCTCCTGCCCACTTCCGCACCGCCCCCCCTCCATACGTCACCGCGTCTAAATGTTAATTTTATGGTTAAAACAAAAAATTCGTCAATTTTTTTCCAATATAAGACATACCCCGAAAGTAAGACATAGTGGGGCTTTTGGGGATAAAAAGAAAGTAAGACACTGTCTTACTTTCGGGGAAACACAGTACTATTTTTTTAAGGGAAAGGCAGTCGTATAATAAAGTATAATAAGCATGCATATATACTCAGTACCTAGTTTGGGCCCCTTTTGCAGCAATTATTGCCTCAATGTTGTGTGATCTGGAAGCTATCAGCCTGTGGCACTGTGGAGGTTATGGAAGACCAGGATGCTTCAATAGTGGCCTTCAGCTCTTTTGCACTTTTCGGCAATGCTCTATAGATTCTCTATAGGGTTTAAGTCAAGGATGTTTGCTGGCCAATTAAGCACAGTAATCTCATGGTCAGTGAACCAGGCTTTGGTGCTTTTGGCAGTGTGGGCAGGTGCCACGTCCTGCTGGAAAATGAAATCAGGATCCCCATAAAGCTCATATGCAGAAAGAAGCATCTCCTGGTAGATGGCTGCGTTAACTCTGGACTTAATAAAGCACAACAGATCAACGCCAGCAGATGACATGGCTCCCCACAGACTGTGGAAACTTCACACTGGACTTCAAGCGTCTTGCAGTGTGCGCCTTTCTATTCTTCCTCCATACTCTGGGTCCTTGGTTTCCAAATGAGATGCAAAAGTTGCTCTCATCAGAAAAGAGGACTTTGCACCACTGACCAACAGACCTGTAAAGTAGGTCTTGCTTGTTCTTATAGATTCCTGTTGCTTACAAAGTAGGTCTTGCTTGCTCTTATAGATTCCTGTTGCTTAGGAGATTGGTTCATTTTTACTTGAATTTATTATTCCATTTGCTTTTCATAATCTGTAAATTGCTCAGAAGGTTTTCAATGTGGAAGAACAGCCTAACAATTTTCTTAATAATTTTAAAATTAATAATTGCTCTTTCTGTGGTGTCAGAAACAAGTTAAAAGTTGTGAGGTACTAAATATAGCCCCCTCCACCCCCCAAATCCCTGGCATAATGATTACTATTAATCGGAACTGGTCTCATTGCTTTAGGCAATATAACATAGCTGCCCAAACTGCTGAGAGCTGAGTGGGTTGCAGGAAAGATAGTAATTTGCAGTTATTTTGATAAGGCTGTATAACACTAATTCTGATATTTTAATTTTGGGGGGTGGGGGTACCTTCTTCATTCCAATTAATGGCTTTCACTTGTTTTGGTTTTGTGAGACAGGATAATTAAGTCTGGAAGGAAGTTTGAACAAATCACTTGGAATTCTATTCTCTGTATTTTTTATTTATTTACTTTTTGCCTGAGAATGGTTGTTGCTTAAATCAGGCAAAATATAAATTGCAGTGATGCATGGAAGCAGGTATTTGTAATCCTTTTGCTTGTGCTTTCTCTCCATTTCTGCTTAGTTCGTTCTAGCACTAGTTTTTTGCTTGAGTGATGATTTGTAATTCTACATTGCATGACGCTAAAGAGGATTATCCTTTCCAAATTTTACAACTGGATTTGACCACTGAATTTAATCTACTCGGTAAATCCAAAGAGAGAATACTGAAACTTTTTTTGTAAATAATAAAAACACTACGTCTTGAAAGAATTTTGATAAAATATGTATCATATGATGTTTGGCCAGTAACTTAGCAGGATATAACTATCAGAATGAACCCTGAGTTGAAAAATAGTTTGTTTATTTATTTGTAATAAAAATAGAAATGTAAAGACATCATAAAAATTATAATAAATATAAGAGCAATTGAAATTACAAAGAGTTAAATATATACTGAAATTTAGGATTAGGTCATCAACTACTGCTCAGGATAAGTAGAAGACAAATATAGTCAGTTTTAGGAGTAACATGTTATACTAAGTCAATAGGTTGTTTGATTTTGGTTTAATACCATGCATAAACCCATAATATTTTGCAAACTATTGATTGCATCTTATCCAGCACATATCAAATAAAACATAAATAAGCATCCTAGCATTTGACAAGCCTGGCATTAGAGGAAGCACCACTATTTGTACTTCTCCAATCCCAAATTACTTACATAAACTTTCTGGTCTATATAATGCTGCATAATAATTATAAAATAAAAAATATATAAAGGAAATTTAAATCCACATATGATTTAGAAGCTGAATGTTGCACTGATAGAAGAAAAATATTCAGAGGTCCTCAACATCAGCAATGTATAAAAAATGATTTCAGTTTTTAGTGTAAGAAGAAAATTTCACTACGAATTGCAATAGCACTTAGACTTACATACCACTTCACAGTGGTTTACAGCCCTCTCTAAGTGGTTTACAGAGTCAGCATATTGCCCCCAACAATCTGACTCCTCATTTTACATGCGGTGGAAGGATGGAAGCTGAGCCTGGTGAGCTGAGTTGAAAGCTGAGCCTGGCACTCACGGTCCGGTAGAGGCCGACAATGACTCAATTTTTGCATGACAGCTCCACTGCTGTCTTTGCCAGTCCGTGTTAGCCACCACCTTATTTTTTGTATTTTTTGGTGACTTTTTGGCTCTCTGAGCATGTGCAGAATTGAAATCATCCCTCTGAGCATGCGCAAAAGTAAAATTGTGCAAGGAGCACGTGAAAGGCCACGATGCGCCTTGGGAAGGAAAGGTAAGAGGAACCTGTCCCTGATCTAAAACTGTGAAATATTCGATTAATTAATGTGCAATTAATCCTACATCCTCTTAGGTGTAAACTGGAAAACTATGTTTGACAAGCTTTTGAATGAGTAAGCTTTTATCAGGGCTGATTGAAGGCAGTTTGTTCCTTGGGCATCAGAACAATTCGCCTCATTTTAACTTCAAAGTTTGGCTGGCTTGACAGCTCAGTCTCTCACCATGAACACTGACTGGGACAGTGCCTCTAACACCCAAGAATTTTATGTAAGCTGGTAAATAACCATATACATTATAATTGGTAATGCTAGACTTTGCAGTCTGAAAAGGGGTATCCTCCTATGGACAATTCTGGCTGTCTAAGAAACACAGAGTGGCTTTTCAGTATAGTAATACAACAATTGTTTCATAAGACCTGGTTCAAATAATAATTATAATAATAATAATAATAATAATTTATTGGATTTGTATGCCGTCCCTCTCCGCAGACTCGGGGCAGCTAACAACAATAATAAACACAACATGTACAATCCAATAATAAAAAACAACTAAAACCCCCTATTATAAAACCAAACATACACACAAACATACCATGCATAACTTGTAATGGCCTAGGGGGAAGAGCTATCTCAACTCCCCCATGCCTGGCGGTATAAATGAGTTTTGAGTAGTTTACGAAAGACAGGGAGGGTGGGGGCAGTTCTAATCTCCGGGGGGAGTTGGTTCCAGAGGGCCGGGGCCACCACAGAGAAGGCTCTTCCCCTGGGGCCCGCCAGACGACATTGTTTAGTCGACGGGACCCGGAGAAGGCCAACTCTGTGGGACCTTATCGGTCGCTGGGATTCGTGCGGTAGCAGGTGGTTGCGGAGGTAATCTGGTCCATTGCCATGTAGGGCTTTAAAGGTCATGACCAACACTTTGAATTGTGACTGGAAACTGATGGGCAGCCAATGCAAGCCACGGAGCATTGAAGAAACGTGGGCGAATCTTGGAAGCCCCATGATGGCTCTCGCAGCTACGTTCTGCACGATCTGAAGTTTCCAAACACTTTTCAGAGGTAGCCCCATGTAGAGACCGTTGCAGTAATCGAACCTCGAGGTCAAAGTTAACAACTAGCTAACATCTAGTTTCCACCAAGCTTGAATGCAATACACTGATATAGAGAGCAGAAGGAAGGCTGTGGTCATAACATTCTGTCTTGTTGCTGTTTCTTGAAATGGCCATCTACAGTGGCTGTCTGATTGTGCCTAAGAGCAACAACCCTAATAGGAAAGGTGACAGAGATTTTGTCTCTGACTAGAGATGGCCAGGACTACTAGCCAACTAAGAGATAGTACCACTAGCCAACTGAAGAGAATGAGTCTTATATCAAGCCCTTTTCAGAAATAGTGGTACTGTATATGTGAGATTATAAACCGTCCTGAGTCCTACGGGATAGGACGGCATAGAAGTCAAATAAACTAAATAAATTAAAATAACTATTTCCTGATTTCTGTTTTGAAACTTAACAGCATGTGGCTTGGATGGAAGAACATTCAGGTCTTGGGGACCTGGTACCCTATGGTGATGCCCAGTGGTTGTAACTCCTTCACTAGAAGATATGTTGGCAACTACCACTTCTGTTAATTTCAGAAAAGAATTGACAAATTCCCAGATGGACCTGATGGGGATCAATGTCTATTAATTTTGACTGGAGTGTAACTATCTCTGAGGGCATCTGCTGGGAGACTAGTAGGAAGCCTACTAGTCTTCCATGTGCAGTTGTGAGAACCATCAACAAGCCCCTTATTCAAGGTTTCTCAAATATTGCTTGTTCTAGATTCACTGCCAACATGCTTTAGAAAATTCATTTTCTGTCCATCCTTTGTTGAAAGGCTTCACCTTTGCTTGGTTGTCATCAGGTTACTTGGGTTAAAGATCTTTATTTTTCATTGGCAGTAAGGATAAAAGTAGGCCAGAATAGAAGTATGTATGAAAAACATAGTGTTGAATAAAAAAGCAGAGAGACTCATTTTCTTTAATACACCTCAGTGAGTTCTAATGGCTTTCTTTTTTCAGTGTTAACATTCAAATAGCTTATTTTTATGCATTTTTTAAAATATATCAGAGCATGTAGCTATTCAGACAGTATTTCATTATGAACAGAGCTTTACAAGACAATTTGAAACAGAAGAAAGTTCATTCTGCTGATAGATGTATTATATATTTTCTTCAATGTAAATTATTCTCATGAGTTAACATTTAAACTTATGCTCATGAAATGATTTCCTTACAGAAATTGCTTTACTCAATGCTGTGCAGTGTTCAGACTTATATTTAATTTTATTTACAGTTTAATATATGGTTCTTTTTCAATCTGAGCTCATTAGGGTGCTGAGGTCTCAAACTTGTAGCCCATAGACCACATGAAAGTCTTTTTTAGGAACTCTCACCCACATTGAGAAAACATCACAGTTCAGGTTGGGCCTCTCAACCCATGGATAGCACAGCTAGCAGAGACCACACCAGCAAGGCAACCCTGTTTCTGCCAATTTGGACAGGGAGTTCCGCTATCTTTGTATTGGGTGTTTGCTTTCCTCTTTGCTAGATTTGCCTTTTTTTTTTTTTTGGAAAGATGCCACATTGTACTGCTTCCTGCTTATAACCTCTTTTCTGTCTGTCTTACTATGGTCTGACCAATGGCTGTGGAATGGAACAGTGGCTAATGACTAATGGCTGTAAAACTGTAAGCTATCCAGAGTTACCCTGTGATAAGATGGGCAGGATAACAAATGTAATAAATAAATTAATAAATAAAATAAAACAAGACCCTGAGTCACGGTTCTGTCTCTGACTATAGACACTTTTACAAGTTTTTACATTAAAGCTCAGCTCAATAATTAAATATAAAGCTGCAACAACTGCCCACTCTCTCCCAAATTTGGAGTATACTGTATGGGGCTGTATATAAGAATTGGGCAGCAGAAGGCTGTCTAATTTATCAGAGATTTAAAGGAGTAAAATGAAAATGGTATTGATTACTTAGATAATATTAAAACAAAACATTTTTTTAAAATTTCTGTACCTGAATATGTGTGTGTGTGTGTGTGTGTGTTAAAGAGTGTGCAGAACCCTTGAGTTATCAAGAACATGCACAGAGGAAAACATGGGATTCCAGCAGATATCCAGGAAATATGAGTAATTATTCTGTCATACAAGACGGATACATTAAAGTGTATAAAATTGTGCTTACTTTAAAAATAGCACAGTCAGGTTAAACAGTCCATATCTCTCAGTACAATAATAATATTACAAGCCTGTCTTTGTCTTACGTATTAGACATACATTACAGCTTTCAAATATATTAAACCATCCTTGAGCTTACTATATCAGTCCCAGTGAATCAGCAGAAAGAACAGAGAGAACTATGCTCTCTGGCTCCCTCCCATGGCAATTCTCAACACCACCTCTCAAAGCTACAGCACTTCAATACAAATAAATATTCATTGCTAGCCCGTCTATATATTGCAAACCCAACTGCTTTGTACATAGCACTAACAGATCCAGCATAATAAGTGGTATTTGGGGAATTTAGATCCAGCATAATATGTGCTATTTGTAGGACTTTTATTCGATTGGGTTGTTCTAGTTGAATTCTCTCATTGTTAAGCATCTAGCCAATTTATAGGCTAAAATTAGAGGCTTTTAGGGTGAAATATTGAAATCTATCCTTCACTTCCAAACTTGCAGCTGTTTGAAAGTTTCCTGTCTCCAAATGCCAGAAAACAATATCATGTTTTGTCATCAGTTATGGTGAACTGAGATTTGGGGGCCACAAGTGTAGGTGGCTATGAGGCTTTAAAAATTATGTGTTTTCAAACTAAAACCTCATATCAAATACATAAGTATTTGATTGTATACAAACATACACATGAATGATCACACACACACACACACACACACACACACTGTATTGCAAGTAAGAAAAGTAAAGTCTCCTTCTTATCAATTTCAACTTATAGACACATCCAAAGAGTAGTAATATGGAAATGGTTTGACTACTGCAGACATTGTATTTACTCCAGTAAAAGGGAAGTGCAAATCTGTGAAGTCGGTTTTCGGTTCAGTTTTCTCATTTTTCTGATAGTAGTTTTTCCACCCCATTTCTGTACCAGTTTTATACTTTTTAAACATCTCAAAATGAGTAAGGAAATTAAGAAATGCCAATCTCTTCTTTTGCATAGTTTCAAAACCTTTTCTCTTAATATATACCCTTGTACACATTTTTCAAAACCTTTTCTCTTAATATATACCCTTGTACACATTTTTAATTTCATAACCCTTAGAAATCACACTTAGATTTGATGTCTATTTGGGATGGTGCATTATATGTAATGTAAGTGTTAATAAGTTAACAATAAGTTAATAAGTGTTTCAAAATCATTTTCTCTCATTCCTAAACTAAAGCATTTGGTATTGCAATTGTTGTTTATGCTTTTATATGGTTGTTTACTGTTTATAGAGCAATATCTTTTATCCTCTTTTATTACTACTTAAAGTTGTTTTTCTATGAAGTTGAACTACAGATGTGGAAGTCAGTATTTATGCAGATTAAATTCAGTGTAGATGATGGGCTTCTTAGAAATACTGTGACCTTATTCTACTTCATTATTGTACCATTAACATAAAGTAATGACCAAGAAAATGATATTGAGTCAAATGTATATTCCCCTCCCCCTCAAAACTGAATTCCCCTTTGGTCACTTGACATATTTCAAAGTAAGTGTTCCAACCTTGCTCACCTCTTCCCTAAACTCTGTTCATCAATCTGTGGGCTGCTAATTTTATCCTTTAAAGTGTGTAGCAATCCAACTGCAGAAGGATTCCTGGGGCAAATTTAAATTTTAGAAATGCATCAAAATCCATAAGGGAAGAAGAAAAAAGACAAAAGGAAAAGAGAAATAATATGCCACAGATCTTAAAATGAAGGGGTCTCCAAAGTATATACCAAAGTATTGCAGGGGTGGATCTAAAAATTCCATTAAATAAAGTAACTTCATTGAGAATGAAAACAGCTTCAATTTATGAAAGAAAGCTGCTGCATTTGTGGAATGACATGGCTTTCTTTCTAAGAAGCAAGACAGCCATACAGTAGGGCATTTGACAGCCAGGCTAATATTAGGAAAAATGTGGTATATAAGCATAAGTGCTATTACTGCTGCTATTTGTCTTAATAGTTACTACACTTCCCATTTTTATGAAATATATGACTGACCTAATGCATACCTTGTTTCCCTGAAAATAAGTCACCCCCGAAAGTAAGACATAGGAGAGGTTTCCTAAAATTGCCTAATATAAGGCATCTCCTGAAAGTAAGACATAGGAGACGTTTTGTTTTGCAGCATTCCCAAACAGAACATATACAGCATTCCCTCGATTTTCGCGGGTTTGAACTTCGCAAAAAGTCTATACCACGGTTTTTCAAAAATATTAATTAAAAAATACTTTGCGGGGTTTTTCCCTGTACCACGTTTTTTCTCGCCCAATGACATCATATCCATGTCATATCCATCATATCACATCATATCATCGCCAAACTTTCATCTGCCTTTAATAAATAAACTTTAATAAATAAACATGGTGAGTAATAATCTAAATGGTTGCTAAGGGAATGGGAAATTGCAATTCAGGGGTTTAAAGTGTTAAGGGAAGGTTTGTGATACTGTTCATAGCCAAAAATAGTGTATTTACTTCCACATCTCTACATCATGGAAATTCAACTTTCGCGGGCTGTCTCAGAACGCATCCCCCACGAAAATCGAGGGAACACTGTATAACATATATTTGAAGAAAGTATAATTGTTGTACATGGAAATAATGGTATGATAGTAGTAAGAAATTCTTGATAGGATTCACAGTTTGTCTGGTTATCCTGGTTTCAGATGACAGTACAGTATATAATAAATGTTCATTTTTTTTGTTTAGCAATAAATGTGAATTCTTCTTCATTGAAAAAAAATAAGACATCCCCTGAAAATAAGATGTAGCACATCTTTGGGAGCAAAAATTAATATAAGACACTGTCTTATTTTTGGGGAAACAGAGTAGGAATCTTGAGATAATTTGTTAACAGTGTCAAGTGAAATCAACTTATGTAGCAGTGATGGCGATCCATTTTTCCCTCGGGTGCTAAAAGTGTGTGTGCAGGCACCATCGCCCATACACGTGCCCACACCCATGATGCAATGCCCCTCCCACACATCCCGCCCAGCACATGCGCATGCGACCCACTGCAATTGCATGCATGACCCCCCCTTTTTTGGCCTCACATCCCAAAACAGCAATGGGAGAGGGGAAAAGCCTCCCATCCTCAAACAGAGCTGGAAGGTGGGGAAAGCCTCTTCCCCCAAACAGAGCTGGCAGGGAGTTGGGAAAAGCCTTGCGTACCCAAACAGCGCTGGGGTGGAATCTCCAGAGATCTGGGAAGGCACGGGCCACAGGAAGTAAAGAGAAAGCATGAGCTTGTCTGACCTGAAAATCAGCTGGCTGGCAGGAGGTACTCACACACACATAGTGGATCTGAGCTGGTCAACAGTTCACGTGATTGCAGAGATGGCTCCGCGCACCATAGCTTCGCCATTACGGGCCTAAAGTACCACTTCAGATTATCTGAGACTTTGTAAGGTTGATTGAAAAAAAAAAGCAAGAGTTCATAATTTGAAAATTAATGCAGTGGCTATAAAAGAGTTTTGTCCAACTGGTGTAATAATGCAAAACACTTCTAGTGAAAAAGAAACTCATTTTCAGGTAAACGTTTTTAGAGCCCCCTGCTACGTATGCGATGTTACAAAATATGGCTTTAGAAATCCTTGTTTCCCTTCAGTCACATCATAGCACCAGCTTAAGAGGATAATGTTCAAATAGTACATTATTTCAACACTTTGGAATACATTTTCAAAGGTTAGCATGGGGTTTTAGCCACGGGACTCCCATTAGGCTCGATGGGAGTTTTATAGCTAAAAACCCACACCGTATTTGGAAAATGTATTTCTGACTGTGTTGAAGATAAATGCTATGTGCAAGTGGTTGAGACATGAGTAAATAAAGGATGGTGTAGCTCCCATTCTGAGGCTATCATTTAGACCAAGCCCTCCCTCACCTTAGCTCTCCGTACAAATCATGCTCTGCTGGATTCTTTGCCCTTTGTTCTCACCCTTTCGGAAGAGTAAATGTACGGAAACTTGCTGTGAATAAATAAAATGCTTTTGTGAATAAGCAGCGACTCCTTTCTTTCATTCGATTCTGTGCCACAACCTTTTTAATAGCCTCATAAAAATATTTTTTCTCTTCCTTCATTGTTAATTCTGACGGTCTCCTTTATTCTACCTTCTGGAAATATTTTATGCTTCTAAGTTTTGCTTTCTTGCACTGTACACAATTTATTACCTCATTTCATAAATATTCCATTCTTCGGGTACTTTTCAGAATAGGAATGTGTTTGTGTGTACTTATACAAGTATGTATGCATCTTTGTATCTCTGTGTGTGTGTGTGTGTGCACACACATACATTTGCACATATACCACATACTGAAGAATCTTTTTGCTTGATTTAAAGGACATCCCTGTTTTGGTAACATTTGTTTCTGGAGTCAGAATTCAGAGAGTTTATTTGTGTATATAAGTGTATGCATCTGGGTGGTGCACACACACAAAGACACGTGTAACACATGCCAAAGAATATTTTTGCTTGATTTAAAGGCCATTTATCCAGACTTAATTGACAACATTGGTTTCTGCAATCAGAATTTAGAGAGCTTATTTGAGAATATCAATCTCCCCTGCTGCTCTTTTTCATATTTAAAGATTTGACCACTTGTGAAAGGATTGGGGAAACTATAATATAATTCCTGCATTGCTAGGGTAGACATTCATTATCTAACAACTAAAGTTAAATGTAAGACCAATGCTGATTTCTGAAATTGTACACTATAACTTAGAGAGTTTGGGATTGGGGTCAGAGAGGCTAAATGCAAGTTCTTGCTAAACAAGAAAATTTTTTGGTGATCATGGATCAATAACCCTTGTTGATAAACTTTTCAGTCTGGGCGTAGTCTCAAACTAAATGTAGTTATATTTATCTGAAAAATGTTCATTTTCTAGTTTTTCTTTGAAAATTATAGACCTACGGCATGTACCGTATTTTTAAGAGTATAAGACACCTCTTTTTCCTCCTAAAAAGAAGGTGAAAATCTGGGTGCGTCTTATACTCCGAATGCAGCCCCACCGCGTGGTTCCAGGCAGCAGGGATCCTCACTTCCACATGGAGACTGTTTCCCGAAGCATCCCGGGAAAATGCATTGAAAGCCGGGCTTTGTCTCAGAAAGCCCAATAGAGAGACATCACATCAGTCCTCAGGGACCTGCCATTTTGTAAACATGCTAGTGGGCTTCCCAGCAAGCCCCTGCAGTTTGGCTGCCTCAGTGAGAGCCTTATTCCTGAAGCAGCCCAGGGAATTGCATTGAGAGCCTTTTAAACCAAAGCATTTTCAGGTGGCAGATTTCCCCTCTCCGATTGCAAAAAGGATGCCTGAAACATGAGGATCTGGAGGAAAGAGATTCCCAGTTTCAGATTCCCCCTCCCCAAAAATGGTAGAAAATCTGCCATCTGGAATCTCTTTCCTCCAGATCCCCGAGTTTCAGGCAGTAGATCCCCCTCTGATTGCAAAAAAAAGTGCCTGAAACATGAGGATTGTAGAGGAAAGAGATTCCAGGTGGCAGATTCCCCTTCCCCCAAAACAGAGGGGAATCTGCTAGCTAAAAACTCTTTCCTCTACTATCCTCGCATTTCAGGCACCCTTTTTGCCATCGGGGAGGGGGATCTGCCATCTGAAAATGCTTTCTTTTAAAAGGCTCGCAACACACTTCCCTGGGCTGCTTTGGGAATCAGGCTATGACCAAGGCAGCAAAGATGCAGGGATGAGGATCTGGAGGAAAGAGAAGAAGACAAGGATTTGGGGTAGTGATTTCTGACAGTCTCAAAACGGGTGAGCAGTGTGGTCGGGCAGTAGGAAAAGCAAGTAGGATGCTTGGCTGCATAGCTAGAGGTATAACAAGCAGGAAGAGGGAGATTGTGATCCCCTTATATAGAGCGCTGGTGAGACCACATTTGGAATACTGTGTTCAGTTCTGGAGACCTCACCTACAAAAAGATCTTGACAAAATTGAACGGGTCCAAAGATGGGCTGCAAGAATGGTGGAAGGTCTTAAGCATAAAACGTATCAGGAAAGACTTAATGAACTCAATCTGTATAGTCTGGAGGACAGAAGGAAAAGGGGGGACATGATCGAAACATTTAAATATGTTAAAGGGTTAAATAAGATTCAGGAGGGAAGTGTTTTTAATAGGAAAGTGAACACAAGAACAAGGGGACACAATCTGAAGTTAGTTGGGGGAAAGATCAAAAGCAACGTGAGAAAATATTATTTCACTGAAAGAGTAGTAGATCCTTGGAACAAACTTCTAGCAGACGTGGTTGGGAAATCCACAGTAACTGAATTTAAACATGCCTGGGATAAACATATATCCATTGTATGATTAAATACAGGAAATAGTATAAGGGCAGACTAGATGGACCATGAGGTCTTTTTCTGCCATCAGTCTTCTATGTTTCTATGTTTCTATGACTTACTGGGAAGCCGGTAGCATGTTTACGAAATGGCAGGTCCAGGAGGACTGAGATGCTGCCTCTCTATCAGGTCTTGCTGTGAGAAAATCTGGCTTTCAATGCTTACGGCCATATGAACGAAGACTGGGGCATTTTGGGAGTGGAACCAAGTCTGGCTTCTACCCCCATGAAAATCATAACCCACCCCACCCACTCCAGTTAAATTCCATCCCAATTTCTGCAGAAAAAAATGCCAACAGATGCACGATAAAACAAAGTCTGATTGAAGATTTTAAGGATATTTGCTTTAGAGAAATCTCCTTGATCTTCTACGTTTTCCTAGTAACACCTGAGGAGACTTTACTTGGGAAATTTAGTTAGTCACCTTATACAAGTAAACTGACCACTTTCATAGCAGAAATCTAAGATTTACCTTATGCAACAAAAGTGGATTCTGAAAAATCAAGGAATATCTGCTACTAATATGTTTTATTAATAATACAAAAACACAGAAGATTATATAATCATATATGACTACTTGTAATTTCTTATTCACTTCACATTTCTGTAATCTTAGAAAGCAAAATTCATTTTTATTGTTAGAACAGATAAAAAGATCTGTGCTGCTTGTTATCAAAATCCCAGTGGAAGGGTGGAGCCCCACTAATCCTGACACTGGTAGGCAGAGGCAGAGGTAGAATTCTTTTTTTCTTGCTTTTCTCTCCCAAAATTAAGGTGCGTCTTATATTCCGGTGCATCTTATACTCCAAAATATGGTACTTTATTAAGTCCAATTTGATTAATGGAAATAACTGATCTTTCCATTATTACTGTGCTCAGTATAAGCATTTAGAAAAGCCATCATTCAAATATGTTTTTTTAAAAAAAATATTTTATTCCATCAGATAATTTTTTGAGCAAAAACCCAAACTACCTTCACAATTCTTATTACTTTCAATATCCTTTGTTTTTGACATCCAGGTTTTTTAAATTGATATTAATCCTATTACTGTATTTTAGAGTGAATTTAATCATTATAACTAAATTCATTTTGGTTATGCCTTTAATATCTTAGTCTTAATTCTGAGTGGTAGAAGAGTTTTCAATAGAATTATGTCATTCATTATTGATTTTTATTATTTCACTGAATATGATGCCTTAGAACAGTGTTTCACAAATAACCTAAATACTTCAACTAGTTTAATAATTAACAGGAAATCATAAATTGGTGATCTAAATAATTTAATGCATCTAAATCCCAGTTAAAGACAGCAGCTAAAATAATAATCTGATCACTTCAAAATGTTTGACTAATGATCTTGACTCCTCTCCAAGAAGGCTACTGAGTAAACTATATTCTTCATTACTCCTTCAACTGTGCATTTATAATTTAAAATCTTTCGGGGCCAATGGAAAACACATGCATGTGGCATGCAGATGATCACTGATGGACTTTTATTCTTTACTAATGTAATAAAAATGTTTTCTTTCAGCTGACTTAGTACAAGAAGGAGGAGAACTCATTAAAATTGTTTCAAGCTGATTACGTTGTATACATTTTTAATTTGACCATTATCTTAATTGCTTGATTGGAAAATTGCAATTGTTCACATGACTGCATGCTTTGACAATATACAACTGTTTGCTAGTAATAATTGGTGCTTAATCAGTGAAAGGTTAATTTGCCATACTTTTTTTCTATAGTGTTCTACACCAGTAGTTGAAATCTAAACATTTTCCCTACTGGGTCTGTGGGCATGGCTTGGTGGTCATGTAACTAGGTAGGCATGGCCAACTGAATGTCACTCACATCAAGAGGTGCCTCACCTGGCCCCTCCTCTGTCAGCCATTCCTTGTCATGCCCAGCCTCAACATATCTATAATTCTGTAAAAATGTTCTTCACCTTTTTTCAACTTGATTATGTATATACTACAGATGTACTTTCATGGACCAGTGAAAGGAGGAAATGGCTCACATGCTTTGCCCAAGACTGTGATAGCAACAGGATTTTAAGGAACTGCCACGAAGAAGGCGGGTGGGTGGGGAGATGTATTTTCCAAGGAACCAGAAGGCAAAACAAGAAGCAATGGATGGAAACTGAAAAAAAAGCGAGAAGCAAACTAAAACTAAGGAGAAGCTTCCTGACAGCCAGAACAATTAACTAGTGGAGCTATTTGTCTCCAGAAATTCTGGATGCTTGATCACTGGAGGTTTTTAAGAAAAGACTGGACAGCCATTCCTCTGAAATGGTATAGGGTTTCCTCCAAAGTCCTTTCTAAGTATTATTCTATTATTCTATTATCCTGACACCTTTCCCAGGTCCTCCACTTGGATCCAAAATGTGGCTGTGATAGTTGATCAGAGCTCTTCTGTTTCTTATGTGCAACAGCTTTAGTGTTTAGGATCAGAGCTAAGTTAGTTGCTTTTCTATTAATACATAATCCTTAAAAGGGCTCTCCTGTAGGGACCCTGCATGGTCTAATTTAGAGATTTAGAGATCATGGCATCGGACCAGAATACATCCGGGTCCGCCTTCTGCCACACAAATCCCAGCGACCGGTTAGGTCCCACAGAGTCGGTCTTCTCCAGGTCCCATCAACTAAACATTGTCGTCTGGCGGGACCAAGGGGAAGAGCCTTCTCTGTGGTGGCCCCGACCCTCTGGAACCAGCTCCCCCCGGAGATCAGAATTGCCCCCACCCTCCTTGCCTTCCGTAAGCTCCTTAAAACCCATCTCTGTCGTCAGGCTTGGGGGAACTGAACTATCTCTTTTCCCCCTAGGCCTATAAAATTTATGCGTGGTATGTTTGTATGTATGTCTGATTAATAAGGGTTTTAAAAAAAAATGTTTTTAAACTATTAGATTTGTTATGAATTGTTCTATTGCTGTTATGAGCCGCCCTGAGTCTACGGAGAGGGGCGGCATACAAATCTAATAAATAGATAGATAGATAGATAGATAGATAGATAGATAGATAGATAGATAGATAGATAGATAAGATTAGATAGATAGATAGATAGATAGATAGATAGATAGATAGATAGATAGATAGATAGATACCCAGATACCCAAACCTTTTGCCACCAAGGACTGGTTTCATAGAAGACAATTTTACCATGGACCTCTGTATGTGTGTGTGTGTATGTATGAGAGAGAGGGGGGGAGAGGGAGGGAGGGAGAGACAAGTATACAGTTTGTAAGAGAGGCCCGGATAGAAGTGGTAAATTAAATAGTGGGTGGCCCACACATTAAATAAAACAGGGGGAGAATTTTTACTTATGGTCTGCCACCAGATGAATTTGCTCCAATCCAGATGAAAATCATAATAAACACACAGGGAAGACTTCACTAGAAAGGGCTTTCTTTTGCTCCAGGAGAAAATCAGAATAAAGCCTTTTATTCAGGAAAAGCCTTCACAGGAAGAGGCTTTTTTGTTCTGCTGTGGAAGAAAAACAGAAGACACAGAGAAATCTTCCCTAGAATTTCTGATTTTGCTCTGGAGGAAGAAAGGGAGTTTCTTTTGAGGAAGTTTCTCAATGGGTTCCTTCAAGCAAGGTGGTTTGCAGCCTGCAACATTTTAACCATGTGATAATTGCTCTTGGCTGAATGCCAAGACATCTCATTAAAACTAATATCCCTTTGCCTGGCAGAACCGGTAGGAACCGGTAGCATTTCACCCCTGTTCTACACAATATTTACCTATTATGCAAAATGTAAAAACGATTAAAATTACATTTGTTTAATCAAGGAAGAAAAAAACATTTGTAATCTGTTGGCTTTTCCTCTTTAGCTGCCTTTGCTTAAATCTCTATTTCATAAATGTTAGTCATTCGCTACTAGCTATTTTGTGGTTTATGTGAAGTAAAGGCATTGCTGAAATATCATTGGTGTAATATAAAGATTGTTTTATCAGACACATGTCTTGACTTTAGCTGTGTGAATCTGGTTACTGGAAAAACTATCTTGATTTTAAAATTCTTAGAAATCTTTCAGCTCAAAAAAAAAAAGGCATTGGGGAGGGATAAGTGATGCTAATTAGGGAAATGATTCTGTAAACTCTCAGGTTTCATACATGCTAGAAAAAAACAATATATAACACCTTCAAACCAGAACATCTGATTATTCCAGCTTCTTGGGAAGAACTTGATAGATAGGTAGTTGCAACACCTCACCATAACCACCACAACAATAAGAGATAATAAGGCCTGGGAATAGTTAAGAGTAGGAAAGTTGAAGAAAGAGACAGAGGACTAATTCTGGCTGCACAAGACCAAGCATTAAAAATAAACAGAATTGAGAAGATAGCGACAGACAGCAATTCCACTTTTGCAAAGAAACTGAAAAAACAGGATCACCTGCTTAGCTGCTTCAATGAGATTACACAGACTACAGTGCTCTGAAACATCAAACAGACAAGCACCTACCACATAACAATTGTCAGAAAGAAAAATAAAAGTTTGGATGGTGGATGTGGCAGTACCTGGAGAGAGCAGAATAGAAGGTGAAGAACTGGAGAAAATCACAAAATAGAAAGACCTCCAAGTAGGTGTAGAGCAACTATAGCAGCTATAAGCAAAGATAGCACCCATAATTATAGACATCTTATCTGCAATCCCAAAGCCATTAAACACCACTTGAACACCATTGGCATTGACAGAATCACCATCAGTCAATTGCAGAATAAAGCTTTAATAGGAATAGTTGGCATCCTGCAATAATACCTTTAACATCATTAAACTACATCTGCTTATCACAGGTTCTTGGACTTGATAGAGAAAAATGCCAAATCCAGTCACAAAGTCTGGCTGACTGTGTGCAGCCAATAATAGTAACCCTCATTCTACTTTTCTATGCAAATAATATTGAGCTGAATGGACAAACCTGAAATAATGCAGCTTCCTGTGTCCCTTTCACCCAGGACAGATCTACTATAAAACACAATTAGCATGCTAACAAAATTATGTTATTTGATGTCTGTACGCCTAGACAAGGATAGTACCTTGCAAATTTCAAATTAACAACTTAATTCACTGCAAAAATCCATTATTTTCAATATACACATTTTTTCCCTAAAAATGACAGCAATAAATGCTTTAATTTTCTACTATAACAGTTAAAACAGAGTACTGGGATGAGTTTACTACATAGTATATTTTCATAAAAGTAAAAAATAACAAAAAAGCTTCTACCAACATATTAACAACAAGAAAAAAGTCACGGAAACAATTGATTTATTTCAGGGAGAAAGTGGCAAGAAGGTGACAAGCAACAAGGAGAAATCAAAGCTACTTAACTCATTTTTTTGCATTTGTTTTTACACAAAGAGAAAAAAACAGTCCAACTTATCAAAAATAACATCACAAAAAACATATTGGAACACAAGTTAAATAGGAAAGAAAATGGTAAGAGAACACCTGTCTATCCTAGACAAGTTTGAATCACCAGGATTACACCCCAAAGTTCTGAAGAAACTGGCAGACAAGATCTCAGAACCATTGAGCTATACCTTTCAAAGGTCCTGGAGGACTGGGGAACTGCCAGAGGACTGGAAAAGAGCTGGTGTAGTTCCCATCTTCAAAAAAGGGGGAAAAATAGATCCATGAAACTACAGACCTATCAGCCTGACCTCAATACCAGGGAAGATTCTGAAAAAGATAATCAAGCAATCATCTAACACCTAGAAGTAAACAAAATAATAATCAAAAGCCAACATGGGTTTATCAAAAAACAGATCATGTCAGAGTAATCTGGCAGAGTCCCCGGAGATGAGCGGCATATAAATCCAATCACTCAATCACCCAATCAACCAACCAATCAATAATTAATTAATTAATTAATAAATAAATAAATAAATAAATAATTAATGTTATTGCATTCTTTGACAAAATTAGTGGAGCATAGGAATGCTGTTGATTTAATTTACTTGGACTTCAGTAAGGCATTTTATAAAGTTGTCCTAAATCTACTACTAGATAAAGTTGAAAAATGTGGGTTAGACACCCACCCCCCTCCAGATGGATTCAAAACTGGCTAACCAGCAGCACTCAACGTGTAGTGCTCAATGGAACTGCATCTACATGGAGTATGCAGTGGAGAATCCCAGGGTTCTGTTTTAGGCCCAGTAATTCATCAAATTTGCAGATGACACCAAACTGGCAGGAATAGCTAACTCTCCAGAAGATAGGCTCGGGATAAAAGAAGGACCTTGACAAACCTGAACATTGGGCGCTATCAAACAAAATGAAATTCAATGGTGAAAAAAAGTAAGGTTCTACATTTAGGCAAGAAAAACAAAATGCACAGTTACATTATATCTGGTACCTTGCTCAGCAGTAGTAACTTTGAGAAGGATCTTGAAGTCCTAGTGGACAACCATTTAAATATGAGCCAGCAGTGTGCAGCAGCTGCCAAAAAAGGCCAACACAGTTCTAGGCTGCATTAACAGAGGGATAGAATCAAGATCACATGAAGTGTTAATATCGCTGTGTAGTGCCTTGGTAAGGCCACACTTGGAATACTGCATTCAGTTTTGGTCACTACAATGTAAAAAGGATGTTGAGACTCTAGAAAGAGTTTAGAGAAGAGCAACAAAAATGATTAAGGGACTGGAGGCTAAAACATATGAAGAACGGTTACAGGAACTGGGTATGTCTAGTTTAATATAAAGAAGGATTAGGGGAGACATGATAGTAGTGTTCCAATATCACAGGGGTTGCCACAAAGAAGAGGGAGCCAGGCTATTATCCAAACCCCTGAGGGTAGGACAAGAAGCACTGGGTGGAAACTAATCAAGGAGAGAAGCAATTTATAACTAAGGAGAAAATTCTTAATAGTTAGAACAAGTGATCAGTGGAACAGCTTGCCTCCGGAAGTTGTGAATGCTCTAACACTGGAAGTTTTTAAGAAGATGTTGGATAACCATTTGTCTGAAGTAGTATAGGGTCTCCTGCCCAAGCAGGGGGTTGGACTAGAAGACCTCCAAGGTCCCTTCCAATCTTCTTCTTGTTGTTGTTGTTGTTGTTGTTGTTATTATTATTATTATTATTTGTCTCTAAAAATACTGTTTCCCACATTTAACAATGAAAGTAGTATTCTGAATATATACAGTGGAAAATTGGTTTCTGGATGACTTTTTTAAAAATGTAAAACCATCATATTTTTCCACTGACCAAAAGGCTGCCCTTGAAGATCATCCAGAAAATTCAACCGGTCCAGAATTCTATAGGATGAACAATAATGGGGACACTTCTTTTGTGTGAGCTGCTGTGACTTCCATCCTCTTTCCAGGTGCAATTCTAGGTGTTTGCCATCACATTAAAGCTCTTAAATGACATAGTGCCAGGCTAACTGAAGGACCACCTTTCCCTGAATGACATCTACTCATCCTATCAAGTCAGACAGGGTGGGCATGCTCCTGGTCCCTTCCCTAAATATTGCCATCTGATGGGAGATAGGAAAGATGTTTTTTCTGTAGCAGCCCCTGCAACCCTCTGCCCCCTTGAAGATCAGCAGGCCTCCACCTTTTTAGCCTTCTGTAAGGATTTGAACATCTGACTCCCCTCCCCCTAAGTATTGGGAGAAGATTAGATAATCAAACCTTAGAACATATTTGGTGCCAACTTTTTCTTGTTTTGTTTCATATCTGTTGAGTTTTATAGCTGTAATGTGATTTCATATATTTTTAAATATTAAATAGGAACACCACTCAGAAATATAGGTGGCTACATACATGTTTTAAACACACACACACACACACACACACACATGATGCACTGTTCTGAAAGTTAAAAACCTGCCCTAATGCATCTACATATTTCTGTGTATCAATGTGTTTTGAGTATTTCATGTATACCTAATAATTTATTCAAATTCAGATATTTTCTTTTAGAGCAGTGTTTTTCAACCAGTGTGCCGCGGCACACTGGTGTGCCGCGAGACATGGTCATGTGTGCCGCGAAGCTCAGCTTCCGAGATCAGAAGCTGAGCTTAATTCTTCCTGCCTCCCTTTTCGCGTCTTTGGGGCCCAGCAGGAGAGCACTGGCAGCAGCGGCATCGAATAGTAGCCAAGGTGGCGGCTGCGAGCAGAAGCTCCAGGTCTGAGGCACAGGCAGCGCCTCGCCCAGCTGGAGATTCCCTGGTGGCACCAGGTAGTAGCCAGCAATGTAGCATCCTTTTCCAGGGCTGCACAAGGTGCCAGGCATTGGAGTTTGGGGTGGGGAGCAACGAAAGTGCGGAGGCCGGTGCCGCGGCCACCCCCACCTCCCAGTGCCTCCAGCCCCCTCGCGCCCCTGGCTTCTTGCCACTGATGTCCGTCCGCCCGTCCAATCCACCTCTTTCTCCAGCTCCTCTCGCAGCGGTGGCTGCAACGGCTCCCCATCCCCCTGCCAGCCCCCCCGGAACATTTAAAATAAGATAAAGCTTTGCCGGCCTCCACAGAGAAGGAAGGAAGAGAGAGAACAAGAGAGAGAAAGAAAGGAAGAGAGAGAAAGAGAGAGATAGCAAGAGAGACAGAATAAG
Organism: Erythrolamprus reginae; assembly: GCF_031021105.1. Taxonomy (NCBI): domain Eukaryota; kingdom Metazoa; phylum Chordata; class Lepidosauria; order Squamata; family Dipsadidae; genus Erythrolamprus; species Erythrolamprus reginae. Next base: position 165,428,182 of record NC_091950.1, on the reverse strand, counting down.
AGAGAGAGAGAACGAGAAAGAAAGAGGCAGCAAGAGGGGGAAGGAGGGAGAGAGAAAAAGAGCAAAAGAGAGGAAGGAAGGAAGGAAGGAAGGAAGGAAGAGATAGCAAGAGAGACAGAATGAGAGAGAGAGAGAATGAGAAAGAAAGAAAAAAAGAAAGAGACAGCAAGAGGGGGAAGGAGGGAGAGAGAAAGAGAGCAAAAGAGAGGAAGGAAGGAAGAAAGAGATAGCAAGAGAGATAGAATGAGAGAGAGAGAGAGAGAAAGAAAGAGACAGCAAGAGGGGGGAAGGAGGGAGAGAAAAGGAGAGCAAAAGAGAGATGAAGGAAGGAAGAGAGAAAGAAAGAGATAGCAAGAGAGACAGAATGAGAGAGAGAAAGAGAAAGAAAGAAAGAAAGAAGAAAGAGTGAGAGAAATAGCAAGAGGGGGGAAAGAGGGAGAGAGAAAGAGCAAAAGAGACAGGAAGGAAGGGAGAAAGAAAGAGGGATGCAGAGAGAGAGAAAGAGGAAGAGAGAGAAAGAGGGAGGGAGAGAGAAATAGAGAGAAAGGGAGGAAGAGATATTTTTTTGTCCAAACCTTTTTGCCCCCCCCCCCCCCGCTCAATGTTCCCCAGGATTTTGAAAATGTAAATAATGTGCCGCGGCTCAAAAAAGGTTGGGAAACAATGTTTTAGAGAGCTAAATCTTGCTTCTTGTTTAGATTAGTGGAAATAAAGAGAAAGGAATTTTTCACATTTGATGTGAGTGTTGGTATATATTCATTTCAGTAATGTGTGTGACCACTTACTGTTTTTTACTTGTCTAGAAACATTTCGGTGAAATAATTGTTCCTTAATGATTATTATACATGTAACTGATGAGATTTCCACAATGTCAATACCACTTTTTAATTTTGTAGCTGCTACCGTCTCTGTGACTTGAATCACATGCATATGAATGTATTGATTCATATAAATGGTGACTCAGCAGGACAGCCCGTCTACCACTTGGGCAAGCTGATTATGGTGGTGATTTTCTTTCTAGATCCTTTTCAGTGTCCTGAAGATTTAACCATGAAAGTGTATATAAGGCAAGTTTGTGAAGTCACAGGTTCACAAGAAAAAGAAATTGAAAAAAGATTAAAATCTATGTCAAAATGAAGTTATTCCAATCTGCTGCTGGAAAAAATAAGACCTTTTAGTTGAACATTATACTTGGTGGTTTGTTCACATTTGGTCAGAAGCTGGAATGACTGTGCTAGTACCTCTTGATAAATGGAAAGCAGGCATATCAAATCAATAATCATACCAAAAGTAACAATTATAACTAGACATCTGAATAGAATGAATTTCTTGGGAAGCTTCCTTAGGAAACAGCATAAATGCTGACCTTACCATAAAATACTCAATAAACTCTGCTATTATAATGAAAGAAAGAAAAACTAGTGAATCCTTTCTGGATTGGTGGACTATTTTGTATAACTCCAAAGAAATGTAACAATGGTTTGCTTTTTTATTCTGCTTGTGAGTTCCTAGGTTCATCTTTCTTTAAATACAGTGGTAGAATAAATTATTTGTAGTCAGATCAAATAACATAGTCAAATAACATGGCTATGTCCTTAGCTCTTTGTCAAAGTGTAGAAATTTTGTAGAAAATTATATTGAATGCCAAAGTGCATTGCTGAACAAACAACTTAATTTTTATGAATAGCCCATTAATTTGCAAAATGTCCAGGTGGAAATTTGTATCTGAATTCCATTAAATGAGGGTTTAATAAATTAAGCTTTAACCTGTACTCAAATAGCATGTTTTTCAGATTTTCACTATCTCTAGAATCTCCCCCCCCCCCCCCCCAAGTCTACAGAAGTCTTAAGTTAGGATTAGTAAGCATAGTTTTCTGTGCATGCACAAAATCGCATCCCTAAACAGTCCCCGCCCAGGAGTGTTTCCCTGAAAAGAATACCTTTTCATTTTTTTGGCCTTATCATGGGTGGGGTGCAGGAGGTGGGGCGGGCGCGAGACGCCCATCTTACTGGGATCTGGCAGCTCCGTGACATCCCTCGGGCGGTCTGTTTAGTTCCAGCTCCAGCTGTCACCATAGAATAGAGCGGGAAGCTCACTAGCAGAGCATCTACTGCCCTGGCTGAGGTTTGGAAGCCGCAGGGCTGGAGTTCAGGGTGGTGGGGGAGAGAAAGATAAAGAAAGACAGACAGACAGACTGTTGGCTGTATGCAAAGAAACCAGCAGAAGTCTTTCTTTCTTTCGCTCCCCCACCCCTAACTCCGGCTCTGTGGCTTCCAAATCCCTAGCCAGGGCAGCACCTGATCTATGATTGCGCTTCCTGCTCTTTGGTGACGGTCAACGGAGGCCTCCCCTTCTCTCCTCTCCCCCCCGCTCATCTCCCCCCACCTGAGCGTTGACTGAACAGTGTGTCTGTTGGCACGCCCGGGAAACCCCTCTGTTTCCTGGGCATGCCAATGGACGCACTGTTCAGTCAGCGCTCAGGTGGGGGGAGATGAGCGGGGGGGGAGAGGAGAGAAGGGGAGGCCTCCATTGACCGTCACCATAGAGCAGGAAGTGCAGTCATGCCCAGGAAACCCCTACATTTCCCGGGCATGCTGATGGACGCACTGTTCAGTCAGTGCTCAGGTGGGGTGGAAACGAGCAGGGGGGAGAGGAGAGAAGAGGAGCCTCCATTGACTATCAAAATGAAGCTAGAAGTGCAATCATAGATCAGGTGCTGCCCTGGCTGGGGATTTGGAAGCCACAGAGCTGGAGTTAAAGGTGGGGGACAGAAAGAAAGAAAGACTTCTGCTGGTTTCTTTGCATGCAGCCAACAGTCTGTCTGTCTGTCTTTCTTTCTTTTTCTTTCTCTCCCCCACCACCCTAAACTCCAGCCCTGCGGCTTCCATAACCCAGATGGATGGCGATTGAGCTGGACTCTTCCTGGGGAGGGGAGCCTTGCAGGGACCCTTGCCTGGACTCCCTCCCTCCAGCCTTCGCTTACTCTTCTCTGCAATGAGACACCAGGCAATCATGCCAAGAGCAGCCCTGACAGATGCAGCTCTGCCCACAGCTGAGCTTGGTAGGGGCTTCCGTAGGCGCTGGCAGCAGCGAGGGCAGCAGCAACACCCGCAGTGCCTTAGCCATCCCTTCATAGCAGAAACCTCTCGGGCAGAGGGGCGGAAAGAATGCACGTTAAGAGACAGCACCAAGACAACATACCTTTTGGCTGCACGCTGCATTGCAAGAAATCTTTCTCCATTTTCACTCTGAGAAGGCTGCGCAAGCATGAAGACTCTTTTCTAGCAGAGGCGCCCTATCAATCACGCCCGGAAGCCACCAGTGGGAAGAAATCTTCCAGGAAGGTGGGGCCAGAGAGCGTGTGCTTTCTGGGCCAACTAGTGGCGGTTACTGTTACTGCTGGCTGGGATTCGGCTTCTGCACATGCGCAGAAGCCGAATCTTGCGTGCACGCCCTGCTATGATGGAACTGCGCACGCAGCTTCATTTTCGCCGGTGGAACGGTGTTCCACGCCGTGGTACTTGCTGCCCAACTCTGCCTGTATATGAATAAATATGAAATATTCTTTTTAGCATTGTTAGTTTAGCATAGAATTATTTTAAATTGTATTTGTAAAGTGTATTAGTATGTGTATAATGAGATATGTTATAGTTTCTGTGCATTAATATCTCTTTTTCTTCCTCTTCTCTTTCTAGAATGGAAGAAACAGTGAGGAACCTACTACAAAGTCAAGGATTATCTGAGCCCAATGGAGAAGAATCTGTGCCCATATTAAAATCATATCAGGTAACAATGATTTTCATAGCCCTATTTGCAATCTCTTAATAACTGGATAATTAGAATAATTAGAAGATCAAAAACTGTAAACACAGTTGATTTTAAAGTTGCTAAAAATGATATCTTCTTAATAAGAGACATGCAGTCATATATGTAATTGAAGCAGAAAATAATTCTCATAAGTAGAAGAATCAGGAAATGGTCTGTGTACAAGTGATGGAATGAGAAACTCTAAGGCAGAAGTGCAGTAAAAGTAACCGATGGAGAATGTGATTAAAAATGACATTTAAGCTTCTGAAAAATGCTTGGAGCTATCACGGATTCCCCATGCATTGAGTTTGCATGGCAATGAGAATTTTCTGAAACATCGAGAAAAGAGAGGAAGAGAGTTGGGAAGACAGGCAGATAAAACATTGCAGGCATATGGACAGATCCCAATTTAATGCTAGGCAAGTATAGAGTGAGTGAGATGATCCTTTTGTTCCCCACTGAAGAGTTATTTTTTCCATGCTTTGCATATACATTATGTATATGTAACTAAATTCTGTTACATATAGGTTTACATGTGGTAGGATGTACAAGTGCATTCTCATTTCCTTTGTATGTGTCTGTGTATGTGCATACTATGAAAATATAATCATGCCCTCATTTGGGCATAAAGTATATGTGGACACTGAAGATGCTTTGTGCATGGCAAGCAAGCCTACTGTTCTTCACATGAATACAAGGGGATATATGTCTGTATAAGAACATGAGATGCCTTCATGCATGCACTTGTGTAGGTGCATATTTGTGTAGTAGATTCTGAGAGAATGTTTCATGATGTTGTTATAAGAGCAGGATTGATTAAAGGATGAGATCAATGTATTAAAGCCCTCTGATTAAAGTTACATAGTAAAGTAAACGAGTCAGTTGAGGTGACTGGGGCCCATCCTTGTCCATCTGTCTGGGAGGAGTTTGACCTGGTGACACCTGATGAAGTGGACAAGGCCATTGGAGCTGTGAATTCCGCCACCTGTTTGCTGGATCAGTGTCCCTCTTGGCTGGTTTTGGCCAGCAGGGAGGTACCCCGGAGCTGGGTCCAGGAGATTGTCAACGCTTCTCTGAGGAGGGTCCTTCCCGGCTCCCTACAAGGAGGCACTCGTGCGCCCCCTCCTCAAGAAGCCTTCCCTGGACCTAGCCCTACTCAACAATTATTGTCCAGTCTCAACAGCCAGGGTTCAGGCCCGGCTAGAGAACGGAACTGCTTTGGTCGCGCTGATGGATGATCTCTGGCGGGCCCGGGACAGGGGTTTATCCTCTGTCCTGGTGCTTCTTGACCTCTCAGTGGCTTTCGATTTACATCGACCATGGTATCCTTCTGCACCGGCTGAAGGGGTTGGGAGTGGGAGGCACTGTTCTTCAGTTCTTTTTCTACCTCTCTGTCTGGTCGCAGTCGGTGTTAGTGGGGGGTCAGAGGTCGACCTCTTGGTCTCTCCCTTGTGGGGTACCTCAGGGGTCAGTCCTCTCCCCCCTGCTATTTAATATCTACATGAAACCGCTGGGTGAGATCATCCAAGGGTGAGGTATCATCAATATGCTGATGATACCCAGCTTTACATCTCCACCCCATATCCAGTCACCAAAGCAGTGGAAGTGATGTGCCGGTGCCTGGAGGCTGTTGGGGTCTGGATGGGTGTCAAACTCAACCTTGACAAGACAGAGTGGCTGTGGGTTTTGCCTCCCAAGGACAGTTCCATCTGTCTGTCCATTACCCTGGGGGGGGGGGATTACTGACTCCCTCGGAGAGGGTCCGCAACTTGGGCATCCTCCTGTATCCACAGCTAACATTAGAGCACCATCTTTCAGCTGTGGCGAGGAGGGCGTTTGCCCAGGTTCGCCTGGTGCACCAGTTGCGGCCCTATTTGGACAGGGAGTCACTGCTCACAGTCACTCATGCCCTCATCACCTCGAAGTTCGACTACTGTAATGTTCTCTACATGGGGCTCTCTTTGAAAAGTGTTCAGAAACTTCAGATCGTGCAGAATGCGGCCGCGAGAGCAATCATGGGCTTTCCCAGATATGCCCATGTCTACACTCCACGGCTTGCACTGGCTGCCGATCAGTTTCTGGTCACAATTCAAAGTGTTGATTATGACCTATAAAGCCCTACATGGCATTGGACCAGAATATCTTCGGGACTGCCTTCTGCTTCACAAATCCCAGTAACCGATTAGGTCCCACAGAGTTGGCCTTCTCCGGGTCACGTTGACTAAACAATGCCATCTGGCAGGACCCAGGGGAAGAGCCTTCTCTGTGGGGGGCCCGGCCCTCTGGAATCAATTCCCCCCAGAGATTAGGACTGCCCCTACCCTCCTTGACTTTCGAAAGCTCCTAAAAACCCACCTATGTCGCCAGGCATGGGGAAATTGATACACCCCTTAGATACAATGGTTTTTTATGTATGGTTCGTTAGGCGGTGTGATTGTTTTTTATAAGAAGGGTTTTAAATTGCTTTTAACATTAGATTTGTACATTATGTTTTGCTGTTGTGAGCCACTCAAAGTCCTCGGAGAGGGGCGGCATACATATCTAATAAATTATTATAATTATTATTGTTATTGTTATTGTAGTAGCAATTTCCTTCCTTTTCTTATTTCATGGACTGTCCCTTTTCTGACATCATTCTGTGACCAGTTATCATAAAATACACGTAGGACTGTATTTCTTATAAAGTCATATATGTATATATATGTGTATATATGTCACATGTTTTTTTTCCTGAATTTGAAAATTAAGGGAGACTAGGATAGATCTATTTCGGCCTTATTTTGGCCTCATCAGCTAGCCATACCCACTGGGACTTGAACCTGCAACCTTTGCCTTGTAAGGCAGAGAATTATCCTCTAGGCCACAGTATCCAATCCCTTCAGCTCTGCACCAGGGAAGGGTTACATATTTTTGTGTCGAATGTGTATATATGTATATATATGTGTTTTCGTAGATTTTCACGGGTATATGTATGTAGATTGTTCTGAGTTCGGGTTTTGCCCCGTGTAATATTTTGAGTGTCTATGCGACGTTTCGGTGAAATCACATTCACCATCATCAGGCTGAAGTTTTAAGCTTCGTGCTGCTGTAAATATGGAATTCCATATTTACAGCAGCACGAAGCTTAAAACTTCAGCCTGATGATGGTGAATGTGATTTCACCGAAACGTCGCATAGACACTCAAAATATTACATGGGGCAAAACCCGAACTCAGAACAATCTATGTATATATATGTATGTATATATGTATTTGTGTGTTGTGTGTGTGTTTATATTTATCATCAAACCCATAGTCTTAATCAATTGATGTAATTTAGGTTGCAGAACTACTTTTTAAAAGTAGTAACACTTTTTCTTTTCATCAGTGGGAGAGAGTGTGTGAATTCTGCCATTATCTTTGAAGCTGTATTTGCCACTAGTTAAGGATATTATATTCAAAAGAAAAAAATGAAGTTGGTAAAAAAAATATTCAGGAAGAAATGAGAAAATAATATTGAGAATAATTATTTTGACTATGGGTTTTACGAAATATAAAACAATTCTACATTTCAAGGGACTATGGTAATTTTTTTTAACGGGGTGCAACGTGTTCAAGGTAATATTTCGGTAATCATAAAAGCTTCTTCTTTGAGATAAACACTTTGATCTATTGACCACTGCCTACATATTTGTCTTCCTTTCTTAAACCTAATTATTGTTTGGAGATGTATAAGACAGCGCTGATTACAATATCAATATCCCTGTCTCCCAAATAAACACGGGTGCTAATGAACTTTAAATGTTGAGCAGTACACATGTCAGTGGAACATTAATCAGAGGAATAGCAGAACATACATGCATTATTGTAAAATTTTCAAAATCTTTTTTTCAGACAGAGGTAATTTATCTTATTTCTTTTATATAAAATATTTTATTATTATACTGACAGAAAGACACAAATTGTCCTTAGTTGCACTGATTTGGTTTAATGACATATTCAAAAATAAAATAAAATAAACAATGAATTTATACACGAGGTTTTCAGGAATATTCCAACAACTATTTTCCTGATAAAGATTTTTATTTTAAATACTATAGCTATTTTCTACATGAATTGATTCTAGAATATATTATTAAAACAGTGTTGCAAAATGAGTACAGTCCATAAGTCTAAATAGGAAAGTATGATGTGATGCATCATGAGGAAAACTCTTGGGATCATTGTGTGGTACACAAAACTTTCACAACTATTGCACACAGCAAGATACTAGTAGCAAACAATTCATCTTGTTTGCTGTCCAAAACAATACATTAGTGTGCTGTGGTTAAAAAAAATACATATTTTATCTATATTTTGGAAATATACAAGAAGGGTCCACAATTTACACCAAAAATATTTCTAGCAGTCAAAAAAATACAATAAAAATCTAATAACACATGCCGAGTGTTTATACTAGCCTGTCCTTCATAGCTAAGGGCATTTAATTAGTTAGTATAGTAACATTGAACTTTTGTCCATATAACAGTTATTTAAGGTACTTACACTACTTCAGGATTCAATTCTTTCCCTACTTGTTTTCAATTTCTACATGAAACTGCTGAGTGGGGGTATTCTTTAGCATAGCATGATAACTGCATTGTACATCTCTACAGGTTGTCCTACAGCTTTCAACAGTGATACTATTGAAGTTCTGTCCCAGTGCCTGGGGGCTCCATGAGTATCTGTAAGGAGGAATTGGCTTTGGCTAAATCCTGACTAGATTGTATGGTTATATTTTTGGAGCCTCCAGCATATAGTAGTTTTCTATCATTAATTGGTCGTGGGGGTTACATTTCCCCAAACTCTGTGAGTGCTTCTTGACTCAGAATTCCTGCTTCAAGGAGTAAGAGGCAGCCATGGCTAGGAGAACCTTCATATTATGTGTGACATTGACATTTATTTCCAGGTTAGAAGGTACAGCTCATAATCATTCACAGCTTTTGTCATCTTCCACTTGAACTATTTGACATACCGGTATCCTATATGGGACTTGTCTTGAAGAACATCTAGAAACTGCAGCAAAAAGGTCCAGAATGAAGTGATACAAAGAATAATATTACAATCATTGATAATAGCTGCAATATGAGTTTTATTGGCTATCAAAAGGCTTCTAGGTATAATTCGAGCCCTTTATGGCTTTTATTTATTTATTTATTATTTATTTATTACTTAGATTTGTATGCCGCCCCTCTCCGAAGACTCGGGGCGGCTCACAACATGTAAAAAACAAATCATAAGCAATCAGACAGATTTAAAATATTTAAATATTTAAAAAACCCCATATGCTAACAGTCACACACACAGACATACCATGCATAAATTAAACGTGCCCGGGGGAGATGTTTCAGTTCCCCCATGCCTGACGGCAAAGGTGGGTTTTAAGGAGTTTACGGAAGGCAGGAAGAGTAGGGGCAGTTCTAATCTCCGGGGGGAGTTGGTTCCAGAGGGCCGGGGCCGCCACAGAGAAGGCTCTTCCCCTGGGGCCCGCCAACCGACATTGTTTAGTTGACGGGACCCGGAGAAGGCCCACTCTGTGGGACCTAATCGGTCGCTGGGATTCGTGCGGCAGGAGGCGGTCTCGGAGATATTCTGGTCCGATGCCATGAAGGGCTTTAAAGGTCATAACCAACACTTTGAATTGTGACCGGAAATTGATCGGCAACCAATGCAGACTGCGGAGTGATGGTGAAACATGGGCATACCTAGGTAGGCCCATGACTGCTCTCGCAGCTGCATTTTGCACGATCTGAAGTTTCCGAACACTTTTCAAAGGTAGCCCCATGTAGAGAGCATTACAGTAGTCGAATCTCGAGGTGATGAGGGCATGAGTGACTGTGAGCAATGAGTCCCGGTCCAGATAGGGCCGCAACTGGTGCACCAGGCGAACCTGGGCAAACGCCCCCCTCGCCACAGCTGAAAGATGTTGTTCTAATGTGAGCTGTGGATCGAGGAGGACGCCCAAGTTGCGGACCCTCTCTGAGGGGGTCAATAATTCCCCCCCCAGGGTGATGGACGGACAGATGGGATTGTCCTTGGGAGGCAGAACCCACAGCCACTCCGTCTTATCCGGGTTGAGCTTGAGTCTGTTGACACCCATCCAGGCCCCAACAGCCTCCAGGCACCGGCACATCACTTCCACCGCTTCGTTGACTGGGCATGGGGTGGAGATGTAAAGCTGGGTATCATCCGCATATTGATGATACCTCACCCCATGTCCTTGGATGATCTCGCCCAGCGGTTTCATGTAGATGTTGAATAGCAGGGGGGAGAGGACCGACCCCTGAGGCACCCCACAAGGGAGAAACCTAGGAGTCGACCTCTGGCCCCCCACTAACACCGACTGCGACCGGCCAGAGAGGTAGGAGGAGAACCACTGAAGGACAGTGCCTCCCACTCCCAACCCCTCCAGCCGGTGCAGAAGGATACCATGGTCGATGGTATCAAAAGCCGCTGAGAGGTCAAGGAGCACCAGGACAGAGGATAAACCCCTGTCCCGGGCCCGCCAGAGATCATCCATCAACGCGACCAAAGCGGTTTCCGTGCTGTAACCGGCCCTGAAACCCGACTGCTGGGGACCTAGATAATCGGCTTCTTCCAAGGACCGCTGGAGCTGGAGTGCCACCACCTTCTCGACAACCTTCCCCATAAAGGGAAGGTTGGAGACTGGACGATAGTTGTTAAGTACGGCTGGGTCCAGAGAGGGCTTCTTGAGGAGGGGGCGCACAAGCGCTTCTTTATAGAGTGATGGAAAAACTCCCCTCCCCAAGGAAGCGTTGGTAATCTCCTGGGCCCAGCTCCGTGTCACCTCCCTGCTGGCCGAAACCAACCAGGAGGGACACGGATCCAGTAAACAGGTGGCGGAACTCACAGCTCCGATGGCCTTGTCCACTTCATCAGGTGTCACCAGATCAAACTCTTCCCAGACAGGTGGACAAGTACGTGCCCCAGTCACCTCGACTGACTCGTTGTCAGTCGACTCTGTTACACAATTGGAGTCGAGATCGGCCCGGATCCGAGCGACTTTATCAGCGAAAAACGTGTTAAAATCCTCGGCACTACTCTGTAAGGGCTCCCCAACTCCCCCCTGGTTGAGAAGGGAGCGGGTCACCCTAAACAGAGCGGCCGGGCGGGATTCCGCTGATGCAATCAAGGCGGCATGGTACGCGCATCTTGCCGCCTTGAGCGCCACTTTGTAAGTCTTAATAAAAGCTCTTACAAGTGTTCGATCGGATTCAGACCTACTCTTCCTCCATCGCTTCTCTAGACGTCTCTTTTGGCGTTTCAACTCCCGGAGCTCCTCGTTGAACCATGGGGCTCTACGGGGTCTAGCGCCATGGAGAGGTCGCAAAGGCGCAATCCGGTCAAGAGCCCCCGCTGCAGCCCTGTTCCAGGCCTCCGCGAGAGACTCCGCCGAACTGTGGACGAGTGCCTCTGGAATAACCCCAAGCGCCGTCTGAAAGCCCTCTGGGTCCATCAGGCGCCTGGGGCGGAACATCTTCATTGGTTCCGCCTCCCTGCGGGGGAGGATTGGAGCCAGGAAGTCAAGCCGTAGTAGAAAATGGTCTGACCATGACAAAGGCAACACTTCTAAGCCCCTTAGTCTCAGACCATTACTCAATTGCTCGGAGAGGAATACCATGTCAGGTGCGTGCCCTCCCTCGTGAGTCGGACCCCGAACTACTTGAGTCAGGTCCACGGCTGTCATGGTGGCCATGAACTCCTGTGCCAACCCAGAGGTTTCGCCGAGTGACGGCAGATTGAAGTCCCCCAAGACAATAAGTCTGGGGAACTCTACCGCCAACCCGGCTACCTCCTCGAGTAGCACAGGCAGGGCTTTTGACACGCAGCTGGGAGGCAGGTACGTGAGAAATAAGCCCACCTGAACTCCTAAGTCCAACTTCATCAAGAGAGACTCGCAACCCGCTATTTCCGGAGCAATGAGTCCACGCAGGCAAAGGCTCTCCCTGGCTACAATAGCCACACCTCCCCCCCTCCCCTGGGGTCGCGGTTGATGCCATATCTGAAACCCGGCTGGGCAAATTTCAGAGAGAGGAACACCTCCCTCCGGGCCCAGCCAGGTTTCAGTAATACATGCCAGGTCGGCCTCCTCATCCAGGATCAAATCCCGGATGAGGAGAGCTTTATTAACCACCGACCTGGCATTCAACAGCAGCAACCTGAGCCCAGGGCCAGAGTTACACTCATCACCAGTACCCAAGATTGGGCTCACAGAGCCAGAACAGGGGACCGTTATTAAGCAACGGTCCCTCATTCCCCTGGAACGGCTAACTCTGTGGCCCCCGCCATATCTGCCTCTCCCCAGCAACACAGGGATATTCCGACCCCCTGCCACCCCAGAGATCGGTGCCCCTCCCTCTCCTGTCTCCCGGGCGTCAGGTGGGCCAGACATATCATTCACACTACTATCGATACACTCATCCATACCATATCCCCCCCCGCCCCCGCCCTCGCCCATCCAATCGTACCAGTCATTCGATTCGTAACCACAAGCAAATTTATCCCAATCATCCATTACTTAGAACCCTAATAACGTTAAAAATCAATTAAATTAATAATAGTATAAAATGACAGTTAATAACAATTTAAAAACACTAAAAACTGTTAAAAATATAACTATATACAATATACACTAAAATTATAAGTTAATATAGATTAATATAAAATTAATTTCGTTGATGGTATGAACAGATCTTAAAAATATTCTTCAATCATCAGTAATCAGTCAGTCCAGGCATGATGTTCTTCTGGTCTTCACAGGTCTTAGGTCTTAGTCTAATTTAAAAAGCCTTGATCTTAAAAATTTTCTCTCTTTCTGGGTGTCTTTTTAAAAACAGTCCACAAGGGGGCAGTGTTCTTCAATTCATCCACAGTCCACCGGGAGCATAGTCTTTCAGCAGTAGTATACATAGATCACAGAGATTAAGGTTAAAAGGGGAAGAGGGGGGGGGAGGGAGTAAATAGAATAGTCCTCAGTTTTTTAACTCCCCTTGGCCCCCAGTAGCTCTCACCCACTGGTGCCAACGGGAGGGGGCTAACTTAATTGCCCCTAAATGTCCTCGTTCGTCTGTTGGTGTTACGGCTAGCTTCCGACACTGGACTCCATTCTTCCCCGCTGTCTCTCTCTCTCTCTCTCCCCCGTATTGTCTCTGCCGCTCCCAATCATCACCATCTCGGCACCAGACCTCTCACCTCCGGAGTCGAGCTGGGGATCCATCTCAGTAGGGGACTCGGCTCCCTTTACTCCCCACAATTTCTCTCATCACCTCTCCGCCGGCGCCGCGAGCCTCCGACCTCTATCCGGTCCCGCCGCCATTCTCCGCGCCGGCAAGATGTTCCTCTGGTGCCGCGCTCTGTCAGCTCTCCCTCGGCACCCTCGACACCCCCTCAGCAATGGCTCGGCGTTCCTTCGTCCTCTCCCCTCTCTCCAGCAAGGCTGCATCTCACCGAGGTTGTGCCCTCTGCGAGGCTCCGCCAAACACCAAACGCCGAACGCCGCCGCCATCTCCATACCTCAACTGGCCACCTTTCCTTGCCGCGGTCTTTCTCGGCGGGCCCCCCAACAGGCGGGAAAGTTCCCGACCCTCAAGATCGCAGAAGTAGGGGGACAAAGTGGCTAGTAGGCTCCGACCCATCTCCAACCGTCTTAAGCCCGGATTGACCCATTTTCCTGATGATTCCCGTCATTCAGGGGAGCAGCGGACCCACCATGCTCCTCACTGCTCACCCGGAACCGGAAAAAGGCCAAGTTTTAGGCCAAGTTAACTCTGGGACTGGGACCACCTGTTACTATTGGTTTCTATACATCTTATCAGGCCTGTCAGAGTCTCCAGGCCCTCTGGGAGAGCAGTGTCATCGGGGTCACCTTAGGAAGCTTACCTTTACTGTCATGGCCTGCCTTATGAAACATAAGATATACCGACAGCTACTTTTCTTCTGGCTTTCAGAAGGCTGTTAAGATAAGCCCCTTTTACTTGGATGTTGAGACAAGGGTGTTAGTTAACTTAAACTCTGACTGTGTGAATGTGTCAATTTAGATTTTTTTAAATGGATGTTCATATATTGTTTGCTGCATAATGTTTTTTTAGGTAGCTGGATGGCCATAGACATTTGTTAAATAAATAAGCAAGCTAATAATCTCTAACAATTAAAAATACATTAAAAGCCCAATAAATAAAATAATACTGAAACAAAAAAAAAAATCAGCAGCTGGAATAAAATGTTTCTAAGCAACAACATTTAACAGAGTGCTCTTACTGATTTAAATGCCTATTTCCCTGGCATTGAAAACAAAACACAATTGGTATCAGGTGTATCTCATGCACACTCCCACTCATTGCACTCATGGTGGAAAACACTAAAAATTAAAATGTCTCGGTGCCTAATATACCCAGAAACATTTATTTTAAAAAATGAAACAATTTTCTCCTTTCCTCTTGACTTTCCTATAGACTTTTCCTAGTATAAAAACTCTGCTTTCACAATCCAACCCCCTCAATTTTTTTTCAGAAAACAAAATCAGTGTGCAGAGAAAATAGAAAATAAAGTTGACCTTTGATGGTTTTGCCAGCAAAGGCAGAAAAAATTATTGCAATTGGAATTTTGGGATGTAGCCAGGTTGCAGAAAGATATCCAAACGGAGGGGATTGGGAGCTAAAATAGAGAAAAACAGAAAAATTGCTTTCTTTCTGTGTTATTCCACTTTTCTCTGCTGCTCCAGTGTTTTCAGGTGTGTCTAGGGGTCTAGTTGAAGTAGCAACTCTTGTCATAGAGAACATTTACAACCTGTGAATTCTTAGCTACAGTGTTATTTGGAATGTCTTCCTGGCAAAAACAATTTCTTGTTGTTCTGGTACATATTTCTCTATTAAATTGAACATGCCACACCATTTAGCCCTCTTCATAACACATCTCCACCTGAAAAATAAAGACAATTATAAAAAATGGAGCTCAATGAAAATATACTGTATTTTCTGGAGTATAAGACACACCTAGATTTTAGAGGTGGAAAACAAGGAAAAAATATTCTGAATCAAATGGTGTAGCAATATATTATTTAATAAAACACCAATGTAGCAGAATACTTTTTACAAACATGTATACTTTTTGCAATCAGGTGTACACCTTTACAAATTTCAGACATGATAATTTTAAGACTTGTGCACTTCAGCTCCCAGAATTCCTCCTCCAGTCATGCTAGCTCAGGAATGGGAGTTGAAATCCACAAATTTTAAACTTGTCAAGTTTGAATACTCTTGCACCCCTAATCTCCTAACCCGGGGATCTTCAAACTTGATAGCTTTAAGAGTAGTGGAATTCAACTCCCAGAATTCCTCCTCCAGTCATGCTAGATGGGGTAATTAGAAGACAAAAACAGCACAATTTTTGTTGAAAATGGGCCAATTTTCACCCTTTTTTATTTTTGCAAAAATTGGGTGGACAAAGGGCCTGGGGAGCCCGCAAACAGCTCTTGGATGCTGTTTTTTGCCCATTTTTTAATAAAAAGTGAGGCATTTTTGCCTTCCTTCAGTCCACATTAGTGCTCTGCAGGTTCCCCAGACCCTTTGTCCAACCAATTTTTGCAAAAAAACCAGGCAGAAAACGGCCCATTTTTCACAAAAACTGGCATTTTTCCCATTCAACTTCTGCTGACTGCCAGCTGCTAGGAATTCAGCAATTCGATTCTCACCAGCTCATGTTGACTCAGTCTTCTATCCTTCCCAGGTCAAAAAGAACCCAGATTGTGTTGGGGGCAATTTGCAGTCTCTGTAAACTGCTTAGAGAAGGCTGTAAAGCACTGTGAAGTGATATATAAGTCTAAGTGCTATGGCTATAAGACATATTTCTTGGAATTAATATATCACTATGAACTTCTAAATTTGGGCCTTCCCCAAATCTTGAAGAGTTGAAATATGAGGCCAAAAAATATAAATGTAAAATACATATAGGCAATCAGTCTTCAACTTAAGCCCAACATTTCGATTGCTAAGTGAGATGGTTATTAAGTGAATTTTGCCCCATTTTACAATTTTTCTTGTGATATAGTTGTTAAGTTAGTATCACATTTGTTAAATGAATCTGGCTTCTCCATTGACTTTGCTTGTTGGAAGGTCGCCAAAAGTGATCACATGATCCTGGGATGCTGTAGCGGTCATAAATATGAATCAGTTGCTAAGAGTCCGAATTTTGGGGGGCATGTTTCAACGGTCGTTAAGTGTGAAAAATATTCTTAATTAAGTCACTTTTTTTCAGTTCTGCTGTAACTTCAATCATTAAATCAACAAGTTGTAAGACAAGGATAGTCTGTATTTTTTTTTAAAAAACATTGTTTAAAATTTTAGAAATTCATATATTGTATAGTATCAGCTCCAAGTGATCCTTGTGATTGGATTTTGTTGATTTAAGTCATAAATTTTATTCTCTTCGAAAAAGATGCTGAAAGGCATAAATCTGAGGCAGCGTATGCCAGCGGAATAAAGTAGGATTCCAGTCTGAACTGCAGAAGAAGGGCAGAGATGGGAATTGAGAACAGTGCTTAATAATAGAATCTTATGCATCATTACTCCAAAGTAACTGCACCCAAGTTATTTGGGATTTTTTCCCCAGGTAGATATGACTGAATTCAGATATAATAACTGCTTCCAGTGCCATCAAATATATTTGGAACCTGGAAACATATTGCTTACTCAAGTGATAATTGGGTAATGAAGAAAAAGAAGAATAATTTCATCAGAGTTCCTTATTTCAACTCAGCATTTTTTCCTGGAACAATATCATATAATAATGCCTTTAATGTGAAGTGCAAAGTTTATATGGCTCTCTGAATATCACATCTTTTTTTTTAGTTTCAGCACTAATTTCAGACGTGAAAAAGGTTGAGGGCAGAGCCACTACTGTTCAATAATGAATGAAAATTTTACTGCATTGGTAGACATGACACTTTTCTTTAAATGGGTATGTTGCAGCAGCATTAAAAGGTTGAGATTGGAAACTCTGCCAGGCCTTTTTCCTCTCTGACTTTCTTTCCTTTCTGACTTATCACTCGTGTGCCCTGAATTTTTTGCAGCAAAATCCCCAGTGCATTTTAAGAAACTAATTCCGAATATTATAGGTCCTACAGTACATGGTTTTTCCCACTGCTCTAAGTTGATAGTCCTGGCAAACATGAAAGAAAGAAAGCAGAAAAAAATGAGAAATTCAGGGGAAGGGAGGATATGGAATTGAACATTGAAGAATGACTTTGGCCAGTAAGAGCTTAACCAAGTTAAGACAGAAACTAGGTCCAAAATGATTTTGCAGCCTTCCTGCCTCGCATCCCCTTTATCTAATGAAGAAATCAACTGAATAAAGCCTGCAATTTTCCCTTATTTTTCTATAAGAAGAATCAGTAGAGATTTCCAGAAAAGAAATAAAGAAGACGGATAGCTGGGTGGAGATATATCCTCAGCATGAAACTTTATTGCAACAAATTGTGGAATGTTGATGGAGTTGGTTCTTCCATAGTATATAGGATATGCACAAAAAAGTAATGCAAGAAAAATACTTTTAAACTCAAAGTATATTTTCAGAAAATGTAAATCTATGGTGTGTGTGTAAGGGGTGGTGATTTCCATGGCAATAAGCTCTAAAGTGGCATCTTGATTCATAAAATTAACACCTGACTAAATTGTTCCCTCAAGTAATAGGAAAAACAATGAATGATTACAACCTTTTCATATATACAGTATATATTTTTAACAAAAGTAGTGACATTTTCAGGCAGAATACCTCTGATAAAGAAGTGAACCTTGCTAATTTTTAAAGATTTATGAATGGATATTTTGCAACAAACTTCCAGCAGACGTGGTAGATAAATCCACAGTAACTGAATTTAAACATCCCTGGGATAAACATATATCCATCCTAAGATAAAATACAGGAAATAGTATAAAGGCAGACTAGATGGACCATGAGGTCTTTTTCTGCCGTCAGACTTCTATGTTTCTATGTTTCTAAGTATCCTTCCCCTGGAGTGGGGTGGGAATGGATATTTTGCAGTATCCTTCCCCTGCCACACCTACCAAACCAAGCCAAGCCCACCAAGCCATGTCCAGAGAACCGGTAGTTAAAAAAAAAGATTTAACCACTAATCATGACTATTACATTTTAAAACTCCTAAACGAATGAAATTCCTTTATGTGATTTTGAGACCAGTTTCTCACCCCATTGTTGCTTCTGACTGCCAGAGTTCATGTAGAACCCCCTTTAGAAGTTTCAGGCAAATATTGCCCAATGCAGAAGGTTGGGGTCTTGTTCCTTCTGCCCCATCAGCCAGAGTGATGTTGCTTACAAGGTGGTAAAATATCAATTTTCTGGGAACAGGCAGTAGGACCTACATACTGATTAAGTAGCCACAATAAAAGATTTTCCTATTTAGCAGTTTCCAAAATTGGCACTGTTGCTTCTGGGTAGACATTTGATCCTAAATTACAGTTAGGTTACAGCTTGTGCGACTTCTTTGATTATTTCATTCTGCATTTCTCCTTCAAAAACTGTAGCCAATGTTAAAATTTTGGTGTGTTTAGGAAAAGAGCAGTTAACTTCTTTTAGTCTCTTTGAAATAATCTCTTGTGGTCAATGTTTAGGTATTGTTTGGAGTAGAATAGATGCACAGTAGCATATCTTAGATTAAAATGAAACTGAAACACAAATATTGTGACATAATGGAAAGAGGTATCAGTATATAGTGTTATTTTTGAAATAACTTTTTAGAAAGGCAAATTAAATTTCTTTTAGGTCAAGTTCATTAACCTTCAAATAACATTCCAGGGCTACAATTTGTGGATTAAAAATTGATTCATAAATTTAATTACATTATAAATATGTAATTAGAATTAAATACAATTAAATCTTAAGTAATGTGATTACTGTCAGTGTATGTAATGATTTTCAACATCTTCCATCATGTTTGAAGGAGCTCTGTGGTTGTTTTGGGGGACATATGTGGTACTCTGATTTCTGGTTTAATTACATTTTCTTCTAGATTCATGGTTAGATTTATTTACAAATATTACAGATGACATCAGGAGTTCTCTTTATTTCCAAAAGCAGGGTTATTGTTGTTTTAAGTGAGGCTTGTTGAATCAGAGTATAGTGAACTGATATTACAACCCTACATGATTAATAATAGCAGTGCATGAATTTAGAATTCATGATAAAATACTGTGTTTCCCCTAAATAAGACAGGGTCTTATTTTCTTTTGACCCTCAAAATATTGCCTTGGCTTTATTATAGGCGGGAGAGCAGGGCATGGGGTAGGCTATGAGACATACATCTTACCAGAGTCTAGCAGCCCCGTCGCATTTAGAAATAAGGGGTCTCCAGTTTCACAGACTTACTTTTACTGCTTCCCAGCATCTCAGTAGATAGGGCACTTTTTCTCCAAGAATTTTAGCAGGAAAATAACAGTTGTCTAGTGTAACCTGGCTGAGACCTCAAACATCACCCGATTCCATTGCAAAACATTGGCACTCCACCCCGAATTACCCATACTCCACCCTTAATTACCTATAGGAAGTGGTCAACAATTCTCTAGAGTTACAAACTACACAATACAGTGGTACCTTGTCTTACGAACTTAATTCGTTCTGTGACGAGGTTCGTAAGATGAAACAATATTTCCCATAGGAATCAATGTAAAAGTGAATAATGCGTGCAATCTCAAAACTCACCCCTTTTGCCTTATGCCGCTGGGAATCCTTGCCTCTGGACTTATGTTGCCAGCCAAAGCGCCTGTTTTTGCGCTGCTGGGATTCCCCTGAGGCTCCCCTCATTATGAAACCCCACCTCCGGTCTTCCATGTTTTTACTATGCTGTGATTTCCCTGAGGCTCCCCTCGCTGGGATTCAAAGCAGCACTGGCAAAAATGAAGGGAATTCCAGCTAGGGGAGCCTCAGGAAATCGCAGCATCACAAAAACATGGAAGTCCGGAGGTGGGGTTTCCCAGGGAGGGGAGCCTCAGGGGAATCCCAGCAGCACAAAAGCGGGCACTTCGCTGGCAATGGAAGTCTGGAGGTGGGGTTTCCCAGCAAGGGGAGCCTCAAGGAAATCGCAGCATTGCAAAAACATGGAAGTCCAGAGGCGGGGCATCCCAGCGGCGGCGGCTTGGGTTTGTAAGGTGGAAATAGTTTGGAAGAAGAGGCAAAAAAAATTTAAACACCACGTTCGTATCTCAAAATGTTCGTTAGAAGAGGCATTCGTAAAACGAGGTACCACTGTACTTCCCTTTTCCATACAAGTATTCTTGTATTTTTCTTAATTTTCTAAAGCGGGCATCTAGCAAAGGCTCCTGATCTTCCTCCTCCTCTAAGTGAGACTCTATTGTGATTGGTATATCTGCCACCTCTGGTGGTCCTTCAGTTTCATCCAGGTCTATTTCTGCCTCACTCTCATTCTCTGCATCAGCTGGCAACACCACTGGCCCAGAGATGGGCCTGGGTCATCGTCATCAGAATCTATCATTACAAGAGTTGGACGAGGAGCACTCACAATAATTAATAAGAGAAGGTGATAATTTATTAAATTATGTTTATTATGATGAAGTCATTTCCTTATAGATTTATTTTCTTTTGCTTTAGTATATTCTAATTTTTTTCTTATCTATTTCTTATCTTACTATTCTGCACTTTCTTTCTTCTTTTTTAGTTTGTGCTAGCTTTTATCTTTTTAATTGACCTATTTGGTAAAATTATTAAAGGTCATTTATAATGTCCAATGCTTAAAATAGGGTTTAAAAAGATGTACCCTTCTTTTAGAATATTTTCTGGCAAATAGATTTAAACCATATCATTTCATCTTTAAGATAAATTCTTATACATGATGCTATCATCTCAGTCCCTCTTTAGCAGATTAAAATTCTTTATTTCTGCTTTTCTTGGTAACCTTGTGTGACAGTCTCTAAATATTATAATGACATACTTGTAGATCAATCTTCTACCCCCTGTCCCTTGAAATTGGCTTTATGTCATAAATCAGTTGATGTGGATTATTGATTGTGTATCCTTCACCAACTGTGTTTGAGGAAACAATCTTTATACAACTTTTTCCTTATAATCAGCGTTAGTAAAATATCTTTTCTTTTAATCCATTTAATTAATTTTTTTTTGGTATTATATCTGGAATCTTGGAACCATTTTTATTTTGAGGGATAACCATTTTATTATTGGGAATAAATGATTGTGATAAATGGAAGAGGCAATAAAAGCCTCTTTTATTATAGCACTGCGGGGCTGTTCGGCAAGGATAATATCCTGTGATATTTAGAAGAGTTTTGAGTAAAGAATTGCATGCAGTAGATTTAGATTTAGATTGATATGACAGTAGTTGTAGGTTCACATCAGAAGAAAACACTTTGTTTTCTATCTGGCAGAGGCATTTAATCTAACATTTTATAGCCAAATTATGTATGTATGCAGTGAAAGGCTACCAAAACTTTTACTACCATGCTGTGGGTGTGGCTTATGCAGGAAGCCCTGCATTTTCTTTCAACATCTTTCAGAGCAAATTGGGTGCTCTGGGGTGGAGCTCCATTTTCACTAACCCACTGCAGTCGTCGTCCCCCCTCTCGTCCGGGCAGTAGCCCACCCCTGCTTGTTTGTATGTATGCATGCATGTATGTATACATAATTATTTTATTAAATAAAATGCAGAGAGGGGGAAAAGGGAATTTATATATAAGGTTTTCTAGCAGACTTAATATTGAATAGCAAACAGGGTATCTATTCCTCTAAAATTTTCTGTTTTTTTCTAATCCCTTTTTCTTTTACTTCAAATTTTGATAATTTCACTTGAAGAAAATTGTTACCATTATAAAAATATGTTTATATCTTATAGGCATTATCTGTCTGTTGCAGTTTGGATGCAAAGGGAATAATATATATATATATATATATATATATATATATATATATATATATAGATAGATAGATAGATAGATAGATAGATAGATAGATAGATAGAGATAGATAGATATAGATATAGATATAGATATATATGTGTATATATATATATATATATATAGATAGATAGATAGATAGATAGATAGATAGATAGATAGATAGATAGTAAAGGTGGGAGTCTGCATGTGTGATAGATAAGTAAAATCTGTAATTCTAAACAAATGGACCTTAGTATAGGTAGCAGTTTAAGACATTGTTTTGTTTTGTTTTTTAAAAAAACAAGCTAGTTAACTTAGTACTGTATATGAAAAGTGTTTTGTTGTTGAGAAAAAAATAGTTGTTATTATTTATCAAATTTATCAAATAGAAATGTTCAGGTTATGAAACTTTTGGCAAAACTGATGTTGCATAAATTACCTCCAGTACATTTTTTTTTCTATTTTCCTAATCTCAGCAATCCTCCATGTGATCTCTGAACTCTTCCACAGGCAGTTACTCACTGGTGGGCAGCAAGCAGGATGGGGTGGAACACAGTTCCGCCAGCGGAAATGAAGATGCGTGCGCATCTCCAGCTGATCGGCGGCTGCTACTTCCTGCATTACTGGTCTTGGCTCGGCTCTCCTTTTTCCCCCTGCTGCTGCTGCTGTGTCTGTGCTCCTTGCTTTTTTCCTCTTTCCTTCTTCCTGGCCTCAGACGAGCTTCCCTCTCTCCTGCCTGGCTCCCCTCCAACCTCACGCGACCACCTCCTGACTGAGGCGCAAACAGAAGGTGTGGGTGGAAGTGGCTCTGGCAGCATTTATGCTTCTGGCAGCACCTGTTCACCTAGTTACCCAGCCTGAAGTGTGTGTGGGGGTGTGTGACCCAGGAAGGAGAGCATGGGAAATGCAAAGCAAATTGTCACCCCAGCAAGTGACACTGGTAAGGTTGCAAGTCGAGGACTTAACAGTTCACTTGAACAATGATGATGATTCAAGCCA
This sequence comes from Erythrolamprus reginae, assembly GCF_031021105.1. Lineage (NCBI taxonomy): Eukaryota > Metazoa > Chordata > Lepidosauria > Squamata > Dipsadidae > Erythrolamprus > Erythrolamprus reginae. The sequence goes on along the minus strand of NC_091950.1, from coordinate 165,405,422 downwards.
CTCCCACCTGGTCACATGGCCAGCAAGCCACTCCTACCCAGTCACATGACCATTAAGCCACACCCACAAAATAAGCCACACCCACAGTGTGGCAGTAAAAATTTTGGGTGCCTATTACTGTGGTTACTTTACTCTTCTTTGTCTCTCTTTTTAAAGTTTTGCTCATTCCATAAATTTCAAGTTAGAGGCCCTACATGGGCAAGGGGAATAATCTCTACCAATCAGCCAACAAAAATCTTCCTTACTGATGAAAGAATGCTATTGTAATGTGTTACAATTTAGTTATTGTAATTATTGTAATTTAGTTACATTTACTTAATTTCTATCCTGCTTTAATTTCCAGTCAATTCAAGATGACATACTGTATATACTTAATGTTTCTGTCTTGTTTTCCCACAAGACAGTTTGATGTGTAATGGGCTGAGAAAGAATGACTGTCCCTAAGTCAATCAGCTGGTTTTTACACATGATACCTCAAGACTAAAACATGAACAGTTGCAGGATTTGGGTTTCGGTTTGGCTAGTCTAGAGAAACAAAGAACTGGGGGTGATATCATAGCATTATTTCAGTGTTTGTTTGTTTATTTCTTCATTGGTTCGTTTGTTTGTTTGTTTGTTTGTTCATTCATTCATTCATTCATTCATTCATTCATTCATTCATTCATTCATTCATTCATTCATTCATTTATTATTAGAGTTGGAAGGGACCTTGCAGGTCATCTAGTTCAACCCCCTGCTCGAGCAGGAGACCCTACACCACCCCAGACAGATGACAGTCCAATCTCTTTTTGAAAGTGTCGAGAGTTGGGGTTTTCATAACCTCCCCTGGCAAGCTGTTCCACTGGTTGATCGCTCTCACTGTCAGAAAGTTCTTCCTTATTTCCAGGTTGAATCTCTCCTTGGTCAGCTTCCATCCGTTGCTCCTAGTCTGGCCCTCTGGTGCCCTGGAAAATAGTGTGACTCCCTCCTCTCTGTGACAGTCCTTCAGGTATCTGAAGTGGATCTTTTTTAAAAGTCTGCCACAAAGGGGGTCAACATTTTCCAAATTACCAGAGGACAGGGCCAGAAATGATGAATGGAAACTAATCAAGGAGGGAAACAACCTGAAATTAAGAAAAAATATTCCTAACAGTGAGAACAATTAACCAGGGGAACAGCTTGTCTTCAAAACTTGTGGGTGCTTTGTCACTGGAGACTGAAGAGACTGAACAGCCACTGTCTGAAATAGTACAAGATCTCTTGCTTGTATGTCCATAATTGAAGAGGGACCTAATAGTCATTGAAGGTTGGCTATGACTATGATGTGGATTTGTGGAAATTCAGAAAGCACAGATTAAGAATATCTGATTTTAAAAATTATGTATTGATCCATGGATTAAATTCAGCAGGTTCTGACATGTTCTTGAAAACCGGTAGCGGAAATTTGAATTGTTCGGAGAACCAGCAAATACCACCTCTGGCTGACACCAGACTGGGCTGGGAATGGAGATTTTGCAGCATCCTTCTCCTGCCATGCTCATCAACTTGATTCATAACAAAATAATGTAAACAATTATTAAGCTGAAGATGACCTAGAGCCATGATGGTGAACCTATGGCACGCGTGCCACAAGTGGCAAGCGGAGCCCTCTCTGCAGGCAAATGAGCTGTTGACTAGCTCAGCTCTACTCTACTACTACTACTACTACTACTACTAATAATAATAATAATAATAATAATAATTTATTAGATTTGCTTGCCGCCCCTCTCCATAGACATGTGCATCCCACCAGCCAGCTGGTTTTCAGGTTAGACACATGCATGCTTTCTCCCATATGGTCCATGCCTTCCCAGATCTATGAAGAGGGTCATGCACATATGTGCCGGGGGTGGGATGTGCTGGAGGGATATTGCATTATGGGTGTGGGTACTCGTGAATGTGTGACAGTGCATGTGCACACACTTTTGACATCCAAGAGAAAAAAGGTTCACCCTCACTGACCTAGACAATAAAACTAGTGGCTGTGAAAAGAAAGAATGCCTTAGCCATTTAAGTTTTGTAAATTTGGTCTATTTTTTTCCTTTGAATTAGCATGAAAATATTCCACAATAAAAGAGTATGCTGACCATAGGCATGTTGATAATGTCTTTCATATATACCTTGTTTATCTATCAATAGCACACAGCTTGTTTACTATTAGCTGCAAAGCTAAAAAGTAGAAAATTTTATGTGATGCTTTTCATTCACGGGTACGATAATAGGCAACCTGCTGGTTTGCCTTGCTTCAAATTGGTTCAATGTGCTGCATTTTCAGATATTAGCTTCCGTCTTCTGTTTTCTTGTTTTTCTCTTTCAGAATATTACAGCTTGAATATTAGTGTTTCTGGTATTATGTTACTTTACTTTACTCTGTTTATCACTTCACCTGGGATTTATTATAGCAACTTTCAATTGAGAAGTCAGATCATAGAACCTATGTACCGTATGAAGGATTTTCAAATAGAAATAGAAATGTCTCATTTTCTCCCCTCCCCTCTCCTCTCCTTGTTTATCTGCTCCTATTTATTTGTTTTTAGTTTTCCCCCCTAAAGGTATAGGGCAGGGGTCCCCAAACTTTTTACACAGGGAGCCAGTTCACTGTCCCTCAGACTGTTGGAGGGCCAGACTATTTAAAAAAACCCGCAATTTTCTTAATGCCACCGCCTTGAGGGAGGAGGAGGAGGTGAAGTGGAGCAAGTCCCCAACTCCTTGCCGAGTTTTCTCTTTCTTTCTCTCTCCCTTCCTTCCTCTCCTTTTTTCTCTCTCTTTCTCTCTCTCTCACACTCTCTCTTTCTCTCTCTCTCACTCACTTTCTTTGTATCTCTCCCTTTTCCTTTCTCTCTCCCTCTCTATTCCTTTCTTTCTCTCTCTGTCCCTCTTTTTCTCTCTTGCTTTCTTTCTCTCACTCATTCTCTTTCTATCACTCCCTCTTCCTTTCTCTATCTCTCCCTCTTTCTCTCTCTCTCTCTCTTGCTTTCTTTCTCTGTCCCTCTCTCTCTCTTGCTTTTTCTCTCTCTCTATTGATTTCTTCCTCTCTCTCACTCACTCTATCTCTCCCTCTCCCTCTCTCCCTCTCTATCTCTCCCTTCCTTTCTTTCTTTCTTTCTTTCTTTCTTTCTTTCTTTCTCTCTCTCTCTCTGTCCCTCTCTCTCTTGCTTTCTCTCTCTCTCACTCTTTCCCTTGTTTTTTTCTCTCTCTCTCTCACTATCTCTTTCTCTCTCTCTGTCCCTCTCACTTGATTTTTTCTCTCTCTCACTCACTATCTCTCCCTCTTCCTCTCTACCTCTCTCTCCCTCCCTTTCTCTCTCTCTCTCTCTGTCCCTCTCTCTTGTTTGCTTTCTCTTTCTCTTTCTTTCTTTCTCTCTGTCCCTCTCACTTGATTTCCCTCTCTCTCACTCTTTCTCTCTTGCTTTCCTTCTCTCTCTTGTTCTCTCTCTTGCTATCTCTATTTCTCTCCCCCCTCTCTTGCTCTCTCTTTTTCTCACTTTCTCTCTCCTTTCTTTCTATCTCGCTCTCTGTCTGTTGATCTCTCTCTTACACTCTCTCTTTCTCTCTCTCTCTTGTTCTCTCTCTCTTCCTTACCTCTCTGCGGAGGCCGGGGGTGGGGAGGCATGGCACCGGCACATCCGCAATGGGCAGGGGTAGGGGCAGCCACGTCTCCCTTCTCCCACTGCCAATGTCTACCGCCGTCGCCTCCAGCCAAGCCGGCAGCAGTTGCCGCAAGTTCCTCGGGCAGGTTCTGCCACTTTCTAATAATCTCTGCACTTTCTACGGCCGCCTGGCTGGGCTGCCCAGAGGGAGTGGCAGCTCCCACCCAAGGAACCTTCCTCCAGAGCTTCAAACTATGTATTCTGCTTTATCTCAAGCCATTGATGCCAATCTCTCGGCTATCAATGTGCCTTCTCACTCTCGTCCCCCATCACGCGCCCCTAGGCCTGTGAGTTCCTTCTCAACCTATAGAATTCCAGTTCAAGAAGACTCGGATTCCTTACAGGATGAGAATGATGATGTGGATGTAGAGGACAAGGATGACCCTTTCCAATGCCTGTCAGAGGATGAGGAATCACAGATCAAGATTCCATCTCCTGCTGCAATCTTTCCTTTCCAACTGTTCAAATCTCTTTTATTCAAGGCAAGAGTTGCCACAGGCTTAGCTGGTCAGCTGGGGGGCGTCTTGCTTGGTTCGCTTCCAGCTGGCGCTGTTCCTGTAAGGACCCCTGGGTTATTTATTTATTTATTTACTTATTAGATTTGTATGCCGCCCCTCTCCGTAGACTCGTATTTCTACGGTGGAATGGGGACTCCAGTTAGAGTTTATCTCCATGCCCCCTAAGCATTTCATTTCATGCCCGTCTCCCAGCTCTCCTTCATCTCGTCTTCGAATGGAGGAAGCAATTCAACACCTGTTGTCAATCAGGGCTGTCCATCCAGTTCCCTCTACCCAAAGAGGTCTCAGCTTCTACTCCATCCTCTTCATGGTCCCTAAGACCTCTGGAGGATGGAGGGCCATCTTAGACCTAAAAAGTTAAAACCAGTTCATTAAATGTAGGAAATTTAAGATGCATTCCCTGTCATCCATCCTAGCCTCTATTCATCCTGGAGACGTCATGGTTTCCTTGGATCTTATGGAAGCCTACCTCCACATTCCTATTGCTAAGTGCCACAGGCAATTCCTGCGCTTTGCCTTCCAGGGCAAGCATTATCAGTATAGGGCCATGCCCTTTGGGCTGTCCTCGGCTCTTTGAGTCTTTACTAAGCTGTTCGGCACCTTGGCGGCCCACATCCAGGCCACGCCCATCCATATTTTGTGCTATTTGGATGACATATTAATTCACGGTCCCTCTAAAGAAGGCACCTGTTCTGACCTCAATATTGCCATGTATGTTCTACAGGATCAACTCCATCCTTCCACCTCTATTCAGCACCTGGGAGCAATTATAAATTCAGATCTCTCCCAGGTCTTCCTTTCTACTGAAAGGAAGATCAGTATTAAGGAGTTTATCTCTCAGATAAAGTCTCAAAGAAGGACTGCCATTGTCACCCTGTCTTCCCTACTGGGAAAGATGGTGTCCTGCATTGGCATTATCCCATGGGTTCACCTCCACACCAGGGATCTCCAATGGCTTCTGTTACCGTTCCAGAGATCGGGGAACAGCAAATCGGCACATCTCATCACCGTTCCGACTACCATATTAAGGTCCCTCATGTGGTGGACTTCCTCAGCTCTGGACAAGGGATCCCCCTTCAGGAGTCCAGAACAATTTACCATCACCACGGATGCCAGCCTGACAGGCTGGGGGGCCCTGCCCAAGGTCTGATAGCCCAAAGCACGTGGTCAGCGGAGGAGTCATCCAGACCCATCAACTGGCTGGAATTGAGAGCAGAGTCGTTAGCCCTCAAACAATTCAAACCACACATCAATCAACATGTCCTGATTCTCACGGACAATATGGCCTCAAAGAGCCATATCTGCAGACAAGGGGGCACCAGGTCCAAGGCTCTGATGCAGGAAGCCCTGAAACTGGGTCCCTGGGCAGAGAGACATCTTCAGTCCTTATGGGCCGACCACAACTTGGGAGTTCTCAATGTGCAGGCAGATTGACTCTGGATCCAGGAGAGTGGAGCCTCCATCTGCTCCTATTCCAACAGATCTGCCTCAGATTTGGTCACCCATCGCTAGACCTATTTGTGACCGCGACCAACACTCAAATCCCTCAGTTCTATTCCAGGTTTCCATCCCTGGGAGTGGAGACAACAAATGCACTCAGAACTCCTTGGCCTTGAGTGCTGATGCATGCCTTTCCTCCAATACCAATTCTCCCAGATGTAATCCACAAGATCATCCTTGAGAAGGCCCAGGCGATTCTGATAGCCCCTCACTGGCCTCCCCAGCCCTGGTTCGCAGACCTGCAACGTCTCTCCATTCAGGACCCCTGGCGACTCCCCGTTTCGGAGGATATGTTGCAGCAGGAGGTCTCTCCACCTCACCACTTGGCTGTTATCTGGCGCAACCTAGATCTTTGGGGTTACGACCCGGACGCTAAATAAGTAATCCTCAAATCCAGAAGACTTTCTACCAACAGGATCTACGACCATACCTGGTCCAAGTTTCACCAGTGGTACACACAGGAAGATCTATCACCTCTGTGTATTCCCGTTCACAGAATCGTATCTTTCCTCATCAAGCCCTTTCAACAAGCACCATTCATCGTCATCTAGCGGCCTTATCTTCGGTCCTGGCAGGGCCTCGCAGACAACCACTCCATTCCTTCCCAGAAATTCAAGAATTTCTAAGCGGCATCTCAAATCTCAGGCCTCCCACGGTTCACAGATATCAGTCCTGGGACTTACCATGGGTTCTGCATTCCCTCACTCAAGCACCATACGAACCCCTAAGGTCTTACAAGGTAGCCTTTTTGGTGGCAATAACGTCTGCCCGACGCATTTCAGAGCTGGTGGCCCTCTCCATTCGGCCGGATCTATGCCAGTTCCATACGGACAAAGTAGTCCTGCGCCTGCATCCCACCTTTCTACCAAAGGCCAGTTCCGTGTTTCACAGATCCCAGGACATTGTGTTGCCTTCTTTCTTTTCGAATCAGAACCATCATCTTGCAGTCAGATGGCACACCCTAGACCTCACCAGAGCTCTACGAATCTATATCCAACAGACGAGACCTGTTCGGAGGTCCAAAGCCTTATTCATAGCCTACCATCCCAGATCCCTGGGATCCAGGGCATCCTCAACCGTATGTATTAGGTCGTTGGATCTGAGGGACAATCTGAAGGCTTATGAGTCAGCTTCCCTCAGCATACCAAGAGGTATGAAGGCACATTCCACAAGAAGTGCAGCCACAGCTGCCGCATGGGCAACTCAAGCTCCATTGGAGGAAGTCTGCAAAGCAGCCACTTGGGCCTCTCCAAATTCTTTTATAAGACACTACAAAATTGACTCTTACGCTTCAGCGGATGCTGCCCTTGACAGAAGAGTCCTCCAATCCGTTATCTCTCACAATAGCCAACTAATCCCTCCCTAGGGACTCATCTATTGGGTATGTCCCATGTGACTGCTGGACCTGCTCTTTCAGTACGGAGAATAGGCGTTGATTGCTTACCTAAACGCCTCTTCTTGTACGCTGAGCGGGTACAGCAGTCACTTCCCTCCCTTTTTTCCTTCTAACCATGGTTATACCTTTTAACCTGTTTCTTCCTATCAAGAGAATAGAGCATTATTCGAGCCAGCACCTTTGAGCCTAAGTCTACAGATTCGCGAATTCTGGGGAAGGGGCGGATTCAGCAATCTTTTAAAAGACTAGGCTCGGTCCTATGCGGATTGGATGCAAGCAACCCACGTGACTGCTGTACCCGTTCAGCGTACGAGAAGAGGCGTTCAGATAAGCAATCAACGCCTATTTTCTTCTTTTTCCTAACAGTATTCCCATCACTATCTTCTTGTACCTGGCTATAATTTCCAGTGGTGGGTTGATACTGGTATCACTGGTTCGGTGAACTGGTGGCAGTGAGAGGTTGTGCCAATCTGCCTGGACATCATAAAAATGCTCTGTGCATGCGCAGAAGCTTCCGCGCATGCATAGAGGCATTGAGTCTGTGTATTCCTATTCCCGAACTGGTAGAAAGGGTAAGTGGAACCCAGTACAGATAATTTCCTTTCCTCTGTTCTTCTACTTTCTACTAGTTTTTCTCATTATTCCTATCATTCTTTTCCTCCCACTTAGGACTGTATGACTGTAACTTGTTGCTTGTTGCTTTATTAATATTGATTGTTTCTTCATTGCTTATTTGACCCCTATGACAATCATTAAGTGTTGTACCACATGATTCTTGACAAATGTATCTTTTTCTTTTATGTACGCTGAGAGCACATGCACCAAGACAAATTCCTTGTGTATCCAATCACAATAAAATTCTATTCTATTCTGTTCTTCTGTTATTCAAAATGCTATTTTTCTCTTCCCTTATTGTTTGTATTCATTTTTTCCCTTACTCCTTTCCTTGATTTGGAAAGTTAAATACATTTTATCACTTGTTTTGCCTGAGGCAACGTTTTTCCTTAATCACTTGGTAGAGTCATAATTCAGACCCCTCCATCTCCAATCCCTTGGGCTTTTTCTGACACCACGGTCACATTGCTGGATTATGAAAGGAAGTGTTTGGCACTCAGAGCCCTGTGTTAGACATTGCCATTAGCCATTTGAGTGCAAAAAGACTAGAAAATGGCAGTCAAAGGATACCTGTTTTGCATACGAAAGTCCCAGATTAAATGGTTGGCATCTTTTAAATCGTCAGTTTAAAACCTTCAACAACCACTCTCACTCATGGAAAATAGTTTTTAAACACATTCTGTTTGCATTGCCTTCTATAGCACTGCAAGCTAGGCTATTCTGAAAGATTTTCAGAGTTAGAACTCTGGGGCTAAGAATAAGCAGTGGCCTCAAGAGAAGAAATTGTTTAAAAATATTTTTTTATCCTAGCTTTATTATTTTTACAAGTAACTTAAGCTGGCAAACATGCCCCAAATTACTACTTCTTCTGTTTTCCTCAACAACAACCCTCTGAGGTATGCTGGGCTGAGAAAGATTGATTGGCCGAAAATCATCCAGTTGGCTTTCATGCCTAAGGCAGGACAAGAACTCAGAATCTTGATACCTTAAATCAGGGGCAGGTAAAGTTGGCTCTTCTATGAACTTGTGCACTTCAACTCCCAGAATTCCTGAGCCTATCATGCTACCTCAGGAATTTTGGGAGTTGAAGTCCACAAATCATAGAAGAGCCAACTTTGCCTGCCTCTGCCTTAAATTATTGGTACTAGACCAGTGTTTATCAACCTTGTCAAATTGAAAGTGAGTGGACTTTAACTCCCAGAATTCTTAGCATAGCTAAGCTGGCTGTGGAATTATGAGAGTTGAAATTGCCAAGATTGGGAAAGACTGCATTAGACTTAACAGGCTTTTATGAGAAGCAAATTTCCCTCCTTGTTGTCTATTTAGATCAGGGGTGGGCAAAGTTGGCTCTTCTATGACATGTGGACTTCAACTCCCAGAATTCCTGAGCTAGCACGATTGGCTCAGGAATTCTGGGAGTTGAAATCCACAAGTCATAGAGGAGCCAACTTTGCCCACCCGTGATTTAGATACTTTAGATTCAAATTTCTACATTCAGCTTGAAAAATTCTTGTCTGTTTTAGATCCCAAGCCCTTGCTTCTCGACCGTGATAGAAAAGGGAAGGGACAAATTATAGCCATCTGGTATGAATAATGAAGTGTTACAAGTTAATAATGAGGAGCAAATGTTTAGAAACTGTAAATCTGTGCAGAGTAGAAAATAGACATGTAGAACATGCCTTACATTTGTCTGTCAGGAATAGGTTGCCCCTTACAGGTGCTTAATAGTCTCTATAATATGTTCAAAACTCCCACTTCTGATTCAGTTTCATCTTAAAGTTCTCTCTTTGTTCATTCTTGGTCATGCTAATCATGAAAGAGATGTTGAAAAATGGGAACCCCTATAATTAGGATAGAATCATCTCTTTGTTGCAGGGGATGATAATGTGACCTACCTCTTATGATGGTACCAATTTTCATGTCTGAGGAAATATGGGCATTTCAGAATAGGACTTATCATGTGGTGCTTCAACGTGTTTCAGCAGTTTGTTACTTCCTCTCGGTTGTACATTTTGGTAAACAATGTTTATGCTTTTCTATTTCTTTCTCTCTTCTTTCCACATTTTTGGAGTTTAATGAACAAATCTGCTACATATAAGAAAGGCATAAAAATTGAAAGAATGTAGGTATTATGAGCAGAATATTTTGTAGAAAAATAAAATTAAAAAATCTATGCTTTGGTGACATCATTAAATATATTTGTCAGGCCAAGTGTGACATTAACTACTGGTTTCATTTTATATTAAAAATAGTGTTGGGTGAACCCAACGATGTTCGGGTTCGGCACCCAAATTTTTTTAAAAGTTCGGATTCGGCACCCGAACCCGAACTTTTGCCGAACTTTTGAGTTCGGCGCTTGGGAAAGCGCCAGGAAGCCTGCCGCCCACCTTCTGGAACAGTTGGGGCGCTTCCCGGCACTCTTCTGAACCCGAACCTGAACTTTTGCCGAACTTCCGGGTTCGGCAAAAGTTCGGGAGACCGCCGAGAAGCGCCCCGGCTGTTTCTGAAGGTGACAGCTGGGCGGCGGCGCTTCCCAGAACAGCCTAGGAGCTGTCGGCCGGTCAGAAGGCGCAAAGGGAGGTGGGGAATCCCACGAGGGTATTCCAGGGGCGGAGCTTTGACGTCACTGAGACGTCCTTCCTGGAGTCCCCGTTTCAGCCGGCCAGGAAGGACATCTAAGTGACATCAAAGCTCCACCCCTGGAATCTCCTTGTGGGATTCCCCACCTCCTTTTTCGCCTCCCGACTGGCCGACAGCTCCCCAGCTGTTCTGGGAAGCGCCACCGCCCAGTTGTCACCTTCCAAAACAGCCGGGGCGCCTCTCGATGGTCTCCCAAACGCCAAACCCGGAAGTTCGGAAAAGGTTCGGGTTCGGGAGAGTGCCGGGAAGTGCCCCGGCTGTTTCGGAAGGTGACAGCTGGGCGGCGGCGCTTCCTGGCGCTCACCTGAACCTGAGCCCGAACTTTTGCAAAAATTCGGGTTCGGGTTTGGTATGCCGAGCTGTGCAAAGTTCGGTACGAGCCCGAACATTGCAGGTTCGGTTCGCCCAACACTAGTTAAAAATAAACAAACTATATATTGGCAATAATTTATGTATTTTGTGGTGCCTTCTGAATAAGACCACTTTTAGCAAAAGTATGCTTAAATCTAATATATGAAATGCAATCTTAGTGCAACAATATTGTTTGTTTGTAGTCTGTTCTGTGAGATGAGTAGTTTATACACACACACACTTACATATTTATTATATTTGTAGTGTAAGCTTTTTCTAAATGTTCAAATTAGCCTACATATTTTTTCTTCTAATTTGCATAGAACAGCTGCCAGTGGGATAGGTTATTTTAGAGGTGGAAATGGTCCAGTCAATCAACTAGCTTTGCTCACTGAGGTTTCCCTAATTCTAGCTAGCCCAACACATCTTAATCATTGCAGTTCACTGGCTGTTTTTGAAAGCCTTTGGAATGACATAGAGAAGACCTCCATCCTATTAACTAGTAACATTAAACACAAATTGAAATGCTCAACGGGAACATAGCTTTAGAAGCATTGTTTTGTTTAAAGTAAACATATACTGACAATCATTCCATGTATTTCCAGGCAGTATGCAACAGTAATATATTTCCATACACGCTAAAGATATCTGGGCAAAAGTTAAAGTTAAGATAAATACATAAATTAGCAAGAAAATAGTGATACATTTATATTTTCTTGAGTTTTCCCCATTGGTGTTGAGGAATTCTATCAAATTTGGTTTCTTATTTTAACATCTTTCAGAATAGTTTACTTTTTAAATTTGGAAACTAATTTGAAAAAAATAAATCTCAGAAGACCTCACTCTAATTCACCCAAAAATAAAAGGGAGGAAAGGCGGAAGCGTATTCGTTCAGGCTTTTATGACAGACACTGTAGCTGTTATAATAAAAATAGTCCTGATCTCTATGGCATTAATTTGTTATCTAGTATGGTGAACCAGGAGGGAACTTAACACCCAGGGCTGTTTTGGGTATCCCTTTCTTGTGCTATAGGTGATTGGGTTAACATTTTGACAAAATCAAAGGTATTGTATCAACCTAGCTACATTTTTTTTGGTTGCCATTTTGTTTCTCTCTCTCTCTCTCTCTTTCTGCAACAGAATAATATTTCAAGGATTACTGTCAGCTGCATCTGTGGAAAAGAGACGTGATGTAAATGCTTTTAAAAAGTGAAGCAGTATATCTATTTTCATGCAAATGTATACTTCCTCTTTATCTCTTTTCTGCTGCCTCCCCTCTCTCTTTTCCGTTTAACTTCTTTCATTTTTCCCTATAGCAATCTCCCCTGCTTTCTCTCCTCCATTTCTTTTGTACTCTCTCTGCCCATAGAAATAAACAAAGAAAATATCAAAACTAGGCGCACTCTGATGTTCTGTGTCCAATTTCCCCCCAAGCATTGTGTGAGAGGAGTTGTTAAGGTTCACTGGAGAATATCCATTTTAATCATCAATTTAAAAAAAAAAATAGAAAAGAGCAATGCTGATGCTTCTGCTTGCAGCTTAGATCATGTGCATTGTCTAATTGGAGATAAGAATATCAAGCATTTAAAACCCAGCCAATATACAGTGCAGTCAAGTAAATGAACAGGCGGTTTAGGCATGTAGTTGAAAACTAGATTTGGCCTAACTGATCTTTCAATGTATTACTGTTTTGTAGAAGTAGAGTATTTCATATATATTTTGATGCTTTGCAGATTTATTGTGAACATTTTCTTTTCTCCAGTTGTTCGAGTTTACTGTTGCTGTCAGCACCCACATAGGATGCCGACAATGGACAACAGTGCTTAAAAGCAGAGAGTGTGTCTTCCACATAAGCTCTAGCACACTGTTAGAATGAGCTCTGTGTATGAAAAGTACTGGTTTGTCTAAGGCAGTGTTAAATAGTTAAGTTACCTAAGGATATGTTGAGAAATATTACATAGGTTGGCAGTTCTTCATGTACGTCAAGCCTAAATGCCAGTTCTGGTGATAAAATTATCTGGTTTTATGGTCGTAGAGATTTGAAATAAGTTTATTATTTTTACAGCCTGAGGCTGGAATTGTTCTGTATATATCGTCCTTGAGGTTTTTTTCTCCTCTATTCCTTATAAGGCACTGATGGCGAACCTTTTTTTGCTCAGGTGCCAAAAGGATGCATGCATGACAGTACATGTGCGCATGTCTACACCCATAATGCATTGCCCTCCCCCTGTGCATGCCTGCAAAATCCCCCGTGCTACCCTGCACCCATGCATGCAGACCTCACTGAAGCTTCTGGTAGGCCCGTTGGGATGTTGGGACTTCTGACAGGCAGGTTGGGTCATTTTTCACCTTCCCCAGGCTTGAGGAGACTTTCATGAAGCCTATAGAGGCCGAAAAATGGCCCAATGGGCCTACTGGAAGTTTGGAAATAAACTTCCTGTAGGCCCATTGGATCCGTTTTTTACCATTCACAGACTCTGGAGGCTTTCCTGAAGCCTGGGGAGTGCGAAAATGGCCTCCCCTTGGTCTCCAGAAGCCCAAAAATTAGCTGGTCAGCGTGTCCACACCCATGTGCATGGGAGTGTGCCCATACCCATAATGCAGTGCCCTCCCCCTATGTATGCACACACAACCCCCCGTGCTGCCCTCCACCCATGCACACAGGCCTCATAAGCTGTTGGTAGGCCCATTGGGATGTTCATTGGAATGTTTTTCCCCTTCCCCAGGCTTGAGGAGTCTTTCCTGAAGCCTATGGAAGGTGAAAAATGGCCCAATGGGCCTACTAGAAGTTTGGAAACAAACTTCCCGTAGGCCTGTTGAGTCCATTTTTCACCATCCACAGGTTCTGGAGGCATTCTGAAGCCTGCGGAGTGCGAAAATAGTCTCCCCATGGCTTCCAGAAGGCCAAAAATCAGCTGGTCAGTGGGCACATGCATGCTGGAGCTGACATAGAACAACATCTCACATACCCTCAGATATGGCTTCACGTGCCACCTGCCATAGGTTCACCATCACTATAAAGATTTAGAAGCTTCTTCATTCTGGCTCAAATTCATGTTGAGTAGATTGATGTACTTGTTTTTTAAACTACATAAGAGATAAGTTAAGAAGTTTTGAAGTTGCGACCGAAGGATCACTGGCGCAGACAAGGTCCGTCATGTAACTTTACCTAACAGCCAACATGAAATGAGGATTTTAATTTCAATGTAATTAAAGTTTTGTTCAAAGCAAATTTTCTCATTCCTTAAATGTAATATATTTGGAGTGCAGACTGAGTGTTGTCCCCATGTAATCTAGCATCTCTCTGAAATCATTGGGAGAAGTCATCTGTAATTTGGAGTAAGAAATTTTCAATGTGCACATAATACCTAATTAAATACCTCTTACTGTCGGTAGGCAGAAACTACCATTAATATTCTAATTCTGTGAAGTCTGGAGAATATAAATACCCGAATCAGATGAAATAGGCTGAGTTTGAATGCTAGCAAGACAGAATGGTTCCTTGTCCACAACTTGTCTGTTGGCCTCTACACCACTTTTGAATAGAGTTGCATTCTCCCTGAATGAGCAGGTCCGTGAAAGAATGGCTGTTGGAGTTTGAGCTTCAGGGGCTATCCCATCTTCTGGTTCTGGTTCTTTATAAAGAAGGAGGGTTTTGACAAGTCGCTCATGTCCTCATTTCTTTAAATTTCAATCATTATTGGCCTGGTTCTTGCCTTGAGAGCAACAATGTCTTCCAACCAATGTCTTCACATCAGCATTTGGGGATTAAGAGCCACGGTATGGATTGTTTTTAACCCTTATACTGTATGTATTTTTATTGTCTTTTGGGTTTTCTTAAAAAATTATATTTATGTTATGATTATGATTCTAGCCATCTGAAGTTTCTGAAAGTGTCCAGAATATAAATACTAATAAGTAAGTAAGTATGGTAAAATACTAGAAAGTTCTTCTTAGGGTGTTAATGTAATGATGTATTTCCAGCACATTTCCTAGCAATCATTCTTACTTTTAGTTGATGAAAAATTTATTAATTGTTTTAGGAAACATTAATGCAAGAGGGAAAGCAATGCAAAACAGGAGTGGAAGACATTTGCATGTCAGAAAAACATTCAAGGAGTGAAAACAACAGCGAAGAGGAAAGAGACAAAACAAAATTACTCTTGGAACGGCTGAAGGCTCTGGAGGTAAGATAAAAAGAAACATCTTTCATCCAGGGTCTTGGTTTTTATTGGCACCGAATAGTGGTGCAGTATAAATTTTATCTCCCTCAGTTCACCTAGGTTCTGCTAAAAATATTTTTGATCATGATTCATTAGATCAGGATGTATGAAATGTTGCACCTTGGAATCACTGAAGCTATTTTTCTCTAATGTCAAGGATCATGTACCTTAAAGAGAAACTTCATAAATAAATGTAAGTTGTTCCAAGCTGGAGGCTAGCTCAAAGCCATTGAGACTTTAATACAGAAAACGTAGTCTGTATGATTTAGTTTGAAGTGTTAATTTAGCACACAGGCTACAAAAGAACTGCTCCAACTTTCCATGCTGTGGCAGAGAATGGGGCCTCCCCAAATCAGAGGTAACTAGTTGAATGCCAATGTAATACACTTTTCAGTGTTCTTGCCTTGGCTGGGTAGTAGTAATAGCTCCCAACAGCAAACCTTGAATAGTTTAAAAGGCACTGCTTTGCTACATAATCATAGGATGCATGAAAGTTAGGAGGATGGGGGTTGAGGGAACATGGCCATTTACCTACAGAGCTTCAGGATATAGAGTTGCTGGGCTTCTAGATGTTGTGTGTATTAAATAATTCATTTATTTTGTTTATGATGTGGAAAAAAAAGCTATTCCCTTCTCCTACTCCCAAAAACCCATTGTAACAAAGAGGATAGGCATTTGGCTCTTACCCAACAGTCTTCTTGCCTGAGCTGATCTTAGAAATGTCAACAAGGCTATCAGGAATTTCAGCATATATAATGATACAAGATCTCTGTGAAGGGTCTTTGGAGTTCATGACTACTGTGGATCTACTTATCAAATAAATAAATAAATAAACAATTAAACATTTCTTCTTAATCATCTAGCCACAATATAATACTTTACAAGTGCACATGTTTAGAAAATGATTGGGTGCAATGGTTGTAATATAAAAAAAAATACTTAAAACTGGCTTATAATTTCATTCATTGCATGCTTATTACAGCATAATATTTACTCTTTTACTGTTTTTAAAAATACAGTTTGAGGAATTTTTTAACAGTTTGACTTATGATTTTATCTGTCTCATAGTTTTAACCTTGTTTTTTTTACATGTTTTTAATTTTATCAAATCTTATTTCATAAATTTTTCAAGTATGCAACCCTTGCAATTGAAATCACACCATGTTACTTTATAGCTTCAGTAGCTTCATTTCAAAAATGTGAATAAATACTTTTGTTTACCGTTGTGTTGCTTAATTTTTATAATTTTGAATCAGTTGTAGAGGAACTAATACTGCATTCTCATCCATCTAGTATACTTTTCAGTGTGTTCCCAATAAATGGTTAATGTATTTTGCATAGTTTTTCTTTTCTTCAGTTTTTTTCTAATGATGGAGAGTTGTTTAAATGGAATCATAGCACTGTATCAGTTATTGCCAATTGTTATGAGAGGAGGAAAACTCATTACATTTTTAAGACGCAATCTTGGCTGTGGAAGGTCACCAAATAGGATTTCTTCATTGATTTTAGTTTTGTGCAGTAGTTTGCTTTTAAAAATAAAAAAGAATGTACCAGTGCTTCCAAAATTAATCTACAGAAGCAATCCAAGAAGTAATCCATGGAGAAAAATGAACTACAGACCAACTTCTATAACTACTCAAAGATAATTAGAATAAGGTGCTGCTAATTGTATATTGGCTTTATGTTATATACTCCTAGCCTTGTGTATTTGTGTTTCAGAGGTTAAGATTTTTTAAAATCTTGCTTTGAAGCTCTGAAGTTTATTAGGAGTCAGACATTTTACTACCATAAATCAGTTGATTTAATTTTTGTCATAAATATAATTAATTGTAATTGTAATTAATATGTTGGGTGGGTGGAACAAAAAATTGCTTTTTAATCTGTTTAGATATCAACCTTTACTATCTATAGGAAATTGTATAATATAAATAAGGGAATAAAATTATGTAAATAAGGGAACACAGATTATGCAAATTATCTAATTCATATGGTTGAACAAATAAAGGCTATAATATGTTAATATATATTTTAGATTGTAAAATTTCTTTGGCACTGTTCTTTCTGCCCCATTTTTTAAAATAAATTTCATTAATTAAATAATCTTTAATTGACAAAATCCAGATATGCAAATATGTGTTTATATGAGTCTCTGTATTATCCTTTGTATAAAACATTTTTATAGCACTCTTACTCTATCTGATTATAAGATACTGTAAAAGAAGGAAGGTATCTCATAAAATAAAGTTAAAATAAATAGGCCCTTTCACATAGCTGTTGGCTTCAACCTTCCAAATCATCAAGAACATTTTTACATCCCTGGATGGATGATGCCTCTTGAATGTCCACATACTTTTCCCACTTTGAAAACAACAACAACAACAACAGTGCACCTAGATCCTAGCAACCAGAGGTATAGATGAACAGTCTCAAGCAGAAGCTTTATTGTTAGTCAACTAGGTTGCAAGAATTTCACCAGATTGACCTAAATTCCCTTGGGAAGGGTTAGATAAGGCTTCAGGAATTACTTAGGAGGTCAGGCCTGGGTCGCTTTCTGCAGTGCAAAAACTTTTATTAATCAATCAATCAATCAATCAATCAATCAATCAATTAATTAATTAATTTGTCATACAAATATAGTATTGTATTGTAGTATGTTTAACATAATATAAGTATAAATTAGAGATGGAAAAGCTAAAAAGACATTAGGACAGGAACTGTAGGCACGAAGATGCACTTATGCACGCCCCTTACAGACCTTTTAGAAAAGGGGAGAGGTCTATTGAAGATAATGTAAGGTTGAAGATTTTGGTCCAGTAGTGAATTCCAGGCATTGACCACTCTATTGCTGAAATCATATTTTCTGCAGTCTAGTTTGGAGTAATTTACATTTAGTTTGTACGTATTGCGTGCTCTTGTGTTGTTGTTAGAGGTGAAGTAGTGGCTAACAGGGAGTACATTGTGATGTATGATTTTATGAACAACAGTTAAATCAGTTAGGAGGCAGCATAGCTATAAATTTTCTAAACGTAGTAATTGAAGTCTGGAGAAATAAGATAATTTGTTGCGTGATGAGGAGTGGAGGACTCTTCTTGTGAAGTATTTCTGGACTCCTTCAATTGTATTAATGTCTGTTATGCAGTGTGGATTCCATACAGGTGAGCTGTATTCAAGAATTGGTCTGACAAATGTTTGTGTGCTCTGGTTAGTAGATCGGTGTTTCTAGAGAAAAGCTGCGTAGAATTAAGTTTGTGACTCTTAGTGCTTTTTTGGCAGTGCTGTTGCAGTGGGCTTTGGCACTTAGGTCATTAGAAATGTGTACTCCAAGATCTTTGACTGAGTGAGGGTCTTCTGCGAGTTCAGTTTGTCCAAGTGTGTATTTAGTATTCGGATTCTTTTTACCAATGTGTAGGACAGAGCATTTTTTGGATGAGATTTGGAGTTGCCAGTTGTTAGACCATTCAGCTACATGGTCAAGGTCCTTTTGAAGGGTAGAAGTATTGGAGGTAATTAAGCTCAACCCTCTCTTAACCCTCTTTCTAGTCTTCCTAGAGTTTTTACCACATGATTCATTCACACTCATTAAAGCTACTGTGCAGTAGTGGTATAAACATATACTCTTCAAAACAGATGAAAAGCAGTTAGAGATATAACGGGGAAAAGGGCCTTAGTAGGGCATACTTAGGAGGAAAGGAGAAAACACAAGAATGGGAAAGCAAGTAAAGATGACAGCCCCAGGTAAAATTACCACTGGTGTAGTGACTAATCTATTACTTTGCAGTATGTGAAAACTATCTAGCACCCGTGTCTGCTCAAGAAATCTGTTCCTGTTTTTGTTTTTAAAAAATCAGATATAATAAGCTCAAGACTTTTTTATTGTGAACTTTTGTTAAAATGGAAATGGGATTCAAAGATCTTGAGTACTGCAGCTAGAACTGGGATGTTTATTCTAATTTATGTGATGTAGACAAACCAGGTTTTTCCTGGTTTGCATGAATTGTGAGTTGGATCCAAATTAAATCTCTTGTTGTTGGGGTTGGTGACTTTATATCTTGGAACAGATACGAAGTCTTTATTCCCTTGGTCGGGTAGTAGAAAGGAAAAGACAAATGCATCTGTTCCTAGTTATTGTACCACTTATTTAACAGGTATCTAGAGAGGTGACTGCCTTTGTACATGGAATTAAGTGATAGGAACCCAGCATCATCAAAATGACACAGAATTTTTATTGCCCTGAACAGAAGAGACAAGTTTGATTAATTCCCACATTCATCCTTATCCTTCATTGCCATCTCCCCCCACCCCAGTTCTAGAGGGACTTCTAATACTGAAGCAATTTTTCAGAGGACACAGAAGACTTACAGGGGAACAATAATATTATAAGGGCTAGTAAAGTATTGTGTATACCTGCATAAATACTTTCCTAATAGTTAGTGTCTTACTATCTCTCTCTCTTTCTCTGTGTGTGTATACTGTAAGTGTATGCAATTGAAATTGGGAATAACAGCAAAATAACCACGGAATCTTTGCTGTGAAGGTGAAAAACGAATAGCATTTTTTTTTCCTGAAGAAAGAAAGTTTCTGAAAGGAATGGGTTCCAAGATACAATCAGCAGGATTGGAATTACGCAAGCAGTGACTATCCGCAACATTTCTTGCCTCACATTCAGGGATTTGTGGGGGAGGGCTGACACAGCCACGCTTTCAAAAAGAGGTACTTTTCTTTGTAGTAGTTCTTAGTTCTCAGTAACCGAGTTGTCGAAGCGTGGAACTCATTACCGGACTCCATAGTGTCATCCCCAAACCCCCAACACTTTACCCTTAGATTATCCACGGTGACCTATCCAGATTCCTAAGAGGTCAGTAAGGGGTGAGTACAAGTGCACTAGAGTGCCTTCCGTCCCCTGTCCTATTGCTCTCCTATATCTCCTATACCTTTCTTCTATTCCTATATCTCTTCTTTTATTCTTTCATTGATATGTTCTATTACTATACCTTCTTTTCTATTATTTCTTAGATATATTTTACTATGACCTTCTTCATGTATTTTACTATGTGTATATAGATATATACCCAGTAAAACCATCATTGTGTATTGGACTAAATAAACAAACACACAAATAAACAAACAAACAAACAAATAAATAAATAGTTTGATTTTCAAGAAGTGAGTCCTCCTTTTGTGTCTTAAATATTGACTGTATAACAAACGAGAATGGTTCCGTTGGTTGTAAGTAGGGCTTCAAGTACCTCTTGACATTACAGTATCTTGGGAACAAGAAGTATCTGTTCCTTTTTTAAAAGAATCACTCTCAGGAATAGGTTCTTTAATTAACATAGTGCATTCTATCAGCTTCTAATCTCAGGGAAGGGAGTTTCCACAAAACATAATAATACATTTGGTGAAAGAAACATCAGTTCCAGCAATACTGCAGAATGATGTTGCATGAAAGAGATTTGTAGAATAGCACCATGAGGTGAATTGCTTTACTGATAAGGAACAATAAGATTGATGTGTGGTCATTCCCCAGCCTTTCCTTTTGAAAGTAGGACTGCTAATTTGTGATTCAATCAGAGAGGGTTTAGCAAACGTTAGCCAAGACTGCCACGTTTTGCAAGGATCTTAGATTAGGATTAAAAATGCATTGTGCTAGTTTATGCAAGTTTTCGGTCTGTATACAGATTTTTCTCCAAAAATAGAATTAATTGGAAGATTATCTTGGAGTGTGAATAGAAAAAAGATATCCTATACAGCATGGACTCTCCTGTAGCTGTCCAGCAGGGTTAAATATTTGATTTTTAAAAGTGAATTTCTTATCTATGATCCTATCATTCTTCATATCATTATTTAATAAACAAATATGGTATTACAATCCAAGACCGCATAGTTTTCTTCCATGTTCTATATCTTGAGCACCATGGTCTTTTCACATTTGAAATTCTAGTACTTTCATACGTTGTAATATGTTGTATTATTTTCTATTTGAATAAAGATTTCTTTTTAGCCGCAAAACGTGTGTGTGTGTGTGTATGTATATGTATATGTATGTATATATATATATATATATATATATATATATATATATATACACGTACATATACATATATATGTTTTTGTGTGTGTGTCGAATGACAAATATATGTCACACACACACACACACACACACACACACACACATGCATAATAGTACTAAAAAGAAAAGAAAAACTATGGAGGATATTTATACTTTGTTCCTGATTTCTTTGTTTGGCAAATGGAGGTAAAACTGAATACAGTGATCCCTCGATTAGCACGGTCTCGATTAGTGCGAAACGCTACAACACGGTTTTTCAAAAAATATTAATTAAAAAATACTCCACGGTTTTTTTGCTATACCACGGTTTTTCCCACCCGATGACGTCATACGTCATCACCAAGAGTCACTTCTCTGTCTCTTTCTCTTTCTTTCCTGTCATTCTCTGCTTCAATCATTTTCTTATTTCTCTTTTTTTCTCCACTTTTTTCTATCATTTCTCTCTCTCTTTCTCTCCCTGTTGCCGGCGTGGTATATGAGAGAGAAAGAGAGAGGCAGAGGTCGGGCGCATTACCGGGAGGTGGAGGCGGCGTGGGGACGCTGGGTGCCAGGGACACCGAGGAGGGGGTGGACGTGGTCTCTCAGCTGCAGAACCGAACAAGGGCGGAGGCAACGGCGGAGTCCGGCGCTGGGGCCATGCAGGGCCGCTCATCCAGGGGGGCGTGGACTGGCAAGTCGCCCTCCTTTCTCTCTCTTTCTCTCTCTTATACCACACCGGTAACAGGGAGAGAAAGAGAGAGAGCGGAGGGCACCTTGCCGGTCCACGCCCCCCTAGATGAGCGGCTCCGCATGGCCCCAGCGCCGCCCAGGCAAAGGGGAAACCCCAAGATCGCTTGCCGCTTGCCGCTTGCCGTATTGCAGCGAAGGAGGCGAAGCAAGGCTCCAAGCTGCAATTCGGCAAGCGGCAAGCGATCTTGGGGTTTCCCCTTTGCCTGGGCGGCGGGAAGACCAAGGGAAGGTTCCTTCAGCCGCCCAACACCTGATCCGCTCCGCAGCGCGGCGGCAGCGAGGAGCCGAAGATGGGGTTTCCCCTTTGCCTGGGCAACGGGGAAACCCCATCTTCGGCTCCTCGCTGCTTCCGCGCTGCGGAGCAGATCAGCTGTTGGGCGGCCGAAGGAACCTTCCCTTGGTCTTCCCCGCCGCCCACACGCAAACTCCACCATCTGCGCATGTGCGGCCATGAAAAAAATGGCGCGCATGCGCAGATGGTGTTTTTTACTTCCGCACCACTATAACGCGGAAATCGATTAGCGCGGGAGGTCTTGGAACGTAAACCCCGCGCTAATCGAGGGATCACTGTATAACTCATTTCAGCACTTTCTGATTTACTATTCTGAGCAATTCAGTCATGGCTTTTATCTACTTCTGGATTGATTACTGATAAATACTATATATTTCTAATCAAAAGAAGCTGATATTCTCATGTTCTCAGTAGCTAGATGTCTTGTTAAAGCGTGATTTTTAGCTCCCTTGTGCCATGAACATGTGTTACTTACAAAATCCCATTTAATTTACTTCTGCACTTATGATATAAAAAGTAAGAAACTTAAATTGTGCAAAATACAAAATAATACCTCTGGGTTCCTGGCCTTTTGAAAGAGATAAAACCTTTAGAAAGTAATCCTTTAGTGGGACTTACTTGATGATATATTTTGACAAAAGGGATTTAGAAAGAATTAAAACATCAGATATTATTGCTATGTGCACATTGGTAGTATAATGAAGATTCCTTCATGAATAGATTTATATTTCTCTTCATATTCCAGTACATATCTAAATAAATTAGTTTGGAAATTCTAATTAAGCCAGGTGCTTCTATTTTTTTTCGCATATGTTTTTAAAATACCATATTTTTAAGAATATAAGACGCACCTAGGTTTTAGAGTTGGAAAACAAGGGAAAAAGTATTCTGAACCAAATACTGTAGTGACATATTATTTAATAAAATACCAGTGTAGCAGAATACCTTTTATAAACATGTATACTTTTTTTCAATCATGTACACTTTTTACAAACTTCAAACTTGACAACTTAAAGACTAGCGGACTTCAACTCCCAGAATTCCTTAGAGGTCAGTAAGGGGCGAGCATAAGTGCACTAGTGTGCCTTCCGTCCCCTGTCCAATTGTCTCTCCTATATTTTATATATCTTTTCTCCCATACATATATCCTTCCTCTACTCATTGATGTATTCTATTCTCATATCTCTTCTTCTATCACTTCCCTGATATTTACTACTACACGTTTTTATTCTCCTTAACTTTCAATTTGTATTGGACAAAATAAATAAATAAAATAAAGAATAAAATAAATAAATTTCTCCTCCAGTCATGCTAGATGGGGTAATTAGAAGGAAAAAATAGCCCTGATTTTGCAAAAAACGAGCCATTTTTTACCCATTTGTTTTCACAAAAATGGGGTGGGCAAAGGATCTGGGAAGCCTGCAGAGAACTCCTGGGTGCTGGCAAAAATGGCCCTGTCTTGGGGGGAAACAGGCTGGTTTTTGCCTCCCCCCCAACAAAAATGTGGGCATTTTTGCCTTCCCCCGGTCCCCAGGAGCTCTCTGCAGGCTTCCCAGACCCTCTGTCCAATAATGGGATGCGGGGCGGGCTTTAGGGGAGGGAGAGAGGTGTGTCTTATTCTCCAAATATACAGTACTTATGCTTTATAGATTGCATTTTTCCATACAAAATACTATGATTCTTGCTTTTTGGATTATTGTCCTGATCAAAATGTAGCACTTTCCCAGATTTTGGTTTTTTCAAAATGTTTTCACATTTTTGGCAGATTAAATAATGAATTTAAATAGATATTTTTGGAGGCATTAATCCATTTTGGGAGAATTAGTCATAAGCTAATGCAGAAATGTAGTAGCATTATAAATAAAAATAAACAGAAACTTCCTGAATTTTGAATGTACTTTCTTCTATCGTTAATTTAAAGCTATTAATAGATGGGCATATGACATTCAATAGCATATGTCCATATCTAGAAAATACAAGCTTTTTAAAAAGGAGTTCTTCATAGTTGTTCTTCTATAGTTGGAAAACTATATTCTTTTCATAGAAGTTGCTATGTTCCCATAAAGGTCCTTGTAACAGAAAATAGAATAACATATATACAAGTGAATTGCTCTCACACTGTTGTAGACAATCCTTTAATTCTCTGCAGTAAATTGGTAGGCATAGCTGCTTTCAGGGGAAAAGGAGATTGGACATTTCCAATCATGTTACTTATACCAAGATGAGCAATCCACGCGCAGAATTTGGCAATATCTATTTCCTTCTATTAATGGCAGTTTGGCTTTAGTTTGTTATATTTTAATATTTGACCATTCAGAAAAGCTCCAATTTATGCTATATAAAATAACAAAAAAAAATTCAGACAGAGACATCTTGTGAATGTGTTTATACTTGCATAGAAAGATTACCTCCCCTTCTTTGTATTGACAATCAGATCTTTTTCTATCAATAATCAGGAGGTATTCTTGGATAATTAAAAACCAAATTGATGAAAGTAATATGTGATGGTGGAATTCAATTTTCAGAAATCCATATAAAATTATAAGGAAAGACACTAAAAATGCTGCAGCAGGATTTATTTTTATCCCAATCAAGATTCTTGGGGAAGGATTTGTATGTCAGATTTTTAGTAGCAGAAATCCAATGAAGCACAATTCACATGAAGTTTTACTAAGCATATTTAATATCAATAAATATGGGGTTAAAAACAGAATTCTGAAAATTAAATGAGGAAAATCTCCCATCCTTATTTAAGGATGAAATCATTTAGATGTCATTTCTGTGGGTTGCTTGAATCTTTTTTTTCCTTGCTGGGCTCAAAACTTTTTCTAAGTAAATTTAACACAGAAGTATTCATTTGCTATTTCTTAGTGATATTTTGAATTATTTCCATTTTTTTCTAAGCCTTGGTGCGTCTTCTTGCAATATAATGTTCACATATTTTATCCTCATCACCCTAGCCCTGTGACAGATTGACAGATGATAAGTGACATATAGTTAAATTGTGAACATTCCAGCTGAATGGGAAATTGAATTTAGGTAACCTGATTTGCTCTGGGTGTTCTATTGGCCTTAGGCTTCACTAATTACTATAGTCCCAATGTGGGGTAAGTTTCTTCCCCTTCACCAACACACAATATTCTTGCCATATGTCTGGTGTACATTTACACACTTGTATTTTTCTTTCTGGATACTATTTCCTCTAACATATAGTTGTTTCCTTTCAGTTGTGCTTCAGATTTTACTTTTCTCTTAATTATTTACTAAACTCTACTTTTTCACAGACCTTTCCAGTTATCTACGCAATAACTGGAGCTACGGTATCTAAAATCTTCTAGAAATTCTTTGTTTCTTGTCTCCACTCCACAAACCTTAGTCTATTTTGCTTTTTGTCTTATTTCTCATTATTGTGATGTATCCTCTTTCCCTTCCTCTTCTTCTTCAGTTTACATTAATTTCAACTTTAGGTTATATGCATACAGATATTTGCAGGCCTTCTGGTTGCAAGGATCAGTTGTCTGATAAAATCTTTTCTCTCTATATAAAATTTGAACTGAAACACAATTTAAATGAAATAGGTAAAAAGCAAAACATTGTCATGAAGTACATTTTCATGTGTCTGTTTTGCAATGGTGGCTATCTATTTAATCATAACATGTGAGCCCCCAAGTCAAAGGTTAGCACAATCATGCAGTGAAAGCTCCACTCTTATTTTATTTGCATGGCCACCATCTTGCCCTTTTATTTTTTAATAGCTGTGATGGCTCAGTGGTTAGAATGCCATACACAATAGGCTGCAATAGAATGCAATAGACTGCTGGCAATTAGCAGTGTAATTGTGCTGACTGCCAATTGCCAGCAGTTTGGCAATTCAAATCTCACCAGACTCAAGGTTGACTCAGCCTTCCATCTTTCCAAGGTTGGTAAAATGAGGACCCTGATTGTTGGGGCAATATGCTGACTCTGTAAACTGCTTAGAGTGGGCTATAAAGCACTGTAAAGTGGAATATATGTCTAAGTGCTATTGCTAAGTACTATTGCTACTCCCTTTCTTGAGACACCTGCCAGATCTAAGAAATTGGGAGCTAGGGTTAGGTACAAAATGAATTCAAGTTTATACCATGCTATCTGTAAACAAGACTCTAAACTACTAATGGTCAATGCAAGTTGGCGGTAGATAAGGAAGAATTCAAAGAAGGCTGGACATAAATCTCTTGTGGGCATAAAGGGATTATAAACTGATAACACACTTTAGTCCTCCCTCAGGCTGAGCTGGTCATCTCCTATAACATCGTTATGATAAACATCGCCTATAACATCATTATGATGAACATTATGATGAAAATATCATAGTATACATTATTCTTGATCTTGACAATAGGTATCAAGAGAAGAGTTTAAGTTTTTGTTGATAAGAACTTGGCATAATTTCAGTTGTGTAACCACTGCCTGAAACACAGGAGGCCCAATAGTGGGTGGGAGGGGTTAAAAGACATTCCAGCTTAGAGTCCACTTGAGGAAGGAAATGTTTGATGTCAAACCTTTAGATCTATACACTGTTTTCCAAAGAAGGCAGGCAGTCTGGTGAGTTTCTTGTAAATTGGTGATCAACAATAAATAAACCTATTTGATCTATTCTTAGAAATGGTTTGGTTGCATACTGTTGCCATAGTTGGATACAAGAACATTTTAACAGAGATGTTCTCTCTTAATGACTACTTGTTCAGTGACTGTTCAAACTTGTGAATGAATAGTAAGTACTTAATGGACAAACCTTGGAATTCTAGCTGTTGTAGCATTCCATGTTCACATGGTTGCCATTTGTGATCTTCTTTGCTGGCTTGACAAAGAAAGCCAATTAGAAAACTGGCAGGAGGTTACAAATAGTGACTAGTGATGGGCGAACCCAACGGTGTTCGGGTTCGGCAAGTTCGGACGAACTTTACGCAAAATTCGGCCGAACCCAAACCTGAACGGGGAATCCCTCCCATGAAGAGATTCCGAGGGCGGAACTTTGACGTCACCGGCAGGTTGCTAAGGATGCCAAGGTGATCACTTCCTGGATTCCATGGAACCTGCCGGTGATGTCAAAGGTCCAAACGCCGAACACAACCCTGAACTTTGCCCGAAGTTTGAAAAAATTTCGTGTTCGGCATACCGAACACTGCAAAATTCAGTACAGACCCGAATTGTGCGGGTTCGGTTCGCCCATCACTAATGGTGACCACATAGCATTCTCCTTTAATGTCAAGAACTAAGACTATCTGAATTGCCATTGCTAAGAGATGTTGTCATGTAACATCCTACTTTACCTCCATATTATGTAGCAACACCAATTCTGGTTCCAATTTCCATTGTAAACTAAGGACTTCCTTCACTCACTTCAGAGCTGTTTCTTAATTGCTCTTCCAGTTTGCTATTGGAGGAGAAAGCACTGCATTGACACACTTGTTATCACAATATAGAATAGGGAAAAAAGTACTCTTAGTCAAGCAACACAAAATTGTACTGTGGCTTTCCTAGATGCATTATAAGCATTTAGAATATTAATGTATAACCTTAAATATTACAGATTGAAGGCCAAATTTAATGTGTGAAAAATCACATTTTGCTAAATTGGAATAAACTACTATTGACCTTTTTGTTTTTTCCTAGAGAAACCATCTGGAAACACCTTTTCTGATATAATGGCCTTTTCTCCACTTTGCAAAATATTATCTTACAATATGTTTGCTCACGTCTTCATGATTTTTATCAAATGCCCAACTGAAATATCTACTGATTCAATCTGAGAAATAATTTATAGAGTAGCTTTTTCCAAAATAAGGCATACTATATATAACGGGGATTACTTTCTATAAATTAACCAAAAGGTTAAATAAAATTTGCTTTCATCTTACTCCTTCCACTGGTCATTTAAAATAAATTGGTTTTTAAAGGAAACATTTTCCAGAATGTTATGTAAATAGAAAGAACTACAGTGGTACCTCGAGATACGAGTTTAATTCGTTCCGGACCTGGGCTCTTAAGTCGAGCAGCTCTTATCTCGAACGACTTTTCCCCATAGGAATTAATGTAAATAATTTTAATTGGTTCCAGCCCTCAAAAAACTCACAAAGTTAGTCTAAATTATGCAGAAAGACATGTTTTTAATGAAGAAATGTACATGTACATATAAATGAATAATGAAGTTTCTTTCACTTAACTTGTAAACTTTCTTAAACTTTTAAATTTACATATGTTCAACTTCTCTGCCACCCAATCCTGTAGGACAGAGGTCCCCAACCCTTTTTGCACCAGGGACCGGCTTTAAGCGATCAAGAGAGGAATGGGTGAATGAATGGACGGAGGGTGGGAAGGAAGGAAGGAAAGAGGGAAGGGACAGGAACAGAGGAAGGAAGCAAGGAAACTTATGAAAGGGGAGAGTAAAGAGAGGAATGAGTGAAGGGAGGGAGGGAGGGAAGAAGGTGGGAAGGAGAAAGAAAAGAAGAAATAGAGGAAGGGAAGGTAAAAGAGAGAAAGAAAAAGAGCAAGAAAGAAAGAAAGAAAGAAAGAAAGAAAGAAAGGGGGAAGGGACAGGAACAGAGGAAGGAAGCAAGGAAACTTATGAAAGGGGAGAGTAAGAGAGGAATGAGTGAAGGGAGGGAGGGAGGGAAGAAGGTGGGAAGGAGAAAGAAAAGAAGAAATAGAGGAAGGGAAGGTAAAAGAGAGAAAGAAAAAGAGCAAGAAAGAAAGCTGCAAGCACCCCCCCGAGCCCCCCAGGCCGGCTGCAACCTTTTAAAACACGCGCGCCGCTTCGCAGCTGTCTCCTGAAGCCGAACGCGGAAGTTAGCGTTTGGCTTCAGGAGACAGCTCCTTGGCGCTTGTATCTCGAATTTGGGCTTGTAAGTAGAACAAAAATATCTCTCCCCTCCCAGCTCTTATCTCGAGTTGCTCTTAAGTAGAGCAGCTCTTATGTCGGGGTTCCACTGTAGTAGTTTGTTGGGGGGGGGGTGTTTTGCATTCAAAAGATAACCTCTTTTTTCTGTAGTAAATTCATAAATATTCTGTTCCTGATAGTTTCAGGAAATGCTGTGCTTTCAATATGGACTGCATATTGAACTCCAGTTAAACCTCAAGGTATAATTGTACAACGAATTTTACAATGCTTTTTCTCAAATAAACCTATAGCAATTGTCCATTTCTTCCAGTTCATTTGAGTCATAGGAACTTTGTCCCTCTGTCTACTGCTCACATGATTCAAGTTTTTAAGTGTTCAGTTGCTCTTCTGTAGTCAACCAACTTAATACCAATTATTTGATCCTTGAGCTTTTAACCCTTTCCTATTTCAGCTTACATGTGTGTATATGTATGTGAATATACATATATACATATACATATACTGTACATATATATATATACACACACACACATATTCTGTATGTATGTATGTATATATATATATATGTGTGTGTGTGTGTGTGTGTGTGTGTGTGTGTGTGTATAAAATTCAGTAATTTTGTTTTAGAATCATAGAACCAGAAAAGATTCTATGAAGTAGATATTTTTTTGATAAAGACAGGGAAACTGCGTTCATTTGTTATTTAGATTTCTGCTTTACTTCTAATCAAATTAAAATATACCTGTAAAACTCCCACTCCTTCTCCTAAAAAGGCTGCTTTCAGACACACGTGCTGGCAGAGTGGAAAGGAATGAAAAGGAATGAATCCTCTGATTGGCTGACAGCAAAGTGTCCCCTGCGTCCAAAAGGCCAGTGTGAAATTGCTTTTGAGCCCATTCGGTGCAAGGGCCAGGGAGAAAAGGCCCGAATAGCTGGGGGGCGGAAGACTGGGGGCGAAACAGGCTCGGAGAAGTGGAGGAGGCAAAAAGTCCCATTCCTTCTTGTAGTAATGAGACCATAGTCATAGCCTGATAATTAGTTGATACTTATAACAACATTCATGGTTCGTTCGCAAGAAATTAAAAATGTTCTTTTATTTTTCCTTCTGTAGCACCACTTGTCTTTCCTTGCCACATTTTAAACAGGCTGTCTAACAGATGGAAAAATTCAAATCTAAAATAAAATAAAATAATATAAAAAATGAGATTATTTGTTTAATTGCATTTTTGCTTATTAGATTTCCATTTAATGTTTCCTCCAAAAATTCAAACAGCCTTGATAAGCCTTTTCTAATTTTATTTATTTGTCAAGTACATATTGGTAATATACATAGATATAACATAGTTTATATAGTAAGATGGGTACTGCTAAGAGGGAACTTTAGGACAGGGACGATACACTTATGTACGCCCCTTATGACCTCTTAGGAATCGGATGAGGTCAACAGTGGACAGTCTAAGGGTAAAGTTTTTGGGGTTAGGTGACAAAACCACAGAGTCAGGTAGTGAGTTTCAGGCATTAACCACTCTGTTGCTAAAGTTGTATTTTCACAGTCAAGTTTGGAGCAGTTCACTTTGAGTTTGTTTCTGTTGTGTGCTTGCGTATTGTAGTTGAAGCTGAAAAAGTCATTGACAAGAAGGACATTGTACCAGATAATTTTATGAGCTATGCTTAGGTCGTGCCGAAGGTGACATAGTTCTAAGCTTTCTAAGCCCAAGATTTCAAGTCTGGTTGCGTAAGGTATACTGTTTCAGGTAGAGGAGTAGAGGGCTCTTCTCGTTTTTTACAAACAATAACTATGCCAAGTTGGTTGGGCTGAAACAGAGACAATGGAAATCCACTCGGTGAGCTGTTGGTCATCTTGCTCCTTGATCTTCTAAGTCCGAATACAACTCTAAAAATATTTTTATGCAAATTACTTTGTGTTATTGGCTGAAAACCTGCATGATTTGCACCACGTTAGCTAGATTTTATAATGCAACAGTATGTCTAGATATGAATAGAGGAGAAGGAATAGGGTAGGGGTCCACAATCCCTAGTCCATGGCCCAGTGCTGGACCACAGCCGGTTTGGAATCAGGCTGCAGAAATGGGTGAGTGTGTACTTGAAGGTGCATTTGTGAAAGCAGCCTGCATAAATATAAAACTATCCCCTTTCCCCACCATCACTATTTCTGCTGGTCCATTGAGCCAAGAAGATGGAGGACCACTGGAATAGGAAATACAAAACTGAGAAACCAAAACAGGTCTTTTTGATAGTTTGGTCATATAGAGAAGCAGACCCAGGACTGAATCAAAAACCCACAGGTGAAGGAGAAATGAATTGGTCAAAGGGAAAAGAAAAACTAGACAGTCAAGTTTGGATGGAATCTGAGATTTTCAGAAGGACAAAGATGAAAAATTTAGAAAACAAAAAATAATGCAGAAAGTGACATATAGAAATAATGGAAGAAATGTTAATCCTCACATTAGTTAATAGTAAGATAAACAGTGTTATCATATCCAGGCAAATAATCTGGAAGACCAATGGAGTTAGAGATCTTTGTATCTCCTTGCTATCTCAACTTCTGATGGTAATAGAGTCTGGAATTCTCACCATAAGACATTGATAGTTTTTTCTTTATCAGTAGACATTAATATTTTTTTAAGTTATAGCACAAAAATAGAGACTAAATGCAGATTTACAACAGAGGAGGGAATCAACAGAATAGGTAGAATTTTGGGAGATGGGGGAATTGCATGGGATCTTAAGATACCTTCCAAATTTGAAAATGATCATTTTGGCCTTGCCTCCTTGAAAAATGTTGGGGTCACACCCAGGTTCATAAAATGCCCAATTTCAAATTATTAGCATAGATGATCTGTCAGTAATCAATAACATTTTGAAGCTTTGTAAGACTTAAAACCTTATTTGTAACTCAATTGAATTGAAGGGGCAATGATGTATGCAATTAACAAGTCTACTTCAGAAATGTTAGATGTTTATATTATGGTGCAATTTGCAACTTCACACAGTTCCATGAGGAACTAACTTCAAAAGTCAGACTAAAATGCTTTTAGCTAACAAGAAGATATATAATGAACATGTTATGTTGCTCTGGCATTTTTGAATCAATGAGGAGACCGTAATCATCTGAAGACATTATCGAAGTAAGATAATTTCATGCAAAACTTGGGGGGATTAACTCTTGGTTAATTCTTCCAATAGATAACCAAACACACACCCTGAAGAAACCACTCCCTCCCTACCAAACAACAGTTGTGTTCTAGATTTCTGCAGACCATTTGAATTCCATCTTGTCTGTTTGTAAAGCTGTGGCCAGTGGAAGGAACGGACACTTTCTCTGTATATAAACATTTCTACAGAGATGCCCATTTTTAGGAAAAAGTGAAACTCAGTATGCCTTAAAATTAATTCTGTTATAATTAGAGACATTGTCCTGCATGAAAAAGATGTTTTCATCGGACTTACAATTTTGAAACTGATCACAGATTTGGATGTGTGTGTACACTCATACACATATGAATTACGATTACAGGGCAGTTTCGGAAAGTTGCAGTCTGACTGTAAGTATAGAGTCTCCTATGTAGTGTACCCTAAATCTTATCTAGTACAATTGATTAAATAGTTCGGCCATATTTTTTTCTTATACTCTGCTCTATTTTTAATAAGTATGTTAGTAACGTAGTCACTAATCAATGTACCTAGAAATGTATTAATTAACATATAGATTCTTGTTTCATTGCAAAAATAATTTCTTAATTCTTAAGTATAACAACAGTGAAGAATGACCTGCTAATCTTTCAAGTTCAGTTCAAATTTGAGTTCTGCTACAAATATCTCAGACAAGTTTAATATATAATTCTATCTAAATGCATTCCTGGTAGAGGGGAAAAATGGATTATTGTAACTGCATGCAGAAGAGTTTTGGATGCTTCTTAGAGAAGAAAGACTAGACATGCAACAAATAAAATTGTGGGCCAAAAGAACAATACAGTACTACATATTATCTGGTTACTTGGAAATGTCTCAAGGAGGGTTTTAAATCTTTTGATAAAGAATTTTTTTTGCTATAAGTCTTCTATTTCAAATCTGTGAATAATCCAATAATATAATTTATCATATCATGCTGAGTCAGATACAACGCAAATATCAGTAACAGGAAACTCTAGAAAAATAATAGAAGATGTTCAACCCAGCCCTGAAATAAACAGGACTGGCTTGAACAAATAAAAAAATACAGATTAAGAAACAAATTGCTGATTGTTACTGAGATGACATTCTTACATTTTGAATACTCACTACAGATAAGAGCATAACAATTCTATATACACTTATTTATATAGAACATGGATCGATATACTTATTCCTGTCTGAATGAACTGAACTTCTGATTTGCATTGAAGTGAATGCACTTCCAGGATATATGGCAATCCATCACAGACCTGATTCTTCAGTATTGCCAGTATTGAAAGCAAAAGTAGTATCCTTAAGCCCACTAAATTTAGAATATAAAACTATTATTTATTTTAGTACAGAGGAAATAACTGTTATATAATTGATGTGATCTCAAGCATAATAAAAAAAAGAATCATGTTCAGATTAACATGGTGGAAATGCCTATGCAGGTTTTTGGTTTTTTTTTAGCAATCCTGTTGAAATGATTTGTCATTGCCTTGTTTTGGAGTCGTTTTCAAGCTTCTGTAGCCTATGACCCCGACATTCCCCAGTGATTTCTCATCCCAATATTAACCATACCTGACCCTGCTTAGTTTCTAAGCTTAAAATATGATTGCCACCTCTTCAAGCATAGACTGTGTCATCGTATATCTAAATACTTTATTACAGGCATTATTAAACTTTGATATTTATATCTCTTTACCAGATTGCAGTATTTGGAGGTGGGGGATTTTGAAAGACCGTCAAGGTGTGAGGAATTAGCTTTTTGTTTTAACCTACAATGATCCTAAGCAGGGGTGGATTCCAAATTTTTTTACTACCGCTGTCTGGGCATGGCTTAATTTTGTGGGAGTGGCTTGATGGTCACGTGACCTGGTGGGAGTGACTTGGCAGTCATGTGACCAGGCGGAAGAGATTTGGCAGTCATGTGACCGGATGGGAGTAGCATCATGGTCACGTGACTGGATGGGTGTGGTCAACTCAATGTCACTCATGTGAAGGGGTGCCTCATCTGTCCCCTTCCCGCCCAGCCATTCCTTGTCACATCCAGCCTCAAGGTATTTATTGATCTGTAAACATATTGCTCACCTTTTTCAACTTTATTATCTACATACTATGGATGTACTTTCATGGACCACTGAAAGGAGGAAATGGCTCCCACGCTTCCAGGTGGGAGGCCCAAGAGAAAGTACCTGGAAACCTCTTTTGTGTTTTTTCTCTCAAGAAGCTTGGTCAATCTGAGTGAAGAAAAATAAAGATGGGCAGAGTGACGGTGTCTTGCTGATGTTAGTGGGAAAATCAGTCCCATATTCCACAGCTGTAGCTATAGTCCCTCCCCTCCTCCTCCTTTCCTTTCCTTTCCCCCTTTCCTTTATTTTCCCGTTCCTTTCCTTTCCTCATTTCCTTCCATTTCCTACCCTCTTTTCTCCTCCCTTCCCACTTTTCCTTCCTTCCTTCCCTTCCCTTTGCTTCCCTTCCCCTCCTCTCCCCTCCCCTGTCGCGGTCTCGGTAGCTGCATGTTACCCTGGCGACAGGCTCTGCACTGCCACTACCAACAGAAGCAAAAGTGGCTCCTATCTTTCCAATCTCTGCATTGTAGTCTTTCCTTTCGCCTCAGCTGGGGTTCAGCCCATCGATGAACAGTTTGGCTTCCAAGTCCCTCCTGGCTCCTGTCCGTTGTCCCCTCACCTTCCTGGGGAGAACAGCAGGCCATCTTGGGAGTGAAGAGGAATTCAACCTGGTACCCACACAAATACACACATATGTAGGAAGCTACTGTTAACACAAACTACCACAGAGAAACCTCTAGAACCATGGTCTCCAACCATGGCAACTTTAAGTCTTGTGGACTTCAACTCCCAGAATTCTCCAGCCAGCATAACTAAATAAATAGACTAACTTTGTGCAGCGTGCCTGCCCACCTTGACTCTGCTGAGAATAAATGTTGCCTCGATTCATTCAGACTGAAAACCCCCACCAACCCACCTCATCCCTTTATCCACTGGAGTTGTCTTTCTGCTTTCCCCCGTTGTTTCCCTGATTCCTCCCGATGCTTTATTTTTTTCCTTCAGTAAAATTTTGCTTTGTACAGGCACAAATAACTCAACGTTGGGAGGAACTGTTGGGTTCTCTTTTGAAATTCAGCAGTGCTGCTACAAAACTGGGAGGTTTCCTCATACTGATTAGGTATATTTCTCTTCGCTAGTCCTTTCCCCTCCTTTTCCTGTTAGGAGAGCCTCCTGCAAAAAGGGCCAATCATTCTAATTTTTAATTTTTTTAATTTTTTGGTACTGCAAGAATTAGGGAAGCAACCAGGGAAAGCAGAAGGACAACCCCAGTGGATAAAGGTGGGGTGTGAGGGTGATTTCTAGCCCAAATCAGGGGTGAGTTCCAACTTACATCACTGCCGGTTCGCTCCCTCCCTTCCCCGCTGTGTGGGCATGTGCAGTAATGAAAAAAAAAATACCCAACCCCAACAACCTCTAAGCAGAAAAAAAGATGGTGATCTCATGCACAGAACCTGAACTCGGCTTCTGCGCATGTTCAGTAGGGGGGAAAAGTAAATATTTTTTTTTAAAGATGGCGGTGCCCAAGTACTGGCACCAACCAACCACTGTGAAGTCATCAGTGGGTCGCAACCGGTTCGGGCAAACTGGTATGAACTGGGAGGGACCCACTCGTGATCCTAAGGAAACTCTCTTAGATACTGGAGCTGAAATTCTTATGTTAAGCACTTACCTTTAGCAAATATCCATAGATCTCTGAGTAGGAAGGCTTTGATTTCAGGAATTAACCAAGCCTATCATAGCCAGTGTGGAATACATACAGATAAAAATTATAGCCGCCCTATAGATCCCCTGAAACAGCACCTATTTCTAAAGGCTGCTGAAACTGGGATCATAGAGATTATCAGCAAAGTGGAGGAGGAAGCTGTTATAAATAAACCAGTACATTAGTTTAATAATTCCTTCTGGCTCATTTTGAAATCAGATGGCCATATCTTCAGTATTTTCTGAATGCAGCTATTGTGTGTTTTAGTTATATAGAATCAATACAAGCATAGTGTCCTTTTTGAAATAGACAAACAAAAAACTCGTCTGTGCTGACCACAACAGAAATGCCAGTCAGTTGAGAGAAAAGGACAAAAAAAGCAGAAGAGACAGTATCTTTAATAGCTGCTGGATGTAACAGGACTTTTGTATCTAGCAAAAGGCTGGACTCTTTTCTTGCCTCAGCAGTATATTTTTAGAGCTTTGCCACCAAAACAATAGAGGAGCTCTCAAGTCCTCCTTTACATCCTTTTTTTGCCTTGATGCAGCTGGTCAAGGCTTTTGAATGTCATTCAGTTGGCTCTGTACAGGATAAAGGAGATAAAACCTTCCAGCACAATGGTTGGGTGTCAGGAGTTCTTAACTAATAATCTAGACAATGGACACCAGATAAGGTCAGACCACAGGGAGTGGCAGCCAATTACCTTCACCTTTCCAGATAGTTGAACTTTTTCCTAGCATACAGGCTGGGCATATCCACAAGTGAATAGATTAGTAATATTGAGAAGCAGAGAGATTATTATTTTTTAATTAGCTGGTTTCATGAGGCGCTAGCAAGATTTTTTTTTTGGGGGGGGAACCTCTTTAAATATATTTATTAGGGCAGGTGCATAGAGGAGAAATTGGTTTTTTTTGGTTTTACAAAATGTTCTCAATGGCATCAGGAGCTTTAGATTTCACTTTAATGGTGGGATAGATAAAGAATGAGACTGTGCCAACATTTTTCTAGTAGTCTTCTTCCCTAGCTTCTTCCTGTGTTTCAGTTCAGTCTGTGTGATTGTATGTATGTGCGTGTGGTGTGGCAGGCAGGGGTTCCTCGTCTCCGGCACTACTGGTGCGTTCCTGGAGACTGGTGCGGGTGCATGCGTGTCCATGCAAGGTTCAGATTCCTGTGCATGCGCAGAAACAAAATCTTATGGGAGGATCTTGCACACGTGAGATTTCACCAATTTTCAGCGATTTCTTTGCTTCTGTGCAAAGACTCCGCTGGTCATGCAGAGCTGCACACATATCTTCATTCTTACTACCACTATATAGTATGGCCCGTACTGGTTGCAATGCATTACTGGTGTGGGGGGATCTTTTCCTGTGGAGTTTTCAGGTCAGCATGCCAGGATAGGCAGAGAATCATACATTCATAAAATCATAGGGCTGCACTTGGATGGGGAAAAAATGTTTATCAGGACATAATCATACAGTTGACAGAACTTCTGCTATCTCACAACAGTTAAACGGTGATATTCAAAAGCACCAATGAAAGGGTGGGTGGGGGAAAAACACCTCTTTCTTAGAGAAAGAAACTGTAAACTTCAGACAGATTTTGGCCCAGCGTTTAGTTCTACCAATAACTTGATTAGTTTTTCAGTGCCAGGAAAAAAAAAAAAAAAAGAACTATTCCGCCTGGCGTTTAAATTCATTATTCTATAACTGGTATGTTTTCCTTTGATTCTTTTATTTTTACCTCCTTTGTAAAATACTTTGTCACTTTCACAGTATGCCTTACAAGATAATGGGGTATTGCAGTTTGACAAGGTGGACAGCTGGAAACACTTTCAAAATGCTCAAAAGGGCCTGTTTTACACTCAAAGCAACAGCCCTGGGGGAGGGAGCAGTATTCCAAGTTTGAAACAGGACCATTCATAATTAAATTGGTCTAGATTCAATACACACAGCTTCCGTGTATAAGTGTTTGAGGGAAAACGTATAATTGTCCCAGGTATCAGTCTTTTGCAAAGTTAATGAAAATGAAGATATATAACCCCATTCTTAACTGGTTCAAAAGTAGCAGATTATCAGCTGTTCATTTCAGTTGATTTTTTAAAACATTTTATAAAAGGTAAAATTTAAAGGCATAAAAGGCTTCCAGACTATCAGATCAAAATGTAATTTAATTTAATTTATTAGATTTGTATGCCGCCCCTCTCCGATATCCCTCCCATTCAAATGATTTTTTTAAACAAATCATAAATAATAGTTCCTTAATTTTTCTGGCCTGTCATAATTGAATTTGAATGATCAGACAATGATTGTGTTACCAAACATGTGCTCTCAGATTCAGTTTATGGCCACTCACTCACACACTCATGGCCTAGAAAACTGCCATACTCAAACCACTTTCAACTGAATACTGAGGCACAAACGGTTCTTTAGAATATACAGAGACCTAGTGAATTTAAAATAACAGCAAACTTTACTGATTCCAAATATATCTACATTCTTTTTCACACATACACATTCTCTCTTATCCACAGTTAAATAACATCCCCAACTAGGCTCCCAAGCACTAGCCAGAAGGATGAAAGTGATCAAATCTGGGTCCAAAAAAACAACTCAACAGTGTGCAGGCATCATTTTAAAGAAATAAAAACTGCAGCACTGGAAAGCGCTCAAGCGGTAGTGGTATTGGGTTGGAAAGAGTCTATAAAATGGACACTACAGAACTGGTACTGGTACATGGTGGATCACATTCATTTTGAAATCATGGAAATAAGATTAAACAACTTTGATGAAAATAAATTGGAGAAGCTGATGGTACGATGGAATAAGGTGAAAGGTTATATGCTGAGTAGAATCTGTGACGAAAAAGTGAAAAATAAACTCCAATCACTTTCAATAATAACAAATGCAAAGTAGAGGTAAGGATATATATATATATATATATATATATATATATATATATATATATATATATATATATATATATATATATATGTATGTCACATGTTTAAGCTGAATTTGAAAATTAAGGGAGACTAGGATAGATCTATTTCGGCCTTATTTTGGCCTCATCAGCTAGCCATACCCACTGGGACTTGAACCTGCAACCTTTGCCTTGTAAGGCAGAGAATTATCCTCTAGGCTACAGTATCCAATCCCTTCAGCTCTGTACCAGGGAAGGGTTACATTTTGTGTCGAATCACCCTGGTATATTGAAGGAACATCACAGCTCCTTTTTTGCCTCTCGGCCCAACCCAGGGCCATTTCCAAGGCAGTTAATTTTATTGATAGCCGACAATTCTATCTGTATGTGTCACATGTTTAAGCTGAATTTGAAAATTAAGGGAGACTAGGATAGATCTATTTCGGCCTTATTTTGGCCTCATCAGCTAGCCATACCCACTGGGACTTGAACCTGCAACCTTTGCCTTGTAAGGCAGAGAACTATCCTCTAGGCTACAGTATCCAATCCCTTCAGCTCTGTACCAGGGAAGGCTTACATTTTGTGTCGAATCACCCTGGTATATTGAAGGAACATCACAGCTCCTTTTTTGCCTCTCAGCCCAACCCAGGGCCATTTCCAAGGCAGTTAATTTTATTGATAGCCGACAATTCTATCTGTATGTGTCACATGTTTAAGCTGAATTTGAAAATTAAGGGAGACTAGGATAGATCTATTTCGGCCTTATTTTGGCCTCATCAGCTAGCCATACCCACTGGGACTTGAACCTGCAACCTTTGCCTTGTAAGGCAGAGAATTATCCTCTAGGCTACAGTATCCAATCCAATTGTATGGTGATGGTTATTGTCAGTCGGGTGATGGGCACATGCACTGTGCACTGTTTTATGTTTGTTTTATGTAACCTTATGTGCAAAACCAATAAAATATATATATTTTTTAAAAAGAGTGTGCAGGCATCAGAATCCCTTTTATCCCTTTGCTTTATTCTGGTTGATTTTGTGGGGGGGGGGGGGGGGCTTCCCATATTTTCAGGCCCAACTTCTTTTGTCTGATTCCAGTGACATTTTTTTCTTTGTTTCCTTATTGACTTGGGTCCTTCTTAACTGCTTTCCACGAGGGAGCTTTTTCTGGCTTTTGTCCATCCTGCTTATATGCTTCCTTCACTTTTAGGTATGGTGGCTTAGGCGCAGTCTCACGATTGTCTAAGAGGAGTTATATGGCTGAGGAAAGAATAAATTCATTGCTGGATTAATCTTATTTTCCAAATTAAGTGTGGGCTTAGTTAACTAGCTGAACAAATAATAAATAGTCCTACAATTTCTAATAGACACTGTAGTTAAAATTCAAATTAAGCTTTATGTATATCTGAATGTTTTACTGATTGCCCAGGGAATAGTTTAATTTACTTGAGTATTCGGAATTATCTAACTTGCCTCCTTCTCATATGAGTTTTTGAAAATGGGGAAAACTAATGTATTTTTCATGTAAATTTTATTTCTTAATCCATTTTAAAATATGAATAAGAGAAGATACATTTGGCAACTATATTGTAATCTAGATTCTAATTTTGATTCAGAGTTAACTTGCAAACCCATTTATATGTTACTAGATATAAACTCTATGAGGTTTAATGGAACGTATATCAGTGAAGATCATTCTTACGGGGATGGCATTTTAAGTTAATCAGTCAAAATCAATGCATAATTATTAGGGGAGATCTTAGATTGACAATGCTATTCCTGTCAGTAGGAAGCAAATGAGCCCTTATCTTTAGGCCCTCGACATTTGTTCCAGAGATTGAGAAAACCCAATCAAGTAGATTTTAGGGATGTGTATTCCTTCAGGGGAAAGACAATTGGTGAAAGTCCCTCCTCATACAAAATAAATGAAGTTTAACCAAGAGGCTGGTGCCATCAATTTAATATTTGTCAAAACATTTTTGCTTGCTAAATCATTTGAATGGGATTCAGTATACAGCTAAAACTATGCAGCTTTGCCAGAAACTGGAAGATCAGCTGGCCAGCTGATTGTTGCACACATGTGTGTGCCAGTAACCTGAAGACTATCTGTCCAGTGCACATGCATGTGCTGGAAACAGAAAGTTTATTTTTCGGCATATGCATGCCCACTAGGCAGCTCATCCTAGCAGGCATGCACAACAACTATATCATTTACGCTCAGTGCCCAGGATCACGTTGGAGGCCGTTTGTGTTGGTAAAGCAGTGCTGTCTCTTTGCCCTACTGCCTCTTTGCAGAAGTGGTGGCAGCGGCTCCTCCTCCTGCCAGCCTCGCTGTAAACCTCAGAGTTTGGCTTACCAAGGGTGGGAGAAAGATCCTGATGGTAGTAGGGGGAACATCCGTGATGCCAGTGACTGCAGCCACACTCCGGAGATGCCCCGTTGGAGTGCCGATCAGCTGTGCGCATGGCAGTGGCCAGCGCAAGGGAAGCAGATGCAGGACCCTCTGGTCTGCAATTCTGGCAAACTTTGCACTAGCAAAGTTATGTAGGCAAGTCCTGCGCCACGCCGGCATGCCAGAAATCACCCAACCGGCTCCGTGGGGCTGCAGAGCTGAGTGCGGCTGGTGGGGTTGGCAGAAAGAAGGGGGAAGGGAAAGAGTTTGGATCAGTTTCCTACAAACCCCCCCCCCTCAAGCCCTCCCATTTTTTTTCTTTGCTTGTGAAGCTAATGTGAGAGGAGGAGTTTAGCTGGCTCAGGTAGGATTAGCTACTAGGTTGGGGAAGCCACGGTGAATTCCAGGCTGGCAGGAGAGAGGGTGGGTGAGAGAGCAATGCAGCCCCTCACATTGTGTGAACTAATCCAGCTTTGAATGTTTACCCTGCCTCACTAGGGGTAAACTAAGAGCGGCTGGTGGGGTTGGGAGAAAGAAAGAGGAAGGGAGAAAATTGGGATCAATTTCCTCCCTCCCTCCAGCCCGCCCGTCTTTTCCCTGCTTGTGAAGCAGCTGCAAGAGGAGGAATTTAACTGGCTCAGGTAGGATTAGCTACCAGAATAGGGAAGCTATGGTGAATTCCAGATTGGCAGCCTAGCTAGGGAGAGTGTAGGCTAGGGAGCAGCACAGCCCCTCACGTTTTGGCGGCATGCAGCTCTGAGTGCGCAAAAGAGCATGGGTGTCAGGAGAAAAGTTTTTTGGGCAGCTGCTCAAAACTGCCTTTTACTTCCAGCAACGGGAGGAAGGTGTTTTTCTCAGCCACTGCATGAATCAGCCAATATTGTTTTCCATTTCTCCCTCATTGGTTGCTGCATATCTGTGGACAGAGTGGAGCTTTGCTTCATGGGCAGTGTGCCAGCAACAGTAGGGGGACTCGCTCTTCTGCAATCCTGCTGGCTGGCACGGTATGGAGCGTGAGGCTGGCAGGAGAGTTGCGGCTGCTTCTGTAAAGGCAGGCCCTTCACAATGGAAAAGGTTGGTCCAAAACGGGGGGCGGTGGCACATGCATTGTGGACATGTGCATAGACAGTGCAGTGTGCATGCATGTGTGGGTGTGTGCGTGTCTGTGTAGGTTGCACATTGCTTTATGGATGCTGGCACGCAGGAGGGCTGTCACACACGCACGTGTGTATTATTGGCACATGGCGACAAAAAGTTTGGCATCACTGACCTAGATTGTAACACCAGTTATTTGGCAACTACTATGATTATATAGTAGCCAATTATTTCTGCTGTATCTTTCAGAATTCTTTCTAATATAAATAATTTCAGATGGTTACAGTGGGTTACTATGAACTAAATATTCAGATTTGCATTAATCTGCATTTCATTTTCCCTGCTCTTGAATTCTTATTTCTCCTAAACAATGTACATGGAATATAAGCATGAGATATTAATTATATTGCCATATATTGTGTCTCAGTACTTCCCCCAATAGAATGAAGCATGCATCATGTTCCTCTGAGGTCAGTAGGATCTAGTCTTTCTGGTTTATATAGAAGATGGATGGATGGATGGATGGATGGATGGATGGATGGATGGATGGATGGATGGGTGAATGGATGGACGGGTGGACGGGTGGATGGATGGGTGGGTGGGTGGGTAGGGAGGTAGGTAGGTAGGTAGGTAGGTAGGTAGATAGATAGATAGATAGATAGATAGATAGATAGATAGATAGATAGATAGATAGATAGATAGATAGATAGATATTCTCTATTATTTGGTTATGGAGATTTTCTATCATTCAGGTCGTGGCTGCTCAAAGATTCTTTTTCAAGAGGCAACTTGTCCTTCCAGTTTTCAAATGTCTTCAAAGAAAAACCGGAAAGTCTAGTTGCCTCTTGATAAAGCACCTTTGGGATCCTATTATTTGACTTTTAGCCCACGCGAGTATGTGACATATGCAATTAAATCTTGCTACCCAGAAGAATTTATGATGGTACAAATCTCAAAGAGAGATAACTGTTGAATATGAACTATTTCCTATATATTGACAGAGTGTTTAAACCAAGGATAGTCTTATTTCTCAATGTATAAACATGAATTAGAGCAACGAAATTTTCCTTGAGAAGACGGTCATTCTGTTTAATTATTAGCAGAAATTAGTCTTACCTATTAAAGTCTTCATGTGTTTCTAGGCAGCCATTCCATTAATCCTACATTCCCCCCCACACATATTTCTATCCTTTAGTCGTTATTATGAAATAAGCTTTTACTTCTTCTCTGCCACTCTGTACTACTTCTTTAAAAATAAAATGTTGAATAAAAAGCTTTTTCCCTTCCAAATTACAAGATTTTTAAAAAATGATTTAAATGAAAATAATGGGTTCTTTA
Source organism: Erythrolamprus reginae (assembly GCF_031021105.1). NCBI lineage: Eukaryota > Metazoa > Chordata > Lepidosauria > Squamata > Dipsadidae > Erythrolamprus > Erythrolamprus reginae. Next base: position 165,361,846 of record NC_091950.1, on the reverse strand, counting down.
GAAAATTACTGTGCATAAATTAAGGTCAAAATGGAAAATACATTTATTCTGAATCTCCTCTATGCCCTAGTTCCCATTCAACGAAGCATAACTACTATTTGGTTTTGACCATCTATCAAAATTTAGTTTTGTGCATGATGAAATATTTTCAGTTTTAATTCAAACTTCCAAGGGCTTTGCTTATAAATTTTGACTATTTAATTACCACACTTAGGATTTAAATCTTGAGAAACCGGGGTTTTTCTTTATTTTCTTCAATGTTGGATTTTCTGTATATAATTTCACAATAATTCTTCCTCCTTGAAACAATTTTCCAGTAATGCTATCCAGTATCTAGCCATTTGATATTCCAGTATTTTATTTGATTGATTGATTCATTGGATTTGTATGCCGCCCCTCTCCGGAGACTCGGGGCGGCTAACAACAATAATAGAACAGTATACACAATAATCCAATAGTAAAAACAATTAAAAACCCATTAAAGTAAAAACCAAAAATACATTCAGACATACCATGCATAAAATTGTAAAGGCCTAGGGGGAAAGAGTATCTCAGTTCCCCCATGCCTGACGGCAGAGGTGGGTTTTAAGTAGCTTACGAAAGGCAAGGAGGGTGGGGGCAATTCTAATCTCTGGGGGGAGTTGGTTCCAGAGGGCCGGGGCCACCACAGAGAAGGCTCTTCTCCTGGGTCCCGCCAAGCAGCATTGTTTAGTTGATGGGACCCGGAGAAGACCCACTCTATGGGACCTAACTGGTCGCTGGGATTCGTGCAGCAGAAGGCGGTCCCCGAGATTGACAGTCATGAGCCCCTGTATTTGACTCTCTTAAGGCCTTTAGCTTTAAGATGTACCCTAATAAGCTAATGGGTTGTTATAAAGATAATATGATGAGAAATTTGTGGCTCTGAAATAAAGTCCAAAACAAATGAGATGCACTGGGGTTTTTTTAAACCATCTTTAAGGCTATAAAGCAATGGCTAAAAGCTGACAATGCCCCAATTAATCTATAATTCCTTAACTAAATTTCGGTTATAGGCAATCCACATGTCAGCAGAACTTTTACTCTAATGCAGTGGGTTCTCTGCTGAGCTTGTCAGCAAGATGCTGTTTGACCAATTGTTCCTTCCAGGAAGGAATCTTCTAACTCAGCCGGAGGGCTGCAGTACTAATGCACAACATTTCCATCCAAACTGCAATATAGCTATTGTCCCTATTCATTATTACCTGTTTTTGAGTTTTCTAGGAAAAGTACAAACATGACAAAACCATTTGAGATCAAAAGAGATGCAATTCAATCAATGTTGAAAGAAGGTGATGGGGGGGGGGGGGAGGAGGAGGAGAACCTTTTTCATAACAGACCAAGAGCAATTTTTTTCTTACTCAGCTATTTCTTTGAAATGTACATCGCTTGCCTTTATTGCCTAGTTGCAACTTGTGTAGGTTTGGCTTTTTATCTCTGATCAAAGTTTTTCCTCCACTATTTCAAGATTAATTTTAAAAAAAACAAGAAAAGCAAGAAGTTATGATTGTATGGCTTCAAATGTAGCTTAAAAGTGGATTTTGAACGGGTGCAAAGACGGGCTACAAAAATGGTGGAAGGTCTTAAGCATAAAACGTATCAGGAAAGACTTAATGAACTCAATCTGTATAGTTTGGAGGACAGAATGGAAAGGGGGGACATGATCAAAACATTTAAATATGTTAAAGAGTTAAATAGGTTTCAGGAGGGAAGTATTTTTAATAGAAAAGTGAACACAAAAACAACGCGGCACAATCTGAGGTTAGTTGGGGGAAAGGTCAGAAGCAACGTGAGAAAATATTATTTTACTGAAAGAGTAGTAGATGCTTGGAACAAACCTCCAGCAGACATGGTTGGTAAATCCACAGTAATTGAATTTAAACATGCCTGGGATAAACATATCCTAAGAAAAAATACAGGAAATAGTATAAGGGCAGACTAGATAGACCATGATGTCTTTTTCTGCCGTCATTCTTCTATGTTTCTATGTTTCAATCCTATCTTGTCTGAAATATCTTAATATGTGTGTATGAGCCACAGTAAAAGTAAGAGACTTGCTACAGTAAAAGAGAGGGGAAAACCATGCCGAGTCTGTGGAGAGGGGCGGCATACAAATCTAACTAATGATGATGATGATGATGATGATGATGATGATGCCAGTTTCATCTATTCAGAAGCCCCTCTACAAGCATACTTAGAAGTCCCTTCAGATCTTTTAGCTCAAGAGATTAAAGTCAGGGATTGAATCAATGGGTTTATGTACAGATGTTGAAAATATGGAGTAACACATCCACACTCCCAACATGGTTTTGTCCTCCATCTGCAGTTGCAGATCTCCAGCCACTAGAATAAAGGGATATATAGGCAGTCCTCAGCTTACAATTACAATTGAGCCCAAAATTTCTGCTCCTAAGTGAGACACTTGTTAAGTCAGTTTTGCCCCGTTTTACAATTTTACTTGCTACAGTTAAGTGTATTACTGCTGCTGTTGAGTTAGTAACATGGTTGTTAAATGAATCCGGCTTCCCCATTGACTTTGCTTGTCAGAAAGTTTGCAAAACTTTCTGATCACACAACCCCTTCATAAATACGAAACAGTTGGCAAGCATCTGAATTTTGACCATGAAGATGCTGCAATGGTTGTAAGTGTGATAAATTACAATTTTCAGTGCCATTGTAATTTCAATTACATAGCTACTCTTTGGTTTTCAGGCAAAGGCTATTAGAACATTCAGTTTGAAACTTTACCATGGTTCAGGTTTCAGACACAAATCTTTCCTTTCCAACCTAAAACTTTTGAAAAAAAATTTCCTGCCACTAAATTAAAACTATTCTTCTGCCTAAGGTAAAGTATATTTGTTTTAAGAAACCTTCAATTATTTTCTGTTCCACTCCCTTATTTAAAAATGACTTTTTTTTTCATTTTAATAGAGGAAAGATAAATTCCTCATAAAATGCACTATTTATTTATTCATTCATTCATTCATTCATTCATTCATTCATTCATTCATTCATTTATTAGATTTGTATGCCGCCCCTCTCCGAAGACTCAGGGTGGCTAACAACAATGAAAAGACAATGAAAACAAATCTAATATTAAAAATAATCTAAAAACCCCAATTTAAAGAACCACTCATACATACAAGCATACCATGTATAAATTCTATAAGCCTAGGGGGAAGTGACAACAGAGGTGGGTTTTAAGGAATTTGCGAAAGGCAAGGAGGGTGGGGGCAACTCTGATATCTGGGGGGAGCTGGTTCCAGAGGGTCGGGGCTGCCACAGAGAAGGCTCTTCTCCTGGGTCCCACCAAACGACATTGCTTAGTCGATGGGACCCGGAGAAGGCCAACTCTGTGGGACCTAACCGGTCGCTGGGATTCATGCGGCAGAAGGCGGTCCCGGCGATATTCTGGTCGGATGCCATGAAGGGCTTTATAGGTCATAACCAACACTTTGAATTGTGACCGGAAATTGATTGGCAACCAATGCAGACTGCGGAGTGTTGGAGTAACATGGGCATATAATAACATTATGGCGTATCCCTGGCAATTCTATTGATATTAAGGAATATCAGACCATACTGATGCTTGAAAAAAGATCCATGATGCAGAGAAATAGAGAATAGAAAAATTCACCCCCCAAAGAGCATTGATAAATCAAATTAACTTCTCTGAGCCAGCAAGAGTTAGATCTGCTAAAAACAGCCAAACTTTCTAATTGCTTGAACTGAATACGGGTAACCCTCTACTTATGAACACAATTGAGGCCAAAATGTCCATTGATAGACTGTTGTTAAATGAGTGTTGTCTCCTTTTATGACCTTTCTTCTAAGATTATTAAATGAATCACTGCAGTTGCTAGTAACTTCACTTCCCCTTTGACTTTACTTGTGAGAAAGTTGCAATATGTAATCATGTGACTCCAGGACATTGCAACTGGCATAAAAATACATGACAGTTGCCACAGATCTGGGTTTTGGATTTTGACCATTGGAATGCTGCAACTATTGTAAGTGTAAATATCAGCCATAACTCACTTTTTTCAGTGCCATTCTCACTTTGAACAGTAAGTAAACAAAGTCGAGTAGTACCTGTATTTTTCCTTCACAGTACTTGAAGACAGATACATAAGATGTCAGGCTTAGCAATTCTGGGTGATATAAGGTAAAAGGTAGAATGTAAGCATGCTAATGCTGTCATTGGGTGTGAACTGCAGTGTGATTGGGCCAGAGCATTATAAAATGTAGATCAACTACACCATTCCTCGTGGTTGTTTGTTGTTGATGGTGGTTTATTTATTATTTATTTATTTATTAAATTTGTATGCCGCCCCTCTCCGCAGACTCGGGGCGGCTCACAACAGCAACAGAAAACAATATATAATACAAATTCAATAATTAGAAAGCTAAAAACCCATAATTTAAAAAACATGCACACAACATACCATACATAAACAGTATAGGCCTGGGGAAGATATTTCAGTTCCCCCATGCCTGACGGCAGAGGTGGGTTTTAAGGAGTTTGCAGAAGGCAAGGAGAGTGGGGGCAGTTCTAATCTCAGGGGGGAGCTGGTTCCAGAGGGTCAGGGCCACCACAGAGAAGGCTCTTCCCCTGGGACCTGCCAAACGACATTGTTTAGTCAACAGGACCCAGAGAAGGCCAACTCTGTGGGACCTAATCGGTTGCTGGGATTTGTGCGGCAGAAGGCGGTCTCGGAGATATTCTGGTCCGATGCCATGAAGGGCTTTATAGGTCAAGACCAACACTTTGAATTGTGACCGGAAATTGATCAGCAACCAATGCAGACTGCAGAGTGTTGGTGTAACATGGGCATACCTTGGGAAGCCCATGATTGCTCTCGTAGCTGCATTCTGCACGATATGAAGTTTCCGAACACTTTTCAAAGGTAGCCCCATGTAGAGAGCATTACAGTAGTAGAATCTCGAGGTGATGAGGGCATGAGGGTTGTTAGTTGGCTGGCTGGAGCAGTTTGAACATGAGTTAGAGATTGAGTAACAGTGATACGAAGAAACCTGGATTGTTTTAGTATCTACTGGAAACCTGGATTGGTTGAATATCTACTTGTAAGTAAGCTGAATATAGCTGATGTAAAGTTCCTCTATATAGAAGACTGAATATATTTTGCACTGAAGAGTAAAGCCATTGTTTTCTACAAATGTGTCATCATTTAATCTGGTTAATTAAATTGCCACATTATATTCTGATATCTTATCTAGACCTCCTGCATTACTCTGCAGATTTTTTTTTCATTTTTCTCTCTAATATAATATCTGCTTTATTAAGGCAATTAAATCTGTATATCTTTATTATTTCTTAACATCCTTTTTCTTTTAACATGCTAGATTATGAACAAAAAATGTCTTCCTTTAGAAACAAGTTATTAGTTTGCTATTCTGTTTATGGACCCAACATCCATATAATTTAAATGGCATTGTTTTTCAACTTGGATTTCAGTATTATTATTTCTCATTACTCATTTGAAACCTCTTCAAGATGGTAAAAGATTATAATAAAGATTTGAATAGAAGTGAATCTTTCCAAATCTTTGAGATATAAATTTCATTTTCTCTTTAGTTTTTATTAAGGTGATGACATTTCATTATGACATTAAACAATTTATATCTGCTATCCCAAATATTTATTTCCAAAGTTTGGCAAGGTAGAAATAAATCTTGACTTCTGACATTTCTTTTCACCTTTTCAAATAGGAGTATATTTCTTTTCATTGCAAGGAATAGGTAGAAAAGGATTTCACCAAACTGGAGACTTACTGTACCTATTGCTGTAAATTCTGATACTGATGAATACATTTTGTAAAATAATTGGGCCAACTTGGAGTCAAATTTTATTCTTCTTTAGGAATAAGTAACAGATCTTAAAAAATGGTATAGTTGGACATTAAAAAGCAAGAAAATCATATTAATATTGTATATATTTATTTAACTATGGCAAGATACTCTGGAAGTTTTTAAAATTTTCTGGGAATATGTTTGGGGAATTGGATGATGAAATTTCATTTAAATACATTATAGCATTAAAAAAATCCCTTTAAAATCAAAAGGAAGTATTATGAAGAATATCCACAGCTACCATTACAACCCATTAAAATCTTAGGATTATGAACTGTGATTTTTGTATTTTTGTTATAAATAGTATATATACACACATCTACCTTGTTTTCCCCACAATAAGATATCCCCTGATAATAATCCCAATTAGGCTTTTGAGTGCATGGAAATAAAGGCAAGCGCTTATTTCAGGGTTCAAAAAAAAAAAAAGACAGGGTCTTATTTTCAGGGAAACACGGTATGCATTACACACACACACGCACACAAACAAACAAACACACACACTCATATACTGTTCGTGTCCATATTTCTTAAGACATATAAATAGATGCAACATTGGAAATAGATTAAATTTCTGTTACTTGTAACCGTAATATATCATAAAACAAATGATGTATTTTACAGTGTAAATGTTGCTTTAAAAACTTTGAAAATTCTTCTGGTTTAAAAATTAACAGCAGTACAATGATAAAGCACTGAAAAAACTCAATTTCTACAAATGTCATTGTGAAGAAAAATAAGGAGATTTAAATATTTTTTCAGATCATATGTGTATGTTTTATTCTCCTTTTTCTCCTTTTTCATTAATTTAGATCCTCGCTGTGGTGCATTTTTCTTTACTGTTTTAGTAAAGGCAAAAGGCCAGAGTTCTTTCTTGGTACACATTTTCTGACTGTAGTTGTTCAATCAATACAATTATTTCCTCTTTTACTCATGTTCCTATCTTCATGGCACTTCAGTAACAACAATTCACTATAATGTATATGAATTATAGAGAAAAAATAATATACCCCTTTTATCCTGTTATAAATATTAGCCCTAGTATATAGGTTATCCTATATGAAAATATTTGATGCCATCTGGCTAGGGGAGGTGGCTGATGGTAGATCCATTCTTGAACTTGCATCCCTGTCCAGTCTTTGTGATTATTTGTCTGAAGGGGTTCAAGTCTATGCAGAACAGCGGGGACAGTGCTTCGCCTTCGTAAATGCCACATTTGAGGGCTACTTGTGTGAGCTATCTTAAATTGACTTCCAATATTGTCTTTCAGAGTCCTGTTGAATTCTTGCACCCGCTTTAGTGCCCTGTTCACTTTATGTAGCTCCAGGCATTCACAGATGCCTGTCTATGGCTTTTCTATAGTCTAGTGTAGTGTTTCCCAACCTTGGCCACTTGGAGATATTTGGACTTCAACTCCCAGAATTCCCCAGCCAGTGAATGCTGGCTGGAGAATTCTGGGAGTTGAAGTCTAAATACCTTCAAGTGGCCAAGGTTGGGAAACATGATCTAGTGATGGTGAACCTATGGCATTGGTGCCACAGGTAGTATGTGGAGCCGTATTGGAGAGCACAGGAGACGTTGCCCTATATCAACTCCAGCGCGCATACTGGCCAGCTGATTTTTGCCCTTAGGGAAGGCAGTTCACGCCCTCAGGAGGCCTCAGGGAAGCTTCTCTAAAGCCTCCCGAGTGCAAAAAACAGCACAACGGGCAAACTGGAAGTCCATTTTTCTGAACTTCTGATTTCTCATTTTTTTCATCGCCCCAGGCTTCAATGAGGCCTATGCGCATGTATTGGAGCAGAGGGGTTGTGCACGTGCATAGGGGCAGCATGGAGTGAGTGTGTGCTAGGTCACGCACACATTCACTTTTGGCACGCAAATCAAAAAAGGTTCGCCATCACTCCTATAGTCAATCCAGGATGTTTGCAGATTGGTCTGGCTAGACCTTAAGTTTTGGACAATTGCTCTATCTAAAACCTGGAGAGGGAGACAGATGGAGAGAGAGAGAGAGATTAACCTTGTTCAAAAAGGTTAATTTTGTATTCCAACTACCACTTTGAAATATAAAACAAATGACATCTCTCCTTATTTATAAACAAATGTTTAATTCCTGGTTAAAAAAAGTTTCTTTTACTTTCAAAATACTCATTTTTTCCAGTCCACATTTTGACATTAAACACTAATTTTGGCATAAAGTTACAGGATTTATCCTTGTTCAAAGGTTGCTGTTTTCCCCCCCTCCCTGGATAGCCAAAAGCCCAAGCTATTTTGCAGCAGTGCTTGACAGTTTTCAACCTATTCAATTTATGTTTATATGTTATTTGATACATATATTCAAATTTCTACAGGGCATTTGATCAGATGAGCTCTGCCACATTGTAATTAACGGCAGCAGTCTAAAAACTGTTCCTAAAGCCCAAAGGTATTTTAACTCCCACAATGTATGAATGGCTGAAAAAGCTGATGGAGTTAGCTTTAATTAAAGAAAAGAATACAACCAACTTGGTTTTCACTTCTAAATTCTACAGGATTTGCTATTTAGATAGTTTGTTGTTATAGAAATGGTTAGTATTACGATGTAAAAGTAAAAAGTTGAGGCTGTATGTTATTTTTTAATTCTATAAAAGAGTTGGAAGTCTAAAGTTTTTTTCTTTCTTTTTCTACTTTTCTGTTACACTTTTTCCTCTTCCCCTTTTCCTCTCTGAAATTCCCATTGTTTTCATTTTTCTTGATATTTTATATTTTGATAAACTAATAAAAAAATTTAAACCAAAAGGCTGTTGCCATGGGTGATTGAGTTGAAGTCCACAGGTGATAAAGGAGCTATAGTTGCCCACTCTTGCTCTGGATTGTCAGTGATTTAAGAGATGCTGTTGATAGATCACAACTGTCTTTTCTGTTTACTTTTGCACATATCTGGTTTGTTGTTACAAGATTGTATGAACCCACAAAATGCAGTGGTAGTTGGGACCACCTTTCAATATCATTTTCTTCATTTTGTTACTTTACTTAATTGAGAGAAATGATTTGCCTGAAGTTATAGAAGAATCTATTATCAATATTCTGAAAGTAATACATTTCATTTCTTTTTCTGGTGGTCCTCTGGGGCTTCAGTTCTTAAACATCTTTATTTGCTTACTTGCTAACTTGCTTTGTTTATTTCAGCTATGCTGTAGAAGCTATGTAGAGCTACTATGGCATAGCAGAGAAGTTTTAAGTACATAACAAGAAATGCATTCACAATTGCATTCACATTGTTTTATAAAGCAATAAAACTCTGAAAAGCAGACAACTTGACACCTCTTTTTTCTGGCAATAGATTCTGTCTTTAGTATCTTCAAATTAGTATGCCCAATACTCCTATTTGGTCTCCAGATGTTCTGAAACTTCAGCATTCACAACTGGCAAGATGTTTAGATATTTTGACTTGAAATTCTAATGGTTGCAGTTCAGAACATTTGGGGTGCATTATACTGGAAGCAGTTGGTTGATATCATGTCATCCTGTGAATTATTATAAATCTGCTAACTGAGAATAATGTAACTCAATTTTAAAATATTTTACTAAATAAGGTATAAATGGGATTTCAGAATAGAAATGCTCTGTTTGGTTTTTGAGATGGCTCTCTAAACTTTCAGGAACTAATTTAAGTTGATCTGATAGAACTGATATATTTCACTTAACTATGTTATTTAGCAAAAGCAATTAGGTTCACTGCTGTTATACAGTGCTTTAGTTCTATTTACAGAAATTATGTGAGCTGTGGAAATTGGTATTACAGCTCTCGTCCTTCTTCTTCTAGGGTGCTGTAAAGTGGGAGCGATTATTAACTGCGTGTTTACTGTGAATATTTCTAAAAGACCAGCTGTGAAATATCGAAAACTGATCCTATCTGAATGAAGTTGGTGACAGATTAATTTCCATAAATAGATCAAAACAGCTTTGTTCTCTTGAAACCTAACAACAAATTTAAGGAGAAGATGAGCATGCTAGCAGGAGACGGATAGATAAGAAAATGGGGATTGGAAGAGAACAAAATGGTAATTATGTGAAATGTGAATGCAGAGACCAGGGTTGTTGTTGTTGTTTTTTTCATTGTGCAATGCTTATATTTATAGTTCTTTGATTTCAGTAGACAATTGTTCCCAATAAAACAATTAAAATTAAGCTTTCATGTTGCATGCTGGGTTTAAAAGAAAAAAAATGAAAGCAGTAAATGCCACTTTTCTTTTGTATATCCTGTTGCATATGAAGAACCTCTTCACACATACTTCATACGGTTGGCGGAGGCTGCTGTCCATTTACCAACATAGCCCATGCTGGGGAGGAGTCATGTACATTGTACCCTGTGCTGGTTTATGACATGGATTGATTGCATGCACAGAATGCGTTTTTATTGGCATGTAAATAATACTTGGCCAGGTGCACACAAAAAATGTTAGAAAACCACTGGAAACATTTTATTTATATCGCTAAAACAATATTAACATGCATAAATAAATGAATAAGACTTACATAATTACATTTCTTAGATTCTGTTATATGTCTATTTAAAAGAAAGGAAAAGTTATATTGCTTCCTTGTGTGTTATAAGCTTCCCCGAGTCCTCCGAGAGGGGTGGCATATAAATCCGTTAAATGAATGAATAAATAAAAAGATATAGATTAAGGTAGATGTCTCTGTGGACAATTAGAAATGGACTTACCTTGAGCTTATCTGTTTATATATCTTGAGGGACTAAGCCGAAATCTATATTTTGCATGTCTTTCTTGAAACCCAAGAGATTTGCAAACAGTGTTTGTCTAATGAACTGGTAATGTTTATGATGCATTGTATCAAATTTTGTCTCACATAAGTGGAAGCTGCTTGTGCACATCTATTGGGGTGCCCCATAATTTCTACGAACTCTCATCTCCAGCACAAGTTATTCCATCCTCAAGAGTCAGTCGGTGTTCCCGTAGTTGCAGCACAGCAAAAGAAGCAAGAGGGGAAAAAACACAGTTCTATTAAGAACAGCCCATATATTCAATTTTAATGGAATCATACTGTGTAGGCTGATTTACCAATCTGAACATATTTTACAGATTGTATATACTCTGACCTGCAGAAGTTTTTTATTTTTACTTTTTAAGACAGCCAATTAAGGGATGATCCAAATGCATGTTCTTCATGTCTATAATGCAAACTTTTAATGTTTCAGTGACAAATCAAATATCCTGTCTTACAGCAATTTAGCAGTCCAGCCTCTTTCTGTTATCCTGAAGTTTTCTTGATCTGCATAGCTGTAGCTTGCAAGAACAATGGGAATCTTTTTCATGTGGATTCCCTAGACCTGACACTTCAACCTTTAGTCAGAGAGAGCAGGGCAGGGGGGAAATGGAGAACTTGTTTAACTTTAGTAAACTTTATGTAGGAGAATCACAATGACTTCTCAAATGGTCCCAAGTCCCAGAACACAGTTGAAAGAAAGACTGCCTGACCCAACCATATATTATTATCGTACCATCCTTTTAAATCTTAATCCTACCTGTCCCTATTACATGATTAAATTATTGTTTCTTTTAAATGCAAGAGGTTGAGAGTGACCTCAAAATTATTCTGGAATTTATCATTGACCTAAACCGCATCAGTAATATTGAGCAATACTTGAACAAAATTTCCATCTTATTAGTTTTTCAGTGTGCCATTTTTGTATTTCCTATTTTTTCATGTTTCTAGATACCATTTGAAATCTATCCTAAAATTGTTATGAATCCTTTACTTTGCATATTGGATGTAGCATATTCTCTTCCTTAGCTATCTTATTTGAGTACCTTGTTTATTTTATATAAATTATGTGTGAACTGTTCTATTTACAAACTTGTCAGAGGACCCGTGAAATTAAATACATTCTCTTGTTTATGTATTATTTATTAGTTTTTAATTAACCTTTTAATCCAAGGAATGGTCTGGGATAATTAAATATTGAAGTATAGTTTTCAAATGCTGTACCATCAACACTATTAAAATGAGCAGTCTTTGTTTTGGCTAAGCAGTTTAAATCATGGAGCCAAAATCACTTATTTACCAGTAGAAAAATTAAAGTATGTTCTGTGTTGCTGTGTTGCCCCATTTCAGTGAAATTGCTGAAGGTTTTTAAGACAGTTTGATCTTAAGCACTTTATATTCAACAAAGGGATAATGTACAATGTTATGATTCTTCAGCTTTTTTTTTTTAAAGTAAGGTAGAGCCATCTTTTGAAAATTCTTAAAAACCATAAAACACTTTGCTCTCTATATATTTAATTACATTTCAATATTTCAACATACTCATATTTTATGAGTGGAGTTGACTAAATCCAACTACTGAATATATAAGATTTGTCAAACTGTACATTTATATTGAAAGAAAAACAATTTTTCCAGTTTTGCTAAGAATATTTTAAGTGTCCTGATTGTAATCAGCGAGTCATTCTCATTTTGATTGTATTTTGATTGTAATTTACTTTCCCCAATTGGTGACCATTGGTTTAATTTGACTTCTCTGTTTAAGACACCTTCTCTGATAGGTGTCATTCAAAATTTTCTTGAAGCAAGGCCCATTCAAAAGAAAGACAAAGGAATAACTTTAAAATTTTATCTTAAATTATTTATTCCATGTCTGCTATTTTCTCTGATGCAATAGTATTTCCAGGTTCTGAAATAATGTTCTATAGAGAAAAATAATTTATTAAAAGGTAGCTATCGTCAGAATTGTTAAAATAATATGCAAGATTTATGATGGTAAAACCTATATAGAATCCTTACCTAGAAACAGCATCATTCAATAACTTCTCTAAGTTACACTTTGCTGGGGGGGAAAGCTTTATCACTATTTGCTTCATGGTATTTCTCATTGATATCATCATCACAGGCAGTATGTGTTATCCCATAGCTGACCTGTTGTTATTGTTTTTTCCTCCCTTGTACAGTGGACAGATTGGTAAGAAAGGGATTACAAGAGAGTAAGGATGTACCATAGTGGGGAATGCAGCAGCTGTTTGTACAGCATACTTGCAGCTTGCATAGGAGGCTCACTGATACCACTGGATCCTTTCAATATGTATTCTGCTTTGTGTATCAGCTTACTCTCTTGTAACCCCTTTCTCGCCAATGAAAGTAAATACAAACATTAATTCCATTTTGCTGATTATATTATATTTAGTTCCAGAGGAAGTGAGATTGATCCCAACTTTAACTACTTCTAGAAACAGTTGGAGATAAAGCTCTTCCAAAGTATTTGGGATTTGAATTGATGTATGATAGTTTAACTTTCTTGACATGTATGCAGGGTTAGAGGGACCCCTTCTCATTTGCATGTAGTAGCACTGCGCCCATGCCACTTCACTGGCATCCACTTGCATTACAAATGATCTGGATGGGTCTGGGAGTGGGCTCTTTAGCAAATAGGGATTTCAACAGTTCAAAGGCCCACTAGTAATCAGTCGTCCACTGCAGTGGACACCCAGGTCATGGTTTCTTAGGGAGGTGTTTTGTTTTCAGCAGGTTAGTAAGTGGAAGCACCACATGGACAAAGGACAGTAGAAATGGTGATAAAAATTAGTAAACCCAAAAAAACTTTGTAGCTGTTTTCTTGTTTTGAGGCTTTGCTAATTCAAAATTGCCTTGACCTTAGTGGGATCCATTTCCACTCCCTTTGCTGATATTCAGAACCAAAGATAGTTCAAAGTCTCATTTAGAGAGTTTCACATATAACTGTGCTTTTAGCAGCTTGCAGAGTACTTGCCGCACCAGCTGGACATGTTTCTTCATCATCCGGGTGTATATGAGGATGTTGTCTAAATAGATGAGCACCTCCTTATACAAATGTTCATGCAGATCCTCATTCATGAGCTGCATGAACACCACTAGTTCATTCTGCAGACTAAATGGCATCACTCTGAACTGATAACTCCCCAGGGGACAGTTAAATGCCATCTTTCACTCGTCACCTGCCTTGACTTAGGCCTCACGGAAGTCCAATTTGGTAAAATACCGACCTTCCTTTAAGCGCACCATCATGTCCTTCCATAGAGGGAGTGGATACAGATACTCCACACAGACAGCATTGATTCCTTTAAAATCAACACACAAATGCAGTCCTCAATCTTTTTTCTCCTGGAACAAGTCAGGGGTCGGAACAAGTCAACAATCTGTGACCTTGCTGGCTGAATGAAGCCTCTCTTTAAATTTTTATCAATGTAGGTTCTCATTTCAGCCAGTTCCTGGGGAGTCATGGACTACATCTTTGGCTTTGGTAACAATGCCCTAGGGATGATTTCTATTCACAATCAGTGGAACAGTGAGGTGATAACACATTTCCTCTTTCAAGTCATTCTATTCTATAGGTAAAACAGACTCATCTCCTGCTTTATCCTATATCCAAGGACTTGTCATTAGTGGTGGGTAGGATGTTGGATTGGTTCACATGGAGTGGTGGATCAGGCCCCAGCCCTATCCTTAGGCATTGGCAACCCCCCTCCCCATCATATAGAAGAGCCCCATTTGTCCAACCAGGGTAGCTCCAGGACAATCGCCTCAGTGATCCGAAGGATCAGTACAAACCTCAGCTCTTCCCTATGCTGTCCTAGATCCATACTTACTTCTTACTTCCCCAGTGATGTGCGTAGCTGATTGTCCCCAAAACAAGAATTATACTTCCATCTGCTGAAGCTGAATAGATTGAGCTAACATGTGGAGTCCCACTCCCAGATCAGCAGCAATTGCCACACTCATCAGACATCAGGTATACCCAGAGTCGATGAGGGCATTGCCCTGGCGTTTACTGGCCTCCAATGCACTTGGACTACAAAGGGTTTTATGGGCATATGCACCATTGGAGCTGACTCCCCTTTGCTCTCACTGCCATTTGTCTAGGTGTCTGTCTACAATAGCAGAGATCAGGGTTGATTGTGCTGGACCCTTTGGCGTGGGATTTCTCTGCTATAGGACAGATGGTTTTTTGGACGGAACCCCTTTTTCTGCTGGTAGAGCCCAGGGATGCCTTGGAACCATTGCAAATACAGTCTGCAACTCTATATCCTGGCTGGCCACAATGGAAGCATGTCATAATCCGTCTTGCTGGCAGAACTCTCTCTGCAAATGGCATAGGAGGTGCCTGAGAGGATGGTGACCTGGAGGCAGGGACTTGGTTGACCTCAGCGGGGTTCTCCTATGAACAACAAGCTGCAGCAGAGATGCCCCACTTGTATGAGGACTTGACTAATCTTCCAGTCACCCCAGCTACAGGCCACCTCCTTGGCCCAATAGGATGATGGGATCCACCGATGATTATTCTGAATAGATTTTTTAATATTTTTGGGTCTATACATTTTATGTTTTTGGATCTTACATTACAGTGAATGTTTTAACATCAGCGTGCTTGTGAAATGAGTCCTCTGGGATTGCAACAGGTTGTAAGCATAACAGATAAATAAAACACATAATTAAATTTCCTTCCACTGTTAGTTGCAGTGAATTTTCCAAAAGACAACTATCATAGTTATAAGGACAGCAAGAAATAAAGCTTTTCCCTGACTTCTACCATGACAACTTGTCATCAGCAGATCAGTTCTTCTTCATAGTGCTGTGTCATTAGAATCACCCTGTGTTCAAAGTCTGATCGATGTAACCTTTGGTATAAACATGTCCTATTTTTATGTCGTATTAAGATATTATGTATTTTAATATATATTAACTATATCGGAATGAGAAGGCAGCAATCACTGAGATCACTCTCCCTCCCCCCCTCTCACATACACGCAGAGAGAGAGAGAGAGCAACCATTTTGCTTAACGATCTATTCTTTGGAACACAACTTTGTCGCTAAATGGGGGAGTAGGTGCATATTACTTTTTTCATGCTGTAGAAAGAAATGATGCATCAAACCTATGCTAAATTCTAAACAAAAAAACCATACCAAATTGTTTTATCCTAACACCGAATTAAATTGACTATTACTTCTTTATTGTATTTCTACGGAGAGGGGCGGCATACAAATTTAATGAATATTATTATTATTATTATTATTATTAATAATAATAATAATAAATAATAATAATAATAATTTCATTTAGGATGTTCGGAGTAGAAGAATTATGTTCTAATGTGATAGGTCTGAAACTTGTTTCAGAAGACAAATTCACATTAAAAATTGGTGCAGGAAAAACTTCTCAGTAGATTTAGATGAAATGGAAAGAACACACATTCTGAGCTTAAGGAAAGGAAAGTGATAGAAATCTAATCAATTAACAAATATGAACCAAGGAATTAACTTGACACTGGACAAAGTGATTTAAATGGTCATTCTCTCAGCTCCAGCAGCACATGGAATTCCATTTTTCCCCTCAGGAACAGGAACTATTGAGATCATATAGCACATTCATGGAAACAAAAGATGGAACTACAAACACAAAATTATCTAAAAAGCAAAAGAAAATCCACACCAATTCCTATTCTATGTAAGGTAATGACAGAATATATTTATATTAAGAGCCATGGTGGCACAATGGTTAGACTGCAGTACTGCAGACTACTTCTGCTGACTGCTGGCTGCCCTCAGTTTGGCAGTTCAAATCTCACCAGGCTCAAAGTTAATTCAGCCCTCCATCCTTCCGAGGTTGGTAAAATGAGGACCCAAATTACTGAGGGCAATATGCTGACTCTGTAAACTATTTAGAAAGGGCTGTAAAGCAGTATATAAGCCTAAGGGCTATTGCTATTATGATTCTTTACCATTGCTATAGAGGCAATGTCTTCCAACTTGCTGATTAAAATTCTGGCTACTTTCTCACTTTTAAAATCCTAGCCTAAAGAAGTCACTAAATTGTGATGTCTCAAAACAACTATCCTGTGATCAAGATGGAAAACAACTCCAACAGAAGTGGATGGATGGGTGATAGAGGTGTATCCACAAAAATAAGAAATGGTACAGTACTAGGTGCTTCAGCACTTAATGCATCAATCCAGTCAGTGGAAATCAAAGTTCAAGGTTTTACTGAGACTGGAAGCAAGCATAAGCCTAGGGCTCTTAATCTCTTTTAATGAATTACCTGTACAAGGCTAAAATATTTGCCAGTAAAGCGACAAAACCAGGGGATTATTTTTAAAATTTGCAATCCTCTTGCTGAAAGTTTGGTATTTAGTGAACAAGCTGTATGTCTTATTATTTTTTCTCTTGCTTTCCACCATGTTGCTTTCAATCTCTGCTATACCAGCTTCTCTTTGTGATTGTGTGGGTATAGCTATGAGTTCTAATGGGAAACAAGGTTTTCTGACAAGTAACAAGCATTTTTCATCTCCCAATGATATACAACACAGGTCCATACAACCTGACCTGCATGTTATAGTAGTACTACCTGATAAGGTTTTTGAGGGGAGGGCTGATTTAAAGGGTTGGAGGGAAATTAAAGTTTCAGTTGTACAAATTGCCCATTCATAGAATCACTGCCTGCAGCTATATCTCAGAGCACAGATGTTGCAAGTGAAAAGCAATAAAAATATAGTGAGCTCATTTCATATATTTGGACACCTTTAAGGTGTGGATGGGGCATGCTAAACAAGTGCTTGCCATAGCACTACTAAGAAATAGTATGAATACAGAAACATATATCTGATAACTATTGTTATTATAGGATTTTGCCAGTGTTTTTAAAGTTCACTGGCATGACTGCATTCCCTTGACCTTTATCAGAAATACCTTCAAAGATTTTTCTGTTGTTAGTTGAGGTTGAAATGACATAAGACCTTTAAACCCCCTTTTCCTTGTTCCTTGATGCTGAACTAATATTTAATATCCTGAAACCCCCCTCCCCCTTGTTTCTCACTCCATTTCCATTCTATTATACATATTGTTGCTCTCTGTGACTATTGGTATGCAAAGCATACTTCTCTTCTCTTTGATCACTGGAGAAACTGAGAGGTTTTGCGCTTTATGAAAACTTCAAGGCTGTCAACAATTATCCATGTTTCCATCATATGCTATAAGGATATTGTGAATTGTTGTAACTGGAAAGTACAGCTCATGTTGTTAACCCATGCAGATATTAAAATCAGCTATACAAGTGTTCCCAAAATAGGTGCGCATCTTCAAATTGCCAACACTGAGGAATACTGATCTATATCAATAGCATTGAATCATCTAGAGCAGTGATGGCAAACTTTTTTTTCCTTCCAAAAGACCATGTATGCTTGCTGTCGCGCATGCACAAGTGCCCACACCTATAATTCAATGCCTGGGGAAGGCAAAAACAGCTTCCCCGCCCCCGGAAACCCTCTGGAGGCTGGAAATGGCCTGTTTACCAACTTCTGGTGGGCCCAGTAGGCTCGTGTTTCATCCTCCCCAGGCTCCAAAAGCTTCTCTAGATCCTAGAGGCTCTCTGGAAGCCAAAAACGCCCTCCCAAAGCCTCTGTGCGAGCCAAAAATCAGCTGGATGGCATGCACATGAACACTGGAGCTGAGCTAGGGCAACAGCTCACGTTCCAGCAGATATGGCTTCGCGTACCACCTGTGGCACCCGTGCTATAGGCTCACCATCACTGATCTAGAGTGAGTGCAAGTTCTTGTGTGACTTTATTTCAAGAATTTCAACTTTAAGACTCTAAATCAGGGGTGTCAAACTCAAGGCCTAGGAGCCAGATCAGACCCACGGGGTTCTTAGATATGGCCTGTGGGTTTGCCCTGAAAACAGTGAAGGACTGGCCTGTGCCAGCAAAAAAAGAACCTGGGGAGAGGGGGCACATGCGGTCCTCCTGATCTTCTATTTTGGCTGCGACTGCCTTATGCAACCCTCTGCTAGCAAAAACGGAGCTGTGGAGGACCACAAGCGCTAGGGCCTCCTGACACAAGTGATGTCAAACTGACCATGCCCACTCTCACCATGCCCACCTAGCTTCCTGAGATCAAAAACAACCCTGATGCTGCCAATAAAGGAGAATATTTGTAGCTCAGGGTTGAAATTAGGGTTCCTTGGTAGTCTCTGATTACAGACTCTAAATGGTTTTATCTCTTGCTATATAAATGACAAAGAAGCTTGTATAGAAATGGCCAAAAGCATTTAGAGTCTGAAGGTCCTTGGTCCTCTCTGAGCTTGCTTGTTTTCTTGCAGATGTTTCATTATCCAAGCTAGGCACCAAGACTCTAAACGGTTTTGGCCCTTGCTATACAAACCTCTTTGTAATTTGTTGTGAACATCTGTGATTAATATCATATGTAAGAAAGTTTCTATTGAAAATATTACCACTTTCAGAAGGAATACTTATCTTTGTAAAATAATAGAATACCTTACTTATATTTTCAACTGGGCTTTCAAATTACACATTTTGTTTTGTTTAGGGATTTAAGGTTGTATTGTTGGGCTTGTTTTTGTTTTAAGGTCTGACAAATTTGGTGGCTTTTTAGCAGAAAAATAGCAGAAAGAAAATATAATGATACTTTATTAACTGATTACAATGATTGCCAAATTACATTGTAATTATATGCCAATTATATTATAATTATATTGTAATTATACATAGTATCATGAAATACATTAAAATATCACTTAAATGCCCTCCTTAACTAATTGTCTTGGACTTACATTTCTTTTTTAGAATATTCCTTTCTCCCAATGACCATTGTTCAAAATTAACAATAAATCCTACCAATTATATGGTTTATTCATATTAGTATATAGAAAAAGAATAAAATAAAATAAAAACTAGTTCATTTAGTGAAAAGTTTAAAATAAATATCCCATTGTTCTGATTATTTTAACTATGTGAATTGTTCTTAAATGCTTTTATCATGGCACTTATTTAGCTAGAAGAACATTGGCATCTCAGAAAGCTTAATTTTCCCCAGTCTCTGTATGTCTATAGACTTACCTTGATTTCACATTCATAAATAACAATATGTTATAAAATTCATGAAATTCAGCAAATAAGCCAACATTCTGACTTAGAGTTGTTGATCATGGTTGATTGCTACATAGCCCTATATAGTTTAGACTTGTAAAGATAGGGATGCGGCATCTGATACCCTTTGTGTGTTGTTGAAGTGTTATTCCAGAATTCCTCAATGTTGGGAATTATAACTACACATCAACTCTACTTTAAATCTTTATTTTGAGCAGCTTTTCTCTAAAAGAGAAAATATGTTTACCTGTGTTTCAGAGATTCCCACCACTGAGAGTACATCAGTCAAATCTTCAGCTATCTTAATTGTTGCCTGAACAACTCACTCATTTGTTGGGGAGTTGTATTGAGCTGACTCAGTTCCATAGCTGAAGGTAATGGCTTCGGGAGAAAATAGATTTCTATAATTCATTAATTACAGTGCTACAATCACCTGTGAATTCTTCTTTCACTGAAAGCACAATGGAAGTCAAAATGAGAAGTCACTAAACCTAGTCAATGATTTTCTGTCTTTCCCTTCCTTTGATTTATGAACATGTAACCCACCATATGTTATGTCAGGGGGAAGAGAAATGGTGATGAAAAGCACTGTAATTTGTCAATGATCATTTCTTCTTGTCCCTTCCATGTAGAGTGTAAGAGATGTTAAATGGGGCTGAATAATTTTGGTCTACATAACAAAGTGGAAACAGGCTTTAAGAGTGGATGGAGTCATTATCAGCGATCCAAACTGAACTAAAGAAGATGGAGAACTTCTTTATTCCAGTGATTGGGTTAACACAATATATAACAATTTGGTACTATTATATCTAATGTTCCCTTTGTTCTTTACTTTGCGATTCAATTCAATTTGGTAAAAGACCAAAGGCAAAGGCAAAAAATAGCATTATTTAATTATTTGTAATACATGATCAGTAAGCAGTATAAACCAATCTGTTTACTCACAAATAAATTTTATTAATGTAATTGGTTCTTATTCTATAGCCAAAGTTTATGATTATAATCCAGAAAACCCATAGTATTCTCTTGAATTAATCACATAATGCAATTGCGTAGCATAGCAATAAAATATGTTAGTATATTTTATTCAAAGTAAGAAATGCAAATTAATAACCTAAGAACAATATAATATAGAAAAACAGTATATATTATAAATGAAACACATGTTTAAATCTAATAAACCATAAATCTAATAACCATATTTAGGTTAAGTAAAAATAAATACTTCTCAGGACTAAATGATACTGTCAAATTCTTAAGCAAAAATATAGTGTCCCTACTCTTGGCTGTAATAAGATTTATGAAAAACAGACACATTTGTATATTGAAATATGAAGAATAATTTCAAGTGTGAAAGAAAATAGGCCAAACTCACTTTTCAATACAGCACTTTATTTCAACTCCTACTGAACTATGTTATTTTCTACAAATTGCTTGGATTCAGAATTCATTTATTATTAGTGCTCCTTGAATTTGAGTTGAGATGACTTAAAATTTGAAGATAAAATTATCCAGGTTAACATTTGGATAAATTATCCAGGGAAAGCTTGTTTTGGATATTTTCTCTCTGCTGAGTCACCAGAGGAAAATCGAACCAATGAATAGTGTTTTTCTGGCAAAGTATTGAAACAAATTATCAATCCAGCAAGACCAGAATGACTCTTAAAACTACAGTCAAAATCTGAGATATTACAATAGGCAGTTTAGAAAATAATGTGTTTGACATATTTCTGTCCCTACATTAGATTAGTTCTAATATTTTAATGTATACTACAGTACTAGTAGACTTAATCTTGAAGTGAGATTGTCTGCAAATAAATCAAATATATTTATATATAAGCCATTAACAGAATGGCTTATACTATACTTTTCTGTAACTTTGGACAATTGAACTAATCACAGTGCTAGATAAATTGGGTTTTCATTTTTCAAAGAAAAATACTTTCCATTTCTATGTAATTATTCCTAACATAAAAGGCCAATGCTGACCTAACAAATGAAGTCCAGCCCAAATCTCTGAGAGAAGTGTTGCTACAAAGAAATTTCAAATATCTGCTTTCTCTACATAATTGTACAAACCTATGTGGTGAAATAATTCATATTATGGTGCCTGTCTTAATTTATAGAGAGTTTTTCTACTATACAGATAGTTTTCAGGCTATGACTATTTGTTCAGCAGTTGTCAGATATGAAAGACCATGTTCATGTGTAAAGGTTCAGTTTGACTGATATATTGCTAAAAGCCTGTGCATAGCACTCTCCTCAACTATAGCAGAAACACCTGGTTATAGTTAGAGAAGGGTCAATAGCAAGGGAGGGGGCGTTGGACTTTGTGGTTAGGTAATGATTCTAGGCTGATTGCTCTTTTTAACTCCTCCCCCTAGCTGTGCCAGTCCTTCTCCTACAGCAACTTTTTAAAGTTATGACAGTGCTAAATGAAGGGTCTTCGGAGTTCCAACAATGGGAAACCGACAGGAAATTCAAAGTTGTGGTCCTCATTTAATGGTCCACATTTAATGATCAAAAAGGTCGTCATTTAATGGTGGCATCCGGGACTATTGCTTGATGACGCAGTCATGGGACATCATATTTTATGACTGTTTCTTTCTTTCTTTTTTTCATAAGTTTTTATTGATTTTTTGAAAAAAGAAAAAAGAATATATATAATACATATATCATACAGGTCATACTCCATATCTATTACATCTTATTTCATTTCTTATACTTAGTGTTATATTAGACTATATACATTCACATATATGAAAACAAGCCTAAATACCCTAGATTTTATAGAGCTGTCTGATCTTAATTCCAAATGATTATTTGTAATGAGTTCTTGCAGTTTCAACTTCGTTTCCTGCATTATGGTTAAAGTATTATTCATATTTTGCATCAACGATGCATTTCCCTTTTCTTTTTTCTAGATTTAGCATTTCATCTATTTGCCTCTGTGAGGCTGGGGAGGCTATATGTTGAGACAGTGGGCATTGGTTTTTTGCCACCTCTGGATTGATTACCTGCCATCTCTTTTAAGATTTGTTCTTGCTTGTTTCTTCTAGAATGTTGTCAATCTTACTCCAGATAACCATATACAAATATTTAAAACCATCAAAGATATTTAAGAAATGAAATTTAGATTAATTTGTATCACTGTTGTAGAAAGAAAGAAAAAAGGAAAAGAAGAGAAGATAGGAGTAATGTATATGTCTATACAATAAATATCTTAATACTATAAATGGATTTTCAATCTAATAAATGCATTAATAACTTAAGACACTTACACAGCCAATATTCTAATACTGTAAGCGTTATTTCAAGAACAAGATAAGTATATTGTAATTATGCAGTATAGGATTAAACTATTATCTATGGTAAATAATTGTTACTATAATATTCTATACTCTATAATAATCTGTGTATTCAATATATCTATAATTAATGTAATATATAAATTACTGTAATATAAAATAAATGTAATATAAATATAATATAGTTAATAGGTTTCTAATAGCACCTGATTATATTAAAAAATAACTAGTTATGTAGGTATGTTCTATTTTAGTTTTATAAACTTCCCCTGGTTTTTATGTTGTTTTGGTTTTCCGTTCTTTGCTTTAGTAACTCTCTGTTCTCATACAGTCAGAAGAGTGATACGTCACTTCCGGTTCAGTCTCCAACTCGCCCCCCCTTCCAAAGTTGTTTGAAAACAGGCTGTCAGCACAAGAAACAGAAGGAGGGGATTCTGGCTCTATGGGTTATAGTTTCAGCTTCTATTCGTTGCAGTCCTGCTCAGAATCTCGGAGGCTGATATTAAAATCCAAAGTCAATGTCTCTCGCTGCAGAATGGTCGGAGCTGGTTTAAAACACCCAGATGTTTTCTTTTCGCCTCGTCTCGAATTTCTCCTCTGAATTTCAGTTCGGCAACTGCAGCATCCACAGAAAGGGCCAGTCCCAACTTCTACAGCAACCACTCAGTGTCCACAGGGGCCCGATTCAGTATTTCAATAAATCACTAATCAGTTCAAGTATCAGCACCCTCGGATCTTGAGTCTGCCTCTTGTCCCTTACCACTTTCCGTCCTCACCGCCTCTCAGCTGATTGTCTTTTCTTGTGAAGCCCACTCTAATATTAGATAGTGAATGTTCCAATGGACGAATTAAAGAGATCTAAATAGTCTTAGGAAAGATTGTCAGCCCGATTTTCAAAGCCTTGTCAATCTCGGCAATCTCAGCACTTGGCTGTCTTTTCTTCTCACACTCACCGTCACCGCTTCTAGATCTCCTAACGGGATTGTCCCTTTCTTCTAGATCTCCTAACGGGATTGTTGATTCTTAAATCAAAGATAGAAACATAGAAGTCTGACGGCAGAAAAAGACCTCATGGTCCATCTAGTCTGCCCTTATACTATTTTCTGTATTTTATCTTAGGATGGATATATGTTTATCCCAGGCATGTTTAAATTCAGTTACTGTGGATTTATCTACCATGTCTGCTGGAAGTTTGTTCCAAGGATCTACTACTCTTTCAGTAAAATAATATTTTCTCATGTTGCTTTTGATCTTTCCCCCAACTAACTTCAGATTGTGTCCCCTTGTCCTTGTGTTCACTTTCCTATTAAAAACACTTCCCTCCTGGACCTTATTTAACCCTTTAACATATTTAAATGTTTCGATTAGGTCCCCCCTTTTCCTTCTGTCCTCCAGACTATACAGATTGAGTTCATTAAGTCTTTCCTGATACGTTTTATGCTTAAGACCTTCCACCATTCTTGTAGCCCGTCTTTGGACCCTAAAACAGTTTCTCTAAGAGTTTGTCCTTATAACCATCCACAGTATTACTGGCTTACGAAGTTTCTCTGTATATCTCACACGCTTCCCCCTGTTGTGGGCCACTGTGATTTCAGGCCCGCCATGCTGGTGCCAGCAAGGGCAGGCGCTTTGGATTCCTTATAGAGAGGGTGTCCTTCACCTCAATAGGGAATTGCCTTAACCACTCGATGCCCGGAATTCCCCTCTAACGAGCTGTGCCTCGAAAGGTGTCAGGAATCTAAAGAAAAAGCAGTTTTGGGAGGGAGAGATCCCCTCCTTACAATTGCTACACCACAAGCAGCCACCGGAAGTTCATGACTGTGTTTCTTAGTAATGGAGTTCCCAGTCCCAATTGCCACTGTAACCTGAAGACTATCTATACTTGCATGACAGAAGATACTTATATTATTGTCTAATATATTCAGCCATGTACTTTTTATAAATAGTTTTGTAAAACAAAATGGTCTTTTAGAATATTGGCATGGACAATCTTACTAATAGGACAACAGACATTTATTAATTTGTTTTTAACCAGAAATGTTTATAGGCTAGCTCTTAAAACAACCATCAGTATTCCACATCTGATAGACTCATAATGTCATAACAGAGACAGCATGGTGAATATGAATATTAAGAATCATGATTATTTATATTAAGATGCAAATTTAAAAAAATACAATTTTACCTTTTTGTCTTGC
Source organism: Erythrolamprus reginae (assembly GCF_031021105.1). Classification (NCBI taxonomy): domain Eukaryota; kingdom Metazoa; phylum Chordata; class Lepidosauria; order Squamata; family Dipsadidae; genus Erythrolamprus; species Erythrolamprus reginae. The sequence continues at coordinate 165,336,540 of NC_091950.1, read as the reverse complement.
TTTTTGGATAGATGAAATGCTCTGCTGGTGATTTAATATATTCTAACGGTTGCCTTATCATCCTTAGGGAATGCTTCCCCATTTCATTTCCTGTTACAAAACGTCAAATAAATGCTTATGATTTGCTCTACAATCAACAGGGAATATAGTTCTGAAACTTGCATAGACTGCATAAAATCAATTTGGTTGTTATTTAAAGCCCCTAGGATAAAATTTCCTGTACATTTCCTATAAGCAAATATATGCACTATTAGCTGTAAGACTCTCATTTTCTTATTTCTTAATTGTGTGTTTAAGGAATATATCAAACTGTGGGAAAAATAATATGCAAACAGCTTGCTGATCAGGAAGAATCAGCCAAAATATCAGACCTAAATTACTGCTGTGCCAGAATGCAGATGAGTCACTAGTTGAGTAATTTCAAATCAATTTTCAGACATAAAATTTAGATGCATCAATTTTGCTTTATAAAATTGTGCATAATATAGCAGAGATCTCAGTGTAAAAAAACCCCTTCATTTGTGCTTCAAAGCATTCCATGTTATATATTCAGAATGTGTGTTGTCTATTTCTCAAAGCTAGTTTTAAATGCTAGATATAATTGGGAAAAGAAAGGCTAAAGGAATATCTGCTGAAACAGAATAAACCAAATTGGAATTAACAGCAAAAAAAAAAAAGTTAGATCCCATGATGCAGAGATGTTTAACATATCCCATCCTTTTGGAAGTCTTAAAAACAAAGTTTATTTGAGAGCTTGACTTTCTATAACTGCACTGTTTTCAAAGTTTGATTATTCTGCACTGCACATCATTCTGTATAGGTAGTTTTTAAAATGTCTTGCGTGGTCCGATGCTGACCTTATGGTAGGAGTACTGAGTTGATTAGAAATTAAAATAGTTTTAACTAGGGATATGTAATTTAGCATTGTTAAAAGGCCATGCTTTGCACGGTTTGGGGATGCATAACAAGCACTTCTAGTTGAAACATTAGAGTAGGTTCCTCTTTCTCCAGCTTCTTCAGGTTGTTAACCAGTCACAGAAACCACATGCCCCTTTTTTTGGTTTCCCATTACTGTTTTATAATCCTAAATGTATCTACCGAAAAGGTCACCAACTCCACTGAGATTTATTGCTTTGCCATTGAATATAGAAATGCAAGTTTAGCTTTCTCAAAAAAACAAACAAAACAACAACAATAAAAGAACAACCCAAACCTGAATAAAAACAGGTCAGTCTCTGTTTTGGACTGTTTTTTTTTAAATCTTTAACTAAGCAGAAGTAATTATAGGAAATGCTATAAAATACTAATTTAATTTAAAGTCACTATGGGAATATGTTTAATCCACAATGGTGAAAATCCCCCCCCCCCATCTTTGATTAATTACCTTTTCATTTTTACCAGCTCTGTTGGGATTTTTGTTTTTTGGGATATATAATGGGAACATAGTAGTACTCAGTGAAATAACAAGGACTGTCCGGAATATAGGCAGCCTATGTTTCTGTCATGGTGCCCATCTTATGAAATCATATCTCCTAAGAGGTTTGAGCCACCCCAACAACCTTCACATCTGGAACAATATCACATTTTCAGTTTCTCCGTATGATTCTTTTAGCTACCCCTTCACTCAATTAGCAGCCAAATCTCAAAATTATGGTGTATAGCTTTCAGCATAGAAAATCTGATGGCCATCATTTCAGATACATTCTTTGGAAAGACTATTTCCCCGTAATCTAATTTTAAAAGCCTTCCTCTTGTAAACCAAGAAATATTTCCTCCCTCCCTCCTTTTGTGTGTATGTATGTGTCTTCATGTCAGCTTTGATTCCTGATCACCCCCTTGGATTAGTTCCTGCAGGGTTTTTTGGGCAAGATTTCAGAAGTCGTTTACTCATGCCTCCTTCCTAGGGTTGAGAGAGAATGACTGGCCAAAGTACCCAGCCGGATTTCATGCCTAAAGCAGGATTAGAACTCACAGTCTTCTGGTTTCTAATCTGATGCCTTAAGTACTAGACTGGCTCTCAAGAATAATCTATGATGATTTTGGTGAAGAAGTTGAAGTTTTAAGTTCATTATCTCTGATATATTACTGTAGAAATATAACATTGTCTTTATAGGTATTATTAAATAAAAATAAATTTAACAATATTTCATATCCCTTTCATATTCCAACTTAGTACCCCAATCTAAGCATGTAAAAGGATCAAATACAATATACTTACTTATAGGCTAATAATAATAAATAAGCAAGCCTCCTTCACGTATAAATGTCTTTATTGATTTTACAGAAAATAAAAATAGAAAAGATAATTTGTAATAGGTCAACAATAAATTGTTTGTAAGTCAGTACATTTGATGCCTATATCCTATGAATCGCATAACATTAAGAATATTGAGGAAGTAGAAAAGAGAAATAGAGAAAGAAAAAAGAGAGATGAAAAAAGAAAGAATAGAGAAAAGGGAAATATTGTAGGGAAAAGATAGAGTAGTAAGAGAGGGTATAGATGGGAAATAGAGATGAACCAGCAATGAGGCTGGTATATCGTATCAATACTACATAAATTTCAAAAATATCGCTGATGTATTATTCTCCTTCTTATTGGTTTTTTTTTAAAAAATTCTGCTAGATTTGTTTGGGAGTAGATGAATGAGATGAATGAGATCTTCCAATGTTACATATTGGGTACATCCGTTCTGATATAGTAAATAGAGTATAATTTTAAATTTTATCGTTCATTGATAAGTTACTTTGTTGGATTATCTTCCTTTTGAATTATTTGCAAAAAATTTCTTTTCCTTAGCCAATTATACCACTTGTCCCAGACTTGGTAGAAAACTGTATCTTCTCGATTTTGTAATTCCTTGGTCATTTTTGACATTTCTGCATAATCCATAACTTTAATTAACAGATTTAAAATAGTAGGTGTTCTTTCTTGTTTCCAATATTGAGTGTACAGAATTCTTGCTGCAGCTAGAATGTGAGTTATGATATAATAATCATCCTTACTAATCTTTTGTCTAATTATTCCTAAGAGGAATTCTGGTTTTAAAGGAATAGATAAGGAAGTAATTTGGTCTATAGTTTTTTTAATTTTTAACCAATAGGTTTTTGCAATTTCACATGTCCACCAAGCGTGGTAACATGTCCCAATTTTTTCATTGCACTTCCAACATTTTGGAGACATGTTTGGGTAGATTTTGGCAAGTCTAGCTGGAGGGAGATGCCACCTGTAAAACATTTTACATTGGTTCTCTTTCTGGGTGGTGGCAATTGTATATTTATAATTTATAGTCCAGATTTTTTCCCATTCGTTTAGATAAATATTGTACCCAGAATTTTGACCCCAAGCGATCATTGATGTTTTAACTGTTTCTTCTATAGTGTACTGATGCAATAGATTATTATATATGTTAGATATTATTTTCTTATTTTAACCAAGTATAATCTTATCTAGTGTGTTATTTTTTTGATATCCCAAATTGTTTTTATGTTTAGTATAAATGTGTTGTATTTGAATATATTGGTACCAATCAAAGCTAAGGTCGGCCTCTGAAAGGTTTTGTTTAGATATTAGATCATCATTGATATCAAGTAGGTGTTTGTATGTTATTATCTTGTTGAGAGGGATAAGGTTTGGGTATGTAACAACTTCGATTGGCGATATCCATTTTGGAGTGGATAAATAGTAATTCTTCCTGATAAAATGCCAGACTTCAATTAAGGCCTTGAGGACGTAGTGTTGTTTAAAGTATGAGGGTATTTTATGCGGATCTGTTAATAGAAAGGCATGCCACCCCGTCAGAAGGTCATAGCCCTCTAGTACTAATAGCCTTCCATTTTTAAGTGTTATCCATTCCCTAATTGAATTGAGAATTGAGGCTTTATAGTACAACTCCATATTAGGAAGTCCAAATCCCCCTCTTGTATGGTGGCCAAACATACATTTAATTTTTATCCTCACCTTTTTCTTCGCCCAAATAAATTTACGGAATTTCTTATGAAGACATTCAAAGAAGGGTTTGTTTAGTTTTATTGGAACAGTTTGGAATAAGTACAAATATCGTGGGAGAATGTTTGATCGTGGCAATTCTTCCCATTAGGGAGAGAGGGAGTTTAGTCCATTTATTTAGATCTTTATCTACGTCATTAGTAAGTTTGTCATAATTATCTTTTTTGATTGTGGCACAATTTGCGGTAATCCATAATCCTAGATTTCTTTTGTAGATTTGAGTTTAGATATTTCTTCGAGTTTACCTATCTGATTTTGTGACATATTTTTACTTATTATCTTGGTTTTGTCTCTGTTTATATTTAATCCAGCCACAGTACCAAATCTCTCCATTTCTTTACAGTTGATTTTAATGGATTTCGTAATATAAAAACCATGTCATCTGCAAATGCCTGGACTTTAAATTGTTCCTGTTTAATTTTAAGACCTCTAATTTCGTTATTTACTCTTATATTATTTAATAAAATTTCTAACGCCAATATAAAAAGTAATGGAGCTAGGGGACATCCTTGCCTTACACCTTTACAAATATTTATCTTATCAGTCAAATCGTTATTAATTAATATTTTAGCAGTTTGAATAGTATATATAGATCTGATAAGATTAACGAAATGATTGCCAGAATTCATAGTTTCCAACTGTGAGATAAGGAATTGCCAATAGAGACTGTCAAATGCTTTATGAAGGTCGACAAATATGAAAGCTACAGGTTTATCAATATTTTTATTGTAATATTCCAACAAATCCAATATAATTCTCGTAGTCATTCCAATATTCCTTGCCGGGAGAAAACCATTTTGATCTGGATGTATTATGGTATTTAGAATCTGTTTGAGTCTATCTGCTATGATTGATGCGAGTATTTTATAATCTGAATTTAGAAGAGATATTCAATGATAATTCTGTATATGGGATCTATTTTTATCATCTTTTGGGACTAAGGTTATATATGCCTCATTCCATGTGGCGGGGAGTTTGGCTTCCTCTAATGCTACATTAAATAAGTTAAGAAATATGGGGTGCAAAATTTCTTATGTTTGTTTATAAAATTCAGCAGGGATGCCATCCGCCCTGGGGTTTTATTATTTTTTTGCCTCATTCCATGTGGCGGGGAGTTTGGCTTCTTCTAATGCTCATTTTTGCCTCATTCCATGTATATATGCCTCATTCCATGTGGCGGGGAGTTTGGCTTCCTCTAATGCTACATTAAATAAGTTAAGAAATATGGGGTGCAAAATTTCTTATGTTTGTTTATAAAATTCAGCAGGGATGCCATCCGGCCCTGGGGTTTTATTATTTTTTTGCCCTTATAATTGCATTGTCTATTTCTAATGGCGTTATTTTCCTATTCAAAAGCTCCTGATGGTCATTATTTATTTTAATTAAATCTGAGTCTTTGAATAGTTCTAGGAGTAAATAGTCATCTATTTCCTCCTGTTTATACAGATTTGAAAAAAAAAAGTTCAATTATTTGTTTTTTGTCATTGTGTTTTGTTTTTAATACTCTCAGTTCGTCATATTAAGGCTTCAATATTTTTACCTTTCTTTTGTTGGGCGAGTTCAAATTGTTTTTGCCTAGAGATTCTTATTTTCCGAGAAAGTTCATCTTGAGTTTTAAAATTTATTTCATGTTTAATCAAATTTATTTCAGCTAGAGTTTTATGGTTATTTGGATTTAATTGTAAGCTTTCTTCTAGTTTTTTAAGTTTTGAGTTTAATGTGTAGAATTGAGATTTGGCCTGTTTTTTTCCATTTGGCTGTATATGCAATGTAAATACCCCTTGTATAAGCTTTCAGTGTATCCCATAGGTTTGGGGTAATTGTTATCCCATCCTGGTTAATTTGAAGAAAGAGCTGTATTTCGTTTTTAATTAAGTTTTGACATTCTTTTTCATTAAGTACTGATTGGTTCATGGACCATCTTCGGGACTGGAAATTTGAAGGGTTTCTCTGCTTCAAGTTTATAGGATTATGATCTGCCCATGTGTTCGGAAGTATATGAATCTGTGTTATTTCATTAATAAGTTCAGGGGTGGCCCAGGCCATGTCAATGTGTGACCATGATTTGTGTGGGGCAGAGAAAAAAGTATATTCATAACAGTCGGGGTTATAATAGCGCCAAACATCTTGTAATGCAAATTCAGTAGTTAAGTCTTCAAAAGCTAACGGTAACTGTTTTCTAGATTTGGTTTTAGAACCTTTGTAGTCCATTTTTTAATTTAGACAAGTCTTCCTTCTTCTGTCGCCATAGACAAGACAGTCGCCGCCTTTAAAAATTCAGGCAATCAAGTCCAGTCAACTAATTGACAAAAACAGCAGGGGTATCATTCTAAAGCCATCTCATCATATGCAACATTGATCTTAAAGTAATACAAAGTAGATCAAAGTTCTCACTTCTCAGATCTTTCTCGTCGTATTTTCTGCAGCTTCCTCAGAGGAAGCTCTTTGGGCCGATCAAAGAGATCAGTTTTTTCGTATGTTGGGAAGAGGAGATCCTCGCTATTCGGGGGGGTCCGCCGACCACCCCCAGGTGCACTGGAGGTTCCTCTCTATTATCCCTGACTCTTCGGGTCAGAGATTGCCCAAAGGGGCACCGAAAAGCATGAAAAAACGGAGCAGCCCCAAAGAGAACGGAGGTTACCCTGCTGTCAGAGCTACGGCCATACTACCCTGAAAGCGCCTGATCCTGTCTGATCTTGGAAGCTAAGCAGGGTCAGGCATGGTTAGTACTTGGATGGGAAACAAGCCTCCTTCAAAAACAAGGAATATTTAAATCACAAAGAAGTATATTCATTTTATATGAATACAGAAAATTACAATAAGGGACTATACCAGGGACTATAAAAGTTATAACTGAACACAAGTAAAATACAACTAACATACTTCCCACCAACAATAATTAGAACAATGACAATAAACAAGACATAAATTGACTTCCATAGAGGGCTAATTCACCATATCAAGTCACCAGCCCCCTGCTTCTCCTCCTTCCTTTCCTCTGTTGTTGAAGAAACAGGAAACAAAATCAATGTTAACACTGGAACATTTGTAGCTGGACTTAACAGATAGCACTACCAGCAAGATAGAAGCAAAATAAAGAATTATTCCCAGAAGACCATAAGCGACAATCAGTCATTTCAGTCATGCTTGAGCTGATCAGAGATGGACTGACAAAAAATTAGCAGGAAATAAGAATAAAAACTTAGTAGATTTCTCTTTAGCCAAAAACTTAGCCAAAGGAAATTCCTTCATGAAGAAGATCTATATCTCAGTAATATAAATTTATATTATTTATATCTAAATGAAGGATCCTCACTCCTCACTCTATTACATGAGCAGTGGCCCTGAAAATTTTTACAATAATATAAGGAGCGCTCTTTGGGATCCTCAAATGTGATTTAACCTAATAAGCATCCTACTGTATATTTCCACTTCTAATCCTGGAGGCAATGAAATTGTCTCTTGTTTGTGTATTTTGTATATTTGTAGGAAGATGCCTTATCTTTAGGTTTCTGGGTGGATTAGGTCTCCTTGTAGTTTAAACAAAACTTTATCATAGAGATCTACGTTCTTTTCTTGTTTTTCCATTGTAAATTCAGTTGTGTCTTGTCTAGGTTCATGAGAACAAGTTACTGTGTTCACATTTTCCACTCTTCTTTCAAGTTATCAATTTGTGTTTCCAGTGTTTTCATTTCTTCTCACACGTTCACATTGCCATCCAGAATAGTAATATTTTTTTAATCCAGTAAGCCAAAGTTTTTACAAATGTTAGTCATCTCAAAATAATTTGCCATGATTAGCCTCCATAACACTGCTCCATAAGAATACCTATTGATTACAATTTGTCCAACACCTGACGGTTAATTCATCCTGGAAAAGATCCTCTGTCCCAGATCAAATTAAGTCTGAAAATATAGGAGACATTTCTGCTTTAGAAAACTCAGCAACAATTTAATTTCATCCTCAAGACTAATTATTATATAGGAGAGAAGCTGGGAAATTTCTTCTTTGGTTTTTTCCCACCTTTATTTTACAAGGTACAGTTAACTCTTCTTAAAAAGTACAAATGTATGCTTAGCAAAATTAAAAATACAAAATAGATGTGTAAAAAAGACTAATTAAACTTTGCTCCAACTAAAATATTCTAAAGCAGCGGTCCCCAAACTACGGCCCATGGGCCGGATGCGGCCAGCTGAGGTCTTTTAACCGGCCCGCGGCAGCACACGAGATTTTACCGATCGATATAATAAGGAGAAATAGAGAGGGAGAGAGAAATGAAGAGGAGAGAGAGAAAGGGAAAAACAGAGAGAGGGGGAGAGAAAGTGTGAGAGATACAAAGAGGGAGAGTTAGAAAGAGAGTGAGTGAGAGAAAGAGAGAAGAGAGAGAAAGAAAGAGAAAGAGGGAGAGATAGAGAGGGAGAGAGAAAGGAAGAGGGAGAGATGGAAAGAGAGAGAGAAAGAGAAAAATGAGAAAATGATGGAGGGAAAGAACGAGGGAGAGGAAAATGAAACAAATGAGAGAAAAGGAAGAGGGAAGAGAGAAGTGGAGAGGAAGGAGGGAGGGAAGGAAGGAGAAATGGAGTTTGTTGATTTAAGTTTAAATTTACTTGTTAATAAAGAAGTATAAATTACTTTATTACTTAATTATTAATTATGTAATTACTTATTCTTCTTTATTTTAAATATTGTATTTGTTCCCATTTTGTTTTTTATTTTAAATAAGGTATGTGCAGTGTGCATAGGGATTTGTTCATAGGTTTTTTTTATAGTCCGGCCCTCCAACAGTCTGAGGGACAGTGAACTGGCCCCCTGTGTAAAAAGTTTGGGGATCCCTGTTCTAAAGGAACAGAATGACAGAGTTGGAAATGATTTTGGAAGTCTTCGAGTTCAACCCTCTCCTCAGTCAGGAAACCCTACACCATTTCAGACAAATTGTTGTCCAATCTCTTCTTAAAAACTTACAGTGTTGGAACATCCTCAACTTCTGGAGGCAAATCGTTCCACTGTTTGATTGTTCTAATTGTCAGGAAATCAATCTTTAGTTCTAGGTTGCTTCCATTCGTAATTGATTTATGCAATTCAGATATCATCTTGATCCATTTTATGAATTTCAAAGGAAATACAAACCCACAGTATTTAATACAGCAAACACGTACTGCTTAAATATTTTTTCAAAAACGTTTTCATCATCTAAGGATAAGATTACACATTGGTCTTCATTTTTATTCAGGTCTATTAAATCTACATCTAACCTAAGCTAACCTAACCTAATATTGTCTGCTGCTTGTCAATTTTTTATAAACCCTACTTGATCATTTCTAATAACAAATAATAGCACTTGCTGTAATCTTTTTACTAGCACTGCTGTTAAGATTTTTGTATCAATGTTAATCAGTGAGATTGAACACTGGGCATGATCTTTACATGATTTTAGTGCAACTGTAATATAAGCTTGATTAAATACTTCTGATAATATTTCATTATCAAATATCTCATCATATAATTGTCAAAAGTTTTGACACCCAAAATTAGGAATGCCTTTAGAATGATGAATGGATGAATGTAATGAAATATGGGATATGGTAGGTTTCAAAAAGCATGGTAGTTGTATGCAGGTAGTACTCAATCTACCACTAGTTGTTTAATGACCATTGTAAAGGTTATTTTTATGGCCTGTAAAGTACTTCTTGCAATTATAAAATGTTTCTTCTTCTCCTTTGCATTTATATGACCACTATTCAGATGCTTGTCTATCAACTCATGCTTACAATCAGTTGTCAAACATCCTGTAATCATGCGAGTCCCGTTGTAATCTTTATTTATTTATTTATTTATTTTATTTATTGGATTTGTATGCCGCCCCTCTCCGTAGACTCGTAAAGAATCTTCTTTACTGGCTTCCAAAGAAAATTAGTGGGGAAGCTGACAGGGAATCTTGCAGGTGAATAGCATGGAGTGGATCTGAAATCCCGTGTGGGAATGCAGGAAGGGAGCTGAAATTTGAAGATTTCAACTCAATTTCTGCAGCTTGCTGAAGGATTTTCTCTCTGTAATTCAAAGGAGCTGAAATCCTTTCCTGGGGTTTAGGAACTGTTGAGAGTGAAAGGGCTGCCTGATGGGAGGATTTCAGCTCCTCATCCTTTCTAAAGTTTTAGGTACAATTCCAATAGTAACGCATATGTGAGTGAAGAAACTAAACTTCTTTCAGGAACATCAGTGTGCTTGTGAGTCAAGAGGCAGTGCTATTAAGACCTCTTAAAAGAGACTGGCAACAGTACTTTGGGTTTCCTTAACTGGGTGGTGTTTAGTGGAATGCAGCTTATCTTTTTAACCAGAATAACAACCCCCCCCAATTAAAAAATCACTTACATGTAGCTTTCTTTGATTTTAAAAATGCTAAAAGTGAAGCATCCAATATAAAGTTAAATTGTGTGTGAATCTTGATTATTCATAGATGTGTGAATGGCATTATTGTGGTGTATTAGTACATGGTACTGTTTTGGGGTTGCCATGTATTAAACCAGTGATTTTCAACCTTTTTGAGCCGCGGCACATTTTTTACATTTACGAAACCCTGGGGCACATTGAGTGGGGCTGGGTGGGGGGGTGGGGCTAAAAAAAGTTTGGACAAAAAAAATCTCTCTCTTCCCCCCTTTCGCTCTATTTCTCTCTCTCTTTCTCTCCCTTCCTTCCTCATTCTTTCTCTCTCTCCATCCCTCTTTCTTTCTCTTCCTTCCTTCCTCTCTTTTTTGCTCTCTTTCTTTCTCCCTCCCTACCTCCCTCTATGTCTTTCTCTCTCTCTCCTTCCCTCCCTCTCTCTCTCTCTCTCTTGCTTTCTTTCTCTTGTTCTCTTTCTCTCTCTCTTGCTTTCTTTCTCTCTCTCTTGTTCTCTTTTTCTCTCTCTCGCTTTCTCTCTCTCTCTCTTTCTTTCTCTCTCTCTTTCTTTCTTTCTCTCTCTGAGCTTCGCAGCACACCTGACCATGTCCCACGGCACACTAGTGTGCCACGGCACACTGGTTGAAAAACACTACAAATGGTAGCTTATAACTGTAAAGTTGTAATATGTCTTTAAGAGCTTTGACTGGTTTGGCCATAAGAGGGCGCCAGTACCTTTCCCTGTGGGGGGAGTTTACTTTGAGATATTCTTAGCTGTGTGCAGCTATGTGTGGTTTGTTATATTTTGCTACTTTGTGTTATATATATATAAATAATACTTTGTTAAATACTAAGTCTGTGTCTTTTTGCTGGCTGGATCACAGAACTACACCACTGCAATAATTCTGCTGTGTGTATGTCAACGGTTTCGCACAAGGCTGCACCAAGACATACTAACATGGTGGGAAGATTATAAATAAAGGTATGATACTTGGATTGTCAAACTAGGTTTAATTTTGGCTTGAACGGCTTTTTGATTTTGTCTATGCCTCCAGGAAAATGAATGGATATTTTAGTTATTCTGAAACTTTAAATTGGTCCTTGTATAGTCTGTCTTGATACACATTGATAATGAAGCGGATGTACATCTCTATTTTGGTCATTCACACACTAACCAAAGAGGCATTTATTAATGCATTCAAAGTTTTATTTGAATTTGAAGTTTTATTTGCCTTTTGTAAAGTTCTTAAGACCCATCTCTGCCGTCGGGCATGGGGGAACTGAGACACCTCCCCCGGGCCTATACAGTTTATACATGGTATGTTTGTGTGTATGCTTGCTTTTAATAATGGGGGTTTTAGTGTTTTTTTAAATTATTAGATTTGTTCTTACATTGCCTTTGTTACTGTTGTGAGCCGCCCCGAGTCTATGGAGAGGGGCGGCATACAAATCTAATAAATAATAATAATTAATAATAATAATAATAATCATTCTCTATAAAGTTTCTCTATAAAGTTTGCCATACATAATTGATAAACATTTGCTTTTGTGTGGCAGATCAGTAATATTTCATTTGTAAGAGGAAACAAAGCTACCTTGCATTCTTTAGCCATGCAATCATTATTTTCTTCAATTGTTGTCTAATGGAAAAAAGACTATTTGTGCAATGGTTTGTATTTAAGTTTTAATAATGATGTGATATGATACAAAGTCTATTTGCATTGGAGCAATCCCCTAGAGCAGTGCTTCTTGAAGACATATGGATTTCAATTCCCAGAAATCCCCACTCAGCCAATTAGGTGTCCTTAATCTATTTTATGACTGAATGAAAACCGCATAGTGAGTAGATTTCCAGCTTTGGTTCCACTCTTGTTTTTTTCCAGATTTCACTGATAGTATATTATTTATAATCTTTGCTTGCATCCACGTGCATGTGGGTACATGAGCTTAAAAAGATTTTCACAGCCCTCTTTCTGGCTCATGCAATATACAGGTCCTCAATGGAAGGCCGGCTGGTAGCAATTGTTTTTACTCCAGTTTTAATTATCCGTTGAAGTCTGTATCTTTCTTGTTTGGTTGCGGTGCCAAACCAGGCAGTTTTAGAGGTGCAAATGACAGACTCAAATTCCTCTGTAGAACTGTATCAGCAGCTCCTAGGACAATATGAGCTTTCTGAGTTTGTGCATGAAGAACATTCTTCATTGTGCTGTTAAAATGGGCTACTGCTAACATGTTGTAAGCTACCCTGAGTCTAAGGAGAAGAGCGGCATAAAAAATGAATGAATGAATGAATGAATGAATGAATGAATGAATGAATGAATGAATGAATAATGTATGGCAATGAATAAGATGAAGTGTGTACTTCTGGAAATTGATTTTTCTGCAACAAACTGATAGGTTGTTTGCTTTCTTTCCCATCTGCTCAATTAAACTATCTGCTTTTCCTTCATTTGGGAAATAACTTTTCTTGGAATCTTCTGTCTAGTCCTTCCTTCCCTGAAGACAAAGTCTTCTCCATCAGCAGTCTTCTCCTTCCTGTCTTGGATCTTGCATGAAGCCAGATGTTTCTCTCTTTCCCCTCTTGGTTGTTGAATGAAAATATAATCTCATGGGCTTTAATTTTCCTACTCTGACCAATTGAAGTGAGAAAAACTGGAAGAAACATTTTAGAGGATTTATATGACTCTGATATTTATTTTATTTATTTATTTAATTGGATTTGTATGCCGCCCCTCTCCGAGGACTTGATATCTTGAAATGATAACAAAAGTCTAAAGCAAGGGTGTCAAACTTGCCTCGTCATGTTGCCGTTACATGAAGTTTTGCAATGTTTTTCCCTTCGTGCAGCTGGGGCGGGCATTGCCTGCACATGACGCATCTGGCCTGCAGGCTACCAGTTTGACACCCCTGATCTAAAGAGTCTAAAAAAGAATTGAGAAATAGAAAGTCATAAATACATGTCTGGTGAGAATGCTGAAAAACAGTAAGATTACAGATACATATGGTGTAATTGGAAAAGTGTTAAAATATAAGTGGTTTGCTTACACAGTAGTAGTAGTAGTAGTGTTTCTTATTTAATGTGTTTATAAAGCTTTATGCGTGCATATAATTTGGAAGAATGCAGTATTGTCTCCCTATACAAAAGGAAATTTAGAAAGTGAAAGGCAAAATAATTAGTTTATCAAATGTGAATGTTAGGTGGAATTTTGATTGAAAGAATACCAAAAGATATAGCGTTTAGGAAGTGAATTGGATCTTTTGCTAGGCAAACCAGATCTTCCTTCTACGGGATTTTGAAAAATGAGAGAACGTGAGAAAGTTTATTGCATGCTTGTAGATTTAGAGGAAATACGATAAAATATATAGGCATGAGTTATGGCATATTTCTCATGAGTATGGAGTTGAAGGTCATCAATCAATTCAATCTGAGGGATATATGATGGAAGCTGTGTATTAAGGAGGGCTTTTTTCCAGATTCAGTTTTTATGCTATTCATGATTTTCCTGGAACAGAAAGTGCTACTAACAATGGCTCATGATCTTGCCATAACATGGATTAACTACTATAAAGCACTCTTAAGTAGGGCTTTCCTTAACAACCTTCCAGAAACTGCACTTCTAATGAAGGATATGGCTATCCATGTGCTAGTCAGAATTGCCTGTTATTAACACAAAGCTCTAATATTATGATAATTGCATTGACCGCCTTCTGTTTTTTTGCATGCATTTCAAGGTGAGGCCTGGAGGCAAATTATTTGAAGATTGCTTATTCCAGATAAAATGTGCCCATCTAAAACATGTCTGCAGAAAGCACCTGCTGAAATTTCTTGGAAATAATGGATGGAGACATTTTGAGCAGTATACATATGTTATGTGAACATGGATAGGATATTGGGCTGTTAATTTATTTTGTTTAAATGTGACCATTATATATAATGTTTGTGTATACGCGCAGGTGAATGCAACAGGAGATCAAATTATGCTTCCGTGAATCAGGAAGAAAAGAAAATGTTGATTTGGAAGAAAATTTTGTATCCAAGTAATTAGCAAAAAGTGTAAAGCTGAACAGTGATTAGATGTTTCAGCAAGACAGTGATCTGAAACATTTATTCAGATCAACCCAAAAAGAAAGATAAATGTTTTGTAATGGCATTCGTAGTCTTCAGACTTGAATATGATTGAAGACATGCAATGAGACCTACAACTATTTCTGAACTGTGACAGGAAGAGTGAGGAGGGAAAGTGAGGAGGCAAGAATAGAAATATTGAAATAACTACATAAATAGAATGAAAATTAACTATAGGAAATACAGTATTTGGGAGCTATTATTCCTCCTCCCAAAAATGTTACAACAGAGTCCAAACCTTTCTACCTACCGAACTCATTGTTCTTATTTTGAATTTATAAACAATTTATTATTCAGAATTGCAGATAATTGTTTAACTTTTTAACATATAAAGATTGTGGCAATTTTTGGTAACTATGTTGGAAATGCTGACTTAATGTTTATTGAAAGAAAAGAACAGAAGACTGATGAGAAGAAATAATAGAAATAATAGAAAACTGATGAGAAGAGTGAATGAGATGTAACACCTGCAGCAGGAAGTTTTTTCTGTATTTCCATGTTTCAGTATTTTATGACATTATTTATTAGTAGCAGTCTTATTCACTGAGTGTTAATGCTTATTTAGTCAGATGGCCACCATCCATACATGTCCGATAGGGGTTAATATGTTGGAATAGCTATCAGCAAGATCCAGTTTCAACTCCAGCCTCAACCATGAAATGAACTAAGAGACTTTGCAATGACAAATGAGCGACCCGGCCTATTTATTTTATTTATTTTATTTATTTTATTTATTTTATTTATTTTATTTATTTTATTTATTTTATTTATTTTATTTATTTTATTTATTTTATTTTATTTATTTTATTTATTTTATTTATTTTATTTATTTTATTTATTTTATTTATTTTATTTATTTTATTTATTTTATTTATTTATTTTATTTATTTATTTTATTTATTTTATTTATTTTATTTATTTTATTTATTTTATTTATTTTATTTATTTTATTTATTTTATTTATTTTTTTATTTTTTTATTTTATTTATTTTATTTATTTTATTTATTTTATTTATTTTTTTATTTATTTTATTTATTTTATTTATTTTATTTATTTTATTTATTTTAATTTTATTTATTCATTCATTCATTCATTCCAATACATGATACACATTGAAGATAATAGATATGTAGTAATATAACTAAAGAAACGAATAGAAGAAAATATATAAAAGTATAGGTGAACATATTTGAAAGGAAGAAACGATAAATGAGATAAGGAGAGACAATTGGACAGGGGACGGAAGGCATACTGGTGCCCTTATGCACGCCCTTTACTGACCTCTAAGGAACCTGGAGAGGTCAATCGTGGATAGTCTAAGGGAAAAATGTTGGGGGTTAGGGGTTGACACTACTGAGTCCGGTAATGAGTTCCACGCTTCGACAACTCAGTTGCTGAAGTCATATTTTTTACAGTCAAGTTTTGAGCGGTTAATATTAAGTTTGAATCTGTTGCGTGCTCTTGTGTTGTTGCGATTGAAGCTGAAGTAGTCATTGACAGGTAGAACATTGCAGCATATGATCTTGTGGGCAATACTTAGATCGTGTTTTAGGCGTCATAGTTCTAAGCTTTCAAGACCAAGGATTGAAAGTCTAGTTTCGTAGGGTATTCTGTTTCGAGTGGAGGACTGAAGGGCTCTTCTGGTGAAGTATCTTTGGACATTTTCAAGGGTGTTGATTGATTGATTGATTGATTGATTGGATTTGTATGCCGCCCCTCTCCGGAGACTCAGAGATGTCTGAGATGTGGTATGGGTTCCAGACAGATGAACTGTACCTCATATAATCGATGTATGGAGAGATGGCCTAGTTCAGAGGTCTTCAAACTTGGCAACTTTAAGACTTGTGGATTTAACTTCCAGAATTCTCCAGCCAGAGAATTCTGGGAGTTGAAGTCCACAAGTCTTAAAGTTTCCAAGTTTGGGGACCCTTACCCTAGTTGTATAACAGAATCTGATCCCACCTTTGGTTCTTAGAGGAATGGTGGTACATAAATGTATTGAATGAATTCTGAAAAAAGCTATTATTTTTTCACAACGTTGTTATTAAAATATCACTTATGGTGACTAGAATGGGATTTACATTGTATGATACCCGGGTTTCTTTCAGAGAAGCCTTTTGTGATTCAGAAATGGCACCTTTCTAATCATGACAGAGAAGTGATCATGGTTGTTTCACCCCATAGCCTTGACCTGGCATTTCTAATGCCAGAAGAGATTTCTGCTTTTTAGAAGCATATCTGTTGGGAGAAAAAAATAAGGCTGGCTTGGTTTCGTGGAGAGACCAGGTGCAGTGATTTTATGGAATTACGAATCAAACCACCTCCACTGCTCTACGTTTGTACTGATTAATTCTCCAATGCACTTGCAAGGAGAGTCCAAGATGGGTTATTCTTCAGTCTGATTGGTAGGGACTGAGTTTAATTTAAATATTAGGTTGGCACCGCCCCCTTAGCCCTCCAGTCTAAAAAACTCAGTCACAGTAAAGGGACTTTGAGTTTGTTCTCTATCGTTATACTTTAATTATTGTTGATGTTTTATTAATAGTCGCAGTAAAGGGACTTTGGGTTATTCTTCAGTCTGATTGGTAGGGACTGAGTTTAATTTAAATATTAGGCTGGCACCGCCCCCTTAGCCCTCCAGTCTAAAATGAAATGATGGAGCAGTAAAGCTAAACACAATTTATTAAACTATTCAATGCAACAAGTCTAAGTCATGGAAACTAACACAAACCCCCCAACAGTGGCCCTGGTCCCAAATTCGGGAGGGTTTGGACTCTCCTTGCAGTGCATGGAGAAGACCGTTCAGGTAAGTTCAACGGTCCTTCTCCAATGCACTTGCAAGGAGAGTCCAAGATGGGATATACCCAAGTTACAATCACAGGGAGGGAGAAGGCTGGACCAGGGGCTCTGAAAATGAACACACCCCTTGTAAAACCCTCCTCCCAAAGGCTGCCTCCGCAGAAGCAAAGGAGTCAATCCTATAGTGTCTGATAAAAGTGGACGGAGCTGCCCAGGTGGCTGCCCTACAAATGTCCTCCAACGATGCCTGAGTCCTCCAGGACGTTGATGTGGCTGCACTGCGCGTAGAGTGTCCCGTTATCCCCTGCGGCACAGGAGATCCCTTGGTCTTGTAAGCCTCTGAAATGCATTCACGCAACCAGCGGCTGACAGTCTGAGAGGAGACTTTAGTACCCATTGCCCTAGATGAAAAAGATACAAACAGGGCCTCCGACACTCTAAATGCCTGAGTCCTACGGATATAGATCTTTAGGGCTCGTCTCATGTCTAGTTTATGCCACCTCAATTCAGAGGGGTGAGTCCCATGAACACAAAAATCCGGAAGTACGATTTCCTGTGCCCTGTGAAAGGTGGAGTTGACTTTAGGAATAAATAGTCTTGAAGGTTTCTTTGTTGTTGCTTTAATGAAAAAAGCTTATTTACCTGTTCTATTATTCTGAAGAAAATATTGTGGATACAGTAAGAGAAACGTGTGATGATGCTTTCATTGGTTTTGTAGGAACCAAAAAAACAAAAAACAAAATGAAAATATGACTACCCTGGCTATTACTGCTACGATGTCTGAATGATAAAAGGACATCAGTTTTTATATTGTAGATGTAAATCTGTTAATATTAAACTAAGCTTTCTGATTAGAGAAGGAAGGCAATGCCCTTGACTCATGGTTTCCTAGCACTAAAGTTTGGAAGGCTTGAATAAAAGAAAATTGATAAATCAAATATCCACTGCAGTATTTTTACTAAAGGCTGTTTTCAGTATCTGTCAAGAAGACATTTCAGTCATCTGTCTGGCTCACCTAAATTGCAAAATATTGTGCATGTGATTTGATAATGTTAACAGAATTTGTGTTATTTCAGAACAACACAGATTTTTTTAAAAATCCAAAGTTTACTTTAGATCGTTATTATATTTATCCTACACGGTTATAAGATTATGAGATTACATACACAATATAGATAGTCCTCAATTTATAACCTTAATTGAGCCTAAATTTTCTGTTGTTAAGCAAGGCATTCATTAAGTGAATTTTGCCCCAGTTTACAACATTTTTGTCACAGTTGTTAGTCAGCTGCTGCAATTGTTAATATCATGGCTGTTAGGTGAATCTGGTGACCCTGTTGACTTTTCATGTCAGAAGGTTGCAAAAGGAGATATTGTGATCATCATTAATTTTAACCCGTTGCCATGTGTCCAAATTTAGATCACATGACCTTGAGGGTGGTATAGTGGTTGTAAGTGTAAAAAACAGCCATAAGTCCCCTTTTTTTAACTTCGAACAATTACTAAATGAACTGTCGAGGACTAGCTGCATAAATAAGTTGTCATGTTCTTTACACTATCCATTAATTAATTTATATTTTTGTTTGTATGTGTGTACTTTTGTGTCTTTCAGGTAGAGAATTCTGCACTGGCTATGGAAAATAAAAACCAGAGAGAACAGTATGAAAGATGTCTCGATGAGGTGAGATGGATGGAATGTTTGTCTCCTACCCTTTGGTTAAATATTTCCTTCTCCCTCCCATGATACAGATTTTTGGCTTCCTCTTGTTGTCCTTTAATTCTCAATCTCAAGTTGTTTATTATTATTTGTATTGATTTATTTAAAATGTTTATATAGCTGTCCAGACAATCATTCTATTATTGTAGAATGCTATATGTCTGAATCATAAACTAATTTACATAGTTTCATTTTACTTATTAGCAAATTTCTCAGGACAACAAGTAATATTGCAAAGAAGCCATCGTAGGTAGTTTGATTTTTGCACAGATTTTGCTGTATCTTTTTTTCAAATAACCAAAGTTCATTTACCTCAAATCTCCAGGCATCAAGGCCAACAATATCTTCTTTACTAATTAAAAATTGAAGGTCTTGTCTATTCATGAACTAAAAAATACAAAGTAATGATTCTTGGGTCTTCCGGTCCAAACTACTGCCTAGTGCAGGCTTCCTTGGACTATCTCAGTCAAGTGGCTCTCAAAGCTTTGTTTCAAAATCTCTAGGTACAAATTAAGGAAGGATTTCCTGTGAAAACTACAGCCTGCCTTCTGGAGTCACCGATGCTCCATGCCTAGAGGTTTTCAAACAAAGCTTGGAATGCCATTTGTCTGGGATGGTCCAAGGGAGCCTGGCAACTGAGAAGATTAAAAATCATAGATTAGCATTTTTGCAGACAAATAAAATGATCAATTATATATTTTTTTTCCTTGTGGTGCCTTTGAAAAAAAAAAGAATGACTCAGAAATGTTACTGACAAAGATGATTTGGATATTGTTTGTTAAAGGGTATAGTTTGGAAGGGGCATAGTGGTAATCAAATTGCCACAGAGCTTTTTGCCTGATAATGGTGAAGGTCATTATAATGACACCCTTTTAGAGGAGTGTAACAAACAAGCCAAATGAAAAATTGAACTGTTGATCTTCACACAATAAAATTATGACACCAAAACAAGGTTTAAAAAGATACAATCCAATCAATTTGCAATCACTAAAAATTATTCAGAATTCAATATCACAATCAAAATTGATAATTGAATAATAATAATAATAATAATAATAATAATAATAATAATAATAATTTATTAGATTTGTATGCCGCCCATCTCTGAAGACTCGGGGCGGCTCACAACAATAATAAAAACAATATTATAGTAGAACAAATCTAATACTAAAAAAGCATATAAAACCCTATCATATTTAAAAAACCAAACAACACATTCATACCAAACATAAAACAAAATATATATTAAAAAATGGAATTAAAAGAGCCAATAAGCCATAAACTTTAAAACTGGTTATGTTACTTGGATGGCTAAGAATAGTATTGACCAAGCTAACCTCTTTGAACTGTAGATGGAAAGGAATATGTTTTTTAAACCCTTGTTACATATTAGGGGTGTCAAACTGGTGGCCTGCGGGCCTGATGTGTACAGGCCATGCCCATCCCAGCTCCACGAATGGGAAAAATATTACGAAATGTCACATGATAGCAACATTACATGGTGAGTTTGACATCCGTGTTTTATATGTTAAAATTAGTGTTTGCCTGAAGAGTAGAGGTCAAATTCTTGGAAGTCTTTGAAATGAAAGAAGTAAGAGTGAAGCAAACACCACCAAAATGGGTGAGATAAGAAATAAGAAAGATCAGATTCATCTTTTTTCAGAATCTCTGGATAGATCCCATTGTGGTAAAAAAGGAGAAGGAGTATTATGTTTATACACTACCCTGAGTTTCTTATAAAGTAAGAAAGGTGGGATAAAAATCAATACATCATCATCATCATCATCATCATCATCATCATCATTATTATTATTATTATTATTATTATTATTATTATTATTATTATAATAAAGGACTAACATTCTTCTTTTAAAAAGTTATCTCCGGAAACAATTGCTTTCAATTTAGTTGTAAATCTCTGTTATTTCCTCCAAGGAAAAATTCATCATGTACGTGATGTACAGCTCTAGTCTAAGCAGCACTTAATAATGAGTTTTATTCATTTATTAGACAACCCTTGACCTGGTGGGTTGTTGTTTCAGAGATATTTCTTGACCTAAGAAAAAAATAGAATTATCAGAGACAAGGCTAAAAATGGCTAAAAATCAGTAGGAGCAGCAATGACTTTTAACTTTCTGTAGGCGTTCCCATTTAATTTCTTGTAAGAAGCTGACAGCATCGGAAACTTTCCTTCCTTATTGTTTTCTTTTCTTCTTTCACCCCTCCTTCACTCTGTCAATAATAAAGAAATAAACAAGCAGCTCAAATTCAGGAAATTACCATGAAAAAAGAAAAAGTATTGATTTTTATTTTAAGGTATTATTTATTATTTATTTATTTATGTATGTATGTATTTATTTATTTATTTATTTATTTATTTATTATTTGGATTTGTATGCCGCCCCTCTCCGAAGACTCGGGGCGGCTCACAACAAGTGAAACAAATCATAAATAATGCAATTAATTAAAATATTTAGAAATTTTAAAAACCCCATAAACTAACAGACACACACACAAGCATACCATGTATAAATTAAACATGCCCAGGGGGAGATGTTTCAATTCCCCCATGCCTGACGGCAAAGGTGGGTTTTAAGGAGTTTACGGAAGGCAAGGAGAGTAGGGGCAGTTCTAATCTCCGGGGGGAGTTGGTTCCAGAGAGCCGGTGCCGCCACAGAGAAGGCTCTTCCCCTGGGGCCTGCCAACCGACATTGTTTAGTTGACGGGACCCGGAGAAGGCCCACTCTGTGGGACCTAATCGGTCGCTGGGATTCGTGCGGCAGGAGGCGGTCTCGGAGATATTCTGGTCCAATGCCATGAAGGGCTTTAAAGGTCATAACCAACACTTTGAATTGTGACCGGAAATTGATCGGCAGCCAATGCAGGCTGCGGAGTGATGGTGAAACATGGGCATACCTAGGTAAGCCCATGACTGCTCTCGCAGCTGCATTTTGCACGATCTGAAGTTTCCGAACACTTTTCAAAGGTAGCCCCATGTAGAGAGCATTACAGTAGTCGAACCTCGAGGTGATGAGGGCATGAGTGACTGTGAGCAATGAGTCCCGGTCCAGATAGGGCCGCAACTGGTGCACCAGGCGAACCTGGGCAAACGCCCCCCTCGCCACAGCTGAGAGATGGTTTTCTAATGTGAGCTGTGGATCGAGGAGGACGCCCAAGTTGCGGACCCTCTCTGAGGGGGTCAATAATTCCCCCCCCAGGGTAATGGACGGACAGGTGGGATTGTCCTTGGGAGGCAAAACCCACAGCCACTCCGTCTTATCCGGGTTGAGTTTGAGTCTGTTGACACCCATCCAGGCCCCAACAGCCTCCAGGCACCGGCACATCACTTCCACCGCTTCGTTGACTGGGCATGGGGTGGAGATGTAAAGCTGGGTATCATCAGCATATTGATGATACCTCACCCCATGTCCTTGGATGATCTCACCTAGCGATTTCATGTAGATGTTGAATAGTAGGGGGGAGAGAACCGACCCCTGAGGCACCCCACAAGGGAGAGACCTCGGAGCCGACCTCTGACCCCCCACTAAAACCGACTGCGACCGGCCAGAGAGGTAGGAGGAGAACCACTGAAGAACAGTGCCTCCCACCCCCAACCCCTCCAGACGGCACAGAAGGATACCATGGTCGATGGTATCGAAAGCCGCTGAGAGGTCGAGGAGCACCAGGACAGAGGATAAACCCCTGTCCCGAGCCCGCCAGAGATCATCCATCAACGCGACCAAAGCGGTTTCCGTGCTGTAACCGGGCCTGAAGCCCGACTGCTGGGGACCTAGATAATCGGCTTCTTCCAAGGACCGCTGGAGCTGGAGTGCCACCACCTTCTCAACAACCTTCCTCATAAAGGGAACGTTGGAGACTGGACGATAGTTATTAAGTACAGCTGGGTCCAGGGAAGGCTTCTTGAGGAGGGGGCGCACGAGCGCTTCTTTATAGAGTGTTGGAAAAACTCCCCTCCCCAAGGAAGCGTTGGTAATCTCCTGGGCCCAGCTCCGTGTCACCTCCCTGCTGGCCGAGACCAACCAGGAGGGACACAGATACAGTAAGCAGGTGGCGGAACTCACAGCTCCAATGGCCTTGTCCACTTCATCAGGTGTCACCAGATCAAACTCTTCCCAGACAGGTGGACAAGTACGTGCCCCAGTCACCTCGACTGACTCGTTGTCAGTCGACTCTGTTTTACAATTGGAGTCGAGGTCGGCCCGGATCTGAGCGACTTTATCAGCGAAAAATGTGTTAAAATCCTCGGCACTACTCTGCAAGGGCTCCTCAACTCCCCCCTGGTTAAGAAGGGAGCGGGTCACCCTAAACAGAGCGGCCAGGTGGGATTCCGCTGATGCAATCAAGGCGGCATGGTACGCGCATCTTGCCGCCTTGAGCGCCACTTTGTAAGTCTTAATAAAAGCTCTTACAAGTGTTCGATCAGATTCAGACCTACTCTTCCTCCATCGCTTCTCTAGACGTCTCTTTTGGCGTTTCAACTCCCGGAGCTCCTCGTTGAACCATGGGGCTCTACGGGGTCTAGCGCCACGGAGAGGTCGCAAAGGCGCAATCCGGTCAAGAGCCTCCGCAGCAGCCCTGTTCCAGGCCTCTGCAAGAGACTCCGCCGAACTGTGGACGAGTGCCTCTGGAATAACCCCAAGCGCCATCTGAAAGCCCTCTGGGTCCATCAGGCGTCTGGGGCGGAACATCTTGATTGGTTCCGCCTCCCTGCGGGGAAGGATTGGAGCCAGGAAGTCAAGCCGTAGTAGAAAATGGTCTGACCATGACAAAGGCAACACTTCTAAGCCCCTTAGTCTCAGACCATTACTCAATTGCTCGGAAAGGAATACCATGTCAGGTGCGTGCCCTCCCTCGTGAGTCGGACCCTGTACTACTTGGGTCAGGTCCATGGCTGTCATGGTGGCCATGAACTCCTGTGCCAACCCAGAGGTTTCGCCGAGTGACGGCAGGTTGAAGTCCCCCAGGACAATGAGTCCGGGGAACTCCACCGCCAACCCGGCTACCTCCTCGAGCAGCACAGGCAGGGCTTTTGACACGCAGCTGGGAGGCAGGTACGTGAGAAATAAGCCCACCTCAACCCCTAAGTCCAACTTCAGCAAGAGAGACTCGCAACCCGCAATTTCCGGAGCAATGAGTCTACGCAGGCAAAGGCTCTCCCTGGCTATAATAGCCACTCCTCCCCCCCTTCCCTGGGGTCGAGGTTGATGCCGTATTTGAAACCCGGCTGGGCAGATTTCAGAGAGAGGAACACCTCCCTCTGGGCCCAGCCAGGTTTCAGTAATACATGCCAGGTCGGCCTCCTCATCCAGGATCAAATCCCGGATGAGGAGAGCTTTATTTACCACCGACCTGGCATTAAGCAGCAGCAACCTGAGCCCTGGGCCAGAGTTCCACTCATCACCAGTACCCGAGATTGGGCTCACAGAGCCAGAACAAGGGACCGTTATTAAGCAACGATCCCTCGTTCCCCTGGAACGGCTAACTCTGTGGCCCCCGCCATATCTGCCTCTCCCCAGCAACACTGGAATATTCTGACCCACTGCCACCCCAGAGATCAGTGCCCCTTCCTCTCCTGTCTCCCGAGCGTCAGGTGGGCCAAATCTCTCATTCATACTATTATCAATCATCTCATCCATACCATAACCCCACCCACCCCCACCAACCCAATCATACCAGTCATTCCATTCATACCCACAAATATATTTATCCCAATCATCCATTAATTTAGAACTCCCAATTATATTAAAAATTGATTAAATTAATAACAATTTAAAATAGCAATTAAGCAATTTAAAAACACTAAAAACACTAAAAAATAGTATCAAATAGAAAATATAAATTAATGAAGGGAACACAGCAGCACGAGGGAACCAAACTCCAGGTTGGCTGATGTCTTAGTCTTAAAGTGGCTTAAAGTGTCTTAAAGCCAATGTCTTAGTCTTAAAGTGCAATAATAGAATGGACTTCTCAGTGCTGGCAGCTGCCATTGGCCGGCACTCCAGGATCTGTCTCTTGCCTTATTTGGGATTATTCCAAGTTCTCTCCCTGTAACAGTCCCAATAATCGCTGGTCGTCCCAGTCTCCCTCAAGTGCTAATAGTCCTATTGGGCGACATCTCCGAATCCCCACACCCTCCGTGGCTCCACACGACTCTCAAACCTCTTCTGAGCAGCCTCCACATGATCCCTGCAGAGGTGGTTCCGACACAGATGGTCCCCATAATGGTTGGTAATTCAGGTTCCATTGCCAGGCAGCATCCTCTTCGACGCCAGGTGCCCCCACCATTTGGCGTCCTGGCGTCTGAGGTCTGCCTTGTCCGGTAAGGTGTCTGATCTGATCCAGGCCACCTCCGCCAGTAGTCCCCTTTGGTTCTCAGCTGGGCTGGACTCCTCGGGTGACGCCCAGGTCGCAGCGGCTCTCACCCGCCCCCACGCTGAGCGTCTCAGATGTTCCTCGGCGTTTCTGGCGTCCTAGGATCTTAAATAGCCGCCAGCAGCCCCCTCCGGTTTCTCAGCTGGGCTGGACTCCTCAGGTGATGCCCAGGTCGCAGCGGCTCTCACCCGCCCCCACGCTGAGCGTCTCAGATGTTCCTCGGCGTTTCTTAACAGCCTTTCTTAAGCACATCCTACATAATGCTTTGTGACATTTGTTCAAATCCCTAGTGCCGCATAATAGGGTGAGCTCCCATTACTTGTCCCAGCTTCTGCCAACCTAGCAGTTCAAAAGTACATAAAAAATGCAAGTAGAAAAATAGGAACCACCTTTGGGGGAAGGTAACAGCGTTCTGTATGCCTTTAGCATTTAGTCATGCCGGCCACATGATCACAGAGACTTCTTTGGATAGCGCTGGCTCTCCAGCTTTGAAACGGAGATGAGCACCACCCCCTAGAGTCAGGAACAACTAGCATATATGTGTAAGGGGAACCTTTACTGTCTAATGCTCTCTGGGACCGCCTTCTGCCGCACGAATCCCAGCGACCGGTTAGGTCCCACAGAGTTGGCCTTCTCTGGGTCCCGTCGACTAAACAATGTCATTTGGCGGGACCCAGGAGAAGAGCCTTCTCTGTGGCGGCCCCGACCCTCTGGAACCATTTCCCCCCAGATACCAGAGTTGCCCCCACCCTCCTTGCCTTTCGCAAGCTCCTTAAAACCCACCTCTGTCCTCAGGCATGGGGGAATTGAAAATTTTTTCTCCCTTCCCCCTAGGCTTATAGAATTTATACATGGTATGTTTGTTGGTATGATTGATCTCTTAAATTGGGGTTTTTTAGATTACTTTTTAATATTAGATTTGTTACATTGTTTTTTATTGTTGTTAGCCACCCCGAGTCTTCGGAGAGGGGCGGCATACAAATCTAAATAAACTAAACTAAACTAAACTTTTTTAATTAATATTTTTATTGATTTTTGTAATATAAAACACACACACAACATATAACATATAACATGTGCTCGGTGATCCCACCACCAGACAATCAGACAATTTACTGTCTAATGCTCCATTGTGGTGGTGTTAGGCAATTATTCAGTGATTCTATAAATAAAAGCATCCATATATCTCCCTTCCCAATATTCTAAGTATCTTCATTTCAGACACTTGGTTTATTAAAAATTGTAGAATTTCTGTAGTATTTAATACCTCTCCTCTCTTATTATATCTCTTTGTGTTGTTTCAGTGAATATGTAGGCACTTTAGTGAATTCCCAAAATTTAGAGTATTAATTGTGGTATTTAAAGTATTTGCTTATTGTTTAGAATTTAGATTAAAAAAAACCACAATATAGCATATTTCTTCTATTGCCACTCTTATCTAAAAAGTTATATTTATACTCTTGTGAGTTCTGGCTACAGTTTTAATCTGTGTCTTGTATTAAATCATAGAGATAGCTATTTTGTGTGACCTTTGCTGTCTGTGGTGCCTTAGGTTAGAGAACAGTTTTGGAAATGATAGGAAGGGAATTGGTCATTTTATGAGAATGTGAATCATTTCAAGCATTTGACTTCTATAAAAAGTATTTAGAAAAAGGTTGAATTCCTCTCTTAAATTCTAATTCACAGGAAACAAAATTTTAAAATCAAATTAGTGAAAGGAAGGGACATCTCATTTCTTTAAAAATCAGTTTATTCCAAATAGTAAAAGTATTTACATAAAGAAAATAAAATGGTAGTATATTGCTCATTAAACTATGATTAATTGCATGCTAAAATAAGTGATAGACTTCTATATCTGATTTTGTATTTTAAATTTGATAAATAGGAAGCTATTTTTTATTTTAAAGAATAAGACGAAAATACAGAAAATGTTCCTAGTAGGATAAGTAAAGAATTAACCAGCACTCTATACAGTGGGAGATTGTGATGCTTGGAACAAACTTCCAGCAGACGTGGTTGGTAAATTTACAGTAACTGAATTTAAACATGCCTGGAATAAACATATATCCATCCTAAGATAAAATACAGGAAATAGTATAAGGGCAGACTAGATGGACCATGGGGTATTTTTCTGCCATCAATCTTCTATGTTTCTAAGTAAAATTAATTCTATACATAGTTCTATAAATCAAAGTTTTGTTATTTGTTTCAAGTCAATATTTTTAAAAGTATGATAAAATTCTACTCTGATTGTGTTGTAGGTATTTTAATATTTCTGGAGCATGCAATGCCACCTAGCTGTCATGAACAGATGGTCTTTTTTCCCTTTTTTGTATATTCAGGACTGCCTTTTCCATATGGAGGACAGAAATGTTTCTTTCTTTCTTTAAAGCAATTGACTTATATATAATTTGGCTCCTGGTCTGAACTGGTTATAACCCTTCACTTTGCAGATTGTTAAGGGGTCACTTAAAAAACTACCAAGTTTTAAAAGTTAAAAAAAAAAAAGAAGAATCTCCGTTTCTATGGAAGTTAGGAGGGTTTAATTATGAAAAGTAATTCTCAGCTATGATTATGTCTTCTGTAGGTAGCCAACCAGGTTGTACAAGCACTGCTTACTCAGAAGGTAAGTCATTTATTTTCTTTGTGGTGACAAAAAAACCTACCCTTACCTAAAATTATCAAATTTTTTCCTTCAGTAAATTGAACATAATGATATATTGCATTGAATCACTAGGAATCTCTTTGATTATCCTTCTGAGGCCATTGAATAAAGATTAAGAATTTATTTCAGTGTCTTCCTGCTGATAAAATCCTATGGAGTTTACAGAATGCTCTCAGCAATTGAGCAGAGTTAACTTACAAGATTACTTCAAGTTAAGCTGGACCTGAAATCTCATCCATATTTGGGAGTGTTCCATTAAATAAATTTATCACCGGTAATATATACCATTAGAATATGACCCCATTTTTGTATATACTCGGTGATGCCATTCTTGCAGATTTGGAACAATTGATTGCTTTGCTTAACATGTTCATTTATATTTAGAGCTGAAGACAGCCAAATCCCTACACATGTAATGAGACATGCAGCTGTTTTTAGTTTTCTTGAATTGCACCTTGGAGATAGCCAGTTTGGTTGGAGCTGCTGTGAGACATTAATTGAATTTTTTCACCTTTCCCCCAGCTTATATATGTGTAGTCTTTTTACTTATATACAGTATTTTAGTTATTACTTATGTATGATATTGAAGCTCATTTTTCTATACCAAGATATGCTCTAGGGCAGTGCTTCTCAGACTTGCCAACTTTTAAGACTTAGCAAGTATAACCCATGATGGCTGGTGAGTTCTGGGAGCTGAGGTCCGCACATCTTGAAGTTGTGAAGTTTGAGAAACACTGCTCTAGAGTTAAAAATCAAAGCAAAACAGTGGTCGCATAAGAAGCAGTATAAAACCACAATTGAAATGTGGGTTTATCTCTTTTTCTCCAGAACAGGGAGAAAGGGAACTTAACCATGTCTGCCAAAACGTTGATCCACCTTTACCTGGAGTTTCTTCCCAACAATACTGAGCTTATTCTTCTAGAAGAGGATCTTGCCACTTCTCTATGGAGATTCTTAATTATCCAGGCCATGGTTGTCCCAAAGGTGTCTTTTCAAAGGACCTGGACTTCCGTTTTTTACCCTTGAAAATGTTAACTTTCCTACAGTTTTCCACTCAGTTTTGTTCCACCCAATTCTGTCTCTATGTGAATCTATAAAGAGGTGTAGTGTTGCAGTGATTAGAATGCAGTATTGCAGGCCAGCAGTTCAAGTCTCACCAGTTCAAGGTTGACTCAGCCTTCCCTGCTTCTGAAATGGGTAAAATGAGGACCCAGATAGTTTGGGGGGAATTGCTGACTCTCTAAACCGCTTAGAAAGGGTTGTAAAGCACTGTGAAGGGCCTAAGTTCTATTGCTATTTGTACATGCAGCAATAAGAAGGACCAGGGGAGACATGACAGCAGTGTTCCAATATCTCAGGAGTTGCCACAAAGAAAAAGGAGTCAACCTATTCTCCAAAGCACCTGAGAGTAAAACAAGAAGCAATGGGTGGATGCTGAATAAGGAGAGAAGCAAGTTAGAACTAAGGAGAAATTTCCTGACAATTAGAACAATTAATCAGTGGAACAGCTTGCCTCCAGAAGTTGTAAATGCTCCAGCACTGGAAGTTTTTAAGAAGACGTTGGATAGCCATCTGTCTGAAGCAGTGTAGCGTTTCCTGCCTAGGCACGGGGTTAGCCTAGAAGACCTCTAAGGTTCCTTCCAACTCCTTTATTATTATTATTATTTATTATTATGTTTTGGAGCTCCTCTTAGTGTATTGGCATAATTGAAAGTTGCAGAGTGAATAATGGTAGCAGTTTGTCAAGGAGATTGGCCAGTGATGGTTTCTTGGCCCACAGTTGGAAAAAAGAGTGATATATTTTTCTTGTACAGTATATCATATTTTCTGGGAGCCTATGGCAAGTTGATTGTTTTTTATTTGGAACATATGATGCAAACCTATGTAAAAGTAGTCCTTAGGGTATGACTATTTCTTTAGTGGCCATTCTAAGTTATGACTGCACTGAAAAAAGTTATTTCTGACCTTTGCGTTTATGACACAGCATCCTCATGGTCACATGATTATGATATAGGTGCTTGGCAACCATTGCTTACTTACAATTGTAGCCGTGTCCCAGGGTCATGTGACTGGCATTTGTGACTTTCTCAGCCAGTTTCCAATTAATAACATCAATGGAAAATCTGGCAGGGAAGGTAGCAAGCTGTGGTCACATGATGTTTCCACCTATTGATCGCAGAAAAATTGGGTACAATGACGTGATGCCTTACTTAATGTTTGCACTACTTACCATATTTTTCAGTATATAAGATGCACCGGTGTATAAGATGCACCTAGATTTTAGAGAAGGAAAACAAGAAAAAAAGTATTCTGAACCAAATGGTGTAGTATTATATTATTTAATAAAATACCAGTTAGCAGAATACTTTTTACAACCATGTATACTTTTTAAAACCATGTACACTTTTTACAAACTTCAAACTTGACAGCTTCAAGACTTGTGGACTTTAACTCCCAGAATTCCTCCACCAATCATACTACCTCAGAAATGGGAGTGAAAGTCCACAAGTCTTAAACTTGCCAGGTTTGAAGACCCTTGCACTCCTAACTTCTAACTTACTTGACAGCTTCAAGACTTGTGGACTTCAACTCCCAGAATTCCCCCACCAGTCATTACCAGCTGCAGGCTCTGAAGACATAGCAGCCGCGAGTGGGAAGCCAAGCCCATCTGAGGAAGATCTGAGGAAGGCTATGCACCTTGGATTGGCTGGAGTGTGAGTTCAGCTGGGGGCGTCTAGCTTTCCACCAGGTTCTTTTATTTTAAAGAGAGAGAGAGAAAGAAAAGGGGGCAGGCGAATAACCAGCTTCTTTAGAGAAATAAATGTGTATCCCCCATCAATTACAGTCTAATTCTGTCTTTCTATCTTTACACTGCAATTGATGGGAGATAAACATTTCTTTCTCTAGAGAAGCTGGTTATTCGCCCCCCCTTTTTCTCTCACTCTCTCTTTAAAAGAAAAGAACCTGGTGGAAAGCTAGTTGCCCCTATCCGAACTTACACCCCAGCCAATCCCAGGTCCGTAGCCTTCCTCAGATCTTCCTTAAGTTACAAGTAGAGCAGTGGAAAACCCCCTGCAAAGACTTAGAGCTTGGAAAACCTTCTTTGCAGAGAGTAACAGTGAAAGAGCTTGCAAGCGGGTAAGAGATGGGAACATTGTTAGCATTTGGTTAGGGCTGGAAAGAAACATTTGGAGCAAGTAAAACAATGAAAAAAAAACTTTCAAAAACAGGTTTTGGAATACATTCTTGGCAATGTAACAATGAAAGAGCTTACAAGCCGATAAAAGCTGGGAACATTGTTAGCACTTGGTTAGAGCTGAAAGAAACTTACTCAGAGCAAGTTAGAGTAATGAAACAAACCCTGCAAAGACTTAGGGCTTGGAAAACATTCTTCACAGAGAGTAACAATGAAAGAGCTTGCAAGCTGGTAAAAGCTGGGAACATTGTTAGCACCTGGTTAGGGCTGGAAAGAAACATTTTGAGGAAATAGAGAACAAACAAAAAAAATCAAAGGCAGGGTTTGGACTACATTTTTGGCAGAGATTAACAGTGAAAGAGTTTGCAAGCTGGTAAGAGCTGTGAACATTGTTAGCACCTGATTAGGGCTAGAAAGAAACTTACTCATAGCAAGTTAGAGTAATTTTTAAAAACCTGCAAAGACTTAGGGCTTGGAAAACATTCTTCGCAGAGAGTAACAATGAAAGATCCTGCAAGGTAAGAGTTGGAAGATCGTTAGCAGCTAGTTAGGGCTGGGGGGAAAAAGCTACATTCAGAGTGTAAGGCACACCCTAATTATCAGCCTATTTTTAGGAGGAAATAGTGCGTTTTATACACAAAAAAACACGGTAACTCTGAATATCCTGTCTCTTTGTAATTGTGAGTTGAAACCAACCTGTGTTCTCTAAATACTCAACTAGATGGCAGAACATAGCTAATTTCAGGATGGAAGCAAGGCTTGAGATAATTAGTATTTAGATGGAAAATCAACCAGTTTATAAACAAGACTGGAAGAAATATCCTGGAAGGAGGCCGAGGACAAATAACTTCTTCACACTTGCCAAGGAAGCTACATGGCTTTATCTATGTAATCACCATGAGTTCAGCTTCATTTGTACAATATTTCATCTATACTGTCTAAATAGTTTGCCAAGTAATCAACTCAACTTCTCATTAAATGACTGTAATTGACTGAATGATAGAGTTAATTCACCACAAATAATTAAACAAATAATTGTCACATTTATATCTTCCTTCCTTCCTTATTTCCTCCCTCCCTCCTTTTTTTTTAGCATTTTTGGATTTGGAATAACATTTTTGCTTTCTAATTATTTTTTTCTGGAGCCCTTCCAAAAGCTATGTAGTTGCACCTCTTGATCAACTCTGTGGCCATGGTTATTAGGATTGTAGAAATCCATTTGAAGGGGTTCATGGCAGGGAACCTGCCCAGATCCAGTTCTTGAAGCACAGAAACACCAGACCCTTTTCAAAACTCCATGTGGCACGTGTGTCAATGGAAATGTTTTCAGTAATTGCCTCCATGTGCTTTCAGGAAATGGATTGCACTAACATTAAGGAGTCAAGAGGATCTGGGACTTTGAATAAGGGGTTTTAGACAATTCTCATAGTGATTCATTTGTCTCCTTAATGTTTCATAGATATTAGGGAGTTAAAAGATGCTTTCATGTTTTAATTCCATAGTATCTATGAAACATTAAGGAAACAAATCAACCAGTCCCAGGAACAAATCAAATAATTCCATTCATATCTGCTGTACAAATTCTGAGTTCTAGAGCCTACAAAAATTAGATTAGCATTCTACAAGGTAACAATACATTCTGTGAGGCTGTCTTTGTGATTGTGTTGTTCTCAATATAGCATTATGTTACTTAAAAACACTGTCCTTCCTTTTTCAAAACTACAAAGATACAAAAAAAGAAAGCAATGAAATGAGGGGAGGCAATATTCCCATAATATAATTATAGCACCTCTAGGATTAATTTTTCTCCCATAGCTGCTCTTTTTATCATTAGCAGTAGATGCAAGAGCCACAGGTTCTAAGGACCAAGAATATAGATTAAAATGTGTTTAATGGAGTGATTTGCTTGATATTGACAAAATTTGACAGATACACAGCCTTGGCTGAGCAACACTAGCTAAGTTAATATCTTGAAGCGGAAACACAAAGCATTCTAAATGTTAATGAATGTTAACTCTTACAGACCTTTTAATGCTATCTGGACTGAGTGCATTTATACGAAAGGACAAGAAGACAAACTGTACAATGAATAGGAAATTCTGCTTTGGGGGTCAATCACAAATTACTTTATACTAATCCAAGTAAGACCCAGTAAACATATAAGTCTTCTACTACATTACACTAAGGCAGAACAAGTCATGTCACCAAGAGATGATACCCCAGAGGGACTTTATAAATACAGAAGGAACCTGAACAACTCACATCAAGAATAATACCATGCAGGAACACTGATCATATGTATTATACCATGAAATTTCAATGATCCTTTAACAGATACTTTTGATAGTGTTTTTATTTTTAAAATCAATTAAATTTAATTAAATAATGGTATAAGGAATTAAGTACAAATAGCCCAAAATAATATCAAATTATTGTCTATGAAAATTCTCAGTCATCCAGGTCATGGTTGTCCCAGAGCTGCATTTTCTGGGTTTTCTTAAAACCAGGAGATCTTATCAACTGAAAGAGCAAAAACTAGAGAGATTTATCAAGGTCATTGAACTCTTGAGGTTAAATTTATAGTTTAAAATAGGCATGTTCGATATGACTCTACTTTGCAAGACATTTCCCTTTAGTGAATTCAGTTTTGAAAAGGAAATATAATAGATTTAAAGAAGAATATTTGTAGCACAGGGTTGAAATAAGAGGCTCTTGATGCTCCCTAAGCTTAGTTGTTTTCTTTCAGACCTTTCATTACCCAAAATAGGTAATATCATCAGTGCACTGATGCTGTTAACTTAATGAAACATCTGCAACAAAACAGCCAAGCTCAGGGAGCACCAAGGACCCCTCATTCATACTTTTACAAGCAATGCAAGTTTTTGAGCCCACGTGGCTTAGTGGTTCTGGTGTTGAACTAGACTTTGGCTAGTTTCTCTTAGCCAAACTGAACCATCGGATTGTAATAGAGGAAAAACACTGTTTTTACTGTACAAAAAAGTGTAATCCATCCCTCCATCTCTTCTGGTATGATTTAAGATATCTAGACTTCTAATTTTACATAGTTCAGTGCTGAGAGTTGAAGTCTATATGGGTAGTCCCTACAACAGTTTATTTAGTATCTGTTCGAAGTTACAATGGCACTGAAAAAAAGTGACTTATGATCATTTCCTAAACTTAAAAGCCATTGCGCCATCCCCATGGTCAACACTGGTACACTTGGCAACTGGCATGTATTTATAATTGCTGCAAAGTCCTAGAGTCATGTGATCATCTTTTCCAACCTTCTGACAAACAAAATCAATGGGGGAAACCAGATTCAATTAACAACCATGTTACTAACTGAACAACTACAATGATTCACTTAACAACTGTAGCCAGAAAAGTCGTAAAATGGGAAAAGCTCACTTAAGAAATGTCCCCCTTAGCAATAGAAATGCTGAGCTCAATTAGGAATAGCAATAGCACTTAGACTTATATACCGCTTCACAGTGCTTTACAGTCTTCTCTAAGAGGTTTACAGAGAGTAAGCATATTGCCCCCAACAATCTAGCTCCTCATTTTACCAACTTTGGAAGGACGGAAGGCTGAGTCAACCTTGAGCCTACTGAGATTCCATCTGCCAAACTGCTAGCAGCTGATGATCAGCAGAAGTAGCTTGCAGTACTGCACTCTAACCACTGTGCCACCGAGGCTCTATAATTGTGCTCATAAGTAGAGGACTATCTGTATATCATGAAGTTGTCAAAGTTGAGAAACACTGATCAAGCCAGTCAAATTTTAATTTAACTTTAAATGTAGGAACAAGGGAGGTCAACACCCAGGTTTTTGAAATGATACATGGGTGGTGTTGCTCAGTCTAAGTGAGTCTGAATTCCCAGGTCTCATAAAACATTTATTGCTTTGAAGTCTGTAGTTTCAATCTTAATTTTTGCCGCTAGCTCCTCTGTATCTTATTTGTTAGAAACTCCTTAAGAAGTGGCATTAGCGCTTTTGCTTGCTTAAACAGAATACCTATAATAGTTCTCCATGTGAGGCCTGAGTTGATGCAGTTATTACTAGAGCATCTATTTGCTGAATTAAAGGATTTAGAATTGTGCTGCACTTCAAATAAAATATCATTGCCTCCTTGTCACTTTAGTAGGCAGAGAATATATAACTTGGTTAGCCTTAGGGGTATTTTAAATAAGCACTGCCCTCGTAATGTGTGCAGGCAAAATGATTTCTTAGTTCATTCAGTGTTAACTTTGAATTAAAGCTAAGCTATGTTTTTTCCGGCTATCTCTTAACAAAATTGTGTTATTTTCCCTCTCCCCCCCCCCCCCCCCCAATCATGCTGGCTTTGACACAGCACAAGAGAAGACAAACACTCAGGTTGTTTCAGACTCTTCCACATTCTAGTCTGTAGCTTCCACTGGGTTTTAATATCTTGTTAATGTTGTTAATGAACACACAGAGACAGAGCTAAACATTGTTCTTTTCGGTCATGAATGCTTCCAAAAATAAATTATAGAAAGATAAGCAAGGTATTTGTACTCAAGTTTAAGACATTTACATGCCATATATAGAGTAACAACATATAGACATGTATTTATTTGCTTGTCCTTGTTGCTGATGCTTGACAATGATTTAAAGTGTTCTACATAAGCTAAGTGGCAATGCCCAGTGATATTAGCTGTTAAAAAAAACTAAGCAAGATTAGATCAGGTTGGCTTCTGGTTAAAAGATTTACACTTGTAAATCCCATGATTGTGGAATAGAGGGGGAAGTGTGAAAATATCCAAAAAAGAAGCAATAGCAAGCCATTTCTCTAGTATAGTAAGACAATTCTGTGAATATGTCCATTCAGACACCGAGTGGTAAGCTGTGTCTCCCTCTCCCTTTCTTTGTCTCACAAAGAAACACACACAATTTTTCTTACAAAAATAAAGGAATTCTCCCATTGACTCTTCCTCTTTAGCTGAGTCTGTTTCTTGTACATGTAGATAATACATTTACAAGAATGTATTATCTACATGCTTAAAGATACCCATTCTTGAAAATAAAATATAGCGATCATATCTATGGTCAGAGAGTTAAATCCTAGAGTTACAGTGTGTGTTGATTGGACAGAATCAAGCATCGATCAAAAAGTTTACTTTAATAAGTATTCAATTAGAATACTTATTTGATCCTAATAACTCTTAACTTTCTTAGATGTCTAGCAAAGATGATAAAAAAGATCCTTCAGACTCACTTCAAAGAATTCAGAAAGAAACAGATTGAATAGAAATAATAATAATAATAATAATAATAAGTAGAAGAAGAAGAACAAGAAGAAGAACAACAAGAAGAAGAACAAGAAGAAGCATGGTCATGTGAAAACTGTGATCAGCAAAGAGTACATCCAGAGGACCAGAAAATTTTTGAATGGTGGCAACACTATCAAGGCTATAAATACATGGGCCATACCTGTCATTAGATACACAGCTGGCATAGTGAACTGGAGTCAAGCAGAGCTGGACAACTTGGACAGGAAAACCAGAAAATTAATGACGATCCCTCAAGCACTACACCCCCACAGCGACGTTGACAGGCTGTATTTACCAAGGAAAATGTGTGGCAGAGGACTTTTGCAAGTGGAAGAAGTGGAAGCATGCATTAGCTGATTATGTGAAGGAGAGCAAAGAGTCAGTGTTGATGGAGGCCAACAATAAGAAGCTTCTCAAGGTGAAGCAAACTAAGGACCAGTACAGAAAAACTGTAACTCAAGGTCGTATGGACAGTTGGCGGAACCAAGCATTGCATGGCCTGTTCTTGTAGAAGATTAAAGTCAAAGTGGATAAAGAAAATACCTGGTCATGGCTTACAAGTGGAACACTCAAAAAAGGAGACAGAAGGACTAATACTGGCAGCACAAGAACAGGCCATTAGAACAAATGCTGTCAAAGCCAGAATTGAAAAATCAACAGACGATCCAAAGTGCAGATTCTGTAAAGAAACAGATAAAACAATTGATCACATACTCAGCTGCTGCAAAAAGATCACACAGACTGACTACATGCATAGACACGATGCTGTGGCACAGATGATCCACTGGAACTTGTGCCAGAACTACCATATACCAGTGGCAAAGAACTGGTGGGATCATAAGCCCGAAAAAGTGGTCGAAAATGAGCAAGCAAAACTACTGTGGGACCTCCGACTTCAGACTGACCGAATTCTGAAGCATAACACACCAGACATCCTGATTGTGGAGAAAAAGAAAGCATGGATCAACGACATCAGAATCCCAGGAGGCAGCAGAATTGAGGAGAAGCAGCTAGAGAAATTAGTGAAATATGAAAATCTAAAAATCGAGCTGCAACGACTCTGGCATAAGCTAGTGAAAGTGGTCCCAGTGGTACTTGGCACGCTGGGCGCAGTGCCAAAGGATCTCAGCGGACATTTGAAAACCATAGGAATTGACAAAATCTCTATGTGTCAATTGCAAAAGGCCGCTTTACTGGGATTGGCAAACATAATTCGCCGCTACATCACGCAGTCCTAGGTGCTTGGGAAGCACTCGACTGGTGATGAAATACGAAATCCAGCAGTGATTTCGTTCGCTGTGTTGTATTGACATAATAATAATAATAATTAATAATAATAATAATAATAATAATAATAATAATTTAAAAACCATCAGAATTGACAAAATCTCCATCTGTCAATTGCAAAAGGCCACTTTACTGGGATCGGCACAGATAATTTGCCACTACATCACACAGTCCTAGGTGCTTGGGAAGTGCCCGACTGGTGATGAAATACAAAATCCAGCATAGTTATCTCATTTGCTGTGTTGTATTGTTGAAATAATAATAATCTGTGTGACTCCAAATGTTCTATCCCTTTTACTCCATCTCATCCCACTACAGGTTTCCCAGATACATTAAAAGAACCCACGTCCATGGGAAACATAAATTATTCCCATAGACTGTGTCCTATATTGTCCTGGCCCACATCAGAGGTGGGGGAGGGAGGGATGAGGGGAGCATGATTCATTGACTTGCTTGTATATCTTCACAATAGCTGGCTTTTGTGGACCATAATTTTTCAGATTTCATTAGAATATTAAGAGAACTAATATTCCTCACTGAAGATTTAAAGTTTCACAGGGAGGCATCAATGGAGAAGGGATAGATATGATGCCAGTGCTGGTTGATTTATAACGCAGAGGTTAAGAGAAACTGTATAATATTCTCCTGTCAAATATAGCTACCTCTGCTCAGTGTTGCTTTTATCTTCTTTTCACCTGCCGTTGCTTTGCTTTTCCCATTTTACTTCGGATGAAATATAAACTTACTTTGCTTGTCTTTCTCTAACAGTCAACACTATATAAGAATACTTCTAGGTCACTGTTCCTTATGAGGAAGTAATAATTTAGCATATAATAATTTATATTGTATTGTATTTATTCTTGTGTCTATAAATGTAATGAAATCATCAAAATAGTTTTATACTTTCCCTGGAAAAAATATCCTTGAATAACGTATGAAGAATGGTTGCAGGAACTGGGCATGGCTAGTTTAATGAAAAGAAGGACCAGAGGAGACATGATAGCAGTGTTCCAATATCTTAGGGGTTGCCACAAAGAAGAAGGAGTCAGGCTATTCTCTAAAGCACCTGAAGGTAGATCAAGAAGCAATGGGTGGAAACTAAACAAGGAGAGAAATAACTTAGAACTAAAGAGAAATTTCCTATTAGAAAGATAGAAACATTTCATCAGTGGAACAGCTTGCCTCCAGAAGTTGTGAATGTTCCAACACTGGAAGTTTTTAAGAAGATGTTGGATAACCATCTGTTTGAAGTAGTGTAGGGTTTCCTACCTAAGCAGGGGGTTGGACTAGAAGACCTCCAAGGTCCCTTCCAACTCTGTTGTTATTATCATAACTGGGATTAGTTATAAGATAGATGTAATGTAAAGACAGAAGTAAGTAAAGTAGTGAGTAAAGAAAGACTATTAACTCCTTAAGTGCAAGTTTAAAACTTTTATCTGTTTCAGAAAGTTACCTTTTAAACATTGTTAAGGCATACTAGTGCTAAAACCATACATACATTCATACATACATACATACATACATACATACATACATACATACATACTTGTGTATGTATACATACATACATACATACATATTTGTGTATACATATGTATGTTTGTTTTCGTAGATTGTTTTCGTAGATTTGTCTATACAAATGTATGTTTGTATATATGTGTATATATACACATATCAAGTATATTCCAGTATTGTCATAATTTTTGGGCTCAGATGTTACCTTATTATTACTTATGCTATGTTCTTTCTTGTTCTAGGATTTGAGAGAGGAATGCTTAAAGTTGAAAACAAGAGTTTTTGACCTGGAACAACAAAACCAAACACTAAATGTGCTATTTCAACAAAGAGTGAAACCAACGTCTAGCATACTGTTTCAGGTAAACTTATTTTTAAATAAATGTTTGCATTCATATATATTATACTTTTATCCTGATTGAAATAGCCTAAGAATGGATAGTTAGTGGTAAAGCCACTAATGAAGTTTTATACATACAGTAAGTTATAAGAACATAGCATTTGAAAGCTGCTGTATATTGCATTTTGAAATGGAGAATCCAGATAGCTCTCGCCTAGGACTTTCATGTTTAATGTCTAACTTGGTTTAGTGTTATGATGATGATTAAAAATTAACTTTACAACAAACCCAGACTATAAAACAAAGGAAAGCTGAAAGTAGGTCCTAAGCACAGTTTTCCTTAGTGACCAATTCTTAACGACAGATGTCCCTGTTGTGGTTGCTAAGCAAGGGTTACCTGTACAGTGTTCCCTTGATTTTCGCGGGTTCGAACTTCGCGAAACGTCTATACCACGGTTTTTCAAAAATATTAATTAACAAATACGTCGTGGTTTTTTCCCCTATACCACGGTTTTTCCCGCCCGATGACGTCATATGTCATTGCCAAACTTTCGTCTGCCTTTAAAAAACATTTTTTTAAATAAACTTTAATAAATAAATATGGTGAATAATAATCTAAATGGTTGCTAAGGGAATGGGAAATTGTAATTTAGGGGTTTAAAGTGTTAAGGGAAGGCTTGTGATACTGTTCATAGCCAAAAATAGTGTATTTACTTCTGCATCTCTACTTCGTGGAAATACGACTTTCGCGGGCAGTCTCGGAACGCATCCCCCGCGAAAATCGAGGGAACAATGTATACACAAAGAGAGAGATGAAAATGCATTACTGTGTGAAATGTTGCTTGCTGAAAAAAATTAGACACTTTGCTGTAATAAAGAAGCAAAATAACAATCTTCCGGGGGGCAAAATGCTTCCATCATGTAATCTCATAATGTAAATGGATTAAAGTCTAAATTTCCAGACAAATAGATGATTTATCTGAAATCTTGTGTAGGTGAGTTATATCCTGTGGTAACCTTTCCTCATCTAACTTCTGTCCTGACAAGTTTTTCTTGAACTCTGATTTTCCTTTTTCATTGCAAGTTTTCCAAAGGTTAGGTAGGGGAGATTTCCACAGAAAAACATGCTGTGAAGCAAAGGGATGTAGAAGTTAGAAGACATAAGAAAAATGAACGATGTCATGACTTAGACCAGTGTTTTTCAACCAGTGTGCCGCGGCACACTAGTGTGCCGTGAGACATGGTCAGGTGTGCCGCGAAGCTCAGAGGGAAAGAAGGCAAGAGGGAGAGAAAGCAAGAGAGAGAAAGAGCGAGCAAGAGAGAAAGAGAACAAGAGAGAGAGAGAAAGAGAAGAAGAGAAAGAGAGAGAGAGAGAAAGAAAGCAAGAGAGAGAGAAAGAGAGGGAGGGAAGGAGAGAGAAAGACATAGAGGGAGGAAGGGAGAGAAAGAGGGAGGGAGAAAGAAATAGAGTGAAGGGGAGGAAGAGAAAGAGAGATAATTTTTTTGTCCAAACTTTTTTAGCCCCCCCCCCCCCCGGCTCAATGTGTCCCAGGGTTTCGTAAATGTAAAAAATGTGCCGCGGCTCAAAAAAGGTTGAAAATCACTGACTTAGACAAACAGAAGTGCTTTGTGGTAACACAAAACCATTCTTGGATGTAGCTCTATGTTTTCCATATGAATGGGTTCATTCATATGATAGAAAGTTATATGAAGAAAAGGAAGGGCTTTCATTGCCTTCTAAATATCATATCTGCACAGTTTAAAATAAGCAAAAGTCATCAACATCCCACAATGATAGCCTTGTAGCTGGATCTCCCTTTGTGCATAAAATGAATAAAAGGTTAGTGTTGGGACCAGAAGAGGGGAATGTATCTCTCCTGGTCCTGCGGGTTCCCTTGTCTGCATTTAGTACCATCAACAAGGGAATCCTTCTGAGCCAATGAAAGGAATGAGGAGGAGAGGGATTCTATGTTGCAGTGGTTCTACTACTGGTTGGCTTCAGTAAGTAGTTGTGGGGAGGGAAAGGGGGAATCATTGAGTTCTCTGTGGTTTGGCTCAGCCCTTCTCTCCATAACCATCAGGAGAGAATATTCATTGACAAATAATTTTCTGTATGAGCTACCAATTCTCCATTGCATCTGGAAGGAGAGTCCAACATGGGTATTACTCCAATCCTATTGGTAGAGACTGAGTTAAAATTTACATATTAATTAAGCACCGCCCCCTCTGCTCTCCCCATGAGCCAGTTTTAAAAACTCAGTCACAGAGTAGAGACATGCTGAGTTTTGGGCTAGATTAAGATATCTAGGAAATGTGTGAAAATAAACTGTTTGTTTGTACCGTTTT
This sequence comes from Erythrolamprus reginae, assembly GCF_031021105.1. Classification (NCBI taxonomy): domain Eukaryota; kingdom Metazoa; phylum Chordata; class Lepidosauria; order Squamata; family Dipsadidae; genus Erythrolamprus; species Erythrolamprus reginae. The sequence continues at coordinate 165,294,483 of NC_091950.1, read as the reverse complement.
AATCCTTTTTTCTCTTGTCTTTCAGATGTGAAGCTTGAAGAGGATCAGACGGTCCGGGGTCTCTGCCCTCAGCGGGCACCACCCCCAACGACTCTCCTTAGGGGTCTTGCCTTCCCCCAGTGGGAGCACCCCATAGAGGAGCACCCAGCCTGGGGGTCCCTGGCCTCCGAGGCCATACCGGGGCTGTCAGCCGAAGGTGGGGGGGTCCGCCCCCCCCACTGGGAGGCTTGAGGGCGACTCGCGCGCAGCGGGAGACGAGCGCCTCACAGCTGACGGGGAAGTCAGCCCGGCGAGCGTTGAGGAAGCCGCCGCCGAAGCCGCAGCCGCCGAAACCGCCGCGATGCGGCGTGAATTGCAGCGGGGAGGTCGGGAACCCCCCGGAGAGCCTGGAAGCGGCGAAACGGCCCCCAGCAAGAGCGGGACTTGCAATCAGCCCGGCGAGCCGTGGAGGCTGGGCGCCGCCATGTTGGGAGCGACCGGAACGGCGAGGCGTCTTTGAGCGCCAAACAGCTGGCTGGGCGGCAAAACTGAGCGCGAACGGGCTGGGAAGCCCTAGTGCGCAGGCGCAGGTCCAGGGAGGCCGCGGGCGCCATTTTTCGGGGCAATACTGACGAGGTTGGCGAGAATCTAAGCCACCGGAGGTCAGAAGCAACAAAGCCTGTGATTGTGACCAACTATTTGTGAGTACAATGGAGGAGCACCAAGCCAAAGAGCTTCCAAGTTCTCCTGCCCCCTCTAAGGATAAGACAAAGGGGAAGCCCAAGGAGAAGGCTAAATCACATTCATCTGCCTCTTCTTCCTCCATTAAGGAGGCTGAGAAGCGCATCAAGGCGCTAGAAAAAAAGCTGGAAGCTGCATTACAAGCTTCCCCAGCGGGGCTCCCCCCAGCTCAGAGACCCAGAGATCTGAACCCAGGTCACCCCTAATGACCTTTGGGCCTACAGGGGTTGCAGCAGAGGGAGACTGGTCACCAGACAGGCAGTTCCTGCCCCTGCCCCAAGCCATGCCCTCGCCCAGCACATCCTGGGCTAGGCCTGAATCTGCAGGACAGGCGGGAAGAAGCTCCCAGGGGCCAGCAGCCACTTTCACCCCTACAGCAGCGGGCTTGCGATCCCAGCCTGGGGCGTGGCAGAATTTGCCCCCAGACTTACAGGACTTTATTGTCAACGCATACTCACAGGGCATGGCTCCTGGGGCTCACCAATATGGAAGACAACAAGCGACAGGTTCTTGGTCGGCACCGCCCCCCTCGGGTTTGGGGTCCCTGTTAGAAGAGCAGGATCAGTTTGAGGACAGTGAACCGGAGCATGGCCTTTCCGAGGACGAGACGGCCCCGGAACAGACACCCACAGTAGGTCTGTTTAAACCGGCACTCTTCAGAACCCTGCTATACAAAGCCAAGCAGGTAATGAACCTTCCTGGCTCAGCTAAGACAACAGAGACCGCTGAGCCGGAGCAGACTTCGGCCTCACTGCTCGAGGAGCCTCAACCCGAGTCCGACCATTTTCCTGCTTCAGGCATTTTCGTGAAGGGCTTAAAGAGGCCTTGGCAGCAACCGGCAGCCGCACAAGGGCCTTCCAACCTTGAGAGGCGATTCTATACCTTCGACGAGGAGGTGGAAAAGTTGCTCGAATTCCCCCCAATCGACCAACCGGTGGTCACGCTTGTTTCCAGCGCATTGGTTCCCTCCGAAACCGGGGAATGCCTGAGACCGGAGGAGAGGAAAGCAGAGACATTGCTGCGTAAAGCGCACCAGATGTCTGGCTGGGGGTTCAGGTCGGCGGCATCTGCCTCGTTCATCAATCGAGCATCACTAATGTGGATCAAGGAGATGCAATCTCGCCTGGGGCCTGAGGATGGTCGCCTCCGTCAGGACTTAAGTAAGTTGTTGGCGGCGACAGATTTTTCAGCGGACGCCACCCTACACGCGGCCAAATTTTCCGCACGAAGCATGGCAACCACACTATCGTCACGCCGCCTCTTGTGGTTGAGAAACTGGCAGGCAGATCTTAAGTCTAAGTGGCGCCTGGCCTCCGGTCCCTTCCAGGGCTCCACACTCTTCGGGGACTTGTTGGAAAAGGTCCTAGTGGAGGACAAGGACAAGAGGAAGGTCCTTCCTAGAGCTAACCGACGACCAGACAGAAGGTTCACACCTTATTCAAGGCGTCAGTCCTTTCGCTGGGACTCTGCTACGGGACCCAATCAGAACCAACGCCCCTTTTCCCAGGGGCAGTACAATCAGCAGCCCTATAGGAGCGACCGAAGCTCCTTTCAGGACAGACCGAGGGGCTATCAGCAGTCCAGACGGCCCTTTCGTGGCAATTCCCAGAGAGGGTTTAAGCGCACGAGATGACTTAGACGGCCATCAGCCCATAGGGGGAAACCTGCAAAGCTTCGGTGAGGTCTGGCAGGCGACTTCCTCCGACAGATGGGCTCTGGCCACAGTTACACAGGGACTCAGGCTAGAATTTTTTCTACCACCTCCCAGCCGTTTTATACGCTGCCCAGTAATAAAGGACTTTCAAAAGAGACTACAATTGCGCAGGGAGATTTTGCACCTGCTAGACATCCAAGCCATAGAACTAGTTCCGCAGCAGGAGGAAAGAAAAGGGTTCTATTCCATGATTTTCATCGTTCCCAAGGCATCAGGAGGTTGCAGGTTGATCCTCAACCTGAAGCAACTGAACCTCTTCATAAGGTACAGGAGGTTCAGGATGCACTCGCTGAAGACCATTCTCGCCTCCATCCGGACACAGGACATTTTAACATCCATAGACCTCAAGGAGGCATACTTGCATGTTCCCATTCATCCGGAACATCGCAGGTTTCTCCGATTTTATACCGACGGAAGACATTACCAATACAGAGCCATGCCGTTCGGCCTGTCATCGGCCCCCAGAACGTTTACGAAACTCCTGGACGTATTGACTGCCAGCTTAAGAGCAAGATCCATCAGACTCATGGCCTACCTGGACGATATAATCATTTTGTCCAGGTCCAAGCTAGCAGCAGAGAAAGATCTCAACGAGACAATTCATACGCTGGAACTCCATGGCTTCACAGTCAATGTGAAAAAAAGCCAACTGTTACCTACTACCAGACTTCTACACCTAGGAGCGATTATAGACACTCAGGAGGGCACGGTGTCACTCTCACAAGAGAGGCAAGACAACATCAGACACTTGATCTCCAGTATTCAGCGGGGACCAGTTCCACTGTCACTGCTATCAAAGATACTGGGAACATTAGTGTCAGCCATTGGCATTGTCCCCTGGGCTAGGTTCCATATCAGAACACTGCAGTGGTTCCTGCTTCCGGCTCAAAGGTCCAAGGTGAGCCATTGTCACAGACAGGTATACTTGCCCCAGAGGGTCAGGGAATCCTTGAAATGGTGGACATCCACCGCAATCAGCAGAGGATCTCCCTTCCAGATAAGGGATCAAGTCATCCTGACCACCGATGCCAGTCTTACCGGATGGGGCGCCCACATTGGAGCTCACATGGCTCAGGGACTGTGGACGGAGGAGGACCTCACTTCGGTCAACATAAACTTTCTGGAACTAAGAGCAGTGTTCTTAGCGCTTCAGACATTTGCACCTCTGGTTCATCAGCAGCACGTGTTGGTGCTCACGGACAATGTGGCGACCAGAGCCCACTTGAACCACCAAGGGGGTACAAGGTCGCAGCGTCTCATGGAGGAGACAAAGGCACTATTCCGTTGGGCCGAACAGCATCTGAGGTCCCTAACAGCGGAACACATCGCAGGGATCAGCAATACACAAGCGGACTGGCTGAGCCGGTCCACCTTGGATCAGTCAGAGTGGAGGCTGGACCCGGCACTCTTTCATCAGGCAACGAGACGGTTTGGCCTTCCGCTGGTGGATCTTTTCGCCAGCTCACAGAACACCCAGCTTCCAAGATTCTACACGCGGTTCCCACAGCCAGGGGCGGAGGAGGTCAACGCCCTTCGAACGCCCTGGCCGCCGGGCCTACTCTATGCATTTCCACCAACAAACCTTATACCACGAGTAGTGGAGAAACTCCTGCGGGAGAAAGCGGAGTTGTTACTAGTGGCTCCACACTGGCCCCGACGACCGTGGTTCTCCGACTTGATGGCACTGTCGGTGTCGACACCTTGGAGGATTCCGGACCACTTGATATCCCTCAGTCAGGGGGAACTTCATCACCCAGATCCCCAGTGGCTCCAACTGACCGTTTGGCACTTGAACGGGTCAGGCTACGGGGATTGAAGATACCTGAGAAGGTCATAGACACTATGCAAGCTGCAAGGCGTCCATCTACTTCTCGGATTTACCAGACGACATGGGCGGCCTTTTGCAGTTTTTGCAACAGACAAAACATCACTGCTGGACAGGCTTCGGTCATCACAGTTCTGGAGTTTTTACAAACCGGTCTTGACAAAGGGCTAGCGCCCAACACGCTAAAGCGACATGTGGCGGCCCTTGCAACCATGATACGAGTGGAGGGAGTTCGTTCCTTGGCTTACCATCCCTGGGTGAAGGATTTTCTACGGGGAGCATCGAATCAACACTCTCCACCGGTTCGGAGGTTTCCATCATGGGACCTTCCGTTGGTGCTCAGGGCCTTAACAAAACCACCATTTGAACCCTTGAGATCTATACCTTTACGACTACTGTCAATTAAGACAGCCTTTCTAGTGGCTATTACCTCCGCCCGGAGAGTGTCAGAGCTAGCTGCCTTGTCAGTGCGCCCTGACCTTTGTATCTTTTATCCAGACCGGGTGGTGCTGAGGTTGGACCCTTCCTTTGTACCGAAGGTGAACTCAGAGTTTCATAGGAAACAGGAATTGATTCTGCCAGATTTTTGCACCCACGGCAGCCACCCGTCGGAATTGAGGTGGCACAAAATCGATGTACGCCGTGCGGTCAAGATTTACATTAGACGCACAGAAACCTTTCGAAAGACGGAAAAGCTGTTCGTTTCATTTGCATCAGACAAAGAGGGACTTGGAGTTTCATCGGTTTCCATTAGTCGTTGGATCAGGGACTGTATTGCGGAGGCATACAGGGCTCGTAACCATCCGGTGCCAACAGGAGTGACTGCGCACTCAACGAGGAGTGCGGCGACTTCAGCGGCCTGGGCTACCCAGGCGTCCATAGATGACATCTGCAGGGCTGCAACATGGTCGGCACCATCGACCTTCATACGACACTATAAGTTGGACTCCTTCGCCTCAGCAGAGGCGGCTTTTGGGAGACGTGTTTTACAACGTGTTTGTGTTTCTCCAACGTCCCTGACAAGACCTTCTCCCTCCCATGGGCCGTAAATCTCTGGTATATCCCATGTTGGACTCTCCTTCCAGATGCAATGGAGAAGAACCGTTGTACCTACCTGAACGGTCTTCTCAGTGCACAGGAAGGAGAGTCCAAACCCACCCGGTACAGCTATGGGTGCAGGGACGCCGGAGTGGGCAGTTAGTCAGTTTGGTTGTTACAATAAAACTTGGTTATCCTCTTACTATGGTTCTTCGTTTTTAAAACTGGCTCATGGGGAGAGCAGAGGGGGCGGTGCTTAATTAATATGTAAATTTTAACTCAGTCTCTACCAATAGGATTGGAGTAATACCCATGTTGGACTCTCCTTCCAGTGCACTGAGAAGACCGTTCAGGTAGGTACAACGGTTCTTCTGACACAGCAGGATCTGCAGTTGTGTCCCTTTCTCAGTATCTAAAGTATTTTAAATATTGGATAAGTTGGAAATGAGATTATGCTTATTGTCCCAAACTAATGGCTGGAAGTTCAGAATCTAACTCAGAAATGTCCACTGCCACCACTGATGTAGTGATGTTTTCAGGGAAAGCAGCAATGTGGATGTTCATTTAGGACATGACACAAAGTTAATGGAACTTTTTTTACATATCCCATATTTCAACTGCATGTATGTGTCACCAAACAGAATAAGATGCACCAATTGCCTGTGCATATATGCAATGATCTCACAGTGAAAGCAGAAAGGTCTCATTCCATACTTCTCTAATTGGAGGGACTAGGTTTGGATTTATGCAAACTTTTTAAATGTTATAGTGCAAACTCATGGAAGCCATTGATTTTAGAATGAGAGTGATAGACGTGTATTAATCCAAGCACATCATAAATCTGCTTCCTTGCACAATTCTATCTGAAAACATGGAAATAATTTTCAAGATACCTCTGTAGGAAAATAAAAGCACCATACAATATTGGAAGATAGTAAAAAAAAATGAAATGCATTAGGGAAGATACTGCAGAACATTGCTTCTGGAATTCTTTCTCAATTTTGGATAATAGCAATTACAGTGTTCCCTCGATTTTCACAGGGGATGCGTTCCGAGACCGCCCGCGAAAGTCGAATTTCCGCGAAGTAGAGATGCGGAAGTAAATACACTATTTTTGGCTATGAACAGTATCACAAGCCTTCCCTTAACACTTTAAACCCCTAAACTGCAATTTCTCATTCCCTTAGCAACCATTTAGATTATTACTCACCATGTTTATTTATTAAAGTTTATTAAAAAAAAATATTTATTAAAGGCAGACGAAAGTTTGGCGATGACATATATATATATATATTTATAAATCTTTTTATTAATTTTCATAAAAGGACGCACAAACTTACAAACATTAAACATATAGTTTGGGGAGGTATCCTCCCCACTCAAAAGTATAAATGCAGATATAGAAAAAAGAATACATAATTGAATACATATTTGAATACTAATACATAAAAAATAGCTAATAATAAAAAAAACTAATAACAAGTAATTTAAACTAGGATAAAATCAATTATTCTTCTCATCTAATTACTATTGTATATGTAAACTAATTCTAATACCATTCTTTAAAAAAGGTAAATCTCAACCATTACATATATATTTGCTTCTTTACATATTTTGACTTTAATTTTCTTTTATTTTTTTCTTGTCTATCCATATATAGACTTTGTTCCATGTTTCATAAAATTTTGTTTCTTCTTGGTCATTTAAGCGTCTTGTCATCATATCCATTTCCGCGCAGTCTAATATTTTTGTAATGACTTCTTCCTCTTTGGGGATATTCTCCCCTTTCCAATTTTGCGCGAATATAATTCTTGCCGCAGTTTGGCGATGACGTATGACGTCATCGGGCGGGAAAAACCGTGGTATAGGGGAAAAAACAGCAAAATATTTTTTAATTAATATTTTTGGAAAACGGTGGTATAGCTGTTTCGCCAAGTTCGAACCCGCGAAAATCGAGGGACCACTGTATATGAAACATGAGAAGAAAGAAAGAGAGGGAGAGAAAGGAAAGGAAAGGAATGGAATGGAAAGGGAGGGAAGGAGGAAGGGATGAATGAATGAAGGAAGGAAGGAAGGAAGGAAGGAGGCATTGGCCTGTAAGAATGTGCTAGGTGTTTTTTTAATCTCTCCTGGCCAGACCTGGTTCATTTTTAGTCTGTGTTGTTGCTTTCTCATCCTGCCAAATTTGGAGAATTATCCTGCAAATGGACAGAGTCCCAAGATCCTTTACCCATTTGCCGTTTGACATTCTCTTGGGTTGATTTAAAAAAAAATATCTTCAAATAAAACTTCTTTTCGATTTATTCTATGGATTTGACCACCTGGAGGTGTATGTTCTGTTTTGTCATAACTGTGAGAAACTGGGTTAATTTTGTGTTTGCCCTTTCTTTCCTTGTTTTTCATCTGCCCTCATTCCTCTATTTGAGTGATGAGTGAAAAATCTGGACTGAAACATATTTGGGTTAGCTAACTTAGTGATATCTGGATAGAAGACACATAAAATTCTCTCCTCAGGGAACTGCAACTGTTTGTAATGTTGATGGTGGAGTGTTGGTATCTGGCACAGTATTTCTGGCAGTCTGTCTACTTAATGGTCCTTTTTAATGCTGCCTTGGTTCTACTGAAATGGACAGCTGTTTTTACATCTTTTTATTGTGTTTATATTGTGTTATTATATTTGCTCATTTAGTTTATTTGTGCTCAATTTTAGAAGTGATGTATGTACGTAGTAATTGACTCCAGATGAATAACAGCAATAGCTAACAGACACCATAACCGCTCAGTATTTATAAAGCACAGAAAATACAGCATATGCAGTACAAGATAATACAAATGGATTCTTGTTTGGTGGTTCAGGGAAAAAAATTGAAGGAAAAGGCTTAAAGGGGAGATGTTGTCCCTACTAGTGACTTCTAAAACAAATCAGAAACAAGTAAAAGAAAAAGGAATCTAACAGTAATTAACTAGCACAAAAAGAAACAAAGTGTAATCAAATATTGACAGGAGTAGAGGTAACACTATAGCAGTGTTCCAATATTTGAGGGGCTGCCACAAAGAAGAGGGAGTCAGCATATTGTCCAAAATACCTGAAAGCAGGATGAGAAGCAATGGACGGAAACTCATCAAGGAAGACAACAAATCTAGAAATAAGGAGAAATTTCCTGACAGTTAGAAGAGTTTATCCTTGGAACTACTTGCCTTCAGAAGTTGTGGAGGCTCCATCACTGGAGGTTTTAAAGAAGAGATTAGATAATAATTTCTTTGAAATGATATAGGGCTTTTTATAATCAGGGGGTTGGACTAGAAGACCACCAGGGTCTCTTCTAACTCTGTTGTTCTGTTATTTAAATAAGATTTTTGTATAGCTTTCTAAAGCAAGACAGAGAGAATGCTATGAACAAAAGAAGTTCCCTCATATGAAGCTAGTTTTGCATTGATATAGTCCTGTATTGATTCTGATTTGCATCCAAAGGCTCTAGAACAGGATTTTATCTGGATTAGTTTGTAACTGCAAAGGAGTGCTGAAGGCAGCTAGACCCCCTCTTCATCCTAATCTAGACCTCCAGATAATTCTCAATATGGATAAAATAAGAAAAATATAATACAGTGTTTTCTACAAAATAAGACATCCCCTGGTAATAAGCCCAATCGGGCTTTTGTGTGCATGGCAATAAGGCCAAGCGCTTATTTCAGGATTCAAAAAAATATAAGACAAGGGAAACACGGTAAAATAGCAAAACTTAGAATGAAAACAGATAACACCAATACAACTGGTTGTCTGAAATTAGTGTCAGTAAATGGAAATTCTGCTTATGGGCCAAGCTGTTAAGTTAGAAATGGCTTTACTGATCAATTATGATCACCTTTGGCAAAGAGAGCAAGGTCTGGCCTCCAATCAACTTGGATATGGATTATCCAGTGGGTTGACTGGACCAGCAGAAATTCTGTTTAAGTGATATTAAAACTGAGGATAGGGACAAGATTCTTTGAAATAATCTTGTACAAAAGACCAATGTTACATGGAAATCATTAACATGATTTTGAATTCTGCCTAGGGGGAAAAACTAGAGAAAGCGTGGATTTTAACTAATATATTCTGTGAAAGTTACTATGGCCTAGAACAGTGATGGCAAACCTTTTCCCCCCTCGGGTGCCGAAAGAGCGTGTGCGCACGGTATCATGCATGCGCGAGTGCCCACACCCATAAGTCAAAGCCTGGGGAGGGTGAAAACAGCTTTCCCTGCCCCCTGGAGGCCCTCTGGAGACCAGAAACGGCCTGTTTCCCAACTTCTGGTGGTGCCCAGTAGACTAGTGTTTTGCCCTCCCTGGGATCCAAAGGCTTCCCTGGAGCTAGGGCAGGGTAAAAACGCCCTCCCCCATTCCTCTGGAGACTCTCTAAAAGCCAAAAACGCCCTCCCAGAGCCTCTGTGTGAGCCAAAAATCAGCTGGTTGGCACACACATGCACACTGGAGCTGAGCTACGGCAGCAGCTCACGTGCCAGCAGATATAGCTCCGCGTGCCACCTGTGGCACCCATACCATAGGTTCACCATCACTGGCCTAGAATATTTCTACATTCCTAAGAAAGTCTCTTAACTATAAAATGTTCATTATTCATTGAGACATCTTTTTAAAAAAATACCTGTTACAGTAGCATAACATTGATAACACAAAATCAAGACACACAATCAAGGTACCCAACATATGCTAATTAAATCAGCACAATTTTTCTTAATTTTATAGGAGAACGACATAACAATATGAAGTTTGATTACAAAATAGTAGCATAATGGAATCTATCTGTTAGCTAAGTTATAAATGAGGCCCAATGTTTAACATATACAATCAAATTTCCCTAGCCAAAACTGAACTAATGTATCATTAAAAAATCGAATAAAATAAATAAATGAATAAATGAATGAATGAATAATGAATGAATAAATAAATAAATAAATAATAAACCAATTATTTTTAATACCATTTCTCTGTTGAGAAATCAATAGAAGTCTATTATCTTTTGTAACTTAGTTGTTAATGGCCACTCTATTCTTACTAATACATATTTAATATACTATTGTTTCATACGGTTTTTAAACAGTTAAATAAAACCAGTGGCAAGTAAAGCTTTTTCCAGAGGAATATCCCAAATAAAGTAAGATTTTTAGAGCACAACCAAATATGTATAAAAACCTGCGTTCTTAGATATAAATTTGTATGACCTGTAAACAGAGGTCAGTAAAGTTTCATCAAATTTGTAAAGAAATGAAGATTATTTCAAAATTGTAAATGATGAAATGCATATGTTTACCCAATGTAGTATTTATTGGTGTACATTTGTTCCTCATGCTTCCTTAAAGTTAAAATGGTATTATTATATACTTCTTAAAATTTTATGAATTCAACATTTGCTCATATTTATTGATTCTCAACACATTGCTACCATATTTTTTGGAGTATAAGATGCACTGGAGTATAAGACACACCCTAGTTTTGGGGGAGGAAAATAGGGAAAATAATCTGCCTATCAGATATTCATCTGGCTGCATCCTTAGTCTGGTCAACTTTAGCACATTAATTTATCTCCTGGTTAGGGCTTAAAAAAAACTTATTCGGAGAGGGTAACAATGAAAGAGCTTGCAAGCCAGTAAGAGCTGGAAACATCGTTAGCACCTGGTTAGGGCTGGAAAGAAACATTTGGAACAAGTAGAGCAATGAAAAAAAGCCTGCACAGACTTAGAGCTTGGAAAACATTCTACGCAGAGAGAAACAATGAAAGAACCTGCAAGGTAAGAGCTGGGAAGATTATTAGCAGCTAGTTAGGACTGGGGGGAAAAAGCTTAGAAAAAAGCTACATTCAGAGTGTAAGATGCATCCAAATTTTTAGCCTATTTTAGGGAGGAAAAAGGTGTGTCTTATACTCCAAAAAATACAGTATTTCAAAGATATAATACCTGTGTAGTGTAGGTAATATCTCCATTAAATGATTTGTACAAAACTCTTGTCATTCTTAACACAAAAATAAATTAGTTCATTTAAATTTGACTGTATTATCTCATCAAATTCTTGGAACCACAACATGCCTAATACATTGTATGTACAGGAGTTATACCAAGATTTTCTAGCTATGCCCTTCAGGTTATGCTGCTGGTTCCAATGATATTGTTTCATGATACCGTCTGGAGAGAGTTTGTCCCTTCATGACTTATTTTAGTTTTTAGTTTATTTCTCTGTCTTTCTGTTCTAGCTCTTACTATCTGTGTTCTTATTCCTTATTCTGGTGCAAATAGTCCTTGATTTACAACCACAATTGAACCCAAAATTCCCATTGCTAAGGAAGTTGTTAAGTGAATTTCATTTAAGTTGTTAAATGCATTAATGCAGTTGTTTACACAGCTGCCCTGTTGCTTTTGCATATCAGAAGGTCGCAAAAGGTTATCACATGACCCTGGGTCACTGCAACCATCATATAAAACATGCCTGTTGCCCTGTGTCCAAATTTTGATCATGTATCCATGAGGCTGCTGTGATAATCATTAAATAGTCAAAACAGTCATAAGTCCATTTTTAGTGCCATTTTAACTCCGAACAGTCACTAAGACTCGTGGCGGCTCACAAACATGTGCATTGTCCACATTGAACAAAAAGACTAATAACTCCCTTGACTCAGTAAACCAAAAAGAAGAGCTATGGATCACTGGTTTGAAAAAAAAGATAACAATTGCAACACTATTAACTCTGTGTGTGTGTGTGTGTGTCTGTGTGTGTGTGTGTGTGTGTGTGTGTGTGTGTGTGTGTTTGCGTGTGTATAAATATGCACAGGTTCACATTCAGCGTAAAGCAGCAATTTTGTTTTCTTTTATCTCTTTCTTTTAAATCTCATAGCTGAGGCGATGTAATCTTGTGAGAAACAGTTCCTTGCATTACTCATTTTTGGCACATTCAGCTTCAGAGCAAAGTTCACAATAAAAAAGATGAGAACATAATTTCCATCCTTAGTTCTGAAAAGGTGTAACCCCAAGAATTTGAGTGCACAGCCTCTTCCTTTGATAGATAGATGTAGGTACATTCTCTCACCCCTCCCCACCTGCCCATTTGTGTTCCCTGTAACCAGCGGAAAGAAAAAAATATTATTACTGTAGATCAATTTTATGCCAGGGATGTTTTTTACAATTTGTTTAAAGGTTTTTTATAATTAATATAGTTTTAAAGATGTCAGTGTCATACATTTCTCACTGATTCACACTCAACTGCACATGCACACATAGAGAGGCGCTGTTAACGTTGCAGAGCTGTTAACGTTGCAACGCTGTTAACGTTGAAAATATTGAAAGAGAAACATTTGTATTTACCTTTGGGATTTGATTGTGCAGATTGGCAAATTAATTCCTTGGTGCTAGGAATTCGGAGCATCCATTTTTGGCACTAAATGTCATGCAAAGGAAATCTAATTCTCATCTCAAGATTAGTTAAACCAAAATCTGATCCAAAATCTGATGCCTAGCCTTTCTCCAAATTAAGCATTCTCAACCTGCATGCTTCCAAACTGAACTATTTTCATTTGTCTTTGCCTCAAGCCAGCATCTTATCTGGGTGAAGCAGCTCCAGTGACTACATGAGATTCTCTCAGATTAATCTTCCCATCTGTAATACATACTATATTCTACTCCTTTGATTATTGTCTTGGAGTTAATCTTTCGACTTATTTTATGGTATTGCCTGTTGTGTTGTGTGTTTCTAACATGTCATGTTTTGGCAAAGAAGAAGTTTTTATTTTTATTTTATGATTGTGGTGGTTCTTTTTGTATGGAGATACCATGTGTTCCAAATAAATAAGACCTCTTGATTATATTAATACACTTTCATTGTACTTTTGAGATTCTTTGAATGTGCAGAAACACAAAATCACTTTCACCAGGGCTGGGAATATTTCAGCTTCTCGGAGAAACATCAGGAGAACAAAATTCAGAGCATATTGCCTTGAGCAAGAATTGGGGGAAAAAATCTAATTTGTCTACCACCAACACCTTCAATTTTCTGTACTTGAAACTCCAAACATGACTGGTGAGATTTTAAGAAGTGGATGGGAGATTTATAAGCAAAGGAATTGGCTGGAAGATTTCTCCAGTTTTCTCCTGGGTGAAGAGAAGTTTTCCAGCAATTTCTCAAGGAAGGAATGAAAACACTTCAACTGAAATAAAACAGATTTTATTTTTTTATGCTTCCCCAGAGAGTTTAATTAACCTTCCCCCCTCTCCTCTCCCTTTTGATTTTAGTTTAACCAAAAAACATTCTTATAGGGCACTTTATCATCTCATAACTAAATGGAAGAAAGACTTATTTCACTGAAGAGAATTTTTTCAAATTTTTCTCCCTTTTTGAAAGAAAGGCCTGTATCAAATTCTTTTTCATCAATTGAAATGAGAATTGGCAGAGAAAGTGAAAAAGAACGTCTTAGGGTTAACATTATTATTTTTACCCTTTTCTATTTTCCTACCATATTGGTTAGTAATATGCTGACTTCCAAAGATCTGTGGTGTTGTGGTTTAGCCTGAGCCAGATCAAAGACCAGCTGCGTCTCTGCTGACCCCATGCCCGAGGGAGTTTGAGAGCGAAGGGGAGAGTTCTTTTCAGCCAGACAGGGGAGATAGCAGTCAGGAAAGTGACGAGGAAGAAAGGCCTGGGAGCCCTGGGGAAGGGCTATCTCAAGCAAGTAGCTTGGAGTCCCTGGAGTCCCTGGAGTCACTGGATGATGAAACACAAGCTATCATTAGTATGCGACAGAGACGCATAGATCAAAGGAGAAATCAATTGCGTAGATATTATCAGCGCTGAATGAGGAACACCTGGGGGTTGGGTGTGGTCCTCATTAGCAGGGAAGGGTTTATAAGGCATGCGAACCCTTTCGGCAGCGTGGAGTGTTATCAAAGTGGAGTTGCTGTTATCTGCATTTTCTCTCAGCGTTTTTGTTCCTGGCTCGTGGCCCAGAAGTCTTGAAGACCCGTGGGAGGTTGGTGTCTGTTAGCAACAGCCTCATTTGGCATTAAGGATCCTGTGTTTCTGTATGAACAATTGCATTCGTGTATCTGTTTGGAGTTCCAGTGTTTTCCTGATCTGTAAGGACATTTTCTGTTGGCTTCTTTTCTCTTTACCATTATAAAACTGTGTTTGGATTCAACCGGTGTGTCTGGCTTATCTTTTTGGGTTGGTCATAGCTTCCGGAGTGACCCAGACAGAACATGTGGAAGCAGCAGTTTATCCAAGGACTTGTGTAGGATTTCTTGAAGGAAGGAAGTGGTTCAGAGTATCCATATCCTAGAATCTATATCTATTAGGTCAGAAGGTTATAGCTTTAATCTGGCAATATTCTGTCCATTATCTATAGGCAAATAAAGGATTGGATTCAGTTGGATTTCACTGTATCAGCATTGGGCCTGAACCTACAGCTACCAAGCCATTCATTTTTGCAATGTTTACGTTGCTTTTAGCACCATTGCAGTTTTATTCAGAGGTGGGTTCTCACTGGTTCTAATCAGTTTTTCAGAACCGTTAGTAAAGCAGTGATGGTGTCATGGAGCGGTTCTGTCGGTGCCGGTCTGTGGGTACCGCCATCTTGGATTTTGCCAATTTTTGCTTCTGTGCCTGCATAGAAACTACTTTTTGATTGCCGTGGGGGGACTGCGTGCATGCCCGGCACAGCCCTGAGTGAACTAGCAGCAAAACAATTCACAACCTACCCCTGGTTTTAGTGTATGCTTTCTCAAAATTGAGTTATTTGGAAACAAATTGGAGAGGGGGAAGGAGGGAAGGAGAGAGAAACTGAAAGAGAATAATGATTGTGATTACAATTGGGGACTTAAATACTTGATTGAAATGGAATGATGCAGAGTTGTGTGTAGGATGAAACTGGCTAGTCTCTGAAAGAGATGGAAATGAATTTATGTCTAAAATTTATGAGTATTACTTAATTCAGAAGATGAACAACTTGGATCCTACTACTCTTAATGAAAGATGAACAGTGAAAAGCTTGGGAATACATTTTGAGTAGAGATTGGAACCAGCATTATAGACTATGTAATATTATCCTATGACCTTCTAAAATTACTAATTACTTTATGAATAGGATGTTATCCAGATATTGATCATCTCAGAATTACATCTCCAAGACCAACATTTATTTGGATGCTGATCACTGCAAAGGTAGTGTTTTGAAGATGTGATTCCAAAGGTTATGCAACTAAGTCATAAATATCTTAAGTATGAAAATTTTCAATTCCACTCATCAATAATTACTGCAGAGTCAACTGATTTGGTCTCCTGCTTCCAGTAACTCATAATTCAAATGCAGAACCTTTTATCACACATCATGCTGTAAAGGAGCAATGAGTGTTGATTACTAGTTCCAAATCTTGGTTTTTACATTAATGTGTAATAGCAATAAAAACTATAATGTGTAAACATAAAAACTATTGATAAAGAACTCATCTCTCTTGTCATTTGCTCTCCAGTTGCAAGAAAACATAAAACAAAAATAATTAGTATTATAAATTTACTTTACTTAGGCAAAAAAGAAAATATACCAACAGAAAAGATTAGAAATCCTTGGTCTCAGGCGTCAGATTGAATGCACCAGCATTTATTTCTATGTTTATTAGATTTTTTTAAAAAAATGTCAAGTATGTATTGGTGGTATACAAAGATATAATACTGTTTATGTAGGCATGTTGGTGCACTTATGCATGTCCCTTACTCTGGCCTCTTAGGAATCAGGTGAGGTCAACAGTGGACAGTCTAAGGATAAAGTTTTGGGGGGTTGGTGATGAAACTACAGAGTCAGGAACTGAGTTCCAGGCATTAACTACTCAGTTGCTAAAGTTGTATTTTCTATAGTCGGGTTTTGACTGGTTTACTTTGTACAGTATCTGTTTTGTGCTCATGTATTATTGTGGTTGAAGCTGAAGTAGTCATTGACAGGAAGGACGTTGTAGCAAATGATTTTATGGGCTATGCTTAGGTCGTGTTTAAGGCAACATAATTCTAAAATTTCTAAGCCTAGGATTTCAAGTCTGGTTGCGTAAAGTATTCTGTTGCAAGTAGAGGAGTGGAGGGCTCTTCTCGTAAAGTATCTCTGAATGTTTTCTAATGTATTTATGTCTGAAATATGATGGGGTTTCTAGACAGATGTTATTTAGAGAGTACCCAGCTTCAAAATGGCTCTGAGCAGGCTATATTAAAATAAAAAGTAAAACAAAACAAAATAACATCAAAAAAAAGAAATTTTGTCTGATCAGACAAATATACTACCTATAATTATGATTGGTCACATAGTCAACCAGATGTTTGGTATTTTTTTTGCTTTTTTTCCTACCTATCAAGTCTTCTCAAAGGATCTGAGATAATAAGATGATGTTGAATATTAAAGGTATTATTACAACATATAAGCTGTTAATAATAGATAAAATAATGGGATTTTATCAGTGCCAATGCTATTTAAGTGGTACATCAGGTATTTTGGGATTGCACCCAAGGTACTTATTACTATTGGAATACAGTATATAGTTCAAATCCCAGAGAGTGTATGGCTAGCTGATGAGGACAGAACAAGGCCAAAATAGATCTATCTAGTCTCCCTTAATTTTCAAATTCAGCAAAAATATGAGATATATACACACACACAAACACACACATATATGTCACATGTTTTTGCTGAATTTGAAAATTAAGTGAGACATGTTTTTGTGATACACATATACAATATATCCAGAGTTATTCTACTTCTGTTTGTATAGCTTCGTATTTTGTGATTTTGTCCAATTCTTTCTCTTCTGTCTCCAGGCAGTGCATTGTCAATATTCAGATTTTTTTTTCTTTTTTCCACCGAAAATAAGACCCTGTGTTATATTTTTGCCACCCAAAAAATTAACAGTTCTTATTTTTGCAGGGGGGTGGGGAGTAAATGCCATCCATTGACTCACCTCACTAGCATGCATTGCTCCTAGTCTCCTTTTCATTGTCAGAAGCCTTCAGTAACTTCTTCAGCCAACAACACTTTCTTGAAGGTCTCTTCAGACAATAACAGAGCTCTGGATTGATACGGAGCTCTGTTATCAACTACAGAGGCCTTCAGGAAAGCCTTGCTGGCTGCAGAAGAAATGGGCCGGCAAGGCAGGTGTTGTGGTATACGAGGTCTGGCTGCAAATATCCAAAAGTAATTAGTAGGATAACTCCACCACCCCCATTCCCACCCTAGCTTATTTTTTACCCATGCACCCTGGAGTGGGTGAATGGAGTGTCTTAATTGGGACTTATTTGGGGGGTAGCACTTATATTGGGAGCACATGTAAAAATCAAGCTGGGATTTCTTGCGGAGTAGGTTATATTTCAGGGAAACACAGCACTGTCTATTTTGTGGTCCCACCAATGTTTGTTTGGAGGGAAATGATATTTTTGCAGATCTTTCAATTCACCACAGTTGCTACTTTGTTATGACATTGTTTGTAGTGAGTCTGATTGATCTTCTTGCATCATCTAACTAGATGGACCACGGTTTCTTTAGCTTCTTTAAAGAATCAGCATTTGTTGTCTATTGTTTTATATATACATAAAATGGGAATTCATAGTTAGCAGTTCTTCAGCTGGGATTGGCCTTCAAATGCCTCAAGTTCTTCCCAAGAATTTAGGGATGTCTTGGTTTCTGCCATTGCTTTTTTTTGTGTTCCCATTATTATTGGAACAACTAACACTAAGTGTTGTTGCTTCCTGTTGCTGCTATTTATGGAAATGGCTAGACAAGATGTTTTAGCCCTTGGAGAAGAGGCTGAAGATTTCCAAAGCATCGAAGGGTCAAAAGAAACCAACCAACCAAAAAAGAAGAAGATGGTGGTTGGAATATTATCATCATAGCTGAGATCCTGAAGGCGAGAGCAACCATCAATTCAAAGTGTGGAAGAAGTCAGACGCAGATGATGGAGGATCATCATGCAGCTAAGAGCGGAGAGAAGAAGAATGCAAGGTATTGAGACTCAGTTTTACAAAGGTGGATCAATCAAATAAAAAATAGCAGCCAAGCTCTTAACTCTTTGATTAGGTGGCTATTTTTTTTCCTGGATTGCAGGATAGCTGTAACAGAGTGCTGATAAATGGAGAAGGAAGAATTAAGGGGTAGAATCAAACAGAAAAGGCTTTGGGAGGGGGAATCTGGCTATAGTTCCCTTTTTATTTTCCCGCTCATGCCACGCAAGACAGAGAAAGGAACAGAAAAAGCAAAGAAAGCTCCTCATTATAAGAGAAGAAAGAGATGAGTCACGCTCAGCAAAGAACAATCACAGGAGGAAATGAAACAGAAAGAAACTACTTTAAGACATTTGAATATCAGTGTACTTGAGAAATACATGTAGAAAAGCACTACATCTAATAACTCCCAACCATTGCCAAGTTATTTGGTAACTTCTTTTCTAATATCAGGGATTTTTTCAGTCATAAGTTTTATATCCATTGACTGGGAATACAGTACTGTCCTAAAAAAATATTTCTGCCTCTCCTCCTTCAACACTATTAAACATACAAAGACAAATGTGGCCACAATTAATTTTATTTTTCACAAATGGAAGAGGAATTAAGCTCCAGCATATTTAAACATTCTTAAAGCAAAAGTGATGTCTTGGTTCCACAATGAAAAAAAAGAAACTACAGTAATCCCTCACTACTTCGCGGTTCATCTTTTGCGGATTCGCTATTTCATGGGTTTTCAAAGCACGCTCCATTAATGGATCCATTAAATCCATTGAAAATTTTAAATCCATTAAAAATTCATAAAATTCTTCTACAGTACTATTAAAGAAACTGGTAGGATATTACATGCAGTTCCATCTGAGAAACATTATAGAATGATTGTTTAAGGTAAAGGGTGGGTTTTTAAAGTCTAAAATACATTAAAAATATATATTTCCTCTACTTCACGGAAATTCGTTTTTCACGGGTGGTCTTGAAACTCATCCCCCGTGAAAAACGAGGGATTATTGTATCTCTATTGCCTCCAAGTCCCTTACAGATTTTTATACAAAATTTCTGAGAGGTCTGTTTCCTGTTCCCCAATAATGGTTCCCCTGAAACTCTTCAATTTCTGGGCTTAGTGACCTGTATATGCTTCTGTTTTATTGAATAGCTCTTTAAGCCCTATCTTTGCCTGAGCAGGCTTGGTGGAGACTGTTAGTCATAAAACTCTTCTCCTTCAGTTTGCTCCCAGAATTTATTTTTACACTGGGCTTTAAAAATGCTAAAAGAGCTATTTGACAACGGACTTGGGATCGGGACAGTGGCCAGACACCCAGTCATTTATATGCTGATGTCTCTGACAGCTGTACCCCTGCCTCCTCTCTCTTTCATGTTATCATCTGGAAGCACTCTGTGCCTGTATATGGCTCGGTTCAGTGCATTGCCATCTGCATTGTTGCTGGGCAGACTCTGAAATATCCCCACTGAAAGTCAAGATTCACCCTCACGAGTGGGAAACCTGAAAATAGGGATACATACTCTCTTCTTCTACCCTCTTTGTAGGGATGCAATGCTGATTATATCTAATTTAAGCAACCATCCAGGAAGGAATGTTGCAGGGCTTAAAAACTGGGCATATCCTGCAATGCAGCTGCATTTTGTGGTGTCATGTATTCCGGGTCAAATATGCGTGAAAAGGGAATGGGTGCTCAACAAAAACTGATGTTCTAGATTCAGGTTTTGTAAGTTGATATGTTCCAACTTTCGATTGTGCAATTGAGAAATTACACTTATGCATAGGTTGCTGCCGGTCTTTTTGACCTTAATAAAATTTATTTTGGGATAGCAATACAAGCAACTTCTAAAGTTTACATTAACTTAAGCATTTGAGGACACTGTATTTAAATGGATACGGTTAACGATCTAGAAGAAAAAAGACAACTTACTTCCCTGACAATATTATACATGGCAATTCTTCTGGGGCAATTAATTATTGAGTACCTGACAAAATAAGATGGAGTGGGTTGCCTAGAGTATGACCTGAGCTTCAAATATCATTAAATGTTAGTAGGTATTAGAAGATAAATAATTATGTTGACTTCCATCAGCTTTAATAGATCAAAGTCCTAGGATTCTCTTTACTTTTGGACAGAAATAAACTATTCAGAAGGGGCCAAGTACACCACAGACAACAGCAGATTTGCTGTATATATTGGAGTTGATGCAAGCAGCCCTAATTCTTGCTCAAAATTGTTGTAGTATTGTCAATAGTGATACTATTTTTTTGTAATTGTAAACACTTCAAAATTAATGACTATTATTAAGCAAATTAGTATAGTTTTCATATTGCTAACCTGTAAATACTCCAGAATAAGCTATCTGGTGTCCATATCTCTTTAAATAGATGAGATGAAAAGGGAAACGTTTGTACTGTATTTGACCAGCAGGCAGAAACATACTTTGAGTAAATCCCTATAATAGAAGAAGGAATATCATAAATGATATTTAAAGAAAATATTGAGCTTTGAAGCTTTTATTTTTTATTTAATAAAACAACACAGAAAGGCACAAGCAAAAAAAGCAAACAAAAACATTTGGGGGCATATAAAGTATAAAAAAGGCCAGTTTTAAACACAGCTTTAAATCGTGGCCATACAAAATATTGATCAGTCTTTCTATTACAGGGATAAATCCAAGACCGTAAATCCAGGCTGGCACTGTCTTTCCAATTAACATATTTTTTCCCATGTATAGCCAAGACACAGTAGATACATAGTGTTAAATTCCAAAGAATTTACATATAATCACACTGATAACTTTAAGACAAAAACAGATTAAAAAGGACAATGCAAACTAAGATCAATTTATGCATCTTCACTCTGTCAATGCACTTGACAACAAACTCATTTTAAAGCATTTTCTGAGCTGTCCAATGAACATAATTTTTGTTGAATTAATATTTTAAAATAGGAATAATACTAGTCATAATGATGTTTATCACTATTTTCTTAACATGAAGTGTTGAAAAATTGTTCCAAATAATTATTATTCACTTTAGCATTTAATAGTCTATAAAGATAAACTGTAGAGTTGGAGTGTCCAAAACATTTGTTATTTGTGATAGTAATTGAGTTTTAGATGCTTTAATTTTGTCTGCATGAATTTGTGAAATTAATATATATAATTTCATATAATATAATATTATATATAATTTCACAATATAAATTTAATTACAGTTTTTACGCTACAATTATCCTATAGCATAAGTTCAGAATAACCCTGTGTAAGACATCATTAAAATATACAAAAATATAACTGAAGTTTGTTTAAAATGTAGTCCATGTTTCTACCAAAATGGATCACATGATAGTTTCCAATTATGCTCATAGTATGTTTTGAACTTATTATTTGATTCTATTGAGAAATAAAAGTCAAAACATACATGGAGTGATAAAACTGTAAATCAAGAGAATTGAAAAACTACAATTTGGATAAATAAAATCTAAAGTTTGTCTTCATATGAAATCTATTACTTTAGCTATTTAATACTGTGGTGTATTAAGATGGGAATCCTTATGTGCTTATATCAAACTGTATAAATCTAGGTTAATAAATAAAATTGAATCTGAAAAACAAACTTCACTTGGAATAATTATTCCAATTTAGCTAAAACTATTCAAAGACCAAATTAAATATCAATTTTGAGAAATGTTCATCTATATGTTGAAGTCCATAGGATGTTTGTGAATCTTCATCCAATTAAATAATCTGCAGTCCCATATCAATACATTTCCTGGATACAATATTCAAATCCTTAAAAAGTTACATCATTTGCATATAATAGCTTCTGTTCAATTTCAGCTGTTTTATGTTTAGAATGATATCTAAAAACCATGCTTTCTTTTGATATTCATTTTTTTCCTTTATTTTCTCCTTATGGACATTTTTTTTTAAAAAAACCTAAAGCATAACATTAATACTTCTAAAGTAAAATGGACTTTAAAGGTTATCATATTCATTGTATCCTTGTTAGAAGTTGTAGAAATATTCTCTTAGACAAATGTTATTACTTTCTTTTCTGAATAGCTATTATGGTATATTATACAGTAGTTTATATATTACCTTAACCATGGTATCTGTCACATCCAAATCTACTTTTGAAATTCATACAGAGACTTTTTTCCAGAAATCAGTGATTTTTTTTTGCCCCTTGGATATTTGGCCATAAATGTATCTCCTTTCTGACAATCTCTCCCTCCCTCCCTCCCCTCCCTCTTTCTTTCTTTCTTTCTTTCTTTCTTTCTTTCTTTCTTTCTTTCTTTCTTTCTTTCTTACCCCCCTGTCTCTCGCACATACCCCAAACATAGATAGAAATAAAATTCTTCAAGTCTAACAATCAGTATGAACAATCTGTGAATATTTAAATATTGAAAAGCTAGCTAGTACAAGCCATTTTATAACAAGTAATGAAGGAAACAAAACAGATATGCCAGGTACCTGAGGATATAGACCATAATTTTTGCTATTCGGGTTGTCCGAATCTTTCTTCAGAGTAGCTAATAGGATAATTTTCTAGTGTTTAACAACAGAATGTGGGCCTGCTTGTTACATAAAAAATAAGATAAAATCACAATATTTGGGTTTCTTGTCACAACTTAAAGCCTTCCTAATATTTTAAAAGAATCACTTTTCCAAGTTTTGAGTCTTCTACTTAAAAGAACAGTACAAAGCTAGAGAAAAGGCCACTACTAATAAATCAAAGACAGGAAACTGTCTAGAGGCAAAACAGAAACAATTTTTACTGAAATACTTATGAATAATTTTGAAGTAGGAATTGCTATTCTCAATTCTCAAAGCTGTGCAAATCTATTTTGAACTATCCAAGCCTGGGTAGTTTGTGTTTTATTACAAGTCCTCTTTAATATATATTCTTCAGATTCTGTGATGCTCATTAATTTACCATGTTCTGCTTCACACACCATATTTTAAAGCTATAATAAGTATGAATGTGTTCTTTCACGGAAAAGTAACTGGAATGTGTATCTATGTGGCTGCACATATGTGACTGTGTGTGTGTTTGTTACAACTGCTAAATATGCTATCAATTAAATGAAAACATGAAATAAAACACTTCAACAGATCGGGGAAAATGGACAGTAATTTGCTTTTTTTATATTAATTGTTTGACGTTGCTATTCAACAGGGAAAGGCAATGTTCAACTGCCAGGTGGATTTGATTTAAATCAAGTTGATTTAAATCACATTTTTAAAAGAGCAACTAACAATCTGAAGTTAGTTGGGGAAAAGATCAAAACCAACCTGAGAAAATATAATCTTACTGAAAGAGTAGTAGATCCTTGGAAAAACTTCCAGCAGACGTGGTTGGTAAATCCACAGTAACTGAATTTAAACATGCCTGGGATAAACATATGTCCACCCTAAGATAAAATACAGAAAATAGTATAAGGGCAGACTAGATGGACCATGAGGTCTTTTTCTGCCGTCAGTCTTCTATGTTTCTATGTTTCTATATCTCTGTCCCACAGTGGCTCTTTCTCTGACCCGCTCTCGACTCATCCACAGTCCCATTCACTTTAATGATATGACTGGTGATGCGGCAGTGACATAACAAGGTGAATGGGACTGTCAGATGTGGCGGGCAGCAGGTGAGTGGATGCCCACTAATAGGCACTGCCAAGATGGAGCTGAAATGAGAGGTGCTCTTTAAATGTAAGGACTGGTTCTTGCTGGTAGTTAGAATTTTAAATATTATTTGCAAACAAAATGAAAGTTTCCTATTTAGTTTGCAGAGCTTGGATTCATTGAATGAATTTACCAAAAATGTAACTATTGCAGAATATACGGCCTCATGCTACATAGCTAAGCTCCATTTCATGTTAAATAAACTAAATTATTAATGTATATTAAATAGAAAAATATGTTTTACTCCAAAAGCATTTTATTAAAACAAATTTGAGTTATAAAAACAGTTTTACATTTTAAAATCTGATTTACATTTTTAAAAATAATCTATTTTTATCCAGCCTGGCCAACTTATCCTACAATTTCTCAAGTAAACCATAGATAATATAAAATGATTGATGATACAACTCAGGGTGGTTGCCTCCTCATATGACACTCAAGGTATTACTAAGGAATTAGAGTACTAATGATGTTTATGGCAGTTAAATTAAAACTTTGCAGATGTCTAGTCATTGGTGTCACCATGAGGAATAATAATCTAATATATCTCAAAAGTGAAGAGGATCCATTCTTGAATCGGCTTGCTAAAGAACACAGTGAACAGATAACAATTTATTCAAAGAAGATCAAACAGAAATGGAAGATTACACTGAAGAGTTGCACAGCAAAGATGTCGATATCTAAGGTAGCTTAGATAGCATTCCATATTTACAGCATCCTCTAGTATTAAAAGGTGAAGTGAGATCAGCCTTCCAACCGAGTTGAAAGCATACCGGAATAGATGAAACATGTACAGAAATATTACAAGCAGCAGCAGAAAAATCAGTAAAAGATGTGATGCATCATAAACAAATAACGGCTGAATATCTGGAGAATGACACAGTGGCCAACAGATTGGAAGAGATAAATCTCCATTTTAGTACCAAACAGAAGACATTTAGCAGACTGTGCAAAATTTTGTACAATGTCCTTAAGTTACATGCTAACAAAATAACGGTCAGGACCATCCAATTCAGATTAGAAATCTAAGATAAATGTAGAAGATGACCAGATTAAGGAAACCAACCAGATGAATATCTGGTAGGCAGATTCCCCCCCTACCTATTTTCCTCCCAAAAAAACTAAGGTGCATGTTACACTCCGGTACATCTTATATTCCAAAAAATACGGTGATACATACAATATTTTCATTTAATTTCTATATAAATACAAAGAGTTTGCAGAAATCATTGAAGGAAAATTTGTATTTTAAGAATTGGATGTCATTTTAAAAAATTGTGAGTCTAGTGCACATGGTTTCAATTCCATAGAATTGACTGTGCACAATGTATTTTTCTGTTTGCATTTTTTCTGATTCTCATCAAAACTGAAAAATATTTTATTGATATTATTTTAATGCAATATAGTATGAAATTACTGTATATTTTGCTCCATAAGACCCACCGGACCATAAGATGCACCTAGTTTAGAAGATAAAAACAAGATTAAAAAAATATCAGGCAGCGCTTGAGAAGACCACAAATAGGCATCCTCTCATGTTCCAGCTCTGCCTATTGACTCCTGCACTGTAGAAAGAAGAGACAGAAGAGGCGAGCAATGACAAAAATAGGTGGCATTCAGCACTGTAAAAGGACTTGCTGCTGTGGCCCAGCTACTATTCACCAAAGGACCTGCACTGTTTCCACCCACTTTTTTGTTGGGGAGAGTATGTCTACGAGTCTACGGAGAGGGGCGGCATACAAATCTAATAAATAATAATAATAATAATAATAATAATAATAATAATAATAATGTCTTATGGAATGAAAAAAATACAGTATTTAATATGTTTTTAATGGCGGAGACAAAGATCATGGATATAGTATAGCTTGTGACTTTAATTCCCTAGTTCTATGTGTATTTATTTCCTTTTTTATTATAAAACATCTCTATTTCTATATTAGGTACAATTTTTTTCCCATGAAAATGACCAATCTTTTGTCAGTAACAGGATTTTATAATGAAGTTGACTTTGAACACTAGAATTAATTTATCACAGTAGGCAGACAAAAATGCCCACAGTATATACACTGTGTAAAAGTATAATTCTATCACTTTTGGCCAGTTTTCAGTTCACTGAAATTATGTAATAGTAAACTAATAGTCACTGCAGGACTCTTCTTAAATATAATATGCATTAGCAACAGGTAACACAAGATAATTGTTTTCTCATCATGCTGCATATTTCACACTCCATAACTTCCAAATGAAATACCAAAAAGAATTCATAAAGTTAAATGATTTTTCATGATGAAGTTGAAATTTGAAACAGGCTGGAATTGCAACCAATGCTATTAATTTGGCTGATGTGTAAGCTTTGTTCTGGTTGCTTGAAAGAAGCCTTCCTCTTGAATATCAGATGATATTTTTTCTAATTTTAAACAAATGCATTTGTTTAAGGCTGCAGTAGTTGCAGTTACGTTTATTCCAGAAGATGATAAAACATGGGCCTGTTATGTATTTGGTATGCCTCAACCTCTGATGATTCTTTAGACATATCCCTAAGCTCCTATATAACCCTACCTATACAAAAACATAATGCCATTTCTATTAGAGAAAATATGACTAGACCCGTATCAGTCAGTCATCAGCTTATTTAGTGGTAATGAATTCTTGTAACTCTTTAGTACAAGCACAAAAATAATATTATAATATATAATTATTTATATTTCTTTTTGATAGACTTATTTTATAGTACAGGGAAGGTAAAATTTTGAAACCTAAAGACTTTGACCTTAAAGTACTATATATCTTTGTTATTCAAAACCAAGAATGTTGGTAATTTCATTTTTATGCATTTAATTTTTTTTAAAGCAATATGGCATAATTTCCTAGAGAATGCAAATTAAGCTTCTATAATTTGGCAGTTTATGTGCTTTTAATACACAGGACATTTTTTTTCTAATAATGTTGATATTGGCATGTTGTGTTGAATTGTACAAATGGGCCTTCTTATTCCCATACAAACCTTATAATGGGGTTGTTAATAGGTAGAATTGGAAAGCTCTCACAGTATTGACTGAACAGTCTAATGACTTTGCTGAGGGTATGAAATACAGTACTGTACTGCAAGATAAAATCAACCAAATGCTCCATGTAATGAAAGACACCATAAGTGCTTTAACTCATACATTTCCATTGGGTCTTCTTTCTTGATAAGGCCAAGTAGAAAAGCTGCAGTGACCTTGATTGTTGACCTTGGCAACATGATATTGATAGCTTTAACTAAGGATATTTTTAGCAGAGCAACGTTTGGACATTCATATTCATTTCAGTTTCTGGAGTTGAGCAAACTAGGTTTCATTAGTCACTCATCTGTGTCAAGATACAAGGAGAAGTGGTGATTTGTCTGCATCTTGCTTGGGAGTACAAGGACATTATGAACATTATGAATTAAACCCGTCCTCCCTAAGCTTTGAAAGATGGAATCTAGGAGGCTGGGACAGTAGCCTCTCGCATCAATAACAACAGTAGTTAATGAATCACAGGCACATTCTCATTCAAATTGTTTTTAAGCTATTTTAGATCTGCACTTCTGATTTTTTTTAAAAGAAAAATAGTATCCGGGTTCCAATTTTGACCAGGCATATTGCCTGTTCCAAGCACATTAATTTTGCCTAAACTACTTGTTGTTACAGCAGGATTTATTTTTATATATATATATATATATATTTAATTTTACAGTAGTGCCCACTGAACACAGTCAGGATTGCTTCTGAGAAAGCATGCAGAAGAATAGATTGATTCTTTCAGGGGACCTTGGCAATGGGGGAATAACATAAGTGAAAGTTCATTGCAATTCTGTAATTTTTTTTTTACTCCAGATAATCTTCCCAAGTAATTTTCTTCTTTCAGCATTTCTCTTACTTCTCATCAAGGCCCCATCTGGTTTTTGTTTTTAAAAAATATGAAATTGAAAGCAATTCTGTGTAACCAATCAGCTCCTGAAGGCTATCAAGAACTAGGTGACAGAAGAAAAATATGACATTGTATAGGTAGAGCATTTCAATTCAGGCTTGGTTTCTGTAATTCCTCACATCTTCGGGGACTAACTTATTTATTTATTTGTTTGTTTGTTTTATTTGATTGATTGATTTCTATGCTGCCCTTCTCCTGAGACTCAAGACTCAGGGCGGCTTACAACAAGGATAGTGTAAACATGTTAGAAATCTAAGTAAAATTACAATCTAAAAATCCCCATAGTTAAAACAAACACATTCATATATCATACATTCATTCATTGTGCGGGCAAATATATTAAAATTTTAATGGCCCCAGGTCTGCTGGCAGAGGTAGGCCTTTTAAACTTTACGGAAGGCAGGGAGAGTAGGGGCAGTACGGATCTCTGAGGGAAGCTCATTCCATAGGGCCAGAGCCACCACAGAAAAGGCTCTTCTCCTAGGCTAGACGACTTTGGCTGATGGGACCTGGAGAAGGCTGACTCTGTGGGACCTGACTGGCCACTGGGATGCATGAGGCAGAAGACGGTACGGTAAATAATCTGGTCCGATGCCATGTAGGGCTTTATAGGTCATAACTAAAACTTTGAATTGTGTTTGGACACTAATCGACAGCCAATGCAGCTTGCAGAGTGCTATAGGGACATGGGAATGTCTTGGGAAGCCCATGATCGCTCGCGCGGCTGCATTCTGCACTACCTGCAGTCTCCAAAAACTCTTCAAAGGTAGTCCCATGTAGAGAGCATTGTTGTAATTGAACCTCGAGGTGATAAGGGCATGAGTGTCTGTGAGTAGAGATTCCCTGTCCAGGCAGGGTCGCAACTGGTGCACCAGGCGAACTTGGGCAAACATCCCCCTCACTCCAGCTGAAAGATAGTGTTCGAAGGTTAGCTGTGGGTCGAGGAGGACGCCAAAGATGTGGACCCACTCTGAGGGGTCCACCCCCCATAGTGATGGATAGACAGATGGAATTGTCCTTAGGAGACAAAACCCATAGCCACTCTGTCTTGTTGGGGTTGAGTCTGAACCTGTTAACACCCATCCAAACCCTAACAGATTGGATTGGATTGGATTGGATTTGTATGCCACCCCTCTTCATTGACTTGGGGCAGCTAACAACAGTAGTAAACAGCATATGACAATCCAATATAAAGAGTTAAAAAACAGCCTCCAGACACTGGACATTACTTCCACTGCTTCACTGAGTGGACATGGGGTGGAGATGTATAACTGAGTATCATCAGCATACTGATGATAACTCACCCCATATCATCGGATGATCTCACCCAGCAGTTTCATGTAGATATGGAACAGCAGGGGGGAGAGGACCGACCCCTGAGGAACCCCACAAAGGAGGGATTTACGAGTCAACCTCTGACCCCCTGGCAACACCGACTGCAACCGACCAGAGAGATAGGAGGTGAACCACCTTAAAACAGTGCCTCCAGACGGCGCAGAAGGATACCATGGATGATGGTATCGAAAGCCACTGAGAGGTCAAGAAGCAGGCCTGCCAGAGATCACCCATCAGCAGGACCAAAGCAGTTTCTGTGCTGTAGCCGGGCTTGGAACCGGACTGTTGAGGGTCCTGATAATCAGCTTCATCCAAGGACTGTTGGTGCTAGAACGACACCACCTTCTCAACAATCTTCCCTATAAAAGGAAGATTGGAGACAGGATGATAGCTGTTTAGAACAACTGGGTCCAGGAAAGGTTTCTTGAGGAGGGGGCACACAACTGCCTCCTTGCAGGGAGCTAGAAATTATAAGTAGTGGGATTCAAATAATTTAGCAATTATGTGGGCATGGCTAGGTGGTCATGAGATTGGGTGGGGGATGGACCAGTTGTCATGTGACTGGGTGGGCAGTCCTCATTTTACCGACCTCGGAAGGACGGAAGGCTGAGTTGACCTTGAGCTGGTGAGGATGGGACCTCTGACATTCAGCAGAATTAGCCTGCATTACTGCATTCTAACCACTGAGCTACCATGGCTCTTTAAAGTTGCCATGTCCAACAGTGGTTTACAGAATCAGCATATTTATCCCAACCATCTGGGTCCTCATTTTACCGACCACGGAAGGCTGAATCGACCTTGAGCTGATGAGGATGGAACCTCTGACATTCATCAGAATTAGCCTGCAGTACTGCACTCTAACCACGTCTCTTTAAAGTTGCTACGTCCAACATTTCATTTTGTTCTTTGTACAATTCACATTCTGATATAAAGAAATCCTTGTCAGTGTCCTTCCAGGCTAGGAATCTCTGATACTCCATTTGAAATGGGGTGGGGGGTAGGGTGTCAAAAAGACATAATTTGTTTGTTAAATATATGTCCCACCTTTCTTCCAGGAGTAACATATTTATTTCTTTCTTTTTGTCCACACGAACCCTGTGATTAAATTGGTTTCAAATAAAGTGACTAGCCAAAATCATCTAGAGAAGTTCTATGGGTATAAAAAGACTTGGAGCTGTACCTCTCCAATATTTTCACCACAATGACTGTCATTAAGATAGTAAGAATAAGCTGGATTGAGCCGAAGACTTCTGTTTCTCCAGAAGGTCAAGATTTAACTATTTAAGAAATGTACCAAAAAGCCAAAGTGTCCTGCATTCTGGTTTTAAACATTCTAACATTCCACCCATTTTTATAATATTGATCTTAATGATAGTTGGAAGTGTTGTACAAATAATTTTCATGGTATCTTTCTCTCCAAAAGCTCTTAGAAATACAGTAATACCTTGTCTTACAAACTTAATTGGTTCCGGGACGAGGTTCTTAAGGTGAAAAGTCTGTAAGATGAAACAATGTTTCCCATAGGAACCAATGGAAAAGCGATTAATGCATGCAAGCCCAAAATTCACCCCTTTTGCCAGCCGAAGCGCCCGTTTTTGCGCTGCTGGGATTCCTGTGAGGCTCCCCACCATGGGAAACCCCACCTCCGGATGATGCTGCAGGGGAATCCCAGCATCGCAAAAATGAGTGCTTCGCTGGCAATGGAAGTCCGGAGGTGGGGTTTCCCAGTGAAGGGATCATCAGTGAAATTGCAGCATCACAAAAACACGGAAGTCCTTGAAACCCCACCTCTGGACGTCCGTGTTTTTGTGATGCTGTGACTTCGCTGAGGCTCCCCTCGCTGAGAAACCCCACCTCCAGACTTCCGTTGCCAGCGAAGTGGCCATTTTTGCACTGCTGGGATTCCCCTGCAGCATTGCAAAAATGTGGAAGTCTGGAGGTGGTATTTCCCATGGAGGGGAGGCTCAGGGGAATCCCAGCAGTGCAAAAACGGGTACTTCGCTGGCAACGGAAGTCCGGAGGCGGGGCATCCCAATGGCAGCGGTGAGTTTGTAAGGTGAAAATAGTTTGTAAGAAGAGGCAAAAAATCTTAAACCCCGGGTTTCTATCTCAAAAAGTTTATATGACGAGGCATTTGTAAGACGAGGTATCACTGTATTTAGATATAACATTTAGCATATGTTTCATTCATTCTGATTGTCAAAATAGTAATGTGAAAGGCTTCCTCCTCATTCTACTTAATGAATAAATACCCCTATCTTGTATAGTAAACATATGTATTCTTTATTTTGCAAGTTAGAAGAGGAAAGTTTTTATCCTCCCTAAAATATGTTATTTTAACTCATTTTCGATAAAATTCTCTCTCTCTCTCTCTCTTAAGAAGTTTTTTCCAAAATTGAGCATAGCAAACCCCTCCACCCCAAAAAAACACCTTACATATTTTGCTAGTTCAGAAATCATTATTCTTCTTTTAGTTTAGAGAGAATATATACTGTAGTTAATGCTAACTTTGAAACCAGTAATGAGGCCAATTTTTTCGTAATCTTGATCTCACTGTGTCTCTTTCCATGACTGATATTTCTGGATACACAGAAAGTACTTTTCAAAATACAAAAGATCAGAAGGAAAGAGGAAATGCAGCTTGTTCAACATTAACCTTCACAAATTTGTGTTCTTGTCATGTAAATGAATGAATATTTCCACTCTAGCATTTTGGACCTAGAGAAAGAGCAGTAAGCACAAAAATGGAGGAAAATGGAACTTATCTCTCTCGATTTTTAATAGAGGTAAATGAATGGTTTTAATTTTTTTTTTTTAAGAATAAGAAAAAGAAAAAAAAGCTCTTAACAGCACAAAACAGCAAGTTCTTGGGATCCTGGTTTATTGCCACCAAACTTGCTAGAAATGCTTTGTTACTTTCCTCTACTGTAATGTATTGATCCATCTTCCTCTAGCCTTGACTCTCCTACAGGCAAAAGGTTAAAGTCAGATAATAGTATTAATTTTCCAGACATCTGCACATGTTTTAATAGCCTTTAGAAGGCTTGGAATGGTTTCTGTTTGACCACCACAGGGCTAGAATGCTGTTAAGGCATGGATTGTACCAATACATTACAATCACAGCCGCATAGTTCAACCTGGCAATAAAAATCTAATTTATTTTATTGGAGGTTTAAATTAATGTGATGAACTTCTCTCTCAACAGGACTCCGTACACCATCCTTACAAAGGTAAATCTCTTGTATGTGCGGAACAATTTCTTTATACAAGACATAATAACTGCAGTGGGACTCGTTCAAGCCCTACTCAGGCATTGTGAAACCGTATGCACAGAGAAATGGAACAGATGCTCTAGGGGCACTAATGAGCTGCGGCAGAACGCAGGGCTTTGTGTCAGTGGATTGCTCTCCCTCCCTCCCTCCCCATATCTTCAGTGTGAAGATAATGAATAATTTTGTTAGAGATTTGACATTTTAGAAAATATTTTGTGACTTGAAAGAGCTGTGTAATTCCACAGCCTCTTAATTTATGAAGGACTGTATTATTAGTCATTGCATTCACAATGATTATGGACGTTGCTTGAAGACTGATTCTAGTATCTACAAGCAGTAGGGACTGTAGAAATTCCGTCTTATTTCCAGCAAGCACTGGTACTGCTGAGAGTCTTTTGGTGTAGTGGTTATAGGCACTGGAGTAGAAGTCAGGAGACTGAGTCCAGCACAGTCAGCTGGGTGACTTTGGGCTAGTCGCCATCTCTCTCTCTCTCTCTCTCTCTCTCTCTCTCTCTCTCCCTCCCTCCCTCCCTCCCTCCCTCCCTCTCTCTCTCTCTCCCCCCTTCTCCTTGTCCTGAATACTACAGATTCTTGACAAGACAGTTTCCAGGAATGAAGACTGACTTGAAGGCAGTGCACACACACAGTCATTATATTTTGTTCCAGCCATTTCTATTACGGTAAAACTATCATGAAAATACTGAAAAAAGTGACTTAGAAATGGTCCTTACACCATCAGTAAAATATAAAAATGTAAAAACAGCATGTACAGTAAGAATTTTATTTAAAATAAAAACCCAACATAATTTAAAAGGAGGCAAAGGTGTCAGAGTGAAGTCTTCTCCCAAATCGTACAAGGTATTATGTACTTTTTTTCAAATACATGGTCCCAATTTATCAAAGAGATTCAGTTTGACATACTGATTAAGGGACAAAAGTAGAAACTGGAAATTCCAGTCCAGCCTTAGACTTAAAGCCAGCTGAGTGACCTTGGATCAGTCATTCTCTCTCAACTCTCTCTCAGGGAAGAAGGCAATGAGAAACAACCGTTTCTGAACAAGTTGTCGAGAAAACTATAGGGAATTTCCCCATGCAGTCACCAGGAGGTAAGACTGCCCCAAAGACATATGTATTCACGCACATGCACACATATACATGCAGACTGTCTAAAATTTACTTGATATTCTTCAACCAGGATTGTACATGAATATCAACCTCTGTTTCCTTTTTTCGAATTGTGGAGTTTCTTAGTATAGTATGTCAGAGTGCGCACAGTGTGTTGCATTTTGAGACAACCCAGTATAATATTTTGAGACAACCCAGGAGCAAAATTCAGTAAACTAGTTTGTCTTTCAAATAGTGGTATATCTATAACGAATATACACATACAAGTTCTAGGCAAAGTAGACAATCAATCATCAACTACAGCACTGAAGCACATACCCACAGAGAGAGATGCTCCCTCACAGGACCTCTCTTATATGTACAGCCTGAAGTCGTATTAGCCCAAAAACCTTGCTGACTCATTCCCTGCCTTATATCATTGTAGCAGCTGGTCAGCTCTTAAAATATTTCCCTGACATAGTACTTCATAACATTCTTAGAAATCAATGTTGGAAGAGTCATAATCTTGGGAATTATTCATGGAACAGCAATTTTATAAAATATAAATAGGTAAAAATACAGGGTTTGTGTACTAGCCAATGTTATGAGTTTCAGTTATAATCTTCTATCAGTTATGCTAATTCTGTTAATGCTACTTATGCATCACAAATGACAGATATGAGGCCAAGTTTGTATTTCAACTGTGCACTCTGCAAGTGAGAGCCATTTTATCTATCAGCCTACTAAAATACACTAGTATTCCCAGGCTTCCCTGGGGGACTTCAATCTACAGTCGCCGATCAATTTCCAGTCACAATTCAAAGTGTTGGTTATGACCTTTAAAGCCCTACATGGCATTGGACCAGAGTACCTCCGGAACTCCCTGCTACCGCACGAATCCCAGTGACCGATAAGGTCCCACAGAGTTGGCTTTCTCTGGGTCCCGTCGACTAAACAATGTCGTCTGGCGGGCCCCAGGGGAAGAGCCTTCTCTGTGGCGGCCCTGGCTCTCTGGAATCAAC
Organism: Erythrolamprus reginae; assembly: GCF_031021105.1. Lineage (NCBI taxonomy): Eukaryota > Metazoa > Chordata > Lepidosauria > Squamata > Dipsadidae > Erythrolamprus > Erythrolamprus reginae. The sequence goes on along the minus strand of NC_091950.1, from coordinate 165,259,803 downwards.
TGCTCCCGGAGATTAGAACTGCTCCCACCCTCCTTGTCTTTCGTAAACTTCTCAAGACCCACCTATACCACCAGGCATGGGGGATTTCAGACATCTTTTCCCCAGGCTCCTTATAATTTATGTTTGGTATGTATGTGTTTTTTGGTTTTAATATGATAGGGTTTTAATTATTTCTTTTAATATTAGATTTGTGCTACTATAATATTGTTTTTATCATTGTTGTGAGCCGCCTCTAGTCTTCGGAGAGGGGCGGCATACAAATCTAATAAATTATTATTATTATTATTAATTATTATTCCTCTCTTTCTGGGAAATGCTTCCATTTTGGGATAGGCAGATAATTTTTCACCCTGGTGGTGCATTGGTTAGAATGCAGTATTGCAGGCAAGCTCTGCCCACTGCCAGAAGTTCGATCCTGACTGACTTAGGGTTGATTCAGCCATCTATCTTTCTGATATTGGTAAAATGAAGACCCGGATTGTTGGCTGATATTTGTAAACCGTGCAGAGAGTGCTGTAAAGTACTATGAAGCGATATACATAGTCTAAGTGCTATTCTGTTACTATTCACCAGTACTCTGATGAAGGAACTCAAAGATTAAAAATCTTCTCAGGGCAGCATCTTGATCTGATCCAGATTGAAACTGCAATGTTTACTATTTATTATTTTTTTAAAATAGACATAATATTATTGTCAAATGTGTTTGCCGCCTCTGCCCTTATTTAATAGCTGGTTTCATTAGCATACTTCTAATAAATAATGGAGTATTTATTCATTTTTAATCTCTGAGAACTTGCCAAAACTTTCTCATAAAATTCTAAAATTTTATGTGTATACAGTTTAAAATTCAAGCACACTTAACACTTTTCCATGAGTTTATGCATATGCATAAGTACACTGGTAAAACCCAACTATTAGCATATTTTATACAAATTCTTCTGTTTAGATCAGTGACTATTTTTTTGTCTGTAAGCTGGAAGAAACCTTTCACTTCTCCTATTATAAAGTGATAAAGCAGCATTTGATAGCAACAGCTTGTGTGATAAAATGATCGTGGCAACAGTGAGAAAGAATCTAATAAGGGAATTGATCTGCACATTCCAATTCTGTAAGAGCCAACATCGATCAGCATAAATGTCAATAATGGAATCGTATTGAAGGCTGCCTAATTTCTTTAGGTGATTTTTGGTTCCAGTGACAGACTAAAAGAAGTAGATGTAAAAATTTAGAACTGTCAAAGACATATAAAGGTAAAAATAAAAATAAATATTTTTGTGTGTGTGTGTGTTTTAGCCAATATATGATTTGTTCCAGTAGTCATATATGGACTATACAGGAAAACCTTTATAAGCAGAAAATAAAAGCCAGAATAGTGGTAGGAGCACTTAGGGCTGTGGCTCCTAAACTGGGAGAGTTTGTTCCATCAGATTCCAGCAGAGGTGGGTTGCAGTTACCTTTTCTACTGATACACATACCAAAGTCCCCTTGCACCATTTTACTTCCATGCATGCTCAGAAGGACGTTTTAGCCCGAAACACAGCTGAGGAGCTGCCCAGCTGTGCTTCGGACAAGGAAAGAAAGAACAGTATTAGGGCTTTTCTTCAAAGTAGAGGACGGGGAGAAGCCATCCAAAATCACCGGAAATTCCCCCCAAAAGATAGTGTCGCGCACGAACCGGCACAGACAGTACCGGAACCATGCCAAAATTACATCACCAGTGGGCCGCTACTGCTGTGTACATACTGGTCTACACCGGTAGGAACCTACTCCTGGATCCCAGGTACCACGACCGAACTCTCTCTCTCTCTCCAGAAGAGTGCAGTGCTAGAAAGAGCTAAGATCCTACACAAAACCCTCAGACTCCGAAGTTTCTGGTTTAGGGCGAGATTGAGGAAGACAAAAGACCACCCATAGGGCTGAGAAGAGAATTATTTTATTTAATAAAATATGAGTAATAAAAAAATGACACAACCCAGACTTTGCAGCCAATACTTAAAATATTTTATGTGTATTCCTGAGGCCTTGTGGCTATATCTCTTGGCACACCAGAATTAGGAAAGATAGCCGTGTCTTGTGGTGTTAAAGTACAAATATTTTGTGCAAGACAGGTCGTAAAAGATTAATGATATGGTTCTTCCTTGTCACAAAAGTTTGAAAGATAAAATAGTGTTTTGAAATAACTCTGACTTCTCTCCAGGATAAAGCTGAAGGCTGAGAAGCCATGTAAGTAATCTAAAAAGATGAGCCAACATAATATGTAGGATTCTGTGGATTCTGTAATATGCTGATCCAGTGGTTCCTTTGTCCATATTTCACTGAATAAATTTTATTTTATCTGTTCTTTTTTGATTATTTTTTTAAAAAATACATATGTTTCTTCATATGCAATAAATGATCACGAAAAGCAAATGCTAAAAAACAGCTTCTGAATTTGACTCAAGCTGCTATTGTTAGCTAATAAAGGAAACATTTTTTTCCACAATTTTTTTTATTTTCTCACCAATCACAGAACAATGTAAAGTACCAACAGCATCAAATTGCTTAAATACATCAATAATTCAATTTTAAAAATTATGGTATACAAATCCAATGCTACCTCCTTTACTTTTGACATCTGGATGATTAATAGCTGCTCAGATTTCTTATATTGTATTAATATGCTATTCGCTAAAACATCTTTTAAGCTGATCCAAATTTTAAATGCCTCAAGTTAATTAGGCTGTAATATTTCAAATTTCTCCATATCTCTTCCATTTGAATTTTCATATATATTTATTAACCTTTTTTATTAGTAAATGCCCATTAAAAAGAAATTAAAAAAATAAAATTTAAAAAAAGTAAAGACACCAACACCTTCCAATATACAAATCAAGGGGGAAAAGACCCATTAAAATCTCAATAATTCAAATTAGCCATATTGTAAAACCTAATTAGTAATAATTCCTTTGTAGGAATCATAAAAAATGCGTAAAAATAATAAAAAAAGAGTAGAGTTTAAAGAGGAAAGAAAAATGTGTTAAGATAAAGAGGAAAGTATATGTAAAAAGAAAAAAAAAGGAGAATGAGAAAATAGTACTAAAAACATAGAAAAAAGAAAGAAAGAAATCAAACCAAAAAGAGAAGAAGAGGGAAGAGGAAGAAAAAGAATCTTTCCTCCTCATCTCACCAATTTCCCACAATAGCTCAGTATAACACCATCAAAAATTACCAAACCTTAAAGTTCATCTGTAAACCACTGAACTCCTTCATCCCAGTCTAAATCATTAAACAATAATTCTAATTAAGAAAGAAAAAAAACCCATTGGTTCAAACCTTACCACTAAAATTATTTCTCTTTCTTTATATATAAACAAAAAAAGAGAAGAAGAAAAGAAAAGAAACCCTCCAATAACCTACTGAAATCAATTTCTCAGTATAAGGCTGCATACCCAGTTGAATCTTCATGCCCTACGCTAATTTTGTTGCTGCTTATCCAGTGTAATCCTCGTGCCCTACTCTAATTGTATTGATCCAAATAGATTAAAAGAAGGTTCCCCTTCCTCAATCCAACCTTCTTTCTAAATTGTGTTCTATAAAATCTATAATTCTGTAAGTTCTAAATTCAATGATTACCACTGGCAAGATTTCTTTGTCTTTAAGAAAAAGAAGTCAAGCATGATCTTCTGTTTCCAGGTTTCTTATAGTTTAAATCAGTAAATTAAATATCTTAATTCAATGTCCCAATATTATCTGTAATAATTCAGTTCATTATTAAGTCACCTCAATTAATTCCATTATTTAGTTCATTATTAATTCCATAATCCTTTCATATTCCATATTAATAATACATAACAAAAACCTGATGACAGTGCCCTGAATTCCAATTATTATCTTAATATATTTCCCTTGCATTTTTCATACACTAGCTCTACTCCATCCCCTTCTCCAAATATTTAAAACAATATAATTATACAATTATACAATTAAGGTATAATACAATATAATTGTATTACACCTTAATAGAACAAAAAAAAAACGTCCAGATATCATCCAAATCGAATCGAGGCCAAGTTCCAAATTTTACACAGCCTTTAAAGCCCTTCCAAGCAGAAGAGAAAATATTGGGCAATTTGCTTATTCATAGCTTTTGCTGCACGCCTCCATTATTAAGCAGCTGCTACGTTCCCATTTCCGGCTTTTCTTTTTCCTTTTTATAAACAATTCTTTAAAAATCTTTTTTAAAGTCTTTAGCACTCCATTCTCACCAGCACACCGCCAGGTATTTCTTCACTTTGCCTATGCTCAAGCTTTTTTTCTCTTCTCAGATGTTACCAGTCTTCTTTCATCTCCTGCATTGCGTTGCCTTCCCGTGACTATTGTCGACACAGACATTGCTGTCTGGCCAACTTCGCACCACCGCCGGTGCGAGACAGGCCAGTTCATCCGATGGGGGTTGCTGACCCCCCAATCGGACCGCCAACAGCGTCACCTATGTCACCTCCCCTGCAAGGATATGAGGGCTTGGTTCAGAAGAACCGAGACCCCCAGACGGTGGAGATTCAGAGCTACTCTCATGGGAGCAAGGGCAGCTCCGTGCCGTCACGGCCATTGACCCCGCCCATCCCCCAAAGGAAACATTGCTGATGAAAAGTAACACATTCTCCTTTTAACGGATGAGTTACATAGCTGCTATGACAAAAAAACTCACCCTTCTATGTTCATCTATCCAAAACATTTTAGTTAATGTTTGTTTGAAATCACTAGCACAGGGGTCGATATAAAACCAAAATACAAGTAGTCCACAAATTAAAACGGTTCATTTAGTGATTGTTCAAAGTTACAAAAGTATTGAAAAAGGTGACTTATGACCACTTTTTACACTTGCGACCTTTGTAGCACCCACATGATCATGTGATCAAATGGTTCATAATAGAAACATATAAGATTGACGGCAGAAAAAGACCTCATGGTCCATCTAGTCTGCCCTTATACTATTCCTGTATTTTATCTTAGGATGGATCTATGTTTATCCCAGGCATGTTTAAATTTAGTTACTGTGGATTTACCAACCACGTCTGCTGGAAGTTTGTTCCAAGGATCTACTACTCTTTCAGTAAAATAATATTTTCTCATGTTGCTTTTGATCTTTCCCCCAACTAATTTCAGATTGTGTCCCCTGGTTCTTGTGTTCACTTTCCTATTAAAAACACTTCCCTCCTGAACCTTATTTAACCCTTTAACATATTTAAATGTTTCGATCATGTCCCCCCTTTCCTTTCTTTTTGTAGGTGAGGTCTCCAGAACTGAACACAGTATTACAAATGTGGTCTCACTAGCGCTCTATATAGTGGGATCACAATCTCCCTCTTCCTGCTTGTTATACCTCTAGCTATGTAGCCAAGCATCCTACTTGTTTTTCCTACCGCCCGACCACACTGTTCACCCATTTTGAGACTGTCAGAAATCACTACCCCTAAATCCTTCTCTTCTGAAGTTTTTACTAACACAGAGCTGCCAATGCAATACTCAGATTGAGGATTCCTTTTCCCCAAGTGCATTATTTTACATTTGGAAAGATTTGGAAACATTAAACTGCAGTTTCCATTAATTAATTAATGACTGTTGCTGTGTCCCAAAGTCACGTGATCACCTTTTGCAAGCTTATGAAAAACAAAATGAATGGGGAACCCAGATTCACTTAACAACCATGTTACTAATGTATCATGTGCAAGGATTCACTTAACAACTGTGGCGAGAAAAGCCATAAAATAGGGCAAAATTCACAATTGTTTCACCTAACAACAGAAATGTTGGGCTCAATTGTGATTGTAGGTTGAGGACTACCTTTATAGGAACATCTTAAGAGCCATCTTCTGAAAAATTCAGTACATAATATTGCATATATTGACAGCAACCAGAATCACGTTAGCGCAAAATTGGAAACAGGCCGATTGTCTGCCTGATGCAATGATCATTAGAAAAAAATGATGTTATTATACATGAAGTAAACTATATGGGAAAAGAAGAGCTGGCACAACAAATAAAACGCTCAATGCAATAATTTTTCGAAAATGCCAATAAGCCGGGGAGATGGCTGGCATACAAAATTAAAAAACAGAGAAAAATTAAAAAGATTAGTAAATCACAGAATGAAAAGGGGGAAATAGTATACGATAACAAAGGGAAAAAAGACAAAGCATATAATTATTATAAAAATTTATATGAGGACAGTGAAAGGAATAATAATGAGATTTTACAATATCAATATCAAATTTACTGACAATACCATCAGATGTACAACATTAAATAAAGAAATAACATTATTAGAAATATCTAACATAATAAACAAAAACAATAATAAAGCAAACAAAACAAAATAATAAACCACCTGGCCTGACAGATTGCCAGGAAAGTTATATAAAACATTTCCAGATATGCTAGGATCCAAACTATTAGAAGCATACAATGAAGTATATTAATAAATACTTATTTATTTATTTACTTACTTATTTATTTATTTATATTTGTTTTGTTAAGTACATATTGGCAGTACAGTGAACCCTCGAGTTTCGCGTCCTCAAGGATCGCGAAAGGGCTATTTCGCTAGTTTTCAACCCGGAAGTAAACTCCACCATCTGCGCATGCGTACCCTTCCACGCATGCGTAGATGGTGGAGTTTCCCCGCTGGGCAGAGGCTTCCCTGGGTCTTCCCCCTCTTGCCCCGGTAAGACCCCAGCGGCGGTGGGCTGGAGCGCGAGCTTGGGGCAGCCTAGCTCCGCTTCCCAGCTGGGAAGCGGAGCCGGCAACAGCGTGGGCGGGCGGCGCGCGCGAGCTTGGGGCAGCCTAGCTCCGCTTCCCAGCTGGGAAGCGGAGCCGGCAACAGCGTGGGCGGGCGGGCGGCGCGCGCGAGCTTGGGGCAGCCTAGCTCCGCTTCCCAGCTGGGAAGCGGAGCCGGCAACAGCGTGGGCGGGCGGGCGGCGCGCGCGAGCTTGGGGCAGCCTAGCTCCGCTTCCCAGCTGGGAAGCGGAGCCGGCAACAGCGTGGGCGGGCGGGCGGCGGGCGCGAGCTTGGGGCAGCCTAGCTCCGCTTCCCAGCTGGGAAGCGGAGCCGGCAACAGCGTGGGCGGGCGGGCGGCGCGCGCGAGCTTGGGGCAGCCTAGCTCCGCTTCCCAGCTGGGAAGCGGAGCCGGCAACAGCGTGGGCGGGCGGGCGGCGCGCGCGAGCTTGGGGCAGCCTAGCTCCGCTTCCCAGCTGGGAAGCGGAGCTGGCAACAGCGTGGGCGGGCGGGCGGCGCGCGCGAGCTTGGGGCAGCCTAGCTCCACTTCCCAGCTGGGAAGCGGAGCCGGCAACAGCGTGGGCGGGCGGGCGGCGCGCGCGAGCTTGGGGCACCCTAGCTCCGCTTCCCAGCTGGGAAGCGGAGCTAGGGTTTCCCCAAGCGCGCGCGCACCCCAGGCGCGAGCAACGGGGTGGGCGGGCGAAGGGCGGGCGGCAGTGGAAGTAAAAACACCATCTGCGCACGCGCAGATGGTGTTTTTACTTCCGCACCGCTACTTCGCGAAAAATCGATCATCGCTTGGGGTCCTGGAACGGAACCCTCGCGATGATCGAGGGTTCACTGTATACAAAGATATAACAATGTTTACAGGCATGATACTAGTAAGAGAGAAACATTACGGCAGGGGACGGTAGACACACTGGTGCACTTATGCACGCCCCTTACTGACCTCTTAGGAATCGGGTGAGGTCAACAGTGGATAGTCTAAGGTTAAAATGTTGGGGGTTAGGGGATGATACTACAGAGTCAGGTAGGGAGTTCCATGCATTAACTATTTGGTTACTAAAGTCGTAATTCCTGCAGTCGAGTTTGGAGTGGTTTACTTTAAGTTTATATCTGTTGTGTGCTTGTATGTTGTGGTTGAAGCTGAAATAGTCGTTGACAGGAAGGATGTTGTAGCAGATGATTTTATGGGCTATGCTTAGGTCATGTTTAAGGCGATGTAGTTCTAAGCTTTCTAAACCTAGGATGGTAAGCCTAGTTGCATAGGGTATTCTGTTGTGAGTGGAGGAGTGGAGGGCTCTTCTAGTAAAGTATCTCTGGACATTTTCTAAATATATTATATCAAATATAATATATTAATAGCTATTCAACCAATGACCCGTGGGCCACATGCGGCATGGATAACTAGTAATGTGATCCCACAAGACTGTAAACTTTTAACTTTATTGTGTGAGTTATATATACTAACTCTGTTATATATTTTATATGTGATCCAAAACAATTCCTCTTTACTTATTGCAGTCCAGGCAATCCAAAACATTGGACAACCATGATCTAGAGCAGTGATGGCGAATCTTTTTTCCCTCAGGTTCCCAAAGCGTGTGCACCCACACACTACTGCACCTGCCCACAACCATAATTCAATGCCTGGTGAGGGTGAAAATTGCATCCCTTGCTCACCTGGAGGCCAGAAATAGTCTGTTTCTCAACTTTTGGTGGGCCCAGTTAGCCCTTTTTTCATCCTCCCCAGGCTCCAAAGTCTTGCTTGGAGCCTGAAAAGGGCAAAAAAAAAAACCCCTTCCCCATCCTCCCAGACGCACTCTGAAAGCTGAAAATGCCCTCCCATAGCCTCCATCTGAGCTCAAAATCAGCTGGCCAGTGTGCACATGCGTGCTAGAGCTGAGGTAGGGCAATGGCTCGCATGCCGGCAAATATAGCTCCATGTGCTACCTGTGGCACCCATGCCATAAGTTCACCATCACTGATCTAGAGAGTAAGGATCACTTGTATCAATTATAACTGGTTTTATAATTTGATATATCTTATGTCTAAATGTTATACATAGAAAGAAGCTTCATCTCTGTACAAACTTTTAGAGCATTTGACTAATGTGCTACTGTTAAAGTCAGGATTAGTTCTCTGCATTTCTTAAAAATGTAAATGAAATCTAAGGCTCAGAGATAATTACTTTTCCTTTGGGTGTATCTTTTATTTAAAATAGTTTATAAAGATGAAGACTTTGGAGGAGAGATTGGGAAAATGAATCATCTTAGTCTTAGAAACTATAAGCAGGGAAATATTTAAAAAAGGAGGTTCTGTCATTTATGCTTGCACTCTGAATATCTACATAAAACTGCACCATTTATATTCCAGGACATTGATGAATTTCTGTATTGTAAATATCTGAGTGCTTTGACTTTTCGTACACTGCTTATTCATAATGGCTTGATTATGCAAAATATGACAAGCCCATGGAAGCTAAAATGGTTTCTCTAAGACATTGTTTAATATTTTGTGGTGGATTTGCCTTGTTAACAGGATTTTCTGATGTAGTTGTAACTCCCTAATCTTCCATACAAATGTTTGCAATATCATCTCCCTTTTCTTTGTCTTGAATGTTGTCAGTTAAGTCTCAGTAAACCCGCCTAGAGGATTTGCTCACACAACTGGCAACCATCTCTCAGGCAGAAGATACATTTAAATGCTGGAGTTTGATTATGATGGGTTTTTCCTTCTCATTTTCTTTAGCCTTGAGAATATTTGTGCTGTGGCAACAGAAGAAAGTGTGTGTGTGTGTGTGTTGTGGGGGGAGGGCGGGGGGAGAGAAATAAGCAAAGTGAAACTTTTAAATATTTTTGCTCTATAAAAGAAAACAAAAACAACAAAACAATCAATTTGATTTAAATTCTACATAAAAGCTGAAAGCAGCTTTTTCAAAATCAGGCTTACTTGGACTTAATCCTTTAATATTTGTCTTATCCATACCTCGTCCCACTCCTAACATCAGGGAAAATTATATGTTTCCAGTTTTCTATCTCAAATTCTAAACAAGCATTAGAAAGATTAATAGTTTCCTACATATTTTTGGCCTTATTGTGAAGTGGCATTGAATTTGTTGCAAAATACATATTCAAAACAGATCCAGGGTGTTTTTTAAAAAAAGAACTTAAAAAATAAAATAGAATGGTATAAGTAGCAAGTAAACTAACTATCCTAAATTACAAGGATAATAGTCCAGTCAGTGTGATGCTGCAGCAATAAATAGGCATTCAGATTGGCTTGTAATATGCTGCTGCTAAAAGAGCAGAGCACCGAGATCTATGATGATATAAGTTGTCATGTGTGTGTGCTATTGTGTATGTGCGAATGCTCATACCCATAATTCAATGCCTGGGAACGGCGAAAATGGCTTTCCCCCTCCCAGAGGCCTTCTGAAACAGTCCATTTCCCAACCTCTGGTGGGCCCGGTAGGTCCGTTTTTTGCCCTCCCCAGTCTCCAGAGGCAAAAATATCCTTCCCCATCCACCCAGAGACTCTCCAGAAGCTGAAAATGCCCTCTCAGAGCCTCTGGGTGAGCCGAAAAATGCTGGCCGGCACACGCATGCACATTGGAGCTGAGCTAGGGTAACAGTTCATGTGCCAGCAGATAAGACTCTACCTGCCACCTATGGCACATGTGCCATAGGTTCGCCATCACTGATTATTTAGATTAGATTATTTTTAAAATGAGATTTATACCCCATCACAATAGTATTTTTACATATAGTAGATCTTTCAGTGGTCTATACATCTTCAAAGAAGACCTATAGGAGATGACCAGGCTGAGCCCAAGGAGAGGTCAAGTGTGTCATCAATCTCAAGTCCTTTCGTGCCCACAAAAGACCTAACTCTTTTGAATTCAACCTTGAATTCTGTTGAATCTTGTCTATTGAAAATTTGCCTTGACCACTAGTAGCTCAAATTCTTTTAGAGATCGTTCGTATGCAATAAACCTCTATTCATTTGACTCCCCTTGACACATTGATTTCCTGCACTTGACAAAACCCCTTTGAATGCTTTTCCATGTTTGCAAGAAATAGAAAATTCTCAGAGAGAAAGCACCAAACAGAGCCAAATCTCTGGCATAGTCCTAACAATTATGCCATAAAAAGGTAACCCCTTCAAAGAGGCAGATCCAAATCCGCCCTTCTCCTGCTAGGATTTTCTATACTTGTATGACTCACTTGCCTTGTTTAACATTCAGATAATAACTTACAAATTCGCAAAAGGTGGATTGATGCTCCTGGTGTGGGGGTTGCAAGCAACTTAAGAGTTAATTTTAAAAAAACCTGAATCAGGTTCGGCAGGCAAATTGGAACAATGCTCAGAACTTGCTCTGGATTTGCTCCGAGTTTTCAGAGAGGGGCGGCATACAAATCTAATAAATTATTATTATTATTATTATTATTATTATTATTATTATTAATTAGATTTATATGCCGCCCTTCTCTAAAGACTATTGAATGATAAAGATAAATGATAAATAATTTGTACAACAAATGTGGGTATTATTATTATTATTATTATTATTATTATTATTATTATTTATTTTGCTGCTCACCTCATTTTGTCTGTCCAAGTTTCTAGCAGATAAGTTGCTAAATATAAAGTTTGAGATCCTTTTTGATAACATTTTTTTTACCAAAAGTAAAAGTGGTATATTTCTTGCTGAATCCTAGCAACAATAAAATTATCCGTTTATTCACATAGGTGTTATACCAACTCATTTGCAATTTGAAGGAGTTGCATTGCAATCCCCCCCCCCCCATTGTTCTCTTAAGATCTTCAGAGTGCTGGAAAAATCTCTGCACTATAGTTGAATTCAAAAGATTCGAGGCAAAAAGTACCTTTTAAAGAAAGAGATGGATTTGAATGATACCAAAGATAAGTAATGGCCACTTGCAGAAACCAAAATGACTATCATCTGTGTGATGAAAAACGAACGTCTGCTACCTTTAGTTAGAAAAATAAATAAGGAAACAGTTTGAAGTAATTAGAGGATTACGAAGGGAGTAAAATCATTTAGGTGTCTCTTTGTTTCTTCTCAGTTATTAATATGAATGAACAATCTAAACTTCATGAGTCTGGCGAGCAACTTGGTTTAGAAATTAATTGATGTTATAAGTTTTAAGGACATATGCAGCTAGTCCTTGATTTACAACCACAATTGAGCCCAAAATGTGAGTTGCTAGTGAGAAATTTTTAAAGTGACTTTTGACACATTTTTTTACTTTTCTTGCCGTATTTGTTAAGTGAATCATTGCAGTTATTAGTTTAGTACCACGGTTGTTAAGTGAATCTCACTTCCCATTGACTTTGCTTGTCACAAAGATTGCAAAAGGTGATCACATGACCCCAGGATACGACAACTGTCATTAATATGACCCAGTTATCAAGCACCAGTTATATCGAGTCTACGGAGAGGGGGGCATACAAATCCAATAAATAATAATAATAATAATAATAATAATAATAATAATAATAATGTTGTTGTTGTTGTTGTTGTTATTATTATTATTATTATTATTATTATTATTATTATCTGAATGTAAATCACATGACTATAGAGATGCTGCAATGGTCATCAGTGTGAAAGATGGTGATAAGTCATTTTTTTCAATTCCATTGTAACATTGAACGGTCACTAAATGAGCTTTTTATAAGTTGAGAACTACCTTTTCAAAGTTACTTGAAATAGCAAAAATAATATTTTATCCCAACAGTCTTTCTCCATAATACAGATTGATTGTTAATTTCAGAATTTTCTTAAAGCAAGTTGCTGGATTCTACTAGTTTTCCTTTTGTTGTCTTTTCTTTCTCTACTGGCTTTTTAAACACATTCTTGCAAAATCCAATGAGATACATGATTGCATTGACCCTTTCTGAGGAAACGAATAAAACAAGACTGTATGACCATGATGGCGGCACATGGAGCCATATTAGAGGGCACACAAGGCATTGCTTTATGCCAGCTCCCTGATATAGAGCAACGTGCATGCTAGCCAGCTGATTTTCAGCCTCATTGAGGAAGTCCATTTCAGCCTCCGGAGATTTCAGGAAAAAACAGACTTCCAGTTTGCCCGTTGTGCTATTTTTTGCACTCTGTGGCTTTAAGAAGCTTCCCTAAAGGCTCCAGAGGGGGGGGGGGAACAGCACAATGGGAAAACTGGAAGTCTGTTTTTCTAAACTTTCAGTTTGGGCTATTTTTTTACTGTTCCTGGCTTCAGTGAGGCCTGTGCACATACGTGGGAATTAGGGGGTTATGTACAAGCACAGGGGCAGCATGGGTGGTGCGTCTGTGCATGTGGGGAGTGAATAGGTGTGGGAATATACGCACGTGCTAACACACACGCACACACTCTTTTGGCACATGAACCAAAAAAGGTTCACCATACTAATTCCCCTGGAAGTAGAGCTACTGCAACAGAAACATTTGTATCTTTTTTTGGTTCATCTGCCAATACCAATCTAATAGGAGTGAGAGTAGGAATTTTGCATTTTGAATGTATATCTGATTTTAACATTGGTTAATGAACATATGGTCAGTGTAATAGCTGCAAAATAAAAGCAAATTACAGTGGTACCTCTACTTACGAACTTAATTCGTTCCGTGACCAGGTTCTTAAATAGAAAAGTTTGTAAGAAGAAGCAATTTTTCCCATAAGAATCAATGTAAAAGCAAATAATGTGTGCGATTGGGGAAACCACAGGGGAGGTGGAGGCCCTGTTTCCTCCCAGGGGATTCCTAGAGAGGCCCCATGGAGGCTTCTCCCTGCCTTTTCCGGTCACAGTTTCAGAGGCTTGGGTTTGTAAGTGGGAAATGGTTCGTGAGAAGAGGCAAAAAAATCTTGAACACCTAGTTCTTATCTAGAAAAGTTCTAGAGGTACCACTGTACAACAAAAGATGATAGCATCGTAAGATCCCTTGGATTGCCGTTTTAATAATCTGTTGCTGCTATGCAAATCTGAGAAGACTAATATGACAACTAGTTCTGACAGCAATTCTGATTTGTGCAGCTTTTCAGGAAGGGTCCACTACAAAGCTATTGCATGTAATTTAAAAAAAAATGTAAGTAGAATTGTGATGTCTTTGTTGCTCTCTGAGCTCAATGGTTTTCTTGTGCATGTTTCATAATCCAGCTAAGTGACATCATCAGCGCTATAGAGCTAGTAGAATATTGCATTTTTCAGTGTATAAGACACACCTTTCCCCCCCTAAAAGAGGGTGAAAATTTGGGTGCATTCTTACAGACGTAATGTAACCCCAACCAGCATTTCAAATAGAGGTTTCTGATGCTGAAAACAGCCTCTGAAACCTCTGTCTCATATACTTTTTTTCCGGCCTCTGAAACCTCCATTTGAGAGCCTATTCAGGACAACGGAGGTTTCACAGACTGGGAAAATGCCTCTGAAATAGAGGTTTCACAGGCTGAAAAAAGCCTCTGAAATGGAGGTTTCACAGGCTGAAAAAACAAAGCATAGAGTTCACAACCTGGTCTGGCTAGTGGAGTAGCGGACAAGAACAGCGATTTTGACCCCACACTACTGGATAATTGATCTGCTCACCGCTTTGACTGGTGACATAGTCATTTTGAATTGTGGTGGCCATTTTAAAGTACCAGAGGCCATTATCTGACAGCAGTGGCCATTTCCTAGCATCTAAGCCTCCAAAGTACCATATTAGCATTCAGCCAGGCAGCCCTGCTGTTAGGAACACACCATCCAGAGCCATCAGCGGTTCCTTACTTAGTGGCTGTAGATTATTGCTTGTGGAGTATTTCCGCCCCCAGGTCAACAGCTTGCCATGACCCAAAAGGGCATGGCTCAGTGAACGGCTAAGCCATTTTCCCACCCAAAAACTCAGGTGCATCTTATAGTCTGAAAAATAGGTTAAGTAGAAAAGTGGGCCAGTGGTGCCTCTACCTTCATTTTAAAGGTGGAAGGGTCCCAATTCTATCCCAATGGATCAGAAGTTCCCACCATCACTTTTCTCTATAGTTCCTGCAGGCCTCCCCACGTATACATCAATAATTCTAATTGTCCCTCTGCTGAAGTAGATCACTAAATGGTCAGATCCATAATATTAATAATAATAATAATAATAATAATAATAATAATAATAATAATAATAACAACAACAACAACAATAACAATAATAATAATAATAATTATTATTATTTACTGAATTTGTATGCCGCCCCTCTCCGTAGACTCGGGGCGGCTAACAACAATGATAAAAAAAGCATGTAACAATCCAATAATAAAACACTAAAAACCCCTTATTATAAAACCAAACATACACACAAACATACCATGCATAACTTCTAATGGCCTAGGGGGGAGGAATATCTCAACTTCCCCATGCCTGGCGGTATAAGTCTTGAGTAGTTTACGAAAGACAAGGAGGGTGGGGGCAATTCTAATCTCTGGGGGGAGTTGGTTCCAGAGGGCTGGGGCCGCCACAGAGAAGGCTCTTCCCCTAGGGCCCGCCAAACGACATTGTTTAGTCGACGGGACCTGGAGAAAGCCAACTCTGTGGGACCTTATCGGTCGCTGGGATTCGTGTGGTAGCAGGCGGTTCCATTCCACAGAGTATAGCAAGTGGACAAAGAGAGAAGGGGAAAAGATCTACATTTATTTAAGTATTTTATTTATTTATTCTGATTTTCATTTGAATATCAGTTGGAGACCCATCTCTAGACATGAAAGGAAATCTCATTGTTTCTCCAGGATTGAGTGCTCACCAGAGTGCCATGGTCAATCGAGAACCACATTTGGTGGGATAAACTTTGGGGGAGTCAGTGTTTCCCAACTCAATTCTCACCTTGGATGTTAAATTTTATTAAGCTAACATTTTAACAAGTGATTCATATAGGCTAGTCTAAAACCACTAAAGAAACCTTCTGGCTATAGCAACCATTTATGCAATACAATTCGAGGCATCATTTAAACTGTAAGTATAGAATTGCTTCTATCCTAGAAGCAATATACTAGATTGCAACAAAATGTCTCATAGAAAGTCTTTGCATTTATGCACTTTGCTTTTCATCTTAGCAGATTGTTTTTGTTATAAGTTACAGCTTTGAAATGGTAAAAGATCATGCCACTCTTAAAAAAAATACAAAGACACGGGGAGGACAAAACAGACATGCTTATTATCGCCAAAAGGAATCATCAGTATGCAGCTTTCATTTGTACAGGTGGAAATACTGTAACAAAGATCTAAATTTCAGGAATAGAATCATTCGTGAAATGAAGTGTTTTTAACAGGAAAGTGAACACAAGAACAAGGGGACACAATCTGAAGTTAGTTGGGGGAAAGATCAAAGGCAACATGAGAAAGTATTATTTTACTGAAAGAGTAGTAGATCCTTGGAACAAACTTCCAGCAGACGTGGTTGGTAAATCCACAGTAACCGAATTTAAACATGCCTGGGATAAACATATATCCATTGTAAGATAAAATACAGGAAATAGTAAAAGGGCAGACTAGATGGACCATGGGGTCTTTTTCTGCCGTCAGTCTTCTATGTTTCTATGTTTCTATGAAACTTTCTGAATTATTCTTTCTTTCTCTGTTCTTTCACTTAACATATAGGATTCTCCTGAAAGTTAAGAGTATGCGCTAAGAGAGTTGAGGAAAATATATATTTTAATCAAATAGCCTCTCTGTAATCATTTATTTATTTATGTATTTATTTATTTATTAGATTTGTATGCCACCCTTCTCCGAGGACTTGGGACAGTTTGCAGCATATAATATAACAATACAGCACAACAGCAAATCTAATTAAATTTAAAATTACAATCTAAAAATCCAATATTTAAAAACAATCATACCAGTTCAATCATTTATTTATTTATTCTATTTTTATTTATTTATTCTATTTTTATTTATTTGATTTTTAGGCGGGTTACAACATGTTAGCAATAGCACTTTTTAATGGAGCAAGCATATTTCTCCCACAATCCAGGTCCTCATTTTACCCACCTCGGAAGGATGGAAGGCTGAGTCAACCTTGAACAGGTGATGAGATTTGAACTGCTGACCTACAGATCTACAGTCAGCTTCAGTGGCCTGCAGTACAGCACTCCACCTGCTGCGCCATCCCTGCTCTATACAATATATATCTCATTTTGTTGGCCAGGGGGCTGAGACATAATTGCCCCAAGCCTGGTGATATAAGACTCTTACGGAAGGCAAGGAGGATGGGGGCAGCGCGAATCAGTAGTAGGTAACTGATTCCAGAGGGCCGGGATTGTGATTGGCAGTGATGTAAAAACAGGATGGGATCATTTAGAATTAGGTTGTTGAAAATTAACATTATTTGTATTTCTAACTCAAATGGTTGGAAAACCAATAAAACATGCTAGAATGTGTCAAAAAGATTGAATAAGTAAAAAAAAAACCTTATCATGTTTTTAAAAATAAACCACTTCTGCCTTATAGAGGAAATCTTAAAGCCTCTTACTGCTAATATAGTTCAGATTTTCAGATTCCGTTAATCCATAATGGTTTATGGCTTTTGGTTTATAGCTTACCACACATCTGAACCCAGTTAGTTGTGGTCTAGTTAAGAATGTTAACAAAAATGTCGCTTATGCAACATATACAACTTATGGATAATGTGGAATTCTCAAATGGCTCAAGGAAAACCATAACCCTTGCAACTTTTCTTCTGAAACAGTTCTGAGTATTCTTGTTTAGACTACAGCAAGATTGAAAAGTATTACCGTAGTTTTTCTAAGCTTTGTCCTTATAGATAGAAAATAGCTAAGCAGCATTCAGCTAAAGCAAATAAACAGATAGATCTTCAGATCACCCTTTTCTTGTCTCTTGGTATAACTGCCATTAAAAAGTTGGCATGCAATAAAAGCAATAAATCACTTTATGCCTCCAATTGCTCCGCCATTTAGCAATTAATTATTGCCTGGCCTGCAGATTAATGCTTCATCTGAATTCAGTGTGACTAAGATTGTTTATGTGTTCATTTAAGCCAAATTCAACTTATAGTTAATCAAGGGTTTTGTATAAACTTAGTTGGCATCTCTCATAACCAGCTTGTTGATCTTCAAGGTTCTCTTGTCTCATGAAATTCTGCACAGTGTAAATTGACTTTTTAATGCCTAGACCTTCTGCACTTTTGCTGTTCTTTATTTTCCTGAAGATTAACCAGTATATCACCAAATTTAAGAATGTAATATTAATATTTTTAATGTATCTGATCATGGTACAATTACTTTAAAATGCTTGCTTTGGAAACTGATTAAGGTATCAAGAAATTGGTATTATTATTATTATTATTATTATTATTATTATTATTATTATTATTATTATTTATTTATTAGATTTATATGCTGCCCTTCTGTGAAGACTATTGAATGATAAAGAATTTGTACAACAAATGTGGGTAGAGACTATTTTAATTTAAATTGAGAACATTCAATTTAAGTTCAAGATAGAATTATTACTTATGCATCCATCATACAAAAAGTTGTGGGAACCAACTTTAGTGGTCTTTTATCCACTCTTGAACTGATGTTTTTTCAGAAGCTAAAATTGCCTTAAGCCAGTTTTAGATTCCAGGCCATCTTCTCTTCAATATCTCCAACTTCATGTCCAGGCTCATCTCCTTTCTTGCCAACTCATAGACCATTTTAACTTCCTGTTCCCCATGTGAGGAATTTTATACAAAAATACCAATAAAAACGACAACAATAATGACCCAGCCTTTTGTAGCCTCAGGTTATCAGCTAGAAGTAAGAGTTTGTATGTCTGGAAGATTCTCATGGCAGATGGCATTTATTAATTCACTTCTGTCATATAAAAATTGTGCCAAAAATATGCTTTGTAGAACTCCTTTTTGCTATTATTTTTGTTGTTGTTTTACCGATCATTGTGTTGCAACATTAACTTGTTTCAGTAGTATACAACAATCAGAAAGTTCATTATTTTCTACTTGGTTTTAAAACAAGCAATCAGACAAAGTAAATTTTAAAGTAATATATTAGTATATTTTCTGGAGTCTTCATGCTTGCAATTCAGAAAGACACAGAAAAGGAGATACAAAAAGAATTAAAAGAAATGTTGAAAAAGAGAATGGTATGTAGTGGGAGGGGGAATCCTCAAAGTGTAAGTTAGGCTTGTTTTTCAGTAAGTTCAAAGCTATTTGCTAAATTTGATTGTGCTTCTCTGGGGTTTCGTATGCTCTGCACAGCTCTTCATTTTATTTCTAAATCCAGTGTTTATTCTGTTCAGGAATTTCTGAATAGTGTTGCTGGAATTTCAATTCATTTCAAATACTGCACACCAATGTGCACTAAAGCCTTTCCACAGATCCAATCAACATCATATTTTGAAAGGCACGTATTTTCAGAATGTAACATTATTATGCTTGATTTAAAAAATGGTTCTGTGCCTAGACTTTCTTTTATAGACCTTTCTCTATACTTGAAAATTTATTGTATATTCAACATGTGATAGTTTGGGGAGTTTTCACGTAATTCAGTAAGTAAGAAAAGTATTTTTTCCTAAATTTCCTACAAGTCATATTTTTTTCTCCATTTCAGTTCTGTTGCTTTGGTTATCCTCTTATATGCCATTCTGGGGTGGGGTGTTTTGGTTTGATCTGGATTCTATGCGACACATTTCGCATAGCGTTATTAGGGCTATAAAGACTAAGTCTCTCTTCCTGCTGCACATTCCTGCCTAGAGCTGCCAGAGCGTCTAAATTCCCTCATTGTGTTGGCAGTGGAGATGCTAAAGCTTATAGTTCTTGGCAACTTCAATCTGTTTCTAGGCTGAATGAAACCTGGGATCGTTCAGTGGATCATGGTCTCCATGCACCTGAGTTGAAGTACTGAAGGTTCAGTGGGAATACATTTGACTTGTTTTTTATCTCAGAGCAATTGCAATGTAGTTCTTTGCTGTTTGATTGCACTCTATCTCCACATTGAGTGATGTTGTTGTAACTTAATTATACTTATATTTTTTCCTTTTCTCTTGAAATGAATTTCTTACTCTTTGATATTTCTTATTCCTCTTAGAGGATTTGCATAGTATTTTTCCCTTTGTCCCTGCAAGGGAATAGCATAGCAAATATGTATAAATGTATGTATGGTCAACAGGAGGCATAACAGTCAATAGGGAAGAATTTATCCATTCATTCTGAAAGCCCTGAAGATTTAAATCTTAAAAATAAGAAACAAACAAAAAAACTCAAACAGTATTACAGTTCTCCCATGTATGCACAAACACAGATCCGTCTGAAACAAATTAGAATGCTTACATTTGCTCCGAGAAATGAGCTTCCTTTCCTCGTGCATTATATTTCAGAGGAGCTATCCCAAGTGACACTTTATTTCTCAAAGTCCATTTCAGTACAAGTAACATTTATATATACAAGGAATGTAAACAAAGATGAAATAAAATTTAATTTTAACTGAATAATGCTTTCATTAAACCAGTACATTGCTTCATTTTCAGATTTTGAAAGGGCTTGTGTTGAAATATCATTGGCAGTTTGGCCTTGGAAATGACTCCATGGATGAAGATTAGATTAGATTAGATTTATTGGATTTATATGCCGCCCCTCTCCGCAGACTCAGGGCGGCTCACAACAATGGTGAAGAACAATACATAGTAACAAATCTAATATTTAAAAATCTAGGTTACAGTTTTTGAAGTCCAAAAAAAGAAACCCCAATATATAAAAAACAACACAAGCTGTTTATCATCTCCTATGTCTGCATTGATGTTTGCAAAGGTTATCTGGGTACGATAACCAATTCTGGCATTACTTTCTGTTAAGATATTCATGACTGGGAGAGCCAGTGGTAACAAGGTCAGCCAATGAATAGGCATAGCAACTAAGTTAGTCAATGAAAGCTAAACACTTCTGAGTTTGTGCAGAGAATCAAAATTGAAACTTACAATTAAGACTAGGTGTGACTCTAGTTGTTAGCGAACCAAATAGCTTGAGCAATAAATCAATTCCATGCCTGTGCTTCTCGCTGGGTAAGATTTATTAACAGCCATGTCTGGATTCGACTGGAATCATTCCAACACTGAGTCCCTTAGATGACATCCGGGTCAAAACCCCATCTCACATCCCCTCACCCACAAGTGCAGTCATAGGGGTCAATCCTATGCAGGATTCCTGATTCCTTCCTGTGTTTGTTACTATGGCATCTGGAGAAAGGAATGTGTGGTGGCATATATCTCTCTCTCACTCCCAAACTGTGTCAGGCCCACCTTGGACTTCACATAATGACTTTGGGCTTGACACTAGTCCTCTCTGTTCTCTCTCCTCTCTGCTGAAACAAAACTAACTCCTGCTTGTGTTTACCTGAAGAATAACCTGCTAATGGTATTGTAAATTCATCCATTATTATGTTTATAATAATGTTTATTATAATCCAGCTGAATCAGTCATCTGTGTGTGTTTCTGGTTTTCATTTTGCAACAAACTTTAATACTTTCCATATTTAATCACTCAGAAGGTAAATTCATAAAATTAATCCTTAACAGAGATACCAGCTCTGAGCTGCAGATCTTTGACTATACTAGCTAGTACTACAACCTTAAACATTTTGTGTGTCTCTTCATTTACAGATAGTGCTTGACTTAAAACCATTCATTTAGTGACCAAAGTTACAAAAGTGGTATATGGTCATCACCACCTTTGCAGCATCCCCATGGTCACATGAGGATTTCATGACAGGCAAAATCAATGGGGAAGACAGATTCACTTAACAATCATGTTACTAATTTAACGCCGGTGTTTCACTTAACAATGGTGGAAAGACTGGCCATAAATTGCATCAAAACTGATTTCACAACTGTTTTGCTTAGTAACAGGAATTTGGGGCTCAGTTGTAGTTGTAAGTCAAGGACTACCTGTTGTGGTTACCTAGAGTTTTGCAGCTCAGCTCTAATAGCCCTGTTGCCAAATTTCAGAGATTTATTAATAGAAATAAATGCATCCGTTTTGCCTGCTGTTAAGTGTCTTTTTCCCCCTTATCATGCTGTAATAATAGAAAACAGTATTTGTTGCTTAGAAAAGAAGATATGAAAATCAAATAGTCTATACCAAATTTATATTGCACTATGAAACTATCTTGTCTCCAAATTTTATCTTCCTAATTATTTTGAAATATTGGTAAGCTTGGGCTTTCTGGCAAGTTGACCCTAAAGAAACCTTTCTCTTTATCTAACAAGTAAACACAAACAGCCTATCTTCTGATAGCTCCCCCCCCCCCTTATCTATGTTGTGTCTGTGGACTTTTCCACATAGCCTAATAGTAGCAATGGAGCAGATGTGAAGTTTATAAGTAATTTATTTTCACAAAAGGAACATTTCAATAATTTAAATTAATTTATTCGACTTCTATGCCGCCCAATCCCATAGGACTCAATAATGAATGATAAGTTAATGACATGGAGGAGTGGGTTCCTCCTGGTTTGGACAGGATTGCCCGAACCGGTAACAACTCGTTGATGACATCACGATGACATCATGGATTCAGTTTAGTCAGTGCAGGTCCATGGGCACCACCGTCTTTTGGGGGATTTTTTCCCAAAATGTTTACTGTTTGGAAGATTTTTCCTCTGCTGCTGCTTGAAAAGGGGCCCCCAGCCTGTCCCCCCGGTTTATACTTGCCTTTATTCCTTCACCCGAAGCACAGCTGATCAGCTCCTCGCATGTGTTTCGGGCTTATTCTAGCTACTATTCTAGAAACAGAATTGCATGAGGGGACGTGTGCGAGCGGAGTGGATATGCGTGCACGAAACATCACAATACTCCATGTGAGATACAAACCTTGAAGTTAGAGGACACCTGTTCCCAGTTGTTTTCAAAAATGTCCATTAATTTTAGGATAATTAATAGTGGATATAGGAAAAAATGGCCTTTTCTCTCACTGGCCTTTTTGTTAACAGAGTACGTTACAAAATTGATGATTGGATATAGTTGTTAAAGTCTGTAAAGCAAAACTTGGTGAACCAAGCCAGATTATGGAAAAGGCTCCATTATTGGTGAAATTACTTAGTGATTCTTCCAAGCAGACTACTCTCTGCATCTGCCATATACTCTTAAGAACAATTAGGATGGGGCTGTCTTCCCCCTCTTTCTGAACTATCTGAACTGAGTTGCCTCTTACTTCTCTGGAATACATCCCCTCCCTTCTGGGAATCCAAACCACATTCCATCCCAAGAGTTACTATTGAAATGAAAGTGAATATATTAAGCATTGTGAAGTTTGACTGAATTTGAAAATCTTATACTGTATAACCTAATCCTGCACTATTTTAGGTGCAGTTTATGATTTACTATGAAAATACAGCTCAGAATCTTAAAGAAATCAGAAGCTGTATGATCAAATAGATGCTGAAACTGAACACTTTCATAAAGATAAAACAGTGGGAATTTCAATGGAATATTCTTAGAACTGGTATTAGATGTTTTACCATTGGTATGTCACTACAAAGTGAAACACATCTTAAAAGTTATACCGGTAATTCCATTTCATAATCTGTGTTTCACTAAATTATATATTACTTCAAAGTACTCTAGAATAGCATTATATATATAAATAGCTGCAAGGATTCTATATGCCTTTTATTGGAAAAGATCTTTGATCGCATCTTCAGAAGAATGGCTAAGTAAAGTAAATTGTGGGAATACTCCTCTTTGTTTTAGTATTTTAAAAGTATTTGTAATTGGAAATCATTCTTAGATGTAATTGTAATTGGAAATTATTCTTAGACAGTCATAATATCCATACATGCCATAACAATTTTTTTTATTTTAATTTAATGCATAATTTAACATACTTTTAACCATCTAAACTCTGTTCTTTATAATCTGAAGTGTGTCACCCAAATTTATCTAGCTGAAAGGGGCATGTTTTCATTAGGAAATTATTGAGATTTCTAATAGTGAGATCGGCTTTTAATGTACTATAATTATGATGGTGAACCTATGGCATGCCTGCCGCAGGTGGCATGCGGAGCCATATCTGAGGGCATGCAAGACGTTGCCCTATGTCAGCTCCAGCGCGCATGCGCGTGCTGTCCAGCTGATTTTCGGCCTTTGGAAAGGCCGTTTCACCATCCGGATGCTTCTGAGAAGCTTCCTGAACCCTCTGGAGAGTGAAAAACAGGCCAACAAGCAAACTGGAAGTCCATTTTTTCAAACTTACAGTATGGCAGTTTTTTCACGTCCCAGGTTTCAGTGGAGCCTGTGCGCATGGTAGGGGCAGTGTGGGGGATGCACATGCATGTGGGAGAATGGGTGTTGGCACATGCATGCATTCTAGCACAACCACACATCTTCTTTTGGCATGCAAATCAAAAAAAGTTCGCCGTCACTGTACCAGAATATAGAATTGTCTGGCATTTCAGATTTTTTGTTTATATTTCACCACCTGTACTTGATTTCTATTTGTATCACTTATTCTATTTGTATCACTTATTATTTTAAAAACGTAAGGCGGAGAGAGAGGAGTAGGAATAGGATTGTATGTTCAGATAAGAGCAATGGGATAGTTTAGTACAACAACATTAACATTCATATTATAAATTATTATGGGGGTTGCTAGGAATTAATAATTACTCCACATAACTATTTGTAACATTCTCAAATTATTACTACTATTTGTACTTCATACCCATCTTAAATGTGAATAGCGTCTTTATTTTAAGAATCTTGTCAGCTCGGAATTGGAATAGAGAATTTTTTTCCTAATATGGCAACAGTTGTCCCTGTTAATAGCTTACTACTAGTGTTGGGCAAACTGAACTTGCATAGTTTAGGTCCATGCTAAATTTGGCCGGTGTTGTGGTTGGCTCTGGCCCAGCTCCTACCCCAAGGAATGTGAAGGTGGATGCAGGGGAAACATCAACATGTCATAGGCCTGTTTTATTGCCGACAGAGTCAGGGAGTGCAGTTTCCTTGGACGAAGAAGAAAGTGGGGGTGACTTGGAAGAGGGGGGCTTGGCACATAGCCCAGGAAGCCAATCTCCATTATCTTCGGTTGATTTGGATGAGGAAGTGTTAGACCCACGCAGGCGCAGACTTATGCATAGAAGAGACCAATTGAGGAAATATTACAGGAGATAAGAGAGGCCACCTGTGTTTGGGTGGGGCTCCAGTAATTAGAGCTGCTGGTATAAATAGCAGCGTGCTGGTTTGGGCCGTTGTGGAAGATTATCTGATCGTTGTTCTTCAGGATTGTACCTTGCTGTTTCCGGACTTTGTTGATTTTTCACGACTTTGAAACCAAAGCAGAGCAAAGTGTGTGTGTTTCACTTCGTGGGAGAAGGAGGGCTGTGACATTTCTTCACAGCTGCTAGCTAAGTACTTAAGGACTGATTAAGGGGATTGTACAGACTATCAGGTTGTTTTGGGAGGAGTGCTCTTTGCAATACAAAAAGGGTGCTTTGTTTCTTTTGAATTTTGGGGATAAAGAACATTATTTTTGGACTTTCAAGTGTGTGTGTGTGTCTGAAATTTGTACGCTTGAATTTTCGGGAGACATACTATAGAGCCCAGCAGAACAGCCGGGTTCAGTATACCGAACCTGGCCCTGGACTTTTTCAGAAGTCTGTGTTCAGATTCAGCGTTCGATCGAACACCACAATACTATTGCAGCAGTGGGGGGGGGAGTGTGAGGTGCTCTGCACATGCCGGCTATTCAGGATCCCGGCCAGCTTCAAGCGGGTGGTGGGCAGGAGGGAGAGACGGAGAGGGTTCTGCCCCTGAAGGGCTTTAAAAGGGCGGACGGAATCTGGACCTTTGGAGCACAAAGAGGGAGGGGAGGCATGGATTTCCCACAGACCGGGGGGGTGCAAGCAAAAGGAGGTAAGGAATCCCATTTCCCATTTGCTTGGCCCCCCTGCCGGGGGGGATAAGAGCTACACCTGACCCTGGAGCCCACTTAGGAGCCTCT
Source organism: Erythrolamprus reginae (assembly GCF_031021105.1). Classification (NCBI taxonomy): domain Eukaryota; kingdom Metazoa; phylum Chordata; class Lepidosauria; order Squamata; family Dipsadidae; genus Erythrolamprus; species Erythrolamprus reginae. Next base: position 165,234,057 of record NC_091950.1, on the reverse strand, counting down.
TGCTTGTTCCACCATGGCTCTCCTGCTGGCTGCAAAGACAGGACTTTCTCCCTGCTGAGCTCCTGATGATCGGATCCTGACCTCCCCCCCCCAGTGCTGCACCTGACGCCAGGCCAGAGGGGTGGAGAGGCAGGTTCTGCCAGCCAGCTATTCAGGATCCCGGTCGGCAGCTTCAAGTGGGCGGTGGGCGGGAGGGAGAGCCGCGGAGGGCTCCACCCCTGAAGGGCTTTTAAAGGGCGGAGGGAATCCAGACCTTTGGAGCACAAAGAGGGAGGGGAGGCATGGATTTCCCACAGACCGGGGGGGGGGGTGAAAGCAAAAGGAGGTAGGGAATCCCATTTCCCATTTGCTTGGCCCCCCTGCCGGGGAGGGTAAGAGTCACACCTGACCCTGGAGCCCACTTAGGAGCCTCTCGCTTGTTCCACCGCGGCTCTCCTGCCGGCTGCAAAGACAGGGAGGCAAGGTTTCAGGACTTTCTCCCCGCTGAACTCCTGGGATCGGAGCCTGACTTCCCCCCCAGTGCTTCACCTCCCGCCGGGCCAGAGGTGTTGGGGTTCGGGTTCGGGAGCCTGAACCTGAACTCTGACGTCAAGTTCAGCCGAACCCGAACTTCAACGGGTTTGCCCAACACTACTTACTACTTTGGAAGGAAATAATTTTTTCTCATGCATTTTCATTACTTATCATTGTAGAACCAGAGTGAGTTATGAGCAGCATAATTAAGTTTAAGAAATAGGTAAAATAAATTTACAATAGTTGTATTTGTATTCATTATATGAATCTATAGAGATACCAGTCAAAAATGAAATCTTAGATAGAGTGGCTATCTGAGTAACAAACACTGAAGGTTTTTTTTTTGTTCTGTTATGATGGTGGTGGTTGTGGAGGAAGAGAAGGAAGAAGAAAATATTCAAATAGGCTTGTTTTGCAGTGTCATGAAAAAAATGTCTGCTTGCTTGCTTTATTAATTAAAAAACAAGGAGTTCTAATGATGTTATTGACAGGTATTGTACATTTTTGTCAGGCTTAAAATTATTTTGAAGTTATCCATCAAACGGTCAAATTTACATAAATTTGCCAAACGTATCGTATTTGCAATTAAACAGTCCGGGCTTAACATTCATATAAAACTTTGGTAATTAGTGTACAAATTATTATGAGAAAAATAGCATCAGATTAGTAATCTTTCCAAGCAAAATTGAAAGAATTGAATATGTAATCGAACTGCATATGGAATATTAATGCACAAAATGCTCTTGAGTTTCTACCTCCCTGATACAATTATTTTCTATTCACATTAATTGCTTCTAACAGATGACATTAATGAGTTTGAGTTAAAATTTGTTCAAGGGAGTGCTTTGCAAGATCAATGCTCTTGAAGAGTAGACTCATTTTTATAATCATGCATCATTATTTTACAATCATTTACAGAAGCTGCTAAATAAAATAAAGTTAACCTGTTGACTACTCAATAAGTGATTATATAATACTTCCTAAAGCACTAGGAACTTGCAATTATCAGTCTAAAAATGCTTTTGTAAATGATGAGGTATAAATGATCATACATACACTAGAAAAGTATTACTCTTATAAATACTTCATTCCTCTTCGTACTATATTTTGGACTCAATAAATGAAGACATTACAATAAAGCTCTTTTGTCTTAAAATCCTTTATTCTTGCCTTGAAATTTATCTTCTGCATTTGGGATTCCCACTTTTGCATACTTGGCAAATTATTCTATGGCCATTCCATTACTCCCTGACGGGAATGAATTTTATTCATGCATCTTTGATCATCCATCTTCATTTGTTCAGTCCTTGACTTGGGGATGTCTCTTCAGAGATACTGTAGAAAAGAACTCAGTTTTGATGCAATTGTAACTTGTTCAGGTTCCCATGAGGTTTTTTTGCATTTGATTTCTTCCTTTAGCATAGTCTTATCTATACAAGAAGTGGGTGTGGCGAGGACAATAAAACTCATCATAGAATTAGAGTGCTATAGAAGGAGAAATAACAACCTTTTCTTCTTTTTCTGAAGGCTACTATCATTTCGCTGGCTGAAGTAAAAAGTGCCATTCTTTGCAAAAAGGCGTAAATCTTGGCAATGTCCCCAAGATACCTTTTTGAGTATTGATTACATCTCAAAGTTTGTGAGAAATGGTCAAGGAGCTTTTTATTAAAGCTGGGGCACCATATTATTCATCCTGGTTTTATGATATATTATGTATGAACTTTTAAAAATTCATGGGCCTTGCTTCTCCCCTCCCCCTCTACACACACATTCTCCTTTTTGAATGTGCTTCGCTTTGTGCTTATTTGGCAAAACTTTAAGGAAAATGACTTTCATGTTTCATTGAGGAAAGCAAAACATAGCTTACATAAATAAATAAATCATAAAAAATAGAATTAAAGCACACAAGACCTGAAAACGTATCTTTTCCATGTATAAGTATAAAAATTTGGCAGATTCCAACTTGATATGATAAAATATTGTTTCAAAGGTTCCGAACAAGAATAATGACTGCTCCTACAATTTGTAATTTAGCTTTCATGATAGAGTTTTCTAGTTTTAGGTTGGCAATAGCTTCATTCAAACAATCCCTTGCTACTTAACAATTATGTATTTAAATTATAATCTTAAGCAGGGTTTTGTACTCTGAATGTGCTGATGGCTTAAATCCTATGATTAAAAATGCTTGTCATGAAATGCAAATTAATAAACCAATGGACAAGTTAAATATATGTAATTAGTGCACCCCAGGAGTAATCTTTGAGACTTTTGAGAGGATATTTAAAGAAAGGATTCAATCTTTGCAGGACAAAAATTATCTTCTGTTTGAAAAATAAGATACATTTAAAGACATCCATGTATGCCTGAATATCATTCCACTGGTCTTTATTTGTCTTGAAGTTCATCCTCCTAGTATTGGATAAGCAGTCCCTGGCTGGGTAATAGTAATAGTGATGATGTTATCATATCAGAAATTTGCCCACCGATATCTAGTCTTTCAACAGCCTTGATATCATGGATGGAAAAGGGAAGTAGCGCTAATCATGTGATAGACCTTGACCATGGCCAAAGACACTGCTGTGGACATAGAGGATGTAAATACCTCTATGTGATACATGGTTGTAGAAAGAAATTTGCAGCCTTTCTTGCTTCGAGCTGGTTCCTTCCTAGAAGTTTTTCATTATATCTTGGGGTTGGCAGCAGAACACTAATGTTTTTTTTTTAATCCTTTCTGATCCTAATCTTCTAGTTTTCAGGATTGAATAAAGCTTGATAATTTATTTTCTCCACAGTAATCATGGGCTGGTTGAAGTTATTGTGGTTCTAATTCAGGGAATGGTCATACATTGGATCTCATTTTTATCTCCAAGCAGTTGTTGGAATATCTGGAGATGAATAGAATTTCCACCCATCCTATTGGTAGAATCAGGCCATACTCTGATTCTATTGTGTTTAAGAGACTCTGTAGGTTGTTTGGACTGATTTGGATAATCCATGAGAGGAATCTAGCAGATTCAGATGGTTTCCAGAAAGTGCTTGGATATTTCCCATCTCTCTGACAGGCAGTAGTGTTAGCGCCTAGTAAGCAGCAAGTATCACAAAGCAAGCCAGGTATTGGATGCTATTGTCTTATATGTGCACTTTCCCCAACTATAATTTTGCACACATGTTAAATCAAAATACAAGTTTGGGATAGATAAATTGTCTAGGTGTCTTGCAAACTTATTTTATATATCCATATTTTTGTCTCAATTTGAGTGAACTCAGATGCCTAGTTTAAGCTTCATAAAAGGAATGTTCTGGTGAAGATTCATGATGAACCAGATGTCTCTAAAGAAATGGATATGGCTTTGTGGTGGATTTTGATGGCCAGGCAGTGAATTGTGGCCCATGCAGTATTGCTAAAAAATGGAGAAATTTTGAGATCCCTACTTGTACAGTGGTTCTTTGTGAACACAGAGTGCAGAATGTTAGAATGTGTGAATTAAGCAAGTGAAAGTTGGAAGTTTTTAACCAAGCCCACAGTTGTAATGCAGCATTTATTTATTTATTTATTTATTTATTTATTTATTTATTTATTCTATTTTTATGCCGCCCTTCTCCTTAGACTCAGGGCGGCTTACAACATGTTAGCAATAGCACTTTTTAACAGAGCCAGCCTATTGCCCCCACAATCCGGGTTCTCATTTTACCCACCTCGAAAGGATGGAAGGCTGAGTCAACCTTGAGCCGGTGATGAGATTTGAACCGCTGACCTTCAGATCTACAGTCAGCTTCAGTGGCCTGCAGTACAGCACTCTACCTGCTCCGCCACCCCGGCATATGCGGAAACATGGTTCATTTGAGCCTCATTTCTTTAAACACTTTCAGAATGTGATTAATTTATAGTTAAAGAGAATTTTTTTTAAAAAAATCAACCTTGTGAGTCAACATTCTTTCTGGATTACTGTTGTTAGCCGCCCCGAGTCTACAGAGAGGGGCGGCATACAAATAAAATAAATAAATTACAAAGGAAAAAGGGTTTTAAAGATTTAGAAACTTTTGGCAAAAAGCTTAATAAGGAATAGACATAAGAAAGTATAAAACTAATAAAGGAATACTTATTTTGAAAGATTACTATTCAGCGTTTTTGAACAAATTGGAATTAAAATAGACAAAGGAAACAGATCTTTGTCAAAATGGTTTGTTGTTGTTTATTATTAAAGAGTGTGGACAATTGGTATCCACACCAATTATGTTTTCTTTTACAAAATAAAACATAAAGGTAGACTGTGATACTAACTGTAACTATAGAGATGTCAACTGTGATTGTGACTATTACTAGTGTTCTATTTGAGTCATGAAGAGCATAGAAAGAACAGGGGGAAAAGGAGGGAGATTTTTTTTCTTGTATGAGACACTTTCATTTTTGGATTACAATGTCATAATGACAACCACTAGAAAAGCTGTGGGGGGAGGGAAGGGAAGGGAAAGGAATTACATCAGATTTTCTTAAGAAAATGTTTGAATAGCTGAGCAATAAATTAGCTGAATCAGTTGATACTAAATTTAAAGCTACTAAAAAAAGAATGTTCATTCACTTGAAAGTCTTTTCAAGTAGGTAGAAGAAAATAAGAGATGAAAGAAGATGGAAGATATTGTAAAATAAGTGTCTGGAGAGGTAATACAAATTAATGACGATATGGAAACATTGGAAAATAAAACAGAAATGAAAGACAGAAAATTGGAAACCGAACCTTCTGCTTTTATTGGAACCAAGAATGAATTTTGTTTGAGATTTAGAGCAATCTCAGAGGATTCCAATAAAAATGTTAGAGAAAAGGTCATTAAAGATTTAACAAATTTTTGGAGTAGGATGAGTAGGTTACAAAGGCAGATACTGATAAAACTTATAGGATAAATACAAATAAAAATAGGAAATGTTTCAAGAGATGTTTTGGTGCTATCAGAAATAAGACAAGAGTTTACGTTTTGTAGCAGCATTTTTAGACAAGACTGAAAATTGATAAAATGAATGTAATCATCCTATAATGTCTCAAAACCAACTTCTGTGAACTCAGAGGGCAAAGGAGTGTAAGATTGACAGTTATCTGTAAATAATAATTTCCAATCCAAAATTACACTGCAATATTTTCTTCTGTACTTTTAAGAATATGGACTATAATTAGCAGTATGTGTTGCTCTTGAAGCTTGGAACTAGAGGGACCTCTGGCAAATAGGCAAGGAGCTATAGTATTTGATCAATATTAGATTGAAACCTAAGTTAGAAGACATTTTATCTTGTATAATTAACTTGGAAATCCTGTTTGCACATAAACTTTGCATGGATGTCAGAGTAGATTATTTTTATCTATTCCAAGTCATGTAGGCACATATCCTTGCAATGTTCATGAATGTGAGAAAAATGTTTTTTGAGATTTGTGAGTCTTGGTGCAAAACGCCAAGGATATGCAAATACTGTATTCATTTTGTACTCATCATTTCTGTTGAGGTAGTTTACAAATATTGTAAATAAACAAGCTATACAAGTGTTTGTGATCCATTTCATAAAGAGGCTTTATAACACGGTACACATAAGATTTCTGCACATGGGGTACACTGACCTTTGTAGGAAATAAAATGCTCTTTTGGAGCAAAATAAAAGCACATCTTCCAACTTCTGCACTGCTCCTTTCTTCATTATTCTGTTCCTTGAAACTGGTGTTTAGTCACAGAAGCTGATACTGCATTTGGAAAAGGCTGATAACTGCACAAGTAGTAAAGGAAGCCATAAAGTGTCAATAAATAGCATAAGCTGGAGGTTTTAGCTGTCGGACAGTGACACAAAGATGGATTGCCCTATGCTTGAGACTTTCTTAGACAAAGCTTTAAACTAGATAGGAAACCAAAATTAGACTGTAATGGAGAGATTCCATTCTCCGTGGACATTCTAGTTGGGGCACTAAATTAATTTACCTTGCCCAGTTTTCTAGGGCCTCATCTGTTACATTGTGGGGCTATAATGCAGTTGTCAAGATGTTCTTGTACTACTTTAACTTAAGCTTCAGTATCTTTCTAGAGCACATTGCTAATAAACATTGCATATTTCAAGCAGACTGTCACTGAAAAACTAGCTCGGATAGGGCGTGCATAATTTAAAGAAATAAATTTTTAAAACAATCAAATATTGAGAAATGTTAATCTTGTAATAAGCATGAAATATGAGCATGGTGGCTTTAATATTCCTTCAATAGTTAGACTGTATCTGTAGTGGTATGAATACAAATAGGCTGTTGATTTGTCATCTTATTCAGAAAGATGCTGTCACTCTCTTTCCCCCCCCCAGCCCACCAAATAATGTCATCTGCTTTGTTGTTTTAGGAATGCCAGCAGAATATGAAATCTGGAATACCTGCCTTGAAATGCCAGAATCAGTTAAATGGGATTGGACCTCACCAAGTTTATCCTAGAAGCAGCTGCAGTAGCAGTGAACTCTCCTTGTCTAGTGCCTGCAGTGAATATTCCAGCAGTTCCTCCTGGAATGATGGGAAAGGATGCAAGAAAAAGGTAAGCTACTGGTCACCTTTGTTTTAGGAGAAAAGTTAAAGTGGCTACATTAATGTGTGTGTGTGTGTGTAAATAAATAAATAAACATGCGCGCTCACACACACACATATTTGTTTTCGTAGGTTTTTGTAGGTTATTTTTGTATATATATACTGTGTATATAATTAGTAAAATTCTGCACAAACATAACATCAAAACTTCATTTTGCACCAACCAAAAAATATCTAATATACTAAGGAGCCCCAAAGATAAAATCCAATTGGAATACCAAGGAATCTATGAAATCCCTTGCAAAACATGTGCAGCCACATACATTGGACAAACTAACCGAAGAGTGAGCCAACGCATAGCAGAACATGTGAATGCAGTCAAAAAAGAAGAAAAGACCTCCTCCCTTGTCCAGCACATTAAAAAAACAGGGCACGAAATTGACTTTGAAAAAACTAAATTACTCCACAAAACAGAGAATTTATACAGAAGAATTGCTCTAGAAGCTATAGAAATTGAGAGGAGACCCCTTTGCATAAATAAAAGAGATGACACGTCCCGCCTACCAGAAATTTGGAAACCAGCCTTAAACAACAAAAAAAACACTTCATAATAATCAGCATGTCAATCCTTCTAATAATTATGATTTTAGAAATTTGATATTTGGAAATCAGCCTTAAACAAAACACTTCATAAAAATCTCCATGTCATTCCTTCTAATAATTATGATTACACCAACCAATCAGATCACTGAAACATAATCACCCAATCTATTTGCTACATTCAAAACAAATCTCCACCCCCACACTATATACTAGGAAGAAATGACAGTTGCTAACATTCCATTTTACAACAACACAAAGATTGGAACTTTAGCCTGATGATGGTGAATGTGATTTCACCGAAACGTCGCATAGACATGCAAAATATTACACAGGGCAAAACCCGAACTCAGAACAATCTACACACACACACACACACACACACACACACACACACACACACATATATATATATATATATATATATACTGTATATGTGTATATATATATATATATATATATATATATATATAGAGAGAGAGAGAGAGAGAGAGAGAGAGAGAGAGAGAGAGAGAGTATATATATAATTGGCAAAGGATGCTTCATAAGCTTAACTTAGAAGTTGCAACAATGAGGGCATGATGGAAAGGAGAAAGAATAATGAGATCAGAGCTCTAATATAAATCTAGAAGTATTTTTATTTATTTATTTTGTCATATAATATTGGTATACAAGGTACAAGTAAATGTCTTAATATTCAAATACATGCAACAGGTAAAATAAAAAAAAATCCAATAAGGACAGGAGATGGAAGGCTGGTGCACTTATGCACACCCCTTATCCCACTTTGGCTGGAAGTATTGTGACTTCCAGACAAAGTGGGATATCTAATATGAAGTATCCTTTCCCATCCCTTTCCTGTTGTGAGCCGCTCCAAGTCTTCAGAGAGTGGCGGCATACAAATCTAATAAATTATTATTATTATTATTATTATTATTATTATTATTATTATTATTTCCTCCTCTTCCCTTCCTTCCTTTCTCTCCCTTCCCTTTTTTCACCCATTCCAATTCATTCACTATTATTCAAAGTCAGATTTGTCTCATGCCTAGCTGAGTGCAATGAACACTCATAGTTTGATCTGGGACTTGCTTCCATGTGTTGCTATGTTGGCAGATATTATTTGTTTGTTTATTATATCTGGGGTCCTGTAGGGTGAAAATCCCTCCTACTTTCCTCTAGGTGTGAAGTTCAAAACCTGCATTTTTATTCCTAATGCCTGCTAATTTTGCAGTAACAACTAAACCTGTATATTTTTTATTCCCATTTCCAATTAGTCAGTAAGCTGGGATAAAAGGATAAGTATAGCCTCTTCACTCCCCAGCAACACTTCCAGTCCTGCTGATGACCTACCTCCAACTCGTATCAAGGAAAACCACATTTTGGATGGGCTGAAGAAGCTACAAAAGCTGAAAAAAAGAGTAGACCCTCCTTCTGTTATGTCCAAATGGGGCTATAAAGATTGCATGGATTCTAACGAAGGGATCTATTCTCCCGGAATTAAGTATGGTGCTCATAAAGAACAGGCCAATGGCAGGCCTGAAATGGACGTAGCTTGCCTAGATCACCCCAAAATCTTTGTGTATGATTCTGATTCCCACGAGGATGTGGATGATGACTCTTCATCTTTAGTACTACTGCATGAAGTTCCAAGGAAAGACTGTTGGCACTACTGTAATAAATTAACTCACAGTGTTTCTGACAGCTTATTTGGCTGGGAACCTGATAGAAAGCATTTATCAGAAATAAGGTCTTACTTTAATTCAAAGGAGAAGCCTGAAAAACTGACTAGTTTTGTCAATGGATTTCAGTTGGGTGCAAAATCATGCAGGGATATGAAACTGCCTGTGCTGCAGATAGATAAGAGTCTTTCCGATGTAAGCTGGAGAGACCTTAATTTACACCTTTCAGATACCGATGACAATGAAATCCTTGATGAATTACATGTAGAGAGCAGCGACGAGAAAAGCCCAACGTATTTGTCATTAGCACCCTTTGCAGAAAAGAACACCCAGAGCTGTGGTGTGTTTGAGGAGAAAGAAAACACTCAGCTAGCATCTTCTGAAAAACAAGCCCCTCCCTCAGACATCAGGACAAAGGCATGCAGTTTTATTAAGCAGCAAAAAATTATAAAGAAGGCTTCTTCAGAAGAATGTATTACTGTAATATTCGATGCCGAAGATGGCAAACCTTTTGAATTTAATTCACATCAGGCTGGAATTGTTACTGTAACTAGAAATGAAATTTCAATCCACCAGCCTTGCGATGCAGAAAACACTATGTGTTTATCTCAGGGAGTATCTAATTTGCAGAAAGCAACAGATACTAAAAGCTGCCACGTTATGCAAATACCTGTTAATAAAGCAGAGAGAAAAATTGCCCCAAATGATTCCAAGGAAGACTGTGCAAATGTCCCTGCTCCCCATATCAGAGATTGTCCTATACATTTTGGAAAACCATTGTGTCAAAATACCTCTCAACAAAAACTAACCAAGCCCGCATGCAGTATTTCTTCTAATTTGAGCCCACCTTCTTGTATCCAGGGAGGTAATAATCATAAGCACAAGTTAACTACAGTATCCAGCAGAGACAAGTTTTTACCAGAGACAGCAAGAACGTCCACAGCTGACAACTCTCCTTTAGTCTCTCCCCATTGCTTTAAGACTTTGGATAAAGGTCCAGTCTCACCTGCAAAATGGTCAAGACACAAAAAGATGTCGAATCCAAATCAGAATTCAAAAGTAGGTTTGAATAACTGCAAGATGTTAGCCCATCCAGAAACTAAGATTTTGCTCTCGGGATCAACTTCCCTGCCTCAGCATCTTCTAGAGACTGTCCATAGTGAAGAGAAACCAACCAGAGATGTCCATTGTGAAGGGCCACCAGTGGAAGCCAAATCTCCTCCCCCACCCCTTCCTCCTGGCAGATCAGCTTCACTCTCAATTAGATCACATTATGAACACTCCCCCCCTGCTCTTGACCAACCAGGAGCGGGGTTTCTCAGCGATACAAAAAAAGATGTTCAGTTGTCACCACAGAAAGCAAATTCAGTGTCTGTTTGTCACAATGTCGCTGTTTATGAAACAAAAACTGATAAACTGCCTGCCACACCTCAATTTAGCTACCTTGAATTAAACCACTTTCAGGACAAGGGAGAAGGCAAATGTGCATCAGAAAAATCCCCTGTCACAAGCCAAGTCACTGCCAAGATTTTCGCCAAGAAAACTTGTCCTCCAAATTCAAACTTGCCCATGTTCTACAGCAACCAAGAACTGTATAATTCCAGAGTTGTTCCCATATCTTTCACAACGCAAGATACAAGTTCCCTGTATCAGGAGACTGGTATACCTCAGAAACCAAAGTTTCCCGAGAGTTTCTCCACTTCACTGGATCATCACATAAGTACAGTTGGGGAACAGAGTGTTCTGCCTCAAATTAACCCTTTCCCAACTCCATTGCTATCTCAGGTCAGGGATGAGGGCAAGTTATCTGGCAAGGTCCTGAAGCCCCACCTGTCTATGGGACTGAAGTTATTCATAACATCTCCCCGCTTTGTCAGAAAGAGTTCCACTGTGCCAGGAAAGCAGGAAAAAGACTGTATGAATGCAGCCTCTAAATGCAACGTGGATTCAGATAAACAGAGGCAAGGTGAATCTTCACCTCAAACCAATATAGACTTAGTGGACGCTGAAGTATGGAGTCCAGAGGCCCAAATAAAGGAAAGTTTCTCAAAGAAGCTCAAAATGGACCCAGCTTTCCCTATTTCCCCTGAAACCTGCAATTTGATAGAGCCAGACAGATTTGAAAACAAATCTGTTAAAAGATCCATTTCTTCTAGTAACAAAGCATATATGAAGCCAGCTCTTGGTATGACTGGAGCCAAGGCCCGTAGTCAGAGTTTCAGTATTTATACTGAAGAACTATTGCATGCACCTTCCCCAGAACGGTTGGGAAAAGTGAGAACACAGATTATAACAAATACATTGGAACGAGGGAATTCTTTAACCAGGCAAAACTCGACGGGGGAGGGATTACAAATGAAGTTTGTTTCCGAATCGGCTGGGACAGCAGAGGCGGTTCCTGCAGTTTCTTCCACGCGGCCAGGCAGTTGTGCAAAAGTGAGTAGTCAGATGAGCAACCCAAGCAAGCTGCCCTTTCGAACGTCTCCGAAAGGAGATCTCTGCAGCAGCGTTTTGAAAAAGGGGATCCACAAATCTGCATCCCAGAGTGAAGTTCCAGATTCACCTGGCCAAGATGAAAAAAGCAGTGATGTTTCCAAGCATCAGTCAGCAATGGAAAAAAGTGTTACACAAACAGAAATCAACCAAACCAGTGTTTCCCCAGGCCAAATTTTCCCATTTCAGAAAAACATGGACAGGATCGAACGTCATCATAAAACCGAAGGAAGCAAGGCAGCGTTGCCAGAAACCTCTCTAAATGGTCCCGAAACCTCTGGAAAGGCTTCGCTTTCAACCAGCTCACATCCTACAATAGAAGAAAAAGTTATGTTGTGCATCCAAGAGAACATGCAGAAAGGACAAGGGCAAAACCCATCTGGCCCTGAGATGAAACAGAAAAACGGGGGCCCGTCACTTGCCAGCTGGTTTGGTTTCCGTAAAAGTAAACTCCCAGCCCTCAACAGCCGAAAAATTGATACCTCAAAAGTCAAAGTAGAAAAGAAAGAGACCAAAACTTCAGCTTTTGTAAGTAAGCAAGCAAAATCCGAAAAAAGGAAAGACAAAAAGAAAAGTGAGCAGCACTGCGAAGCGGAAAATGAGTTGAACAGGAAAAGTTCTGTCCTTTCAGATGGTGCTCCGAAAGGAAAAAAATTGGCAAAAGCTCTACATGGTAACCCAAGCCCAGCAAGATCGGAACAGAAAAGCAGCCCTACTGCTACCTACTCAGGAAAAGACAATTTCATGAAAGAGCTTTTACACAGGTAAGAATTTTAGCATATGTAGATTTGGAATCTTCCCTTTTATAACATGCAACTCTTAACAAGCTACTTTAAGAAGCTGCAAGATGTCACTTGTCAATGCAGAGTAGTGGAGTTAGAAGTGGGGAAAAGAACTTTGCGATCCTTATCTAAATAGCTTCAGAAAGAGAAAAGCAAAGATTTGTGGGCTGGCTGGAGTGGAGTGAGGAAAATAGGCAAAAGTAACGTCTGCCACCAGCCAACTCCAAAAGTCTGTTGGCACAATCTGTCTGGAAACCAGGATATAAATGCTGGAGGGGGAGGGAGCAGAAAGGAGGGCAGAGAAGAGGCAGATAGAGATAAATACATGCTAAGTAACAGCAGCTTGATAAGGTAACTTCCCAGGTTTTATTAGTAACTCTAAGACTAAAAATAATTCTAATTTTAATGTATTGATTCTATTGGAAGTTCAAAAATAAATAAACAAACATACAGCTCTTCTGCCCTTTTTTCATTGGCTCGAAAGGTTTGCATTTAGGACTTCATCAGACAGCCTAATTGTAACTCAGCCATATTTGGACACTGAACTAGCACTTAAAGGGCTGTTTCTTTAGAAGTTTTTGATAAGATTACAAATCCTTTAAAGCCTTTGTGAAGAAGCCCAAGGCTGTTTCATTCTATAGAAATCCCCCTTTATTTCCTCTTTCGTACTAGGGTTATTTTTTTAACTATGGCCTGAAACTTGTTGGCTTTTAAAAAAAAAAATTCAGCAGAACAATAGTTTACCTGGTTTGTCTCTCATCCTTTTTATTATTTTGGAAAGGGAGAGTTAACTTTATCTTCTGCATTGATTGTTCTTCAGCTTCAAATTGTTGCTTGACAATTGTAATTTGCTTTTTTTGTGATTGATCTCGGCCAAGACTGTAGGAAATTGCATATTCTTAAATAACCGGGGGAGGGGGAGAAACAGCTATGTTCTGATAATTTTGCTTGTTAGCTTTGAACATGATCAAACAGTGCAATCTCAGAAAGGGTAGCCTGTGCGGAGGTGCGGTATTTCAGACTGCTGACAAGGGATCACAGGGTTGCTCCATTTTTCAAAGGGAAAGTAGGAATCTCCCATAAAAATACTGCCATGTCTGGGAGAGGATTCGTAGCCAGCTCTCGCTTCGTTTTTCTTTTTCTTTTTTTAGGGAGACAGCTGTTTATAATGCAGATGTGCGTTCACACATGCAAAACATCACCACCACCTGCCAAATAGAGTGACATATCCCCATAAAAACAGCTCCACATGGCTGCTCTGATCATTTCTATCTGCTTTTTGTTAGCCAGGTCAGTGGTCTTTGAAATTAAAGAATAGTCAGCCTTATTAAAACGAATACAGTTTTTAAGCATGGCATTTTTATTTAATACATGCATCACGGAGAGATTTCTTTTAAGCATGCAGCATCTGCCTTTGTGTTCTCTTTAATGCCCCCTTGTAACTGGCTGCAGATTGTTAGTATACAAAGCAGATAACCCACAAAAGTAATTACTTTTACCGCTTCCCGGATTTCAGGTCAAAAAGACACCCAGAAATAATTGTACAATAATTTCCAAGTTGGCTCGCAGTCCTAGAAAATTTCAAGCAAATCATTACCCATGAACAACGACTCTAATTTTGTCTCTGAAATTGCAAGTGACAGATTTGATCAAGGCTAGTTAGCAACATTTATCACTCAGAAGTCCAAAGGGGGAGAAAGGGTGGTTTCACGAAACATCAAAAGCAGAAGGGAAGGTAGAATGATTGAAGAAGGGCAACGTAATTGATCAGAGGAATCACTTTCTACCTGCAGAGTTGATAAGAAGGCAGCCCAGCAGACAGAAAGTGGATCAAAAAATGTTTCCTACAGGAGCGTGTCGAAGAGCATATCCCAGGGTTTTCCTCTTCCAAGCAACTCCGTCAATACTCAAAGAAACCAGAAGAAAAACAGCAAAACAAAGGTTGATATAGAAATACCAAATGAGACCTTGGTAAGCAATAAGAGGAGACTCCCTTAACAATTTCCTTTCTTCCTGACTGTTATTGTATTACTACAAGGTACATGCCCATGTATGGTGAAAGGACACAGTTCAGAACTGGGGACTGATGGATTAATGTCAACATCCAATGATCTGATTAGGGAATCCGATTATACTATTTCAGTGACTAACAAACAGTACAAACTGACTCAGCCTGCTTTAAAATTTGTTCGGGCCACCTGTGCTTTGAAGCAAGACCCTGAAAATTACACAGAAACCCTTTTTATCTCTTAGAAGTAATTGAAACAGATTGAGATAAAAATAATAACAGCAGTGCCAATTCCATGTCATTTTTCACTAAAATCAAAGTCCATTGTGTGATTCAAAGGGAGCAGATATCACAAGGAATACCTTGCAAGAAATGGTGGTTAGGCATCTATTATCTGCCGCTTCAAATATTGCAAAAAAGCAATGTTGATTGTTTTGAATATTTACTTAACCCTACCTACAGTAGGTGCAGTGGTTTTGCTAGTTAGACATTTGGAGGTGACTTGGTAAATTAAAAACGGCACAACTTGGGTTTTGTCTATTGGGAAGCATATGTGACAGTCATCTGAAATGAGAAATGGTTTCCCAATTATTTTGCTGTTGCAACTTGTAGCTGCTGTAGGAATGCAAGAGCTTGAACTAGGCTTCTTTAACAGCAGAACTAGATGCACAGAGGATTGGAATCAGCATGTATGTTTTTGAAAGGGATCATGACAATCTCACTATGGAGTCTGGTGTATAGGAGATGGTATGTGCTCTCCCCCGATTCCTCAGAAGCCATATTTTTATATTAAGATATAATGTGTGGTCCCTTTCCAGGAAACAGGTTTGGTTTTTTTTATTACAGGTAGTCCTCGAGCTATGAACACAACTGACCCCAAAATTTATGTTGCTAAGCAAGACCTTTGTTAAGTGAGTTTTGTCCCATTTTATGTTATTTCTTCCCACAGCTGTTAAGTGAATCACTGCAGTCATTAAGTTAGGAACACAATTGTTAAGTGAATCTGGCTTCCCTCTGTTGATTTTGCTTCTCAGAAGATCACAAAATGAGCACTGCAAGCCTCATAAATATGAAACAGTTGCCAAGTGTCCGAATTTTGATCATGTGACCAATGGCTGCAATGTGAAACAGTTACAACAATCACTAAACGAATGGCTGTAAGTCAAGATAACCTAGGTCGGATCTATACCCCACCCTTCTGTTTATATAAGCACTCAAGATGGCTGGGAAAAACTCACACATCCATTTTTAAAAGTTCTGAATAATTTAGAATAGCTAGCTAAGAGACAGATTGCTTTCTAAGAACTATCTCATGAATGAAGTACACATAATAAACCTTGGGGACACCATCTGCTCCCAATAGACTGTTTCATCAAGCACAAGTGAAAGATGTTTGTTCTGCATGTCAGCTTGCTTTCCTTTAGTCTGTTTTACAAAGCCCACTGTTCCTATGGTCTTATATAAAACAAAACCAAACAAACAAACAATCCTATTTTTTGATAGGATTTGAAATATGAACCCATTTCTCAGATTATATAGTGCGGTGGTAAAATGTAACGTAGAAATTCCACCTGATGGGGATTGAAAATCCAAATAGTTTTATGATGCTTAATGACAAAACGATCAACCTCAGAATATTATACACATATTTTTATCTACTTTCATGCAAATAAAGCCTTTCCTGGAAGATGTGCAAGGTCATCCATTAAGAACCTTTCCAAAACTTGTGTGTACGTGCATGTGTTTGTGTTACAAAATTGTTTTTCCCCCTTCACTGCCTTTTTTTTTTAATGAAAGCCTCTAGCTTCTATAGTATCGTCTTTTCTTTGAAAATGTAGATGTTCCCTGCATTATAAAACCACAAATTATAAGCATATCTAAGTCTGCCCTTGCAATGTCACCGAAAGGAAGAGAAAGAATGGAAGTCTGGAAAACTGCCATATGCAGGAAATTCAATCCAGCTGATCTAGAACTTTGATAACAAAGCAGAGCCCCTTATCACAGCCACTCAATTTAACTATGCCCCATTTAACATGGTGCTGACAGCTTAGCGTATATCTTCACTGTACAGAAAGAAAGGGAGGGGGTGGCTGGGGGGTGGGGGCTGGTGTGAAAACAAACCAATATTAATGTTTCTTTTAAAACTTTCTTCTTATTTAATGGCTTAGTAATTTAAAAGCATTTTTGTCTCCTTTAATAGGGGCTTTGCAATCGTAGCCGTTTAGCTATCCTAGCCATTCAGCTATATCTTTAAGAAATGCACTTTATTTTACTGGACAAGGATAAAGATGGTTCTCTGTGAGTGTGTTTGTGTAATATAATAGGATAATATAGCAGGGATCTCCAGCCTTGCAACTGTTAAGACTTGTGGACTACAACTCCCAGAGTTCCTTAGCCAGCTTTGCTGGCTGAGGAACTCTGGGAGTTGAAGTCCACAAGTCTTAAAGTTGCCAAGGTTGGAGAGCCCTGTAATATAGTGTAGTGCAGTGATGGCAAACCTTTTTTGGTTTGCATGCCAAAAGGGTGTGTGCGTGTGCTAGCACATATGCACATGCCCACACCCATTCCCTCCCCTCACACAGGTGCACCCTCATGCTGCCCCTGCACATGTGTGCCCATAATCTCCCCCATTCCTGTGCATGCACATAGGTCTCACTGAAGCCTGGGATGGTGAAAAAACAAGCAAACAGGAAATTTGGGGAAATGGACTTCCGGTTTGCCTATTGGGCTGTTTTTCGCACCCCTGGGCTTCAGAAGTTTCCCTGATGCCTCTGGAGTGTGAAAAACAGCACAACGGGGAAACCAAAAGTCCGTTTTTCTGAACTTCCAGTTTTCCCATTGGGCGGTTTTTTGCACCGCCCAATGGGCGAAACAGCCATTCCCAAGGGCAATGCAAATTATTTATTCTGTTCCAATATCATTCTTCTACAGATGACCTGGAATTAGACGAGACATTATATCTTGGTAATTCTGGGTTTTCCTTTCCAAATTGATTAATCTAAAATGTAAATATGATTATGTATTGTTTTTAAAACGGAAAAAAATTAAAAATTTAATAAATACATTTTAAAAAATAAAATGGAATTTAATGTACAGAGTGTGGAATATTGAAACATTATAAATCACTGCTTATATTTATCCCACCTCTGATAACAACAACGCATTGCACTATGATAAAATTTTGTCAGCAGTTATTGGCATAAGTAATTTTAATAAAGAAGACAATTCCTCCGATATTTTTCATGGACATCTCATGTTATTATAAGAAATCCCAGTGACCGGTCCCACAGAGTTGACCTTCTCCGGGTCCCATCGACGAAACAATGTCGTTTGGCGGGACCCAAGGGAAGAGCCTTCTCTGTGGCAGCCCCGACCCTCTGGAACCAGCTCCCCCCGGAGATTAGAACTGCCCCCACCCTCCTTGCATTTCGTAAACTCCTTAAAACCCACCTCTGCCGTCAGGCATGGGGGAATTGAGACATCTCCCCCAGGCCTAGACAGTTTATGCATGGAATGTTTGTGTGTATGTTTGCTTTTAATAAGGGGTTTTTAGTGTTTTTTAAATTATTAGATTTGTTGTACATTGTTTTATTGTTGCTGTGAGCCACCCCGTGTCTGCGGAGAGGAGCGACATACAAATCTAATAAATAATAATAATTAAAAAATGAATATCATGACACATGATATTTTCACAGAGGGTAGTATACTGTGTGCTTTCATGAGATTTAATTCTATTCCTTTGCTTTTGTTAAAATGAATCATAGAAGATGTTTTTCCTTTAAGGATTATTTGTCTTCAAAATTTGTTTTTGATAGCTGCATGATGTTGCTTTTATTCAAGCATTTAGAACCAATTTAGAAGTCATTAATCACAGGATGAAGTGACTTTAAATTCTTATTGTGTGTGATTTGGAAGGTATATTAAAATATCACTAAGGTGATAGCAAAAAAACAAAAATAATATGTGTGTGTTCTGAAATCATTTGGCTTTTATCTTGTTTTCTTTGGAAGAGATACTTGAAAGAGATTTTTTTTTTAAATGTCATGCAGGTCAAGGTAGTAAGAGAAAACTTTCAAGAGGATGCAGAAGATAATCTCCCAGATTCAAGAAATCAAAATCATTTAATAGGTAAACTAATAAATTAAACTGTGTATTTTTTTTATGTAACCAACTGAATCATAATAAATTGAGGACAATTAGACAGGAATTTCTTAACACTTTTTTTCAAATAGCAGCTATAGATAAAGAAACTTTAAATACAGAGTATGTTTAAATGCAACGTTATTATTATCCAGGAAAAATGTGGTCACCATTTCTCTACTCTTAAGTCTTCAAAGCCTAGAATTTTCCCACCAATCCGATAGAACTGAAGAAGCTTCTTGGGTGAGTAGTGGAAAAAAACCAGGAAAATCTAGTTGCCTTTTGGAAAAACCACCATGACTTGGATGATTGAGAATCTCTATAGAAATAACCATAGGGGCATGTTACTGCACGTGGAAATCCATAAGGGGAACAACAGGACAAATGATGAAATGTGTATCACAATATTAACCATATAAACCATAGATCCATCCAAACTCATTTTTCATCATTTTGGCCTAGATCTGTAGTCTTGGAGTCTATTTCTCCTATGCTTTTCCCCAGCTGCTAATTCCCTCCATTATTTGAGATTTTCATTTTACTAATTTAAACATTAGCTTTCAAGAGTTTTTTCATCACATCCTTTTTCAGTATGTTGAAAAAAAAATTGTATTTTTGTTGAAAAAATGATATTGGACTTCATGGAATGATTTGGGTGGCATACCGAATAGGCACCAAACATAAATAGTCAGTGTTCTTTTTCATCAGACCTAATTTTCAGGAAGTGGGGAGAAAATAACCCTAGCAAAAAGGAAAATAAAGGTGAAGAGGTGGATCTGAAGTATATCTGCCTGTGTCACAAATTTCCATTTATGCAACAAGCTTCCCTTTCATTTCCGTTACACTCTTTCTATATTTCACATCCACCAATCCATCTCCCAAGTCCACTAAACAAACAGAGAAACAGGGAAACAGTTATGGGGCTATTTTATCATTGGGCATATTTTAATCTCTCCCCGCCCCATTCTAATCCATATTTTTACCAAATCAAAACTCAGTCACCATTTCTCTAATGCAAGTCTTCATAGTCTAATTTATGGAAGAAAAGCAAGCTATTTTCTCCTCGTCTTCCTCTCTTATGCTCTGTATGTATTCCTTTATCGTTTGTGCAGTGTGTGACTTAGACAAAGCATGGCTGTTCTTTACTTTACGGAATTACCTCTAAAGCTTTAGAGTTTTTGCTTTAAAAAAAACACAAATGCCATATTTGCTGTTAATAAGAAGTTTCTTAGCTAGGTACAAATAATTTTCTAATTTATTAAGCATTTTGTTATGACCAGTGGTTCTGTTTTTGCTTCTATCTGCCACTCTGCTTTTGTTTCTATGCTGTGCTACAAATGAAGCACCAAAACAAGACCTATTTAACTTATTCTGGTAGTACAGGTAGTCCTCATTTAAGTACTGCCTTGTGTAGCAACAATTTCCCTTTAGAAGAGTAATAAAAAAGTGACTTTGTGACCTCACATTTAGGTCTGTCTGTAAAGAAAAGGAAACTGGAATAAGATTATAAACATAATCTTATTTCCCTTGGTAAGGGCTGTCTATATGTATATATTTGGACATATAAAAAGATCGCAGAGTTGAGGAATAGTTCATAGCATTCTACTTTGATTTGAATTAGTTGTCAGATCCATATTGATTTGAATTAGTTGCCAAATAAAAGAATATTATTTTTAATGCATTGATTGTACTTGGTATCCATTTGCAGAAACTTTTACGGAACATCTTGTTTTATTTCTGATGTCAGAGAACACAACATGATGCCTTGAGTAGCCAAGCTTTCATAAAGCTATTAAGTTTGATCCCTCTTCCGATGGGACGTTTTGGCTTTTAGTAAAATTTTCTATAAAACAATACAGTTCTATATTATGAGTAACAAATAAACTAGAGAATCTTGAGCAGTGACTGAGTAATGAGAGCAATGGAAGAAAGATGTTGGAAGGTCTGGTGCCCTCATATCAGAATTGGCATTTCTGCAACTGATTTGAATGGATTTCTCTTTCCTAGAAATAAATCTGTCAAGGATTAAGGAAACCATTCTGCCTTGGATGAGAAAGACTTTTCCAATAGTTTATAAGACTATAATAGAGAGTCGGCTGGAAACAGAATCAAAGATTTAAAAATCTATCACACATTAGTTATTCTACACACTCATGCAAAATGTACTTCAGTGTCATAACACAGTTTGAAAGATGATTGTCAATTACCAGGAACTAGTAACTTAGTAATTGGAAGCTGTGCATGGCCTGCCTTCAAACTTTTCTCTGAAGATATTAAGGAGTTACTTAGTCAAATATTTAAATGCACTAGCCTAAATTCATCACTTCCCACAACCTCTTAGGGAAAACAATCTATGTTGTGAGACATAGAGCAATAATCTCCTTGTTTTAGTTCTAAGCTTCTCTGCAAGTTTAATAAACAGCTATTATGGAGATACCTCTCTGTGCACAATGAAAAATCTTCTGTAAATTATGCTATTTTAACTGTCAGCTAAAACTCCAAGCCCTGTGTATTGTGATGAACATAATACATCATCTCACCATTATGATAATAGATACAATTCTACCTATTCAACCCAGAATAGTTGAACTATTCATGGTTTTTTTAAATTGTCAAATGTATATATAAATGTGTTTTAGTGACACACAACAAATTTCATTCACTTCACTGAGAGTGTGTTTTTTTAAATGCTTTCTTCCAGGTCATAAATATTTTAATGCAAATTATGTCAATAATATATACTGTTTTGTTTTTGCTTGCTGGAGATAAATAGATTTATTTATTTGTTTGTTTATTTGTTTGTTTATTTATTTATTTATTTATTTATTAGATTTGTATGCCGCCCCTTTCCGCATACTCGGATATATTATATTGCTAATATATGGAGAAGTTTGTATAGTGGTTAACACAATAGGCTAAAGACCAGGAAACTAATTCTAGTCCTGCCTTAGTTATGAAAAACAAGCCACAACATGGGTGTCAAACTCATGGCCCATGGACTGGATGCATCACCTGCTGGCCATGCCCACCATGCCCAGTTTAGCAAAAGGGACAAAGGCTGTGATATGACACATGATGACAACATGATGCCGCAAGTTTGACACCCCTGAGCTGGATGATTTGGGGCCGGTTACTCGCTCAGTTTAACTCACCTCACATGGTGGTTGTTGAAAATGAGAGGAGTAAGGAGTATTAGATATGCTTGCCATCTGGACTTGTTTATAAAAGTAATAAAGTTAGAGTATAAATAAATATTTTAATAATGGAAATTAATAATTTAATATTAAATAACTAATAGTAAATAAATGAACGACCATATTAACACAGTAGAAGCATTTAACGAGTTTAAGATGTGTTCTCCTTTTTAAAAAAGACAACAAATACATGCACACAATAGTTTTCACATGTTCTGAGCACTGGCTTAAATTTAAACTCCAAAGCATATCACACGGGTTTTTGTTTGTTATTCACAATCTCTTACATTATCCATGTTTGCTACCTTTTTCTCAAGGGAATCCCATATCCCATCTGATATGCTTTTATACACTTTCGTTTCTAACTTTTTCCCCAATTGGAGTTGCTTTGAAATGCTAATTTAAAGATTATTATGATATATTGTTTTATTTTCACATTTTAATGAGCCATTATTTTTCCTTCACTTTTATACCCTGAAAAAAAAAACATTTTCATGAAACAAAATGGAGTGTGTGCACAGTTTAAGAGTGAAAAATATCGATATGACAAAGAATCATTTTTTTATTGAATACTTAAATTGGTACAATACAGTGGTACCTCTACTTACGAACTTCATTTGTTCCGTGACCAGGTTCTTAAGTAGAAAAGTTCATAAGAAGAAGCAATTTTTCCCATAGGAATCAATGTAAAAGCAAATAATGTGTGCGATTGGGGGAACCACAGGGAGGGTGGAGGCCCTATTTCCTCCCAGGATATTCCTAGAGAGGCCCCACAGAGGCTTCTCCCCACCTTTTCCGGCCCTGTTTCCTCCCAGGAGATTCCTAGAGAGACCCTACGGAGGCTTCTCCCTGCGTTTTCCGGCCCTGTTTCCTCTCGTGAGATTCCTGGAGAGACCCCACGGAGGCTTCTCCCTGCCTTTTCCGGTTACAGTTTTGGAGGCTCGGGTTTGTAAGTGGAAAATGGGTCTTGAGAAGAGACAAAAAAATCTTGAACACCCAGTTCTTATCTAGAAAAGTTCATAAGAAGAGGCATTTGTAGGTAGAGGTACCAGTGTCTATATGGTTGACATGTTAGCAAACATGCAACTTATGACTCTGAAGTAATTTATCACAATTGAATATTCTTGGTTCAATTATAGATAGATAGATGGATGGATGGATGGATGGATGGATGGATGGATGGATGGATGGATGGATGGATATGTTTTACACACATACACACACACACACCACACACATATATCTCTATCTATCTATCTATCTATCTATCTATCTATCTATCTATCTATCATCTAACTATCAGGATGATATAATATTATGCATACATACATACATGCATACATACATACATACAGGGGTTATAATTTACCTCGCCACTGGTTTACTTCCTGCCGCATTGCATGGGGCCGCACTATGCGCACATTTCGCACATACATATATGCATTGCTGAAAATTTGCAAAATATCCCCCCCCCCCTGAAAAAATATTTTAAAAAAGCATGGTGGTGTTCACGGATAGGCACCAACAGAACCAGCTCCATGATGTCACCAGTGGTTTTCTACCAGTACTATAGAGCTGGTGCAAACCAGGATTAACCCACCTCTGATGTTATATATAAATGGTTTCCAAGCATTTTTTTTTTCAAATATATTTATGTATGTACGTACGGATGTTTCAAATATTCTAATACATTCTAGGACTAGTCTTTCTTTAAAAGGACCTGAGAATACAGCGCAATAAGATTCTAAACTATTGTTCTAAACATTCTAAATCATTAGATATTTTTTACAGCAGGGAGAATTTTGAGTCAGCCATAGATATTCCATACCTGTTTAAAAAATGAATTTAGAAACTGCAAGAGTAAATAAGCAATTTCTTAAGTCTCTGTTGAAAGATCCAATTTGGGTCAGTTTGCAACATTATCCTGGGACACGTATATTTGCCTTCATTTGTTAAGTCTCTGGGTTTCTAATTTTATTTTAAGCTTAATTGATTGTTTTTGCAAAAAATGCTATACCAGTTGTCTTAGTATATATGACTTACCTTCCATAGAGTCCATCCATGGAATGGTATCAGTGGTGAAATTTGCTTACTACTACCACTACTACTAGTACTACTACTACTACTACTACTACTACTACTATTATTATTATTATTATTATTATTATTATTATTATTATTATGATGATGATGATGTAAGGCGCCCTTCTCCTAATGGACTCAGGGCGGCATACAGAATAAAACAAAGATACAAAAACCTTCTCTATTGATTCAACAGCATGTGCTTTGCTTGCATGCGTGCCATGTCACAATGTGCTTTTCTATCCTCTGCACATGCACAGAAAGCTTTGTGCATGCGCAAAGGATGGAAAACATGAAAATGGCTACAGATGGGAAAAGCCAAACGCTGCCACTCTTA
The DNA here is from genome assembly GCF_031021105.1 of Erythrolamprus reginae. NCBI lineage: Eukaryota > Metazoa > Chordata > Lepidosauria > Squamata > Dipsadidae > Erythrolamprus > Erythrolamprus reginae. Next base: position 165,209,690 of record NC_091950.1, on the reverse strand, counting down.
CTGGTTCCCCAAACCAAGTGGCTGCCACTATTGGTATACACAGACCGGGCCGAACCAGTAACCGAATGGCATCTATTACCAAAATGTATTATTTTCATACTCTCCACACACAAGAATCTAAATTCACCATTTGGGAGCAAGTTTCAGGAGATATGATGATTTTTATGTATAGAAAGGGAGAAAATATTGTGAGAACATAAGTCTACTTAGAGAAAATGGGATATAATCCAATTTTTGTGCTTAGTTGCAGAAGGGAGACATAAAGGAATCATTACAATGGTCTCTTTAAATCCAGCGTTCTATACCATACGTATCTGTATATAACAACAGTAAAAAAAGAACGTGAATGATCATTGTATAAATTTCATTGGATGATACAGATTTTTTTTTCTGTGCAAGAAGCTCTTCTAGAATATATTACCCAGAAATACAGTGTACATTGATTTTAGATAAATATGTATTCCATTGAGGTTTAAAAGGGAAATAAATAGATCAAGGAGCAAAAAGAAGGTTTAAGTGAAACCCAAGTACAATTCTCCCTGTAATCAGAAATACAAGTGTTTGCCCCAGAATTAAAAACTGAAGTGACAGCTTCTTTTGTATGCTGTACTTGAGCTCTGCAGTCCATTAAATTTATTGTTAAACATCTGCCAGGTAGATTCTACCTTCTATAGAAGCCATTTTCTTGTAACATCATTTTTCACTGTTTAAGAAAAACACTGCAAAAGGTTCAACGGTTTAATTTTAAAACAATTTCATCAGGAAAGAAAAGTCTATCTTATATATGCCTTTGTTTTTTTAAATTATTTATTCAAAACATTTATGTAACCACCCATCTTATAACCAACTCTGGACGGCTGCCAAACAAAAGTTAAAACAGCATAAAATCCATATTAACATTATAAAGCTAAACGTATTAAAAACAACTGTTAATAACAGTGTTTTGGTTACATCCTTCATTGAAATTGTTGAGCTGAATTTCATTTTTAAAAAATTGAAATTGAGAGCTATTGATCTACTTACTCCTAACACCTTCGTGTTTGTAGATTGTAACCTACAATTAGGCATAACAGTGCATCATAGACCAGTAATTCTTTACAATGTACCTCCTATGTGCTTACTTAAAGAATGCACCTAAAATCTGGGACCCATTACTCATATGGGATTGAAATTTGACAAAGTTTTATTTGCTTCAGCATTGCTGTGCCACTGCACTTGGGCCACGGTCACATCATTATCATTTCCAATGCTCCCTGCCAGCTTCCCAGAAGGAAAGTCAATGGGAACTGGTAGAAAGTTGAAAGTTGCTCTTTTTCCTCTTACTTTGTTGCCCACCTGTGATTGTTCTGCTTCTCTGTTTAGGTAAGGATATGTCTCTGAAATGGGATACATATAATAATGATGGTGATTTTCAGACCACACCTCTAGTTTCTAAAAAGGAAAGGAAAAGTTGATGAAAAATTCAAAGGGAAACTTTTTGATCCAAGAGTTTTACATATAATTTGATTGAAAGTTCAGAGACAAAGTGATGCTAAAGATTCTAAAGTGAAGAATGAAGCTGTATATTAAAGAACTGTTAAGCATTATAGAAAAATCATCCGTTAATAGCTTATATTAAAGAATTCTATTCTTGCTTAACTTGAGTAAGAAATGTCCATTCTTCATTCTGTGTGTGTGTGTTAGAAATTACATTATATCAAATATGGTATAGTAAATTAATATGTTTTTTCCTTTATTTTTGCCCACCTGGTCAAAAAAATAAATCCTTCCTAAATGTAAGTTTTTAATATATAACCCTGCTTTTTACAAATGCATGAATAGATAGATACCTGTCATGGTATCAAGATGTGTGCCTATACCCTCTCCGATTATATGTAGACTATATGAAATGTCAATTATAGTTTATTCATCAATTATATAAGGTTGTCTCTAGAAATATTTCTATTTGGAGCATTGCTGGTCAAATTGAAAGGTATCATTGCTCTCTCCAGTTGTTTCCTCTCAATGAGTCTAATTCAAAGGTTTTAGAAAAGGGGATTTTCCAATTTTATGATTTTATGGCTTTTTTGGTTTTGTATTCCTACAAAGTACAGAAATTCCAGGTGCATATTTCTTGTGCATCATTTTTAGTATATAGGGGTATTTTTACTGTATAAGGGTTTTGACTTCATTGTTTAGTTATACAGGCAGGACCTGGAACAAATTCTGCATTGTGAAATACACTGGTTCAGGCTTTAAACTGCTCTGTTTTCTTTACCTTCTCCTGCTTCAGATTTTTAGTCTTACCTCCAATAACGCTACTTCTGTATATATGGAATATTCTGCCATGCTTCTTGGGCTGTTTTGGAGGTGTATGTGTGCGTTTCTAGCTTAATTTGTTCATAATTCTGTAAGTATCGGGAGAACTCCAGCATGGTTGCTATGTCTCCGTTATGACTTTGGGCTAAGAAAAGACTGAAAAAGTATGTTTACTGTTAGCACATATTTATTTTCCATAGTAGGTGGAGTTATCATCCAGGATAGGTTGACTTTCTCTGTCAGCCAATCAGGACTGAGTCTGTTGTCATTTTAATTCTGCCCCTGTCTCTATAGCCCGCTTTTAACTCAGTTCTTGCACCTGACAGTTAGTTTGGCCTGTAAAAAGCATTGGCATCTCTATCTACATCTTCATTTCATGTTGTGAAGGTACTTTGTATAATGGTAGCTTTCTTTAATAAGCTGATCGGATTTCTGTCTGCTTCATGAGAAAGGAGAGTATACTTTTCCAATTACTGCAACTCTTTGGACCTAAAGTAGCCTATGTCAGGTCAGCAGATGGATAGCAGTGCTTGTCCAATTTCCACAATTGTTAATATTCCATTAAGGGTTTTCTGTGTTGGTAACCCCATAGCCCTCCGAGGTCTCCAATGTGTTGCATTGTGGGTGCACATTCTCTGCAATTCCTACCCCCATTATACTCTTGGCAGCACTGCTAACCCTGTTACTGCACAGATTGAGGAATTGTTTGTATGATCTCTCAGAGAAGATAAATGAATATTGTTCTCATGCAATTTCTTTCCAGGGAAAAAATCCCCCAAGCTTATAATAGTTGGCTAATCTGCTGTTGGAACAGATATCAAGAATGCAATTGCCAAGGAAAGAGGTCACCAAAAGGAAGGTGATTAAATTCTTCTTCTTGCTTAATACAACTCTAGAAATTATGGAGGAGAGGATAATAAACAATTTATGTGCAGCCTCCAATCTAGTAGTCGGTCCTTGCATTACCCATCTCTGTCTTATTGTAGATTAGTATTCTCTCCATGTATTAAGAGCACCTATTAGGACGCTTATATATTAGATAGCAATAAGGGCAAGATTTTAAGAGGTTATTTCTTTTCTATCTTTTGCCAGCCTTTGGTTGTTTAGTTAAGGCATTTATATGCCATACTCAAATGTTACTGAAGATGCCTAACCATTAGAAAGAAGGAAAGAGAAAATATAAGCAAAGGTGGTCTCATTTTAAGAAGTTAAGACCACAGCCAGTTCAGACTGAAAAAGCATGGTGGAAGAGGGAGATCTTGACTCCTTTCCTGAAATCAAAGTGAATGGGAGCAGTATGCCTTTAATGAAAAGAAGGACTTAGGGTGACATGACAGCAGTGTTCCAATATGTAAGGAGTTGCCACAAAGAATAGGGGTCAAACTATTCCCCAAAGCAACTGAAAGCAAGACAAGAAACAATGGGTGGAAACTAATGAAGGAAAGAAGCAACATAGAACTAAGGAGAAAATTCCTGACAGTTAGAACCATCGGTGGAATAACTTGCCTTCAGAAGTTGTGAAGGCTCCAACACTAGAAGTTTTTAAGAAGAGATTGGATAACCATTTGTCTGAAATGGTAGAGGATTTCCAGCCAGAGCAGGAGGTTGGACTAGAAGACCTCCAAGTTCCCTTGCAACTGTGTTATTCTGCCACTCTCAAAGGATCTGCCCCTAGGAAATCCTTATCTGTATATTCAACAAATGGTCTTGGGAAAGTGAAGGTACCGTTAAGACTGTTTGTACTGCTGATCTCAAGATCTGAACAGGTTCATATATATGTGTAATTATTAACTATGATTGACTCTATTCTTTTGATTCTTTCTAACCACAAATACTAAATGTCAGGGCTCTAAATGGCATTCAAAACTAAATTAGAATCCAAGGCAAAGTATTCCTCAAAGAGCAATATACCCATGCCTTCCACGAGAGCTGTCAAGGTAGTGAGGACGGAAAGGGAAGGTTCATCTACCGATTCCAGCTCTTCTGGATCAGCCTTGCTCCTGCCCCTAAACCAGGGTCCCTCTTATTTTCTTCCTGGCCAGCCATCAGTTGGGCAAGGTAGCCCCATAGTTGCCCAGGAATCCCCTGACTGAGGTGGTGCCACGGTTGCCAGGGCACAGTTTGCCAACAGGGAGTTCAGGTCAGCCTAGTTGGGGCAGCATCCAGGGCATGAAGACAGTGGGCAACTGACTTCTTCGCCAACCCATGCGTGCCTTACTGGTCCCGCCTGAAATGACAATTGTAGTGGCTAGGGGGCAAAAGCCAGCATGGGGCTAATCAAACTCTGGCCACTCCATTACTCCACTCTGGAATTGCTGCTTCCATCAGTTGTGATGGCAGAGGAGGAAGGAAAGCCCACAGGAGGTAACTTCCTCTGCACAACACTCCTCCATGCTCTCTGAACTTCATCTGTGGTGCTGGCCATGTAGCACTGGTCCCAAAGGTTTTTTAACGTGGGTCCCCAAACTATTCCATTCACCCAATCCAGGATCTGACAGGCGGTGATTGCAGGGTCCTAACCTCCAGTGAATCAGACCAACCATAGCTCGTGGTCTGAGCCCAGCTGATCACTGCTGAATCTATCGCTTGGAATTGCACACCAACACCATGGCTTTCCCCATGCAGTTGAAGGGTCCCCATACTTCCAGGCAATGCTGTCTCCAGGACCTGGGGCAGGGTTGCTTTACTCAGGGAGGATACGTGCCAAGCATCCATGGCATCCTGTTCCTTCTGGAGTAGTCTTTCATCGTCTGGATTGTTGGGTGCCGATTGCATGTGTTTCAACTAAGCACCCCCATCTCCCGATTCAACCCACTTTTCCTGAGTTTTCACATCACCCATGACTGGGTCAATGTTGAGTCTCCAGACCCCAAACATTGCCCAAAGCTTCAGGGTAGCTGGGTTGTTTCTTAAAGGGAGATTCGGGTTAATGTCAGGGATCGAAATAGCATCCAAAACTAAATCAGAATCTGAGGCAAAGTATTCCTCAAATATCAAATTTATTAACAGCTGGGTGAAACCAGAATCTAAAATTCTCTGGGTTTCACCACACCCAGTTGAAAGTTCAAGTCCTTGCTCTCACATCCCCAAATCCATCATGTTGTCCAATTGCCATGCTTACAAAGTCTACCCATCTCCTTCCATGCAGGTGCAGAGATGCAGAGCAAAAGATGACCTTGGCTTCCTAGAAAGAATATGTTATGGCTGCATGCCAGCAACATCAAACAACCCCCCTCCCATTCTCCCACAATACAAAAATTTGTAGTAAAATAGTTTAAAGTGTGGCACGCTAAGATCCCAATTAAAATAGCTTCTGCCTGAGGAATGTCCAGGTTGGTGTGGCAGTGCAGAGCAGAAGAACAGAGCTCTGTTCACACTCCCAATTTTCTAGGTTTGGAGGCCAGTGAGGTGAGGCGAAGCTGTGGAGAAGTGGCCAGTGTATAGGGGATGTACCAGGGATAGCAGGGAGAAGAGCGATCCCCCACCATAACAGTTCAGAAGAAACCAGCTATCATGACCAGGTTTAGAGACCCGGCGGCCTGATTTATAAAGGAGGGGGGAAAGTGTGAAGCAGCTACGATAATCAGTGGAGAGAGAGAATGGGTGTTACAATGTTAAATTGATGAAACTGAAAGCTGACAAGCAAGTGAGCCTCTAAGCTTGGAGAGGTGGTGGCTTTGAAGAAATAGCGAGACATAACAGAGGAATCGGGGATCGTAGGAGAAAAGAGGAGAAATCGAGCGACGGATACCTCAGGGATTTTGATATCAGAGCTGACATCGGAACTGACAAATGACAACCAGTTGAGTGAACTTGTTTGTGATGGCGAGCAGTTCAGAAAAGGTGTATGCACAGAGGAAGGATTGGTTTGTGTTTGGAAGTAAAGATAAAGGCAGTGTTTGTATAAAAGTGATGGAAGCAGACATCTTGGATTGTAGAGGACTGATTTCAGATCTTGAACACAGAACTTCTAGAAGCAAGGAAAAGAAATAGGAGTGAAGAATATTGGTGGAACTGAGAAGAATCTTGGACTGAAGAAACTTGTGAAGAGCTCAGGAAAGTGTATGGTTTGGTGAGTTAATGTTCAAATTGGATAAGATCAACTTGGATAAGAGGAGGATTAATAGAAAGTGAAGAAAGTAAGTAAAAGTATAAGAAAGTAAGAAAAAGGTAAAGAAAAGGACCTGAGAAAGAATGGGAGGTGGCAAGACGCCAGAGCAAATAAGCATCCAGGTGATTAAATTAATTAACTTAAATTAACAATGTAAAAATTGTCACATGTTTTTGTTGAATTTGAAAATTAAGGGAGACTATTTTGGCCTTGTTCTGGCCTCATCAGCTAGCCATACCCTCACTGGGACTTGAACTTGCAGCCTTTGCCTTGTAAGGCAGAGAATTAACCTCTAGGCTACAGTATCCAATCCCTTCAGCTCTGTACCAGGGAAGGGTTACATGTTTTTGTGTCGAATCACCCTGGTATATTGAAGGTAGGTGTGTGTATATATATATATAAAACATATCAGTAGTCACTGGAAATGGCAATGTTGGATGTATATAACAATGCAATGGAGAAAGCAAAAATACTGGAATCTTGGAAGGAGGCCTATATAACATTAATACCCAAAGAAGATACAGACAAACAATTAAGAACTACCGACCAATATCATTATTAAATACCGACTATAAAATATTTGTAGCAATTATTGCTAAAAGACTAAAAAGAATATTGAACCAAATGATTCATTCAGACCAAAACAGCTTCTTACCAAATTAGATAAGAAACAATACCAGAATCATATTAAACTCTCTGGAATACTATGATCTACATATAGAAAAACAACTGGCAATAATATTTATTGATGCTCAAAAAGCATTTGATAACCTGGATTGGCAATTTTTACTGGTCTAATTGGAAAAGATGGGATTTGAAGGAAGATTTGTCAGATTAATCAAAGCAATTTATACAAAACATTCAGGAAAATTTTAGTAAATAATGATCTAGCAGAAAAATTAGGAAGGAGGTATCAGAGCTTGAATTTGCGGAAACTAGTCTGTTTGTGCCCAAGCAGCAAACCAGTCCTGCCAGCCCAGCCAGCTAGCCACAGACCAGTAGAAATGGAGTTGAAGTCTTCAATGAAACACAGCAGCAGTAGGAAGTTGTGGGAAAAATTTTTTTTCTTTATACTACTACTACTATCTATACTATACATACAATAAACTAACCTCTTACTATTACCTTGCTATAACTATCTTAGTTCAATAACTCACAGGAACCAACTTTTACAGCATTACAGCTTATTCAAAGCAACTTCCATGAACAGCAACAGCACAGAGCTAACAGTGAACAGACAGAGAGAAAGAGCAGGGAGCTCTTGCCTAGTTAAATACTTTTCACATAATTGCTAGGTTGTTGCATGCTCAACTGCCTCTGAATGACTCAGCATTCTTACCTATGGATTTTTAATTTCTGACAGGAGGTACGTCAAGGCTGTGCCCTAGCCCCACTATTATTTATATTAGCACTAGAAGCACTGTTAAGATCAGTAAGAAATAACCAAGAAATTAAAGAATTACAAATACAACGTACAGGATTTTATCGAATGATATGGCATATATTCTGGGAGATTGGGAAATTTGGAAATATGTCGGGACTTAAAATAAAGAAAGAAAAAACAAAAATAATAGTGAAAAATTTAACAGAACAAAAAATTAGGAATTTGGAGAATATACTAGGTATCAAAATGATTAAAAAAGTGAAATATTTAGGCCTATGGCTATCATTATAATGCAATTCCATAAGATAAAATATCTACACTAAATTAATTCAGAACATTCATAAAGACTTGGAGACTTGGGCAAAACTACAACTATCATTACTTGGTAAATTAGCAGTAATTAAATAAATTAAATAAAAATATTTTTATTCCAAATTTTTCCGAACTCAAAAATCATTCCTACTTCCAAAGAAAGACACTTTATAAGAGGCTCAAAATTAAAAATGAGCATTATCAAAACAAATCCCCAAATGGTTATCGACAATAGAGGCAATTATTTACCTAAAATTATTGAAGGAGGAAAAAATAATAATGTATAAACAACTACTGGATGACCAAGGCAATCTTAAAACAAAACAAGAATTTAAATCAGTGGCAATAGAATTGCATTGGCGGCATTACCTACAAAGTCATGGTACAAGAAAGATGCAACACAGTTTGGATTCCAAAATGATCAAGGATTAGCTAAAATACTATTTGACCCAGAAGAAAAAAATAACTTCAAAATTATATAACTTTCAATTACCATACAAATTAGAGGAAGAAGTGGTTAAGGGGACAACGGCAGCATGAACACAAAATTTTGGGTATGCAATTCATTTAGCAGAATGGGATAAAATTTGGGAGGAAATTGCAAATTGACTCTGGTGGCATCATATAAGAAATATATATATAAAATGTTCTATCACTGGTATCTCGTTCTGGTACGACTGGAAAAGTTGTTCTCGACAATGTCTTTGAAATGTTGGAAATGCAAGAAGGAGCAAGGGAACTACAACCACCTTTGGCGGACATGCCCTAAAATCAAAATATTTTGGAATAAAATTAGTAATTGACTGGAAAAAATTACACAACATGCGATTGATTTGAAGCCGGAACTGTTCTTATTGGGAATGTATAGAAAAAAGTTTTAAAAAGAGGACTGTTACATAATTCTTCATATAACTACAGCCACTAGAATAGTTTATATGCAGAGCTGAAAAAAAGATACCATCCCCACATCCTCAATGGTCATTAGAAAAATCTTGGAAGGGCTCCAAGATATGCAAACTAACAATGGAGTTAGGAGGAGACAAAATTCTATGACACTTGGAATAAATGGTATAAGTGGTTAAATCACAACAAGAAACCTTCAAATTTTGTTATAAAAGGTGAACTATAAAGAAAACTATAAATGTTCTTGCTCTTGTGACTTATGTAAACAATTAGAGGTATACATAACTAAAATGGAAAAAGACATGACTATATAGTAGGATAATCAATCCATTGAATATAGAACTGGATAACAGTAGTGATTTTTAAAATTAACATTATAAAGTGCAAATATATTTGGAAATAAAAGTGTTATAAAAGTGGTTAGGCTTTTTACTTTATTTGTTTGTATTTTATGTATTTTTGTATATCTTGTTTATATGTTCTTTTTAACTAAAAAAAATCAATAAAGATTTTTTTAAATCAAATAAATAAAATAGCTTTGGCCTGAAACTAAATTATTTCCCAAGTAATATAGAAACAGTAACTTACATCTTCCCAAATATTACTTTTATTGAAATAATCAATAAAACAGATTTATTGTTTTATTGTTTGTTATATGAAAGAGAAGACTAAGACTTTAGTGTCCCACTTAAGTTCATCAGATTTGAGATAATATCCTTTGCATTAAAAATATCTGCAAAGTAACAGTTAAATTCGGCGAGAGCATCAATTAATTGTTAAGGTATTATAGAATGATGTATTGAAATGAGCAGATTTTATAACAAACTGTAATGAATTGGATGAGTTTTTATTCAGAGAACGGGTGTAAAATTCAGAGAAAGAAAAAACTTCTCACCTGAAACCAAAAGCTATATTCAACAAAGTTTGTTATGGTCTCCTGCAGCTTGAGAATGTAGCTTATCACTGTCAATCTTTATTTAATGGACCCTTTCAATAGAAATTGAGTAGAATCATGTAGCAATCATCTTTGCAAGTGTGTAAGCCATTCATTTTCATCCCATCAGATAAAGGAATATTTGCATCATGTCCTTACTTGCTACCTAGAGAAATCTATAGAACACCTAAATGTTTTTTGCAAGCAAATTTAGTAGAATACCAGCTGCCAGACAAAACCAGTAGCGTGAAATAAATTCTTACTTTTTTGAGGGAATACCTTTTTTTAAAAAATCTACTCTGAATTGTTATATTTCAATAAAAAGGATACCAGCAGACCAAATTTTTAGCTATTTGTATCTGTACGAAGCTGCATGCCATCACACACTTTCTAACAGTTATAGAAGAAGGATTAATTTCTGTTGTGGTTAGCTCTGGCCCAGCTCCTGCCCCAAGGAATGTGTAGGTGGATGTGGGGGAAACATCCACATGCTGCAGGCCTGTTTTGCTCCCGATGGAATCTGCCGACGAAGCCTCCTCTGACCAAGAAAGTGTGAGTGACAGGGAAGAGGGGAGTTTGGCAGACAGCCCAGGAGGAGATCAATCATTTGTATCATCCTTGGATTCTGAACAAGAATTAATGACACATCCACGCATGCGTAGAATGATGCATAGAAGACAACAACTGAAGGATTATTACAAGAGAAAATGAGGCCACCTGTGGTTGGGTGGGGCTGCTGTAATTAGTGCTACAGATAAAAGTGCAACCTGGTGTTTTAGCCTCATGGCAGTTTATCTGATTCATTGTTTCGTCAAGATCGTGGTTTTTGTGCTGTTCAAGATTGTGTGTGGACTTTCTGGACTTTAGAATTGGACTCAATTTCCCAGTTATTGGGTGAGCAATTGGATTGCATTTAACCTGTGCCTTGTGTGTACCAGAAAATCCCTTTGACATTTAAAAAGGAGCTGTTTCTGTTTTTCTGTTTATAAAAACTTTTGGGTTTTCCTTTTATCGTGTGGTGTGTGTCTTCATGGACTAATTACCCTGTAATTACGGGCGGTTGAAACACGCCGGCAGAACACTTTCTTCCTAGAGCACCTTAGAGATAGCCAAGTTTTAATTGTATGTGTGAAATAGAGATCTGACAAGTTAGTGCAATCATGCAAGTAACGTTCTTATAGTTGTTGATTTGTAACTTTTGAAGACAGGTTCAGAAAACTGAAATGTTATCAGGGAATCAATACGGAAATAGGCTCGCACACCTTTGAGAAACAATAGTATACTATAGTTATATGCAAATATTCTTACAATTTACTCCAATGCTTAGGTTGAGAATGGGACTTCATTCATGCCATATAGATTATCCTTTTGATATCTTTGGAACATTGTAGATCTGTTTAGAAAACTTCCCTTTGCATTCATAGTTCAACATACAGTTGTTCCTATAAAAGGAAGCATCCCAATAGCACTGAACATAAAAGGTATCTGGGGAAGTAAATACCAAAAAAATATTTTCTGGAAATAATGTCATTGTGTCCTAGATTTTGTAAATTGTGAATAATTTCTTAACATGCCTCTCCTGCCAGAATTGTTGGAGCTTATACCAAGAAATAAAATTCTCAACAGCCTAACTTTTAAACAAGTATTAACTAGGTGAAATCAAATATAACCATACATATAGTAAAACATTGCTTCATGGTACGACCAAATGCACATACAGTGGTACCTCTACTTAAGAACTTAATTCGTTCTGTGAACAGGTTCTAAAGTAGAAAAGTTTGTAAGTAGAAGCCATTTTTCCCATCGGAATCAATGCAAAAGCAAATAATGTGTGCAAACCCATTAGGAAAGAAATAAAAGCTCGGAATTTGGGTGGGAGGAAGAGAAGGAGGACAGTCGCTGCTGAAGGAAGAAGGTGAGGTGAATTTTAAAAAATCAAAAACTTTAAGGCTTAAAAAAGGGGGGGGGACTCTGAGATGGCAAGGAGGAGCACGCGCCTCCTATACACCCGGCGTGAGCTGCTTCCCATACACTGTACCAGAGAGAGAAACCCAGGCGGGTGAGAGGGGGGGGACCTCCCGCTCCTTTGAACGAAAGGCAGCGGCTGCTGCTACCTGCTTCCTCTTCCTTCCCATTTGGAGGGGGGCGGCATACAAATCTAATAAATAATAATAATAATAATTATTATTATTATTATTATTATTACTATTATTATTATTATTATTATTATTATTTCAACTTTCAATTTTGCAATTCTCAACAGTTACATGATTTGCAAAAAATTAAAACACCCACATTGTCCAAATTCTAAAGTGTGCAGTGACATTTGCCAGAAACCATAGCCCACATATTTAAGGTTGGAATTTTAAGAAGCAAACCATTACTCTCTAGAATCACATGTATTTCCATCACAGTCTTATAGCCAATGAAATACCCTTTCTGAACTGAAAACCGTAATTCCCAGAAAATTAGTTCACCTTTGGATAAATGGATGTTCCATAGTTGGGCATGATCGCTGTTTTTTTTTTAGATGTTCTTAACAAACTCTAAAACTTTCAAATATGCCTTTCTAAGAAAGCATACTTATAATTAAAGATGGACTAATTAAAAATTGTCAGAACTTTGATAATGATTGGGATAAGCAAAGTTAACTGGAATTTGTTGAAATGGTTTTATGTAGAAACAATTCTCTTCTGGAAACATGCACTCATTCTTTATAAAGGGAATTATTTTTTTAAAAAAAAAACCTTCCTGAATAATAAGTATCTAATATGCATTAATATCTTCTAAATAATGTCAAGTTACTCTTCGTCACAGTCTGTTGAAGACAAATAATTACTTTCTTCTTCTAAGAGATAATACACATAGCCCTTGTCTAATTGCCAATTCTTCTGCAATACTACTGGGGCATTCAGTTTAGCTGCCCCTCCTGTAAGCCAAATGCATTAGTGTTCTGGATCAACTTTCTTATTAAATATAGCCTTAAAAATGCCTTTATGATTATGTGCAATCAGCTACTGAATTATAATAACTTTTCCAGAAAATTTACCCTGCACCATCTCAATTACGTGGAGAATATAAAATGATTAGGATTCTGAACAATATGTGTAAATCCAATAGTTCCATGCAAACATTTAGGCACACCTGGTCAAATGGCATGATTCAATAAACTCTAAATGAATCAGAGCTGACACAAGCTTTACATTGTACAAAATTAAACAACTGATTTTCTTGCAGATTTGAACACATATCTTGCATCCTTTTATGAGTAGTTATAGTAAAGTTATAGTAAAGCAGTAAAGCATCTTTCTACCATTGTATTGGGAGGTATTATCCCCCCCTCCCCGCTCTTCTTTCAAAACTCTTCTAGTTCAGACATATTCTTTAATAAGCCCTACAAGGTTGAGATCTGACAACATATTTTCAGTAATGTTCCGATATGGGGACATTTATAAATATTTCTCTTTTGTAACTAAATACTTTGACTGATTTCAAACTACATTTCAAATTACTGTCTCACTGAAATATGCACTCTCTTCCAATTCTTCACTGACAGTGAAATGTTAATATTTAGGATACATTGATATTTAATCAAATCCATCTTTCCATCTGTACTTTATTTCCTGTCAACTAGCTGCCACAAACCCCAGCCCATACTCGAGGCGCTATGTAAGATGCTATTTCCTTCAAACATTTTACTGCTTTTACACCAAATTCATCTTTTGCAGTTTTTGTTTTATCAATCTAAGGCACATTGTTCCAAATGAATGGTGTTATTTTAGAAAATACCTAAATATTCCTTTCTGATAACTTTCCTGCGTGAATCATATAAGCAAGGTTTTATGGTGGACTTGGGGACGACAACTTCCATTATCAATTAAATATACTACTATGACCAATGAGCCTATCATTTTAAATATGATCAGTACTATAGTTTTATGTGGGTTTTATTTTTATAGAATCTTTCTAAGTGAACATGGTCCTTTTCCCCCCAAGCTGAGATGTGCTTGTCCTTTGAATGGTTTGATTGGAAGCACATGTACGAAATTAATGGAGGACCGTGGAAGTCTTCTTGTCCAAACCATTTCTCAAGCAGAAGACCCAATACCATTTCAGTCAATTGGCTGTTCAGTCTTTTTAAAAAAAAACCTCCAGTGATGGGGCATCCACAACTTTTAAAGACAAGCTGTTCTACTGGTTAATTATTCCATTCCACCAGTTAATAAATTTACAGACATTTCTAAAATTCTGTTTTCACTTTGTCATTATGGGATACTGAGTGTAGATTAATGAGAAAAAATGAACTTCAGCAAGCTGTAGAATCAGACTGCAGCATAACAAAATTGACAAAAGTAAAGGAGATCTGAATACTTTCTGAATGCCCTACATGTTTATGCTATAATAGCTAGTTTATGGGGTAACCTGCATTTTCAATCCCCTGCTTCATAAATAAGATATAAAAATTGGATGGCTTTATTATGTTTTATTTTTGTAAGAACCATAGTTTTGATCTAGAGATGAATAACTCAGAAATGAGCAACTCAGTGTCTGTGTATGCAACGTATCTTTCCCTGATTTCAAACATTCTTTTAAAATTCTGTTTTTACTTGTTAGGAAGATGAAGTGGGTTCCCACACTCATGGGATGGAAGTTAGGAATAGGAAGTTAGGAATAGGAAATCGTTTTACATTCTGTCACGGAGGAAGCACCACCTGCATACTGTAGCTTGTATGATAATATTAAGGGAAACAAATTTAGAACATCCATTAAAAAAGAGAAATGGTCACAGGGTGACAAAATTATTGGAAGAAACAGCTAGACCCTAGCTTTGTAAAAAAAAAAAGTATCCTACATTTCTTACCTGACTCTTATCCTAGTATTCAGGGATTCCATAGCAATGAAAGTGAAAACCAGAAATGTCCATAAACAGAATTGTCAGAGCCATATTCCAATGAATATGTTTATGGGGTTTTTTCTGTTTTGTGTTGTGATTTCTCAGATAAATGGTTTTATGGAAACAATGCATAGATATTCTAGCTATTTGGCGCCTCATTTTACCAATTTTTCCTTACATCTACCCCCCATGATAAATATGGCTCGTGGTTAGCAAAAAATGATCATTCTATCCCCAAAACCATATTCTACAAATGTGGCAATTACAACGGGAAGTCCTCCAAAGTTCCATACTGTTCAGCTGGCCTAAGTGGAGGACTTTACTGTTATCAATGAATTATTCATCAATTTCTATTCCAGCTAATATGAAGGGACCAAATTCTCTTTCTGAAGATCAAGTTAGTTCTCCCCCCACCCCTCCCAAGCAGCTTTTATTGCAGTAATTTGTTAAAAGGAAAAATAGCTTCCCAAAATAAATTCATGTTAAAATGTTGGCCTTAAATCATAACCATTTGCTAACTACTGTCACTTCCTGCTTATAATCAGTTAGCTTTGGGCACATTGCTTAACATATCATCTGGTCTGGAGGAGGAGAATTCATGTCCTGAAATTGGGATAATGTGGAAGAAAATGTGTGGATTCACTGAAAATTTCTACTCTTGGTTTAGAGAACATGTTGCCACAATTTTTAATTGGTTTCTTACTCAAAAATAATAATCTGTGTTAAGACAAAAGTTTAAAAAATCCCTCAATTCTGTGCATTATTGAGTCACATAGGTTGAGCTTGAACAACCTAAGCAGAATAAGATCTGGGTGGTACTTGGAAGATACCTGAGTAAGAATTACTGTTTAACATTCCGTGATAATTCAGTAGTTAGAAAATATTTGGGCCATATTTAAATAAAATGGGGGGGGTGTCTTGTCAGAAACTAAGTGAGCAGATTTTGATACCGCAAATGTTATAAAAAGTTAATTGCTTAGATTTTAAGTTTAGAGGGGGGGGCAGACTTCATTTGAGAGAAAATAGGAAAGTTTTCTTACTATTATGGGGGGGAGTCTTATTATCCACCCTTTATCTCCTTAAACTGTTTTAAAATAATACCCATAGTAAATTTAGCATAGAGAAAATGGACCACCGAATTTAAGAAACCAAACAATAATTTCCAATAAGCTGATATTCACATGACTAAAGAATGAGAGTTTAGGGTTGATGGTAGTATAGGTGAAAGTAAAAAAATTAGAATATTGTGCAAAAGTTTATTTATTTCAGTAATATAACTTAAAGGGTGAAACGTAATACAATGATATCTTATCTTACAAACCCCTCATCATACGAACTTTTCGAGATATGAACCCGGAGTTTAAGATTTCTTTGTCTCGTCTTAAAAACCTTTCCGTCTTACGAACCTGAGCCCGGTTCCTTGGGCTCTCTTTCTGAGCCTGCGCTCTCGTACTGCGCCTGCACTCTCTGACTGCCGAAGAAATTCCCCTGCCTTGTGACGGTCACTGCTGGGATTTCTCATTTGCTTGCATGGGAATTCTCCGCCGGAATTCCCTGCCCCCTTTTGCTTGCACCTGAGGCGAGGAACGCCGGAGCTGCCCCATTTCCCTGCCACTTTCCCCTCTAGCCCTCTGTTTCCTCTGCTCCCCGCAGCCGCCCCATTCTGTTGCCAAAATCCCCCCTAGCCTTCCGCTTCCTTCGCCCCATCTCACTGCTAAAATCACCCCTCCAAAAGCTTCCTACACTGGTCCAAATTGCCCCCAGAATCGCTCCCCCAAAAGCTTCCTATCTTGCCCAAATTCCTCCAAAAAATGCCATTCCAAAAGCTTCCTATCTTGCCCCTAATCTCTCCAAAAATCGCCACTTCAAAAGCTTCCTATCTTGCCTCAAATTCCTCCAAAAATCACCACTCCAAAAGCTTCCTAAGCTACCCCAAATCACTTCCAAAGTCTTCCAAACTCACCTCTCGTTTCAAAATGCCTTGTTTCTCCTTGCTGCCTTTCTTCATTCCATTTGCCTTCGTTAGGACCTCGATTTCGGTGGTCTAGGAAGCGGCTGGAGGAGCAATTTTTGGAGGAATTTTGGGCAAGATAGGAAGCTTTTGGAATGGCAATTTTTGGAGGAATTTGTGGCAATGTAGGAAGGTTTCGAAGGGGCAATTTTGGGAGAGATTTGGGGTGGCGTTAGCCTTTGTTAAGACCTCCATTCCTCACTGTCCGTCTCCACTCGTTTAGCCTTCACTTTGTCCGCCTGCCACCTTTTTTTTTAAGCTTTAAAGTTTGGATTTTCCTAATGGGGTTGCAAGCATTATTTGCTTTTACATTGATTCCTAGGGGAAACAATGTTTTGTCTTACGAACTTTTCACCTTACGAACCAATTAAGTTCGTAAGACAAGGTATCACTGTATACGAGATAGACTCATTACATGCAAGGCAAGATAGTTCAAGCCGTGATTTGTCATAATTGTGATAATTATGGTGTATAGCTTATGAAAACCCCAAATCCACCATTTCAGAAAATTAGAATATTACATATGATCAGTAAAACAAGGATTGTACATAGAACAATATCAGATCTCTGAAAAGTATAATCATGCATATGTATTCAGTACTTGGTTTGGGCCCCTTTTGCAGCAATTGCTGCCTCAATGCTGGGTGGCATGGAAGCTGTCAGCCTGTGGCACTGCTGAGATATTATGGAAGATCAGCATACTTCAATAGTGGCCTTCAGCTCTATGTGGTCTGATTGATTCATCACAACCCAACATATTTAACTTTAAAATGTATTTGGAAGCAAAAATCTTAATTTTGGGGGTGGGGATTGTTTGTTTGTTTGTTTGTTGCTTGTTTTAGCATTTCCAAGAATGAAAGGGCAGGCAAATAAAGAGAGCTGTTCTGCCATCTGTAGTTTGAGGTCTATTTGCCAATTGCAAACGTATTTTAAAGAAAAGAACAATTCACATTGGAGTGCTTGCAAAAAAATCCAGCTAATATTTGAAAATGGTAATGTTTCAGAATTAATAGGCATCCATGGATTAATCTGTTTCCTTCCAAGAAAACCACCATTTAATTTAGTGCAAGTTGTAGGTAGGCCCATTTCTCACATTTAATTTCTAGCAAGGGAATCCTTTGCCCCTACTATGTATGTTTGAACTACTTGGTTTGGTCAATATATTGGGTATAAATGTAATGATTTCTCAGAATAAATGTCATTGGTGTTCAAACAGTATTTGAGCCAGGGAACATTATAGCAGTCTACTAAGATTCACAATATAGTAAAAAGGAAAAGAACATTTGAAAGAGCTGTGCTTACTGTGACAAAATTAAATAACAAATGGGAAATATTATAAAAACATCAATAGGAGGAAACATAAAATTGAAAAGGAAATGATTTGTTAGATTGTATTGAGCAGCGCCAGCCAATACATGATTGCACACTACAGTCTAGGTTGAATTATTTTATTTGATCTAATTTAAGGATGTGCAAAAGATTTTGTACATGAAATATTCAGCAGGGAGAGGACCTGTTTTCCGCATATTATTCAGACAATTTGATGCATAAAACTAAACTGGACTGTTATAGTTTATGTATAGGCTGAAACAGGGTAATGGATAGAAGTAAAGGAAGAGCTAAGAACAAAACAAGAACATCGGTAACACAACAATTCTCGTTCCTTCCTTCCTTCCTTCTTCCCTCCTCCCTCCCTCTTTCTTTTCCTTCCTCCCTTCCTCCCTCCCTTCTGCAGCTCCCAGTACTAAAAACTCCACCACTCCATCAACTCACAATCTTTTAGGTCTTTTCCTCCTCCTCTGTCCTTCACTCCTACAACCAACATGCCACAGGATTATAACCCTTTAGCCTCCCTAACCTCAATTATTCTCAGCAGTTTCCCTTCCTCCCTAATGCTGGAGGAAGTTGGCCATGTTCCATTCATTGCAGGCAGCAACTGAACTCAACCTCCTTGGCTCCTATTTCACATGAAGCTAAACACATTTTCTAGAATGACCATCCACAATCAGTTGCCTTTTTGGATCTGATGGACTGCAGCATTCCAAAATAACATGGCTGTGTTTTGGAATTTATACTTAAACATACCTTGAAGGCTCTACTAAAGACAACGCTACCATAGACATGTACCTTGAAATCTTCTACATTGCACAGGAGTTCCCAGTCAGTCAGAGTAATAATGGAAGGTATTGCCTTAATGATCTGGCAGTCAATTTTTTTTTTCTGTTGTCTCCAAACAAATAAAACAAATGGGAAAATGAAATGTGAACAGTCCACAGATTATGGTTCTATGCACAAAACCCACATGAAGAGTTTTGCCTCTCCCATCTCAAATGTAAAAAAGCATTCCAAAATCTACTTACAACTGATTATAATTGGAATTATGAACTATCCAATGCAAGGATGCTTGAAATTTGAATAAACTCAGAGCCCCTATCCAACACACAGTGGATCTCCAAAGTGGTTAACTGCTGCTGCTGCTGCTGCTGCTGCTGCTGCTGCTGCTTCTTCTTCTTCTTCTTCTTCTTCTTCTTCTTCTTCTTCTTCTTCTTCTTCTTCTTCTTCTTTCTCTTCCTCTTCTTCTCCTCCCCCCCTCCTCCTCCTCCCTTCCTCCTTTACCCCTCTTCTTACTTCTTACTGTCCTCCTTCCTCTTCTCCTTCTACCACTTTGAATGTCATAGGAGATGCAAAGTTCTGGTTCTCGCTCTTCTAGCAGCCTCAATCATTGTTAATTGATGTTGTGGTAGTGTGTCCTTGATGTTGTCTCTCCATCTTCGTCTGGGTCCCTCTCATGTTCTTTGACTTTCTCTTCTTTTTGTATATAGTGTTCCCTCGATTTTCGTGGGGGATGCGTTCCAAGACCGCCCACGAAAGTCGAATTTCCGCAAAGTAGAGATGCGGAGGTAAATACACTATTTTTGGCTATGAACAGTATCACAAGCCTTCCCGTAACACTTTAAACCCCTAAATTGCAATTTCCCATTCCCTTAGCAACCATTTAGATTATTACTCACCATGTTTATTTATTAAAGTTTATTAAAAAATATATTTATTAAAGGCGGACGAAAGTTTGCCGATGACGTATGACATCATCGGGTGGGTAAAACTGTGGTATAGGGAAAAAAACAGCAAAGTATTTTTTAATTAATATTTTTGAAAAACCGTGGTATAGCCATTTCGCGAAGTTCGAACCCGCGAAAATCGAGGGACCACTGTATGCCTTGTACGGTATGGAATCCCAAGACATCCTCTCCAGTGAGCTAATCACTTTATTTGGCATTTTTGTATTTAGTTGGACTAGTTATTGCTCCCTGAAGCAATGAAAGTACCACATGCTATTCAGTAGTTTTACAAAGGAATCAATCCTCCCCCCCCCCCCCCCGGAACCTATGACATGTTAGGACATTGATGATGGCAGGAGGAGAGAAGGCAAGGAAGACACTGAGATGGCTACTGGGACCTCGGATAAGCTGCTGAGGGGGGAGTGTGGAACACCAACCATGCCCTTTTCACTCAGATGAGTTTTGTTTTAACTAAAACCTGGAACAACCTAAATTTTTTTTTGGTTTTGTTTCTGCTGAGTTATGGCTGACCCCAAAAAGTTCAGCCCAATTTCTTGAGCCCTTCCAGGTTTCTTGCTGATTTGATATAAAACCATTTTCCCCTCATTTCAGACACATCTTCAGTACCATTTAAACATACCCAAACTCTGGACTTCCTAAATTTCCTCTCAGGCTGACAGTAGAAGTGGGCTTCCCATCAGCTTTATATAGCTTGTTATGAGAAGATGTGATCAGACTTTTAGCTTCTCTCTCTCTCTCTCTCTCTCTCTCTCTCTCTCTCTCTCTCTCTCTCTCTCTCTCTCTCTCTCTCTCTCTCTCTCTCTCTCTTAGTTTTACGCTAATGCTTCTGCAGTTGTCAGCTGAAAGTGTGCAGGGATACCAATGAACCCTTTTAGTGTAATCTCTTTTGTAATATTTTGCAAATTACTCTGTCTAGATGGAAGGAGGTTTGCATTGAATGTCACATGGAACACCTATAAAATAATCACAAGATTTTTCTCTCAGCTCTCCAGAAACCTGCAAATAGCAGGAAGCACAATAGCTTTCATTTTACACCTTTAAGAAGAAAATATGATTTAGGACCAGGGGATATTTTCCTCTTGTTTTGTTCATATTTTTCAAGAAGAAAGGAAAGCTTAGTGCTCATGGCTGCGAGGGTGAACTTGATACACTTGCAGGGATTTTCAACAGATACATTTCTTTAATTTTACATCTTGATTACTGACTTTAAAATTACTGGACTGAGATTGAGATACTGTCTTCTGTCTCACTGACAGTTGCTTCCAAGAAACTAGAGCAGAAGGAAAGAAAAATATATATTTTGCTTCCTTGTTTTATTCTGTCATAAAATATAGAGAGGAATTTGAGTGATAATAATGAATTCTGGTCACTGAAACAATGGCATAATGGGAATTTATTCAGAATAACTTGTTATTCTAACTCTTCAGATCAGAATCAAGTAATATAAACTACGGAATCATGTGGAAATTCAGGTGATGATCCATATAATAATCCTAGAGAAGCAGCATTAAGAGTGGTAGGGTTAGTTAGCCTGTTAGAAAGCAGTTTAAACGATATGATGGCTGGGGAAGGCTACTTTATTCTAAACAAGCCTAGGGTTATTTGGAATTTTTAACACCCACAGGGTCATTGGATGAGATAACTAAGCTCATTTTCCCATTTGCAAGTCAGAATGACCCTCAGCCCCTTTTCCCAGTCAAGTTTATCAATGAAGAAGTTCCCAGAATGCCTGAATCATTGGATCTTTCCACAAACATTGAGGTAGAGTGAGACTGGTGACCAGCAGATAAATGGGGAATGTTCTTTTGGGAGTGCCATTAAATCTAGTTTCTGTAATACTGTTTACGCTTTGTTTTTTACATTTTGAACTGTCCAGGGTTACAATATATAAAATGGGCAGCCATTTAACTCTTTTAAGTAAGTAAATAGGACTATTGTGAGTTAAATCAAGAGACTAGTCTCAAATAGGATGGGAAGGAAGGAAGGAAGGAAGGAAGGAAGGAAGGAAGGAAGGAAGGAAGGAAATGATCATTCTTCTTTTCTGAACACAAAGAGAAATTAAATGGTGATACCCAAACAAACTCTTGCAATATAGGTTGGAGGCCTGAGACGTTTATTTGCAGCTGGATCCAATTCATGTTTATTTGAAAATTAGTTGTAATAACTTCAAGATATGCAGGATTTTGAGAATAGCATTTCAGTCTTAGAGCCTCTTTGAAATGAGCGTTGCTGCCACTTTGCTAGTGCTGTGGAATTTATAATTCAAAATACTTTCCGTAATCATGGTAACTTGTTTGCAAATGATATTGGCATTAATGGGACTCATTTTCTTTTCATTTCACATAAACTGTAAAATGTAATATCTGCTTATAGTTCTACTGAGAAGTATTGAAGAGGGGTATTTTGGAGCTAATGGAATCAGTACAATGAAAAATGTAATATCAAAGAACAAATTCATTATAAGAAACTGAGAGAAGAAATATTAAAGAATCTTTTTTTTAATCAAATGAGTGGATCTTTCTTGTCTTTTTTTAAAAAAATTATTTAATATTTTTATTGATTTTTTAAAATATAAACCCACACAAGACATAAAACAGGTGGTTTGTGATTAGTGCCCATCACCAGACAAACATTCACACCCCACCATCAAATCGGGGGTGTTCCTTGTATAAACCATTTTAACTCAAGAGCAAAGTATCTATTTACATATTATAAAATGATTCCAATTTGTTTCTTGTAGCTTGGTCTCATATTCTACTCGCATATATCGTCTTACCTTGTCCCATTGTCCCATCAGTTGTCGCAAATCAGTTTCATTAACCAAATTCATCCTTTTATCCATAATCTCAAATTGAATGTGATCCACCATGTACTGGTACCAATTTTGCATTGTCCATTTTGTCACATCCTTCCAACCCAAGACTATTACCGCCTGAGCGCTATCTATCGCTGCTTCTTTTATTTCTCTAAATTCTCACATCACATTACTTTTAACTAATACTGCCATCTTTCTTGTCTAGAGAACAAATTATTAAAATGGATCAAAATGGTTGCAGTAACATTTGTTTATTTGGTGAATGTTGCTCTTTCCTCTCCACAGCAAACTATCTTTTTTAATCATAGCTACAAAATTCCCACCTTTCATAAATCCTGTAAAAGTGAGTAGTTGAAATAGCATAATGATGGTAAACATTGTAGATAGCCTTGGCCCATTATAAATAGATGGAGAGAGGGAGGGCAAGTACAATTAGATTGATTCATTAAATCTGGTAGTGGTCCATTTACACAAAAAGCAAAATAATAATAATAACCCAACCCAACCTTTTAGCTTCTTTCTCCTTACTTAGAAATACAACTTCGAAGATTGTAAAGCTAATTAGTCCAGGATAGTATTATTAACAATAATACTAGTAGTAATATTCGCTGCCTTTTCAAACTAAAATTTAAACTTATTCCTGAAAAATATTATTCATTTGTGCTTTCAGAGAGACTTATCATTTGGTGCTTGTTGTGTTGCATTTGGATATTCATCCACCATTTTACACTGTTGAATCTGGCTTAAAATCCTGCAAAATATTCAAGTTTCAGCAACTGTTTTATACACTTTGAAGTTTAGATGGGAGCTGTCCATGGTGCTGAAATAGTAATTGTTAATTGCCATGTGTGAGTGATAGGCCAATACTTTCCTAATCTTACCATTATTTGTTCTTACTCAAAGAAATTCCATCTATTTATGTGTGCAAACAGTGTTCAGAATGCATGAATACCCATTTTATTTTTTTTATATCTGTCTCTAGAATGACATATATTGGATGGCCTGAAATAGACTAGTCATATAGGTCTACATTTGATTTAAGATGTAGTCTGTACAATCTTTCACTTCTAAGCCCATTTTATAATTCCGTGAGTAATTTAGTGAGCCTAAAATAATTGGGATGCTTTTATTTTTATTTTGTAAGAAGAGTATAGTTCTTGCTCAAATCTCAAATACCCCAGATTGACGTATTTCAAGATAGCTACTGGACTGGTTAAAAATAATTTTATATGATAGCATTTTGAGTTTCTTCTCTAAAAATAAGAACCTAACCCTGTCTTATTTAGACTAAAGTTATTCTATGCATATGTGAAGTTATAACTGTAATAGCAAATTTATTTATTAATTAGATTTGTATTCCGCCCCTCTCCGAGGACTCAAATTCTATTATGAAAAATAAAAGATAATACTTCTAACAAAAACTTCATTTTATTTGCTTTGTGATTCTTTGAGGACCATATACTATAATATTCCACACTAACCATCTTTTAATTCGTTGTATTTTCATTACTTTTTTTGTTTCATTGCTATATTAAGGTTTTGCTTACATTTCTATCATTTTTTTTTCATTTAATGTTTTAAGCCGCCCAGTATAGACCCAGGGCAAGATTGGGAAGCAAATAAATTTGATAAATAAAATAAAAAAGTAGTATTGTAATGTACTGGATCTGTATTATTCATATAGGCCAAAGCTGGCTGTGCAACAAATTCTTACAAATTTGTACTCCATGCCTTACTTCCATTTTTAATGTAGATGGCAGTAAAGTAGTTTGCATATGCTCTGTACTTCAATATTTTTCCAAGAATGCTTCTACTTGAACTTGGATTAATGGTATTATACGTTAATAGACAGATCTGCTAGCTACAGAACAGAAATTTTGTTTTGCTTTGTACTTAGCTTTGTTGTATTATCACACTTTTTGAGTAGGTTGGATACTAAAATTGTCAAAAAGAAAAGGCTTTATAATTTAACAGAGGCTGTGGGATGACCCAGGGTGACTCAGAGTTTGGGGCAGCTCTGTTCTTGGCCACCATGTGAGCCAAATATTTAAGGACATGATATACAGTGAACCCTCGAGTTTCGCGTCCTCAAGCATCGCGAAAGGGCTATTTCGCTAGTTTTCAACCCGGAAGTAAACTCCACCATCTGCGCATGCGTGCCCTTCCACGCATGCGTAGATGGCGGAGTTTCCCCGCCGGGCAGAGGCTTCCCTGGGTCTTCCCCCTCTTGCCCCGGTAAGACCCCAGCGGCGGCGCGAGCAATGGCGTGGGCTGGCGGGCTGCACGCGCGCGGAAACCCCAGCTCCGCTTCCCAGCTGGGAAGCGGAGCCGGCAACAGCGTGGGCGGGCGGGCGGCGCGCGCGAGCTTGGGGACACCCCAACTCCGCTTCCCAGCTGGGAAGCGGAGCTAGGGTGTCCCCACGCCCGCGCGCGTTGCTGGGGAAAGCGCGCGCGCTTGGGGACACCCCACCTCCGCTTCCCAGCTGGGAAGCGGAGCTAGGGTGTCCCCACGCGCGCGCGCGTTGCTGGGGAAAGCGCGTGCGCTTGGGGACACCCCACCTCCGCTTCCCAGCTGGGAAGCGGAGCTAGGGTGTCCCCACGCGCGCGCGCGTTGCTGGGGAAAGCGCGCGCGCTTGGGGACACCCCACCTCCGCTTCCCAGCTGGGAAGCGGAGCTAGGGTGTCCCCAAGCGCGCGCGCAGCCCAGGCGCGAGCAACGGGGTGGGCGGGCGAAGGGCGGGCGGCAGTGGAAGTAAAAACACCATCTGCGCACGCGCAGATGGTGTTTTTACTTCCGCACCGCTACTTCGCGAAAAATCGATCATCGCTTGGGGTCCTGGAACGGAACCCTCGCGATGATCGAGGGACCACTGTATACCGTATTTTGGGGCATATAAGATGCACCTGAGTTTAAGACGCACCTTATTTTTGGAGGAGGAAAATAGGAGAAAAAAAATTGCCTACCAGATATTTATCTGGCTAGCACCCTTAGTCTAATCAGCTTCAGCACATTATTTTATCCCCTTTTTAGGGCTTAAAAAAACTTATTCAGAGAGAGTAACAATAAAAGAGCTTGCAAGCTGGTAAGAGCTGGGAACATTATTAGCACCTGGTTAGGGCTGTAAAGAAACTTATTTGGCGCAAGTAGAGCAATGAAAAAATGCTTGCAAAGACTTAGGGCTTGGAACACATTCTTCACAGAGAGTAACAATGAAAGAGTCTGCAAGAAAAGAGCTGGGAAGATTATTAGGACCTAATTTAGAGCTGGGGAAAAAAGCTTCGAAAAGCTTCAGAGTATAAGACACACCCAAATTTTCAGCCTCTTTTAGGGAGGAAAATGGTGTGTCTTATATTCCAAAAAGTATGGTACCTTTATATATAGTTTTTGTGACCTTAATGGACATTGTTGTAAAAGTTCTGTTATACTAAACATATTTTTTGGAGTATAAGATGTACCTTTTTAACCCCAAAAAATGGTGAAAACTTGGGTGTGTCTTATATACCAAATGTAGCCCCACCCAGCCATCTCCACCCTTTGGCCTTCGCCTCCTAGCAATTTACCTCTTTTCAGCAAACAGCATAGAGCCAGATTAGCACAACTAATTGATTATCAGCCTCCCGACCAGGGGTGGGCTGCTGCCCGCATGGGGGGAACGCAGTAAGGTAGCGAAAATGGAGTTCCACCTCAGAGCACCCGAATTTCACTGAAAGTTGAAAAAAATGCAGGGCATCCTGCATAAGCCACACCCACAGTGGGGTAGTAAAATTTTTGGTAGCCCTTCACTGCTCCGACTCAGCACAGGCAGGCCATGTGCTAGAACTGAAAGTGAAACTAGCTGCAAGGAGGCAAATTGCTGGGAAGTGGACTGCTGGCAATGTTGGACTGATGAAACTGCAAGGAGATAAGTCAGTAACTATAAATGTATATAGAATGTTCAAATTATTACTTATTTTTAAAAGACTGCTTTATTATTGTTCTAGACAACTTAACAAAATGA
Organism: Erythrolamprus reginae; assembly: GCF_031021105.1. Lineage (NCBI taxonomy): Eukaryota > Metazoa > Chordata > Lepidosauria > Squamata > Dipsadidae > Erythrolamprus > Erythrolamprus reginae. The sequence goes on along the minus strand of NC_091950.1, from coordinate 165,182,951 downwards.
AGAAGCTTTTCAAAATAAATGCTTGATCTGAAGAAGCCCAGTGCTATTGTATCTTCTTTTAAATAGCAGAGAATAATGTATACTTCCAGAAAGCCACATCAAAGTTAAAGATCTGTGAACAGTGTCCTGTTTTAGTATTAAGATAAGACAGCTGAGTTAAACCTTGACCTAGTCATGTTTGGAGTAGATCTATTTAAATAATTGGGAGGATAATTGGGTGGCTACATTTAAGAAAACTTTCTGGCATTAATATACTGCCGTGATGTACATTTCTCCAATTCTTTGCTATTTCTTTGGGTCAGACATACATCCACAGAAATACACAACAAGCAGTGTATATCATCTGTGCTGTTTGCTGTTTGGCAAATTGCTGGGAAGCAGAGGCCTTTTTTCCTTGTTTTCCTCCCCGAAAACTAAGGTGTGTCTTTGACTCCGGTGCGTCTTAGACTCTGAAAAATATGGTAGATTCCTTTTTTGCTTACTTAACCAATTTGGGGAATAAACCACTATGCTATCTCTGAGGGATGCTGTTAGAAGTCTTTTCCCAATGCTTGCAACGTATAAGGTATCGCCCCGAGTCTTCGGAGAGGGGCAGGATACAAAACTAATAAATAAATAAATAATAATAAGGGAGCTGATGACTCACACTCAACTCTGTAAAGATTGAACTGTTGTGATTTCATTCATTTGGCCCTGAAGAATTTTCATTTTGAATGCTGGATGAGGTAGCACTTCCTTATTCAGGACTGGTGCACAACCTGGGGGTTTTCCAGGATGCACAGCAGGTGACAGCTGTTTCTAGAAAGACCTTCACACATATTTACCTTGTATATCAGTTATGTCCAATCTTGGATCAAGAGACTATCCAGATAGTCATTCATGCCTTAGACCAGTGATGGTGAACCTTTTTTCCTTGGGTGCCAAAAGAGCATTTGCGTGTGCTATCGTGCATGTGTGAGTGCCCACACCCATAATTCAATGCCTGGGGAGGGCAAAAATAGCTTTCCCGACCCCCCCGGAGACCCTCTCTAAGTGGCGTGTTCCCCAATTTTTGTTGGGCCTAGTAGGCTCATGTTTTGCGCTCCCCAGGCTCCAAAGGCTTCCCTGAAGCCAGGGAAGGGTAAAAACACCCTCCCTCATCCCTTTAGAGGCTCTCTGGAAACCAAAAACACCCTCCAAGAGCCTCTATGTGGGCCAAAAATCAGCTGGGCGGAACACATATGCGCCTTGGCGCTGAGCTAGGGCAATGGCTCACGTGCCAGCAGATATGGCTCCACGTGCCACCTGTGGCACCCATGCCATAGGTTCACCATCACTGCCTTAGACTCTTTTGTAAGAATGATTGCAATGGGCTGGAGGTGGGATCTTTAAAATCACTTGAAAGCTTCATCTGGTTCAGAATGTAGTGGCATTGGCAATAAAAGGCTCACCTTTGCTTAACAGTGTAATACTTTATGAGCTGCTCTAGTTGTGAGACTTACAGATGCAATTCAAGATCTGGTCCATGGGTTAGGACCTGACTATCTGAGGGACTATCTATCTCCAGCAGTTTCTGCCAGTATGACAGATTTGAACTACTGCAGATCCCATTGCTTAGACAATTTGATCTGATCGGAACCATGCCTTGTCTATGCTCTGCCAATCCTCTGGAACGGCATTTCTCCAGAGATTCCCCATAACTTCTTCCCTGTTTTTATTTAAAAGTTCATCAACAATTTGGCTTGTTCCACAGGCCTTGGGTTAAAGTGCATGATGGGTTTTCTTGTAGAATATTATTTTTTTAACCTGGATGGTTCTCCTTTCCGAACCTCTGCTTTATTGTCTGCTTTATTTATTTTTATTATTTTAATTGTTTAAACCCCACCAAAACCGTGTTATGGATCCAGGCAGCTATATAAATCTTATAAATAAAAAATAAATAAATAGATCAATACTGTTCGCTTGGACTTGCAGTGATTTTTCTCAGTTTTAAAGGCTTTCTCATTTTAAAATACTCTCAGCTAGGAATGTATGTAGAAAACCTATGAGCCATAGCCCTTTCCTTTCCTTCTTCAAGGTGCCCTCTGTTATGCTTTGTCTTTTCCATTGAAAGTAGCCTGTCTTTTTACCTTCTAGAATCCTGCTGCCAAATGAGGACATTGGACAGTGGAATAGGAACCTTTCCTCTTCCAGACTCAGGAAACCGTTCAACGGGCCGGCATGTTTCTAAACAAGGACTGGATTTAGAAAATGAAGATTTCACACCATCCGAGCAACCTTTTCCTCAGGCTCCATCTGAGAAAGTTCAAACCCTAGAACAAGAAGTGCCTTCAACAACTAACAAAAGCCCGGGATCTGTCGAGGGTGTAATTTCTCATTCGGCATCAGATCCTGTGATGGCTGATAGAGGTGTGCAGGCTTTGCACTGTCATCTTCCGAAAGCGACTTCTTCAGGTAAAATGACAGCTTCTTGTTTTTGCAAATGAGATGCTTTGTGTCCATCTGTCAGTTTTCATTAGCAGAGGCCTCCTAGCAGATAACATTGTGTAAAAATGTGTGAAAAGTGCAGCTGAAGAGACTCCTCACATTACTGTAGGTGTTTTACAAGCTGGGGATTCCACTGAAAGGGAGATGTTATGATGCTGAATAGCAAATCTATTCTCTTATAAAGAAGACATAGCATGTGTTAGGAGGGTTTTTTTTAACTGTACCCAGTTAGCCTGACCCAGAGAGACACAAAGATATTGGGCCCGAACAGATGGTTTCTTTCTATCTGTCTGTTTTCTAAAGACAAGCACATAATAATCTGACAATTATGTGACAATTACTATATTTGATTGTTCTGCCAGGCTCTATGGTATGAGTCTCCTGAAAATTCAAGGGTACAAATTTCAGACACACACACACACTTGAAAGTTCAAAAACAATGTTCTTTATCACAAAAATTCAAAAGAAACAAAGTACCCTTTTTGTATTGCAAAGAGCACTCGTTCCAAAACAACCTGGTAGTCTGTACAATCCCCTTAATCAGTCCTTAAGTACTTAGCTAGCAGCTGGGAAGAAACATCACAGCCCTCCTTCTTCCATGAAGTGAAACACACACACTTTGCTCTGCTTTGGTTTCAAAGTCGTGAAAAATCAACAAACTAAGTCCGGAAACAGCAAGGCACAGTCCTGAAGAACAATGATCAGATAATCTTCCACAACGGCCAAGCCAGCATGCTGATATTTATATCAGCAGCTCTAATTACTGGAGCCCCACCCAAACACAGGTGGCCTCTCTTATCTCCTGTAATATTTCGTCAATTGGTCTCTTCTATGCATAATTCTGCGCATGCGTGGGTCTAACACTTCCTCATCCGAATCGGGCGAATATAATGGAGATTGGCTTACTGGGCTGTGTGCCAAGCCCCCCTCTTCCAAGCCACCCCCACCTTCTTCTTCGTCCGAGGAAACTGCACTACCTGACTCTGTCGGCAATAAAACATGCCTATGACATGTTGATGTTTCCCCTGCATCCACCTCCACATTCCTTGGGGCAGGAGCTGGGCCAGAGCCAACCACAACATTTGATAATGGTCATATTGTAATCTATATTATCACTGTGCTCCATATTATGGCTAATATGTATCAACATTTATGTCTTAAGTCTGTTTTGTCTTATGCCCCCTCCTCCTCTCTGAGATTTCTTCTTTTTCTGTCAGTGGCCACCATGTATCTCTTGCATCTCTTTTTTTTATGCTGTGCTTTTTATCTAGCTGAGCCTTTATATTTCTTTTCTTCTTTTCTGGAGCATCCCTTCCTGCTGAAGGAAAACCACCTTCGTTCATTTGGCTGCTGTACTCAGCTGGTGGCTGCAGAGTTCCAAAGCACACACTCCTACCACACCTGTGTCAGGGTTGCAGCTTTAATGGCCATTCTGCTAGGCTGATGCTGGGGGGAAAGGCACAAATAGGAGAAAAAGAAGGGAGCACTGTGTCTTTAAATACCTTGTGGCTAATTTCAAAGTTAAGTCAGGGCAAGTTTAAGCTGTAGCCAAAAGCAAATTGGAGATTTTCCAGAGTTTATTTATTTATTTATTTATTTATTGGATTTTTATGCCGCCCCTCTCCGTAGACTCGGGGCAGCTTTTACTTTGAGAGAGCTGAGAGAGCTTTTACTTTTAAAATGTTTATTATTATGATGATGATGATGACTATTATTATTATTATTAATTAGATTTGTATGCCGCCCCTCTCCGTAGACTCGGGGTGGCTCACAACAGCAACAAAGACAATGTAAGAACAAATCTAATAATTTAAAAAACACTAAAAACCCCACATACACACAAACATATCATGTATAAACTGTATAGGCCCGGGGGAGATATCTCAGTTCCCCCATGCCTGACGGCAGAGATGGGTCTTAAGAACTTTATGAAAGGCAAGGAGGGTGGGGGTAGTTCTAATCTCCGGGGGGAGCTGGTTCCAGAGGGTCGGGGCCGCCACAGAGAAGGCTCTTCCCCTGGGTCCCGCCTAACGACATTGTTTAGTCGACGGGACCCGGAGAAGGCCAACTCTGTGGGACCTAACCGGTCGCTGGGATTCGTGCGGCAGAAGGCAGAGATATTCTGGTCTGATGCCATGAAGGGCTTTATAGGTCATGTATGTTTTATATATGGCGTATATGTGCATCTAATGTGTAAGTATGTCCTGTGTGATCATATGGGTTTTAGTTCAGGTGGATTTGTTGTAAATGCCAATACTAGTTCTTGAAAATACCCCATTGATGATTCTTGTTATATGAAGCATACTTCTACATCTAGAAATAGTTTAACCATTTATTCAGAATCCCAAAGGTGCTTTTCAAAAGGCAACTGAACTTTCTTGGATTTTCTTTCCCCCTTGAAAATGTTTTGCTTCTCATCCAAGAAGCTTCTTCCATTCAGGTTGAACTGAGGAAATGTTTTGGGGGGGGGACCCTAAGAAAGTCCAGTTGTCATTTGAAAAGCACCTTTGGGACAACTGTAATCTGATGGAGAATCTCTATAGACATTTTACTGAGAAGTATAAAAGGCTGCACTTTTCAAGTTCATCAGAGGCATGTGAACCTCATGTGCTAAATGTTATTTTTTTAAACAGTATTTGAATCATGATCCCGTGTACTTCATAAAAGAAAAAATGTCTCAAACAGAGGAATACGTTAACATGTTCAGATTGCACAGTTATCTAGCAAAGCTGACCTTTTATCTGACTTCCACATGTTCAAATGGGAATTAGAAATATACTGCAAGACTCCCAAATAATATTTTGCTAATGTGTCAATATTTAAATTGAAAAGATGAGTAAATAAGTTGCATTAAAGATTATTGGAAGTTTATGAGACACCTTCTAATTAAACATGCTGGAGTTTAATTGATTTAGTAATATTCCTAATGCAAGTTTGTACTGCTTATAACAGAATGCCAAATACATGCTGTATGCTTCATTGCAAACTCCCCTGCTCATTTCAGATTGTAGTTAAAGAAAAGGTATTTTAAGTTAAACTGACTTTTTTTTTTAAAAAAAAGTGTATTGTTAATTAATAGCACAACTAAAGGAGATTTAGAACAGAAATCTTCGTTATAGATTATATGCTACATGCTTGAATAGCCACATGTGTGACCTCAGTTCAGCAGTGTGCTATAGAAAAGACTCCATGATTAAACACTGTCATTATAACAAATTGAATAGAAACTGCAAGCACTGAATTGCTTCATAAGAAGTCAGTAGCAGTAAGATTGTCCTGATCTTAATGCTAATATTCACTGCACCAGCCTTCTACGTTCTGTTTCTTAATTAAATTGTCTTGAAGATATTTTTTTTTAAAAAGCCTGTTATGCTGCAGATTGGGAGGTCGACATTCTCACTTTTAAATGTTATCTTCTTACCAATCTTTTTTCCTCCCATGTGCATGCCTACAGTGAATCTTACAAAGCACTGTGATTTACGTGTGCTCTTGTTCTACAAGTTGTTCAATTGAAAAAGAGTAAATAGTTTGGCTAAGAACACTTGTGGTGAGAGAATTTTTTTTCTACTGCTTTGTTCTTTTCTTCTCAGTCAGACAATCTATGTCTGATGGTTCCCTTCCTCCAACTTTCCATTTTAAAAAATGGTCAGGGCCCATAGAGCTTTGTGTTTTCAATGCCAATTTTTTTATTTATTTATAATTGGAGGTTATATGTGCGCTTCTTGCACATTCCTAACAATAGGGATGGCTGAAATTGATGCCCTCTTGATAATGTAAGAAGTACGATCTATGATATTAAGTGATTTGGCTTGTGGGATTCATATCAGGTTAGCTTTGTCTATTTCTTCTTCCTCTGTTGTGTAAAAATGGAGCTATCAAGCCCTTAGTAGGAACTTACAATAAAGAAGCGAAATTTCACGGTCTTCTTTACTCAAATTTATTGAAAGGGAAGAGATTTAGTTGATAAAAAAATGTTGACAATTTGTTGCATTTAACATTCAATTTATTGGTAAATGTCTTCTGACAGAGATGACTGCATCTTTTCCTGATAAAAAGAATGCTCAAGTGTTCTGAATTTGTAACCTTCTTTTTTCCCTATGACTATATAGTATAATCAGTCAATTCATGAATGAATCTGATCCTTACATACAAACAGCATCCAAGATGTCATGTTCCGTTTTTGTTGTTGTCCAGGAGTAACAGATCCTGTGGAAAAAAACAATCAAGAATCGAGTTGTTTGGCTTTGGCATCATTAGATGATTCAGAGAAAGAAACATGTAGCACTGTAAAGATGTTTCCAGACTGGAGCAGCAAGAATGTTATCAAAGCCAAGGTATAAATGTAAAAGATTTTGAAAGTATTTGGTTTATTTCTCAAAGTATATTTATTTCTCAAATTTATATTCTGTCCATCCCCTAAGTGATTTTTGGGTACCTCACTTCATCCTCACAAACTCAGTGATGTTAGTTATATTAGGAATTTGGTTATAAGTACAGTGATACCTCATCTTACAAACGCCTCGTCATACAAACTTTTCGAGATACAAACCCGGGGTTTAATATTTTTTTGCCTCTTCTTACAAACTATTTTCACCTTACAAACCCACCGCCGCCGCTGGGATGCCCCGCCTCCGGACTTCCGTTGCTAGCGAAGCACCCGTTTTTTCAGTGCTGGGATTCCCCTGAGGCTCCCCTCCATGGGAAACCCCACTTCCAGACTTCCGTGTTTTTGTGATGCTGCAGGGGAATCCCAGCAGGGGAATCCCAGCAGTGCAAAAATGGGTGCTTTGCTGGCAACGGAAGTCCAGAGGTGGGGTTTCCCAGTGAAGCGAGCATCAGTGAAAGAAATTGCAGCATCGCAAAAACACCAAAGTCCTCAAAACCCCACCTCCAGACCTCTGTGCTTTTGCGATGCTGCGATCAGGGGAATCCCAGCAGCGCAAAAACGGGTGCTTCAGCTGGCAAAAGGGGTGAATTTTGGGCTTGCACGCATTAATTGCTTTTCCATTGATTCCTATGGGAAACACTGTTTCGTCTTACAAACTTTTCACCTTAAGAACCTCGTCCCGGAACCAATTAAGTTTGTAAGACAAGGTATCACTGTATTAGAGTTGATGGATTGTTTTCTGAATGTCCCACGCTCAGCCCCGGCTTCTACATGCTACATTGGGGGGGGGGGGAATCTTGCCTAAAATCCCAAACAACTATTACCATTTACTATAGAGCAGTAGGCAAGATGGACTTAAGGTCAAACTTGGTATAAGCCAGATTGTTATGATTCAGTAATTCACATGACAAACCTAACACCCAGTAAGGGATATGGCAAGGAAATACTTTACCTATATTTTTAGACCAAATCCACTAGTCTGTCGTCATTTGCATAGAAGATGTGAACTGTTTAACAGAGAGAAGAGTGATAAAATAACATTATTGCTGAATGTTTTGTGTAGCAGTAGGTGTACCAAAAATAAACTTACGTTCAGCTGAAGTTCTGTTCAGTAATATATCATGCATATTCATTAGCATTGATACCCTATATGTGCTTTTCCCTTTCATTTACAATATTTACATATTTTTTATTATTAGTTGCACAGTTAATTTACAGGGGAGTAATTTGTGATGGGACGTCAAGTAATCTATCAATTTAAGACATCAAACCTTTGTTATCTACAATACTTTAGAGATTCATTTTCCGTTTTTGGTATGCACTGATTACTATAGCTTCACACTATATCTTTTTTTAAAAGTGATCATATTCTGCCTCTTACTATGTTCCAGGAAACTGAGGTCAATTGCAAGAGAATTTGAAGGCCAAAGTTTAATGTGAAAAATACATAGAATATTTCAAGCTGTTGTTATTTTCTTTACTGCATCCTTGAATTTGATAAAAGAGGCAGTGAAGATAGGACTGTTTAATTTTTTTGCTATATTTTTTTCCCAAATCAAAGTCACCTTCATTCAAAGCTGCTTTCCTTTTTTTTTTTTTTTTTTTGAAGTGCAAGGGATATATGAAGCAGTTATATTTTCTTCTCTGAGAGAAAAATACCTGGGTTGATTTCTCTTGGAAACCGGGACTGTGTGAAAGAGTAAAAGAAAAGCCTGTTGCATTCCTATGATCAAACTCAGAATTTCCTTTGGGGAAAAAAGAGAAGAAGCTCACCAAGAAGATACTACATGTCTACCCTGCATCATATGTTTTTTTTAAAAAATCTATACTGAAAAACTACAATCATACAATTGTTTGCATTATGCCAAATAAAGAATTAGAATAAATTTATAGTCCTTTAAGATAATAGTCTGAATCCTTTTCTTTAGAATAGTGAAGTGAAGTCAGGATGGTGGGATGATTAAGGTATTAGATTTGAATGGGAAGACCTAAGTTTTATTTAGATTTTTATCTGATCTATATTATTATTTCGATAAATGTATTTAATGCTCCTTCCTTCTTTTATTTTCCCCATAACAACAACCCTTGAGGTGGGTGGGCTGAGAGTCATTCAGCTAGCTTTTATGCCTAAGGCAGAATTAGAATTTATCAGCTCTTGGTTTCTAAGCCAGCACTTTAATTAACCACTATAACATCTCAGTCACAGAAGCCCTCTAGATGTCTCTGAGTCCGAGCCAGTCATTCTTGTCTCAGCTCCATCAACCTCAGCAGGTGATAAGCATGAGAAAAACTCAGTATAGCACTATGCTTACATATAAGCACAAACCAAATAAAAACAATAATGCTTACAGAACATTGTACTTCTGGGGAATGGTATTGACTCAGGTTCCCTACTGCAATACAATACAGTTTCATAGGAAGATACTGCAGAATTGGATTCCTCTACTGGATACGGACTGTACTAGATCAGAGGTCCTACCCCATAGCCCACTAGTGAGCGTCAATCTGTTCAGAGCTGGGTCGTGCAAACTGGGTGTGCGTCTAAGTGTGCAAATTGAGCTCTTTGTGACTTGCATGTACACCTCCCACTCCTACATACCTCCCCACCACTGGGCTGCTGAGCCAAAAAGGTTGGGGACCACTGTACTAGATGATATCCAAGGTCCCCCCAATTTTATATTTCTTTAATAGTTTCTTGGTGTATTTTTTTGAGATTTTTTGTTACCTATCTCGTAACAAAATGACTGAGTGACTCACAGCATTAAAAATTATAATCTTAAAAAATAAATATCTCTAAAACAATAAAAAATATAGATGCCAACCAATAACATAATATAGGAAACATCCAAAATGCTTCAATTTCTTTTAGTTTAGGGATTTGATGGGATGACTATTTCATACCCCAGATTAAAAACAGTCAAATGGCCCATTCTGAATTCCTGGGTTGCCACTAACTCTTCATGGATCCTTTTTACTCAAATGCTTTGTTATAACCTTAAAGCAAGGTGGATTCTGTAGCTGGATTGTGCGCAAACTGGTTTTAATATTTAGGTTGTTCTGGGAGAATGTTCAGGGATTGTGACATTTAATGACATGATCAGTAGCAAATGGCAGTAGAAGCTAAATAAATTGTTTGGGCTGAAAGAGATAAAAAAAATGGCTCACCTTATTTGCCTGAACTCCAGGCCTACTGTTTTCAATGAAATGTTTTCTATTTTGAGTCAAGAAATTATATGTTGTTTTGTACAGGACAGGGCACTGAGAGTGTGCACTTACTCTGCTAGCAGTAGCAGTGATACCGAAATGGAGCTAGAGCATGAAACAAATGATTTTGCAACTGGAGGGGAAATGTTGGTAGATTTAATGAAGAACAACAAACAAGGTACTGTACCATTTGTGCATGGAAATGTATTAATCCCACTTCCGTTGTGACAGATGAATTTTAACCATCACTTCTAAAATCTCATTTGCCATTACTCTTTATTGTATCATTGTTTACCTTTTGCAGCATGATTGTGACTAGATGTCAAATCGTAACAATTTTAGTTATAAATCCCCTATGGCATAAGTAAAACAATAATCTTGGGTTATTGCTTCAATAGTATATTATACAACATATGTCCCATACTTAAATGGATTAAAAGAAGTCAATGAGCCGTGAACTCTATTCCAATTTTATAGTTAAAGTTGTGTCTATTTTTTCTTTGGAATAGACATACTGAACTTTCAACATGGGCATCAGTGCCTTAGGCTATTAATGCATGTTGTATTAATGTTTATACACATGTTAAATGTGTGTAAAAATTAGCAACTACTATGTAGATACACTCTTAAGCATGATTTTTATTTCCCTCTATGGGAATATAGTGAATTCGCATATAAATTCTGAGTTGTTCTGAGAATAAAATGATTGGTGCCTGGATCTTAGGGCTAGGTGTTCAGAAAAAATAACGATACAGCAAAATAATAGAGAGCATTCTTGGTGTCTAGAAGGTTAATAGGGAGAAGCTCACAGTCACAGTAACCAAAAAGCTGATTTGAAAGTATGCCATTCTGGAATTCTAAATGTGATTACCAAAAAATTGAGGAGCCTAATAAATCTCTTCATCCGTTGCTTCTGTTCAGTTGCTCCCCTATTTCACTGCGGAGCTGGTGTTCATATTGACTAACCAACTTTAGTCAATCAGACACAAAATGTGCAAATAAGAGCATAAGCAAAGTACATTGGAACATGTCTGCTGGCAAGAAATAATATTCATATAACTGTTACAGTTACATGTATAAGAGCTGTAGGGGATAAGATTTATTTATTTTTATCAGAGCATCCACAACAACCACATCTAGGCAGCTGATACAGCTTAAGTATTAAAAGTAGAATACATTAAAAAAATAATGAAGCAGAAAAACATAACATTCTAAAAATGGCATCATGTAAAATTATTAATCTGGAAGAGACGGGTTTCCATTAATTACAAAACAGAGGCTATGGTTGCATATATGCCCTGGGACAGCAGAGTTCATAGGACTTTTTTTTACATATTTTTCATAACACAGCACTATTTATTGCTTTTAATTCCAAAATCAGCTCCACTTTTCTTTCCCTGGGCAGATGGTTGGTTCTTTTTAAATCTGTGCAATAGCTATTATGTTCAGAATCATTTTGACCACTACAAATATGTATGTTTGCCAGACTGTAGCAAATGGACTCTGACCTAAAGAAAACTTTTTTAGAACAGGAAAAAAAACATTACAGTTAAATAAAATGCTTTTTGCAGTAGCTTAATTAAGATTCCTTAAATGTTTCTAGAATCAATATACTTATATTGAAGTTTTTCCTTAAAGGAACAACATATTTGCAGCAATATATAAGCAGACATCCATATGTTTAACATACTGCTGATTAACAGTTGTAAAGTTGAATGCATGATTGTATTCTGTGCTTCTTAAATCAGATGGTTTACTTTTGCCCTAATTGTGTAACTGCCCTGCCTTGTATTATACTACCTATTGACATCCAATATATGCTTTCTACAACAAAATGCTACTATCAGTTCCTCTTTCTCCATAATATCTTGTTTGTGTCAAGATGGATGCTAGTGTTATAAAAACAGTTGTACCTGCTGCATTTGATGCTTACTGTTTTAAGCTTTTTAACCCTTATTTTATAAGAATTCAAAGAGGCTATTATTGATCAACATTCCTGATTAAATGGTGTCCATTAGGACATGAAAAGTTGAAATTAACTAAATAACATCCTTTTCCTAGCTCAGTATCATCAGCCCCATATTTAAGATATGATAATTGAGATGGCCCTACTCCATTCTAAGTTTGGATAGTGCATTTCAAAATTGTCAGAGGGAAGACAAAGATGAGATATCAATGTATTATTATTATTACCGGTATTATTTATTAGATTTGTATGCCGCCCCTCTCCAAAGACTCAGGGCAGCTCACAACAACAATAGAAACAATATAACAGTGAAACAAATCTAATATTAAAAATAAAAACATATATAAAACCCCAGCAATTAAAACCATACAACACATACATACCAAACATAAAATATAAAAGCCTGGGGGAAGATGTCTCAGTTCCCCCATGCCTGGCGATATAGGTAGGTCTTCAGTAATTTGCGAAAGACAAGGAGGGTGGGAACTGTTCTAATCTCTGGGGGGAGTTGATTCCAGAGGGCCGGGGCCACCACAGAGAAGGCTCTTCCCCTGGGGCCCGCCAAACGACATTGTTTGGTCGACGGGACCCGGAGAAGGCCAACTCTGTGGGATCTTATCGACCGCTGGGATTCGTGCGGTAGAAGGAGATTCCGGAGGTATTCTGGTCCAATGCCATGTAGGGCTTTAAAGGTCATTACCAACACTTTGAATTCTGACCGGAAACTGATCGGCAGCCAATGCAGGCAACAGAGTGTTGCAGAAACGTGGGCAAATCTAGGGAGCCCCACGATGGCTCTCGCAGCTGCATTCTGCACAATCTGAAGTTTCTGAACACTTTTCAAGGGTAGCCCCATGTAGAGAGCATTGCAGTAATCGAACCTCGTGGTGATGAGGGCATAAGTGACTTTGAGCAATGACTCCCCATCCAAATAGAGCCACAACTGGTGCACCAGGCGAACCTGGGCAAATGCCCTCCTCGCCACAGCCGAAAGATATTAAATAGCGTTAATTCAATTTTCATCCAGACTGTACTCATCCCATTGTCCTGTACTTCTCGGGGTTTATCTGCCTCCCCCTTCTACAGGGCACAGCAAAGAGAATTTTAGGCTATTTCCCTGAAGACAGGAGTATTAGTATTTGTTGTGCTTATTGCCAAAGAGGGGTGTGTGTGTGTGTGTGTGTGTGTGTGTTAGAGATAGGCAAGATGCTCCTCAAGGATTTTTCAGGGCTCCAACTGAACGTTCAAAGCAGTGTCAGTGTAAAAGAAAAACAGCGGCAATGCCTAATTCAAGTGCTATCTCCTGACAAATCTTCTACTCCATTTTCTGGGCTATAACTTACTGTAAAATAGATTTAGTAATCAATCGTGTGGAAGGACGGAGGGACTGCCTGAAGAGATTAAAAGCCCCTCTGCTCCTTCCTTCCTTCCCCTCCCAATGTGGCCTTCCCCCATTGTCAGAACAACCTGACTGCCAATCAAACAGGGAAGAGGCAGGAGAGAGGAGAAAGACAAGATGGCTGTCTGGGAGTTATTCCACCAGAGGCTTCATGAAGAAGAAGCTGAATCAACAGAGCCAAAGCTCAGAAATCAATTAAACACTAACTAAGGAAACTGGGGATGGAGGAAGAGAAGCGGGGGGAGTGAATGGAAAGAGACGATAGGGAAAAAAAGAAGGAAGGAAGGAAGGAGAGAGAAAGAGAGGAAAAAAGTTACTCCTGCCATTTCCCTCAAAAAGGGCTGAGATTTGGAAGGAGAGGAGAAGAATCAAGAACCCCAACATGGGCACAGGAAAAAGTAAAGACTGTGACAGCACAGAACTAGGAATCAGCAACTACAAAAGATAAAAGGTAAATTGTATCCTTGAAGCTTTCCTTTTGTGAAATACAAGTCTTTCCCCCACTCACTAACAGAGATGCAAAAATCCAATCAATTGTCCAGAATTGCAGTGCTTTGTGTCTCTTTGAGACCAGGCCAATCTAGTTATTAGTGGTTAAAAAAAAAAGAAAAAGAAAAAGAAAAAAGAACCTGCTTCAGATAGATATGCCATTTGTCACATTTTCAGCATAACCCTTGCACAAAGACTACTAATGTGCACAAACAACTCTTGCCACAGATTTCATGAAAAGGCCAAAAATAATGAACAGAAACACAAAAGAATGGCAGCTGCTTATTAGTGGAATTCTGTAAACAATCAAGGTAATTAGGTAACAGAAATTTAGGGGATACATTTGGACAAGAATGGCATAAACATTCCCCCCTACTAGCTAATGTAAGAACCTTCCTGAGGGCTTCGGCTGCTCTGAAGCCCTTGTAAATGACAATAGTACTTGACTCTACATTTTGGGAAGACACAAATTGCACCTTCCTGGCATCCTTCTGTTTTATTTTATCAACCAGAATGGAAGGAAATAGGCTTCTGGCTTTTCAGCTGTTCATTTCTGCATGTAAGAGCAAGATAAAATAAACTTGGGGGGGGGGGGAAGCAACTCCAAAGCATTTTTTTAAAAAACTCAACTCTTTCTTATTTGATGATTAATATTCAATTCACGAGTAGCAATGGTTTTGTGCCTTCAGATAAGGAGAATTGTCTGGAAGAGCCCAGAAGGAAAGCTTTTTCTACCATGGCACTTGCCCTTCGGAAAATTATCCCCCCTGAGATTAGATTGACCCCATTTCTGTTGGCCATCTGCAAGGCCTTAAAAACTTGGTTTATTTACTTACTTACTTACTTACTTACTTACTTACTTACTTACTTACTTACTTACTTACTTACTTACTTTACTTACTTTACTTACTTTACTTACTTACTTACTTACTTACTTACTTACTTACTAGATTTGTATGCCGTCCCTCTCCGTAGACTCGGGGTGGCTCACAACATACAATAGAACAATTCACAACAAATCTAATAAATTTAAAAAACATAAAAAAAACCCCATTATTAAATCAGACATACACACAGACATACCATACATAAATTGTATGGGCCCGGGGGAGGGGGGATGCCTCAATTCCACCAGGCCTGACAGCAGAGGTGAGTTTTAAGGAGTTTACGGAAGGCAAGGAGGGTGGGGGCAATTCTAATCTCCGGGGGGAGCTGGTTCCAGAGAGTCGTGGCCGCCACAGAGAAGGCTCTTCCCCTGGGCCCTGCCAACCAACATTGTGTAGTCGACGGGACCCGGAGAAGGCCAACTCTGTGGGACCTAATCGGTCGCTGGGATTCGTGCAGCAGAAGGCAGTCCCAGAGATATTCTGGTCCGATGCCATCAAGGGTTTGTGCCTGAACTGACCCGAGTTTGTGGAGAGGGGCGGCATATAAATCCAATAAATCTAATCTAATCTAATCTATATATTAATGATGGTCCTTTTTTATGATTCCCCGCTACTATGTGTTTTCTTTTTTGTACTATATGCATTTTTATTTAAGAACTACGATAGCGCAGTGGTTAGAAGGCAGTACTGTAGACTACTTCGGCTGCCTACTGGCTGCCTGCAATTTGGCAGTTTGAATCTCACCAGGCTGAAGGTTGACTTAGCCTTCCATCCTTCCAAAATGGTTAAAATGAGGATCCAGATTGTTGGGAGCAATATGCTGACTCTGTAAAACCATGCGAACCAGTTGTGAAGCAGTATACTGTATAACCTGTTTCTCCCAAAATAAGACATCCCCTGATAATAAGCCCATTCAGGCTTTTGAGTGCCTGGCAATAAGATCAAGCATTTTCAGGGTTCAAAAAAATATAACACAGGGCCTTATTTTCAGGAAAACATGTTAACTACTATTGCTATTGATTTGACATTGTAAGTGGCAATGGTTGATAAGTGAGATGAGTTGGCCACATAATTCAATAAAATAAATAAGACACCCGCTTTTCTATTTACAATTACAATTGAGCCTAAAATTTCTGTTGCTAAGTCATTTAAGTGAGTTTTGCTCCGATTGATTGATTGATTGATTGGATTTTAATGGGATTTCTATGCCACCCCTCTCCGAAGACTCGATTTTACGACCTTTTGCCAGATTCATTAAGTGAATCGCTGCAGTTGTTAAGATAATAACACGGTTGTTAAGCGAATCTGGCTTCCTCACTGACTGTGCTTGTCAGAAGATCCTACATGACTCCAAGACACCAGAACCGTCATAAATGTGTCAGTTGCCAAGCTTCTGAAATTTGATCGGGTGACCATAGGGATGCTGCAATGCTCATAAATGTTTAAAAAAACAGTCATAAGTCACTTTTTTCAGTGCTGTTGCAACTTTGAATGGTCACTAAAGAATTTGTTTTAAGTTGAGGACTACATTTACATAGTGGCCAAAGTGGATTGCGAAGTGTTTTCTAGCAATGCATGTTTTCCAGCTTTGTATGCTTGAGTATGACAACTGAAACCAGTACATATATTCACCTTTTAGTAATTGGTATACACTGGACAATCTAATGTTGAAGTAGATCTTTGAGTTAAGCTAGGCTTTTATGGCTGCTTCCACCTGGTTTATGGAATTCACTTCCAGAAGAGGTCGTGACAGCTGTCAGCCTTGATAGCTTCAAGGCAGGATTAGGCAGATTCATGGATGCCAAGTGTATCGGTGGTTATTGAAACGGATGTCTCTGTGGCTCCTCTATGTTGGTTGAGGAAGGCAGGATTCCCTTGAGTACCATTTGTTGGGGGTCAGGGGAAAGGGAGGATCTTGCCTTCTCTTTCTGCTCAAGATCCCCATGGACAATTGGTGGGCCACTGTGTGACACAGAATGCTGGACTCGATGGGCTTTGGCCTGATTCAGCATGGCTCTTCTTATGTTCTTATGTTCTTCTTATGTTCACTTTCCATATCATATACTTTATTCCCAACCACCATAATTATTTTATCAGAAACAACAATTTTGAGAAGGCATAATGTATTAGAAGGCTGTAATGCAGTTAGTCCTTGATGTCTTCTCAGTCCTCCAGGTCATGGTTGTCCCAAAGATACTTTTTCAAGAGGTAACTGGACTTTCTGGTCTTTTCTTTGAAGATGTTTCATTTCTCATCTAAGAAACTTCTTCAGCTCTAAGCTGAAGAAACTTCTTGGATGAGAAGCGAAACATCGTCAGAGAAAAACCAGAAAATCCAGTTACCTCTTAAAAAACCATCTTTGAGACATGGTAATCCTTGATTTATGACCACAATTGGGACCAGAATTTCTGTTGCTAAGTAAAGTAGCAAATCACTGCAGTTTTTAACTGCATCATGCGGTTGTTAAGCAAATTTGGTTTCCCACGTTGACTTTGCTTGTTGGAAGTTGGCTGTGACCATGGGGTGCTGCAACTGTCATAAATAGATGATGGGTTGTGTTCCAAGCACCCAAATTTTGATCACACACTATAGTTTTAAGTGTGGGGAGCAGTCATAAGTCACTTTTTCCAGTGCTACTAAATGAATGCTTGTAAATCGAGGACTATCTGGACATTCAATAGAAAATGTTCTACAACCCAATGGAGATAATATTTTCAAACTGGAAAAGGATGCACACATTTATTGTCAGAAACTTGGTTTGAAGATAAAGCTTACTGACTGCTTTAAATTTTTAACTTCCATAGCAAATATGGTTGAAGTCTAAATAACTGAACTGTCATTGGAAAAATGTTAAATATTGTTCAGTTCCAACTTTCATTTCTGATAGCTGAAATTGAACTTTTAATATTTTTCAATAATTGAAGAACTTAAAAAGAATGTGTAAGAAAGGTACATTACTTGACAGAAGTTGTAAAATCCATTGCAGACATTAAAATGTACAATTTCATCAACTTCTCCATCCCTCACAAGCATATAAAATGATCATAATGCAAATTGTCAGAAAGAAAAAAAAGTTAGACATTTGCTGAATATAAGGTAGATAAGCCACTCTGATTAAGATGCACATTTAAATTATACTGATGTTCAAAATTCAGCATTAAAGTAATATTAGGAATTTCATTTCAAGCATGAAAATTGCCTACTAGTAATAGAAGCGTTTATGTGTCAGGGGTTTTTTTTTTTTTTAGTTTGAAGGTTTAATTTTTTGATTTAAGATGTTTAAATTACTTCATAACTCTTTTGGTTATGGTGGTATCATGGGAGATGATACGGTCTTTGCTGCCGATATTTCCAATTCCCAAGATTTAAAATAAACAAACAAAGTCACATTATGTGACAATGTACACAAACTATATGTTTGAGTGTGTACAGGCATATGTGTTTTAGATTTGTACTTAGCTGTGTAAGAAGAAAATAGTATGAACAAGTTCATTATTAGTTAACTTTTTAACTGTTCTGTTAAGCAGTTGAATAGAATTTCCATTAAAAATGGCAGAAATATTCCTGGTATGAATATGATTCATTCATTTGTTTGTCTTCTCTCTCTCTCTCTCTCTCTCTCTCTCTCTCTCTCTCTGTGTGTGTCTCTTTCTGTCTGTCTCTCTTTGTCTCTGTCTCTGTCTTCTTTTTCCTTAAATGATTTTATCTCTTCTTAACTTCAGGGATATGTGTAGTGTATTTTCTTTTTCTGCATGCATCATTAGTTTTTATAGATGTCCAGATTGAAAAATCTCATGCAGGCTATAGGGAAGAATGAAATAAAATTTTAAGCACTTCCTTTCCTCATAATAATTTATAGTGGCTAGGAAAGGCTTTGTGAACGCTGAACTGAACTGGTATTCTAAAACTAACCCTGTATTTGTGCACGTTTGCATGTATTTTAAACAAGAGAAAATCTTGTGTATGAGATACTTTGCTGTTAATAAGAAGAATAATATGCTATGCCATTAAAAAGTAGAAACAGCACACATCATAATATTTGAAGCTAATATCAACGTCCATAATCTCATCGCTTATGTTAAACAGGTTTTAGAATCTATGATTTGTATCACAAATAAATTCTGTCCTGGGCATTGAATATTTCCTGAATGCCCAAACCAAAATTATTCAATCCTTCATTAATTAGACAATATATTTACTACAGTTACTATCTGAATAATTGATCTCCTAGAAATAACTTGATCAAGGGGGAGGGGACAGAGAAAGAGTGTGTTCCTCAGGTCATATTAACACATATGTACACATATGTTTATTCATTTCTATTTCACCTTCCATATAGTTCCCACCTCTCATGTTTCATCTCTTAAGAAGGGTTCCCTGGACTAAAATATGTCGTTCTGGGGAGATTTTCAGCTCAGAATATGGTTTAAACTTGGACCATCTTGATCTTGTTTGGATCTTTAAAGGACATGACTCTTGTTTGTAGCTGACTCAGATTTGTAGCTCTTGATTTTCCTTAATGAGCTACATGAAGAAATGGGAGTTCAGAGTTGTAAAAGAAAAAAGAAAACAGTGTTATACAATACATCACAAAGGGTAAAGAGATTACCTTCCTTTTAATATCACTATTAAATTGTTTAGAAATCACACATAATTATATTTCCTGGTCTAGTCTAGTAGTATACCTGACACTGTCAAAGCATGGGATATTATATCAAAAATAACATCATCATTTTCTTAAATTCAGAGTTTCAGATCAATAATCAGCATTGTTCTACAAGAAAAACCTATTGGCAATAAAATTCGTCAACCAGTGTGAGAGGTTACCACATGGAGTAGTTTCTTCACTGGCATGAACTTGAAAACCTCTTAGGTTTCTTCTAACTTTTGCACTTCCTTAACTCTAAGAATACAGGATTTCTTTTTCATTCAAGGTGTATTCCTTCAATGCAGAAAATCTCTAGAATGTGCAAATCAAGCATTGCAGAAAAATTAACTGAGACAATCCAAAACGCTCTGCCAGGGTAGAAAGGCAAGCAAGTGCCTCATTAATTTGCAAATATGCTTTTCATGTCAGCATTTTGTAAATGCATTTTAAAACTGAAGACTTTAAAATCTAGATAGTCAACCTGGGATTTTCCAAGTGTTTTTTATACCAATGGGTTTCTGCAGGCCAGACTGACTGAGATGGATAGGATTTGTAGTCCAAAATATCTAGGGTATCCCAGGTTGCCTAACTCTATACTATTATGCATTATTGGATTTTGCTTTCTAATAAAACTTCAGTAAAACACATGGGATTTGCCTATTAGAATTAAACTTTTCAGAATGACAAATGAGCAGTAATATCTGTGAAAAACCAGTTGTTTTTGAATTTCTTGTTTAACCCAGCATCGTAATATGCATTCTCTGCTGCAATTGTTCACATTTTGTTTTAATGAAAAGCGCATCTGAACCAAAATGTCATTCACCTAGAGAGAAAAGGGGGGGGGGGGGGGAATCCCAAGAATTTAAAAAGCCATGGTTCCATAAAGCAATTTAGATCTATAATGAGGTCTGTTTAAAGCTAAAAGTGCTACATGACCAGAATCCCACTACTCCAAAGACTGCAGACTTAGGTAAAAATATGTAGGTGTCATGATGGACAGAATGAGTTTCTCCTGCTGGTTAAAAAAAACTGTGTGGTATAGTTCTGCATAGCTCAATTAAAATGGACAATACAGGTCCAAAATAATGGTATTGCACAGATACTAATTTATGCTTTGAGGGCACTCTTTGAAGCAATGCCCTTTTCTCTGCTAGAGGAGGGGGCCTTTAGTAACTGCATGGCAGGGAATTGCCATTCAGATTTCTAAATATCAAGGGGATCCTTTAGAGGGCTGCTACACAATTTGTGTTACAGCAAATATCTTTTTCCTTAAGATTTTGATTCTACAATTCCTGGTAATTTACATTTTTAATTGTTATTCCTAGCATCACTTACTATAGCAACATCAATAAATCAGACCACACTCTTTTCAAATACTATTAATTAGGCATGTTATAAACAAGATGCCTGTCCATTTGAATCTTAAAGTCCGATAACATCTTAATCTGTTCATTTTCCAAAACTTTCTCAACTCCTAGGGGGTTCTTGTCTTATTCAAAACCATAGAAACATAGAAGTCTGACGGCAGAAAAAGACCTCATGGTCCATCTAGTCTGCCCTTATACTATTTTCTGTATTTTATCTTAGGATGGATATATGTTTATCCCAGGCATGTTTAAATTCAGTTACTGTGGATTTACCAACCACGTCTGCTGGAAGTTTGTTCCAAGGATCTACTACTCTTTCAGTAAAATAATATTTTCTCATCTTGCTTCTGATCTTTCCCCCAACTAACCTCAGATTGTGTCCCCTTGTTCTTGTGTTCACTTTCCTATTAAAAACACTTCCCTCCTGGACCTTATTTAACACTTTAACATATTTAAATGTTTCGATCATGTCCCCCCTTTTCCTTCTGTCCTCAAAACCAAGCTACAAAACCAAATAATTTTTGCAAATTGGCAACAGTTTTGGTGAATTTTGACATTGTAAGTCATGATTCTGCTTGTAATCTGCAATTTTGATTAGCCTCTGATCTGGTGGTCAATTGTTTCATCTTTTTCACTACAAAGGTAACGTGTGTTGTGTGTTACATGCTGAATTTTCTCTTTCAGCAAATAGTTGGCAGACTTGTTGCTAAGCTGCTAAAATAAGGCCTTCTGTTTCATTAACACTCCCAATCTCCACCAACTTTATGTTTGGTTTTTATGTTTGGCTTTTCCTTTTATATTTTTCAAATATTGATTTTGCATTGGCTTATTCTTCCAGTTAAGATACCAGTGTTCACTCGTTTCTTTTCTATCCTCAGTTTTCACCATATTTTCCCCAAGAGCTTTCCTTTATTGACTTCTTTCATATTCTTCACATTTCTTGATGGAGTCATTCGAACCATGCTTTCCTCATAGTTTGTTTTACCTGTAGTAATCCTCTAGCTCTTGACAAAGACAACTGATCAATATGGCTTTTTAGGTGTAGAGCACTTCATTAGTTGCTTGTTTTCCGATCCAAGTTTTCTCAGGTTCCTGCTGTATATCAAAAAAGGAGGGGGGGGGGGTTGTTTATGTATAAATTGCTTTAATGAAGTTTCCGCCATTGATTTCAAAATTTTATAAACTCAATTGTTCGATTTGGTAGAATTAATTCTTTTATTTGGTTCTGTAATAAATCAGAAGCTTCCAAATCTTCCACATGTTTGTCGCCTTTTTCAGGTGCTATCTTTATTATATTGTATTCCATAATCTTCAACAATTTTGCCTGGTTTTATGGCTACAGTTGCACACCTGTCAGTGCCAAATTGCATTCCAATATCTTTGTTGAATTCTTTTGTGTTTTGTAGCCAATAATTCAGTCCAGCCTTCATTGTTCCAAATCATCCATAAAGAGTAAATACAAAAATTTTAATCCTATTTTTACCCAATTCCTATCCAGAGTTCATCCTGTTCAAAACTGTTGTCAGTATTGTCTTTGATAGTATAAAAGGTATACATAGTGAATAGTCATTAGCTTTATTGTTTTTCAGCCCAGACTGTTCAGTTCAGCTTGGACAGTTATTATTAACAGTCTGTCAATTCATCATATCACAGGTATGGCCAGTGAAGGACACCCTCATTTTCTTTCAACATCTTTCAGTGCAAATTGGGTGCTCTGGGGTGGAGCTCCATTTTCGCTACCCCACTGCATCCCCCCCCCACCAATCCGGGCAGTAGCCCACCCCTGGGTATGGCCCAGGAACTGATAGCTTTGATCAGACACTGTTCTATCGGGCTCTCTGGTAGAATCCTCCCAAAAATTCACAGGTACAAATTTCAGACACACACACATTTGAAAATTCAAAACAATGTTCTTTATAATGAAAATTCACTTAAACCAAGCCCTCTTTTGGTATAGCAAAGAGCACTCGTCTCCAAACAAACTGGTAATTTGTACAAGTCCCTTACCAGTTCTGTGATACTTAGCTTGTAGCTATGAGGCAATTCCCAGTCCTTCTTCTTTCACAAAGTGAAACACACTTTGCTCTGGTTTAGTTTCAAAGCGGGGGGAAATCAACACACAAAGATCAAAGTCAGCAAAGCAGTCATGAAACACAACGATCAGATAATCCTCCACAATGGCCAAACCCACAGGCTGCTATTTATAGCAGCCTCACTAATTACCACCGCCCCACCCAACCACAGGTGGCCTCATTTTCTTTGATAATAATCTCTCAGTTGTTGTTGCCTATGCATCGCTCTCCACATGCGTGGCTGTATCATTAACTCTTGTTCTGAATCCAAGGAGGAGCTAGATAATTGATCTCCTTCTGAGCTGTCTGCCACACTCTCCTCCTCCCTGTCACTCATGTCTTCTTGGTCAGAGGAGCCTTCATCAGCAGATTCCACCAGGGGCAAAACAGGCCTGCAGCATGTGGATGTCTCCCCCACATCCACAGTCCTTGGGGCAGGAGCTGGGCCAGAGCTAACCACAAGAGACCTCAGCAATTTACAGTGGCCAGGCCACATCTGGCCCTTTCATTGTCCCTGTCCAGCCCATGTAAGGTCAGTCAGAAATTAGAAATCAAATGCCACTGCAGATGACAAGAGAAAAAGCCATGTCTGGTTTGGTTCTGCGCACTCAACATGTGTCTCTTCAGGCA
The DNA here is from genome assembly GCF_031021105.1 of Erythrolamprus reginae. NCBI lineage: Eukaryota > Metazoa > Chordata > Lepidosauria > Squamata > Dipsadidae > Erythrolamprus > Erythrolamprus reginae. The sequence goes on along the minus strand of NC_091950.1, from coordinate 165,159,436 downwards.
GCAGGGAGGATGAGGAGGGAAAACACTTTTGTGCGCCTGTGCAGTGCTGGAGTTGCCCTCCATAACAGTCACAGTTTCTCATATGACCCCTTAGCTTAGAAGGTTTTTTCCACTGTGACTTTTTTTTAGCACTTTTTGGCTATAAGAGCGACTTTTAGACTGTAACGTGATTTTATTCAGAAACTGAAAAAAGTCAAGAGGCTTAGCTTAAAATAACGGAAGTCAAGGAGAAACTAGCCAAACCACTTGTTAAACCACGATTGAGCAACAAATAAGACTGAACTGTGGCAGTAGAGAAAGCACTGACATTCACTACATCTTATAAAAACTGTATTTCTTCACTGCTGAGGGACTATATCTTTTGGTAGAGCTAATTTAAGACTTGTGTCAGTTCTATTATATATAAACCAAACCAAGAAATTAACTCCATACATCTTCCCTCAAGGAATGAGTTTGGCTCCAACTCTTCCTGACCTTCCACAAAAGTTTAAAGACCTGATTCTGCCAATTGTCTCAGGGCTCCAATTGGGGAGGGGGCCTTTACATTGAGGGTGGTTGACAGATTGATAACATTTCATCTCTCACCCACTCATCTTAATCCCTCTCTCCCCATCTTGAGTTGTATGTATTTTTATGGTATCTTATTTGTATTGTGTATAGGTTTTGTATGGTTTTATCTGTAAACTGCCCAGTGCTTCCCTGTGGTAAGATGCGGGGGGTGGAATAAAATAATATAAATAAATGAAATGCCAAATAAAATGAAATAAATGCAAGTACTTGCCTCAATATTGACCATAGTAACAGAATCTTGCAAGCCTCTGTTTCCCTCAAGGGAGAGTGGGATTAAAGTTATACTTTAATCCCACTCCCCCTTTTATAGTTATGTGAATTTGGGAAATGTTTTCCTGCATCTTTCATGCATGCCTTCTCTTTGTTTGGGATTTAATGTATGTTTTTCCCCTTGTCGCTTTGGCATGTATTCATTTATCTATTTATATCAGCCTTTATCATTTTTACAAATAATTCAAGGCAGCAAACATATCCAGTACGTCCTTCTCCTATTTTTCCCATTGCAACAACTCTGTGAATTAAGTTGGACTGAGAGAGTGACTGGCCCAGAGTCACCAGCTGGCATTCATTCCTAAGGCAGGACTTAAACTCACAATCTCCCATTTTCATTTTCATTCTTTCATATTTTCTACATTTGGCAGCCAGCTTTCTATCTTGCTTTCTCTTAGTGCATAGTCTAAGTGGTCCTGGAACTTTTCAATTTATATTACAATCCTAATTCTTTACTGACTTCACTTTTGGTTTGTTTTTCTTTCCTTTTTACCTTTTACTTTATCAGTAATTGGAATACAGCTCTTAGCTACCTAAAGAGACTTAAATTCATCTAAGTGTAGATTTTAATTGGTTCTATTTTCCCTCTCTCCGGAATGGTGTGTGTGTGTATTTGTATGTTTGTATGTATGTATATGCTGTTACATATGAAAATATTTTTGCCTCTTCTTAAGAACCATTTTCTACTTAAGAACCCGAGCCCGGAAATATTTCCCAGGAAATTTGAAAGCGGCCATGTTTCGGCCGCCCATGGAATTCCCTATTGGGATTTCCCCACCTCCTTTCCAGCCTCCCGACCGGCCCTACAGCTCCGCGGCTCTTTTGAAAAGCTAACAGCCGGGCGGTGGGGCTTCTCAGCGTCCTCCTGAACCCAAACGCCGACCCTGAACTTTTGCTGAACTTCCGGGTTCGGCGTTCGGGAGAACGCCGAGAAGCCCCCCAGCTTTGCAGCATTGTGAACAGTGTTCCCTCTAATTTTTTTTCGGGGTGAGCGGAAAAGTATAGTGTCTGAGCGGCAGTCCCTTTGGCACTGGGCGGCATATAAGTATAAATAAATAAATAAAGTAAGTAAGTAAGTAAGTAAGTAAGTAAGTAAGTAAGTAAGTGTGGGCGTGAGCTATCACACATGAGCAAGTTCTTGCATCCATAATTCTATCCTTTCTATGTCTTCCTCCCTCTTTCCTCCCTCCCACTTTCCTTTCTATCTCTCCCTCCCTCTTTTCTTTCTATCTTTCCCTCCCTCTTTCCTTTCTATCTCTCCCTCCCTCTTTCCTTTCTTTCTTTCTTTCCCCCTTTCTCCAAGCCCTTCCTTTTCCCTCTCCCTAACTACCCCCTTCTCCCTCCTTTCTATCTCTCCCTCCCCCTTTCTCTCTCCCTTCCTTCATCTTTCATTCCCTCTCTCTCCATCCCTCTTCCTTTCTCTCTTCCTTCCTTCCTCTCTTTTTTGTTCTTTCTCTCTCCCTCCTTCCCTCCCTCTATGTCTTTCCCTCCCCCTCCTTCCCCCCTCTCTTTCTCTCTCTCTTGCTTTCTTTCCCTGTCTTTCTCTCTTGCTTGCTTTCTCGCTTTCTTTCTCATTCTCTCTCCCCTCCTTTCTCTCTCTCTTTCTCTCTCGTTCACCACGCCGGCAACAGAGAGAAAAAGAGAGAGAGAGAGAGAGTGGAGAGCGCCGTTGTCTTCGCCTCTGCCCGGCGGCTCTGCAGTGAAAAGGAAGCAGCCGCGCACCGCCTCCCAGGAGCCCGGACGACTTTTGGAGCCGTTTTGTTTTCGGCCGGGCGGAGGCGGCGCGCGGAGGCGAAGACACGATGTCCGGCCACGCTCCGCCTCCCAGGAGCCCAGCTGAAAACAAAACGGCTCCAAAAGTCAGCTGGGCTCCCGGGAGGCGGAGCTTGGCCGCGCACCGTGTCTTCGCCTCCGCGCGCCGCCTCCGCCCAGCTGAAAACAAAACGGCTGGGCTCCTGGGAGGCGGTGCGCGGCTACTTCCTCTTCGCTGCAGAGCCGCACGGAGGCGAAGACACGGCGCCCGGCCGACTTTTGGAGCCAGGAGCCCAGCTGAAAACAAAACGGCTCCAAAAGTCAGCCGGGCGCCGTGTCTTCGCCTCCGTGCAGCTTGGATTCAGAACAAGAGTTAATGATACAGCCACGCATGTGGAGAGCGATGCATAGGCAACAACAACTGAGAGATTATTATCAAAGAAAATGAGGCCACCTGTGGTTGGGTGGGGCGGTGGTAATTAGTGAGGCTGCTATAAATAGCAGCCTGTGGGTTTGGCCATTGTGGAGGATTATCTGATCGTTGTGTTTCATGACTGCTTTGCTGACTTTGATCTTTGTGTGTTGATTTCCCCCCGCTTTGAAACTAAACCAGAGCAAAGTGTGTTTCACTTTGTGAAAGAAGAAGGACTGGGAATTGCCTCATAGCTACAAGCTACAAGTGGGAGCAAACAGAGAGAAAAAGAGAGAGAGAGAGAGAGTGGAGAGCGCCGTTGTCTTCGCCTCTACCCGGCGGCTCTGCAGTGAAAAGGAAGCAGCCGCGCACCGCCTCCCAGGAGCCCGGACGACTTTTGGAGCCGTTTTGTTTTCGGCCGGGCGGAGGCGGCGCGCGGAGGCGAAGACACGATGTCCGGCCACGCTCCGCCTCCCAGGAGCCCAGCTGAAAACAAAATGGCTCCAAAAGTCAGCCCAGCTGAAAACAAAACGGCTGGGCTCCTGGGAGGCGGTGCGCGGCTACTTCCTCTTCACTGCAGAGCTGCACACTCTCCTCCTCCCTGTCACTCATGTCTTCTTTTGGAGCCGTTTTGTTTTTGGCTGGGCGGCAGCCGCGCGCGGAGGCGAAGACACGGTACACAGCCATGGTCAAAGTGGCCACAACTTTAAGGCTTTAAGGCTCCCACACTGGGGAAAATCTGGTATACAGTACAACAAAGCAAAGGCACATCCTGGAACACAAATTGTGCCCAGAATCATTTGTTTGAAATAGATAGCCTTAAAAATTGGATACATAAATAAACACTTTTTTTTAAAAAAGTGCTGTGTATGAACTACAGTAGTCCCTCACCTATCGCTGGTGTTACGTTCCAGACCTGGCCGCGATAGGTGAAATCCGCGATGGGGAATTTATCGACTGATAGTACTTATTTAAGTATTTATACTGTAATTGTTTGGTAAGTTTTCATTGTTTTAAGTGTTTATAAACCCTTCCCACACAGTATTTATTTTAGATACAGTATTTAAATACAGTATTTACAATTTTAGATATATATTTTTTTTGGAAAAACCTGCCGATCGAGTTTGGCGGGCTGTTTAAATCTGCCGATCGACTTCCTCAGAAACCCGCGATGAAGTGAAGCTGCAGTAGGTGAAGCGCGGTATAGCGAGGGACTACTGTACTTGGTGTGCGATTCTTTGTTTCAGAAAAGATTGTTTCAGAATGCTACAGTGCTAAACAGAATGGATATCATATTGCCAACCTTTGGTTTCTTAGCTATGTATTGATACTTGCAGATCCCTTCTTTTCAACAGTTAAATTTATTTATTTTATTTATTATTTATTTATTGGATTTGTATGCCGCCCCTCTCCGGAGACTCGGGGCAGCTAACAGCAATAAGACAGCGTATAACAATAATCCAATACTAAAAACAATTAAAACCCATTATAGTAAAAAACCAAACATACATAGAGACATACCATGCATAAAATTGTAAAGGCCTAGGGGGAAAGAGTATCTCAATTCCCCCATGCCTGGCGGCAGAGGTGGGTTTTAAGTAGCTTAATGTCATTTATGAGCTCTAGGAGGAACCATTGACTTGGATCCGATGTACTCTGGATGCCTAAAAACCTGATGGAGAAAAGTTCTATACTATCTGACAATTTATCCAACACTACCTTCACTGCCCTGCAAAAATCCCAACCCCCCAAAAGTAGCAATTCATAGTGGATATGTTATAACAAAGAAATTAGTTGCAATGAAAATTTCAGCAATAGTCTGTCCTTTAAATCTTGAACATTGAAACCAGCTTAATGATTTGAAGACCAGGTTAGGGATAGATCACCATGCAGAAAATCTTTCTATGTGGTGCTAACAAGGAGCTGATGGTATAAAATCAGTCAAAGAAAATCCAGAAGAGAAGAGAAGAAAAAAATATAGAACAGAACCTTCAAAGTACTGGAGGATTCCCCGACACAATAATGAAAATTAAAAACAAGGGTTGCAGAAGGTGGTTGAGCAATTCAAATCACCAGCCCTAAGGTTGGTCTATTCTGCAGCCAAATACTGTGCCCCTGTATGGCTTAACAGCTGCCACACTAGTAAGATAGATGCCAGACTCAGCAACACCATGAGGATGATAAGTGGATGTATTAAAACTGCTCCAACTTGCTGGCTTTCTGTTCTGAATCATATAGCACTGCCAGCTTTATGAAGACAAGATGCCCTAGTGAAAGAATACAGAAAAATTATGAACAACTCTCTCCTATCGGTGCATGCCAACCTTCTCCATTTATCAACAGGAAGAGTCAAATTTAGGAAGCCCCCACTGGCATTTGCACAACTTCTGCCCAGCATCTTTAATATTGATTCCCAGTAGAAAACCAAATGGATCACATACTGTATAATGATCCTAAAAAAATGGTGTGAGGCTTTGAACTACCGTGAACTGCATGTATAAATGGGGCATAAAATCTACTCTCAGTGTGACTGCATGATCCCATGCCAAACCATAGATCACATTGTTGCAAGCAGAGGGCATATACCAATGCTTTTTTTAAAAATATATAAACGGTGCTGCACTAAATCGTTAAATGGCCTACGCCCATTGTTATGGTCCACCAGTGGCTTGTGCATCTGGCAGCAGAGCTGGACAGAGAGGAGGCTGATGTTGTGCTTCACCAGCAGCCTCTGCAGTTAGCCACAGAGACAGACATTGAGGAGGCTGGGGAGGAACCTAGGCCAAGCCTGGAGTCTGGAGAAACTTCGGTGCCAGAGGCAGAGATTCAGCCAGGGTCTTCAGAACCTCCAGAGACTGACACAAATAAAGAAGAAGAACAGGAGGAGCTTGTTCTCAATGTGCATGTGTGCCGAGCTGCCAAAAGGCAAGAGTGGTTTCAGAGGAGAATATAGGTGTATTTGGGTGTAAAGCTTGGGGCTAATTGGCCACTCCCATAGTCTACTTAAGTGATGAAAACATGGGATAAATTTGCAGGAAGCAGCTTCATTCATTTCATGTCCTTGTCTTTGAATTCAAGCCTCTGTATTGCTCCCATTTGAAATCATCATGTTTGCCTGCCAATTGTTCCTGGATCATGTGCCAACGAACAGCAAGATTCGTGTGGGTTGTCTGCTGTTATCTGAAAGACATTTAATCAGACTTGTGTTCTTTTACTTGAACTGTTGCCGACTGTTAAGGAGACTAATTAACAGCCGTTGCACAGGAAAGACTTGTTTATTCTTTATTTTGAACTTAGGATGACTGCTAAGTAAAACAATTAGCAGCCGTTACTATTAAAAAGAGGTTTGTACAGACACTGTTGTGCTGTGGTCTGTTATCAGGAAGCTGGGTCAGAACACCTGCGATGGCCGACCCATGGCATGCGTGCCACAGGAGCAATGTCTGAGGGCACAGGATGTCAGCTCTAGCATGCATGTGCACACTGGCCAGCTGATTTTTGGCCTTCTGGTGCGCCGAGAGAGGCCATTTCCCCGCCCCCAAGCTTCAGGAAAGGCTCCGAAGCCTGTGGATGGAGAAAAACAGGCCCAATGGAAACCAGTTTTCCTAAAGCCTGGGGCTTTCCTAAAGGAGGTTTTCCTGAAGCCTAGGAAGGGTGAAAAACGGGCCTGTACTTCCAGTAGGCCCATTGGGCCCATTTTTTGCCATCCCCAGGCTCCCGAGCCTTTCCTGAAGCCTGTGGTAGGTGAAAAAGGGCACAATGGGCCTTCCGGAAGTCCAGAGGCTTCAGTGAAGTCTGCGTGCATATATGGGGGGGCAGTGTGGGCGGTTGTTTGTGTTTGCGCATGGGGAGGGGAGGGTATTGCATAGTGGGTGTGGGCACACACACACACACACCCCCGCAGTATCACATACATACATACACACACTTTTGGCAACCAAGCAAAAAAAAATTCACCATCACTGGCCTAGACATTGACATCCCAGCAACCAGTTAGGTCCCACAGAGTTGGCCTTCTCCGGGTCCCGTCAACTAAACAATGTCGTTTGGCAGGACCCAGGGGAAGAGCCTTCTCTGTGGCGGCCCCGACCCTTTGGAACCAACTCCCCCCAGATATCAGAGTTGCCCCCACCCTCCTTGCCTTTTGTAAAGCTCTTAAGACCCATCTTTGTCGTCAGGCATGGGGGAACTGACACATCTCCCCCGGCCCTATACAGTTTATACATAGAATGTTTGTGTGTGTGTTTGCTTTTAATAATGGGGTTTTTAGTGTTTTTTTAATTATTAGATTTGTTTTTTACATTGTTCTTGTTATTGTTGTGAGCCGCCCCGAGTCTACGGAGAGGGGCGGCATACAAATCTAATAAATAATAATAATAATAATAAAATAAAATAATTTTAACACAGATCTTTTTAACACTTACATTTTATTGGGTTCCAGTAATGTAGTTGAAATGTTAATAAATGTTGCTAGTCCAGGTATGATATGCCATATGCTAAATAAATAAATAATAATCCTTCTTTTTCACTAGTAGGACCATTTTGACAGATTTCTGCTCAGGCAAGGCACTCATAAATGGAAAGGCAGCTAGATCCGATTCCATAAGACTTGCTTTTTATTTACAGAGTATCAATCATGTTTTTTTACAATTCGGATATAAAACAGTTTACTGGAACTTTGGTGGCACAATGTTTAAATACAATATTGCAGGCTAACTGTCTATAGTCTGAAGTTTGATCTTTATGGGGCTCAAAGTTGATTCAACTTTCCATTTTTCCAAGGTTGGTAAAACAAGGACCCAGATTATTGGGAGCCACAGGCAAGTAATACTGATATTGGAAACTGCCCAAAGACTGCTGTAAGGTGTTATAGGGTAATATATAAGTCTAAATGCTATTGCTATAAAATATTAAAGAATATAAGAAATGTTACTTTTCCAACTATTTTCAAAACTCTTCAAAAATTTCTCATTTCCTCTAGCTATTATGCATCTTTACTGGGCCACGGTCCAAGATATTTAGAGAGAACTAGGTTGACAATAGTATACAGTGACACACTGTATATTTAATTTCTAAACAAATTAAGGCTTCTCTGATTTCTCACCATGTCTTCTTGGACTGTAAATGAAAACTTAGATACTGATAATCTTTGCTTAACACAATTGATACTGACAACACCATTGCTAAGCACTAGGGACAATAATTGAAACTTCATAGGACTGCAATGCGTTTACAAGCTCACTTCTACTTCTGTCATTAAGCTAATCACTGCAGTTGTTAAATAAGATGTGATATGACCGGACTTGAAATTTTATTTGCGCATTCTTCATTAAATCTGATTGTCGGAAGCCAATTGTGAAGCATACAAATGGTGATCACATGACCATTGCATATTGCAATGCCATAAATGCAAGGGTTGATCATAAAGCTGGGGTTATTTTACAACATTCTAACTTTCAGTGGTACTAAACAAAATAGTTGTACCTATAAAATCATAAAATAGTTGCACCTATAAAATAATGAGGGGTTTATTTTTATTTGGTTACCTGTTGTGCTATATAATAGATTATAATGATAAAAATATAACCAGCATGGGCTTGAACTGAAATGCAATGCAACAAATGACAAATGTTATGTAGAATGTTTGTAACATAGCATGTTATTACCTGCACAGAAGTTATTGCTAATAAAAAAGATAAAAAACAAATTGAATACAATAAATATAGAATTAAGTCAATCAAGATTTTAACAGAGGTAGGAAATAGCACCATTCAAAGATATATCTACCCCCTCCCTCTTAGTGCAGGATTGGAAAAATATTTTGATTCAGAAAAGAGAATCTGATCAACCAAGTCAAATTACATGAATAATGCTAAAGTATTTCTGGGAATTGAGGGGTGATTTTTGTTTTCTTTATAGCTGAAATGTGCTTTCTTCATCTATAACATTGATATGCTCTGCATTAAGCAGTTAAATATTATGAAGAAAGGAATAGGAAATTACTGATCTACTAATATGAGAGTTATGTTCTCAGCATGATGAGTGGAGAATACATTTCATAGCTTGCATTAATGAGAATTGTGTATAGCATTGAAAATGAACTGCTGAGTATTTTTGTATTTTTAGTAGCACTTTGTATCAACTTTTCACTTCAGATTTGAATATTGGGTTTCTTTTACCTTTTTAAAAATCACTGCATGTTGAAACAAAAAAAGTTGTTTCATATCTCAGGCTGCAAATCTTTAAATCTTTTTCTCCACATGGGAAATTTGCAGCTGTGCATTGCCAATACAGATCCTGAGTTCTTTTATCTCTAATGTCTTGCTTCTTGTAGGAATAACATATAATTTCCATCTTGATATTTTAAATCCGGAGAGTACCTTTCCCACATTCCCCGAGACTATGATTTCAAAAACAATGAAGCCCCTTAGTTCCTGCTTTCAGAAATAAATGTCAGGCATCATGATGATTGATTCTGAGACTGACAAAGTTTTTCCAGGTTTGTTCAGAAATTTAGCCTCCATAGAAAACCATTTCTGCATCTCTCTCCATAAACATTCATTTAGGCTTAGATCAAGAAGATCTCTCACCTCCTCTCTTCTTGTTTCTGCCTACTCCCCATTCCTCACCAAAAAAGGCTCAGCAGCCTTCCAGTCACCACAATAGCTTCCTCTCTGAACTGCAAATAGAGACTATCATAAAGAAAGGATGTAGCAAATTTACTTTTTCCTTCACTTTCCTTCTGACACATTATAGTTATAGTTATAGTTTATTAGATTTGTATGCCACCCCTCTCCGAAGACTAGGGGCGGCTCACAACATAACAGTGATACAATACATTACAAATCCAATAGTAGAAAATTAAATCAATTTAAAAAAACATTAATAACATAATAAAACCCCTAACTATACAATCATTTATTTATTTATTTATTTATTATTTAGATTTGTATGCCGCCCCTCTCCGCAGACTCGGGGCGGCTCACAGCATAACACAACAATTTATAACAAATCCAAATATAATTTAAAATATTTAAAAGAACCCCATTGTGCTAACAAACACACACTCAAACATACCATACATAAAATGTACATGCCCGGGGGAAGTGTTTCAGTTCCCCCATGCCTGACGACAAAGGTGGGTTTTAAGGAGTTTACAGAAGGCAGGGAGAGTAGGGGCAGTTCTAATCTCTGAGGGGAGTTGGTTCCAGAGGGTCGGGGCCACCACAGAGAAGGCTCTTCCCCTGGGGCCCGCCAACCGACATTGTTTAGTTGACGGGACCCGGAGAAGGCCCACTCTGTGGGACCTAATCGGTCGCTGGGATTCGTGCGGCAGAAGGCGGTCTCGGAGATATTCTGGTCCAGTGCCATGAAGGGCTTTAAAGGTCATAACCAACACTTTGAATTGTGACCGGAAATTGATCGGCAGCCAATGCAGGCTGCGGAGTGATGGTGAAACATGGGCATACCTAGGTAAGCCCATGACCGCTCTCGCAGCTGCATTCTGCACGATCTGAAGTTTCCGAACACTTTTCAAAGGTAGCCCCATGTAGAGAGCATTACAGTAGTCGAACCTCAAGGTGATGAGGGCATGAGTGACTGTGAGCAATGAGTCCCGGTCCAGATAGGGCCGCAACTGATGCACCAGGCGAACCTGGGCTAACGCCCCCCTCGCCACAGCTGAAAGATGGTTCTCTAATGTGAGCTGTGGATCGAGGAGGATGCCCAAGTTGTGGACCCTCTCCGAGGGGGTCAATGATTCCCCCCCCCCCAGGGTAATGGACGGACAGATGGGATTGTCCTTGGGAGGCAAAACCCACAGCCACTCCGTCTTATCCGGGTTGAGTTTGAGTCTGTTGACACCCATCCAGGCCCCAACAGCCTCCAGACACCGGCACATCACTTCCACTGCTTCATACACATTCAACCTAGTCCATCATACAGTAAGGCCGAAAGCATAATAAAAAAAAGGGGGAGGTGGTAATTATCCCCACGCCTGACGACAAAGGTGGGTCTTCAGCATTTTATGGAAGGCGAGGAGGGTGGGGGCTGTTCAAATCTCTGAAGGGAGTTGATTCCAGAGGGCCGGGGCTGCCACATAGAAGGCTCTTCCCCTGGGTCCCGCCAGCTGACATTGTTTGGTCAACGGGACCCGGAGAAGGCCAACTCTGTGGGACCTAATCGGCCGCTGGGATTTGTGTGGCAGAAGGTGGTCTCGGCAATATTCTGGTCCAATGCCATGTAGGGATTTATAGGTCATAACCAACACTTTGAATTGTGACCAGAAACTGATCGACAGCCAGTGCAGGCCATGATGTGTTGGCGAAACGTGGGCAGATCTTGGAAGCCCCACGATGGCTCTCACGGCCGTGTTCTGCACGATGTAAAATTTCCGAACACTTTTCAAAGGAAGCCCCATGTAGAGAGTGTTGCAGTAGTCGAACCTCAAGGTGATAAGGGCATGAGTGACTGTGAGTAGTGACTCCCGGTCCAAATAGGGCCGCAACTGGTGCACCAGGCGGACCTGGGCAAACACCCTCCTCACCACAGCTGAAAGATGGTGCTCTAATGTTAGCTGTGGATCGAGGAGGACTCCCAAGTTGCAAACCCTGTCTGATGGGGTCAGTAATTCCCCCTCCCCAGGGTAATGGACGGACAGATGGAATTGTCCTTGGGAGGCAAAACTCACAGTCATTCCGTCTTGTCAGGGTTGAGTTTGAGCCTTTTGACACCCATCCAGACCCTCACAGCCTCCAGGCTCTGGCACATCTACTGCTTCACCGACTGGACATGGGGTGGAGATGTATAACTGGGTATCATTCGCATACTGATGATACCTCATCCCATGCCCTTGTATGATCTCACCCAGCGGTTAACATTCTTTACACATGTAATATTTTAACAGGCAGTCTTCATTTAATGACCTCTTATTCACCGATCATTTGAAGTTACGACAGCACTGAATGAGTGGTACTTACAACAGGTTCTCATAGTTGTGGTCATGGCAGCAACTCAGCAGACATGTTTTTGTGATCTGAGCACTTGCTAACTAACACTTAACAATGGCTGCAGCATCCCCCAGTCACAGAATTCCCCCAGTTGCTCATACCCTCTTTCCCAGCAGCAGATACACCCTCCCCCCAAACCTCACCATGTTGGTGTGGTGCCTCGTGTGCACCCTCTCCTACCTGGCAGCTGCTAATTCTTGCCACACTCACTCCATGCACTGTGTTGGCCATCCATACTCCTCAGTCACCTGGCAGCAGCCACTGTCAACTCTGCTTGTGCCTCACTGATATCCTATTTATTTATTAATTGGACTTTTATGCCGCCCCTCTTCAAGGACTCGGGGTGGCTATGCAATTTTTTTCACCAAGCAAAGCCACTCACCTCCCTGACCACATGCTTGTGGGCTGCCGGTGATTTGCTTAACAACCCAGGATCCTCTCTTAACAACATCACTTAGGGAATTGCTGGCACTTAGTGGTGTAAACATGTGACATTATACTTTACAACCGCCTCATATTTGAGAGATTCTGTTCCCAATTACTATGGTTAACCGACAACTAGCTATGGTAGAAACAATCAAATTAATAGGCTTTTAGAAAGATGTCAGACTTATTTGGCTGATACCTCCCAATCATGCTGCACTACTAAACAATATACCAGGAAATGTAAGAAGGAAAACATCCTCTTTATCACTACTACTGCTGCCATTTCTCCTCACCTGCTTAGGAAAGAGGAAGGTAATTGAGCCGAGGTGGCACAGTGTTTAGAGTGCGGCACTGCAGGCCACTTCAGCTGACTGCTAGTTGCAGTTCGGCAGTTCAAATCTCACCGGCTCAAGGTTGACTCAATCTTCCACCCTTCTAAGATGGATAAAATGAGGACCTAGCTTGTTGGGGACAATATGCTGACTCTGTAAACCACTCAGAGAGGGCTGTAAAGGCACTATGAAGCAATGTATAAGTTAAAGTTGTATTGGTATTGTTAGTCAGAAGATTTTTGATATAATAAGTTATTATTTAAATAAGTGTATTGTGAAGTTTGATTTAGCAAGATGGCATACTTCTAGAATGATCAAAGGAGAATCAGGAAAACGTGTATGAATCTCAAGTGGTCACATATTCAAGGAATAGTAATAGTGCTGTTAGAATTTACAAGTTTCAGAAAATTTGTGAATACATCATTTATAAGTTCAGTCATACTCTTTTGTTTGACTATAAATGTAAATCTACACTAATATAAGAGGAATACCGTAGTTTGCCCCATTCTGGGCACCAGAGGTCACAAAGGACAGTGAAAATTAGAGCAAGCTCAGAAAAGTCTGGAAGTCCAGCTTGGTGTTGAAGATTCTGAGTATGTTTAGCCTTCAGAAAATAAGGCTAATAATAGTACAGTGGTCCCTCGATCATCGCGAGGGTTCCGTTCCAGGACCCCTCGCGATGATCGATTTGTCGCGAAGTAGCGGTGCGGAAGTAAAAACACCATCTGCGCATGCGCAGATGGTGTTTTTATTTCCACCGCAGCAGCGAGGAGCCGAAGATTGGGTTTCCCCGCCGCCTCGCTGCTGCTGCTTGTCCGCGCGCGTGCCGCCCGCCCCCCCCCCCCCCGCTGTTGCTGGGGCCGCTTCTCAGCTGAGAAGCGGCCCTGGGGTTTCCCCGCGCGCGCGCGTGCCGCCCGCCCCCCCCGCGCTGTTGCTGGGGCCGCTTCTCAGCTGAGAAGCGGCCCTCGGGTTTCCCCGCGCGCACGCGTGCCGCCCGCCCCCCCCCGCGCTGTTGCTGGGGCCGCTTCTCAGCTGAGAAGCGGCCCTGGGGTTTCCCCGCGCGCGCGCGTGCCGCCCGCCCCCCCACGCTGTTGCTGGGGCCGCTTCTCAGCTGAGAAGCGGCCCTGGGGTTTCCCCGCGCGCGCGCGTGCCGCCCGCCCCCCCACGCTGTTGCTGGGGCCGCTTCTCAGCTGAGAAGCAGCCCTGGGGTTTCCCCCCGCGCGCGTGTGCCGCCCGCCCCCCGCGCTGTTGCTGGGGCCGCTTCTCAGCTGAGAAGCGGCCCTGGGGTTTCCCCGCGCGTGTGCCGCCCACCCGCCCACGCCGTTGCTCGCGCCTTACCGGGGCAAGAGGGGGAAGACCCAGGGAAGCCTCTGCCCGGCGGGGAAACTCCACCATCTACGCATGCGCATGGAAGGGCACGCATGCGCAGATGGTGGAGTTTACTTCCGGGTTGAAAACTCGCGATATAGCGTTTCGCGAAGATCGAGATCGCGAAACTCGAGGGACCACTGTATTTGCATTCCTGAAGGCTTGTCACTTAGATGAGAGAGTGGAGTTTTTCTTTATTGCCCAAAAGGGGAAGGACCAGAACCAGTGAGTTATAATTACAAAGGAACAAATTCAGACTACAGATTACTGAAAGAAGCTATAAAATGGTATGCTTCAACTTTGATAAAGGTCTTCAAACAAAGGCTGCATGCTGATCTGTCAGAGATGTCCTGCAGTAAGTAGAGGTTGACTAGAAGATGGATTTCCAACTCTATGATTCTGTATTTCAGAAGTGAGAGGAAAAATGCATCAAGGTTACTCCAGTGTTCAGTCCTCCAGTTTTGGAAATTGACAAGGCATGTGTAGAGAATGGGAAAAAGATACCTTATTTTTAAGTATGTTCCAGACCTAGAAAATTATTGTTTAATGCTGGGAAATTTCCAAGGGAAATGCCTAATTGCATAAGGTGGGTTCATTTGCTCCAAAGGACTGCTTTGCTGGAGCAATACTGTCTTAATACAGTGGTACCTCTACTTACGAACTTAATTTGTTCCGTGACCAGGTTCTTACATAGAAAAGTTCGTAAGAAGAAGCAATTTTTCCCATAGGAATCAATGTAAAAGCAAATAATGCGTGCAGACCCATTAGGAAAGAAATAAAAGCTCGGAATTTGGGTGGGGGGAGAAACAGTGTGGCAGATCGGAGAAGGTCTCCGCTTTCCCTAACTGGCTCTCCTTTCTCACGTGTCCCCGGCGTGGGGTTTCCTGAGTCCCTAAGCAAGCCACTGGCAGTTTACCGCGGTGATTCGACTCACTCATGGGTCACATGCAATGGTTCATAAGTGGGAAATGGTTCATGAGAAGAGGCAAAAAAATCTTGAACACCAGGTTCATATCTCGAAAAGTTCGTCAGTAGAAGCGTTCGTAAATAGAGGTGCCAATGTGTTTCTCATTGTAAAGCCCATAAAAGAAAGCTCTATAGGCATTATTATTATTATTATTATTATTATTATTATTATTATTATTATTATTTAGATTTGTATGCCGCCCCTCTCCGCAGACTCATCATCTTATACCTCTTCTTTTAATTGTCTCAGCAAGTGTGCTGGTACAGGAAAAGTGGAAAGAAAAGAAAATTGATTAATGGTTCTCAAAACAGAAGCCTGTGTGCCACCTTGCTGCTGTTTATAAATTTTTTAAGGGCTAGATATATTTGTTTAACTTTTGAAAATACAGAATGTATGAAACCCAGTACCTGCCATCAATTTTTAAAATTAAAAATAAACTTTTTAAAACAAATATCCATTTCCCTATTGCACACGTTTTGGGTTCCAAACAATATGCAGTGGCAATAGAGCAACCGCATTTGACAGAAAGGCTGAAAGGTAGTTTCCATGTTTTCTTGAAAATAAGATCCTGTCTTATCTTTTTTTGAACCCTGAAATAAGTGCTTGGCATTATTTCCATGCACTCAAAAGCACAATTAGGCTTATTATCATGGAGTGTCTTATTTGGGGGGGAAAACAGGGTAGTATATCTCCACAACCCAACTATTCCTTTGAAAAAATTGTATACAATGAAGGTGCCTTTACTGCAAATGTTCAGATGTTCTATTAATCCAACAATAGACTATCTGAACATATGAAATGACCCAGAGATATTAATCCCTGTTGTCTTCCTCATTATGAAGTAAGTTTCTCAGCTTCTCTGGTTGCCAGAATCAGTAATAGGGAAATAAAAACATGTCCAGAATGCTTGTCCAAACATATTACTTTCCTGTGTATATAACAAACTGAACAATAGCTTTCATTCAATAATAACTTACTCAAAACAACTAAGAATAAAAAAAACATATGCAGTGTTTGAAGTATGCAGATCTACTCTGATCTAATTTGAGTTCTTGATTTGAATTGAATTGTTGATCCAGTTCAGTTTGATGATTGGAAAATTAAGGCACTGATTCCAAACTGTTTCAGGAAAAATAGTTTTCTGCATGCCATTCAGTTGTAAAATTGGTATATATCAGCTTGGTAGTTTGATTCAATATTCTAATTTGATTTGAAAAACAAATTTAATTACAGATTGAGTTGAACTGAAAAATATGAATATTGAAGCTTCACACAACTCTAATATAGGACACCTTTGATAAGCTCAGCCACTCAGAAGCAGAAACATATTTACAAAAAACAATTGCTTTGAAATAACTTGAAAGTTGATGGTTAGAACTTGGGTGTGCTTTAAGTATATCTAGCTTCACCCTTCCTTATCCTTAACTTGCCAGAACGACTGCTGAAATGTAATCATGCTTCTTCTAAACCTTTCTTCATAATAATGCTACCTGGATTGTTTCTGGACATCCTAAGCAGTATACTGCCTATACTGTACTTCCTAGTTGATTAATTATGAGCAGCTGTGTTGATTTGCAAAGTAGCCATTAAATTCTAAATTCTACCTTGAACTGAACAGTGTGAGTATGTCATTGAACAAAACATGGAAATACTGAGTGCTGCCTTTTGATAAAAGAATATGCTATGTGTGATATGGTATGATTAAAGTTATTATACATACCGTAGTTTATATTTTATTTCTCCTGCTAAAAAGCATTATGTGAAAGCTTTGATAATCCAATCAGGAGGGGCAACTGAAGCCAATATATATGGGTACATCTAGTAACAACTATAGTATATATAAGAGAAACAAATGTTAAAGAGCATACAGTAACTGAACAAATGAAATGAGAAACGTAAGTAGTTTATTGGAATAATCAAAACATATACGAACATTAAAGTTTCTGTTTCATGTGATTCCTTTAATTCCCAGCTCTTTCATACAGCATTACTTAAGTTCTTAAAATTTATTTTGTTCTACTTCCTTTTCTTTGTTTTATACATATCCTGTCTTTATTCCTAGAAGTCTATACTTTTGTATATAATGTATTTTATTTTCATTACTACACATTATAGCTATTTATGCATATATTCATATTGAGCTTCCACGACTTGCTCTTATCCCTATAGGTGACTATTTTATACTGTACTTCTGTGGGAATTTTGCTATTAGCTGTATAGTTTTCTGTTTGTTCCCTGTATTTTGAAAAGACTATTTTGGGTTCTGAAGGTTTGACGGGGTTGGGAGGGAGAAGAGACAGTGAAGCAATATCAATGCATAGGTTATTTCCTGAATGAGCTAATCTCCATTCCTTTTTTGAAAAGCTAAAAATGAGCCATGTTCTTGCATTCTTCTGCCCTGGGACTTCTTTCACCCACCTGTTTTTCACCTCCATTCTAGAGTTCAGTCTCCCACCAATGCATTCTTCCCTAAATTCACTCACGTTCCAACTGCTTTTACCAATATTTCAGCTCCCAGTTATTAGCCGCCATTCCTTCAGTTCAGTTCTGCTCTTCTGCTCTTCATCTCTGTTCCTCCTTCATTTCACTTTCACTTCTCTTTGTTCAACATTGTCAGTCACTGCCACAATAAACAGATAGCCCCTCTTACATACCTAGAAAAAGCCACACTGTGAGTTAAACCCTGCTCCTTTCAAGACTTGAGTGACAAAGCACACATGCCACTTGTAGATATTCCTGGATGACATAAATCAATGATGGCGAACCTATGGCACAGGTGCCACAGGTGGCATGCAGAGCCATATCTGTGGGCATGCAAGCCGTTGCCCTAGCTCAGCTCCAACGTGCATGTGTGTGCCAGCCAGCTAATTTTTGGCTTGCACAGAAGCGCTGGAGGGTGTTTTTGGCTTTCAAAGAGCCACCGGGAGGATGGGAGAGGGCATTTTTACCCTCCCCCGGCTCCAGGGAAGCCTTTGGAGCCTGGGGAGGGCAAATCACAAGCCTATTGGGCCCACCAGAAGTTGAGAAACAGGCTGTTTCTGCCCTCCAGAGGGCCTCTGGGGGTCGGGGGAAGCTGTTTTTGCCCTCCCCAGGCATTGAATTATGGGTGTAGGCATTCACACATGCGTGATAGCGTGCACCCACATTTTTGGGGCACCCGAGGGAAAAAAGATTTGCCATCACTGACCTAAATCTTCCCAAATGCAGTCCTAAATGAGGCAGGGAGACTAAAAGGAAAATTCTTAATAAGGTGGGAGAGGCAGGATTTTACAATCCTAATCTTATTCGTGGTGACACATCCTGCCATAGAGTCCTGAGTCATTTAATGTACCATACTTCTGGATACATGTACAGTATAAGTCTTCAGAGAGGGGCGGCATACAAGTCTGATAGATAGATAGTTAGTTAGTTAGTTAGTTAGTTAGTTAGTTAGTTAGTTAGTTAGTTAGATAGATAGATAGATAGATAGATAGATAGATAGATAGATAGATAGATAGATAGATAGATAGATAGATAGGTTTATGTAGATATTAGAGGTGTTTTGGTTGGAGATGTGAATGTGTACTTTTGTACATGGATAATGCCATGTGGTCAATTCAGAACCCAAATGATTTTGAGGAATACCGTACGTCATAGATATTAATTTATTAAGGATAAAAAGTAGTTTGGCTTGATAGGAAAACTAAGCAACCAATGGTAAGGTGGAAAAATGTCAAAAACTAAAGGAAGTAGATGAATTTGTGCACCATTTTTTAAATTGGTTGATTGATTGGATTTATATGCCGCCCTTCTACGAGGACTCGAGGCGGCTTACAACATATAAAAGAACAATAAAAAATATCATAAATTCAATTTTAAAATTAAATTAACTAATCTAAAACATCAATTCCTTCAAAACCAATCACTCTCATTCAGACAGTCAAACATACATTCCATTAATCTGCCAGGGTCTCATGTCTAATGGCCCAGGCCTGCAGGCACTTGTAGAAGGCGAGAAGGGTGGGGGTGGTACGAATCTCTGGGGGGAGCTGGTACCAGAGGGCTGGAGCCTCCACAGAGAAGGCTCTTCCCTTAGGCCCCGCCAGGTGACATTGTCTAGTTGACAGGACCTGGAGAAGGCTGACTCTGTGGGACCTGACTGGTCACTGGGGCTCATGCGGCAGAAGGCAGTCCTATAAATAATCTGGTCTGATGCCATGTAAGGCTTATAGGTCATAACCAACAGTTAGAATTGTGTTCAAAGTACCATGCTAGAATATTTACCAAGGCTGGAGAAATGGATGGAGAAATTTCAACCCATGTAAATGTCATGTAAACGTAAATGTCAGTAGGGAAATAATGGGCTGTGGTCTGTTGCAGGGAAAGAATATTGTCTTCATTATAGAACATTTTCATGATAGAACAGCATTTACTTTCTTGGTTTTTGACATATTTTGAGCATCTTCTATACATGTTAGAAAGTATGAAGATGTTGAATTGTGGGTCAAAGTCATGGCGTAAAGGGCCATCCCAAATTGTCAAAAACTTTCCCTCAAACATGAAAGATCATAGTCACCTTATTTTTCTAGCTAGAATTCAGCTACATCTGGTGTTATTTCTTAAATATCTCTTTGAAACATATCTTGTCTGATTGTATCATATTCATTCAAAATGCCATTTATTTATTTTGGAAGTATTGCCATAAAAACTATAGTTACATTCCTTATGGCAGTACATTACATGACTCTGTCTAGACTAAGTGTTCCCTTCTTTGTAGATCAGAAATGAAAATCATAGTGCCAGTGCTTTTTAAAATATATGTATAATTCTGTTGCTGATTGCAGATGCCTTTCTTGTCTTGTACTAAATCCAGAACTGAATTATGTTTGTATAAAGCATCATTTGATAACTAGTAAGAATGTAATTTTCATCTGAGTTATACATTCTATGCATCAATAGAGTACATGAAGAAGGATATCTAACATTTTCCAGAGATGCACAATGATGTCCCTATTTAATTAGTTTATTGGATTTGTTTAGGATATTTCACGAAGCATTTAACTCAAGATATATTTCAATTACTATTATTTTTCAATTACAATATATACTAGTCAAGAAGATTCTTGTTGTTTATTCCTATGTAGTGAAAAGTATATTTCATTTTAGAGGTTAGGACAAATAAAGCAATAATATGGTCATTTTTTCCAAATTAATTATTAAAATGATAATCTTAGTATCAAACAAGCAGAGACATACTTATGAAATAATTAGGAGCTAAACCAGCCTTACTTATCACAAGAAATTAAAATACACAATCTTAGCTAAATCAATACTGAATATTGAATATTTTCTCCCATACCTTTTTCTTTATTCAGAATCTAAAAAATACCATATTGCCTATTTCTCTCTCTCTCTCTCTCTCTCCTTCCTTCCTTCCTTCGTTCGTTCCTTCCTTCCTTCCTACCTTATTCCTTCCTTATTTTAATAATCTGCCCCCTTTCACTATTTTTGTAATGGTAAAATAAATTTCTGCTAAGTCTTGACCTCAGAATTTTAAAAAAAATTCTAAATGTTTAAATGATTTCCACCAACTCATTAATATGACTTGTTTTGAAACATCATCAGATACTTTTCTTTATTGGAACACTGTTCACCATGAAATTTATTATAATTGATTGTTTTCTAGAGTATTTTTTCTGGATATCCATGCCATAACTAACTGTTCTGTAGCAGTTAAAGATCAACTGATTCTGATTTTGAGTATTAAGAATATTGACAAGAAAATATTTGGAGGCATTGCTATTCATGTTTAATAATATAATTTAAACTCTTAACAATTTTACCCATAGATAAGATATACAGTTACTTTTTTCTTTCTTTCTTTCTTTCTTTCTTTCTTTCTTTCTTTCTTTCTTTCTTTCTTTCTTTCTTTCTTTCTTTCTTATGGACTTTATCCAACAATTTCTCTGAAATAGATATTCTGCTAGAGAAGTGGTTCTCAACCTGAGGGTCGGGACCCCTTTGGGGGGTCTAACAACCATATCACAGGGGTCGCCTAAGACCTTGTGAAAAGACAAATTTCCCATCTTGTTTGGAACTAAAGCTTCTATTCTGGGGCCTTGGAACATATTTTTACAATCCGATCAATCAGGCGTTTACAGTGAGGGTGTCCCTCTGACTTCCCTGCCAATCAGCTTAAAGCTCTGTTGGGAGAATTGGTGCTAGACTTATGGTTGGGGATCACCACAACATGAAGAACTGTATTAAGGGGTCACGGCATTAGAAAAGTTGAGAACCACTGTGCTATAGGGACTGCATCCTTGTCAAACTGACCCACATCAATTAAGCAATTAAGTTTTTCTTAGTCTACAGGAAGGAAGGGTTTTGCTTAAATCAGGGGTGTCAAACTTGTGGGCTGGATGCGTCAGCACTGGCCACGCCCACCCCCATTTAGCAAAGGAGTGAAAGCCATGATACGTCACATGATGACAATGTGATACCACAAGTTTGACACCCCGGCTTAAACAAACCAATCAATTTTCATTAATTACTTCTTGCCATAAACTGATGTCTTTAATTATAAATTTTTCTGTGGCAATATTTTTTTCCCTTTGCTTTGGTTGTTTTTTTGTTTCTTCAGCTAGTAGTGGTATACTAAGTTTTTCTAATGTGTGGTATAATACTTTAATCCGTACATTATAAAATGGTAGGGGAAAAAGATCAAAAGGTGGCCATGAGGACCTAATGAAGCTGTGCCTAATTTATAAGTGTATTGCACAACTGCACTTTTTGACTTTTTTGACCATACCTGTGAACACCCCTAGTAGCAACTGAGAGTGAACAGAATATTGTAATGTAAAGATGGATTCATCTAACCAAATTCCAGATAATTCCAGATATAATCAAATGCATGCACTAATAAAAATTAAATAGAAGGACTGAAGCACCTTCCTGCTTTGTTTAATAGCATTAAACTACAATAGCTTAAAAATAATAACTTTGCTGAAACATGAGAATTAAAATTAACTTTTAATGAATTGAAGACAATCTTCAGGTCCCAAAATTTAATCTTTAAATAGTCTGGTCGACAGGAATTGTAGTCCTCTCTCCTTCACATTTATATTCAGACGGCTCCCCCTTGCCAGAGCTATACCATCATCTCATACTCATTAACTTTCTTTAGCATTGTACATTTAAAGAGAAATCGGGTATTTTATCTCTCATCTCCATTTTAACTAGTAGAAGAGAAGATAATCAGAAGTTAAGTTCATGATTATGTTTTGGAGTCATGTTAATTTTTAATGGCATACTTTAAGAAAAAAAATTAAAATTTAATTTATATTAAATATGCAATTAAAATTGTAAAATTAATTATGTATTTATTATAAAAAAAGTTTTTATTATGTTCCATTGACATCAGCTGGAATTATCGGGCTGTTAGCTGAGATTCAGGCCGAAAATGTATACTTTCTATTCAGATGGAAACCCTATTGAGCCCTTATATGAGATTATTCTCATATATGTACAGTACAACACTGTGAATATGAACAGAATAAATTTAACTTAATGGAACAAAGTCCTAACTAGAAGTTTTGGAAATGCTCAATGGGATATTATTCTAATGGCACTTACCTTAAATTCTTTAAAGAAGGATACTGTTAAAAGTTCTAAAATAAAACACAGTTTTAAAGATAATATCTCTTTCTTTATTTTTTTATTTTTTTCCCCTCAAAACATCTGCTTTGTATTTTCTTAGAAATACAGTAATCCAGAATTTTTGTCAATGTCGCAACCATTGTTTCTTCCCAATGTGTTGGACTACAGCCCTTTCCTTTTCAACTAGCAGTGCTAGTTAATAGATAATACTTGCTGGAATCACAAATTCCCGATTTAAAAAAATTAAAATCCAAAATTTTGTTTTAAGAAGTCTTCCTCAAATTATTTCAGTTTAAATGCTGAGAACAACTGTTGATATTATTATTATTATTATTATTATTATTATTGTTGTTATTATTATTGTTATTATTTATTAGATTTGTATGCCATCCCTCTCCTAGGACACGGAGAGGTTCACAACAATAGATACAATAAAATACAAATCCAATATAAACTATATTAAAAAACCCATTATTATAAAAGAACTAACAATTCTAAAACAATCATACCAATCTGATATGTTGAGTCAGGAAAGGTAAGGGGAGAAATCAATCCCATGCTTGGCGGTATAGATGGGTCTTCAACATCTTACGGAAGGAACTCTTACCATTAAATGCCCCACACTGCTTTAAAAAGCAGCAGCTATATCAGCAATGATTAAACTAACTGGAAGATACAGTCTATGTAATAGCACTGAGCAATAGATGAGTACATTACTGGAGATATTTGTATGTTACAGCCACATAATACAAAGAGTAAAAGTAAAGTTTTCCCCATCCAGTTGTGTAAGATGAGGTGATGCTCATCTCTATGTCTTAGCCAAGGGAACCAGAAGACATTTTATGTTGCTAGTATGACTGTCCACCGACGCGCCCAAAACACTGTTACCTTCCCACCAGAGTGGTAATTATTTATCAATTTGCACTTGCATGCTTTCGAATTGCTAGGTGAGCGGGGTTTACCCCATCACATGGTACTTGGGTCTCGAATTTCCAACCTTCTTGTTGACAAGCCTAAACTTCTAGGCCAGTGCGTACATTCTTTATTGAATGTAACCATGTTTTAATAATTTTACAAAGTCTTATAAGTCTGATGTAACTGTTAGTGACATATATCATGACTTTCCCAACTTGATTTATTCTCTGTTAAACATTTTAGATACTCAACTGCTATACAAGCAGCTACTTTGGATTCTTCTACTTTTCCTTTCATCTTTATCAAGACTGCAACGTACAAATGCTTATAGACCTAAGGGTTTCTTTTAACAGCTATTCTTACTATTCTGAGCATTTAGGTAAAGCATTATTTGAATAAGTGTCACTAAGCATTTAGAGGTTATTCCTGTGGTAGATGCAGATAATCCTCAGGTTACAATAGCAGTTGGGACTGGAATTTCTGTTGCTAAGTAGTGCAGTTGTAAGTGTGACATAAAGAGACCTCATTGCTTGCCAATCCCATTTGCTCTCTTAATCCTGGGATCCCCTAGAATTGTTAAGCAGGAAGAGTTGCATAGGTGCCATAGTTGGAGGGATGCTGCAAGCAGGCACTACAGAACTAGAGATTGCCATGGGTAGGTGCCATGAAGGGCGGGTGGGCCAATGGAGTGTGTGGTCAAGGGGGGGCACTATAGAGTACAAGAGTCTTTGGATCTCATATTCCATTGTAGGGCTTCTCAAGAGAAAAAAATGGAGGGAGGAACTTGCCGCCCAGAGTCCTTTGGGAGTTTGGCAATAACAACAACAACAACAACAACAACAATAATAATAATAATAATAAAGCCAGAAGGGAAGGATGCAAGTGGCAATCAGATGACTATGGCTCCCTGTAATGTTGTAATTGCAAACAGTTGCCCAAGTGTCTGATTGTGTTGAAGCTTTGGAAACTGACCATTCACATGAGGTCCCCTCATTCAGCATTATTGTAATTTTTACTGGTCACTGAATGAATAGTCACAAATCAAGGATTGTCTGTAATGTTTCTACAATAAGAATGTAACAGTAATCCAGATTTCAGTAACTATCAAACAAAATGAAACAAAGTAAGAATCAAACAGGGAGGAATAAAATACATCAGAAGCATTAATTTTTTTGTAACAGTAAGTGTTAAACTTCCTTTTCACACATTCATAAAACTGAAGAACAGAATGCGAAATACATTTATAAATTTATTAGAATTCCTTGAAAATAATAGAAATTATGTATATTGTTGAATACACACACACACACATATTTGTTTTCATAGATTTTCACGGGTACTGGTATGATGGTCTTGGCATATTTGGGTTTCGTCCCGTGTAGGAATCCTACACAGGAAGAAACCCGAATATGCCAAGACCGTCATATATATATAGATATAGATATAGATATATAGAGATATAGAGACAGAGATATAGAGATAGATAGCTGCCAAGAACTGGAAAAATCATTAGCAGCTTGTTAGGGCTTGAAAGAAACTTATTCAGAACAAGTAAAGCGATGAAAGAAACCCTGCAAAGACATAGAGCTTGGTAAATATTCTTCGCTGAGAGAAACAATAAAAGAGCCTTCAAGGTAAGAGCTGGGAAGCTAGTTAGGCCTGGGAAAAAAGGCTACATTCAGAGTATAAGATGCACCTAAATTTTCAGTCTCTTTTAGGGAGTAGAAGGGTGCATCTTATATTCTGAAAAATATAGTAAGTGTTCCTGAATGTTGATCTAAAAATGTAAGTGTTTTAACTATAATATTTAGACATTTTGAAAGTTACAGGCAAAAAAACACACACACCAGAATTTGTAATGATGTCCTGATGACATGAAGATGATAATAAGTCTTAAATGCATGATCCCATCCTTGTGTTCTAACAAAAAAAAAATTGCAAGTCTGGTGGAAGATTTTGGGGTATAAATCAATTTCTTTGCATTTATTTTTATATTCAATCATGAAAAGGTCATGGGTATTTTTCAAGTTGCTGCACAATTATGCGCCAAGTGTCTATGTATTAGCTTCTGTTATAACAAGCAAAGTAATCTGAACTAATTAGAATTAAACAACCAACACAATAAAACAGTTCACTGCTAGGATAACATAGGATTTCCTGTCCTTCTTTTATATCTGTTAGCTTTGATGTACAAAGATGGGTGCATTTATAAATTTTAGCACATTGAATGTGCATAAATGCTACAAAACTTCATAAAGAACAATCCAAAGAAATTAAAGCTTTGGCCATTATGGAATAATCTGTTTAAACTATCTTAAGTCAATCAGTGTCAAAAGTAATTTCCATCCAGTGTTAAGGCAGTTTTGCAAGCCACTCGGGGATCTAATGAATATCCATTTCAGATTTTATTTTGGAAGTCATGGGAACTGGTTACATTCTGTTCATTGCACCAGATGGCATCCCATTTGGTATTTGCTAGCTTGTTTGTAACTTGGTATTTTGTTACAAGGGAAGAGGGGCAAATTCAATCATATGTGTGCCTGATTAAAAAAAACCCTGAAGTTACTAGAAAAAAATTACTTCAACTTTGAAAACAGTAGAGTTAATATCCATGTAAGCCTTCTGACTCTATTGAAAGAAATAATCTTACAAAAGACTAATCCTCAAATGATAACTGTTTCAGGGAAAGTTCTTCGCTGAAAGATAATAACCTCTATACAACTAAGGAATTTAAAACACAAATTGGAAGAAGTCAGGCAACAGTGCTCTTTAGCTGCAGTAAAACTCTGTGTGAAAATGTGTGCAGATCACAACTTTTCATATTAAAACTGAAGCCAATTGAAAATATTATTAAATTATGCTGATATATTGTTTCAGTGCTAAGTAGGATAGAAAACATAATGGCAGTACCTAATAAAGAATTAATTACAGTAATCATATAAATTTAATTATATTTTTCTGTACCCCACATAAACCTGAACTCTAGTTTCTAGAGTTTCACCAGGTAGTTTCAACACTCTACCTCAGAAATTGTCTTTCAAACTTATTGTAGCATAGGGTACAGGTAGTCCTACGGCCACAGTTGAGTCCAAAATTTCTGCTCTTGAGTGAGACATTAAGTGAGTTTGCTCCATGTTATGACCTTTCTTGCACAGTTGTTAACTGAATCACTGCAGTTGATAAGTTTAGTAACTTGGTTGTTAAGCATATGACCTTGGGACATTGCAACTGTAATAAATATGGACCAGTTGCCAAGCATATGAATTTTGATCGCGGGTTCATGGGAATGCTGCAAAGGTTGTAACTGGATATGGCCATTGTAACTTTGAATAGTCACTAAATGAATTGTTGTAATTTGAGGACTACCTGTAACAGAAAACAACTAGGATGCATTTTTACAGATTGCTTGAAGATACAAGCAAAGATACAGGTCTGGCTTTATGTATTCCACAAAACTAAGGTAGTAAAGATTTATCTCTTGTCACTTGATTTGTGAACTTAGAAACAGCATGGTTTAAATCAGTGTTTCACAAACTTTATGTAGCTAAAGAGCATTTTTTTCAGGGCTTTTTTTTCTTTACTTACACATACAAAAATACACAAAATGATACATGCAAAAAGTAAGGGTTTTTTGAAAGCTGTTCTAAGCCTCATTGTTAGGTCAACGTTTCTCTCTCCCATACCCACCCACCCACTCCGGAGCAGAGTACTGGCACAAGGTGATTTTTTGGGGGGTAACATCAAATTACCATTACCCAGTCGCAACTGGGACCTTTAAATTGAACTGTTTTACAAACTTTGAGTAAAAAGAACTTTCTGACAAGCAGTTTTGGGTAATGAAGAAAAAGGGTTCGGGAGCCCTGACCTACATATTTATATGGACAAGTACTGATCTTTAGGCTTTGGTTTTGAAAACACTGGTTTGATATTCTGCATTTAAAGGAAAATAAGAAAAAATAGTTTAAAATACATAAGAAGTAGAATTTTGTGAGAAAGTGTTGAATGTAGCTTTCTAAATTGACTGGAGGGGAGTGTCAATGTGGAATCTTTTCCAATAGACAATCATATTTATATTTGAAGTTCAGCAACATACTTGGGGGGAAAACCCTGATTTATCAGATATGTTATAATCAGGAGACCAGAACAATGGTTTCTTACCAGCTCTAAGGCAGAAAGAAGCTGGAAGGGTATTGTTGTGGTTGGCACTTGCCCAGCTCCTGCCCCAAGGAATGTGGAGGTGGAGGTGGGGGAAACATCCACATGCCACAGGCCTGTTTTGCTCCGATAGAATCTCCTGACGAAGGCTCCTCTGACAAAGGAAGCGTGAGTAGCAGGGAAGAGGGGAGTTTGGCAGACAGCCCAGGAAGAGATCAATCATCCTTATCATCCCTGGATTCTGAACAAGAACTTATGACAGACCCACGCATGCGTAGAGTGATGCATAGGAGGAACAACTGAAGGATTATTACAGGAGATAAGTGAGACCACGTGTGGTTGGGTGGTGCTGCTGTAATTAGTGCTACAGATAAAAAGAGCAGTGTGCTGATTTAGCCTCGTGGAAGTTTATCTGATTCATATTTTCGTCAAGATTGTGGTTTTGCTGTTTCCCTGTTCAAGATTGTGTGTGGACCTTCTGAACTTTGGAATTGGACTCAATTTCCCAGTTACTGGGTGAGAAATTGGATTGCATTTACCCTGTGCCTTGTGTGTACCAGAAAATCCCTTTGACATTTAAAAAGGGATTTTTTTTCCTGCTTTTTTGTTGATAAAGACTTTTGGTTTTCCTTCTATCATGTGGTGTGTGTCTTTTTGGACCAATTACCCTGTAATTACGGGCGGTTGGGACACGCCGGCAGAACAGGTATCTTCCTTTTTTGAGTCTTTTTTTTCCCCAGGGTTGTTGAATTTGCGTATAATTGAAAGTTAAATATTTTTTCACAAAGAAATATGAAAAAAATTTCAAAAAGAAAAATGAAACATGCAGCGTTTGATATGACATTAAAATTAAATTAGCTAAATGTTGGAAACTTTCTTGGACAGAAGTGTAAAACTTTCACTGCCTTGTTTCTTCCTGCCAGTTTATCCTTTTTTGTTTTTTTGTTCCTTTCCCTTTTTATTTTTAATGTTCCAAAATAAGGCAGGAGGCATCTTGTTTCCGAAAAGAACTGTTGTTTCCCTGCATTCACTCTTCTGTGTTTCTCATTTTCTTCCAGATTAGGCCAGGCGGCTTACATCCCATGACTAATATAAACTTGATCTGGTGGGCAAATATTAAGTTTGCTTCGTTATAGATGGGTTATTCATCAAGATTACTATACTACAAGATTACATTTGTTCACTAATAAGCACTCCAGCCTGTCCTTTAATCTTCCTATCATTTTGTCCCTCTAAATATGATACATATTCCTTTTCAAGAGTTGATACGTAGAATTAAATTAATTGGTCTAAATCCTCATTAGAAGCCATATCTTCTGATGTAGGATCTATTTTTTAAAATTCTTAAATAATCTGTCTCTTGACCACTCCCAGTCCAGGTAAGTTTTGTTTGTTTGCGCTTGGATCTTCCACATAGTCTTTTACTTACCACATAATCATAGGATTGGGCCCAGGGCAGGAATCCTCATGCCTTTCCAAAATGAATGCCTGACCCTCCTTTGCTTTAAAAACATCCAATATCCTGAATGACTCAGGAAGGAGACTTTTCCATTGCTTAATATTGCAAATAAGCAAGACGTTCCTCCCCATTTCAACTTTGAATCATCCCTCTCTAAGGCTTTCATCCATTTTTCTGTATAGAAACATAGAAGACTGACGGCAGAAAAATACCTCATGGTCCATCTAGTCTGCCCTTATACTATTTCCTGTATTTTATCTTAGGGTGGATATATGTTTATCCCAGGCATGTTTAAATTCAGTTACTGTGGATTTACCAACCACGTCTGCTGGAAGTTTGTTCCAAGGATCTACTACTCTTTCAGTAAAATAATATTTTCTCATGTTGCTTTTGATCTTTCCCCCAACTAACTTCAGATTGTGTCCCTTTGTTCTTGTGTTCATTTTCCTATTAAAAACACTTCCCTCCTGAACCTTATTTAACCCTTTAACATATTTAAATGTTTTGATCATATCCCCCCCCCCTTTTCCTTCTGTCCTCCAGGCTATACAGATTGAGTTCATTAAGTCTTTCCTGATACATTTTATGCTTAAGACCTTCCACCATTCTTGTAGCCTGTCTTTGGACCCGTTCAATTTTATCAATATATTTTTGTAGGTGAGGTCTCCAGAACTGAACACAGTATTCCAAATGTGGTCTCACCAACGCTCTATATAGTGGGATCCCAATCTCCCTCTTCCTGCTTATGTATTATGTATAGCTATGTAAGTCTGAAGTTCATGCAGACAGATATTTAATTAGGGTAATTATCATAGTGGAGAATATAGGGTTGAATTATTGGGTATTTGGCATTCTTGGAACCTGCTTATCTTCTGAAAGATAAGCATTTTCAAATAAGTATTGTCTGAAATAAAAAAATAATGTTCTTGGCAAGATATCCATTTTAATCAAATAAACTTTCCCCAACAGTGACAATTGTGTTTAATATTTCTTTTTAAAATTTCATTCCAAGCCTTAACATACAATAATTATTTTGAAACAACCTACAATTCATGTTTGTCATACTAATACCCAAGTATTTTATCTTGTTCTCAACCTTAAGACCTGTTTTATTCATCAGGTCTGTTTGATCTTGTGTCTTCATGTTTTTGTCACACTCATTGTCTTTTGTTTGATGGTCTTAAAAATCTTCAGGTACACCAGATTGTTTTAATTTTCCATCAAAATTTAAGCTCCCTTTAAACGGTCCTCCAAGACAAGCACCAAGTCATCAAAAGCTCTTCATTTATAAGTTTCTTTGCCATATGCCCTTGATCCTTTCATCTTGTCTTATGTCTCCAATTTAGTATTTCTAAAGCTGAAATAAACAAAAGAGGAGACAATGACAACCTTGCCTTGTTTCTTTTTGTATTTCATATGCTTTAGGTAAATCTTCATTAACTAACATTTGTTCCTTCTGCGAGGTGTAAATTGATTGTGCCAGATCACTTCAAAAGAGAATGTGTAGGTGATCATGACTGAGGAAGCCCAATATGGTTTGTGGTCTTGGTCCTACCGTAGGTGAGCCAGGTCTACTAGTATGGATCTAGCTTCTTCCAGCTGAGTCATTAGAACAAACCAAGTTAAGAAATGTGGGTGGGCTGGTGATGTGACTCTGATCCATAAAAATATCTCCTTTCCAAATATACCTGTCAGAGAACTGATTTATGGTGATTGTATGTATGGGGAATCCAGAGCATGAAACCAACGGTAAGCTATTAGCTGGAACGCTAAATTGCGCTCATAAGTTCTTGCGGGGCCAGCATGATTTTGCTACTGAACCTGTGGAGGTAGCAAAGTTGTGCATGGAGCTGCAGGTGCGCCCATGTTTAGGCATGCGCGGAAGCAAAAAAATCTCACCAAAACATGGGTGCATCTGCAGCTCTGTGCACAATTTTGCTACCTCCACAGGTGCAGCAGCAAAATTGCACTGGCCCCACAAGAACTTATAAGCCATGGCTGCGAGCACAATTTAGCGTTCCGGTTCGTAGCCCACTGCTGCATGAAACCAAGGTCTTTCGAGACTGAAAGATGCCAATGCAATGCATGTATGTCAATATTAGGAGCATGCATTATGTTGGTATATTCGCTATCTCTGGCTGAGCCAAGTAAGCAGGCTTCCAATAGGTTGTTGGGGACCATGAGGTTTATGGTCCTGTGTGTGGCTGGTTTCTGGAATAACTCAGGACAAATATCAGCCATAACAACTATCATACACTTAGATACACACGGACAGTCACACAACATTTTCTGGCAGCCCTTCAAAGGAGCTGCAACATTTCCCAGGATCATGTTTTATTTGTGTTTAGGAGTTGGTGATAATGGGAACCCTCTTTCCCCTTTGAATCCAAACTGCTGCACAACTCTAAAGCTTTCTAATATCTCAAAGTCATTCAAATGAAGTCAACATATAAAGCAGAAAGAACTTTGTCATGTCATGGATTAGCTCTATTTTAGGCACACAAAAAAAGAGATAGGAATAAATGCTGAACTGTATTCTTAATAGGACTATAGTGTTCTCCAGATTCAAAGGAAAAAGATGTTTAAGGGTATGGACTATATCATTTCCTAGCAAATGGAAGTGATGGTAAATGTGATATGCTAACCCATTTGAACTCTTATGAAACCTTTTCTCTTTCAAATCTAGACAGCTTTTGCAATTTTTATTAGACCTAAAATTATCAGTATTAGTAGTTTTATAAAGTATTAGTAATTTTATAAAGCAAATCATACTAGTAGTAGAATGTTTAGTGTAAAATTAAACATTCTTCAGTCCTCAATTTATTACCATAACTGAACTTGGAATTATAGCCATAAGTCATGGCAACTATGTGACCAGAAGTATTTTTTCACCTTAAATGAGCCTATTCATTTGAATAGGAGTTTTTTACCGGAAGCTGGCAAAAAATATTGTGAAGCATGGCCATATGAATCTGCACTGTTAAGCTAAGATTCCTAACGTGTGACCATGAGGGTGGTGGATCATTTCCAGAATTCCTTTATGGGCCACAAAGCACCCATTCTGTGGCCATCAAAACTTCAAACAGTTGTAAAAAGATTGGTTGTTAAGCAAGAACTACCTGTATGATCCATTTGTTAAAATGGTTGTGATTCAAAACACCATCATTGTTGTCATTTTCACTTGATGTCATTGTTATTTCTTACTATTATTTACCAGTATGTTCTGATAAAGGAAGTTATTAAATGAGTACCAGTGATAGATTTCAAAGTGTTTCTACTTCCATCACTTGGGGGACTTGGCAAGTGTTCTAGGTCTTTTCCTCTGCTCCTGGATCTGCCTGTTATCTGCCCTGGTTTGCAGCTGTGAATAGTATTCCCCCGAGTGTCTCTAGCATGATGGTTTGCTTTCTTTTGCTATGGAAGGAAGATGTGAGAAGACTAGATGAAGCACTTAGCACAGCCAGAGAAGCCATGTTTTGCCATCTTGCTTAGCTTTTGTGAAACTGTATCTAGGCAATGAGTAGGTAGGTCAGATGAGCTTGCATTTGCACATACTATGCTTCTAGTGCGGGTACCTGGTGGGAAAGGATTGATTCACCCACTTCAAAGCTAAGGAGCAACAATTACCACTGCTGATCTGCAGCAGTTGTTTCTACCATTGGAGTTGTCTTTATACCAGGCTTTATTTTGCTTTCATTACTGCAAGCACATTATCCCTTTCCTATTGCTGTTGGCACAGCAAGGCAGAGCAAACATCACAAGAACACAGATGATAGGTACCACAGTGATTGGGTAGTTTGATGGTGGATGAACTAGGCATCTCTTTGATTGCAATGTTTTGCAAAGAAGTGCCAATTGCTTCTTTTAGATCTCTGAGATTGACTTAACAGGAAAGAGAGGTGTGACCAACCCATCCTAATATCTGGCTCTCTATTCTTCTTGTAACATGCACTATAGGGGAATTGCAACTTCTATTCTTCCTTTTGTAGCACACTTTTTAATGTTTTGTAATCTTGTTTTGTACAGAAAAGCAAACAGATGCTATTTTTCTTAGGTAAGAGATGAAAACATGCACGTCTGTGAAGCATAAGAAGCTGTATTCTTCTATTCTGAGGAACAGAACCTACTTCTGAGTAGACACGGATTTTACAAGGAGACTTTAATGTCTTTTGGAGGGCAGCATAGATTTAAAAAGAAAGAAAGAGGCGCTTATATTCTTTTTCACAGAACAGTTTATCCATTTCTTCCTATGGAACAATATCCAATCACCAATGTTTCTCCCAATGGCAGTAGCTAGCTTTCTCTTCGATTGCTGAACAAATCAATGTTTCCCAAATTTACAAGAAAATTACTCCAGGATATGATCTTATAAAATTGGTGGCTATATTAATGTTTTAAATAAATAAACAGATTTAATTATTGTTACAATTTCTCTGCAAGACACATGCTAGGTAAACTCTTAAATTATTGGTGCAAATTAAAAAAAAAATTTTTAATGGGCTACTAAGAATTACTGGGACTGGATATTATATTCAATAAATTTTCTCCTCTTACTTTAATTATCTACTTCACATTTGTGTGCCTACTAATTCACTGCTTACCCATTTTGATATGTTATTTAAATGGTAACAGTTACCTCATGCCTCTTTAAATTGGTCATCAATGCAGTATAGGTTCCTTTAAGTAGCTGTCAGAAGAACATGAAATTTCTAAAACATACAAGAATTACTTTGCTGATTCTCATCATAACTCAGTATAATTCAGTTCCAATTCAGGCTGTTTGCCCCCAGGAAACATTCCAAAAAGAAAATAGTGGGAAATAGTTTTTTCCCCTTTTATTTTGGCACTATAAGTATTGATCAGAAATATATTGCTTCCAAATATCTGTATGGGTTGTTCATGGTCAGAATGTAATAATAGTGTGTTTGATGTATTTTGGTAAATAATCTATAGTTCAGATGGCTGAATGGTGGTGATCTCTTATTTATTAGACTTCTATTCCATCCTTCTCAATTGACTCAGGACTCACAACCAGTTTTGTGGTTGATGTAAATGGACCCACAATAAAAATTTGATGCTGGAATTTAAAAAAAAACAAACAGTTAAGGAAATCAAGAATTTTTTTCATTCAAAAAGAAGCAGTAGTACAATGTGGCAAGGATAAAATGCAAATGAAAAGGGAAATATAAATTTACCTAATCTCATCCATAAATTGGGCTAGTTCAGGCAATAAAATGCTAATTTCTATACATGCTTCAAAAACTAATATTTAAGAGTACTTTTCATGCTTCATCTCTTTTGTGTTTCTGAGGATAACAATGACTTCTGGGTAGGTGGGAAATTGCTGGTACGCTATAATGTTGATCCCTGGTTACAGATTGACTTCTATTAGAATCATAATTATTAATGTAATTTTATTGTGCATCTTAATAAATTGTTTGTTTGGTAATTCAGATAGCACTTTATATGATTATTGCCTAATTATAAGGTCTTTCTAAGAAGAGGAAGAAGTTAGGTATTTTCATAGCTGGCTTTTATGTTCAATAGAATAACGCATTCGTTTATTATTCAAACATAGCTCATTTCTTGCTGGTTTCAATAAGATTTTTAATAAATATGTAAATCTAAAAATTAATTTACTGCATATGCTTGGCAGCATGATGTTCGAGCTGACAAAAGTTTGATGGATTGTAAAATTATCCCCTTAAAAATCATCAGTCATATAAACAGAATGTATCAACCTCTAGTAATTTTACAGCTTTTTCTTCATCTTATCTTCTCTTAGGAACTCACTTAAAATTGATTATAACGCAATGTATTTTTGGACCCATAATTCATTCATAGATTAATTAGATTTTAGGTTAATATCCTATCATCGTTTGGGACAAGAGCCAAGAGAGTTTTTTCCAGTTGTTACAGAGCTGCAGAGGAAAAGCCTTGATTACTGTTCCCACCTGGTTTCAACTACCAGAACTGACCGCTAATCAGATTCAAACCACATAAAATGAAATAATCTTCAGGGCATTTATTTTCTACTTTGCTGTTACAATATTAAGAGCCATTAACTTGTTTAACTGGATAAGGTAGCACTAAAAGAAAAACAATTTGTCTTATAATTATTCAGATTTTATCCTTTTGCCATTATCAGGACAGCCACAAACTCATAGGGAGTATATTATTTTGAATATTTTTAAATACACGGAAGGGTATCCATCTGTTTCAGTTGTGGAAAACAATCTTCATGGATGTAGGAATGAATGCAGCTGCAAAGTCCTGATAAAATTAATTTTGGGAAGCGACACTCCATGCATATATTTTACCAACTACATCCTGAATAGATATGCAGAAGAAATAGGAAAATAGAACATTTATCTGAAAATTGTACATTTGTATAAATGCCTGTCCTGTTCCCAATTGTTTTGGCACTTAAATGGGAGTGTGGCTATCACAGCTTGCATGTAATAGAGATTATGTACTCAAATATGTTACTGAGCAGGCAAAGAGGCCATATGAGCATTAAATTGGCTCGAATGCAAGATCATCAAATGCCCATGTCAGGGATCCTTAAATTGTGGCCTCTATGCTGAAATTATTTTAATTTGTTATTGTTTTGGGAACCTGTTTGTACATATGATTTATAGCAGCATTGGAATATTGAACTGGATAACAAAATTATCCCCAAATTCAAGGAAACTACATAACAAAGCCCAAAAGGTTTGCTTTTTCTGGCCTTTGCTGATGGCTGAGTGAAGGTACTCTCGATCCTTCCTTGAGTTGGCCAGGAATTATTCTACCATAATACGTGTTCTACTGACTGACTGTATTAGCAACATTACTTCCATTATAACAATGCTGGTGTGTATCTTGATATTGCATCTACAGTGTAAGATCAACAAAGCAATGGGATAATTATCCATATTTGCTGGCCTCCCTCTTTTGCACTTACTGGTTGACGGGGAAAACACCTGCCAAACACTGATGTTGAGTCTCCTTTTTCCAGAACAGCCAGTCATAACCCAAGCTGAACAACAGTGATTTGTCTGTTTGTTTGTTTTCTTTTAAAAAAAACATTAAAGTCATGAAGGGAGCCAAGTCACAAGCAGTTCTTTTATAGAGGACTCTCTCCCCTTTCTTTCTTGATATAGACAACAGATGCTGGCTTCCAGATTCTTCTCAGCTCTGAGGCAATTGGAGTGGGGTGGGGAGGGGGCTTGGTCCTATAGCTTCTGTGTTATTTCATCCTACTACACTATTTTGTTGTTGCAGTATTTTTACTGTTATGCTAATTAAAACCCCAGCAAGTAGTTTTCTTTATGTCTCATGCACTACTGTCTCCATCTCTTGAGGGAAACGGCAGCAGAATGGGAATAGATAAGGTTGACTGGAGGGGAGAGGACATGCCCTCATCAGGCTGGAATGGGCAATAAGTGCCTCTCTGATCTTACTGTTCACCTGACTTTCCCTCTGACATATTGAGTAGCAAAGCATAACAAATTTTGCACACTTTGAGACTGCCCTTGACGTTATTAGAAAAAGGAGGAAAGT
Organism: Erythrolamprus reginae; assembly: GCF_031021105.1. NCBI lineage: Eukaryota > Metazoa > Chordata > Lepidosauria > Squamata > Dipsadidae > Erythrolamprus > Erythrolamprus reginae. The sequence continues at coordinate 165,122,622 of NC_091950.1, read as the reverse complement.
GCTGGCATAATTTTAATCTTGTTTCCCTCATGGGCAAGAACAATGTCATGAAGATACAGCATGAAGGTGACTAGAAGTCAGTCAGGAAAGGTCCTCGGTAGCATTTCCTCCATAAAAAGTAATTCCATTTCCCCCAGCACCCCCAATAAAACAATACAACACAGGATATTCCAAAGATAGAGTTATCTCTAAACATGCTCTCTTCTTGGAAATCATTCTTCTATCAGGCATGCTTATATGCTTTATGCAGGGATAGGATACTGCCTGGACGGGGGGGGGACGCAGTGGAATAGCAAAAGTGCTCCACCCCAGGGCACCCAATTTGCACTGAACGATGTTGAAAGAAAATGCAGGGCGTCCTGCATAAGCCACGCCCACAGTGTGGTAGTAAAAATTTTGGTAGCCCTTCACTGGCTCGGTTTTATTTCGGCTCACTTATGAATGATTCCAGAGATTTTCTTTTGCAAACATCCAGTTGTGGATAGCAATGATATTTAGACTTATATACCGCTTCATAGTGCTTTTACAGCCCTTTCTAAGCGGTTTACAGAATCAGCATATTGCCCCCAACAATCTGGGTCCTCATTTTACCCACCTCGGAAGGATGGAAGGATGAGTCAACCTTGAGCCGGTGGTGAGATTTGAACTGCTGAACTACAGCTAGCAGTTAGCTGAAGTAGCCTGCAGCGCTGCACTCTAACCACTGCGCCACCCCGGCTCTTGGTACCCCTGCGCCACTCAAATGTGGGAATTCATACTTTATCAGTTGCCAGAAGGAGTGATTATTATTTTAAAAAGGCAGGAAATTTGGAGAATACCTCTACTTTGGACCAATCATGACCTGTTTTGGTGACATCTCCACTCTGATCTGGAAAAAGATAGAAGAGCTCAAAATGATAATAGCCCTGTTGACAAATTTTCCCACAGTATGTATTTTAAAATTTGTTATAAATAGATCATATTCATGTTGTGATTGTCGAAGGGTATACAACTTTATAAAAAGCAGGTTTGCATTCAAATGTTTGTGTAGTAGGTTGTTATTGACTAATGTTAAAGTTTTAAACCCTTATAAAAAGATCCACGTAATATCTGCAGATAGACCTACAATTTTGAAATTGGCTAATAAGGGAACATAATACTTTTGGCAAGTATAATTTGTTTGTTTTTAAAAAAAACAAACCTTCAGGGATATACACTGCTCAAAAAAAATAAAGGGAACACTTAAACAACACAATATAACTCCAGGTAAATCAAATTTCTGTGAAATCAAGCTGTCCACTTAGGAAGCAACACTGACTGACAATCAAGTTCACATGCTGTTGTGCATATTCAACTTTATACAGAACAAAGTATTCTTTCAGATCTAGGATATTTTATTTGAGTGTTCCCTTTATTTATTTATTTTAGCAATATATTTCTAAGCTGAAGAGAAGTTTGATTTTTTTCAGGGGTCGAAGCCAAATATGCCAAATGTGAAGGTGGCTAACATTGTAATTCAGTATCTGGAGATCCATAGGGTACTTCCTCATAGATACTCATGCATGAACATGTGCATATATACACATATTTCCACAAGTGCCTTTAACATTGCGACAGAATTCTGCATAGTCAGTCTCCAGATGTACACTAAAATTTGCATCTAGTAAGTCCTCCACCCCTCCTCCTCCAAAAGCTAATGCTCAATTTAAGCACAGTGAAATGGTAGCATGGTGTTGTACATACTCCTGATCATAGTTCCCTCTAAGCTGAGCAGTGAGCAATCACTCACTTAAAAATCATCATCAACTCAGAGTTTTCCAAACCTGCCCAGAAGTCGAGAGGGAAAGAGTGAGAGGGAAGGAGAGAGAGAGGAAGAGAGAGAAACAGATAGAAAAAAGAGAGGAAGGAAAAGAGAAAGAAAAAGAATGGGAGTAAGGAAGAGAGAAAGAAAATCAAAATCTAGTTTGAAACTAGCTCAACTATTTAAGTGGCATTTTGATATTGATAGAGTTGCTCTATTATGAGCTCACTGTTATAGACATACAGTACAGTATTTTATTTTGAAATTCTCTGAGGCAAAACAGGGTGGGTTTTTTGTTTGTTTGTTTATTTGTTTATTTATTATTTCTGTGCCGCCCAGTCCTGAAGGGACTGCCGCTCAGACACTATACTTTTCCGCCCCCCCCCAAAAAAAAATTAGAGGGAACACTGCTCCTGATCAGTTGGAGGATGATGAAGATATTGAGGACTCGGATTCAGATAGTGTTTATGAAGTAGTGGGGGGCCCGGAGTTACAGGTGGGAGACCAGCCACAGGATGGGGCTATGAGTTCAGGATCTAGTGAGGGAGAATCAGAGGCACGCTGGGTTAATCCTAAATTCAGAAGGATTCAGAAACGTAGAGAGCAAAGGTCTGGAAGAAGATATTAAGGAGAGGAATGGGTTAAATATTGTAGTGAGGTATTGGCACGTCAGGGGGCTAGTGGAGAAGAAGGGTGGAGTTTCAACGTTGCAGAATAGAAATATGGATGTGTTTTCGCCACGCTAAAGTAAGCCAAAGTATTTTGTATTGTATTTAGTCAGTGCTGCTGTCTTTTTTAAAGCTATGTAGTTAGGAAATAATTCTTGTCTAAGTGAAGCAGGAAAAGGAATGTGAGAAATGTGGCTAAGAGAGAGATAACGGACCAGGTGATGTCTGGAATGTGTTGAAATACAGGAGAGCAGAGAAATAAACGGAGTTGCTTTATTCATGAAATGATGCATTTAATGAGAGTTATTTGTAATTACTAAACTTCTACCAGAAACCAGAACACATAGCATAATAGAATCTCAGCTTTCACATTGGCAGGTTTAATTTTAATTTTTTTTAAGGAAAAAAGCCATTTTGGTAGCTAAAGCAACTTGATGAAACTAGTGAAATGATAACAAGCTGGCATTGAGCATTGACTTAAGCTGGATGAACACAGACCCATCAGGCAGGCTGAAGCAAGATTGATGCCATGGGAGATCACCTTTCCCATATCTCATTTTCTCTTGCACTTCATCTGTAGTAGAAAGCTGTACACTGTATTACTGAATTGTTACAACTGCTGCCCATAGTAGTTGCATAATAGATAAAAACATTATTTTTTTTATTTTAAATTTTTTACATAAATAATAAAACAAACATACAAATAGACAAATAAAAACAAAACAGTAAATGGAACAAAACATATAAATACAGACATTTGGGAAGAATAATTTCTCCACTCTTTCAGACTATTTGATCAGAGAACTTTTTCCTCATAAATTGGTATTCTTTTATTAACGTATTGCTTATACTTTTTTAATTTGTAATTTATTTATTTATTTTATCATTGTCCTTTTCTCTAGCCAATTGTAGAAATTTCCCCATATCTTATAATATTCTGTGTCTTCATTTCCTTCCAATTTTTTGGACATTCTGTCCATCTCTGCACATTCTAGTATCTTTTTAATAATTGTACCTTCTTCCGGTATTCTGTAGCCAACAGCTAAAAACATTATTAAAGTCTCCCATGAAATTTGTACATTGATTAATTCAGATGTTTCCTATAGTTGGCATGACCAGCACATCTCAATAACATTTTCCTTAAATTTATTGTTCCCATGCAGCATGTTTATCAAGTCTCCATATAAATCTTGTATTTCTCCCTCCAATATATTTAGATGCATACTGTCTCATGATTACAACTTTTTCCTCGTGGGTGGGTCTGTGTGTTTTTTCAATCTCACTCCTTTACCAGAGATCAAGATTGCAGGTTGAGGGTTCTGCAAAGTATCTTAGCTTGTTCCTAGCACTACATTCTTCTGGACAGAGAGCTCTGATAGCATTCCTGGGATCTGTTGGAACCACGCTCACAGCTTTGGACACATGGTCCAAAGTGCTCCTCTGGGACCACTTTGGCCTTTACAGTTCTTCCTTCAGGCCCATCTCCAGATTCTCACACTCCTTCTTTCTGATGTTGCTGTCATTTGGCAGTACTATATCACTACTGCTTCTTCTGGCCCTTGCCTACTCTCAAAATGTCTGGTTGATTGGTCAATACCTTTCTGTCTATCTAGATCTGGAAGTCCAGATTAGCTTTATTATTTTCCACAATCTTTTGTGGTATCTCCTGTTCTGCCGGCGTGTTTCAACCGCCCGTAATTACAGTGTAATTAGTCCAGGAAGACACACACCACACGATAAAAGGGAAACCCAAAAGTTTTTATAAACAGAAACAGCTCCATTTTTAAATGTCAAAGGGATTTTCTGGTACACACAAGGCACAGGTTAAATGCAATCCAATTGCTCACCCAATAACTGGGAAATTGAGTCCAATTCTAAAGTCCAGAGTATCCACACACAATCTTGAACAGCAAAAAACCACGATCTTGATGAAACAATGAATCAGATAAACTGCCATGCGACTAAAATGGAGACGTCACGGAGACGTCCTTCCTGGCCGGCCGAAACGGGGACTCCAGGAAGGATGTCTCTGTGACGTCAAAGCTCCACCCATGGAATTCCCTATTGGGATTCCCCACCTCCGTTTGCGCCTCCCGACCGGCCGACAACTCCATGGTCTTTTGGAAAGGTGACAGCCTGGCGGCGGTGCTTCTCAGCATTCTCCCGAACCTGAACTTTTGCCGAACCTCCAGGTTCGGCAATCAGGAGAACACTAAAAAGCCCCCGGCTGTGTCAGAAGGTGACAGCCGGGTGGCGGCACCCAGCGGAGCGCCCATTTTTGCAATCCCACCAACGCAAAAACGGGCGCTTTGGCTTGAAAAATGAGTAAATTTTGGGCTTGCACGCATTAATCGGTTTTCCATTGATTCCTATGGGAAACATTGTTTCGTCTTACGAACTTTTCACCTCACAAACCTCCTCCTAGAACCTATTAAGTTGGTAAAACAAGGTATCACTGTACATGTAACTGCTCTGTGTCTCTACTAGGTGACCCATTAATATATATATATATTGACATAACTCACAATGCAACAGGAATATTATGAAAATCCTAATAAAGAATGGCACAGAGCACTGCTTGGGAGGAATGCTGTTGACAGAATTCATTATCCGAATGAATAGGAGCATCCCAGTAGTATTAGACTTGTAATATAATGAATGTAGTACAGAAGCAGAATTCCCATTAGGGCAACACTTGATAAAAATATTTATTCTGTGTTTTATTACTAATTTACCTGTATTATCTTCAACTGATTTTATATTGCCAGAGAAACAGAACAAAAGAGGATGTAAATGCATGCTAGAAATATTCCCTGAATGTTATTCCATTAAAAAATGCTGATTTAGAGATGGATATTGTAGAATTCATTTGAAATCTCAGATACTATACAAAAGCAGGAACAGCAATAAAATTTTAAACTAGCTTTTAACATTTTTGGCAGCTTGTACTATTTGATATTTAAAAGCCGAGACCACTTAGGTAGGCATAGATTTTAATAGAGGCTCAAATTTTAAACATATTTGATTTATTTGATTTTAATGCTTAAATATCCTTTTGTTAATTATTCAGTGTACTTTATGGAAATTAAAACACTGGGGTAAGTTCGGACTTCTACTGGATCCGTCAGGGAGAAAGGGAAGCGTTCAATCAGTTCTTGCTGATTTCTGCAGAGGGAGGTGCTAGTTATGTTAGGCCAAAACAGAATTGGAGAAATGGCAAACTCTCATATAAATTACAGAACACTCTCTTGAATGGCACAAGAGATAGTGCAGAGGAATAAAGAAACTGGCAAAACCCCATTACTCTCCCTTTTCTATCAGAGAGCATCCACTGCAATCTGTTACTTGAGCCCTCTCACTCACCCAAAAATTACCCTGGCTCTAGTTAAACTAATAAGCAGATCCAAATGCATCAGTATTCATTCCAATAAAACCATTCAAAGAAACCCACAGCTAATAAGAACAAAATGTTGCATGACTATATTGTAAGCTGTCACATTATTCAGAGGTATAAACAAAAAGACCCTGGAACACCTTCTCTTTCCCTCTTTCTCCTTCACATCCTTCCTGACTGCATTTGTGCCTCTCTAAACAAGGGAAGCCATGGTATGCAGGGCTTCAGTGTAAACACCAAAGTACCCATTACAGATTGAGCAACACATCCTCCACTATTCAAAAGTAACCGAAGAGTATTTCAGAAAACCTGAGCTTCAGAAGGGGGAGCAGAAAGATAAGTTGCATAGACTGCCTTACCAAGCCATTACACTCTGTTCCGAAACGTTAATGCATTGATGATGCACTTCTGGGAAGGTTTACTGAATTAAAAGCTTGAGTCCCAGATAAGAGTGCATGGGATAATTGAACAGAATGGAATATAAAACTCTGTGTATCTATTCAAAACTATCTTCTACTGTATGAAGTGGGATAACATCTTATTCTATAGGCGACTTCTAAATCTTATTTGGATAAAGTCAAAAGCATAAACCACAAGGCAAAATGAATTCAGAGGCAACATTAGGTTTCTATAGCTGGTCCAATACAGAAGATTATATTTCCTACATAATATTTTGCTATCTAGTATTTTGTATTTGCCTACAGAGTATTTTATCATTACTTTCATCCTCATCATTTATTTATTTTATTTTATTTATTATTTAGATTTGTATGCCGCCCCTCTCCGCAGACTCATAATCACAAATACAGTCATACCTCGTCTTACGAACCTAATTGGTTCCAGAGGGAGGTTCGTAAGACGAAAGGTTCGTAAGACGAAACATTGTTTCCCATAGGAAACAATGTAAAGTCAATTAATCCGTGCAACCAAAAAAAAAAAACCCCGGAAAAAAAACGCTGCCGCCCGGCTGTCACCTTTTAAAACAGCCTGGGGGCTTCTCAGCGACCACCCGAATGCCGAACGCCAAACCCGAACTTCCAGGTTCGGCGTTCGGGAGGCTGCCGAGAAGCCCCCAGGCTGTTTTAAAAGGTGACAGCCGGGCGGCGGGGCTTCCCAGCAGCCTCCGAACGCCGAACGCGGAAGTTCGGGTTTGGCGTTCGGCTTCGGGAGGCTGCTGGGAAGCCGCCCGGCTGTTTTAAAAGGTCACAGCCGGGCTGGGGGGCTTCCCAGCAACCTCCCGAACCCCGAACTTTTGCCAAACTTCCGGGTTCGGGTTTCGGGAGGTTGCTGGGAAGCCCCCCAGCCCAGCTGTCACCTTTTAAAACAGCCGCACGGCTTCCCAGCAGCTTCCGAACGCGGAAGTTGGGGTTTGGCGTTCGGCTTCGGGAAGCTGCTGGGAAGCCGCCCGGCTGTTTTAAAAGGTCACAGCCGGGCTGGGGGGCTTCCCAGCAACCTCCCGAACCCCTAACTTTTGCCGAACTTCCGGGTTCGGGAGGTTGCTGGGAAGCCCCCCAGCCCAACTGTGACCTTTTAAAACAGCCGGGCGGCTTCCCAGCAGCTTCCCGAAGCCGAACGCCAAACCCGAACTTCCGCGTTCGGAGGCGGCTGGAAAGCCGCACGGCTGTTTTAAAAGGTGACAGCCGGGCTGGGGGGCTTCCCAGCAACCTCCCGAACCCCGAACCTGGAAGTTCGGCAAAGGTTCGGGGTTCGGGAGGTTGCTGGGAAGCCCCCCAGCCCGGCTGTCACCTTTTAAAACAGCCGGGCGGCTTCCCAGCCATCTCCCGAAGCCGAATGCCAAACCCGAACTTCCGTGTTCGGCATTTGGAGGCTGCTGGGAAGCCCCACCGCCTGGCTGTCACCTTTTAAAACAGCCGGGGGGCTTCCCAGCAGCCTCCCGAACGCCGAACCCGGAAGTTCGGATTTGGCGTTCGTAACTCGAAAAAAGTTCGTAAGAAGAGGCAATTTTTTTCTGAACCCCGGGTTCGTATCTCGAGTTGTTCGTAAGACGAGGGGTTCGTATCTTGAGGTACCACTGTAATATTTAAAATAATTATTGTCATGTTATTGTTTGACAGTTAGAGGAACTCTGAGTCTACGTAGAGGGGCAGCATACAAATCTAATAAATAAATAAATAAAAATAAACTTAGTCTCTTCCCAAAGTATACCTCTAATCTTATTTTTACACTCTTTTACTTTCATTTTCCAGTATTCTGCTCTATATCCCAAATCTGTTCTGGACAAACCTTACAAAATAGCAGGGTGCCTAGGACAAAAATCTATTTTATGAATGGATGCCAGTTCTATCAGGAGACAGAACTGGATTGCAATTCTTTGTTTTTAAATGAAAAACAGTTCATTGCTCCAACACCTTTCTTTCATGTTATTGAAACAATCAAAATTCAGGTGGTTGTATTTCTCAATTTCACAGCTTCATTTATCAATAAGTATTTTGTTTAAGCTTAACAGATAGGATCCATTCAGAGCAGATAGCAATGAATCATTTTCTTTCTTGCAATTATTTCCTACTCCACCCCAACAAAAATTGCCCTTAAAGTTTGTGTGGGAGATTGTTGATTTTTTCCCCCTGCAACAAGAATGTTAAATAACATAAAGGATTTTTTCTTTGTAGGGTTTTGTTAAATGATAATGTCTTAGATGAACATAATATAAGATACTTCTAAACATAAACAGTTTTCTTTTAAAAATAATGATCAAATCAATTTCACAAACACATCATATTTTTTTCTTCAGGCAGAAAAGAGACCCTCTCATTATTTATCTTAAGATTATGATAGAGTTCTATGTCTGCTTCAGGAAAAATAATCATTGGATTTTTGGTCAAGCAGCAACAGGGAAAAAAAATCATTGTTTCAAAAATTATCCTATGTTCAAAAAAGGGAAAATTTCCCAGAATACATAAAGAAAATAAAGGCCTTACTTATTATTTATGATTACATTTTAAAGGGAGAAAAAGTTCAAACACCATTAGCTGTAATATCCAGTTTGATGTTTCCATGAGGTTGTGAGGTTTTCCTTATCCACCATGCCCTTTATTTCATTTAGCTAAATGAGATCTTGAGATGATGTTATTAAAAAATAAAAGAGCCATAACTGAGAAGTGATGTCAAATTTTGGACAGCAATAGGATTCAGGAACGATACTGGTGCATGATGATCCATAGAAGTGTGGATAGCAGGTATAATTATACATAATTATAGTTTCTCATAGTTACTACCATGTATAGAGATGTTGTGATTCAGCCTGAGGCTCCTCAGGGACCGGCTGGATCTCTGCTGGATCCATGCCCAGAGGAGGGGGACAGTGAACAGGAGGGGGAGGACCAGGCAGACGGGGGAGAGGAACGTCAGGAAGAGGAGGAGGGAGAGCAGCCTGAGACCCCGGGGGGGGGGCTCTCCCCAGCTAGTAGCCTGGATTCATTGGATGAAGACGCACAGGCTATAATAGACATGAGGCAGCGACGAGCAGCTCAAAGACGGGGCCAATTAGAAAGGTATTTCCATCCCTGAATTGGCAACAGCTGGGTTTGGGTGTGGTTCTCCTCAGCAGAGTTGAAAAGGCAGGCCCGCCCTTACAGTCTTGTGGAGAGTTATCAACTAGGAGTCCTGTGACCTTGCTTCGATCCTCGGCGTCTCTGATCTTGGCTTGTGGCCTAGAAGTCTGGAAGACTTGGGGGAGGCATGGGTTTTATTATCTCCAGCGTTGTTTTTGCCAGCAAGAATCCTGTTTTATTGCCTGGCCCTCGTGAAACCTCTGTGAAGCTTCATAGTGTTCCTGTCTGTAAGAACAGTTTTTGTTACCTGTGTTTGCTTTGAATTATATAAACTGCCTTTGCTTTTTACCAGTGTGTCTGGCTACTCTTTTTGGTTGGTGTTGGCGTCTGGGGGGGACCCAGACAGAACAAGAGACAACTTGGAATAGAAGTAATTGACAGGCCAAAAATAATGGAAGAGAAAATAAACTAAGCTGCATGGAAATCAAAACATTTCCAATGGTCTCCCACTGCTGCAAAATAGATAATATTAGCCTGTTGTATGCATTATCAGATATCTAGTTTATGGAATTGACAAATAACCCAGTTTTACTTTTTGGTCAAATAAATTATTTAGTAAAAATGAGCAGGGAATCTATCCTGATTGTACACAGAAACAGCATACAAATGTATCAATAATGAAAAGGGAGTGGCTCTGTGGAGCTTATTATCCATAGTTTTCTCTTCTCTCTTATAATAAGTAACCACTTTTAAATGAAATAGAAAAAATATAAAGGCATGAAGGGAGGATTAAAGAGGTTTTCTTCTGTTTTATCTGTAGATCAGGCAAATGGTCAGAAGGTTCCACCTGTTCTACAGCATTTTATTTTGAGCACACCTAGAGTATGTAAGATTGTGCAATACAGCGGAATCATTAGATGTTATGAAAATACGATTTGGGGATGGGCAGGAGATTGTCCAAAATAGCCTGATAAACTGAATTAATCTCATTTTCAACTTTTAGAAAACTGTGGATTCTAATTGGAAACCCAAACCATTACTTTTCCACATACCTGATAACCAGTTTTCTAAAAAGACTAGGTAGTTTATCAACATTAGTGAAAAAATAAGATATCTGATTTTGTAGTATTGTTTAATTGACTTATAGTATTTAGAAATTTTTTGCTAACCACAGAATATTTTTTTGGAAAATGGGGGGAAAAAACCCTCGAAAATGTTAACTTTCCCTCTCAGCTGTTATGAAATGCATTCAATATTAATTGCTTATTCCCACCAATAATTTCTGAAACATCTCACAATGATAAATTATTAAATTGCAATGATAAATACCGTGTTTCCCCGAAAGTAAGACAGTGTCTTACTTTCTTTTTATCCCCAAAAGCCCCACTATGTCTTACTTTTGGGGTATGTCTTATATTGGAAAAAAAATTGTCAAATTTTTTGTTTTAACCATAAAATTAACATTTATTAACAACCTGAACAGTATTGTATTCACCACAAAACAGCAGATGATACCCCAGTATGCCAGTGTGTATGTTTTACTGATGTATGATTAATACTGTGTGCATTACCGCATTTTAAGCAGGAGGCGGCAGTGACAAGTGCAGGGGACGGCGCAGTGACGTATGGAGAGGGGGACGGCGCAGTGACGTATGGAGAGGGGGGCGGCGCGGAAGTGGGCAGGAGGCGGCACTCATTAAGATCAGAGGGAGGTGGCAGACGCGGCGACGTATGGAGAGGGGGACGGTGCGGACGTGGGCAGGAGGCGGCGCGCAGCTAGATGAGAGGGAGGCGGCAATATGTCTTACTTTCGGGGTATGGCTTATATTAGCCGACCCCCCTGAAACTCCCGATATGTCTTACAATCGGGGGTGTCTTACTATTGGGGAAACAGGGTAGTATGGATTATGAGTTCATATTGATTGATTGAACAAATAGAGATATCTTGAAGATTTTACATGTGAACAGCTTGGAAATTATTCCTCTGTGTTTTTATTTTATCTTTTTAATTAGATACAAACTTGGTCAATTCTTCTGATCAGAAATTTGGTGTGAAATGGAAGGCCTTGGGTTATAGTTATACAATTGATCCTGTTAAACTGGATTTCCATTCCAAAGCAGCCATTTGTGTACTTTACAATTTTCTTTTTCTCTGTTGAATATTTCGAAGGCATATTTTGTGAAGAGGAGAAAGCTTTTTATTTTATTTTATTTAATTCGGCTTATCTGAACCCAACTGATCTTTGCATATGACTCAAAGGAAAATGTTATTTAGGATTAACAGCTAATAGGATGGTTTCAAATTGGTGCTTATTCTAAAGTGAATAAAAATAGCTATAGAGCATTATATTACTTCACTACATAATAAAGTTGAATGTGTTAATGCTACACTTCTTAATATTATGCAAAAAGTACAATCAATCCTTTCAGAAATAATCCTTATACATTGTATGCAGTCTTAATTGCTGTACACATTGTATCGTAACATAAGGATATCTTGTTAAAGTACTTTTACAATCATTTTCCATTGTCATTCCATTATTTTTTTACTAGTCTCATGCAAACGGATATTCCTTGCAAAGAGGTTTTTTTTTTGTCATGGTGCCTCATGAGGAGACCCACCCTCCAATCTATCACAATTCACTTCCAAATCAGAGAGTAAGCAATGGCTGGTCCATAAATTTAAATTTCCATATTGAAAATCTGATTAGAGTTAAAGAAGCATAAAAGAGTTTTCCATGTTGTACAATTTTCTCTTATGGCCAAGGATAAATAGTTTGGTGGTAAATTTTAATAAGAGGCATAGCTGACTTTTCAAAGTAGCAATTTTGAAGGAGCCTTAAAAATGGAAAATATTTTATGGTAAAGCCGTATAATAACTTTATAAAAGAACACATTTATGAATGCTTAATTATTATGAGCCTGAGCTGTATGTAGGTCTTGTGTGATATCTCTATTTCTCCAAATTCCTTTCAAGATAATTTTAAAATATGTATTAGACATTTCCCATTTCCATTAGAGATGGCATAAGTTAGAAAGAGTGTCTTGGGGTGCTTGGATATATACAAGAGCCCCCAGTTTAGGAATGGTGATGGTGGTATAGATTGGGGAAGACATATGTGAGGGGGGAAGGATTCACAGGAATTAAATTCTCCCTCTCCCTCCCTATATCTCTTCCCTTTTCAGCAAGCAGGTAAGTAGTTGCTACTGGGTGGGGAAGGGAACGAGTCTGGCTGGGAAATTGCCATGGACATTTAAAATGAAGATCACATGACCACAGCATCAGTGTAGCAGCCAGTAACCTGAAACAACCAAATTTTATTCCCTTAGGAGTTGAGGTACCTTGATTTATAAAATTGCTGCTCTACAATGGCTTCATTTCATCCAGGTAAAGGTCATGGCAATAAGAGTTTTAGTAGCATATAGATACCATAATTAAGAACTCAATATTTCAAGTATTGATTGAAAAAATAGCAGGTAGACACCCAGATGAAACAAGAAAGAAATGGTGGCAGCACTAGTTGCTAATGCAACACAAATTTAAGATAGTTTGTTTTATATTATTCTAACTATTTTTATTACGGAATTAGCTAAATGTTGGAGTGAGGGGGATTTTCTACTCTATTCTTTCTCTTTCTCTCACTCTCTCTCCTCTCTTCATTTCTTCGTAAATAATTATTAATATAGGATTTATAGAATGTTAGATACTGAGGTTTTGTTTTGGCTCTTTTCTTTTTTCTCTCTTTTTCTTTGCTCTTGATTTTAAAGTTTAGTACTACTTTTAATGTTAGAGAGATGGAGTTATGTGAGGGGAGGGAGAAGGTAGAAAGTAAAGAAATTATTTAAAGCACATTAATGATATGGAAATTTGGCATATGTATATGGTTGGATATTGGTATTCTGTTTTGTTATTTACATATGTTTTATCTTAAGGTGGAGAAAAATTTAAAAAAATACCCAGAAAAAAGTATTTCAAGTATTGTTTGCAGGAGAAGGCTTCTATTCATCTATTGTGGAGAACCCATCGCTGTTTTCTCCAGTCATTTAGGAATGGAGTATGCCGTTTTGTGTATTTTAATATAGTTTCACACACAACTGTGGAGGAATGAAAATGGATACAAAGTTTTTTAAAAAGTATTTGCTAACATTTACTGAAACATTCATACCTCTCTTGCTATTTCTTCATTTAAATTTATACTGCAAGGCATACTAATGCTTTTTATTCTTTTTAGTTCAAGAAAAGAAATGGTGTTATGTGACATGTTATTTCAACATGCAGAAGAATAGACATTCTTAAGCATGTAAAGTACGAAAACAATGTCATATGAGTAGACCATACTTTGAGCATCATATTTGTTAGTTTTATATCCAGCCTTTTTTCCCAAGGAGCTTAAGACAAAGTTTACAGCATTTTCTCTTATAAATTTTCCCTTAACAATCATATGGGAGAAGTTACTGTCATAAAATCAGAAGTGAGAACCCTTGTATAAACCTGAACCTGAAAGTGGCTACCCCATCTTCAAATTACACATCTTAATTATTACTTTGTTCTCACCTCTTGAGATGATTGAAACATGTCTACACGAGTACAAAAGTAGAAATAATCTACCACTGGTGTGCATCACTTTCTGGTGATAGTAGTCATTTCTCTTTTGGAGAAATAAGTGTACATATTAAGTCAATGGATTAAAAAAATATAAAATTACTAATATTAAACATAAGGGCACTGTTGCATTCTTTGTTCTTCCCTTCCCTCCACAGTGGCTGATTGAACATTTGGAAAATAAGCTAAATATCTGAAGTTATTCAGAGTCCATGTGTCAAGATCCAGATAATAATGATTTTCAGTCACTCCAGTAGGCTAGATTTGATCTGAACCAATGACCTGAAGGTTAAAGGCTCCATATACTATTACTAAACTTCTGAGCAATCAATTCCCAGGATACACTATGTATCTGATATCCTGCAAGGTGGCCCTTATCAGCAAGAAGAGGGACTGATTCACACTAAAAGTGCATTAGTAAAATAATGATTTAAACATGAGAACCTCTGAACCAAACTATTGCTAGCAGCTGAGATTAGTAATAGGGTCAGATGAAGTCTCAGGATGTTGATCTGAATGTTTAATATATCAAGTTAATTATGTTTGATATATTGAATGTTGTTATATTCTCTTTTTTTGGTACCACTGCAAAGGCTGTTTCAGGTGTCTAGAAAATCATTACCATATTTGTAATGAAGATAATCTCAAATCTGTATCTAGATTTGTTAGGAAAATTGAAATATTTATATTAATATCAAACTTAGTTGAGGTAATCAGAATGCTTCTTGAAATAGTTACAAAATTATTTCAAATAAACATCTCATTCTGTATCTGTCAAGCTTTTCAGAATTCATAATACAGAAATAAGGAATTATACAAAGGTTGAGATGGACAAAAGTAGAAATTAATCAGATTGAAAAGAATGTGACATAATCTGTTTCAGCTCAAAGATGATAGGTTGTCCTTGGCTTTTTCATAAACAATTGGAATTGCTACATTATTTCACTGACATGAAAGAATAATACTTCTATAATTTTATTCTTAACTTAATTTTTAAAGAACAAGGTATATCATTGAGTTTATTTTTAAACTTATAATTAATTGCACATATTTTGTAATCATCTGTCCATATGTGTATTGAAGGTTGTATTATATAACCTCTTTATTCCAATGACAGCAGGATGCAGATATTAATCTGCTTTGCAAATGAAATAGCCTTGAATATTAAAATAAGTTATTTGAGAGGGTCTTCCTTTGTTTAACAATTGTTTCATGAGCATTTTAGACTCACTTCTATGACTGCCATTTTATGGGTAGAGCAGAATTTTATTCTCAACGACTTGTTACAAAAATGAAAAATTTCCATCACAGCCCTTATTTATTTTACTATATGTCATTTCAGTTAGGAATAGAATAGAACAGAACAGAACGGAATTCTTTATTGGCCAAGTCTGATTGGACAGACAAGGAATTTGTCTTTGGTGCATATGCTTCCAGTGTACCTAAAAGATACATTTGTCAAGAATCATGAAGTACAACACTAAATGATTGTCATAGGGTATACAAATAGCAGCCAGTAAACAATATTAATATAAATATTAAGGATACAAGCTACAAATTATAAGTGGAAGGAGATGGGTGATAGGAATGATGAGAAGGGAAGCCGCTGGAGCCGACTCAGCATTTGCCACCACCAGAGCCGTCTCAGCAGTTGCCACCGCCGGAGCCAACTCTGCAGTTGCTGCCGGCACTGCCTCCCATCCCATCTTGGCAACATTCTATATATAAGACACACCCAATTTTTAAAGCACTTTTTTGAGGTAAAAAGGTGTGTCTAACCTAGTTACTAACCTAGAATCAGACATTCAGTTCTTTTCCAAAAATAGATATGAACCTCATACCTGAGCCACTCCGAGTCTTCGGAAAGGGGCGGCATACAAATGTAATTAATAATAATAATAATAATAATAATAAATAATAATAATAATAATACCGTGTTTCCCCGATAGTAAGACCCCCCCGATTGTAAGACATATGGGGGCTTTCAGGGGGTCGGCTAATATAAGCCATACCCTGAAAGTAAGACGTATGTCTTACTTTCGGGGAAACGGTACTAAAAGCGAGGGAGGCGTTGGAGCAGTTCGCGGCGCCGTGGCGGCGGTTCCCTCCGCTTTGACGGCGCTGGTCCGCTCGCTCGTCCCTGCAACTGACCCGTTTCCCCGACACGCGTCTGGAGGGGAGGAGCCGCTCTGCGCAGTTGGGCAGCCCTGCCTGCCGGAAAGGAGGCGGGCGAAGGAGGGCGCAGCTCCGGCCACCCGCTCGACTCGCTTCTACAACTTCGGACCAGCGCCGTCCTTCGCCTCGCATTTCCGGGTTGGCGAGCCTGGATTGTTTTTCCTGCGAGCGCTGGTCCCCGCTAAGCCTTCTGCGCCTGACTCGGCGAGGCGAGAGGGAAGAAGGAGAAGCGCAAGTGGATGCGGAGCGAAGGACGGATAAATGCCTCCCGGGCGCTCCGCATCCACTTGCGCTTCTCCTTCTTCCCTCTCGCCTCGCCGAGTCAGGCGCAGAAGGCTTAGCGGGGACCAGCGCTCGCAGGAAAAACAATCCAGGCTCGCCAACCCGGAAATGCGAGGCAAAGGACGGCGCTGGTCCGAAGTTGTAGAAGCGAGCCGAGCGGGCGGCCGAAGCTGCGCCCTCCTTCGCCCGCCTCCTTTCCGGCAGGCAGGGCTGCCCAACTGCGCAGAGCGGCTCCTCCCCTCCAGACGCGTGTCGGGGAAACGGGTCGGTTGCAGGGACAAGCGAGCGGACCAGCGCCGTCAAAGCGGAGGGAACCGCCGCCAGGGCTGCTGCCGCGCTGCCGATCAGATCAGCTGCTGGGCGGCCGAAGAAATCTTCCCTGGGTCTTCCCGACTTCACCCTGTCAATTTGGTGAGTGGAGGCGGGAAACGGCGGGGGGGGTTTATGTAAGACATACCCCGAAAGTAAGACCTAGTGGGGCTTTTGGGGGTAAAAAGAAAGTAAGACACTGTCTTACTATCGGGGAAACACGGTACCTGTCTACTCTTAAAATCTATCAGCAGCAAGCGCTGATTTCACCCTACATGTCTCATCATTTTGAAAAATCTTCCCTTCATCAGGTCATAGATGCTGAACCCAGTAATTTTTACAGGACTGAACATGTATCAGTAACAGGACAATGCAATTTTGGGGCAAACATACTCTTTCAGCCCAACTTACCTCAAAGTCTTGATTGTTGGGAGTGTAAGAGGGCAAATCGCTGTATATGCCAGTGATGGCCAACCTTTTTTGATTTGCATGCCAAAAGGGGTGTGTGTGGGTGTGCTAGTGTGCCTGCATGTGCCCAAACCCCTTCCCTCCCCCCTATTCATGTGCACACACACCCACGCTACTCCCCATGCATGCGCATAGGCCTTTCTGAAGCCTGGTAGGAGGTGGTGGGTTCATACTCAGTGTGGTCCAGAGAGCTGCACTGGTATGAACCCACTGATTTTTGCCAAATTTTTTTCCGGCATCTCCATGCCAGAACACGCCCTCCCACCCACTCCCATCATCTTAATGTTGACCTTTACAGCTGAGAGCTTCTTCCACACAGAGATGCCAGGGAAAATATCACCATAAATCGGCGAGGCTCTCTGGACCACACTGGCATGAACTCACCACTGAAAAAAAAAATGCCTAAACAGGCTAACTGGAAGTGCATTTTCTGAACTTCCGGTTTGTCAGTTGGGTGATTCTTTTTGCATCCGGGGTTTCAGGGAAGCTTCCCTGAAGCGTCCGGAGGACAAAACGGCCTTTCTCAAGGCCAAAAATCAGCTGGTCAGCGCGCACAAGCATAGAAAAGTCTCACGTGCCGTCCCATATGGCTCCGTGTGCCATCTGTGGCACGCATGCCATATGTTCACCATCACAGGTATATGCCATTTTGAACTTCTACATAAAAGGCAACATATAAACATATAGATTATAATGGCACACCTTTCTCGCTTGAAAATAAATTACTTTTGAAGCAGGTGGTCCTGGGCACTCCTAAACATTCATATTATGTTGTAAACTCTTTTTTAACATCCTTTTTAGGCTAGGACAAGATATGTTTAAAACATAGTTAACACCTTAGTTTTGGGGGAGGAAAACAAGGAAAAAAGGCCTCTGCCTCCCAGCAATTTGCCAAACAGTGAACAGCAAACAGCACAGATGATAGTTTGCTGTATATTTCTGTGCATGTCTGCCTCACCCATAGAAATAGCAAAGAATTGGAGAAATGTACATTATGGCAGTATATTAATGCCAGAAAGTTTTCTTAAGTGTAATCATGTAACTCCTCCCAATTATTTAAATAGATCTACTCCAAACATGACTAAGTCAGGATTTAACTCAGATTTTTCTGGGTGCTTGGACAGGGAATAAACCTCTGCCAGCGTCCAGAGAAAATAAACGCTCCCTTTGCTCTGGGCAGCTGAGGAGTCACCACAGCGAATGAAAGGCGCTGGCTAGAAAGCGAGCGAGAAGAGAGGGGAGCCCTTAAGCATGGGAAGGAAAAGGCAGCAGGTAGCAGCAGCAGCAGCCAGTGTATGAGAGGCAACCTTGCGCTGAGTGTATGGGAGGCGCGTACTCCACACTGTCTGAGTCACTCTTTTTTTTTTAAGCCTTAAAGTTTTGGATTTTTTTGATTTCCCTCACCTCACCTTCTTCCTTCAGCAGTGACTGTCCTTCTCCTCTTCTTCCTCCTCCCACCCAAATTCCGAGCTTTTATTTTTTTCCCAATGGGTTTGCACACATTATTTGCTTTTACATTGATTCCTATGGGAAAAATTGCTTCTACTTAAGAACATTTCTACTTAAGAACCTGGTCACAGAACGAATTAAGTTCTTAAGTAGAGGTAGCACTGTATATGTAATTGTGTTGATAATTTTACTGTTTGCATATATGTGTAAAATTTTAATTGAACTAGATCAAGGCTGTCAAACTCATGGTCCCATGAGAAAACATCACACACTGACCACAGCCGTGTCCAGTTTAGTGGGGGGGGGAGTCCCAATATGTCACATGACACTGCTGTGACAACGCAAGTTTGAGAGCCCTGAACTAAATTGTAACAGAATCAAAGTAGAATACAGTGATCCCTCGGTTAGCGCGGGGGTTACGTTCCAAGACCTCCCGCGCTAACCGATTTCCGCGTTATACTGGATGCGGAAGTAAAAAAAACCTTCTGCGCATGCGCGCCCTGGCCGCACATGCGCAGAAGGTGGAGCGACGCAAATTCGGAGGCTGGCAATACAATGGTGATTTTTCCGGGCTCCTTGCCGCTACCCCCCGCCCGCCCGATTCGCCCCGCTCACCGGCTTTCTTGGGGCAGCGCTGGCGGCAATGGCAAACCTCCCTCCTTCCCTTCTCTCCTTCCTCTCACCGGCTTTCTTGGGGCAGCGCTGGCGGCAATGGCAAACCTCCCTCCTTCCCTTCTCTCCTTCCTCTCACCGGCTTTCTTGGGGCAGCGCTGGCGGCAATGGCAAACCTCCCTCCTTCCCTTCTCTCCTTCCTCTCACCGGCTTTCTTGGGGCAGCGCTGGCGGCAATGGCAAACCTCCCTCCTTCCCTTCTCTCCTTCCTCTCACCGGCTTTCTTGGGGCAGCGCTGGCGGCAATGGCAAACCTCCCTCCTTCCCTTCTCTCCTTCCTCTCACCGGCTTTCTTGGGGCAGCGCTGGCGGCAATGGCAAACCTCCCTCCTTCCCTTCTCTCCTTCCTCTCACCGGCTTTCTTGGGGCAGCGCTGGCGGCAATGGCAAACCTCCCTCCTTCCCTTCTCTCCTTCCTCTCACCGGCTTTCTTGGGGCAGCGCTGGCGGCAATGGCAAACCTCCCTCCTTCCCTTCTCTCCTTCCTCTCACCGGCTTTCTTGGGGCAGCGCTGGCGGCAATGGCAAACCTCCCTCCTTCCCTTCTCTCCTTCCTCTCACCGGCTTTCTTGGGGCAGCGCTGGCGGCAATGGCAAACCTCCCTCCTTCCCTTCTCTCCTTCCTCTCACCGGCTTTCTTGGGGCAGCGCTGGCGGCAATGGCAAACCTCCCTCCTTCCCTTCTCTCCTTCCTCTCACCGGCTTTCTTGGGGCAGCGCTGGCGGCAATGGCAAACCTCCCTCCTTCCCTTCTCTCCTTCCTCTCACCGGCTTTCTTGGGGCAGCGCTGGCGGCAATGGCAAACCTCCCTCCTTCCCTTCTCTCCTTCCTCTCACCGGCTTTCTTGGGGCAGCGCTGGCGGCAATGGCAAACCTCCCTCCTTCCCTTCTCTCCTTCCTCTCACCGGCTTTCTTGGGGCAGCGCTGGCGGCAATGGCAAACCTCCCTCCTTCCCTTCTCTCCTTCCTCTCACCGGCTTTCTTGGGGCAGCGCTGGCGGCAATGGCAAACCTCCCTCCTTCCCTTCTCTCCTTCCTCTCACCGGCTTTCTTGGGGCAGCGCTGGCGGCAATGGCAAACCTCCCTCCTTCCCTTCTCTCCTTCCTCTCACCGGCTTTCTTGGGGCAGCGCTGGCGGCAATGGCAAACCTCCCTCCTTCCCTTCTCTCCTTCCTCTCACCGGCTTTCTTGGGGCAGCGCTGGCGGCAATGGCAAACCTCCCTCCTTCCCTTCTCTCCTTCCTCTCACCGGCTTTCTTGGGGCAGCGCTGGCGGCAATGGCAACCCTCCCTCCCTTCTCTCCCTCCCTCCTTCCCTCCCTCCCTCCTTCCTTCCCTCCTTCTCTCCCTCCCTCCCTTCTCTCCCTCCCTCCTTCCTTCCCTCCTTCTCTCCCTCCCTTCTCTCCCTCCCTCCTTCCTTCCCTCCTTCTCTCCTTCCCTTCTCTCCCTCCCTCCTTCCTTCCCTCCTTCTCTTCTCTCCCTCCCTTCTCTCCCTCCCTCCTTCCTTCCCTCCTTCTCTTCTCTCCCTCCCTCCCTTCTCTCCCTCCCTCCCTTCTCTCCCTCCTTTCTCAAAAAGCACTTAAACTGTAACTGTACTGTACTGTACTGTGTAATGACAGAATAAAACCCCCCAGCCCTCACCTGTGTTTGAATTTCATTCATTCACTCAGTCATTCATTCATTCATTCTTCTGTACAGACTGTGTGCCACTCAGTCCCAACACTTTTAACCCATAAATTACCATTTCCCATCCCCTTAATTACCATTACCTACTGTACACATTGAATAAGACTCTTAAGTTATGAACAATAACATATTTATTTACATTTTTTGGGGTGGGGTGGGGTGGGGGTTAGCATAACTGGGATACAGTAACTAGGGATCTTCTTCTATCACCATTTCTACAATGGACGCTGCAGGTGATGGTGTGACAGACCTCTTGGTTTTTGTGACAAACATGGTCATGGGCAGTTGTTGGCGCCGTTTCTTTTTCTGGGCTAACATGGATCTGTATGGTGCAAAGATGTTGTCAAGGGAGGCATTAAACTGTATAGAGCGAGTCATGTTGGGATCCCAAAGTTCCACCATGCGTTGTACATTTGAAGTGGCTCTGTTCAGTTCTGCAAGCCGCTCAAGCGTTAGGCCAACATCTTCTTCTTCCTCAGCTTGTTCAGCTTCCGCTTCCTCCTCTTCTTCACTCGCTGACCTGGTCAGCTCCTCCAGATCTTTGTCTGTCAGCGGTAGGCCATGCTCATCAAGCAAACCATTGACTTCCTCTGCTGTCATGTCAACGAAGCCTTCTCCACCCAGTGCCTGTGCCAGCTTCACAGAGGTCTGGACTGCAGCATCTTGGATTTCTTCGGGAGCAAATCCCTTGTAATCATGCACCACTTCTGGCCACAATTTCCTCCAGCAGGCATTCATTGTCTGTGTCTTCATATCTGTCAAGGCATTCTGAATGTTCTTCAGACAAGATGCAATTGTGTACTGACGCCAGTAGGCCTTCAATGTGAAGTTGTCATCAGCATCCATTGCTTCCACGATGCTTCCAAGAGAATTGCGTGTGTACAGTGCCTTAAATGCACGGATAATACCTTGATCCATCGGCTGGATAAGCGATGTGGTGTTTGGTGGCAAGAATTCAACTTGCACCCCATCATGTTCATGGTCCAGGTGATCATGGCTGCCAGCATTGTCCATTAGGAGAAGCACTTTGAAATCAAGTCCTTGCGAGCCAAATACACCTCCACCTGTGGGATGAAGCAGTGATGAAACCAGTCCCGCGTGAGGGGTTTTGTAATCCATGCTTTAGCATTATGCATCCAGTACACTGGCAATGCATTCTTATTTCTGTTCTTGAGGGCTCTTGGATTTTGTGACTTATAAATTAGCCCTGGCTTCAGCAAAAAGCCTGCTGCATTCCCACACATGATCAAAGTCACTCGATCTTTCATGGCCTTAAAGCCAGGGGCTTTGGCTTCATCTTGCATCAAGAAAGTCCTTGAAGGCATCCTCTTCCAGAACAGGCCTGTTTCGTCCATGTTGAACACCTGTTCTGGAAGGTAGCCCCCTTCTGCAATTAGCTCTTTAAACGTGCGCTGGACAAAGTTTTCTGCTGCACCTGTATCTGCTGAGGCAGCTTCTCCGTGCAATGACACACTCTTCAGGCCATAGCGCCGTTGAAATTTTTCAAACCACCCTTTGCTTGCTGTGAATGTGGCTGGGGCTGAGGCTGAGGCTGAGGCTGCAGAATGACAGGAAAGGGAGAGAGAAGTGACTTGAATGAAAGCATAAAGAGTAAATGCCCACCTCCTTCCCTCCTTCCTTCCTTCCCTCCTTCCCTCTCTTCTCTCCCTCCCTCCCTCCTTCCCTCCTTCCTTCTCTTCCCTCCTTCCCTCTCTTCTCTCCCTCCCTCCCTCCTTCCCTCCTTCCTTCTCTTCTCTCCCTCCCTCCCTCCTTCCTTCTCTTCTCTCCTTCCCTCCTTCCTTCTCTTCTCTCCCTCCCTCCCTCCTTCTCTTCTCTCCCTCCCTCCTTCCCTCCCTCCCTCCTTCCCTTCTCTCCTTCCCTCCCTCCCTCCTTCCCTCCTTCCCTCCTTCCCTGCTCCTTCCTTAAAAAACACTTAAATACAGTATCTAATGACAGAATAAAAAACCCCAGCCCTTACCTGCGTTTCCCTCATCTGCATCACCTTCTTCTGTGTCTTCAAGACGGTTGTACAATTGTTGTGCTTTGGTTCTTATAGTGTTGGTATCCAAAGCAATGCTCTTTTTGCGGCAGTCTTGTACCCACAGGGACAAAGCAGCTTCCATCTTCATAAGCCGTTTGTTTCTAGGCGTCACCATTCTTTTTGCAGCCTTGTTGAATGCCATCAGAGAACTTTGCCTTATCTTTTTCTCGTCGTCACGAATGGTTCGCACACTCGATTCGTTGATCCCATACTGCCGACCAACATCTGCATAAGAGCGTCCCTCTTTCAGCATGTCCAAAATGTCAATTTTCTCTTTAATTGTGAGTATCCTCCTGGTCTTTTTAGCGTCGCCGCCAGCACTCCGAGCACAACGTTTAGGAGGCATCTTGCAACAAGTCTGAACAAGTTCCAAAAGTTCAGTTGCAAAGCTTTTTTTTGCGTTTGCAACGATTGGTCGAGATTTTGGCCAATCAGCAATCAGCATGACGTCATCGGGCGGGAAAAACCGTGGTATAGCAAAAAAACCGCGAACTTATTTTTTAATTAATATTTTTTGAAAAACCGCGTTGCAGCGTTTCGCGCTAATCGAGAACGCGTAAATCGAGGGACCACTGTACTTCAATTTAAATAGATCATATATGCTTCAGTGTGCTGTTCTTTGCATTGCTCCTTAAGGTGAAATGCTTTCTTTTCTGTGAATGGCGATGTTCTACTGCATAAGTCTCTATTAATAACCACAGTTTCACAAAATCCCTTGCTCTCTCATATGCAGTATGTGTACAAATCTTTAATAGATATTGACTATTACTTTAGCTGAGACCCACATTGAGTACACTTTTTACTGGGGCCTATTTAATGGGAAGTTTCAGTCAATAAATGAACTTCTGATGGCTGACCTCACTCTCACAACATAGCCTGATTGCAAGGACACAGAAATGAATAACTGTGTAATGCAAAAGCAAACACTGCTTTAATAAAGTATAATTTGGATTGAAAACATAATAATAATTAGTAAAAAATAGAGTTTTAAAAACATAAGTAGCTAGTACTAGCTGGGTCAAGAATTAGGGTTCAATTATGGAAACTGCATTACAGATTTTACATTAACTGTACTTCATTTAACATTATCTGAAAATGTCACCCATAATATAAGGCATAAGAAATACATTATGTCTTTCTTTACAGAGTCAAGCAAAGACTGAATCATTTATTACTGAATGCCTGATCTTAAGCTTGCTGCTCTATTGCAATATATTTTCTTCTTTGATATATTCTGTATAATATTATCTATATTCTCAGGTGATCCTAAATCAGCCATTTCATTTGCTAACAAAATATAAAATAACAGTGTTTGGTCTTGGACTGCCAGTAGCTTATTGATCTATTCATTTCTTCCTGGCACTAATACTGAAAATGACAAATGAATGTAGTTGCCTTTATTATATGAATAGCACACTCCATTTAACAATGGATATAGCAAATGTGTGTATATCTCTAAATTCCCTAATATATTAAGGTTTATCATATATGATAACGTAAGATTAAAAAGAGCAAATTATATGAGAAAATTGGAAAGGGGGGTTGCATTATTACTAAACCTTTTTCTAAAATAACTGATAAGTCTTCTCCTAGCAAAGAGGTAAAATTGGCATTGTACAGTCCTGCTGTGTTTTTAATATAATGTGCAGATTCATTGCCTAGTGCTTATTTTATGTACCTTTTGCAACTCTTCTCAGAGCAGATGTGGCTAATATCTGATTGATAGTCTGAGGGTATTGGATCAGTTCAGTTTAATTTCCGTTCTTCTTAACTTTTATTAGAAAATAATTTTTGTTTAAAAAGATCAATTTGTTTTATATGCAAAAGATGATGTTATTTCTCTATCATGTTTTATTAGCATCTGCCATGTGTATATTTGTATGTGGTGTGTGAGAGGGAGAAAGAGGATAGAATTTTCTATTTCCCCCCAATTCGAAGTACAGTTAAATCCTGGGGTTAAGAATTAATTCTGTTCCTAATTCTGTCATCAAGGTGAATTTGTATGTAAAGTAGAACCATTTATTTTTATTTTTTTTCAAATGTTTGTCTTGCTAAGCAGCAGAGAAAAATGGGAGCTCTATGTGACTAAAAATGGAACATAACATAAGCCAAGGGACCACTGAACCCACATAGTGCTTTCCACTGAAACCGGTTGTACAATGTACTATAAATGTACACACTACTTCATGATACAACTTCAGTGATTCTTCGGTTCACTGGGAGAAAGCACTGTTTGCCATTTTGGTTAGATCTCATGGCCAGTCAGTCATTTGCACGTAGCGTGCTCATAACTTTGAGTTGCTTGTAAGCCAGAGGTTTATAACTTGGAGACTTTCTGTATAAAAGTTCCCAATACAAAAGCCTATTAAAAGAAATAATATCTTTATTTATGTTAATTGGAATGTAGAGGTCACTTTCATGCCACTGAAATAGCTGATACATATTTTAATCTGTGTATAAACCTTTGATAGACCAGTATTTCTGACTCAGTCCAGTAGAAGACACATTTAATCTTTATAAAATACAGTACCTAATTCCCTTGTAGTATATTTGTAAATATATATGGACTGGTTTGGAATGTCCGTTTTTCAAACCAGTGATGTAAAAGAGATAATAGCAACATTTCAATATTTTGCAAGGATTTTTAATTAAAATCTGATTCTATTAAAACTGAAAGAAACTACCAGTAGGTATGCCTAAGAATATTGAATTGATATTTTTGCTTTATATTCAAATGTTCCACTGATATTAGAAAGGCTTAACCTATCGTTCTTATCCAAAATGTCTATCTATGAATTCATATGTAATGAAGTTCATGAAAGATAAATATTTAGCTTTTTTGGCAAAAGATGTCCTTAAAAAATAATTGCTAAAGAATGGAAATGTAAATTACTTTGAAAACTTCAAACATACTTTACACATAGATTCCAGAAGCAGCTACTTAAAATGTAAATGGTGTTTTGCAAATTGAGTCCTGGTTGTCTGAGCTGAATCATTAAAGCTATGATTTATCCCAAAATTGACTATATTATTGCATTTAATTATAATAGAGGATTAAGCCCAAAAGTATTTGACAATCTATTTCTTTTCTTACTATGAATATTAGACAGCCAGTAATTGACCATTTATAGTATGGTTAACAATTTTACTTGTTTTTGTAAAGATTGTTTCTAATTCTTATTCTCTTGTTCTTAAATTGTTACAGAAATTGAAGCAACCTGAGGAAATGAAAAAAGATTATCAAGAAAAGGATGTCTAAAGTTTGCTCTCATTAAATTTAATCGCAACTGATACATTTTGTTCCATGGTAGGAGAACAGTGCAAACAAGGTTGAAGAACAAGAGGAAAATGGAAATAATGAAGAAATGTCTCTAAATAGTTCTTGAGATAGAGAACACACAAACTTTGAGAGGGGTTGTTTTGTATGATAGCTTTTCATCCAGTGCAAGCTCATACAATGTTCAAAGATATTCTACAGTGATGAAGCACTTAATGGAAGAACTAAATAAGATCAGTAAATATATTGAGAGCTGATAAGACTCATCCTAGCATCTATCCTGGTGTGATCGTGCAATGAAGAAAGGAGACTGCATCCTTGTGAAAAGAAAGAAAACAGAATACTTGTAACAGTTATAACTTTTAAAGTCTTAATTTGCACTTTCATGTATTATTGTACAGAAGTTGTAAAAATATTCTTTGACAAAGAAAAATATATTTGTAGAAAAACATGATAGCAATAAACACTAATTTGTGCCATGCTTCTGAAATGGCACATTACTAACTTTAAATACTGGTCTTAATATTAACAAAATTAGTGATCATTTTTATAAAATAAAGTTTTATAAGCATTCTAGTCTTAAAATCGTATGCAGCTCAATTGCTTTGTTTGCCAAAATTGAACTTGCCAAATTACATTAAAACCACTTGGATTACATTACACAACATTAAAATGCTGTTTTAAAGTAAGGTTTATTCTGAGTTCAAACATTTCCAAAAGATACTCCATCTATAGTCTTCTGCCATTGTTATATCTTATGCTGATTTAACATGTTTTCATATTTTATCTTAATGTTATTTCAGAATCATGGAGAAAAGGCCATTTAGATTTGTAATTTACATGTTAAATTTTTGTAATAAGGAGAAAATGGTGCTAGCAAAGGAATTTGTGAAGTTTTTTTCCTACAAAGACTGTTTATATGTGAGGGAAATGTCTATTTCAAAGGTGGAGTGTTATTTTTTCTAGATGTGGAGTATTTATAACAACTTTTGTACAGCAATCTGTAATCTAGCTGTTTGTGATACCTAGTCATCTTGTCTATAGCAAATTCCTATTCATTGTCTATAGCAAATTCCTATTCATTTTTCCTCAAAGTATGATGTACTATCAGTGTTATGTTATTAATACCTTTGTGCAATGTTACATTTTATGTTGTTTTCAAATATACAGTGCTGTCAGGGTGGACTTCATTCTCTCAGACTTTTATAAAATTTATTTTGGAATTTATTTCTGAATAAAAGTCATATCACATCTGGATATTCTAATATATATGGCAAAATAGTCATTTCAACAATGGGTTCAATTTAATTACACATTAAGAAAATAACCTAGAAGTAGACTAAAAGTATTTTTTTATTTGTGTAACATGAGAAAGCAACCTAGAAAAACGTAGCAATGTTTCCATAGGGTGGGAAAACAGCCAGATGAAAAGTAATGGCAATAATTCTCCAGCCATTTCTGTTCTCCAGCCACACAAATTTAAATGCTCCAGGACAAATGAGTGTGCAGATAGTTTGGTGAATTTGCTACATGGGAACATTTGATGCTAAATTCCAAGCTCTTTAGCACCTGTATCCTCTTGGGGGGAAAATGGTCAGCGTTGAAAACAAATAGGTAAAGCTGATCAGCTTTGAAATACTAGTTGTAATGCATATTTAAAAACAAAACACTCTTGTGCAAAATGGACTGTAGGGTGCTGTCAGTCAAGTCAAGTACCTATCATCATCAATCAAATTAAATTGCACCAATTCCATATTTTTTTCCTTAAGGATTTTATGTCAAAAAAAGATGATAATGAACCAATGAGAAAAAACAAGGGTTTTAACAAAATGTCTAGGTGCCCATAAAAGCAAGGACTGAGGCACAGTAAAAGCCTTCTCTGGAAACTCCCTACAGAATTTTTTTTTACCCTCCTAAACAGATTTCACGGGTGCTTTTAGTGAACAACTGTCAACTCTGGTAGATTTGTTCTCTCTCCACTGCATATTCCAGGAAAACACAAGGGTTTAGAGAAAAACGACTTAGAACCGTTATAAAATTTGGCTTTGATGCAGGTTCTTTATCAAACGTGTTATGGGACTATCCACTTTGTGTTACCTTTCATTTATAGATTTTTCTAAACTATTCTACCATTTTCTTGTGTGATTTGCCAAAACATTGACTAAAGAAAGGTGTTGCTCCTTTGGTTGCCTTTCCTGGTAGTACTACTAAATTTACTCTGAAAGCATGTATTGTGACTTCAGATTAAAACCTTACCTTGAAGTCTTCAATGCAAAAAATGGGCTCCAAGTATGGGGGGGAAGAGACATGTTAAAATTACGTGAGCATACCATACTTCATGATGCGCTGTCTCGTGGTGAGCTACTGCCCGGACAAGGGGAGGGGGGAAACACAGTGGAGTAGTGAATATGGAGTTCCACCCCAGAGCACCCAATTTGCACTGAAAGATGTTGAAAGAAAATGCAGGGCATCCTGCATAAGCCATGCCCAGAGTGTGGTAGTAAAAATTTTGGTAGTCCTTCACTGCATGACTGCCCTCACTTTGCAGTTTACATCAGCACCAAGTTTCCTATCCCATG
This sequence comes from Erythrolamprus reginae, assembly GCF_031021105.1. Lineage (NCBI taxonomy): Eukaryota > Metazoa > Chordata > Lepidosauria > Squamata > Dipsadidae > Erythrolamprus > Erythrolamprus reginae. The sequence goes on along the minus strand of NC_091950.1, from coordinate 165,093,742 downwards.
TTTTAAATAATCTTGCCAATCCCTTGTTTCAGTAAATAACCATTTTCTCCTTATTAAGCCACCATGTGTAAGGGTTATTACACTTCCCTTCCTTTCCTGATTTATATAATCAATTCAGCCCTGAACAATCATTGGCATATTCCTGGTAGAAACATAGATAGATGTCTGTGTCCTAGGAAGCACGCTGTGAAATATACACCGCTGCTTATTCAGCTGCATGTTTCAAAATATGCCCTTCACAGTACATTTAGTTAGCCAGCTCTGGGCAATATTGGCAGCGAAGATTCTGTAGCCATTGGATAGACCAAGAGCTGAATTAAAGGTCTCTGATGCAGCAAGTGACCTCAGACCCATGTAACGCCACATCGTTTTGATCATTGGTTTCACCTCAGATGAATGGTTCACAAGTCACATCAAGCTATGAAATACATAAGACCATGATTTGGCTCACCCTGTATGCTAACTCACTGACTAATAATGCTATATGGAAAGTGTACACCGAATTCCAATGATGAACATCTCTTGATAACTTGTCACGATGATCCGACAAATACCGGGCAGGGTTTTTTTGATTGACTTCATTTAAAGACAACGGAGAAAAACCACGGGGATTCGTTCTTCCATGGCTCGCCTTTTCCGCTCCCAAGGCCAGACTAGAGGCTCCGAGTTACGGGCACGCAGGTGAAAACCGCCTCTTCTCCAAACTGACCTCCTTTGTGGCCAAGTGACTTTAGTAACGAGGGCGAGAGACAAGAGTCAGCCCTGCTCATCAGGTGTGCGCTCGGTTAGGGAAACCCGGTTGAAGGAAGGGCTGCTAAATCCTCGTCATTTTCTCAGCCTGAAAGAGGCTCAGCGGGTCGCAAAGACCTCCCAGCTCTCCCAAAAGGCGGTTGAACTTGAATGGGAAAAGCTAAGACCGCTTCGCAGACGGCGCGACCTCGCAAGACACGCGTTTCTCTCTCTCTCGATTTCCCATTGATATCTCTAAGGAAGCTCACCTGACTGGAAAAAAAGGCGCGAATGGCCGCCCAGAAACTTCCAATTGGCTCTTTATTCGCGCATTGGAGTCTCTTACTCGGGGTCTCGCTCGCCCTTTTAGTTTCGGGCTTTTTCCCCCGTCGAGCCAGCGTTTAAGTGCCCCCCCCCTCCTTGTCCTGCCTAGATGTTCGCGAAACTCCATTTGAAGTCTACTGCTCAACGGGTCTAAAAGCACCGGAGCATACTCCACATGTAACCTACTCATCGTAACGTAGATTGCTATTAGAGGGGTTTTTTTTAAATGACCTCGCTACACATTCCCTATACCTCACCTTCTCTACACATCAACCCCATCCTCCGATTTTCTCTCGATCTTACCCACGTTTCATTCCCCAAAGATCGGGCCCTTCAGTTGCGCGGCCGCGGAGGCGCAACCGGGCGTTCCTTTCGCCTCACTATAACTCGAATCGCCTTCGATGCCCGCACCCCGTCCCTACCCTCCAGGGGTGCGCATTTGGCCGTTTCCCTGCTCAGAAGCGCGGCACCCTCCTCGCTGAGTGACCGAGCGCTTTTTTTAAAAGAGGAAGGGCCGCCACTGTTTTCACTCCGGCACGAATTAGAAAGTAAGCGAGGGGGAGGGGGAAATGGGCGGGTTTTTTCCCCCGGAAAGTCGGAGGAGCGATGGGCTCCTTCAAAACTGTACAAAAGACCCGACGCGAAGCGCGTTTGCACAGGTGGGTCACCCTGGGCGCTTATTACCGCCGAGATTAAGTAACTGCATCCACGCGCGAGCCGAGCCCACACGCATACACGTCCCCATCGCCCTTTAAGGCGGGGTATGCGCGTGTGAGGAAAGCTAGTCGTCGCCCCGTCCTAATGGCCAAAAGCACTCGGAAGCAGCAGCCGGAGCGCTATGTTAATTAACCGTCTCGGAACAATCGCGCCTGTTGCAATTTTTCCAAGCCAAAAAAAAGCGCTTAAGGAAGACGCATGCGCACCCAGGAAAGGGGGGGGGAAAAGGTCGGTCTCGAGGAAGGGGCGAAGGAAATTGAGCCAAACGCCAGTCTGTGAGAGCGTGCGGGGCTTGAGAAATGATACAGGAGTAACCAGGAGGCGTTTTAAAATCAGTACCGCTGCCCTAAAATAAGCCCAACGCATGTCAGCTGAGTGATTTTGCGATCCCTGAGAAACTAAAAGAAGCGTTGGACCCATCTCGCGTTTGGATGGGAGACCTCTGAGTGATCCCAGGCAGGGTGTCTAAACTGGAAACCAAAAAGCACCACTTTCATACTGTCTAGAAGGCGCATCCATGATATATCATCAGAAGGCGAGGGAGAATTTACTGTTGCCCTTCCCGCGAGGCTGCCTATCAAAAGTAGCTCCTCTTTTCCTTAGATGCATAACCCAAAGGGTAGCAAGGCTTCGCGAGCAAGGTGGACACTCAGTGGCGGGGGAAAAAAAACATCCACGGGAAGGTCGCTCCGGTTCCTCCTCCGCTGCTGCTCCCGACCAGACGTCTCGAAGGCGCAACGTCGTCTGTGCCGGAGCGTGACGGCTCCCGCCTCTTTTCCCTAAAGTTTATTTCCTCTCCCCGCCTCAGAAAAGAAGGGCTGGGAAGAAGAAATGGGGGGTCACGTGGCCTGACGGAAAGGGAGGGGGGCTACACGAGGGGACCGCGCGCCTCTCTCCCTCTCGCGCTCCCTTTTTCTTGGCGCGGCGTCTTATGTGGTACTTTCAGTCTCTTAACTCTGGCGACGCTGGAGGGAGCTCAAGCGGGAAAAGGGAAGAGCCCGGCCAGGTTGGCGATGCGGGCTCGGGCGTCGCTTGCTGCCCTCGGAGCTCCTCTCCGCAGCGGCGGTGGCTGCAGCAGCGCCACTCCGTCCGAGCCGAGGTGCGCAGCTTTCCGACCTTCGCCCGGTTCGGGCTGTTGCTGAGACCGCGCGTTTTCTCTCACGCCCGCCGACGTCGCCTTCACAACCTCCCGACGGCTCCAAAGAGGATGTGGCTCCTCGCCGTGACGACAACTTTCTGGGGATTGTTGCTGGCGCCAGGTAAGCGTGTGAGGCGACGGGCTGGTCTCGCTCGCTCTTTCTCTCTGGTCGCCTTTTTCCCGCCTCTGGCGCTTCGCCTTCCTCGGGGAGGGCGCCCGCCGAAACAGGGATACTTGGCAAAGTTCACGCTCGGTCCTCTCGGAGCTTACCTCGATGAGAAGGGCGCCGACGACGCGGTTCTTCCCTCAGCCGCTTTGGCTGCAGCCTGACTCGCCTCCCGTGGTTTGAGCCGAGGGTGGACGCGCGCGCTTCTCGCATGCTAACAGTTGTTGCAACAAGCGCAATGGCCGAGAAGGCTTTTTGGGGGGACCCGTCTCAACCGGGAACCTACAGCCCCGGCTGAGAAGGCGTGAGGGCAACGCTCGAGATATCCAGGTGGCTGTTGTCCCCTTCCCCTCTTTACGGAAAATGCCCCCTCCGTCGCTTTTTAACTCGTTTCTGGACCCGCTTCGCCAGGCGGACGGCTCAACTTCAGGCACCTTGCAAAACGCGCTGCGGTCAAGCACCGGCTCCTTTCTCAGCGATTCCCACCCGGGGATGGGAAGAAGAGGCGAGCGTGCGGGCTTTTTTAGCGAGTTATCTTCATTCACCCGGCAGCGCCTGAGAGCCCGCCAGTGTGGCCACCTCTCTTCCAACTGAATGGAAGGAAGGGAGAACTCCCGAATCCCTTTCCCAAGTAGCCGTAGGGAGAGTGTGATCCATACAAATATCCATATAGCGGGTCTCCCTGTAAAAAAGCCCGAGGCGATCTTTCCTCTTCAGGACCTGCCCTAAATGCAGCCCTCATGAAAACGGGATTAGTAGAAGGCGATCATCTTCCGTTTCCCCCCTCACCTTTTTGTTCAATAACCGCCGGTGCCTCCCCAGTGATCACAGGTACTCGGATTCATTGCTGGGGCAGAACTCCGAACGAATTAGTAAAATGCCCGAAATCTTGCCTCCTTGCCCTCGCCTTAACTTTCAGAAGGACCTCGTTTACATGATAAAAGAGGTGAACTGAGGATGCTTTGCAGCTGTAATTGTGCATGGCAAAATAGTAATTAAATCATTTGCAATTAATTAGCAGTTAAGTAAACCCAGAGTACGGGAAAGCTGTGGAGCGCATAAATTAAGAACAGTGCTCCCAGGTCCACTCTGCCCCCAGCGCCGTTTCTTTGCTTTTAAAAGCATAGTGCGTTTAAAAAAAAACCACACTTTTAAGGAGAGGAGAATTGGTGAGCAAAACAAATCAATTTTGTTACATGTCTTTATTGTTCATTCTGCCCCCTGCTGGATGCAATTTAGGCTGATGTAGTACCCGGTGTTGATGAAAACTTAGAAGCAGAATAACTGGTGAAGAAATCACATTCTCTGTGTGGTTAGTGTTTGCAAAAGACCAAGCCTTAGCTGAAGGGAAGGGAGCCAGAACCAAATGCAAGAATCAGTTAATGTGTGGGAGTAGGCATTGACACAGGTTTTTTAAAAAACAAAATCATTTTTTTAAAGGGAGGAAGCAAACCTGGCAAATCATACAATCTTTAAGCAATTGACCATAAGTCAATTTGATTGCAATGTAGCATTAGAATTTGTTAAAACTTGTGCCATCTGTCTATGAAACTTTCTATTTTAGGATTTGCTTTGCAAATACAGTGTTATCAGTGTGAGGAATTTCAGCTAAATAATGACTGCTCAGCGCCAGAGTTCATTGTGAATTGTACTGTGAATGTCCAAGACATGTGTCAGAAGGAAGTGATGGAAAAAAGTTCAGGTAAGATACATTGTGCTAATTAATGCTTATAACAAACAGCCCTCACTTTGCGGTTTCATTTCCATCTAATTCATATTTAGATAATGCGTTATTTGGGGAATTCAAGCATATTTTTATAAATAATGTAATTTTATCTAAATATATAGATTACACCTTTCACTTCCTCTAAAGTACATAACTAGGCAATAATGTTGAAATTACTTTAGTAAAGCAATACAAATTTTAGGGCTGTTGAAAATAGTAGGAAAGGAATAACAAGTTCATTTAATCTCATCACAGTACAAGTAATTACAAAATCATTGTTGGAAGAAAATGTACTTCATTAGTACCTCTTTTTATTTACTCCAGCAGTTCATGAGACTTGATGTTTGATCTAGGCTGGGAATAGCTATGTAAATTGAGGTGGTAATTAAAGTGAGGCTAAGAAATGTGGTTATATTTACAAAAAAAGAAACATTTACTTATAATTTTCTCCAAAAGGTTTAGATATTTTTCATGTAACAAATTTAAGACAGAGTGCAAACAACTTTACAGAAATTATGAATAAAATATTTGCATTTTATATAAATCAGACAATTTTTGGATTAAAGTGTACATTTGAAAGAAATAGGCTGGTTTATAGTTTTTATTTCCAAAGATAATAAATTTATTTATGCATGCATGCATGAATGCATGTCAAAATGTAACTGCTGCTTCATTCATGCAGTCTCATTTGAACTTCCAAAAACAAGATCAGGCTTATTAAAACAAGATAATTGCATATATGTAGAATACTCTATATGATTGACCTTGGAGAATAATATCAGAACAGCAGCCAACAATATACAGTTGCCAAATAATTTGTTTATGTTTATTGCTCTAGCAATGGATTCCTATGCATGGTAGTTTTGCAATACATCTGATGATATAAATAAATACAATTGTAATTGTTCCTGTTAAAAATACCACAATGATTATTCAATCATATATTGTAATTAGGGCAAGATTTTCTTGAAATACAATGCCATGATAATAATTACTAAACTTTATATTTCTTCATAACAGTTTGCTTAACTTGTAAAAATGAAAGGGAATTGAAATTCCTGTAGATTCACCAAAGTACAGTACAGCTCAGCAGTGTCAAAGTACTTGACCACAGTATAGGCCAGACAATCTTATCATCAGTATGTGCAATTGAGATTTTACTTGTTCCAAAGAATGAGGTGGAGGTCAGATGATGTTTATAACTCTGAAAATGAAGGGAACAAAGTATTTGGTTCAAGCACAAAGTTTCAGAAGTTTGTTTAATTAATTAATTTTAATTAATTCTTTTGATGTCTTTGTATTTCCATCTGTGTTGAATTTTAAACACACCATATCATTTTAGAATTTATTTTAAGTTTGGACAAGTATCTAAAAATACACATTTTGTTCCTAAACCAATTAATTAAAAAGAAAGATGAAATTTGGCCTAAATAAAAAGACATATTTACAGCCCCCTGCCCCCATACTGAAATGTTGAAATGCTACTTTTCATTATATTATTTGTGATATTGCTGTTTTGGACCACAACATTTTATCACAAGTTACAATTTTAAATTCTAACAGCCTTCCATGAATCATATTAATAGTTTTTTTTTTAATTTAAGGTTATAAAGGCATAAAATGTGTATCAGCAAAAGTCCTTTATCTTGAATTGTGTTGCTTTAAGTTTTTTGGAAATGTATATTCTTCTACATTTTAAAAATAAGATTTACAAATCAATTTTCAAGCTACCTAAGTTACCATGACACTATTAATTTCAAAGTTAGAACTATTTTATCTGGCCTGCAAACTTTTAAATTTAAAATGGTGTGTCTTTTCTACTCTAGTTAAATTATTTGTAATATTTTCCATACAAAATTTTACTTCAAATTCTATAATTTGAACAAAACATGAGTTTTTAGTAAATCAGCAGGAGAAACAAATCTATTCTGATTGTAAGCTATTTTAGTCCCATTAAAATCAATAAGAGGAAGGATGTGACACTTAGTATATTACATAAAGAAAATCCTTTTTCTCAGTAGATTTAGCTTCCATTTAATGGCCCTAAAAAGAATTTGGACTAGCGAAACATCAGCGTTTGACCTTAATTTGATAAAGTATTCAGAATTCAAGTCACTTACAGTAAGGGTAACTATTAATACTCAGTCAAGTTTATTTCTTTCATTTTTTGGCAATGTAGAATGTAAAATAGACCAAACAAAATTCAGTAATTTTATATTTGTAATGTTAAGGGTTAACATTAAACATGTAAATCATAAAATATTATAAACTAAAATCGCCAAATGAGTAATTTTATGAGTTTAAAATCTATTTATTATATCTTTTGTATAATAAAATAATAATGCTAATTATATAATAATAATTGTAATATTTTATCTTTATATTTTGCGTTCCTTCAATATTTACTAAAACTTGTTCAGCTGACATTGCTCTAATCCTAATGTGGGATAACATTGACACAAATTAAAATATTAGTTATCAGGTAACTTTAAAAGTATATGATAGCATCAGGTACTAAGATAGAAAAACAAATATAGCATGTTTCCAACCCCATTAACTATTTTGTCTTCCATTCCATTGTGTCTAATTCTCAGATATTGCCTTGGCAGTCATTTGCCATTGCTTCCTTCCTAGGGTTGAAAGAAAGTGATTGGCTCAAGGTCATTCAGCTGGCCTTATGCCCAAGGTAGAACCTGAACTGACAGTGTTTCAATTTTTAGCCTGATGCCTAAGCTACTACTGTATACCAAACTGGTTCTTAATTAACACTTGCTAGATATCAATCCCAGTCACATTTTATATGCTGATGCACAGAATTTGGCACAATTATGAGTAATAGAAAAGTGATTTGATTTCAACAGAACTACTGTGGGGTAAAATTATGTTTGCGGAAACATTTACAAATTTAACTGGCAGTAAATGCATTGAACTCAGAGGACTTATTTCAGAGTAGATATGATGAGTTTTATCTGTTTTACTTGGGATAATATTGAATTTATTTAGACTTAAAATGTGCGCAGCGTAAAATATCACATTCTCCCTACTTTAACAGCATTTGTTTAACATAACTTTATTTACTTAGTTTTTATAATGTTTTTAGTTAATTATTTATATTAATTGGATCCGATTGTAAATTGTATATTGTTTTATGGACAGGCTGTGAGCCGCCCCAAGTCCATGGAGAGGGTCGGCATGTAAATCCAATAAATAAATAAATAACCATTTTCGAATTCGACTTACCTTTACATTTGGTTAATACGAAAACATTGCTGATTTTTATTGTATAAGGAAATTTCTTTATCTTATTTTTTATCTCATCTTATACAGTACAAAACTTTGTAATATTGCTGTTGCATTTTCTCAATTTCATAAAATTCATAAAATCATCAACCACAATGTCCTACCTGTCAATGAATACTTCAGCTTCAGACACAACAATATAAGTGCACAAAATAGATTCAAACTCAATGCAAACCGCTGGAAACTCAACTGCAAAAAATACAACTTCAGTAACAAGAGTGATCAATGCACGGAAGCCACTACCTGACTCACTCTGGTTTCTTTCCCAAACCCCCAAAACTTTAACTTTAGACTTTCCACAGTCAACCTCACCCCATTCCTAAGATATTTGTAAGGAGCGTGCATAAGCACACCACCGTATCTACCGTCCCTGCCCTACTATCCATTTGTCCAAATTTACCTTTACTTACTTTGCTTTTGTTTATGTTCATACCATACCTGTTATCTTGTACATGTTTTGACAAATAATATAAATAGATAAATTTCATTAAGTAGTTAGAGAATCAAATTCTATTTTTATACACTAAATAAAATCTGTCATTTAAAACATTTTATAAAGCTTAACTTAGATATGAAATAAAAATAGAAATGCAATGTTTTAAGACTTTTTAGTCGAAATCAGTAGCAGATTACTTCATCCGGCATACACATGTCTCTTTCCTCTATACGAGAAGGAATAACTTACTTTTATGTTAAACTAAAGTATTTATACATTAGTACAGTACTAACATTAGAACAATCATGTAATTTTTAAAACTGAGATGGAAATTTTCAAAATGAATAATGTTAGTTCTGATTTTTAAAAACTAAACTCACTTTATGTGGCTTTAAGAAAAGCAGAACATTTAGTGAATGTTCAAAGTTATAACGGCACTGAAAAAAATGATATGTGACCATTTTTCACATCACCATAGCAGCTTTCTTCTCGTCATGTGATCAAAATTCAGCCACTTGGCAACTGACTCATATTTATGACAGTTGCAGTGTCATATGATCACCTTTTGTGACTTTCTCACAAACAAAGTCAATGGGAAAACGATTCATTTTAACAGCCTTGTTACTAACTTAAAAACTGTAGTGATTAATTTATCAAGTGTGGCAAGAAAGATTGTAAATTGTATTCTGTGAGCCGCCCCGAATTTTCGGAGAAGGGCAGCCTACAAATCTAATAAATAAATAAAATTGGGGGAAAATCACTTAACAAATGGGAGCCTTGGTAGGTAACACTTAAGGAACAAAAGTGTGACTTTCAACAATCAAGAATTGGCTACAAGCTCAGAGGGATATAAATCAGAAATTCTTGAATGATATCATTGCAGTTAGATCCAACAGCATAGCCAGTTGTGGCCAGAACACAAGCATTGAGGGAAAGCCATAGAAAGAGATATTAAATCAATCAATCAGAATAGAGCTGGAAGAGACCTCCGAGGTCTTCTAATCCAACCCCCCCCCCCCCCCGCTCAAGCAAAAAACCCTATATTATTTCAGACAAGTAACTGTCTAGCCTCTACTTTAGAAAATCTCCCGTGACGAAGCACTTACAATTTCTGAAGGCAAGCTGTTCTGAAGGCAAGGTTAATTGTCTTCGCTGTTAGGAAGTTTGTCCTTAGTTCCAGGCTGCTTCTCTCTTTTATCAGCTTCCATCCATTGTTTCCTGTCCTGCCTCCAGGTGCTTTGGTAAATAAGTTGACCAACTCTTCTTTGTGGTAGCCTCAAATACTGAAATGCTGCTATCATGTCACCCCAATCCTTCTTTTTTCTACTCTAGATAATCCCCAATTCTGCAACCATTCTTTGTATATTTTAGCCTCTAGGCTTTTAATCATTTTAGCTGCTCTTCTTTGCACTTTTTCCAAAATCTAAAATATCTGTTTTGTAATGTGGTGACCTAAACTGGATGCAGTATTCTGGGCGCGGCTTTGCTAAGGCTTTATCAAGCAGTATTAATACTTCACATGATTTTGTATCTATGTCTCTGTTTTTACAGCCAAGGATTGTATTAGCTTTTTTGGCTGCTGCCAAACACTGCTGGCTCATATTTAAATGATTGTCCAGTAGGGCTCCAAGTTATTGAGCCATGTTGCCTGTAAGAAATTCTTTGTAATTGACTCTTTTTAGGACTGAAATCAAAAGGAAATTCTGGTGAGCTGTATTTCACAAAAGCTTATGTTTTATCATATTTTTCGGTGTATAAGACGCACTGGTGTATAAAACGCACCTAGATCTTAGGAGGAAAACAAGGGGGAAAGTATTCTGAACCAAATGGTGTAGTATTAAATAGTCAGAATAGAATAGAATAGAATTCTTTATTGGCCAAGTGTGATTGGACACACAAGGAATTTATTTTGGTGCATATGCTCTCAGTGTACATAAAAGAAAAAGATACATTTGTCAAGAATCATGTGGTACAACACTTAATGATTGTCATAGTGTCAAATAAGCAATGAAGAAACAATCAATATTAATAAAAATCTTAGGATACAAGCAACAAGTTAGTCCTAAGTGGGAGGAAAGGAAGAGTCGGGTTGGAACAGCAGGTAAAGTGCTGTACTGCAGGCCACTGAAGCTGACTGTAGATCGGAAGGTCAGCGGTTCAAATCTCATCACCGGCTCAAGGTTGACTCAGCCTTCCATCCTTCCGAGGTGGGTAAAATGAGGACCCAGATTGTGGGGGCAATATGCTGGCTCTGTTAAAAGGTGCTATTGCTAACATGTTGTAAGCCGCCCTGAGTCTAAGGAGAAGGGCGGCATAAAAAAAATCAAATAAATAAATAAAATAAATAAATGATGGGATTGATGAGGAAAAAACTAGTAGAAATAGAAGTGCAGACTTAGTAAAAAGTTTCACAGTGTTGAAGGAATTATTTGTTCAGTAGAGTGATGCCATTTGTGAAAAAAACTGTTCTTGGGTCTAGTTGTCTTGGTGTACAGTGTAATAGTAACCTCTCCAGCCGCGACGGGGTGGGTTTTCTGTGGGAAATGTCTCCCTTTCTTCTTCTTTCCTTCCCTCCCTTCTTCCTTCCTTCCCTCTCTCTTTCCCCCCTCTCTCATTCTTTCCCTCCAGGTCTGTCTCATTTCTGTGTACCTCTCCCTGCCCCCCTCTTTTTGCTCTCATTTGTTTTTCTCTCTCCCCCTTTTTGCTCTAATTTCTCTCACTTTCATTTCTGTTTTTCTCTTTCCTCTTCCTCTCCTTTTTTCTTTTTCTCCCCTTCTCTCATTTGTTTCTCTCTTCTCCCTCTCATTCTCTCTCTCTCAATCTTTCTCTCATTTCTCTCCCTTCTTTTTTGTTTGTTCTTTCTCTCCCTTGTTCTTTCCCTCCATCAGTTTTTCATTTTTCTCTTTCTCCTTTTCTCTCACATTCCTTCCCCCCTCTCTCTTTCCCTCTCATCTCTGTCTCTCTGGGGACCAGCCAGCAACCTACTCCACTTCACACAGAATGGCATCACTTCCGGGTTGTACAGCCAGCCGAACAGGATCACCTCTTTTCCTGCACTCTGTGCTGCAATCTCTCTGACCAGGCTCTGCCCCCCAAGATGTGCTGAGGGGACACCTTGCCCAATTCTCCGTAGCCGAGGAATGTTGCCGAGGCCGCCGGGCATCCCTTGGCAGGAGGCCAGCAGCTTGCCCTGACCCCAAAGGTGGGAGATTGGAGAGAGAGCCAGGGGAGCCCCAAAGGGTGTGCAGCATGTGCAAGGCTGGTGCGCCCGGATGCGTGGGCGGAGAACGGGATGGAGACTGGTGGGAGGGTGGCGGCGGTGGCAGAAGCGCAGCCCCAGGCTGGACGCTCACATTCCAGGTGGCTGCTGGGGCCTCTGGGTGGCAGGAACGAGGGGAGCATGCTGCTGAATTAGCTGGTCCTGGCTGAGACTGGCGGCAGGGGCCTGGGGCGTGGATGTGATGTTCTCGGCACTGCTGCTGCTTGAAGGGAAGCTGTCATCGCCAGTCTCCACTGGGACCAGCTAACTCAGGGATACGTCCCCCTCATTCCTGCCACCCAGAGGCCCCAGCAGCCACCTGGAATGCGAGGCTTTGCTGCTGGGTACAGAGAGGAGCTTCCAGGAGCTGCTCACGAGGAGGATTCCCTTCAGCGCATCTAACCTGTGGAGGAGGCCTGCGGTGCGACGCTGATCATCCCGTGGGAGGGGGCTCAACTCCATCAGCCCCCACTCCAATCTCCCGCCTTCAGGGGCATCCCCAGGGCCGACCCTGCCCAGCGGCCTCCGCAACATTCGGTGTATAAGATGCATCCAGTTTTTGACACCCTTTTTTTGAAGTAAAACAGTGCATCTTGTACACCGAAAAATAAGGTTTTGTTTATTTTCTAAAAGAGTGGTGTCAGATCCAAACTCCTGATTTTAAAGTACAAGGCTTAGCACAGTTGCCTATATAGCACAGCTCCCATCCTACAATTCCACTCATGATTTATTATATATGTTTGTTCCTTCTCAATTTCTCTCCCTCCCACCCCCAATTGAATATTTATTTTGCAAAACCTGACATTTCAGGCCTTTAAGTGTTAATGCACCTTAATACCGATATAAAGCACAGGGATAGGGAATCATCTGAGATGGACGTATGCGTAAACAATTGTGAAAACATGGTGACTATGCTTAAATGGTCAATCACAAACCATCCATGTATCCAAATAAGTCTCAAACTCAAATTGTCAGAAGGATCTGATAAAGACGAGTCTGAGGGCTACAGTACTGAAATCCCTAATGTTCAACCTCAGAAGCCTCCAGCTGTCAAAAATGAATAACATCACAGCAGGTCTCCAAATCGTTTATATCCGATAGCAAGCTGTACTGCAAAGGAGAGCCTCTTATGCTGGTCCAAAGCAGACCCTGGCTGTGACTGCCCTAAAAGAGAAACAGGAGCAGACACCATTCCCCAGCTCATCTCTTGGCTGTGGAGTGGAGCTGTGTTGACATTCTAAAGTCACACAGCACAGCAGACAGGAGTTGTGGTAAGGAAGCAGATCCCAGCCCCACCTGTAAAATCACGCCAGTGCAGAACCAAGAATGCAATGTGTGCCTTGCCTGGCTCTGTCACATGACCTCTGCAGCCCAATGGGCTGGCTGAGACTGGCAACCTACCAACCCATCTCCAGCTGCTTTTTTTTGCCACATGCAGAAGCACACATGCCCTTTCACTACCATGCCATAGAAAATGATGTGGAAGGACACTAGTGGCACATAGGCCCTGAGCATGAGACCTGTTTACTAAAAGGCAAACTACTGATATTGTTTCCCATTCAGGATGGTGTGTGTGTGTGGGTTTGTGTGTAAAAGTGTAGCTGAGGATATTTCAAAGCTAAGTATTACACTGTAGTCAACTTTCTGTCTTCTAAAATGCCAGGTAGGAGGAAAACAAACTTGATGCTAAAAGCTAGTGCTTCATCTTCACTCATGCCAATTCTTCATTTAAGTGCAACAAAATGCTGTAGCAATCTTTAGAAATCAAGTTAAAAGGACGGGAAGCGGATGGCATCAAGGGAAGTGTCCTCAAGCACAGTGGACAGCATGGCATCAGGTTGCGTATTTCTAGTATAAAGATATTGTGCAGCAAAGCTTAAGCTAGATGATGTATCCCTATTCTTGGATTCTCACCCCAGTTTCATTTATAGAAGACAAACTGATTTAAATAAATAGCTTTCGGAATTAAATTGAATATTTTTATTACACTTTGATAAAAAAGAGTGCAATAAAAAAGACAATTCAACAGAGCAATTTGTTGTCCCAAAGATACTTTTTCAAGAGGCAAGTGGATTTCTTTGTTTTTATCTTCGAAGATGCTTTGCTTCTCATCCAAGAAGCTTTAGCTTCTTAAGCAGTTTTGTTATTGGGGAAGGGAAAAATAATAAGAAAATAAAACAGCATACATAATTAAAAGTTTGTGCAGTCTTGTAACTTGGTGAAGGTATTTGGCCATGTGATATTTGAGTGTAGCATCCCTTAAAATTATTAACATGGGATAATAAAAATATATGGGGTATTGTATTGATATGTAAATAATGTATAAGATTTGGGTGTAGACCTATGTAAAAATAATATGATGTTTAAAGAATAAAACAACAACAAAATAATAATTTACATTTAGCTGTGTGGCCCTTGTACATGGAAATGATGGGGTGATCAGAGCATGTCTTGGGACATCCTAGAATTTCAATTCTCATCATCAATTTCCAAGTGGCTTTAAGACTGCATTCTTACGTTTTCTACTGCAATTGTTCAAGCTATCGTTTAGTACCATTTCTCCGTACTGAAGGAGCGGGTCCAGCAGTCACGTGGGTTGCTCCTGTCCAATCCGATGGGACTGAGCCTAGTATTAAAAAAGCCTGCTGGATCCGCCCCTTCCCCAGAATTCGCTCAGTCCCCGCATCCAGCGGGTCTCGTGAAGGCTCGTTCCTCTCAAAAACACCTTCCCTTCGATCATTTCTCTTCAGCAAAAGTAAGATTGTTTTACTATTAAAGCTTGCCGGCATTGTAAAGAACTCAGCCGTACTGGGCTTGGAGTTGGGGGAGAAGTTTGGCAGCGCAGCCATTCACGGCTTTTTTTCCCTCCGTGCTGCTGCTGCGGCCGGATTGGAATTTTCCCTTATTCCTCTCGGCCTGGAGGTCCTGCCGGGCAAACTATTGTTATTATTATTGAAAGACTAAAGGGCTATTTACCTCCTGCGGTGTGGGACTTGTTTTGTCTCCCGGACTTAGTTCCCTCCGATTGCAAACGGAGCGGGTTTTTTGGCGCGAAGGCCCTCACGCCCAGTAATTGCGCACTTTCGGTTTGCCCTTCTTGGTCACCCATTAGGTGCTTCCAGTCCACTGCTTGACCCTGGAGTAGCTGTGAGTTTCCTCAGGTCCATTCTCCACCGGCGTGGCCTCCAACCAGTGTGCCTTGGTTTACTTAAGTTAAGTTTAGCGAGGCCTGCCACGCTGCATTTAGGGACACGAACTCTGGTTCCGTCCAGATTGCCCCTAAGTCGCAGTCGCTCCTGGGCCTAGGAGCAGGGTCACCTCTCCTCTTGGGAAAGCTTATTAAACCTTCTCCCCCCAATATCTCTTTTGGCTCAAGCCTTGTCTTCTGTAATTTGGTCAGACTATGGCTTCTTTTCCCAAGAGAGGCACTACCAAGGGTCCCAGAGAGGTTAGGCCTACTGGTGATGAATCCACTAATATCCCCCAGGCCTCCTCCTCCTCTTCTTCAGGAGCCCATTCTTTGGCCAAGTCCACCAGGGCTGAGAAGAGAAGGGACCTAGCCCTGCAAAAAATACATGATAAATCAGCCAAACGTTTAAAGGTGCAGGCCCAAGTGCACATAAATCCAGCCCCCCCAGAGGCCCCTAACCTGCCTCTCTCTGGGGCTACTGTGCTTTCTCTGGATGAGCCAAACCTAAACCCACCCCAACCTAACCTATGGGGCTTAGGTCCAGAGGAGCCAGATATTACAGAAGATTCCTCCCAGCCAGAAACTTCTCAGGCCTTCAGGGATTCTTCTAACCTTCCAGCTGATATTTCTTCCTTACCTCCGGAGTTTCAATCTATATTGTCTGTATTGACTAGAGCCATTGATGCTAAGCTCTCAGCTATCAATGTGCCTTCTCTGTCTCATCCCCCTCCACGCTCCTCCCATCCCGTGAGCTCTCCTCCTTCCTATAGAGCCCCAGTCATTGAGGACTCAGATTCTTCTCAGGAAGAGAATGAGGACGTGGATGCAGAAGAGGATGATGACCCCTTTCAGCGTCTGTCGGAAGATGAGGAATCTCAAATTAAGATTCCTGCCCCGGCGGCCATTTTTCCATCTCAACTCTTCAAATCTCTCCTCCTCAAGGCAAGAGCATCCACGGGGCTAGCCGGGCAAGAAAAGCAGGCTACTCCTTCCACAGACCCTCCGGAGGAAAATCTACCTTATTTCATGGAAGAGCAAGAAGATAATGAGGTAATTCCTATGCCAAAATTGTTCAAGGACGCCTTGCTTAAACAGTGGGACCATCCAGCCTCTGGCTTTAACCCCACTTCCAAGGATAAAAAGTTGTACAAGCTCTCTCCTTCTTATGAGGAGCTCCTAGCCTGCCCCAAACCAGATGAACCAGTTAAGACCCTTCACTCTGCAGCAGCCATGCCTGGCGAAGCAGAGGAGGTCAGAAGACAAGCGTCTTGAGCAGATGCTCAAGAGAGGCTTCTTCGCAGATTCATGGGGCATTAAAAGTTCTGCAGCAGCCTCTTTCTTCTCCAGAGCTATGCTCTTGTGGCTTCGTCAGCTCCAACAACATCTACCTCCAGATGACCTACGAGGCCAACAAGACTTCAACAAAATTTTCGCAGCCGCCCAATATGTAGCGGATGCTATTCTGCAATCTTCCAGGTTTGCGGCCAGGTCAGTAGCGGCCTCCACAACGGCCAGAAGACTATTATGGCTCCGCCCTTGGCAGGCGGGAGTAAGACAAAAGTGGCAGTTAGCCATGGGTCCACTGAAACGCAATCTCCTCTTTGGGGATCTTCTGGACCCTCTCCTCACAGAGACCACGGACAAGAAAAAGGTCTTAGGACCCACCACCAAGAAGGTCACTAAGCCGCAGTCCTTTCGGCGCCCAGATCGTCAACAAGATCAGGGGTTCGCCTTTCAAAGAAATCCAGGTCAGTATTCCCCTCGGTTTCGATCCCAATCTAGGAACACCAGGGGCAGAGGTTCCTGCTACCAGAGAGGATCCTCCTCGACCAGGGCTTCCAAAAAACCCAGATGGTGAGTTTTCTGCTTTTCCCATAGGCGGTCGCCTAGCTTGGTTTTCCACCAGTTGGCACCGTTCCTGTAAGGACCCCTGGGTCATTGACACTGTGGAAAGGGGTCTCCATTTAGAGTTTATTTCTCCCCCCCCTAAACGTTTTATTTCTTGTCCTTCTCCCAACTCTTCTCCATCTCGTATCCGAATGGAGGAAGCTATTTCCCACTTGTTGGCTATTAAAGCTATCCAACCGGTCCCCTCTCTCCAGAGAGGCTTGGGCTTCTACTCCATCCTCTTCATGGTCCCTAAGACCTCTGGAGGCTGGAGAGCCATCTTAGACCTAAAAAATTTGAACCAATTCATTAAATACAGGAAATTTAAAATACATTCCTTATCTTCCATCTTAGCCGCCCTACATCCTGGGGACTTTATGGTCTCATTGGATCTTACGGAAGCCTACCTCCATATTCCCATTGCCAAATGCCATAGGAAATTTTTACGTTTTGCCTTCCAGGGCAGACACTTTCAGTATAGGGCTATGCCTTTTGGGCTTTCCTCGGCCCCCAGAGTCTTTACCAAGCTCTTGGGATCCCTGGCGGCACATATCCGGGCCACGCCCATCCATATTTTATGTTATTTAGATGACATTTTAATTCATGGAACTTCTAAAGAAGGAGTGGCTGCAGATCTTTCTTCCACCATGTCGGTTCTACAGGACCATGGGTTTTCCATAAATTTCAGTAAGAGCCACCTTCGGCCATCCACTTCCATCCTACATCTGGGAACCATCATTAATTCAGAGATTTCCCAGGTTTTCCTCTCTTCTGAGAGAAAACACAGCATAGTGGAGCTTATTTCTTGTATTCTATCTCAACAATCAGCTTCCATAGTCACCCTATCCTCCCTACTGGGAAAGATGGTGTCATGCATTGGCATCATTCCCTGGGCTCGCCTTCATGCCAGGGAGCTACAGTGGCTTCTGTTACCATTCCAGAGATCGGGGCACAGCAACTCAACTCGGGGCATCGCCATCCCTCCGGCAGTTCGCAGATCCCTCAAGTGGTGGACTTCTCCAGCCCTGGACAAGGGATCTCCCTTCAGGTGCCCAGACCAGTTTGTTGTCACCACAGACGCCAGCCTATCGGGCTGGGGAGCCCATGCCCAAGGCCTAATAGCCCAGGGCACGTGGTCACCGGAGGAGGCCTCCAGGCCCATCAATTGGCTAGAATTGAGAGCTGTTTCTCTGGCCCTCAAACAGTTCAAGCCTCACATCATCAACCAGCATGTTCTGATCCTTACGGACAACATAGCCACAAAAAGCCACATTTGCAGACAGGGAGGCACCAGATCCAAGGCACTCATGAGGGAGGCTCTAAAATTAGGCCTTTGGGCGGAGAGAAATCTCCAGTCGCTTCTAGCCGACCACATCTCGGGGAGCCTCAACGTCCAAGCAGATTGGCTCTCGCGAGCGACTGGATCCAGGAGAGTGGAATCTCCATCAGGCATTGTTTCACCAGATCTGCCTCAGGTTCGGTCAACCAGTTCTAGACCTGTTTGCGACTGAAGCCAATGCCCAGCTCCCTCGCTTCATCTCCAGGTTTCCATCCCCAGGAGCAGAGGCAATCAATGCTCTCAGGATTCCTTGGCCTCCAGGTCTACTGTATGCCTTTCCTCCGATTCCAATTCTACCAGATGTGATCCACAAGATCATTCTAGAGAGGGCTCGAATAATCCTGATCGCCCCTCACTGGCCTCGCCGGCCCTGGTTCGCGGACCTCCAACATCTGTCCGTCCAGGACCCCTGGCGACTCCCCGTTTCAGAGGATATGTTGCGGCAGGGGGCCTCATTCCATCCAGACCCGGAGTGGTTCCACCTCACCGCCTGGCTATTATCCGGAGAGACCTAGACCTGCGAGGGTACGACCCGGACACAGTGGAAATCATCCTGAAGGCCAGAAGAGGGTCTACCAATCGGATCTACGACCACACTTGGTCCAAATTCCATCAGTGGTGCTCGCAGGAAGGTTTATCTCCCCTGTGTCTTCCCATTCACAGGATAATCTCCTTCCTCATGAAAGGGTTCCATCAAGGCCTTTCAACCAGCACCATCCGTCGCCACCTGGCAGCCATTTCTTCTGTCTTGGCAGGGCCTTGCAGGCAGCCTCTCCGTTCCTTCCCAGAAATCCAAGAATTTCTCAGAGGTATTGCCAATCTCAGGTCTTCTAAGGTCCACAGATATCCTTCCTGGGACTTGCCACGGGTTCTCCATTCCCTTACTCAGGCACCCTATGAACCCCTGAAATCAGCGTCCCTCAGGTACCTATCCTTTAAGGTAGCATTCCTGGTGGCGATTACATCCGCCCGACGCATATCTCTCTCAATCAGACAGGACCTCTGCCAGTTTCATCAGGACAAGGTGGTTCTGCGCCTGGACCCCACCTTTCTACCCAAGGTCAGTTCCATGTTCCACAGATCCCAGGATATTGTCTTACCTTCCTTCTGTCTCCAACGGGATCATCACCTGGCAATTAGATGGCACACTCTGGACCTTACTAGAGTGCTGAAAATTTATATTCAACGCACAGGACCCATTCGGAGGTCTGAAGCACTATTCGTGGCCTATCATCCCAGATCCATGGGATCCAAAGTGTCTTCAACAGTAATAGGCCGTTGGATCAGAGGGACCATCTCTAAGGCCTATGAGTCAGCTTCCCTCTCCATTCCAAAGAATATTACAGCGCACTCTACCAGAAGTGCTGCCACACCTGCCGCTTGGGCGACTCAAGCCCCGTTGGAAGAAGTCTGCAAAGCAGCCACTTGGGCCTCACCAAACTCCTTCATAAGGCACTACAAGATCGATTTTTACGCCTCAGCGGACGCTGCCTTCGGCAGAAGGGTACTCCAATCCGTTATCTCTCACGATAGCAAACTAATCCCACCCTAGGGACTTATCTATTGGGTATGTCCCACGTGACTGCTGGACCCGCTCCTTCAGTACGGAGAATAGGCGTTGATTGCTTACCTGAACGCCTCTTCTCGTACGGTGAGCGGGTACAGCAGTCACTTCCCTCCCTTTTATGTGGTCTTCTATGACTTCTATAACCTACCTTTCTTCTAACACATGAGAGTTGAACATCTTTGAGCCTTCACATCTGAGCCTAAGTCTACGGATTCGCGAATTCTGGGGAAGGGGCGGATCCAGCAGGCTTTTTAAATACTAGGCTCAGTCCCATCGGATTGGACAGGAGCAACCCACGTGACTGCTGTACCCGCTCGCAGGAAGAGGCGTTCAGGTAAGCAATCAACTCCTATTTTATAAACTTAGTTCATATTACACCAATACGTTGATTAAATTTAAAAATAAGGAGAATTGAAAAAGCTCGTTTAAGGTAAATACAAAATTTAACATTCTAGGAATAGATTGTTCCAGGCAACCTCTCTGTGCGTTCAGTTTTTCTTTCAGACAACACTGATAAACCTATTCTCAGAAGGATCTTGTAGTTTTCTAGAAGTTCTCTAAATGAAAGAGATTCATGGAATGCAAAGAAAGCATTGAGTTGGGGTGGCCCATTGTTTGTATGATTTTTAAAAAGCTTCTGTGACCTGAAGGCATTCTTCAGAATAAAGATACTGATGAAGGATAGTGCATTTACTTCCTTTAAAAATAATAATGCTTTATTTTAAGCTGAAAAGCCTGGTGAGCTTTAGTAGTTTTTATGAGTAGATTTGGGGTTCTGGACATTTTGTTGGAGAAAACAGGACTATATGGCTGAGTTGTTCTTCTTTTTCCCTAATAAAAATCTGTTGACTTTTTCTTCTTTTAATATGTAAACACGATGCTCTAAATTTAGTTTTAGTCACCATTTTCAATTGCGAAAAAAGCTCCAATTCAAATATTGTATGAGCGATTGTCTCCTACAAATAACATGTTGGGAAACCAGAGCTATTGTTTTAGGAAAGGTGGCAAACTATAAAATAATAAATGCCATGTTTAAAAATTTCCAAATGTAATAATTATCCATAATTAAGAACAAATGAACCTTTGCAAGCCCAAATGAAACTTGGCTGATTTGTCAGGAAAATGAATGTAATGGAGGAAGTGAAGATTTGGAACAGAACATTCCAAGTCCAACCTCAGTCATGAAAACTGCCTGGTTCAATCACATCCAGCCCAACGTATAAAGTTGCTGTTTTGTTAATAGAAATGGAGATACCAAAGCCAACCAGTAAAATTTAAGCTATAAATCTACCTAATAACAATAATCTCTCACATCCTTTTATTTAAAGTTGCTGCATTAAGTTTAACCTTATTTCTGTAGTTTCATATCTTAAAACTAACCAATGTCTTTACCAAAGAACTTACCAAACTAAAAGAGAAAGCCTACATTTTTTGAAAGGTTTATAGCCATTTGGCTATTAACATTTATCAACAACAACAATAATAATAATAATAATAATTTATTAGATTTGTACGCCGCCCCTCTCCAAGGACTCCAAGGTACAGTGGTACCTCAAGATACGAACCCCTCGTGATACGAACCCGGGGTTCAGAAAATTTTTGCCTCTTCTTACAAACTTTTTTCGAGTTACGAAGCGGCGTTCGGGAGGCTGCTGGGAAGCCCCCCGGCTGCTTTAAAAGGTGACAGCCGGGCGGCGGGGCTTCCCAGCAGCCTCCCGAACGCCAGTTCGTAACTCGAAAAAAGTTCGTAAGAAGGGGCAAAATTTTTCTGAACCCCGGGTTCGGTTTGGTAGGCTGCTGGGAAGCCCCCCAGCCCGGCTGTCACCTTTTAAAACAGCCGCGCGGCTTCCCAGCAGTCTCTGAACGCCGAACGTGGAAGTTCGGGTTTGGCGTTCGGCTTTGGGAGACAGCTGGGAAGCCGCGCGGCTGTTTTAAAAGGTCACAGCCGGGCTGGGGGGCTTCCCAGCACCCCCCCAAACCCCGAACTTTTGCCAAACTTCCGAGTTCGGGGTTTGGGGGGGTTCTGGGAAGCCCCGCCGCCCGGCTGTGACCTTTTAAAATAGCCGCGCGGCTTCCCAGCTGTATCCGAACGCCGAACGCGGAAGTTCGGGTTTGGCGTTCGGCTTCGGGAGACAGGTGAGAAGCCGTGCGGCTGTTTTAAAAGGTGACAGCCGGGCTGGGGGGCTTCCCAGCAGCCTCCCAAACCCCGAACTTTTGCCGAACTTCCGGGTTCGGGGTTCAGGAGGTTGCTGGGAAGCCCCCCAGCCCGGCTGTCACCTTTTAAAACAGCCGTGCGGCTTCCCAGCAGTCTCTGAACGCCGAACGTGGAAGTTCGGGTTTGGCGTTCGGCTTCGGGAGACAGCTGGGAAGCCGCGCGGCTGTTTTAAAAGGTCACAGCCGGGCTGGGGGGCTTCCCAGCACCCCCCAAACCCCGAACTTTTGCCGAACTTCTGAGTTCGGGGTTTGGGGGGGTGCTGGGAAGCCCCGCCGCCCGGCTGTGACCTTTTAAAATAGCCGCGCGGCTTCCCAGCTGTCTCCGAACGCCGAACGCGGAAGTTCGGGTTTGGCGTTCGGCGTCCGGGAGGTCGCTGAGAAGCCCCCAGGCTGTTTTAAAAGGTGACAGCTGTGCGGCAGTGGTTTTTTTGCGGGTTTTTTTTTTGGTTGCACGGATTAATTGACTTTACATTGTTTCCTATGGGAAACAATGTTTCGTCTTACGAACCTTTCATCTTACGAACCTCCCCCTGGAACCAATTAGGTTTGTAAGACGAGGTATGACTGTACATTCGAAAGCCATCTATAAAGCCACAGTCCAGAGATGGCGAACCTTTTTTTCCTCAGGTGCCGAAAGAGCATGTGCGTGCACTACTGTGCATAAGCGAGTGCCTACATCCATAATTCAGTGCCCCCGGAGGCGTTCTGGAACCTGGAAATGGCCTGTTTGCCAACTTCTGGTAGGCCCAGTAGGCTTGTGTTTCACCCTCCCTAGGCGCCAAAGGCTAACATGGAGCAGGGGTAGGGTAAAAACATCCTCCCCCATTCCCCCAGAGCCTCCGTGGGAGCTAAAATCCAGCTGGCTAGCACTCACATGCACATTGGAGCTGAACTAGGGCAATGGCTCATGTGCCAGAAAATATGGCTCCGTGTGGTACCTGTGCCATAGGTTTGCCATCACTGCCACAGTCATACTGTTGGCTCTACCAAAATTTTTCAAACAATGACAATTAAATGGAATTTGCTGTTGTTTTCAACAATAATGACGAAACACATTCTAATAATGAAAGGAAACTAACTACGGTACATTAAAAAACTTTTGCCTTTTTGTTTCTAATCTCCAACCAATGTGCGGTTATTTCAATCCCAGATTCTCTGGGATAACTCTGCAGAGGTTCTTTCTTTCCTTTGCATTAGCATCTCAGTTAAAATGCGACATTTGAAATAATTTGATTGTTTTCCTGTGTGCTTCTAGGGCATATATGTGGCATTTCCTTTTCCAGTGTTTCCTTACAACAAAGGCCTGCATACAAGCGATCTCATTTAGCAACCATTCATTCCACAGCCATTTGATCCTACAACATTGCTGGACAACTGTCCAACCATGTGTGATCTGGTGCTTTGTACCTAATTGGGATTATGACATCATAACATCCCATGATGTCATGATTGAAATTTGCAACCTTCCCTGGCAGCTTCTATAAAGCAAAGCCAGCAGGAAACTGTATGTCAATCATGCGAGGTCTTCGTTTAACTAACCTATATAGTCTTTCTTAACAACAATTGGAAGTGCCATTTCTAAATGTTGTGATCCTGTGTTTTTTCAACTTATGACCACATCGCTTAATGACAGATTTGGTCCCAATCAGTATGGTTAAGCAAGGACTATGTATAGTAGGGTGGCCTGACAATGGCCCCAATTTTTACCCTGACCTTCCATAATGGAGGGTAGAATTGAATCGGGGCATCTTCAGTCCCATTGTACCATGTTCTCCATGTCCCACAACCTCTGTTCTCATGGCTATCCTAATTTGAGGAGTGAAATTTCATACCCTCTTAACTACTCCTGAGTGCTTCCAGGAAGACATATATCACTGATCAAGAAACATACCATTATTTTACCCTTGAGAAGCATAAATTTCTATATATACTTTTTCACCCTGCAGATGCAGTGATACTGCTACATTTGTTGAATACCGAAGCTTCCAATGGAAGGAAAGAAACATTGGATCATAAGGAAAACAGCATACATTTTATTCCTTGAATGAAAAATCTATATATTCTAATTTTTATTAGTGTCCTTTTTTATACCATGTTTAAACTTAATTGATTATAGAAATCACAATTAAGATTAATTATGAGTATATAATCAGTAATATTGTAAAAGTTTTTTTTTTTAACCAAACTTCCATAATCATCCATACATATCCAAAATGCCATAAACATATATCCTTAACTTGCTGCTTTTATACTTTTATCTCCCATCTGCTTTCCTTCTATATTTCATACTACTCCCCTCCCTCTGTCTCCCTTTCTTCCCTCTCTACTTCTTTCCTACTTCCCTCCTCTCTCTCTCCCTCTTCCTCTCTCTTATCCTTCCCTGAGTATCTCTAATCCATTTTATAGTTAACAGACAAGCTATTCAGAAACCCTGACTTCATTATATCATCAGGGCTATTCTTAAACCCTTTATATACACACACACCACACACACACACACACTCTTCTAGGTATATCTATTATTATTTTAATTCTGCCTCCTTCCTCCTACTTTTGTTGCCTGGGTCTACCACCTTAATTTTTCTATAATCTTATATAAAGATCTTTAAAAATAATAATGTTACAGATTTTGCATCATTCCAACAATATAATCAGCTGAATCCTTTTCAATATTAAATCAAATTTGTATGTTATACAAATCTTATATAAAACAAATCTTATAAAGAAGGGTAATAATCATTCAAATTATTCTTCCAGCAATTGACCTACGGTAGTCTACGGTAATTTATTTCCCTTCTTGTCTTTATTCCTTTTTCCCTTTCAACATCAAAATTTAATTCAATAAATTCAAATTTTAACTTAATTCAGTCCATCATGTACCAATCTAATATAGAATTATTAACCTATAAAATCTTATAACTAAATAATTATGTTGATTAATTATACAAACTTATACATAATTAATATTAACACAAGTAAATTTGTCTTAATTTTTTCTTTCTTTTATTTTTGTACTATAACTTCTTTTTTTCCAAATTCCTTTTTTCCTTTTGAATATATTATTTGTGTAGGTCTAGTCTCAATTCCTTCTAGTCTCTTCTCCCTATTACCCCTCTCATTTTTAAATTGCTTCCTCTGATACTAATACTCCCGTCTTGCTTTTTTCTTATCACTGTAAATCCCAGTGTAATCACCAATCTGTTTTTTAATTTCAATTCCCTTTTCATTTTTCTTATCCCTGTAAATCCCAGTGTAATCATCAATCTGTTTTTTATTTTCAGTTCTCTTTCTATCTTTGTAGTCTTCTTGGTTTTTATTTTTTTCATTTTCACTTTCCACCTTTGTTAATTCTAAATGTTTTTTTATAATCCAGCTTTATTTCTGTTTTCTTTCCACCTCTGATTTCTGAAAGATAACTTTTTATATCTTCATAAATGTATTTTAACATCCCAGTCACTTCTTCGTAAATGCACATCTCCATATTGTCAAGTTTACATTTCACAAAGTTCACAATTTTTTTATTTGAAGCTCAAGTCCATATAGTCTCTATGTGTTTCAGTCCAGTCCAATTCAAAATACTGTTATCTTCTATCACCAAGGCATTGTACCATCAAACACAATAGCAGGATACACACTGCTTTTAAGTTCTTTCAAACTCCTAGATATCTTCTACTCAAGGTCATTCTCCAGCTGTCAGCAAACTCATGCTTCCACAATCTGTTGCAGTACTGTATTTTCTATTAACCAGCAAATATTGTTGTCAATTCCCAATATAGCAAAACAACTCTTTTTTTAAAAAAAAAAAGTCTCTGTATTTTAAATCCCCTTAGCACTTATCAAATATTTTCTTCAGATTCTTTGGGTTTTTTTCAGTCATTTTAACTTCTATGAAGTCAGTAATAAAAACATCCTCAAATTTGCACTTTTAGTCTTGTATTTTTAACTCTCTCTATGGTATATCTGATAGCTGCTCACTCCATTTGGAAACCTCTTTTGTTTCCTTTTAAGTTTTAAATTTCTTCTTTTAATCATTAAATCGGCCAAACATTCACCAGCTTCAGCACTTCTTCCCCTCTCTCCAGCACATAGGTTTAGATCTTGTCATCCAGGCAATCCATGATCTTTCCATTCAATCAGTCTGATTGTGACCATCCCAGCTAATGGTGACAGAGTTGTCTTCCTCAGCTGGTGCTGTCTCCTGGGGGTGGGGGTTCAAGCCCCCTCCCAGACCATTGATTGGTGCCTCTCTTCTCTGCCCCTCCAGGGTAGATCTGACCAGGTTCTAATCAGTTCCAGGTCTCCAAACAGCTGGGATTTGAGGTTCCATGTAGAGCGCATACCATACCGAGCAATGTTGGCTATGCCCCCTCTCTGTAATATTTTAAAAGTTAATCAGTGCAGGAAGGAAGCAGTATCTTTCAATGGATATTTAACAAATTCCTTCCCATCCAAAAAGTCATGGACATTTTCTATCTCCTGTCTAAAGCAGCGTTTCCCAACCGGTGTGCCGCGGCACACTGGTGTGCCGCGAGACATGGTCAGGTGTGCCGTGACGCTCCCCGCCCGATCTGCCCCCTCTACTCCTCTGCCGCCCCCTGCCTTGGGGCGCGACTTCTCTCGCGGCGGCTGCGGCTTCAGCTCCTCGGGACAAAAGCGCTCCCAGCCAGGGGGCTGCGAGAGGGGCGGGGCGGGGAAGGGAAGAGCGGGAGACCCCCAGACAGAACGGCTGAGGGGAAGGAAAGACAGAAGGAGGGAGGGATTGGGAAGCGAAGCCAGGGAGGGCTGAGAGAAAAGGGGAGCGGCGCGCGCGCGAGAGGGGGGGCGGGCATTACTGAAACGAACGGAGAAAGCCCTCTCTCGCAGCGAAAGCTCTCCCAGCCAGGGGGCTGCGAGAGAGGGCTTTCTCCGTTCGTTTCAGTAATGCCCGCCCCCCCTCTCTCGCGCGCGCCGCTCCCCTTTTCTCTCAGCCCTCCCTGGCTTCGCTTCTCAATCCCTCCCTCCTTCTGTCTTTCCTTCCCCTCAGCCGTTCTGTCTGGGGGTCTCCCGCTCTTCCCTTCCCCGCCTCCCAGACTTTGCCTTTGCCACCCCCACCCCTTTTTGGGTTGGCAAGGAGTCCTTTGCCGCATCCCGCAGTTCGCTGCTCTTTCTCTCTCTCTCTTTCCCGTGAGGTGGGGGAAGGGAAAAAAAAGCAAAAAAACCCTCACGCTCGTCCCTTCAGCAGTGAGGGAGGGAAGTCAGAGGGCGAGGGAGCGAGTGAGCGCTCTTGTCCTCGGTGCCCTCTGCAGCGTGCCTTCCTTCTTCTTTGCCGCCGCTGAGGGACGGAGAGAAAGATAAAAAGGAAAGAGGGAGGGAGAGATACAAAGAAAAGAGATAGAAAGGAAAGAGGGAGGGAGGAAAGAGGGAGGGATAGAAAGGAAAGAGGGAGGGAGAGATAGAAAGGAAAGAGGGAGGCAGACAGAGAGAGAGAGAAAGAGAGACATAGCAAGAAAGAGAGAGAAAAAGAAAGAGATAGCAAGAGAGAGAGAAAGAGATAGAAAGAGAGACAGAGAGACAGAGAAAGAGAGAGAAAGGGATAGAGAAAGAGAGAGAAAGAGACAGAGAGAGAGAAAGAAAGAGATAGCAAGAGAGACAGAGAAAGAGAGAGAAAGAGATAGAAAGAGAGACAGAGAGAGAGAGAAAGAGAGAGAGAGAGAGAGAGAAAGACATAGCAAGAGAGATAGAAAGAGAGAGAATGAAAGAGATAACAAGAGAGGCAGAGAGAGTAAGGGAGAGAGAAAGACATAGAGGGAGGGAAGGAGGGAGAGAGAAAGAGCAAAAAAGAGAGAAAGAAAGAGGGATGGAGAGAGAGAAAGGAAGGAAGGAAGGAAGAGAGAAAGAGGGAGGGAGAAATAGAGTGAAATGGAGGAAGAGATTTTTTTTTGTCCAAACTTTTCCTTAGCGCCCCCCCCCGCGCGTCCCCCCCCGCCCCCCCCCCGCCCCCCCGTTCAGTGTTCCCCAGGATTTTGAAAATATGAATAATGTGCCATGGCTCAAAAAAGGTTGGGAAACACTGGTCTAAAGCACTCAGCTTCTTTTGGCTGCTGAGGAACTGAATGGGAATAAAAGAACTATGGTATATATTATTAATTTTCACTATATGCTGTAATTCAGAGCCCCGGGTATCTTACCATTCTGGAAGTGTTTTCAGATGTAACTGAACAAGCTGTAGGGCATGTTCTGCTATTAATAAATTGCTTTCCATCTTATGGTTGCCTGTAATACTATAAAGGATGCAGAAGATGAGCTAAATTAAGTGCATTAGGTAAGGTGAAACCATGGAGAGTTTGTAATAAATTGCTTTTTTAGTACTTTTAGTACTTTTAAAAACAATGGTTAAGTTAGAAGTTGACTCAAAGTAGTTTATGATTAAACAAAACAAAATAAAAGACTTCCCATCCCCCAAAATGATGAGTTATTGTGAAGAAAGTTGCCGTTTCTGGCTGAATGATTTTAATTTCTCACCAGGTTACGGACAATAGCTTTTTATGCATTTTCCATTTCTTGGATCTGTTCTGAAGGTATATATGGTGATAGAATATGGTGCCTAAAGGCCGCTTTCTGAATAGTTCACAATGCTGAGCTTATAGGTGAATAAACTGTGGCTCAAGTTTCACATATAAATGAATAAACTCCCATCAAAGTTTCAAATGACCTACTGAGATACACACACTACTCTCCCTTTTCCTGACCAAGCATATTATTATGAAGAAGTAGATTGAACGGTAGCGATCATTTCCACTTTACTGCTTGGATCCTTGGGCAAGAATTTGAATGCTCTCATCTACCATGAAGCCCAAAGCACCAAAAGGACAGAATTTTTATAGTTCTATTACAGCTAATGACATTGTCAAAAAGACCTGGCAGCATTAATGTCTCATCCCCAATTCCCCTAAAATAATGTTGGAATGTTACTATCTGCATAGGCTATAATAATATAGGGAAGGTCTACCATGAATTTATGCCTGCCCTCTACAAGTATTTTGAAGTTCTGTGATATGCTGTAGTATCTCTTGTGAATTCCATCTCAGTTATGTGATTTATTTTATAGCGTAACATTAGAACTGTTGTGGGGCTAAGCAGCCAACCAAGAAATGGGAGAAGGTGGCAGATCAAAATCATCTTTGGCTTTATTATTATGGTGGATCACACAGATGTTCAGACTGGATTTGGCATTTATTATTATGGTGGATCACACAGATGTTCAGACTGGATTTGGCATTTTTATCAACCTATTGAGTCTTTCTCAAGTACCTGAGATAGACTAATGTTGTCATTTGATGATATCATTGAAGGATGTAGGCTGTTCCAAGTAAAGTTACTTTTTGCAATTGAATGATGGTGATTTTGTCAATACCAATGGTGTTCAAGTGGTGCTCCAGATGTTTTACTATTGCACCCAAGGGGCCTATTACTTCTGGTGCTACTTTTGCTTTCTTTTGCCATAGTTGTTCTGTTTGCAGGTTTTCGTATTTTGTGATTACCTTCAGTTCTTTCTCTTCTATATTGCTATCTCCAGGTAATCCCAAGACCACTACCCAGAGGGGTTTTTGTTTAATTTTTTTTAAATTTAGAACTATTACTTTTGGTTGTCGTGTGGTAGGTGTCTATCGTTTGAATTCTTTAATCCCAGAGTACTTTATTGTTTTCATTTTCTATTACCATGTTTCTCAAAAAAGACGACCCACCTTGAAATGAAGTTCCATCATGTTTTTGAGCACATGCGATCAAATTAAGTCCAACCCACAAAATTTAGCCCTAATTAAGAGCCCGCCCATCCCAAGGAGTGGGGCAAGGAGCACAGGTAAGAAATAAGATAGGATAGGGATGGGGGTGGTGGAACTGCTCTACTTACCAGACCTTGCACACCCCAACAGGGCTCCAGATCCAAAACTCTGTTATCTTCCAGCAGGCATCTGAAGGTGAAATGGGCCAGGGCAATGTGTGCAAGTGGTGGCAAGTGGCTGAAGTGGGCCAGCAGTGGGTTCTTGCTGGGCGGGGCTGTCCATTCCACCACCATAATGTAAGTGAGTAATTAGAACCCTCCAAAAAAGAAGGTCTAGCTGTATTTTAGGGGGGAGGGAGGGGTCAAGAGAAAATAAGAGCCCTCTTTCTTTTTGGAGAAATACGATACTTCATTTATTTTGTGGGCTTATCTGTTATTGCTTACAGGCAAATGGTATTTCTTGCAGATATTATCTAAATGTATAGCCTGTTTGACTCCAAAACAGTTATTTAGAGAATGTTTGATGCTTATTTCTTGGAATAATATCTCCTATTGATTTTTTGGGAAAGTGCCATTTCTACTGATTTTAGGTTTTTTCTCGTTCATCATTCTCATTTTTATTCTTAGTTGCTTATGCTTAAACCTCTTCACCTCATAAGAGGAAGTTATTCACTCCATTGATACTAGATGACGAAACTCTTTCATCACTGTGTCCCTTTCCCCTTCCTCTCCTTGGGAATTTTTCATCCATGTCCAGATTCCAGGCAGTGCAGGATAAGGAACGAATGCCATAATTTGTATGTCATAACTGTCGCATGTCAAAATGAGTCAGTCACGTGATAGACTGCAATTTAAGACCTTTGTGGGAGCAGTCATTAACCCAGTGCTGCAGTCATTAACGAACCAATAATTTGCTTGGAGGCTGTTGGGGCCTGGATGGGTGTCAACAAACTCAAACTCAATCCAGACAAGACGGAGTGGCTGTGGGTCTTGCCTCCCAAGGACAATTCCATCTGTCCGTCCATTACCCTGGGGGGAGAAACATTGACCCCCTCAGAGAGGGTTCGCAACTTGGGCGTCCTCCTCGATCCACAGCTCACATTAGAGAAATATCTTTCAGCTGTGGCGAGGGGGGTGTTCGCCCAGGTTCACCTGGTGCATCAGTTGCGACCCTATTTGGACCGGGAGTCACTGCTCACAGTCACTCATGCCCTCATCACCTCGAGGTTCAACTACTGTAACGCTCTCTACATGGGGCTACCTTTGAAAAGTGTTCGGAAACTTCAGATCGTGCAGAATGCAGCTGCGAGAGCAATCATGGGCTTTCCTAAATATGCCCATGTCACACCAACACTCCGCAGTCTGCATTGGTTGCCGATCAGTTTCCGGTCACAATTCAAAGTGTTGGTTATGACCTTTAAAGCCCTTCATGGCATCGGACCAGAATATCTCCGAGACCGCCTTCTGCCGCACGAATCCCAGCGGCCAGTTAGGTCCCACAGAGTGGGTCTTCTCCGGGTCCCGTCAACGAAACAATGCCACTTGGCGGGACCCAGGAGAAGAGCCTTCTCTGTGGCGGCCCCGGCCCTCGAACCAACTCCCCCCAGAGATTAGAACTGCCCCTACCCTCCTTGCCTTTCGTAAGCTACTCAAAACCCACCTCTGCCGCCAGGCATGGGGGAATTAAGACTTCTTCTCCCCCTAGGCTGATACAACTGTATGTATGGTATGTTTGTACGTATGCTGGTTTTATACATTAAGGGGTTTTAAGTTAGTTTTTAGTATTGGATTTTTACTGTATATTGTTCATGTATATTGTTCATGACTGTTGTTAGCCGCCCCGAGTTTTCGGAGAGGGGCGGCATATAAATCCAATAAATTGAATTGAATTGAATTGCTAGTAAATGCTGTTTCTCCATCCTGGGTGGAGCCAGCATTCAGGATGTGTTGTCCTCATCAATTCAGAGTGAGGAACAAGTCTGTCTGTTTTTTTAATTGCCAGGATCTGTCCTGCTTAGATCCAGTTTTGACTCGGTCCTTCAGCAGACAAACAAGACTCCCATGCTGAACTTAAAGAAGTTTCTACAGTTGGAACTTTTAGTGTCTCTCTCTCATCATCCAGAGAAGCCAATGATTGCAAGAGCTTCTGCTCCAGCTGCTTCAGCAGTTGTTTGGCTGTGCGCCGTGGCAGAGAACACTCTGGTCTGTCGCAGCTTCTGGAACTCTGCAGCTCCAGCTGGCACAGCAGGACAGGCAAGAGGGGCTTTGGCTACATTTTAGCAGCAGTGGCCATTGTTTCCCCCTTCCCTCCCTCATGGACAACTGAGCAATATCAGGGGACTGGAGGCAATAGGATGTTCCCACACCCGTCCTTACTGAAGGGATAATTCCAGCATTCTGGCCACCAGGGCTTGCCATCCTTTAGCTGTTTTATCAAGTCAAAATATTTCCTGTAAAAACAAAATATTTGACAAGTTACTCCTTTTGTATGTAGGTTAGCATAAGTTATTAGAAATGCTTAAATATTTCTTATTTTGCACACCAATATTAATATGCTTTGAATTTCATTAGAGAATGTTACAGTATTAACTTTTTTTCAAATCTCTAAGATTGTAGAGAATCATAACTCAGGTATGGAGCAAATATAATTGATAAAACTAAGAATCATCAAACATTTTAAAAAGAGAATTGGTACTTGGTTCCTTTGGTATCTTGTAACACATAAATTGTTATTATGTCAGGATCTGGTCTTTTTGCCTATTTGATATACTTTTCAGGGACTATATAATGTGCAGAAGAAAAAGATAGTAAGCAAAATTAAGTGCAGAAACTAAGGGGAAAAGCAATAAGAAATCCAACTAAATCTAATTGTCACAAAGTGGATCTATAAATATTGACCTTTACTTCCCACTATAGTTTAGGTCAATTAAACATTTCACAGAACACTTTAATAAGATATAGAAAGAATAAACAAGGTCATCAACCGTGTGCAGCATTTTTTTCTAAGAATAGGTCTACAAAAAGGGGTCAGATTTTGGAATTTGTGGGACAATTTGCCACAAGGGCAACCGAAACCTTATGTATGCTTATTTTTATCGCTGTGCACCCCCAACATGTAGTGCTCTGACCCATTCAAGGTATTCTGTATAAACAAGTGAATCAAAATACTTGGATTGGTAAGATGATCAAAGCAGGACTCTTCACTGTGTAGATATTGAACAGTTTCTTCTCATAAATAGCTCTGTAAACCAAATGAGAACGCCATCTTAAACTTTCATTAAAAGAAGTTTAGTGGAACAAAGGCACCATCTTATTTATTTATTTTATTTATTTAATTGGATTTTTACGCCACCCCTCTCCGAGGACTCGGGGCGGCTCACAACATATATAAAAACAGAACAATAATGTAAATCCAATTAATACTACAATTTAAAAACAATTAAAAGAAAAACTTGTCAACCAAACATTCAACAATCATACTTAAAGCATCTTAGGAGAATCGTTACTTTTGATTAAAAACAATGGCAGTCAAAACTTGCAGGACGGTTGCTATGTGAGGACAACACTGGTCCTTGCATTCTTTTCATATACCTGAACTACTGTAATCTAATCTCTGCAGATTTTGCAGGGAGATGACACACCTGAAAATAGAATATAGATTAAAAGAGAAAGGGAAACAGTATGTGGTGGTGGTAATAATAGGTAATGTATGCATCAGATAGACACATTTATCAAACAAAGTGTTTTAAAATAAATGGGCTTTCAGAGTTCTATGAGAACAGGAAAAGTTATGGAAGTTGGAAAAGGAAGATAAATGGGCCCGTTTATAAAGCTGTTATCAGAAATGAGCTGAGAAGCCTTTATCAGTTACCCACAAGGGTATTCAATCTTTTCTTTATGAACAAACAATAACATTGAAGAGAAAAGTCATAAATCATGTGTATTGCTATGAAAAAGATAATTGGTAATTAGTAATCAATCTATTGATACACATTGATGAATATAACTAATAGTTAGACTTAGCCATGACCAGACAACAAATAACCAGAATATGAACCTGCTATACAACAACGCATTTTGCTTTTCTGTGTTAAGAAAGTGCTCATATATTAGTTATATTTTCCATGCATGTAAAACACATAAATTTTATTCTATTTTTATTTGTTCTGGTGGTAATTTATGTTTTATTTTGGTAAAAATAATATTTGAGAAACTCTGTGCCATTGGAGCTTTTAGTTGAGAAAGAAATTGTTTAACAATATTTAAAGGAATCGGCTTTATATATTTGATGAAACATGTTACTTCTTAGCTACCAGGCATATTGACAAATATATATATTTGTCCAAGAGTCCTGAAATATCTACTCTGTTGTGGACTATACCAAAGTAATAGAAAGAATTTATTACATGCCCTAACAAATTTATTGACAACAAACAATGCAATGTAGCAGAATGTTGTCAGCTGTACTTGCATATATCGTGAAATACTGTGTGGATTGTTGGGCTTTGTTAAAAGTAACAACTTCCACATTTCACAAGTGAAATAAGATTTCAGTTGTAGCTACTTTGTGAGATTTAATTAAATCTGTATATCTATTTACATTTTATCACCATTTTATAACACAACTGACATAAGATTTTCTAAGAAAACTATTCTGAATCAGCTCCCCAAACACAACAAACCCTCTGAAGTTAACTCAAAGATTTCTTTATTAGGAGCATCAGCAGCACCAGCAAAAAGTTAACAAATCTGGCCAGCCAGAAGATGAATAGCTGTCTGCTACATCTATTCATCTCCACCCCCTATCTTTTATCTCCAGAGCTAGGATAGGATTTTCCAAGCAGTGGTGGCTCTTCCTTCCCAAGGATCGTCCCATGGATTTCCACTGCTCTCCTCTCTTCTACCTTCTGCACATCTGCATGTCAGGCACTGGACCCAGTTGTTCCTCCTCTTCTTCATCAGCCACCTCCAGACTTGGGGGCTGTTGACTCTTCCACTGAGGGCTGACAGACAGTCTCTCTCTCTCTCTTTGCCAGCTCCATTTCCTCTTTTTCCTCCTTGGAGCTCTAAGATTGCCTTTATGCCTACCCTAACTTCCATGCCACCTCCTACTCTGATTTGGCAGCTGGGGGGGCCAGCGGCCAACAGGCAACAACAAAAACTGACTTTTATCAGTGAATGCCCCTCTCTGAGAGAAGATTGGTGGTTCAAAAATGTGAAGTATAAATGAATTAAAAATAAATAGGTAAAAGCAGGGGGAAAGAATAAGTATTATACTACATGTATTCAGTTTACCTAAAATAGCCTATACAAATTCCAATGGCATAATTTTCAGGTTAAAAATTGTTTTGGTTTTCTTTTTTGAAAAAGTTTTATTAGTTTTCAAATATATTTAAAACATACGAACAAGCAAACAGCAATGAAAAATAAAGAACAAACAAACAACAACAACAAAAATTGTAATATCAACAGACGTTCAGACGGGACCGCCTTCTACCGCATGAATCCCAGCGACCGGTTAGGTCCCACAGAGTGGACCTTCTCCAGGTCCCATCGATGAAACAATGTCGTCTGGCAGGACCCAGGGGAAGAGCCTTCTCTGTGGCGGCCCTGACCCTCTGGAATCAACTCCCCCCCAGAGATTAGGACCGCCCCCACCCTCCTCGCCTTTTGCAAACTCCTTAAAAACCACCTATGCCATCAAGCATGGGGAAATTGATTCCCCCGGGCTGTTCCCGCTTCATGTATGGTTTTTGTCTGGGATGTATGACTGTTTTTATATTAAGGGTTTTAAATTGCTTTTTATCTATTGGATTTGTACTGTGCTTTTTTGTTGTGAGCCGCTCCGAGTCTCCAGAGGGGCAGCACACAAATCTAATAAATAAATAAATAAAATTCTGCATCGCTACATTGGATATTTCATTAATTTCAAAATTAATTACACTAATATTCATATTAATTCATACAATCACAAAATCCCTATTTAAACCATTCATATTTACATATTTATATTATTTGTTTTACTAATTTTTATGTATCTTTTGTGATCTTTTTATTTTTATTTCTTAAGTCAATCCATCTGTACCATTGCATCCATATTTGGTCTTTTTGGCCCCTTAATTCCATCTTCCATTTCGGAACAGTTATATATTTTGTTGATTCCTACTCTTTTGGGGGGAGGGGGGGAGGTTGTCTGTATTTTTCCAATATTGGGCAAAGGTAATTCTAGCTGTAGTCATAATATGTAATATTAATTTTAATTTTTTTGCTTTACTATATTCCTTTTTTATTATTCCCAATAAGAACAATTCCAGTAAGAATTCTATCTTTGTTTGTGTCATCTCTTGTAACCATTTGTGGATTTTCATCCAGTATTGCTAGATTTAGGTTAAAAATTGTTTTAATGCACATAAGGTTATAATATAAAGCAAAATTCATCTAACAATTGTCTTGCTTAGGAATGGAAATTTGGGGTCCAATTGTGGTCATAACAAGGACTGTGTGTAATTGTTTTGAAGACTGTTAATATCTTATGCTAGATTGTAAATTCAGAATAGTAATTGATGGTGCAGATGACTGGATTGCTGGTGGTCATCATCTCAGGCTTCTTCTGGTAAGCATAGCTCAATTCATAATAATTATGTTTATTATTTGTTTGTGGATGAATGGATGGACCCAGGTAATTTCAGAAACTGGGTGGAAAAGGGAAGTTATGCCATTGTCACGGAAATTTGCTTTTTGGAATTTTTTGGTCCTGTGTTAGCTGTGATGCCCACAAGGAGGGAATATGAGTACAATAATCCTCTGCAGCAAACTGAAGATGAACATTTGGTAATTGTCTGTGAATGTCTTTAAATGAGGTTAGGCTACAGGAACAAGTTAGGGGTTCTGCTTATGAACTCCCACCTACTGTAGATTTATGTAAAGGTTTTCTCCTGGACTACATTATCAGTCTGATTTTGCAGTTTTCCTAGCTTTCAGTGTTGAGGGCCTGTGAGTTCATGAATTCAGTCATAACAATGATTTTGCTTCAGATAATCTCTGGTCCCACCTACCCAAGAGATCATACATTAGACTTGAACCTCACCTTCACAGGTTAATGCCGGTCTAAAAATGTGATCTGAATATGGAAATTATTGTGATGTGCCCATCCTGATTTGTTTATGATTAGTCTGGACTTGTGCGGGGTGAGTAGACTATTCCTGTGGTCTAACTCATTGATTCTTGCAAGCACCTTATGCATACTGTTGGATTTCAAAACCGGTTTTCCAGAAATGGGAGACAGTTTCATCAAATATCCAGTGTACCTTTGGAAGAGATAGGCTAAACATTTGGCAAGACAGCTTTCAAATGATTTCAGTCTGGGAGTCAAGCACTACTTTTTATGGGATCAACTTTAGCGTGTATTATTTGATGAAGTGGATAAAGCTCTAGGTTATGGGTGTCCAACACAATGCTCACAGGCCAGATCCAGCCTGTGGGATGCTTAAATACGGCCTATAGGACTGATCTGGAAATATCAAAAAATTGGCCTGCGGTGCCTCTGGTGGCTAAAACAAGCCACGTGCGCCTCACCCCACCCATGCCTCATTTTCACTCTCCATGATCTCCTGCAGCTCTGTGCCAGCCAGATTTAAAGGGGCCCTATGGCCCGTTTTCAGTGTGTGGACCCCCTGCACCCAATTTTGGCCGGCAGGGTACTGCAGGAGGCATACGTCCGTCCTCCCTGCTCGACCATGAAGGAGAACTACATTGCTGATCCAGCCTTGAAAGAAATCCAGTTTGACACCCTTTCTCTAGGTAATAAGATCATAACTGTATTGAGGGTTGGTTTGCTGTTGCAGTTGGGCCTGTGGGAAACCAGTAGGTGTGTGATTGAATGAATCAGAAAAACTTCATCCAGTTTGGGGGTGGAATGATTTGTGATGTTTTTAAAAAGATAGTGGTATGATCCTTTTTTTGTAGAGACCTTCGGTAGATACAGCCATAATGGATAACTATTGTCCAGTGTCCAGTTTTTCATATAGTGAGATGAGAGAGTGGTTAGATTAGATTAGATTAGATTTATTGGATTTATATGCCGTCCCTCTCCGTAAACTCGGGGCGGCTCACAACAAGGTTAGGGTTCAAACTATCAATAACCTGTAAGAAATGTATTATTGAGCATGAGACAGACTGAATTCCTCACTCTGATGGATGGTATAGCCGGCTTGCAACTTGGGTATAATTCTAGATTCATGGCTACTGTGAGGCAAGTAGAGACTGTGACTAGAGAGTTCCTTTGCCAAGCCACAGTTGGTGGGCCAGTTGTATCTTCTCTTGCAGAAAGAAAACTCTGGCTATAATGTCTCATTTCCTTGACCTCTTCTCTACTCTGCAAATTTTACATGGGCTGGAAATGGGGACTACTCAGCTGTTGGTGTATGATGCAGTAGCCTGCCTGCATCATACACCCAAGAGAGAGCTATTATTTATTGGTGCTGGAGCCTCAGCACTGGCTACTGTAGCAATTCATAGTAGTTTTGACCATTGAAAATTGGTAGGATTTTCTGCCCAATTACTACAGGAACATCTACTTTAAATGAAATTTGTCTGTCTGGTTTGCACATTCCTGTAGCCGCAGAAACTTTAGAACTATTTAAACTTATTCCAATGAATAAAATAACCCTAAAAATGAGCAAGTTGTTGTATTAAATCTGTAGGTTTAGATAAACAATACCAGAAATCATGAATAAAATACTAAATACATTTGGTACATAATATTCTGTTTATATTCTAGCGCAGTTACTTTGATATCTAAAATGCTTTTAGATTACCTGATAAAACAATGGTTTCAAAATCATTAAAACAAAATGTGTTCCAAAAATATAAACTTGTATTTTCAATGAGGTTTCCCATTAAGTGATCTTTTGCACACTCTGTAGGATATTTAACAGCCTTCAAAATGACAAATAGAAAATTATTGATAAGGGGAAAGAGGAAAACTTTATAGAGAAAGGCATCTTTATTAATCTAGGAGCTAATGATCTACAATATTTTCCCCTCAGATTCTTTTCCTTCATGTTAAAGAAAAAAAATCAAAATGTATATTAAACATCATGACTCTTGGTTACTGCTTGGAAAAATCCCTGCAGTTTTCTTGGCAAGATATTGGTCTAAGGTGGAGAG
Source organism: Erythrolamprus reginae (assembly GCF_031021105.1). Lineage (NCBI taxonomy): Eukaryota > Metazoa > Chordata > Lepidosauria > Squamata > Dipsadidae > Erythrolamprus > Erythrolamprus reginae. The sequence continues at coordinate 165,054,820 of NC_091950.1, read as the reverse complement.
TGAATGATTAGCCTAAGATCACTCAGTTTTATGCCTAAGGCAGGACTTAGAATTCACAATTCCCAGTTTCTCCCAATGCCTTAATCGCTACATCACATCCTAGTTCATCCTAGAAAATACAAAATTCAATTGTGAAACACTAACCAAGTGTGAAAAAGTTTTACCATTTTCCCTCACATGGCATGACTTCCAGGAAAATCCAGAGCATTACAGACATGCCCTAAATCAAATGTTATACTTTTGACCTAAACAGTTCCTTACTTTTGTTTCTTTCCATATAGCACAAGCAAGAGCCTTATGGAGTTCCACAATTTGCAGGATGTCTATTTGAATAAAATATTTCCTCCAAATCTTCTTTGATACAAAAAAAAGTAGCTTCAGGTGTTGAATCACTTAAGTTTATTTAAGGAAGGACATCTAAGACCGTTAGTAACTAGGGAATCACCAAAGGTGACACAAATATAAATGTTCATAGAAAAGCCAGCATTTTTAAGAGTCAAAGATAAAGTAAAACTCTTTTTATTTCACTTGTAGCTTACACAAAAATACGAAATATAAATGCATTTTTAAAACAACTAGATTTTTTTAAAAAATACTTTAAAAAGAGCATTAGTCAGCTAAAGAAAGGACTTTTTAAGAAGGGGAAGGGGATACAGTGTAAAGGTACAAGAAGGAAGAAACTGAATACATTGATTCCCAGAAGGAGTGTGCTTAGGCTGTCATAGAAATTTCACCCCTTCCAAATGACCCATTTCAGAAGCGAGTTGATCCTGAATTTCACTTTCTACAAATAGTGCTTTTCCCTTTTGCACAGAAAATTCATTCCAGCCTTTTTTTTTGGGGGGGGGGGGGGTGTGCGCATGGGAAACATTGTTTTTGTCTGCATATCACTCCATAAAAATCTTTTTAAACAATATAAAGAGAGGGATTGGTAAAGGCACCTCCCAACTCAGATGGTTATAGCTCTGAGCAATTATTTTATCACTGCAGCTGCAGCAAAGTCATGTTTACTGTCTTTCTGATCAGAGACGTTCGTCTTTTTGGGTAGTTTTAACAGTTCCTCACTTGTGCAAGCTGTATCTATCCTCTAGGGAAGTCTGGGCCTGTATAAATTACAGCAATCCGTAAAGGTGATATTTATAACCAGAAATTGGAAGCTTCCATCAATTTCATCCAGAAATTTGAACCAGCAGAGCAAGATGCTGCAAATATAGTCACAGGTTCTCTCCCCACCCCCAAATATAAATTAGTTACCAAATAGTGCAGAAAAAAAATTCTGAAAGTACTATAATCACTAATGTGTACACTCTTACTATTTCTTTAAAAAAATAATTGTATTGTTGTTTTTTTTAAAATTACAATTTACTTTTTTAACAACAACATATCTACACAAATTGAATAGCTGAATATGTCAATGTCGCATAGAAGATGAAATACTTTAAAAAATTATAATATATTTTAGCATATCATTAAAATAAATGCATGCATTTATTATATTTCACAAGCTGTATAAAGTTTTAAAAAATAAGACAAGGGGAATAATCCTTGACTTACAGTCATTCATTTAGTGACCATTCAAAGTTACCACAACACTGTAAAAGATGACTTGCAACCAGTTTTCTCATGACTGCTGTAGTATCACCATGGTCACGTGATAAAAATTCAGGCCTTGACAACTGGCATATATTTATGGCAGATGCACTTCTTAGGGGTCATGTGACAATCTTTTGTAACCTCAGCTGATTTTTGAGAAGCAAAGTCAATGGATGAAAGCAGATTCACTTAATGACTGCATGATTCACTTACTGTAACAATTGTAGTGATTTGATTAATAGCAGTGGCAAAAAAAGGTGATAAAAGGGATACAATTGACTTAAGAAGTGTGTTGCTTATCTATCAAAATGTTGGGTCCAATTGTGGGTGTAAGTCAAGGACTACCTGTATGAAAAGATCAGGAAAAAAGCTACCCCACTCAGAAAAACAATTCTGTTATCACAAATTATCCTGGCGCAGCAATGTCTCCATGTATTAGGTTTGCCAGTTGCTTTATTTGGGGTGTGGGTGTACATATATACATATACTATATACCTATCTTGAGTTGCTGAGAGTTCTTCCTGGCTTTCTTTTTCTTCTTGCTGTTTTATTTTGCTTAATTTTATTACTTTTATTTATTTTATAACTTAGGTTGTTGACATTCTTCCCATTCATGTACCCTTTGGATCAGGCATAAGGCTTCCAAGGCTGCATTCTGCAGGTTCAGCCTTGTAAAAGCAAACTTTCTTAGGTGGGTAATTGTGGACATTGTTTGTTGATCCTTTAGGAAAGGTCACACAGTGGATTCTTGTAAATTTTGTCAAGTGGTAGGAAAACAGATTTTATGCAAGCCCTTCTCTAACCTATAAGCTACTCGTGGAGGGATGGACTCTTAGAGCAGTCAATTCTGAGACTATTATAGCCCTTTGTCTTTATCCAAAATTTTAAAAGTTACCAGGTACCTCATATGTCCTACCTCAAAAATATTTTATGTCTCCCTCTGCCAATAATTTTCTCTTTGCTGTCCAAAGTCATGATTGCAAGATGGATGGCTGTATAAATTTATATAACAAATCAATCCAGAAGCATCTGCAATTTTACCTTCAGCATCAAGAAAATAATTCAGTGTATGTATAAAACCTTGTAAAGGACTCGTTCCTTCCAATCCGAGCAAAAAAGGAAGGAAGAGCAGCTAAGTCTTTTCACATGGCCCAATAATTGCAGATTTTTCACCCTGCTGCTTTGATTCTACTGGTATCTCCAGCTAGATTTGCCAGTTTAAAAAATCCAGACCCCTTCAGATCCAAAATGCATTTTTAAGGGCAAAACATAGATTTCCATAGATTTCCTAAAGCATTATAATGCTAACCACCATTGCTTTCTCCAGTCCTCATTCACATATTCTCCTTGCCTTTCATTCAAGCACTGTGGCTAACCAACCAATTTCAGTCATTGTTGTATGACTTGGGGAGTCTGCGGAGAGGGGCGGCATACAAATCCAATTAATAATAATAATAATCATCATCATCTGATTACCGGGAGGCTCACTTTTTTGCACTCCCCACATCTTTCACTTTCCTCTTTGGAACAACCATCACACACCAGGTCTAATCTTCCATGGCTTTGTTTTTGAAGGGCTACTAGGTTGCCCAATACTTGTGTGAAACCTTTGTCTTTCTCGCTCTACACTGGTTCACCTGTAGAATGTCAGGTGCAGTAAATCCCTTCCTATGTGGGTAGTCCTTGACTTACAAGTTTATTTAATGACCAAAGTTACAACAGGACTGAAAAAAGTGATTTATTACTTGTTTTCACACTCCCCACCATTGTAGGATCCCCATGGTCATGTGATCAAAATTCAGGAGCTTGGCAACTGGCATGTATTTATGACAGTTGCAGTGTCCCGGGGTCATGTGATCCCCTTTTAGGAACTTCTGATGAGCAACATCAATGGGAAAGCCAGATTCACTTAACAACTCTGTTACTAACTTCACAACTGCAGTGATACTAAATTAACAACTGCAGGTCATACAATGGGTCAAAATTCACTTAACTAATGTTTCACTTAGCAACAGAAATTTTGGGCTCAATTATGGTCATAAGTTAAGGACCACCTCTATTGCAACACACTTACTTACTGCTCACCCTACAAGTTCAAGTATGGTTGGCCTGCTAGGTCCCATACATAAAATGTCATCTTGTGAGTCATTTTTTCCCCCTATTAATATCTGCCTTGTAATACAGCATAAAACACGAGGTCTGGATGTTTCTGGCCCAGCTGTCATTTTGGAAGACCAGCAAATCCTGTCTCTTCTGACAGGCCTTTTGCTGGAGTGTTTTGGGGTGGAATATTATGCAGATGAAAGATTTGTCTGTATATTTTGATAGTTTCATCGTTTTAGTTTTATTATTTTGCCGATGTTTTTAAGCCACTTTGCATGCCACTTTGAATCACTTAGTGATTGTCAGAAGAAATTTGTTTTATTTCTTATTTAGGAGCCAAAGTAATAAATAAGAAATAAATAAATACCTTCTGATGCATATATTTGTAATATAAGTTATTTTAGCTCAGCAGGCAGGGGAATAAAGTTTTTGCATAACATTGAAATCTGATTTTTTTTTAAAAAAAAACAATGTTAATAAACCTACTTCATTCAGATATCATTACCATTTCTCTGAAGGCTTGTCTCTGAATTCCATTTAGGAATGTAAATGCCTTCCATTGCCCAACCCTTCCACACTGAGTGTAAAACTACATCATTCCTTCAGTGTTCAAAGAGTACCCTCTTTTCTCTTTGCAGCAGACTACAGCCCTTCTCAATGGACTCAGCTGAGCCTTTCTTTTCAACATTTTTTCCAATTAGACACCTGCAGATGCCAGCCTTTTATCAAAAGTCACCTAAGCAAATATGCCCTCTCCAAATCTATATAAGATTTTGATTTTTATCCAAAGTTTTTGCCTGGGTCTTTGTTCTCTGAAACATTTAGGAAGAGCCTTTTCTTTAGTTATCTTAGAAGTCCAAAAAAGATTTGCTTATCTGTAGCTTGAGTGAACCTCTGAATTTATACAAACTGCCCTCCTAATTCCACAAGGACCTGGCTCAGAAATACCTCAGTATTTCTCTAGATTGGTTGTATCAGTCTCGGTAATTGAAAGGATTCAGTGGGAACCTTGTCAGTCAAATAGACTATGTATGAGGGGAGGAATTCCCATCAAGAAATTCCTTAAAGCTCTAGAATATTTTCAGTAGACTTGAATAAGAACACACCCCATATGTATGAATTCACAGATGACCATTCAAAGAACTTCAGTTAGAGGCAAAGAACCATTTTTATGTGCAAAATTTGGTGGCATGTCTATATGTTTTCTACCAGAACAGGATCAATTGAACCAAATTCGATTGGCCTATTCAAGGATGCAGCTGGAGAAGGCAATATATTAAAGATTAACTGGTTTAGATAGCAAATTCCTAATATTGCAAATATTGTGAAAAGGAGGCCCCGAAGCCTGTACAGCCCTTTTATAGGGTTGACAGGCTCTGCCCCCGACGACGTCATCAGCTAGGCCGATGTTTCCAGAAGATGGCCGAGATCTCTCGAAATCTTGTGAGATCTCGGCCTCCCAAGATGGCGGCTACGCCAAAGGGCTGTGTCTCCCTGGCCCTACGGCAAATCCAGGTCGGGGAGTGAAGCACCGGCCAAGCAATATATTAAAGATTAACTGGTTTAGATAGCAAATTCCTAATATTGCAAATATTGTATTTGCATATAAGTGCCTTTATTGGTATTCCTAGTACATATTTAATCAAACATACTATCGTGTCAGGTAAAATATTTTTGGTTTGTTTAGCTCTAAAATGGTACTTATTTGCCGATCAGCAGTGAATTGTGGATTAAATAGAAGATAATGAAATTCTTACATATTACCAAGAGTAAATTGGTGACAAATGAGTGTCAACACAAGCTAATGTTTTCTACATTTTTGCTGGAACATGTATATTTGAAAATATTTAATTCCCTGAATATAACAAATGAATTTTTTATGTTTCATCCATGTTTAATTTTCTCCCCAATAAAAAGAGCAAGATCAGCACAAGTTTTACTTAAAAGGAAAGAATTGTTTTAAATTAACTATGACGGTTATTTCCAAAAATCCCCAAAGCAAATTGTTTGAGAAACTGAAGCATATAGTGTTAGTGTTTGATAGCCATATTATTTATATACCCAGCCCAAAGCTGAATTTCTCATATGAAGGAAGAGATTTTGAAGTCCTATGACAGCTGGGTGCAGAATATAAAAGCAGTTCACTTTGTGTATGTTTCTATAAGTGCATATATTAAAGGAAAGTTCATTTTATAACCATCAGAACGTTTGAAGCTAAACTTTTGCTTATATCTTTAATAACAGTGTACCAGCTTTATATGGCAATAGCCTAGTTAGAAGAAAGAGATTTTTCCAATCTTTTCTTCCATGTAATGTAGAACATTCTGCTGCATCCCCCTATGAGCTTTTCATAGCTTAGAATTTTTTTCCAAAATATTGAAAAATTTCTAAAATGTATAACAAACCTTGAGAATAAAACAATACTCTAACAATTGTGTCAAATTCAAATATTAAACCTTTAAAGATTTTAAATGTCTTGCGATACATTTTCCCCTCATTTCAGGGTTGGTTGGCATGTTTTTAAGAGTAATGCCTTTTTTATTTAAGCTTTATTTTTCCCTATTAAAACTTAATAAGTACTAATGAGCTGAATGTCCTGGAATGCACTGGCATTCATAGCCACCATGTGAATGCTTAACTTCCCTTTAATTGTAGGAATTGCTAATAGACAGTGGAGAGCATATTTGTTCATATTAGACTAAATCAGTTCTTTTTTCTGTGTCACAGGGATCCTGTATCGCAAGTCCTGTGCCTCCTCTGCAGCTTGTCTCATGACCTCTGCTGGATACCAGACTTTCTGTACTCCTGGGAAGATAAACTCTGTTTGTATAAGCTGTTGCAACACTCCACTTTGTAATGGGCCCAGGCCAAAGAAGCGAGGAAACGCTGGCACCATGCCTAGAGCGGGAGTATTAACAACCATGCTGCTTTCTAGCTTGCCGTTTCTATCATCCGCACATTGCTAAACTCTAAGGGAAGATTTCCTTTTTCGCCATCATTCTTCCTGTGTCACTTCTCTCAAAAGGCACAGCTGGTTTCCATTGTGGTGTTGTTTGCTTTCCCAAATTAGACTAAATCAGTTCTTTTTTCTCAACAGCTTCATTACTTGCAGAATAGATTTTGTTGTCTGATTTTTCCAGTGTGCACTTTAAAACAAGATGAAACAAAGAAAAAAAATCAACAGTCATCCATACAAAAGCACTATCTATCATTCATGTTATAGGAAAGTCGTTTATTGTACTTGAACTTGGAGGGTACAAGTTGTTGGCTGTAAAGGCTTTCTTTTGTTTTTTTAAATTGCTTCTTTTTTTCACCCTATTGTGTATCCTGTAACATTTCTTTATGAGTATTTACTACTCACGTTCACAAACGCCATTCTGGTTAACAGGACTTGGATCTATGCTAGTCTCCAGAGGAGTTGTTCTCACATTGAGCTCCAGTGACTCAGGACTCTGTTTTGGCAAGCTGGAGTCGATTTCAGCCTCATCCTGAAGAATATTCGAGGAAACCTTCTGTGCTGCTTTGGTGGAAGACTTTCGCCTGGATGACATGAAGATCAATGGTCGTTTGGAATGGTTGACACTGGCTAGAGAGTTTAAACTAGTTGCCAAATACTTCTCTTTGTTGGCATGTTCTATGGAGAGGCGGCATCGGAGAACTTGAAGAAAGACCTTCCGGAACTGTTGAGAAGAAATGTTGTACAGGAGTGGATTCACCACTGAGCTAAGGTAAAAGAAGATATCTGCTATGGGGAGGAGAATGATATATGCCCTGAAATAAGAGACTGTCCAGTCTTGCTTGGGCCGGGCAGCCATCATGATCCTTCGAACTTGATTTGGTAGCCAGCATATTGCCAGTGTTGCAACAATCAAACCTGGAAGGAAGGAGAAGAGAGAAAAAGAACTTGTGAAACCAAATCATAACAATATTTAGTATCAGTGCTCCACTTACCGGCTAAGAAACGATACCAATTTTCCAATGTTTTGCTTGACAGCCTCTTCCGTCAGTAGCAAAACATGTTATGAGAGAGACAGGAGGGGAAAAGGCAAGCCACGGGGTTCAAGGTCATTGGTGTCTCTATTCCAATAAGTATTGTGTAACATGTAAGGTATCATTTCTTTTGATTCCTGACATCAGTTAAGTTCAAATGCTTTATTTCATTTGTACTGAATTCTTGAAATATTTTGGTATTGATGCTCTGTTGCCCATTCCTCTTCCTCCGTTTCATGACTAAATGATACAGCCATATTAGAACAGGCAATATCCAAAAGCAGATCAAATTCCACTTATATTTTAAAAAAATATGCATACAATTTGGCATTATTTTTGGTAACTTTTCTCCTACAGAAAATATTTTTATGTACAGTGTGAGAGGCTCTTTTTATGACAGAGTATATAAGGAATTCAGGAAAGGAGCTGCAGTTGAATTAAAATGTAATGGCACAGAGAACAAGCATTAAATGTTCCTGGAAATTGAGCTTCTAGAGAACACAAAGTTTGTTCCGAGTTTTGCTGTCCAGGTATTTTGCATTCACCTATAAATGTGAGTATTTATTTCATTAAGGTTAAGATTAATTTTATTGAAGAAATATATTAAAATATTTATCATTGACTTTCTTATTGCTGGCAAGATAAAAATGCCAAGCTCCCAGGGCTGACAAAAATACTTACCGATTGCATAGTTTTAAAATATTCAACATGCTTCAGACACATTGTCTTATTTATCTGTTAAAACAAACTAATGTGATGAATAAGTATGCTTAACTTCCATTTTCTTAATCAACTTTTTAGTTCCAGGATTAAACCATCTTTCCAGAATGGTAGTTGAGAATAGCTTCTAATTTCCAACCCAATTTCAATTACTGAAATATTACTAAATTTAAGAGAAATTACTATAAAATAAAGGATGCATTTGCAGATCCCCTTGATGGATGTTCATGGATGGATTTAAGGGAAAGAAATAATAAGTTCAGAGTTTTTAGCCTATTTACCCTTGCTGGGGTATTCCTTGTTTTAGAGCAAAGGTGCCTTATCTGTGAAAGAAAATAATTTATTCAAATGTTGGCTGTTCCACTGCAAGGTTTTCTTTAATTTGTGGATTTTTACACCATACTTGCAAAAAAAAAAGAAAAAAAAGAATTTGCTTTAAAGCTAGTCCTACAACTCAGTTTGCGTTATTAGAAAATGTATAGGCTTTATGTTGCTTTTGTCTAAATGAATCTGGATTCTTTACCTAGACACTACTAAATTGTAGAATATGTACTCAATAAAATAATTGGGAAGATTCAGAATTCAAAATCTAAGACAAATTGTTTTGAAAAATATAACCGAACAACTATGAATGTAAGCAGAAGAAAATAGGAATTGGCAGCAGCACCCTGGAAGAGTCAGAACTGAACATAGACTCTGTGTAATAAATAGATTTGTGAAACTTTTGATTTTAATGGTTACTTTTGGTTAATAAAGAGATTATTTTTTTGTAATTGTATGAAGTTTTCATTATGTTAAAAGCTTGGATCTCAGCATTTTGTGCAAAATCACATATATGCACGTACCCATTACTTTTATGCTTAACAGAAATTAGCAAAAACAAGAGTTTTAGTAAACACAGTAAATTGCCAATTTCCTTAGGCATATTCTTTAAGACTCCTTGTGGATGGTGAAATTATATTGGCATATACACTAATTAGTTCAGTTTTTTATCCCTGTTTGATATAATTGCTTAGAGTTACTACTATTCCTTTTCAAGTTTCTTCTAAGTGCGTATGATTGAGGGTAAAGAGAGAAAATTTGTCAAATACAGATGAAACATCAGAGCTTTAAGATAATTTTAAACTAAGTTGGTAATATGTCTGACTTTATAATCACAATTAAAGCTATTGGTCTGCCTTAAAGGACTGGTTTAGGATGCAGGGGTACAGAAAGTAAATTTACAAAACAAAGTGTTGAGCAGCTGTGAAATAAAAGGAAAGAAATATGTACAATTTGGCTGTAATTTGTGCTGAAAGAGTAACTGGTGAGTATTGTACATGGTTAGAGTTGCCATGATATCTGAAATTGGCAAGTTTATTCTATTTATCAAATTATTGGTCACCAATCTTAGCACGGGGTAACTCTTGGGCAGCCAATACACTTGATAAATAAATAAAACAGGTTATACAAAGCATGTCACAAGTTGGTAAGATGTTGAATGTTTACAAGACAAAGAAGCAAGACAAGACTAGTAAGCACACACAAACATAATGAGGATCATTACTTTTATTCCTGGGCCGCAAAACTTTGCTAGAAAGTAAAAATATAGGCTGCCACAACCCAGTGTTTATGTTGGAAGTATGCAGGATAGTAAAAAACATTTTGATGAAGAGACTTTTGAGAGTGGCAAGAAGCATTTTGATTCACTGGATTTTTGTGTTTTGTTATATCCCCCATGACGGCAATTTTGTTAGAATACTCATGTCTAAATTCCCCAAGTATCTAACCACTCTAAATGTTTGGGACCCTTGACAATTCATATTTCTTGAAGTTTATTATGTATTAAAATTATCAACTGGAAATAGCAAACATTAAACAAATCACTCTTCTGCTCATTACGTCTTGTTCTTTTTTATCTTCTCAGGGACTCGCTGGCATTCTGTATTTTTATACTTTCTACTATTATAATCTTAATCTTTCAGGATCATGACCTACCTACTACTTGATGTGTCTTGTAATAAGATACAGTAAGGTCATGCCTTACTTCCTATTTCATTCTCGCTCTCATTATCATTAAGAAGAACAAAAGATCAATGAGCCATGACACAGAAGCCACTGAAGACACATGGATTTAATATAGTTTTGTGTGTGTATATTATGGAATAACTAAATGACATTTTATACCATGAACCTTAAAAGTGGTTTCCTTTCAGGGCTATTATTAGATATGTCTTGATCTGAAAAATCACCTGTCCATCGCTAGGTTCCAGCAGAAATACCAAAACGGTTTAAGACCTGGGCCGTCTTAACTTTGTTGTGTTTTATTATATTTTTCCTTTAAAAGAAGTAAAACACTAGCATAATTGGTTTTTATCATGTGAGATTAAATAACCAGCAAAGTATATAGCTTGATAAAAAACAGAAATCCAAGAAAATTAAGGAATAAGACAAAATAGAGTCAACATACAGTATTTACGAAATAAGTTCTGGTTTTGGTAAATTGCAATCCCATTTTTTTAAAAAAAAATCAGTAAAACCTCTGTGCTTTATTAAATGGACAATTATACTTTTAAAAATTACAAAAGTGATTCAATTAATTCTCACTTGAGTTGATGGTGTTAATTTTTTAATGCCCTTATGTATTTGGCCATTTTTTCCAGCTTAGAGCATTCCCAATGTCTTTGCCTTACAACAATGGCTTAGTTAATACCTAAACATGAAGCACCAGCCTGTAATATATTTTCTGTGATGTACAATCATTAAATATTTATTATGAATGCATAGAAACATAGAAGTCTGACAGCAGAAAAAGACCTCATAGTCCATCTAGTCTGCCCTTATACTATTTTCTGTATTTTATCTTAGGATGGATATATGTTTATCCCAGGCATGTTTAAATTCAGTTACTGTGGATTTATCTACCACGTCTGCTGGAAGTTTGTTCCAAGGATCTACTACTCTTTCAGTAAAATAATATTTTCTCATGTTGCTTTTGATCTTTCCCCCAACTAACTTCAGATTGTGTCCCCTTGTTCTTGTGCTCACCCTCCTATTAAAAACACTTCCCTCCTGGACCTTATTTAACCCTTTAATATATTTAAATGTTTCGATCATGTCCCCCCTTTTTCTTCTGTCCTCCAGACTATACAGATTGAGTTCATTAAGTCTTTCCTGATACGTTTTATGCACATTGTAACAAATGTCCACTTAAAAATTCTGGCTGACCTTCGGATCCTTGAAATTTTGTTTGTTTGTTTGTTTGTTTGTTTGCTTGTTCGTTCGTTTGTTTGTTTGTTTATTTATTTATTTATTTATTTATTTATTAGATTTGTATGCCGCCCCTCTCCGTAGACTCGGGGTGGCTAACAACAATAATAAAACAGCATATAAACCCACAGTAACTGAATTTAAACATGCCTGGGATAAACATATATCCATCCTAAGATAAAATACATAAAATAGTATAAGGGCAGACTAGATGGATCATGAGGTCTTTTTCTGCTGTCAGTATTCTATGTTTCTATGTTTCTATATGACATTTCCATTTCTCTGCTTGGTGCTCTATAGGCCCTTCCAACTAACTATAATTAGTTCCAACCTCCAAAAATCAGTATTCAATATCTTCTATGGAGTTTGGCAGAGCCAGCTAGCCAACTCAAGGATGCAAGGTGTGACCAAATCAAACAAATCCTTATGGGTCAGAGCATGAAATGTGCAATCTGCAACATATTTAAGAGTTGCTTTCCAAGGTCAGAATCTTTTTCCTGCAAGATTGGAACTCTATCTCTAATGCAGAAGGTTTAAAAAGTTAAGGAATTAAGCCTGCAGGTTTACTGGCTCTTCCTTTAAGCTATATTGTCTGTGGTGCTTTGTTGGTAAGGTAGTAAATTAAATAAAAAATGTGGGAAGGAATTCTAGTTGTTACTTCTTAAATAAAATTTGTAATTGGCACTTACATATGTAACACTTATCTATTCAATGAGTATAATGTACAAAATGCACAATGTATAATTAATATGGGTAAAATAATACCTTGCCTTTTTTTTTAAAGGTAGCATGTTCAAATTTTGCTTTTTCCATTCATACTCCTGCTGCTGACTTTCATTTAGATTATACAACGTCCACGTAGTTCCTTCCCTGGATACCTCACAAGGAAACAACTGCTTTATTCTATACAGAGCAAGTGAAAAATGTGTTGATGGTAACCTTGTACTGTATTGTAGAGGTTAGTGTTTCAAGGAACAAGCAGAGAACTCTTTGTGTAAACTGTCATTTTTGTGAGCACAAGTAATTGCTCATCTCTTGATACTCCAGGAAAAAAAACATTTCTTTTTTGCAGAGATGTGAATATATGTTATGGAGATTTGATCCTTTTAAGATTCATCCATAAACTTTCCTGTTATTTTCATCCAGGCTACCATAGCATAAAATGTAACGTTTACCTTACTTTTCTTAATGTGCTGGTACAATCAACACAAATGGAGAGAAGATACGTACAATCAACACAATTAGCTAGATAGAAAAACAACTTTTTATATTTTGGAAGAAAATAACTTTACACAATACTATTGCGCAATTACTTCTGTGTCACCCTTTAAACCAAATATTCTTCGATAAGCCTCTGTATTGCCTAGATCAGTGATTCTCAATCTTGGAAATGTCGAAGGGTGTGTGCACATCAGCTCCCAGGAGTCCAAACATGCTGGCTGTGGAATTCTAGGAGTTGGAAGTCCGTAGTTCTTGACATTGCCACGGTTGAGAAATACTGGCCTAATAAAAAATGCACCTGCCCTATTCCTAGAACATATGAGTTGTCAAGGACTTAATTAAAGGACCTGTACTTAGTAAAGGTGCAAATTTAAGCAAACCCCAATAAAGTGACCATTTTAATGGTTCCCATCCATTTTGAACTAATTCCACTGTATCTCTGCTTCAAGTTAGAACACAGATAATGCATTATGCTAGGCAAGAGATCTTATCAGCTGAAACCTAAGGCCCAATGCTTCAAACATGAATATAAGAATACTGAGTGAAAGTTCTGTGACAAGTAGTGAATCTCACAGTCCTTTCCCCTAGCAAGAATGTGGCCTCACAAAGGAAGTGATGAGGATTTGTGAGATTTGATATAGCTTCTCTGCTGTGCCTATAGTAAACTATTACTGCTAATGATGTAGGCAAAGAATTGTGAATGTTCCCTGAAGTAGTAAAATGGTTTATAAATGACACCATTAGATTTACTCCTAAATAAATTCTTGATTACAACATTAAATGTGTATTAATTTTCCTCAATTGCATATATTACCCACTAAAGAGCATTTTTAAGACATCTTATAATAGGGAACTCGCTACTGGTACTGGCCTGGATACATTCCAGGAAAATTTGAGGACCTACAGGTTTTCTTACATGTTTAAATAATCATTATTAGCTTATCAAAATAGCTTCTGTTTATATCCTATGATACAATTTTATTTCAATTTTACTCATGTTTCAGGAATGCAAAATAAATTGTGATATCAAATTAAAATATTATTTCAGGTAAGCTACAAAGACTTCGATCACTTTCCTGTGTTTTGATGGATTTATAAGCACCTTCAGCTACTACTGTGAATAAAAATTGAGCTGGAAAAAAGTACAGACTGAACTAGTTCAGGAGAGAAGCTTGGTTAGTACTCTGTAAACATACATAACGATGATGATACAGGGTGCATTCCAAAAGTAATGCAATTATTTTTTCAAGTAATTTATTGAACTGATTTGCACAAACACTTAAAATTATTCAAAGTACTGTCCCTGGGCCTCTACACATTTTTTCCAGAGACTCTGCCATGACCGGTGTGTGCCCTGGAAGGCATCTTCGGGGACCTCTCCCAAAGTCTTCGTCATGGCTGATTGGCTCTCTTCTATGGATGAAAAAAAGTTTCCTTTCAGGGCTGCCTTAATCCAAGAGAACAAAAAGAAGTCTGCTGAGGTGACATCAGCACTATAGAGGGGTGGGGCAGCATTGGCCTCTGGTGTTTGGCCAGGAACTCGTGGACTCGTAGTACATTGTGGCAAGGCGCATTGTGATGGAGTTGCCAGATAGTGGAGATGACCCTTTTTTGGAGTCTTTCCAGCACATTCATGTAGTAGGTAGCGTTAACTGTCTGTCCTTGAGGAACAAACTCCTTATGGACCACTCCTTTACTGTCGAAAAAGACAATAAGCATTGTTTTCACTTTTGATTTGCTCATACTTACCTTTTGGGGCTTGGGGGACTGGTCGGTGTGCCACTCAGAGCTTGGGCATTTTGTTTCTGGGTTGTATTCAAAAGCCCAGGTTTCATCACCAGTGATGACATTGTTCAAATAATCAGGTTCAATTTCTATATATTGCAAAAGTTCACTTGAAATTTCCTCTCAGTTGGTCTTTTCGTGACAGTCAACATCCAGAGCTTTACAATAACTGATGTCCTGCTGCTTCCACAGCTTGGAGAGCACTGAGACTGCCCCCTCCACCTACTTCAAGTGGTTTGGTCCCACTCCAACCGATAGGAGTGGCGCGGGAAATTCAATTGCATTACTTTTGGAACGCACCCTTTATCCGTCCATCATGTTCAAAGAGGAGCTTAAGATCTAATGGGTTGTGGGCTTTCTGCAGTGTGTCCACAGGTGGCTTGTAAGTGCCTATACAGGCACGGAATGTTCTACCACATCTTGGGTAAATGTCAGCATCATTGTTGCAGCATTTGCAGCTCTGGCTTTGCACAGTGCTCACTTCTCCTGGCAGCCTTAGTGGTCAATGTATATCATGTTGATTGTTTTTATACCAGGGTTTCCCAGGAGGTGGTGTCAATATCCAGGGAACTGAAGGAGGCTTTCAACGTGTCTATTGCTTCCTTTGTTCCCTGTGTGATTGCTTTCCTTGAGACACTAACCAGAGAGGAGCTCTTTAGTGATGCAATGTCCTAGCCTGCCCAACATCTCTGGGCTTTCATTAACAGGGTGTGAACTGATGGCAGGCCTGCTCCTGCCACCGAATCTGCAGAAGTCTCCAGAGGTAGGTAATGTGGGAAATGATTAGCAGTAATGTATGGTAGACTTTGAGTTTTGTACTAAGGCTTATTTCACAGTGGTCCCACACATTGGTCAATAGTCTGCCATATATAGAGCTTGCCTTGGCGATTCTGCAGTTGACCTCAATGTCAATTGTTACAGCGTGGAAGAGGGTGTTGCCAAGGTATGTAACTTGGTCCATGGTTTGCAGTTTTCATCCCTTCATAGTGATGGTGAGCTCATGGTGTTGGATTTTCAGAGCTGACTGGTGCATCACTTTGGTCTTTGTGTTAATGAGGAGGCCAAAGGTGTCACATGCTGCTGCAAATTTGTCCACACTGGCTTGCATTTCCTGCTTTGATCAAGCATTCAGGGGACAGTTGTCAGTACAGTATCCTTTATCTTGGTGACAGCCTGGAGTCTTTGCAAGTTGAACAGTTTCCCATCAGTCCTGTATCTCAGGCTAACTCCCAAGGAACTGTTTTGGAAGGCATCTGACACCATGACTGAAAACATGCTGAACAGGGTCAGAGCCAATAACACACCCTTGCTTGATGCCCTTTGTAAATGGAAAGGCTTCTGAAGTTTCTCTATCCAGAACATGGGCCATCGTGCCATTCTTGAACTGACGTACAATCAGGATGAATCTGTCAGAACACCCAAACTTTGACATGATGCGCCACAGACCTTCACGACTGACAATGTCAAAAGTCTTAGTGATATCCACAAAGGTGGTGTACAATTCACAATTCTGCTCTTGACAGTTCTCTTGTAGCTGTCGGGCTGTGAAGGTCATGTCCACAGTGCCACGCTCTGCAGAAACCTCACTGTGTCTCAGGTAATAGATGCTGTTCAAAATGGTCAGTCAGGAGGTTCAGCAACACTCATGCAAGGATCTTGCCTGTGATAGAAAGCAGTGATATTCCTCTATGATTATCGCAGTCTTGTCAATTCTCTTGTAGAGATGTACAATGGATGCATATTTCAGTTCCTGAGGAATGGATCCTTGATTCCAGAAGGATTGGATTCAATCCAATCCTTCCTGTAAACACACATACACATGCACACACGGAGGGAGGGAAAGGGAGAGAGAATGTTTGGTTGTAAAGACCAAATGATTTCAGTTCCATCTCTGCTCCAAATAAATGCAATTTACACTGATGTCCTTAAATGCCCATACCTTGTTTTCATCAACAAATGCTTAAAATTCCCATTGCAGCTTTCACTACTCACTTCCTTTTGAATCAGTGATCATCTGTGGCTTATGTTAATTGAGAGCAGACATGAAACAGCCCAATTTTAGCAGAATGAATGGCCATTGGGGTAAAGGAGATCAGGAAGCACAAGCCCCCTGGAAAAGGGAGTCAAGTTTGAAACTGTTGGTGGCAGCACAAAGGAGAACAGATAGCAAAAGGGATTCAGAGGGAAGTTAATTTGGGGAGCCGGCAAATCGATTAGGAGTTTGAAGCCACAAGGGAAAAACAAAATGACAGCACGAGAAGAGAAGAAATAAGATTTTGCAGAAGGTAAAATAGATGCTTTGAAGGGCAAAGAGGCAGCAGCAGAACAAGGACAAAGAAGACAGGAGAGGAGTGAAGAGGTACAGATTTGAGCTGGAAAAAAACAGCAATGAAAGGAAAGGGTCACATCAGCCACGGGAGGAAGGAAATTTTCAAAAGGGCAGTGGGGAGAAAGAAAGGAGCAGCTGGAAATGAAAATGAAATCAAGGGCATGCTAACTTATAATTTGGATTCAAAGATTGCCAAAGGGGAGCAGAGAAAGCAGCACCAAACTCGTTGTCTTCCCCAAAGAATGGGGCAGGTGGTTTTATTTGTTGCCCATTTGTAAAGGAATTTTCACATATTCTTCACTACCAATGGTATAGTTGACACACACACACACACACGAGACAGATTTCTCTCCAGGCAACATGTGTTGTGTTGTGCTGTGCTGTGCTGCTATCTCACACCAATTAACCTGGCGGATATTTTGCTGTAACCATCGTCTGGGAGGCCAGATTGCATGAACCAGTCATAAGGCAAATGTTCCTGTTCTCTCTTTCCTTCTCCCTTCTTGGCTCTCCCCCATTTTGGGAAAACCCAGCAGCCAATCAAAATACAGTATTGACTGGGGGTGGTGGAGAGGAGACAAAACAAGATGGCTGCCCAGCAGTTCTGCATACACTTTTCTGAGGAACAGGCTGAATCAACAGAACCAAACCCTAAGAGTAAAAGTAACACAAAAAACCAAGGGATTGGCAACCCTGTTGAGAAAGGGGTTATGGAAAAGTAGCTGAGAAAATGGGGGGAAGGCTTTTTTCCTTCCCCCATATCATAGGTCTGGGGCAGGGGAGGGCTGCCCATACCGGTGCACTCCCAGCAGCGGGTGCAGGCGGGTGTACATCTGGTGGGCGTGCATCTGGCGGGCACAGGTGCAAGTGATAGCATGAGATTCAGCTTCCTGCGCATGCACAGAAGCTGAATCGTGTGAGGATGCTCACGCATGTGAGATTTTGCCAATTTTGGGTGATTTCTTTGCTTCCCCACATGCGCGGAAGCAAACAAATGCTGAAAATCAGCAAAATCTTGCATGTGCAAGTGTCCTTGTGTGAGATTTGGCTTCCTGTGCATGTGCAGAAGCTGAATCTCGCACCGATGTGCATGCCCCCTCACCAGTCAGCTGGAGCTGCGCGCACTGCTCCATTTTTCCAACCGCAACTGCGCACCTGCAGCCCAAAACTGGTGTGGGGAAAGTTATTCTTGATGTGTCACTCAGCTAGAGACAAGGTTTGGAACAGGATAAGAGCCATGAAGGGCCAGCCAGAAACAACAGGAGAAGCAAAGACAAAAGTTAAGGAAAGAAACACCTGTTATTGTACTGTATCCTTGCAATGCACTTTAACACATACTAATCTGAAATGTTATTGCTATGCAATTCTTGAACAACTTAAATCAATAAAACTTAAATTGAGAATGCAGCATATAAGCACTACCGTATATGAGCGTATCCATGAATGCAGATAGTGAAACAAAGGCAGCTGAATTTAAAAAATGATATTTTTTTGGACATTGACATGAAAGAAAAGTGAAAGAAATAAGAGGAAAAGTAGAATGACAGCAAAATGAGGAGGCAGACTTGTGTTTGAAAAATATATGACAAGACACATTCATTCTCCAACAGAATGAATGAAGAGTGGACATCAGGGAAAAGTTTTACAAAGTAAAAACGTTGAGAAAAAAAAATCAGAGATGAATATGGGAGAACCGCCATGTCTACAGAGAGAAAAAGATACAGAGAGTCCTCATTCAATGGCTACAATTTAAGACAAAGCTTGATTATTAAACAGTTGCTAAGTGAAAATGCAACTGTGCTTAAGATCTTATATTACTTCAACTTTCCTTTGCTTTATGTCATAAATGTCAGGGTGGGATATAAACTTTTTTTCATCACTGTTTCTTTTTTTTTAATGAATAGAATTCTTTATTGGCCAAGTGTGATTGGACACAGAAGTAATTTGTCTTTAGTGCATATGTTCTTAGTGTACATAAAAGAAAAGATACATTTGTCAAGAACCATGAGGTGCAACACTTAATGATTGTCATTCGGTTGTAACCTCCTGCCACATGAGCCCCAGCAACCGGTCAGCTCCCACAGAGTCAGTTTCTCCAGATCCCATCAACTAGACAATTGGGACCTAGGGGAAGAGCCTTCTCTGTGGGGGCCCCAGCCCTCTGGAATCAGCTCCCCCCAGAGATTTGCACTGTCCCCACCCTCCTTGCCTTACTCAAGAGCTTGAAAACTCAGGCTTAGGGGTAATTAATTTCCAACCCCCTAGCCGATGTATGGAAATGTATGTTTGCCTGTTTGAATAGGGATAATTGATTTTTAAACATGGGTTTTAGATTAATTAGTTTTAAATTTAATTGGATTAGGATATTTTTGTATTGTTTTTTTATATGTTCTAAGATGCCCTCAATCCTTAGAGGCATATAAATCAGATAGATAGATAGATAGATAGATAGATAGATAGATAGATAGATAGATAGATAGATAGATGATAGATAGATAGATAGATAGATAGATAGATAGATAGATAGATAGATAGATAGATAAACTGAATTACCAGTCACTAAACAAAAGATACTCTAATAGCAAATAATGCAATCAGATACCAGGAAATATTAATAATAAAAAAGGGAAAACACAGGTCATTTTTATGAATTTTTTAAAAATGTTTTGGAAGTTGGCAAAAGATAAACGAGTGTGTAACAAAGTAAAATCAATTAATAAAGTAGTGAAATGATTTGAGATGTAACTGAACTGGGGAATGCTGTAATTTTTTTAAAAAAGTATGGAAATAATAGCAGTAAGTTAAAAGTGGAGTGTTAGATATGCTCTAAACCAAGAATGCCCAACCTGTGGCTCATGGGCCACATGTGCTCCTGGACAGCTAATAATGTGGCGCCACAGAATTGTAAACCTTTAAGATTGTTATGTGCACTTATATATACATAGATGCAGTCCAAGACACTTCCTCTTCACTCAATGTGACATAGGCAAGCCAAAAAATTGGACACACCTGAGCTAAACACTACAAATACTATGTATGTCATGGGGGGGGGGGGGTGATGACAAGGCATAATGCTATGAAACAAGCTTACAGGGATAATGTTTTGTCTGGGTCCCCCCAGACGCCAACACCAACCAAAAAGAGTATCCAGACACACTGGTAAAAAGCAAAGGCAGTTTATATAATTCAAAGCAAACACAGGTAGCAAAAACTGTTCTTACAGACAGGAACACTATGAAGCTTCACAGAGGTTTCACGAAGGCCAGGCAATAAAACAGGATTCTTGCTGGCAAAAACAACGCTGGAGATAATAAAACCCACGCCTCCCCCAAGTCTTCCAGACTTCTAGGCCACAAGCCAAGATCAGAGACGCCGAGAATTGAAGCAAGGTCACAGGACTCCCAATTGATAACTCTCCACAAGACTGTAAGGGCGGGCCTGCCTTTTCAACCCTGCTGAGGAGAACCACACCCAAACCCAGCTGTTGCCAATTCAGGGATGGAAATACCTTTCTAATTGGCCCCGTCTTTGAGCTGCTCGTCGCTGCCTCAAGTCTATTATAGCCTGTGCGTCTTCATCCAATGAATCCAGGCTACTAGCTGGGGAGAGCCCCCCCCCCAGGGTCTCAGGCTGCTCTCCCTCCTCCTCTTCCTGATGTTCCTCTCCCCCGTCTGCCTGGTCCTCCCCCTCCTGTTCACTGTCCTCCTCCTCTGGGCATGGATCCGGCAGAGATCCAGCCGGTCCCTGAGGAGCCTCAGGCTGAATCACAACAGATAATAATAATAATAATAATAATAATAATAATAATTTATTATTATTATTATTATTATTATTAATAATAATAATAATAATAATAATAATAATAATAATAATATCTTATTAGATTTGTATGCCGCCCCTCTCCGAAGACTCGGGGCGGATAGATAGTGTAACGAGAAATATTAACCTTTGGGTGTGACTTTATTATGAGGTGGCTGTGCAGTTTATTCAGTGTGTATGTGAAAGCTGTGTGTCACGCAGAAGGAAAATTTGCCAAAGGAACGTCACAAAGATTGGTACATTAATTGTGCCTAAGAAGTTGTTTGGTGAGATTTGATTGAAAAAGGTGACATCATTATTGTTGTTGTTGTTGTTGTTGTTATTATTATTATTGTTATTATTGTTATTATTATTATTTATTGGATTTGTATGCCGCCCCTCTCCGCAGACTTATGCAAGAATTGGGAAGTGAATGTTGGCTGTAAACCAAGGGGTGTGTGTGTGTGTGGAGCAGGGTTTTGCTCTTTAGCAAATAATTGAAAAATGTATGAATGTTGGGGGGGAAATTAATTGTATGATTGCTCATTTAAAGGAAGAGGAAGCAGGATTCAATTGTAGGTTGTTTTGCATCAATACAGAATTGTAGGTTAGTAAGTAGTGTTTGATGGAAGTAAAGCATGTGTAAAAATAAGTGCAACACATGGTACAATATTATTGTGCTGGGAGTAAGGGATAGATTTGTGATGTCTCTTTTGCTGGTTAATTTATTTACAGGTAGTGAGAGATTAGAAATATATTAGTTGGAGATGTGAAAATGTGTGTTCTTTTGTACACAGGTGATAGGTTTTTGTCTGAGAATCTGAATTATTTCTCAGAATTTTTTCTAAAAATATGTTCGATTCCATGATGCATGGCAGACACAAAGATCTTTGGAAAGAGACAATTTTGGGAAACCCTGATGGTTTAAAGTAGATTTCATTAATTCTCATTTGCTGTTATTGCCGTCTTTTATTGTATTTTTGTTTATTGTTTGCTACTTTTGTAAATGTTGGTTAAATGAAAAGAGCTTAATCTGATAGATACAATCCTGATGCTCTTGCTGTTTCCACATTGGTTGGAGATTTTGGAAAAAATCTCCAAAGTTACTAATGGTTTCTTAGAGGAAACTGATAAAATTGTTGCTATTTAGGAGACCTGTAGAATAATGAGTTTTCCAAAGTGACAAGTCTTGATAGTAAAGTAAATGTTCCAGCAACACAACTGTGTCTCAATGGCACAAATTTGGCAGTCGCTTCTCCCTTAAAAAATATTTTTAACTGTTCTGAAATATTCCTCCAGGTAACTGAATACCAAACTCACTTCAGTACTATCTGCAATTTTATTGAGGATTTAAAAACACATTCTAGAAAGCCACAATCAAAGCTCAATGGAGAATACAGAGATCTCTAATGTTTGCTTCTCTCAAAATTACTATGCCTGCCTCTGATAAGGCTTTTAATTGTTACTTTTAAATCCTAAGCCACACACTTCTCCACAGCAGCTTCTCTAGAGACCAATTATCCAATAGATCTGACTCATCTGATTGAATTTAGAATTACTGTCACAGGAGTACGCTAATGTATACATTTTTCATTATTCAATGCTAATCCTTATTAATTATTTCCATAATCACTCCCTTCTCCTCTGATTCACAGTGAAGAAATTACCTAAAAGTACTAAAAACAGATTCTTTATGAATATTATTGGCATGAACTATGTTAGACTTTAAAAAGAAGGATATTTTGGTCATTCAGTTCTTGACAACTGCGTCTGTACTGACATTTCAATAGTAATGAAACATAAGCATATGGTAAGTTCAGTTCCAACTTAAGGTCAAACAAAAATGAATTAGTTCCATTTCTTAAAATGATTTTTAGGCCTGGAATTAGACATACAAAACAGTATTTATTTCCAGTTACTGTAACTTATAAAACCAGCATCATTAAACCAGTTAAATTTTTTTTAAAAAAATACCCACACAATATGTCCATTTTTCATTAGTTATTATTAAATCTTTGTCAAAGAACTAATAGAACTACTAGAAAAGAAACTCAAAAGAAATGGGACAAGAAGAATGGGGATTTTTTTTTAAATAGCAGGAAGTATAATGCCACATAACACCAATTTGACAACCAAATGAACATTGACTATATTTTCTTGAGGGGTTTCTAAAACTTTTTCCAATTCAATGGGCAGTGAAGTGAGATAATTCCTTAGATTAGTTTCTACCATTGTGTTACAGTATATTGGGAATACAGAGTTTCTACAGTCCTTGTGCATGAGAGAGAACAAAAGAAAGCAAGATAGGCTAAGACAAAACACAAGATATCAAAGT
This sequence comes from Erythrolamprus reginae, assembly GCF_031021105.1. Lineage (NCBI taxonomy): Eukaryota > Metazoa > Chordata > Lepidosauria > Squamata > Dipsadidae > Erythrolamprus > Erythrolamprus reginae. The sequence continues at coordinate 165,031,697 of NC_091950.1, read as the reverse complement.
AAAAGAGAACTGATCAATTGTCTTAATTGGCTGCTAATATGCAATAAGACTTAGTGAGAAATCACACCTTACAATTTCTTCACATTGCAGTAACCATTAAATTCTATAATGGTGGATCTGATAGGTCAAGGGTGACAAACTCGCCGCATCGCACTGCCATCACATGATATTTTGCTATACTTTTTCCCCTTTGGGGAGCTGGGATGGCCATGGCCTACACATGACACCCCAACCACCAGTTTGACACCCCTGTGAAATGTGTTTTTCCAGCAGAGGATAACATTCAGTTGATTAGACCAAGAATAAGAAATAGAAGTGCATTTGACAGAAATTGTGCTTCCAAAATTTATCATGAGAAAAATATATTTAAGAGCTTTCATAACTATAATATACAGCAACGTACAGTGTACCACTGAAATATAGTCAGGATCATAATGATAGAGAAGCCAAGAAACAAATGGATCATCAAGCAAATCAACCCATTCACCCAAGACATAAATGTCCTGGTGCAAATTATATTTTTGACACATTATGCTAAGGTAAACTAGCCTTCTGGAGGAAATTCTAATGTTAGGAAAGGTGGAAAGAAAGAGAAGAAGTTGACCTGTAGCCAGTTGGATGAATAGTAAAGTGGCCATGGGTGCACATCCAAAGGGCCAAGCTAGGGACAGATTATCACGAAGAAAATCTATGTGGTCATTAAGAATTGATCGAGGGGTGGTGGCACATAACCAGTCAATAATGATAAAGCAAGTTCTTTGCATATACTAGCTGAAGACTGTAAATCCTGACATATTACATAGAAAGTGTAATACATCTGAAAAATAATTCTGCTCTACAAAGTCAACAGTCTAAAATCATTTTATATTTTCCCAAATATATGTCATATAGCTGTTCTGTCCCAGCGACAAGCCCCCCCCCCAACAAATAGGTCCCCACACACTAATTTTACAAGATTTAAGCATGTAATTCTAATACACTGCTCAAAAAAATAAAGGGAACACTTAGACAACACAATATAACTCCAAGTAAATGAAACTTCTGTGAAATCAAACTGTCCACTTAGGAAACAACACTGATTGACATGCACATTCAGCAACAACAAAGTATTTATTTTTTTGAGCAGTATATTTTAGGAGCAGTGAGGTTTCGATTTAGAAATCCAGCAAAAAGCAAGAAATAAGCCTTTTTAGTGCCAGTAGCTAATTAGAGTTCAAAACAGAAACCAAAATACAAAAATATTTTTTTTAATCACACAGATCTTATTTACAGACTTTCTGAGTTGGCAGGAAACCTGGAGTCCAACTCACCAGTTTGGAATTCATCATTGAAATAACCATGTCCAAAGAGAGAAATCTGAGCAGACATATGGAACATAATGAAAGTTGACTTCCAAACTGAAGTATCATGTGACTAAGCCTTAAAAAGCCTAAGGGCATGGCCAATTATTCTAGAGATCTATTCATGCAGAGACTTCCTCTTGCTTAGCCACTCAACTGCATACTCTAGCATCAACAAGAGGCTCCTCCTCTCCTCCTGAGTCACTCATATGCACCTCAGGAGATGCAGAAGGCCCTGGTTGGTTTTCAACCTCTGATATCACATCTCCTCCGACCTCCTCACTATCAGACTCAGATGCCAAGTACACGGGCCTAGGGTACCACGCCACAACCTTCTCTCAATCCTGCATGGGATATAGACGCACAGGCCACAACAATAGCTATGTAACCTTGTGATGCTCTTTGTAATATTAGATGGAAGGGACCTTGTAGGTCATCTAGTCCAACCACCCGCTGAAGCAGGAGTCCCTACACCATTTTGACAAATGGCAGTAAGAATATATTGCATTTCTTTCTACCTACACCTAACTGAATATAGATCCCAAGGTCCCATGACTGGACATTCATAGAAAGTAGACTTCAGTGGAAGCACTCACTGGCTATTCTTCATCTATGGTTAGGACAATTTACTGGAGTCCAAGCAGTTCAAGCAAGAAGCTAAACCTAAAGTAGAGTATTGAACAATGGAATCTCCCAAATCTTAAATAACCCACATTTCTGCAAGGCTAAGCTTGTTGTGTGCCTGAAGGACAGGAGAAGGTATTAAGAAGTTATTATCCTAAGAATCTGAAGTTGAGAAGATGGCTATCAATATGGAAAGAACAGCTGAGGGCTCTCCCTAAAGTAAGACAAAGAGTTACTTCCCTGATTGTGAGCCAAGAAATATTCCATGAGCCAGCAGATTTTGTGAGCCGTGGCTGAAATTGTTTATTGTTATTTGCATGGGATATGCTTTGTTTGCTCAAGGACAAACATCTGTAACAGCTAATTAGAAGCAAATGATATTGATAATGGAAGAGATGAATGTCGCAATTTATTAAACAGATATAATCATTGAGTTGGCTTTACCTTTGTCAATATTTATGAAGGGAAATAAATTAGTTCATTAAAAAACAAGCAATCAGTATACACGTATTCAAAAATACACAGAAAAAGTCTTCATTATTTTGTAGCTAGCTGTTATGTTCCCAGTAATATCAATTGTTCTAACTTAATTCATTTTATAGAGATACACTATTACATCACTACAATTTTTTGATTCTTTTTAAAATCTGTTCTGTCTGGGTCACTCCGGAAGCTATGACCAACCCAAAAAGATAAGCCAGACACACCTGTGCAATGCAAATGCAGTTTATAAAGTTCAAGAGAAACAAAACTAACAGAAAATGTTCATACAAAGCAGGAAAACACTGAAACTCCAAATATATCCACGAAGGCAATAGTCCATGCAGCAATACAGGATTCTTGCTGCCAAGACGAGGCTGTAGATAGCAGACATACACCTCCCATGGGTCTTCCAAACTTCTGGGCCACAAGCCAGGAACAGAGACGCCGAGAAACAAGACAGGATAATGAAACTCCAAACTGATAACACTCCACATGGCTTCAAGGGCTGGCCTGCCTTATATACCCTTTCCCTGCTAATGAGGACCACACCCAAGCCCAGCTGTCCCTAATTCACTGCTGATAGTATTTCTTCAATTGCTCCTTCCTTTGATCTGAACGTCTCTGTCGCATGTCAATGACAGCTTGAGCTTCGTCCCCTAGTGACTCCAAGCTACTGGCTGGGGAGAGCCCCTCCCCGGGGCTCTCATGCTGTTCTTCCTCGTCACCTTCCTGACTATATTCTCCCCCGTCCGACTGCTCAGCCCCCTCCTCTTCGCTTTCATCCTCCTCCGGGCATGGAGCCAGCAAAGACGCAGCTGGACACTGATCGACCTCAGGCTGAACCATAACAAAATCTATACAATGAAATGGCTGTATTGAAACTATTTAATTCTTGACTATATTTTTATTCTGCTTTCCTCCTGCCCTTATATAAGTAAACAGAATTATACCGATTTGGAAATCCATTTGTATGTTAAACTCACCTATGTCTGTGTGCTTTAACTTGTACATTAGGTTTCTTTTGTCTATTTTAGGATTATAGCCAAGAATTTTATTACTTATGGATACAAGGGTTTATAGAGAAAAATAGGATGCATTTATTGAAAATCAATAATCAAAATGATAATAAAATGAAGCATGGAACTGCAAATTTACCATATTTGGTGGGCAGAAAGATGGGATAATAAGATACCAGTCCCGGCTTCTACATTAGAATATCTTAAATAAGATGATAAAAAATGAATTTTAACCATTTTGTATATATTTTATATATAGTGGCAACATTTACAGGATAAATTGCTGGAGCCAGGAGAATCTTTTTACTGAGAGCAGGAAACCAAGCCTTACATTTAAAATGTACAAATAATCAGATTATACCTATAAATACTCTATGAAGTTAGAATGCTTAGCTAGATCCTCTATAATTGGTCATGGTCTCATTCCAGTTTAAGAAACCATGTCTCAAACAGAGAGAGAGGGGGGGGGAGAGGGGGATAGAGAGAGAGAGAGAGAAAGCAGCTAGTTGTAGGATCATCTCGTGCATTTTTTTAGCTTAACTAGAGACCTGAACTAAGATCATCAAGACTTTGAGATTGACTCTACCAAGCTCCGCATCATTCTATATTTCCCATGGTTGCTGTTTTTGCCACCAGTCCTTCCTTGGTGCAAAATAGACACTGCACTCCTTTATGTTTTTATTCAGTTAAGAACAAAACTCATGGTGGCCCAGTGGTTAGAATGCAGTACTTGCAGGCTAATTCTGCCGACTGCTGATTGCCAGCAATTCGGCAGTTCAAGTCTCACTGGTTAAAGGTTGACTCAGTCTTCCATCCTTCCAAAGTCAGTAAAATGAGGGCCCAGATTGTTGGGAGCAAAATGCTGACTATGTAAACCTCTTAGAGGGTGCTGTAAAGCACTGTGAAGCACGGTATATAAGTCTAAGTGCTATTGTTATTGCTATTAAATGAACATCCCCATGAATGCAATTTTCTTCCATGTCTCCAAGCTTCTTTGGGATGAATGCAACTCATACTTCTCAAGAGTATAATAGCAAGGACATTAGCTGGAAGCCTTGTGTTTTACCAACAAAAGAGAGGAGATAAATAAGGAGCTGGGGTTTTTTTCTTACATAAAATACCATTCAAGCTCTGTTTGCAGGTTGTCCTACAGCTGTTGAGCTGAAGGGATAATATGCTTGAGATCACCACTTTTCAAAAACCTGCACCTGGATTCCTTATATTCATCTTTTCTTCTCATTCCTTTTCACCTGGGTACCATCTCAATGTGGTGAGAGATTCCATTGTATATTAATCTCTACACAACATTTATAACATTTTAACAATTTCATAAGTAATTATCAGTCCATATATGCTGGATTGCTGTGCTGTATACATGAAATCCTCCCTAGAATTCCTTACATGATGTTCTACCACAAGTTTGTGGACCAGGAAGTTGTAGAAAACATGGCTCTGATTAGACAGCAAGGTAAATTCAGATTTTGGAATACAGTTCCTAGGAAAACAGTTATGCGACCTAGTGAAGGGCTGCAAAAAATGTTACTACCACACTGTGGGCGTGGCTTATTTTTTGGATGTGGCTTGCCAGCCATGTGACCAAGTGGGAGTGGCTTGATGATCATGTGATGGCTTAAAGGTAGCCAACCTGACATCACTCATGTCAAGGGTTTGGGTTTGGGTTCGGGTGCCTGGCCTCTCCTCGCCTCGAAAAGATACAATTTCCCTATCTATTTACTATTACTGAACATCCAAAATATACTATTTCATTCTATTTATATATTCCATATGTATACAAACATATTACACACAGGCAAACAGAAATATACCCCATATACTATATAAAATGTATGTGTATGTACACATACACACACACACAGCTCTTCTAAAATTATATGCATTCAACTTCATTTACTGCAATAGGAAAAACATACCCAAAGCCCAGAAGGGGAAAAAAAAAAAAAATCAAAATTTTTCTACCGGTTCTACATACCTGACCCTATCCACTGACAAGACCAATTAAACATAACAGATGAAATTAGGTGAACAGATACAAGCAAAAAAAATCTCCAATATTTAACGTTCAAAGTATGGTATAAATATTTTTTTAGTGGACAGTGGTTGGGGAAAATAAATGCAAGGGAAAGGGACAAGGTCTTACCAATAGGTGTTTTTTAAATAACACTTTACTTTTGCTTTATTAATCATTATTTATCTTCTGCTTTGCTTTGTATCTTTTGGTTGGATGCAATTTCTGTTTAAAACCAACTGTCAAAATGCATGAGCACAGTTATTCAGACTGCTCCGAACACCCCAGCTTTCTCATTATCAAATGTTAGTCCCTGTTAGTCCCCCCCACCTTAAAAAATCAGTGAGTTAGATAGGAATGCCATCAAAAATGTGGTCACAAGTGACTGATTATATCCTTCTTATCCCTGCAGTTTGACTGAGTTAACACTGGAGCCTCAGGGGAGACAAAATAACTGTTGCCTGTGCTCAGGTTTGCACAGATGTATCTGAGGAACAAAGTCACTGCAGCATAGCTAACTGCTCTGCAGATAATAGAACAGAATGCAGCTTCTGTTCTCTTGGGCTAGGTGTCCTTTACGCATAAAATTACAAAATCAGTAACATGATTGCGATTTGACTCAGTGCATACGGAGGGCAGATGTTTTCACTAAAAATTGCCTATTTAACAGTCTTAACAACTGTCTTTCTAGGCATTGAGACTGGCTGCTTGTTCCTGGTATACCTTTTGCTACCTTATCAAGCTACTGATCTACAGCATTATTCTCTATGGCTTTAGAGGTTCCTTAGAGGTCAGTAAGGGTGTGCATAAGTGCACCAGTGTGCCTTCCGTCCCCTGTCCAATTGTCTCTCCTTATCTCATTAATCTTTTCTTCCTTTCAAATTTGTTCACCTATACTTTTATATCTTTTCTTCTATTTGTTTCTTTAGTTATATTACTACATATCTATTCTCTTCAATGTGTGTTATGTATTGGACTAAATAAATAAATAATAAATTTATATGAATACAAAGGCTTCACTTTTAAAACACATTCTGCATAAAGCTTACCAATATCATTTGTTGTTGCAGTGCTGTTTAAGAAAATAAACAATAAAGTATATTTTTTTTTAAATTGATAGAGATGCAGAAGTGAAAAGGGACACATTAACATGTTTCATGGGTAAGCTTTAGCCCTAATCTTAGCATTGACACTGCAATATTTCAGTTTGGGCTCATTCGCAGAACATGTGGGTCCTTTTCCCACCCTGGATCTAAGAGCAAATCATGTTGGCATCAGTTGCATTGTCCCTATTTGAAGAACTGGGGTGGTGCAGTGGTTAGAGTGCAGCACTGCAGACTACTTCAGCTAACTGCTAGCTGTAGTTCAGCAGTTCAGATCTCACCACCAGCTCAAAGTTGACTCAGCCTTCCATCCTTCCGAGGTGGGTAAAATGAGGACTCAGATTGTTGGTGGCAATATGCTGATTTTGTGAACCACTTAGTGAGGGCTCTAAAAGCACTATGAAGGGGTATATAAGTCTAAATGCTAATGCTAAATACTGTATCAATACTCATTACCTTAACTCTCAACTGGAAACCAGGTCTTTTTATGCTGCTGCCCATATAGGTCCTCCATCGAATGCTGCAATGCAAGGGCAGTGATTGGCAGCTTTCCTTGGCTGAAATTCAAATGTCATCAACAAAGGGAAAAGCTGCAACTGAACACTCTGTAGAATATATGCCACTGTGGTGCTTGTAAGGTATAGAGTAGACACTCTGTCAAATCCTGCTTCTTTCCCTTGAAAGGACTGTTGACCAATTGACCTATCAACCATTATGTGTTAGCAAAGAGTTTGTCTCCCTTACTTATAATGATGTAGTCAACTAGACTTGTGCAGTGCTGATGCAGTCAGTAAATATATAGTCTTCCCTGTGGGCAATGATATATGGGAATGACCATGAATGGGCAGCCAAATTTTTTAGTGCCACACTCTGGGTGTGGCTTAATGGTCACATGACTGGGTAGGAGTGGCTTGCTGGCCATGTGATCAGGTGGGAGTGGCTTTAACGATCATCATTGTTCAAATGAACTGTTAACTTCTCGACTTACAACCTTATCAGTGTCGCTCGCTGGTGTTGTGGTTCAGCCTGGGACCCCTCCGGGAATGGCTGATTTGCTGTCGGCTTCCAGCTCAGAAGGAGAGGCTGAGGACCAGGAGGTGCAGACTGACGAGGAAGCGGAATCCCAGGCTGAAGAAGAAGGACAGCCAGAGTTCCACCAGGGGGAGCTCTCCCCAGCAAGCAGCCTGGATTCCCTGGGGGAAGATGCTCATGACATCATAGATATGCGACAAAGGAGAGCTAATCAGAGACGAACTCAATTGGCTAGGTATTTCCAGCATTAGAGGTCACAGCTGGGTTTGGGTGTGGTGCTTGGGAAAGGATAAAAGGCGGCCCCACCCTTCCTGGCTTGTGGAGTTTTATCTTGGAGATTCGTGAGACCTGTCTGTGAACTTTGGTGGCTACAATCCTGGTTTGTGCCTTGGACTATTGAAACCTTGGGGGGGGGGGGTGCCAGCAAGAAGCTTGTGAAATTGACTGGACATCAGGACCCTGTTGTAACGTATTGTAACCTGTCTGCTGTGAAGACAGGTTTTCCTTTGTGCTTATTTTTTCCTGCTATAAAATACTTTTGGGATTTTACCAGAGTGTCTGGCTGTTTTTTCAGTGGGTGTGGAGGTCTGGGAAAACCCAGACAGAACAGCTGGGGTGACAATTTGCTTTATGTTTCCCGCGCTCTCCTTCCTGGGGTAGCTAGGCGAACAGGTGCTGCCAGAAGCATAAATGCTGCCAATGCCGCTTCCATCCACGCCTTTTGCTTGCACCTCAGGCAGGAGGTGGCCATGTGAGGCTGGAGGGGAGCTGGGCAGGAGAGAAGGAAGCTCGTCCGAGGCCAGGAAGGAGGAAAGAGGAAAAAAGCAAGGAGCACAGTCGCAGCAGCAGCAGGGAAGAAAAGGAGAGCCAAGTCAAGACCAGTAATCCAGGAAGTGACAGCCACCGATCAGCTGGAGCTGCACAGTATCTTCATTTCCACTGGTGGAACTGTGTTTCACCCCGTCCTGCCTGCTGCCCACCCCTGGGAATGACTCTGAAAAACCAGGTGAAGAGATACCACATAGGGAACAGTTAGATAAGATAAAGATTAGACTAGATAAACCATTACCCAAAAAGTGGGAGGAGAAAGAACCTCATAAGGGACCTTCCCTAAGTTTGGGGACTGTAAACCTGATGGTAGAGGAATTGTAATTTCAGAATAGCAAATGTTTCTGTTAAAGTAGTTTACAATAAAATAGAATTAGTTTATCTGGTCTTCTTTCCTGCCCGGTCTACCTGGTAAGACTGACACAGAATTTGTCAAAATGTATTTAGCTGTAAGATGTTCTCAGGTACTTCCATATAATTTATCCAAAATGATTATTGTGCAATCAACCTATACACTACTAGGTGCATTGAATTGAAAATTTGTCTCTTTTGGTTGCCGGTTTTCTGGATATGGGCAGTAGATTAGACATGCAACTTCAGTTGTCCTGAAAGGAAAAAGGGGAAAATGTAGTTGTGCTACATACTGCAATGGAATGAACATTTAAGAGAATAGTCTGTGATGAAAGGAAGGAAGGAAAACTTTCTTTGAACATTGACCATTGGGAAGGGAATTAATCACCATACAGGCTATAGAAGCACAAGTTATAATTGCATATGTTGTTGGAGACAAACTAGTCAATTTTAAAGCTTCATACTCTTTAGGTTTGTCAACACCTTCACCCCACCAAAGAAGCCAGGCTCATGGACAAAACACCACTGCAGAGTAGACATTGACTGCAGCAACCTGATGGAAAGGGAAATTTCACAGCAGACAAACTAGATCAATTGAAGCCAAGCAGATGGCCACCTCAGGTCACTTCTTTTCTGCTGCCAAAAAAGCCAACACGCTCCCAGGTTGAAAATCACATATCAATACCAATTTATAATGCCTTGGTAAGACTATACTTGGAATGCTGCATGCAGTTATGGTCGCTAGAATGTAAAAAGTTGTTGAGACTCTAGAAAGAGTACAGAGAAAAACAACAAAAATGATTGGAGAACTGGAGGCTAAAACATATAAAGAATGGATGTTGGAATTGGTTGTGTCTAATTTAATGAAAAGAAGAATTAGGGGAGAAATCATAGCAATGTTTCAATATCTCAGGGGTTGCCACAAAGAAGAGGGAATCAAACTATTCTCCAAAGCACCTGAGGGCAGGATAAGAAGCAATGGATGGAAATTAGTCAAGAAGAAAACCAACCTAGGAATAATAAATTTTCTGACAGTTAAAACAATGAATCAGTGGAACAACTTGCCTCCAGAAGCTGTAAATGTTCTAACAGTGGAAGTTTATAAAAAGTCATTTGTCTGAAATGGTATAAGGTTTCCTGCCTGAGTAGGGGGTTGGACCAGGAGGTCTCCAAGGTCCCATCCAACTCTGTTATTCTGTTAAATGTCTTTCTCCATGCACCATGTACATTCCACAGGAAACATCCCCTGCCAAAACAGCAGGGAAAATGCTACTACCATGCTGGGACATCTTGGACCAGCTTCAGCCTGCCTCAGCAGTAGGCTGTCAATGAGATAGATGCTCAGTTGTGATATATATGCACTATGATAGAGAAAGCCAAGCAATACATGTTTGATGTAGCCCAGAGTCCATTTTTTCCAGCCATAAAGTGCTTCTCCTTGCATAGCAAAATGGCTTCAGCCAATCCATGCAAAGGAGAACAATTGTACATATACAGTATTTACTGCAGTATAAATAGATTGTTAGGAGAAACAAACATTTGCTCTATAATTTAGGATACAGTTTGCATTGATGCTAACATCAATAGTTCAATGGGTTTTCAAGAAATACCAATCACAGTTCAGTTTGATGTAATGCTATATATTTGTGCTTAATGACTTGAATTTAATAACTCAATTTTTCTAAGTAGTAGTTATTGTGGTTATATGCTGTGTGCTTACAAGTTCGCATACAATTATTCTAAAAGTGAGAAATCTAGTTAACCAAAGGATTGGAATTTTCTAGCTACAGCAGTGGAAATCTACATATTCAGCCTTTGGGGCTCTGTGAGTGGTATTCTTTATGCTCGGTAAATTGCTTCCAGATCTGATATATGAGACAGTTTTTTAAAAAATCTTTCAGTGCTAGTATGGTAATGCTAAATGAAACAAATATTCTTTTCTTTACCATTTCCAATGTCATGCCATCTCTTGACCTGTTCCAGCAATTATAACATGTATGCATAAATGAAATGTGTCTCCAGTTTGAATACAGATTTCAGAAATTTACTTTTATATCAAAATGGTTTCCAAATGATAGAAGATAAATGTATTACTCAGATACTGTACACCTGGTTGTTAATCACTGCCCTGATGCTCTGTATGTTTTCTGGATAAATTTTCCTGAACCACTGGGTAAAAGCTATATTCCATGGGATTTTCAGAGCAAGCTAGGATTATTCTGAAATCTTGCAAGTGCTCCAGAAGGAGGTATGGTGAGAAGAAAGAATCTGAAGAAGGGAGAAAAAGAAAAAAACATGGCATCGGACCAGAGTACCTACGAGACCGCCTTCTGCCGCACGAATCCCAGCGTCTGATTAGGTCTCACAGAGTTGGCCTTCTCCAGGTCTCGTCAACAAAACAATGCCGTCTGGTGGGACCCTGGGGAAGAGCCTTCTCTGTGGTGGCCCCGGCCCTCTGGAATCAACTCTCCCCGGAGATTCGAACTGCCTCTACCCTCCTTGCCTTCCTTAAAATGTTGAAGACTCATCTTTGCTGCCAGGTGTAGGGGGATTAATCTCCCCCCCTCCTTTTTTCGCTGACCTTTATTATGTTTATGTTCAATCGGACTGAGTGTGTATGATTGTGTAGCAGTTTTTAAAAATTTTAACATTAGATTTGTATTTATATTGTATTGCTATTATGTTGTGAGCCGCCCCGAGTCTTCGGAGAAGGGCAGCATACAAATCTAATAAATTATTATTATTATTATTTGTGGCAGCAATGGTTCATTGGAATACCATTTGCCAAGAAACAAGCACTGGTGGGACTTTAAAAGAGAGAAAGTAAAAGTAAATGAAGAAGCTAAAGTGATTTGGAACTTTAGAATTCAAACAGACAAGCACCTGTCATACAGCATCCCAGACTTAAGAATTGTCAATAAGAAAGACCAAAAAGTCTATATAGATGTGGCAGTAGACAGCAAAATAGAAGAGAAAGAATTGGATAGAATCACAAAGTTTAAAGACCTGCAAATAGAAGTAGAATGACCATTACAAAAGGAAGCAAATATAGTACCAATAGTCATAGGTTCCTTGAGTGCAACTCAAAAAAATCTGAAGCACCCTTGAACCCCTTCAATGTTCACAAAATCACCATCAATCAATTGCAAAAGGCAGCTTTCCTTAGAACAGCTTACATCCTCTGATGTAATTGAATACCTTCAATATCATCAAACAACATAGATTGGCAAATCCTGGAGAAGGCTTCATATGTAGACAAAAATGCCAAATTCAGTCTATATTGTATAAAGCATCATTATTTCATTTGCTATTATTAAACACATGCCCAGCTATATTAACCAATGCCTTGAGACAAATATTACCTTATTGAAATTCCAGACCATTTCTACATGTATAATTTAAAACTATATTTCAGGATGAGCAAAATCAGTGTTCCTTAAGCTTCCCAAAAACTGTTAGTTACGTTCAACTGAATACATGGATAAGTAAGCAAACCTCCTCTCAGATTGCTATGTCTGAGCTTTAATCTAATTTCTTGTTCAATCCTTCATAGACTAATAGTTGTCCTAAAAGTTTGAACTTCACAAATCATTGAGCTCCTACAATCTCCAGAGTATATTGTTAGAAAAAGGTTGAATGAAATATTTTTTCAAAATTTGAAAAAAAATCCTATCATATTAAAATTAATCTGTGAGGAAGTGATAATATTTGCCAAGGCTCTATGAATGTTGGCTTCCTTGGAACTAATTATCAAACCCTGAAGGAGAAGATAAAGGATGTCTTCCACATCAATATGAACTTTAGATATGTCACCTTAGGAATTAAAGTATATCTAGTTCTACACGGGGAACAACTATGGGAAATGTTCCTGTTTAGCTATATCAGCATGCTAGCCATGATTGTAGCATCAATTATACATACATATGCCCTGAATCAATTATTGTGTGGACCCCTGTAGGTATTCTGTAAGAGCAGGCAAAGTAGGAATGAAACAAATTTAAAATGCTGCCTCATTTTCTTGGAAGACCCTTGAATAGAGAAAAATAGTTGATAGTTCTCTCACGTGTCAAAAACATAGAATACAACTTTAATAGCAAAGTTATCATAGGGCTTTGAGCAAGGATTCACTTGAAATAATAATCACTTTGAGATGATCTCCAGAAAGAGCCAAGAAAGTCCATAACTTGTTCACAAAATAATATTAATCATAATGGACTTTTCCTGGTGGCATTGGTTTTTAATACACTGAACAAGGATGATGAGGAATTTGAGACTTAAATCCTATGCTGAATAATTGAACAAGATGTAGTGGTGTCTACCTGGGAGAGCTGATCAAAAAGAAATGTGGTGGTGGCCTTCAAATATCAGAAGAATTGCACAGAGAAGGTAGTAGAGGCTCTTTCTAATGCAGAGGAAGTACAAGAACCACTTGAATTTTCAGGGCAACTAATTTTATGTCAACTTAAAGAAATGACGGCGCCGGACTTACCCGGCAGCAGGCTTTGCTGGAGGGACCGGGAGGCACCGGACCCTCATGGCGGCCGCCATCTTGGATCCCGAGTGAAGTCTCGCAAGGCGAGACTTCGCTCGGGATTTCGGGCCTGATTGGCCCGGATGCTGATTGGTCCGGGCGGGGCCTGCTTGCCCTATATAAGGGCGAGCAGGCCCGAGGCTCAGCCTTTTCGCCCGGACAGCAGCCACGAGCAGACACATGGCTGTCTGCTCTTGGAGTCCTTTCGGCAGCCGCGTGGGCGGCCGCCGCTTTTGGAAGCCTCGTCGGAGGCTTGAGGAGGCTGCAGCTCGTCGCGAGCAGCCGGAGCAGCCCTTCCGAGACCTGCGGTCTTCTCCTCTTCTCAGGCTAGGCTGGAGTCCGGCGTGAACCCCCCTTGCTTCGTAAAAGGCGGCCGCGTGTTGCGGCCGCCATCTTGAGAGCCTCATCGGAGGCTCGTGGAGCAGTCCGGGGCTTCGGAGGCTGGGCCTGTGCCGTTTTCGGCTGTTGGCCCCTCTATTTCGTCCGGGGGGGATCGTTCCGGTCGCCCCCTCGGGAACGGGGGGATCGGGCAGAGGGCTCGCGTGTGCGGCCCCCCCGGTTCGTGGCCCCTGTTCAGAGGGCAGTTAGGCCCTTGGCGGCAGCTTCTTGCTGCTGCGCTGCCTGTTTGGGCAGAGGCCATTTGCTGCCCTCTTTTGGGGCCTGGGCGGCCCCGGTTTCATTCATGTTAAAGTAAGAACCATTGTGTAAAACAAAACAAAACATACATAATAATAATAATAATAATAATAATACTTATAATTATGGTTAATATCATTTAATATCTTTATATAAAACACATAAGTCTGACGGCAGGAAACGACCTATTGGTCCCTCTGGTCTGCCCTTATAATATTTACTGTATTTTATCTCAGGATGGATATATGTTTATCCCAAACATGTTTAAATTCTGTTACTGTGGATTTATATACCAAGTCTGCTGGAAGTTTGTTCCAAGGATCTACTACTCTTTCAGTAAAGTCGTAGTCAAACTTCAGTAAAACAGTTATAGTCAAACATTAATTATTTAAATATTTGGTAGCCCCACGGTAGCTGTGCCTAGGAAGGTGATGAGGCCCTCGGCCAGGGTAGCCAGGAAGGGGCCCCCGGTGGGTCCTGCTGGGGGGGACTGTGGTTGGTGGCCACCCGGTCCTAGTTTCTTGGGTTTTTTTCGGGGGGGGGGCACCTGTAACCAGGTTTGGCCCCCCGCCGGCTCCTACTGCGGGGGCACGGGCCCCTGGGGCAGCTTTTTGCTATGGCCTGGTATGTCGGGGGCGGGGGGTTTGGACCCCGCCAGCGCAGGCCGTAATGCCTTTGCCCCTTTTGACGGCTTACCCGTCGGGGCCAGGGGTATTAGGTACGGGGGCCACCACAGTGTGGGACCCGTTCGCTGCATGTCGGGGCTTTGCTGCAAAGGGGCTTGTTTTCGCCCCCTTTTGTAGGTACAGCCATGCGTGCGGGAGGGCGAGGTGCCCGTGCCGCTTCGGTGTGCCCCTGCCCCTAAAAGGGGACGGTTAAGAGGGGAGGGGGTCCAGGGAACAAACCCCACCTACTGGGGGAAAATGGGCCCAGCCCAAGTATTTAAAAACGCTCGAGGGTTGGTTGGGGGACTACCACCCTCGCTCGAGAGCGGCTGCTCTCTTGCTAGGTTTCTCACAGGGATTCAGGATCCCTTGCATGGGGGTTTGGGCAAGCCTTCAGGTCCGATAACCTCAGGTCGGTTGTAGGACATGAAGGCATTGTTCGGTCCAGAATGGCGGAGGAGGTGGCCGAGGGGAGGGTCCTTGGGCCCTTCCCGGAGCCGCCCTTCCCATATCTTGGGGTCCCCATTAGGGGTGGTCCCCTGAAAGGCGAGTGGTGAATTTAGGTTGATTCACCACTTGTCTTTTCCTAAAGGGGAGTCAGTGAATGACTTCATTCCTGATGAACTTTGTTCGGTGCGGTATGCATCCTTCGATGTGGCCGTGACCATGGTTAGGAAGTGTGGGGTTGGAGCCCTTATGGGAAAATGCGACATTGAGTCGGCATTCCGGCTCCTCCCCATACACCCAGACGGATTCAAGCTTCTGGGCTTCCATTTCGAAGGTGGGTTTTTTGTGGACAGGGCACTGCCAAGGGGCTGCCCTGTCTCATGCTCTCTTTTTGAGAGTTTTAGCACCTTCTTGGAGTGGGCGCTCAAGAGGCGCAGCGGTCTGGGATCGGTCGTTCACTACCTTGATGGATTCTTGATGGCAGGGCCTGCACGTTCAGAGCAATGCTTTGCTCTAATGCTGGACTTCGAAGCCCTTTGTGCTCTGTTGGGGGTGCCTTTAGCCTCTGAGGGGACCGAGGGCCCCGCCACCAAGATTACCTTCATCAGTATTGAATTGGACTCGGAGGTGCAATCTTCTAGATTGCCCCTGGACAAGTGACTAACATCAGGGATCACCTTGGTACGGTTCTGGGCTGCAGGAAGGTCACTCTTCGGCAGCTCCAGGAACTGGCCGGGATACTTAATTTGCCCGCCGGGTCGTGGTGCCGGGCAGGGGTTTTTTCTAGGAGGCCTCCAGAAGGGAGGGCCTCTTCAGTGGTTAAGGATTTGACCTTTTTTGGGAGCTCTTCCCCTTGATAGTGGCCCTTGAGCTTTGGGGTGAGCTGTTTAGGGGCAGGACTCTGCATTTTGGTGTGACAGCCTAGTGGTTGTCTTTGTTGTGAACGCCCAGTCCTCTTAGAGTGACAAGGTCATGCGGCTTGTCCGCCATTTTTTGTGCACAGGTCCTTGTCCCTGAACACATTGTTTTTGGCTAGGCATGTCCCCGGGTTAGATAACAGGGTTGCTGACGCCTTGTCCCGTGGTCAGTTGTCCCGGTTTCGGACCCTGGCCCCGGGGGCATGTATGTCACCAGAGGCTTTTCCTGTCCCCCTTTGGAGCCTGGGTGGGCTCCTGGGCAGTGGAGAGTAGAGGCTTTCTGGGCTACGGCACTCTCGGGAGTGTCTGGCAGTCTGGGGGGCTTAGCAGCAGGCAGGTGAAGAGTTTGGGGATTGCAGGCAGTATACGGGTTACCCCTATAGCTGGCCTGCCGCAGTAGTGTACCTGGCCATATTTGCATCCAGCTTCAGCAGCGTGGCCTTTAAGTTAGGACTATTAGGTCCAGGTTGGCCAGCTTCGCCTTTTGTCTAAGGCGGGGGCGGGGTTTTTGATTTATGGTGACTTCCGCATTGTGACGGTGCGGGAAGGTTGGGCCAGGGCCTTATCGCAGGCCGTCAGGTCATTTTGTTCCTTCCATCTGATTACCTCGTTAGGTGGGTGCTAGTGTGTAGGGTTTGGCCGGGCCAAGTATGGATCCCGCCATTAGGGAACGCTCGTTCTCGAGAGGCGCTGCCACTAGTGCGGTAACGGCATTCTCGATACGGAGGATTCGGGGAAGTCGACCGCTGGCGGTCAACGGCCTGTTTTAGGGTACGAACGGCCTGTTGAGGGTCCGGGGTAAGATCTTAGGCCAGGTTCCCCTTTGATCCCCTTCTATTCAACCCCGCCAGGACGCGACCGACGGGGTTGCTTTGGGTCATGAGCGCTCCGAGACCACTCAGCAACAAGGTACCGTCGGGGGTGGGGACCCTTCCGTCGTGGCGGCTGGGTCCTTGTCATCTGGCGGGGGAGACGGGGTGTGCAGTGGGACGGGCGTTTCTACCGCTATTGCTGGGAGGTCGGCATTACATTGCTGCGCCCAGGGGGGCCTGGGAGGGCGGCATCCCATTGCTGCGACCAGGCAGTGCTGGGAGGGCGGCATCCCGTGCTGCGCCCGGTTGGTCCTGGGAGGGCGGCATCCCATTGCTGCGCCCAGGTGGTCCAGGGAGGGCGGCATCCCATTGCTGCATCCAGGCGGTGCTGGGAGGGCGGCATCCCATTGCTGCGCCCAGTTGGTCCTGGGAGGGTGGCATCCCATTGCTGCGCCCAGGTGGTCCAGGGAGGGCGGCATCCCATTGCTGCGCCCAGGCGGTGCTGGGAGGGCGGCATCCCATTGCTGCGCCCAGTTGGTCCTGGGAGGGCGGCATCCCATTGCTGCGCCCAGGTGGTGTTGGGAGGGCGGCATCCCATGGCTGCGCTCAGTTGGTGCTGGGAGGGCGGCATCCCATTCCTGCGCCCAGTCAGTGCCAGGGGCGGCATCCCATTGCTGCGCTCAGAGGTGTGCTGGGAGGGCGGCATCCCATTGCTGTGCCCAGTTGGTGCTGGGAGGGCGGCATCCCATTGCTGCGCCCAGTCGGTGCCAGAGGCGGCATCCCATTGCTGCACCTGGATGTGTGCTGGGAGGGCGGCATCCCAGTGCTGCGCCCAGTTGGTGCTGGGTGGGCGGCATCCCATTGCTGCGCCCAGTTGGTGCCGGGGGCGGCATTCCATTGCTGCGCCTGGGTGTGTGCTGGGAGGGCGGCATCCCATTGCTGCGCCCAGTTGGTGCTGGGAGGGCGGCATCCCGTTGCTGCGCCCAGGTGGTGCTGGGAGGGCGGCATCCCATTGCTGCGCCCAGTCGGTGCCAGGGGCGGCATCCCATTGCTGCGCCTGGATGTGTGCTGGGAGGGCGGCATACCATTGCTGCGCCCAGTTGGTGCTGGGAGGGCGGCATCCCTTTGCTGCGCCCAGTTGGTGCCGGGGGCGGCATTCCATTGCTGCGCCTGGGTGTGCTGGGAGGGCGGCATCCCATTGCTGCGCCCAGGTGGTGCTGGGAGGGCGGCATACCATTGCTGCGCCCGGGTGGTCCTGGGAGGGCAGCATTCCATTACTGCACCCAGGTGGTACTGGGAGGGCGGCATCCCATTGCTGCGCCCAGGTGGTGCTGGGAGGGCGGCATCCCGTTGCTGCGCCCAGGTGGTGCTGGGAGGGCGGCATACCATTGCTGCGCCCAGTTGTTCGGGGAGGGCGGCATCCCATTGCTGCGCCCCGGTCGCTGGTCTTGCTCTTTGGGCAAGGACCGGTACTGCTTGGGGGTCGGTTGGGGACCCGCCAGGCTTGCGGAAGCCTGCGGTGGCTTCACGCTGTGCGGCCCGCCATGTATGTGGTGCGGTCTTCGATCCCCTGGGGATCTTTGTGGGTCGCCATTTCCCTTAGGGCAATTCACCGGGTCAGGTGTAGAGGCAATAAGGCCCTGGGAAGGGTAGTCAGGGAATTAGGTGGGGTTGTAGTGGCCCATCCCCTCATCACTGTAGATCGGCCGTGGCTTTACCGGGCCGATGGCGTTCACCTGTCAGAACAGGGGAACGCCATTTTCTTACAGGACCTGCAGCGGTCTCTGCGTGAGCTGGCGCAGCTAGAGGGGGGAGTCGGGGGGCCAAGATAGAGATCTGACCCCCGCTCCGTGGCAGGTTAGGGGCGGAAAACTGGGGGGTGGTTTAGCAACCGCGCGTTCTCCCTTGGGCATCTTTGGGGATGATTTACAGATACGCCCATGAGTTGCCCAGGAAGTTTTTTTCCCTAACGTCATTTCCGCCCCGGAAGTATTTGTTTGACCCTGCAGGTCCATTTCCGGGTCATAGTTGATTATGCTAATATATGCAAATTTAATGAATAAATTATGCAAATTTATGTTAATAAGAATGACCCAGTTTAAATCCGGCTCTTGTGTCCATGTCGTTACTCCGTCTCTCCAGCAATGACGGCGCCGGACTTACCCGGCAGCAGGCTTTGCTGGAGGGACCGGGAGACACCGGACCCTCATGGCGGCCGCCATCTTGGATCCCGAGTGAAGTCTCGCGAGGTGAGACTTCGCTCGGGATTTCGGGCCTGATTGGCCCGGATGCTGATTGGTCCGGGCGGGGCCTGCTTGCCCTATATAAGGGCGAGCAGGCCCGAGGCTCAGCCTTTTCGCCCGGACAGCAGCCACAAGCAGACACCCGCCCGCCCTCCCTATTTTGCAGTGTGCTTAGGGGTCGCCCTTAGGGGGCCGAATGGGAATTTTTTGCAGTTCTGCCTCTTAGCCGGGCTGTTTTTTCGCCCATTCCACACTGGGGAGATGGATGTGCGGTTAGGGGGTGCCTGTATTTTTATTAGGTTAATTGGCTTACCTTTGGTCATTTGGGTAGGCAGGTTAGGGGCAGAAAACTGGGGGGTGGTTTAGCAACCGCGCGTTCTCCCTTGGGCATCTTTGGGGATGATTTACAGGTTCTCTGCAAGCTCATGGAGGGAGCGACTGCCTGAGCAGCTGGGGGGAACCTGTCTTTGGGTCCTGCACCTTTAAATTCCCGGATTCGGGTTAGCCGGTGGGACCCCCCTCATGCAAAGCATGGCAGGGTCGCAGGTGATGGAGTGGTCCCTCACCTGGACTTGCATCGAGATACGCTCATGAGTTGCCCAGAAAGTTTTTTTCCCTAACGTCATTTCCGCCCCGGAAGTATTTGTTTGACCCTGCAGGTCCATTTCCGGGTCATAGTTGATTATGCTAATATATGCAAATTCAATGAATAAATTAT
This sequence comes from Erythrolamprus reginae, assembly GCF_031021105.1. Taxonomy (NCBI): domain Eukaryota; kingdom Metazoa; phylum Chordata; class Lepidosauria; order Squamata; family Dipsadidae; genus Erythrolamprus; species Erythrolamprus reginae. The sequence goes on along the minus strand of NC_091950.1, from coordinate 165,011,925 downwards.
GCAAATTTATGTTAATAAAAATGACCCAGTTTAAATCCAGCTCTTGTGTCCGTGTCGTTACTCCGTCTCTCCAGCAAAAGCCCAATGACTAGTGACTAGATTATAATAGAACTGTCATTTGAGAGGTGATCAAATGACAGAACAGACTTCAGAGGATAATCAGAACTGCAGAAAAAACAATTGCTGCCAAGCTGCCTTCCATTGAGGATTTGTATACTGCACGAGTCAAAAAGAGGGTGGAAAAAACTGACCCCTCACATCCTGGACACAAATTGTTTCAACTCCTACCCTCAAAACGTCGCTACAGAGCACTGCACACCAAGGCAACTAGACACAAGAATTGTTTTTCCCCGAATGCCATCATTCTACTAAACAAATAATTCCCTCAACACTGTCAGACATTTTACTAAGTCTGCACTTCTATTTCTACTAATTTTTTTCCTCATCATTCCTGTCATTTATTTATTTGTTTGTTTGTTTGATTTGATTTGTATGCCGCCCCTCTCTGAGGACTCGGAGCGGATCCTTTTCCTCCCACTTAGGACTGTACGACTGTAACTTCTGGCTTGTATCCTAAGACTTTTATTAATATTGATTGTTTCTTCATTGCTTATTTGACCCCTATAACAATCATTAAGTGTTGTACCACATGATTCTTGACAAATGTATCTTTTTTCTTTTATGTATACTGAGAGTATATGCACCAAGACAAATTCCTTGTGTATCCAATCATACTTGGCCAATAAAGAATTCTATTCTATTCTATCAGATCTCATTTGCTGAAGTTACTGAAGTCTCGACACTATAAATTCCACTCCCCCCAAAATGGTGCCATTCTGATGTATTGGATTACAATTTCCAGATGACACAAGCTGTATATCTACCGTATATATGGTGCTTGGTGCAGATCATCCACTCTGGAGAGAAGAGTTGGCTAGAACTACACTAAAGTCTTTTCAATAATTATATAATTCTATGATTAAAGAGAAGAAAAAAGTACTAGAAAAATGTGAGATTAAAGGACCTCAACTTCCAAATGAAGATTATTTTCCAGTCAGGTTTTAATACTGACTTTTCATACATGAAGCAAGGGGCTTGAGGAGAAAGGATAAATGTGGCCTAGAAATGGATTTGCAAAGTACAGTATTTAGTTCCACTAGTATAGTGCCTGTATCTGGTTCTGCATGGATCTAAAGAAATTTCTAAGTGGACCTTCCAGGAGGGCTTTATTTCCAGTTTTCTATTCAGGTCTATAAATGTTACTAAACTAAGAGATTAGCTAATACATTAGAGCAGTGTTTCCCAACCTTTTTTGAGCCGCGGCACATTATTCATATTTTCAAAATTCTGGGGAACACTGAAGGGGGGGCGGGGGGTGGGGCTAAAGAAAAGTTTGGACAAAAAAAAATCTCTTCCTCCATTTCACTCTATTTCTCCCTCCCTCTTTCTCTCTCTTCCTTCCATTCTTTCTCTCTCTCCATCCCTCTTTCTTTCTTCCTCTTTTTTGCTCTTTCTCTCTCCCTCCTTCCCTCCCTCCATGTCTTTCCCTCTCCCTCCTCCCCCCCTCTCTTTCTCTCTCTTGCTTTCTTTCCCTCTCTTTCTCTTTCTCTCTTTCTCTCATTCTCTCTCCCCTCCTTTTTCTCTCTCTCTCTTTCTCTCTCATTCACCATGCTGGCAACAGAGAGAAAAAGAAAGAGAGAGAGAGAGCTGGAGAGAGAATGGAGGGCGCCGTTGTCTTCGCCTCCGCCCGCCGGCTCTGCAGCTAAGAGGCAACAGCAGCCATCAGCCTCCTCGCCCTCCCAGACGTTCCCAGCGCCCGGCCACGCACCGCCTCCCGTTAGCCCGGCTGACCTTTCCCTGCTGCCGTTTTCTCTTCATGGCGCAAAGCCACACAGTCCCGGACTCCCGGATCGCTCGCTTTTCTGGCCAGCAAGCGCGGCACGGTGCTTTCCTGGGCAGATGGCTTTGCTGACCGGAGAAGCGAGCGAGCGCCATGAAAACGGCAGCAGGGAAAGGTCGGCCGGGCTAACGGGAGGCAGCGCGCAGCCGGGCGCTGGGGACGTCTGGGAGGGCGAGGGGAGCCGGCGGGAGGAGGCGAAGACAACAGCGCCCTCCATTCTCTCTCCGGCAGCGAAGGAGAGGGGGCGGATCACGCCCCAATACAGGAGGCGGAGGAGGAGAGTGGGCGGATTGGACGGGCAATGGGGCAGGGCAGAGAAGCCAGGGGCGCGTTTGGCCAGAGGCACCATGGGGAGGCAGGGGCGGCCGCGGCTCCCTTTACTCCTACTGCCGGACCTCCCCGCCCCTGCCTCCTTTTTCCCGCCTTCCTTCTTTGGGGCCCAGCCGGAAACAGCTGCATCGGGCAGTAGCCGGGGGACAGCTGTGAGTGGGAGCTCCAGGTCGGAGGCACTGGCGGTCAGGCACTGGCAGTGCCCCGCCCACCTGGAGCTTCCTGCGGCACACCTGACCGTGTCTCGCGGCACACTACTGTGCCGCGGCACACCGGTTGGGAAACGCTGCATTAGAGGACTAAAGCACAATTCAAAATTACATCAGCAGACTTGATCATTAAATCAAACCCAGCAAGATTATATCCAGCAATGACAAAAGTGAGATTTTGAAACAGGTTGGGAAAAATTAAAACCATTATGCCTAGAACCATGGGATATTGGTGGATGTCTGAAGCTTTGGTGGAACTCTGCACTAAGCAGGTTCTATGATTCTAATCTAAGCATTATATATTCTCTTTATCCAGTGTTTATCCTTTGAAAACATAGAGTTCCAATATAATGGTATCAGAGTGGGATTGTTTCCATAGCTAGCCCAGATCTAATACTGTGTGTTGTGGTTAGCTCTGGCCCAACTCCTGCCCCAAGGACTGTGGATGTGGGGGAGACATCCACATGCTGCAGGCCTGTTTTGCCCCCAGTGGAATCTGCTGATGAAGGCTCCTCTGACCAAGAAGACATGAGTGACAGGGAGGAGGAGAGTGTGGCAGACAGCTCAGAAGGAGATCAATTACCTAGCTCCTCCTTGGATTCAGAACAAGAGTTAATGATACAGCTAGGCATGTGGAGAGGGATGCATAGGCAACAACAACTGAGAGATAATTATCAAAGAAAATGAGGCCACCTGTGGTTGGGTGGGGCTGTGGTAATTAGTGAGGCTGCTATAAATAGCAGCCTGTGGGTTTGGCCATTGTGGAGGATTATCTGATCCTTGTGTTTCGTGACTGCTTTACTGACTTTGACCTTTTGTGTGCTGATTTTCCCCCGCTTTGAAACTAAACCAGGGCAAAGTGTGTTTCACTTTGTGAAAGAAGAAGGACTGTTAATTGCCTCATAGCTGCAAGCTAAGTATCACAGAACTGATAAGGGACTTGTACAAATTACCAGTTTGTTTGAAGACAAGTGCTCTTTGCTATACCAAAAGAGGGCTTGGTTTAAGTGAATTTTCATTATAAAGAACATTGTTTTGAATTTTCAAACGTGTGTGTGTCTGAAATTTGCATCTGTGAATTGGTGGGAAGAGTCTACCAGAGAGCCCAACAGAACACTGTGATGGCGGTACAGGTGGCATGCGGAGCCATATCAGAGGGCATGTGAGATGTTGCCCTACGTCACTGAACCCTCCAGAGTGCAAAAAACAGCACAATGGGCAAATCAGAAGGAAGAGAACAGAACAGAATAGAATTCTTTATTGGCCAAGTGTGTTGGCCAATAAAGATTGGACACACAAGGAATTTGTCTTTGGTGCATATGCTTTCAGTGTACATAAAAGAAAAGAGACATTTGTCAAGAATCATGAGGTACAACACTTAATGATTGTCATAGGGGTCAAATAAGCAACGAGGAAACAATATTAATAAAAATCTTAAGGATACAAGCTACAGTCATGCTGTAGGTGGGAGGAAATGGGTACATTTCTCCAAACTTCTGTTTTGCCCTTTTGCCTGTTTTTTTCACATTCCAGTAGAGGTGGGCTACTGTCCAGACCGGGGGGGGGGGGGGGGCAACGCAGTGGGGTAGTGAAAATGGAGCTCCACCCCAGAGCACCCAATTTGCACTGAAAGAAGTTGAAAGAAAATGCAGGGCGTCCTGCATAAGCCACGTCCACAGTGTGGTAGTAAAAATTTTGGTACCCCTTCACTGCCTCCCAGACTTCAGTGAGGCCTTTGCGCATGTGCAGGGACTGGGGGATTGCGCATTTGTGTGTGGGAGGGAAGGGGTGTGGGTACGTGCATGCATGCTAGCAGTCCACCACACACACACCCTTTTGGCACACAAACCAAAAAAGGTTCACCATCACTAGTTCACATCTAGTATCTCTAAATCCATAAACCCAAAGGGAAACGGAAAGGGAAATAAGCAGCAGCTATTTAAAAGCTCTCATCTCCTGCTTTTTAACTGACCTATTTTTGTCCTCATAACTACATTAATAAAAAATAAGGACTATTGACATTTCATGAATACTTCCTGAATACAAGACAAGAAAGGAAAACGGGTAATTATGTTTCCTTGTCGTTGCTTTCTTACATAGGAAGAATAGGGTAAGGTATGTCTAGAGTTTCACAATAGCCATTGTAAATAGTTATACCACATTCAGATATCTTTGTTAACATTTCCTGGTACCGTTCTGCGGTACAACAGTAGGGCAAGACACCTTGAGACTTTATTCTGGCTTAATTCTTTCATTTATGGTCCCTTTTTTTTGGGTGAATAGAATTTTCACAGTGTGACATTAATGAAGACCCTGAAAATGTAATTAGAACCAGACCTTTATTATTTTGAATGCATGTCATGAAAATCGTCATGTACAAAACAATAAAAATTATATATCTGGCCAAATTCTAATAAGAAGCTTTAAGAGAAAGCCTATTGTACTATTATAAGGTACTCGCACTGAACTCTTACGATTCGAAAATAGCAAGGCTAGTTTTGCTAGCCTACTTTTTAAATAAGAACTGACATTCCTTCCATAAAATATTTTCAAATGTTGAAAGTTAGAATGACTGGGGTAAATCAACTGGTCCTAAAAGATGCCACTTTAAGAGAGACTTCCACCATCTAAAATAGCATCATATTGGAAATCTTCCTAAAGGAATTACTGTTAAATTTTGGGATACTTTTGGCATCTCTTAGGAGGCAGAAGGATGGAGAAATTGGTAGATATTTTGGTCAAGTCAATCAGAAATTATGTGCGCATATGTCTTTGCACACATATGCTCACATGCGCATGTACACACCCACACACACACCACAAAGTGCAGAATAAACAGTTTGAAAAACTATCAAGAGAAAGAGGCCATTTGTCCTTTCAACATTTGGAATCTGGATTACAGGCTAACCAAAGAAACAAGAACAGAGTAATAATTGCATATTTATTTTCCTGGGCTTGAAATATGCTTAGACATGTATCGAAAATTTGTTAGATACACATGATTATTTATTTGGAATATTAAATGAAGGCATGCATCATTTGCTATAATAAAACCAACCAAGGAGCCACATCTGGACACCAAATATATATGAGGCCACAGCAAGAAAATAGCAATATAATTAACACAACTACCTAGCTGGCACATCACCTTTTTCATCCTAGATTTAGAGAAATGCTATTTGGACTCCACTTTGAAAGTGCCTGTAATAGCTGCCTAGTAGTGCTCAGCTGGCAATTCTTTGACTTCAGCCATGGCTAGCAAGAAAATCAGCAAATAAATAGCTTTTTAAGGTGTTACAAATCCACCTCTGTGTTATATTAACAACCGCACAGATTCCATTTCTTCTACTGTGGTACATACCAAAAATCATCACTCGTTTCTCTACATTTCATTTCTCTGCACTAAGCCTTCAATTTCACGGACAAAAACAGTGTTAAATCCCATTTATCTTGAGCCTTTAATTTGGATAATGTACTTTATATATCCCAAAAATGTATAATAGAAGGTGAAGAGTAGAATGGGAAAGAATTCTCGGTTAGAGTGATCAGTAAGCAGAGGCACATTGGAAACACATTACCGAAGTGTGCGGTCCTAAAATGGTCTTATTCTCAGTAGGGTTTCACTTCATCTATCATTTTAATAAATTAATATAGATCAACATGCTAGGGCCAGATTCCATATCCAATTAAGAAATGAACAAATTAATTACAGTGGGATAGCCAACAAGAGCACAGCAGTTTTCTTGCATATCTAAATGCAAATTGCATGACGATTTCTTTATATTGAATACTACAAGCATACTGAATCATTCCCTTGTCAGTAAATGCTGTTTTCTAAGCACCTGGGATGATTTGTTCAAAGTAAAAGTGCAAGGATTATATTCACAACGTGTGTTTTATGATCAGTGAAACACCTTGCAACAATTTACAATTAAACAACATAACAATACAAAAGTCGCCTCTCTTCTAGCTACAGGACTGAATAAAATGGGATTTTAGACATAGATCAAACACCTCTACATGAAATGAATATCCAGGAAATTGATCCAGATAAATGAGCATAGAAAATTTTAGGGACAGGAATAATAATAATAATAATAATAATAATAATAATAATAATAATAATAATTTATTAGATTTGTATGCCGCCCCTCTTCGAAGACTTGGGGCAGCTCACAACAATAATAAAAAACAATATTATAGCGAAACAAATCTAATATTAAAAAAGAAGCATATAAAAACCTATCATATTTAAAAACCAAACAGCACATACATACCAAACATAAAATATAAAGAACCTGGGGAAAAGGTGTCTCAACTCCCCCATGCCTGGCGGTATAGGTGGGTCTTGAGTAGTTTACAAAAGACAAGGAGGGTGGGGGTAGTTCTAATCTCCGGGGGGGAGTTGATTCCAGAGGGCCGGGGCCGCCACAGAGAAGGCTCTTCCCCTGAGGCCTGCCAAACGACATTATTTAGTCGTTGGGACCCGGAGAAGGCCAACTCTATGGGACCTTATCGGTCGCTGGGATTTGTGCGGTAACAGGCGGTTCCAGAGGTATTCTGGTCCAATGCCATGTAGGGCTTTAAAGGTCATAACCAACACTTTGAATTGTGACCGGAAACTGATCAGCAGCCAATGCAGGCCACGGAGCATTGTAGAAACATGAGCGAATCTGGGAAGCCCCACGATGGCTCTCGCAGCCATGTTCTGCACGATCTGAAGTTTCCGAACACTTTTCAGGATACTAGACATGAAGTGGGAAATTGTTGTATGCTGCTAACTACCGAAATCTTACAGGTATAGCAGATTAAATAGCACAAGTTATTTTATTTCCACACAAACACACATGCATATATATCTAAAACCAGATTGAATAGAAGATTGATGTTCTTATTGGGGTTCTAATGAAAACAATACTGTAGCTAAAAAAGGCTTTCGTAAGCAATCATAGTTACAGGTCATTAGACTACAGAACTGGTAATATTGTAGAAAATATTTCTTATACTTGAAAAGTTGAAGTGAGCAGTTTGTTGATATGGTCTCAATAAGCTAAATAAATAAAGCCTTTTATTTTTTTTCTGGCTTGGGCCTGTAATACTATTGTACTGCCATGAAAAGTAAGATATATCCCATTGCTCATACCTCTTAATTGCAAAATGTCTGTTCCTTTTACATTTCTGGCCAGGCAACCCTAATAATGTTTTATGGGTAAAAAATTGCTTCTTATATACCTGGTCCAAAGGGTTATAAAAGAAAAGTGTTGCCTCCCTAGGCACGAAATGGATTGAAATTTAAGAATAGACTGTTGTTGGGGTGTATGTGTGTGTATGTGTGTATGTGTAAGAATACAGGAACTAGAATAATTTTTACATTTACAGATGAATTATAAAGAAAGGTTAACTAAAAGGCAAAGGGCAAAATCTAAAAGACACAAATTTGAAATCCTCTTGGTTTTGGCCTATCATAAAATTATTGTAAATTCTCCCTGGAATTTTGGAAGATAGCTTATTGAATTATAATAGTGAGCTCACACTTCCACAGATTTTAGCCGATCCTCAAAAATCAAGTTTCTGAATTGGTAATGCAAAATGTGAAATAAATGACATTGTAATCTGCTCTCTAAAGCTCTATATAGAGAGAACAGTAGCGGGGGCACCCACAATGCTTTTGGGCATTCATTTTTGATGAAGTGCAAGTGGGTGGAGCCTCCCACTTCCGCCACTACTGGTGTGAACTGGTAGCAACCCACCATTGAGAGAGAAGGGCTTGAATTTGCAACAATTTATGATGGGTAGATAGAAATTCAAGACTATCTCTGTTGAATGGAAATAAGAAAGCGTAAAATAGAATTATTAGACTAGCCAAAGTTAATGAACAAGAACTGAACACAATATTATTTATTATTGTTAGAAAACCAGCCCAAATTATTTCGAATTGAGTTTTCTGGCTTTGGTATCAAGTGTATCAAAAGTCTAATTTTCTAATCTTGAAAACAATAGGGATTTAATGGCAATTAAAGAGGAAAAAACAGAATGATGTCAAACTACGTAAATGACATCCCATGCAAACTTGCAATTTATGACTCTAATTTACATTTAACTTTACATGGAAATCAGAGATAATTCAAGTAATGAACTGCTACCAGTGAACTTGATATGTAAAACATTTTTATCCATGAGTTGCTTGCTAATTTAGCATTAAATTAAAGCATATCTGGCAAGATTATGAATTAATAACTGCAGAGAAAGGCCAGACAAGACAACTAGGCACATCTCTTTGGTGAAGCGATGGAGTTACATTGTTGTAAAGGGAAAAACTAAATTCCCTGTTACATCTAGTTTTTAACATATCTGTTACCAATATAGAAAAATAACTCTATAACTTAATGTTCTCTGATTTTGGTTGTTTTCTTGCAGATGTTTCATTATTCAAGTAATCAGTGCATTGATGAAATTACCTAGGCGGGTAATAAAACATCTGCAAGAAAGCAACCAAGCTACAAATATTCTATAGTAATAGAAGTCTTAACTGATTCTAGTTGCTTTCTCTATAGGATCTGGAAGTGCTTATTGACAGGGAGAATCATCTTTAACTTTAGCACTTTTATTTTGGAAAGATCAACTCAGTCTGGGACCTTATAATCTGGATGTTTCAATGGGCCCTTTGAAATACAAGGTTTTCACAGATGTGTGGAAGACTGATGGCACAAGTTGCATGCATATAGGTTCTAATCCATGGGTGGGTTCTACTTAATTTCCCTACTGGTTCGCATCATGTTGAAAGTGCACATTTTGCTCACTCCATGGGCACAGGTACCCACCTCACATTGTGCAAATGATCCTCTGGCATGCGCAGAGGGTTCTTTACAAGATGATAACATAGAGCGATGACTAGAGAGCCAATTCAGGGGTGTGGCCAGGTGGCCATCACTGCCAATTCAGCGAGCAGGGGGAATTTTCCACCACCATTATGGGAGAACCGTATGATGATGACGAGGTATGACTTTATTGCCTTATTCATGCATGGTTTCTGCTTGCTTTTCAGATTTAAGGAGACACTGTGTTAAGGTGAAAAGTGATGGCCTTTAAAATCATGCATATAGGGTCACGTTGTTAGAAGGGACAGTGTTTAAATAATAGCCCCATATTTTTCAGACTCTATACATCTGTAGATTCTTCATATGTGAACAAGAAATTGTCTGATGCTTATCTATAATTCATTGTCTGCCAAAGCATATAGACAAAGACAGTACAGTGTTCGCTCGCTTTTCGCGGGGGATGCGTTCCGAGACTGCCCGCGAAAGTTGAATTTCCGCGAAGTAGAGATGCGGAAGTAAATACACTATTTTTGGCTATGAACAGTATCACAAGCTTTCCCTTAACACTTTAAGCCCCTAAATTGCAATTTTCCATTCCCTTAGCAACCATTCAGATTATTACTCACCGTGTTTATTTATTAAAGTTTATTAAAAAAAATATTTATTAAAGGCAGACGAAAGTTTGGCGATGACATATGACGTCATCGGGTGGGAAAAACCGTGGTATAGGGAAAAAACCCGCAAAGTATTTTTTAATTAATATTTTTGAAAAACCTGGTATAGACTTTCCGCAAAGTTCAAACCCGCAAAAATCGAGGGAACACTGTATTAGGATTCTTTGAACAGGGCCATGGTAGAGCTGTATGTGTTTAATTTAATTTAATTTAATTTAAGAAAATTATTATACTAGTTTAGGGGCAGGAAGCAAATCCAAAGACACAGAAGCAAAGCAAAAAAAAAAAACAATGACAGCAATGAAAATCCAGTCTCAAAAAATGTTTGTACTTAAGAACACCAGTCATTTTAAAGTTGAATATAATTCTTAACGCCAATTGACAAGTACTTCAAGAATATGTTTATGGCACACAGTCAATCTATGCAAGACATCTGGGCTGGAAAGATTCAGCACAAACTGGTGCCATTCCCATCCACACAGCTGATAACAGCTGGCATACCAGAGGGATATGCAGGCTCCCCGTCTAGCTGGCTTTTTATGGTTCTGACGATAGGAAAAACAAACAAATAAAAATCACTTTTTATTTGACAAGCGATTATCTCCCTGGCTTTTCTCTGAAAGGCATTTGATTCAGTTTGCAAAGGAAAGGCATATTACATCAAGCAAGACTGAATCGAGTAAAACCAGCTTTCATTTATTTATTATTTACTAATATATCATTGATTTATATATGATTGATTTTAACCATTGTTGTTGTCTTTATAATTATATATTGTTTTACTTTATGGTGGAGAAAATAAAAAAATCTTATACCAGATTAATAGATTACATTCCATTACCAGTTATACATATTTAATATTGCTACTCACTTTTAAGATAGATTTAATAGTCTATTTCTAAAGAAAGATGCCGATCCAAAGAAATGAGTTGTGTTTTATTCCTTCGTTCATCTAATGGTAACTGAATATAGAACAGAACAGAATAGAATAGAATAGAATAGAATAGAATTTTTATTGGCCAAGTGTGATTAGACACACAAGGAATTTGTCTTGGTGCATATGCTCTCAGCGTACATAAAATAAAATATACATTTGTCAAGAATCATGTGCTACAACACTTAATGATTGTCATAGGGGTCAAATAAGCAATGAAGAAGCAATATTAATAAAAACCTTATGATATAAGCAACAAGTTGCAGTCATACAGTCAACATGGGAGGAAATGGGTGAAAGGAATGATGAGAAAAACTAGTAGAATAGAAGTGCAGATTTAGTAGAAAGTCTGACAGTGTTGAGGGAATTATTTGTTTAGTAGAACAGTTCTTAAAAGTTTTTGATTAAAAATATTTCTATATAAATAGAATAGAATAGGCGTTGATTGCTTACCTGAACGCCTCTTCTCGTACGATGAGCGGGTACAGCAGTCACATGGGTTGCTCACTGTCCAATCCGTTGGGACTGAGCCTAGTATTTTTAAAGCCTGCTGGATCCGCCCCTTCCCCAGAATTCGCGAATCCGTAGACTTAGGCTCAGATGTGAAGGCTCAATAATGTTCAACTCTCATGATTAGAAGGAAAGACAGGTTAAGGTATAGTGATAGAAAGGCAACATATAAGGGAGGGAAGTGACTGCTGTACCCGCTCATCGTATGAGAAGAGGCGTTCAGGTAAGCAATCAACGCCTAAAGGAGCGGGTTCAGCAGTCACGTGGGACATACCCAATAGATAAGTCCCTAGGGTGGGATTAGTTCGCTATCGTGAGAGATAACAGATTGGAGTACCCTTCTGCTGAAGGCAGCGTCCACTGAAGTGTAAGAATCAATCTTGTAATGCCTTATGAAGGAATTTGGTGAGGCCCAAGTGGCTGCTTTGCAGACTTCTTCCAATGGGGCTTGAGTCGCCCAAGCGGCAGATGTGGCAGCACTTCTGGTGGAATGCGCTGTAATATTCCTTGGAATGGAGAGGGAAGCTGACTCATAGGCCTTTGAGATGGTCCCTCTAATCCAACGGCCTATTACTATTGAGGACACTTTGGATCCCATGGATGTGGGATGATAGGCCACAAAGAGTGCCTCAGACCTTCGAATGGGTCTAGTGCGTTGGATGTAAATTCTCAGCGCTCTGGTGAGGTCCAGAGTGTGCCATCTGACTGCAAGGTGGTGGTTCTGTTTAAGACAGAAGGAAGGTAAGACAATGTCCTGGCATCTGTGGAATATGGAGCTGACCTTGGGTAGGAAGGTGGGGTCCAAGCGCAGGACCACTTTGTCTGAGTGGAACTGGCAGAGATCCTGTCTGATTGAAAGAGCTGCCAACTCAGATATGCGTCGGGCAGACGTAATCGCCACCAGGAATGCTACCTTAAAGGATAGATACCTGAAGGACGCAGATTTCAGGGGTTCGTATGGTGCCTGAGTAAGGGAATGGAGAACCCGTGGTAAGTCCCAGGTAGGATATCTGTGGACCTTAGAAGGTCTGAGGTTGGAAATTCCTCTGAGAAATTCTTGAATTTCCGGGAAGGAATGGAGTGGCTGCCTGCGAGGCCCTGCCAAGACGGAGGAAATAGCTGCCAGATGGCGCCAGATGGTGATGGCTGAAAGGCCCTGATGAAAACCTTTCATGAGGAAGGCGATTATCCTGTGAATGGGAAGGCACAGGGGAGATAAGTCCTCTTGAGAGCACCACTGATGGAATTTGGACCAGGTATGGTCGTAAATCCTGTTGGTAGACCCCCTTCTGGCCTTTAGGATGATTTCCACTGTGTCCGGGTCATACCCTCGCAGGTCTAGATCGCGCCGGATAATAGCCAGGCGGTGAGGTGGAACCACTCCGGATCTGGATGAAGCGAGGCACCCTGCTGCAACATATCCACCAAAACGGGGAGTCGCCAGGAGTCCTGGACGGACAGATGTTGGAGGTCCGCGAACCAGGGCCGGCGAGGCCAGTGAGGGGCTATTAGGATTACCCGGGCCTTCTCTAGGATGATCTTGTGGATCACGTCTGGGAGAATTGGAATTGGAGGGAAGGCGTATAGTAGACCTGGAGGCCAAGGAATCCTGAGAGCATTGGTCGCCTCTGCTCCTGGGGGTGGAAACCTGGAGATGAATCGAGGGAGCTGAGCGTTGGCCTCGGTCGCAAACAGGTCTAGCAATGGGAGACCGAACCTGAGGCATATTTGCTGGAGCAAGGCCGGATGGAGGCTCCACTCTCCTGGATCTAGAGTCGATCATGAGAGCCAGTCCGCTTGGACGTTGAGGACTCGGCTAGTAGCGACTGGAGATGTCTCTCCGCCCAAAGACCTAATTTCAGGGCCTCCCTCATGAGGGCCTTGGACCTGGTGCCTCCCTGTCTGCAAATGTGACTTTTTGTGGCTATGTTGTCCGTAAGGATCAGAACATGGTGGTTGATGATGTGAGGTTTGAAATGTTTGAGGGCCAGAGAAACAGCTCTCAATTCTAGCCAATTGATGGGCCTGGAAGCTTCCTCCGCTGACCACGTGCCTTGGGCTATTAGGCCTTGGGCATGGGCACCCCAGCCCGATAGGCTGGCATCTGTGGTGACAACAAACTGGTCGGGGCACCTGAAGGGAGATCCCTTGTCCAGAGCTGGAGAAGTCCACCACTTGAGGGATCTGAGTACTGCGGATGGAACAGAGATGCGACGAGTCGAGTTGCTGTTCCCCGATCTCTGGAATGGTAACAGAAGCCATTGCAACTCCCTGGCATGAAGACGAGCCCAGGGAACAATACCAATGCACGACACCATCTTCCCCAGTAGAGAAGACAGGGTGACGATGGAGGTTGTTCTTTGAGATTGAATATGGGAAATAAGCTCCAATATGCTATGTTTTCTCTCAGGAGAGAGGAAGACCTGGGAAATATCTGAGTTAATGATGGTTCCCAGATGTAAAATGGAGGTAGATGGCCGGAGTTGGCTCTTACTGAAATTGATTGAAAAACCATGGTTCTGTAGAACAGACATGGTGAAAGAGAGATCTGCAGCTACGCCCTCTTTAGAATTTCCATGAATTAAAATGTCATCTAAATAACATAAAATATGAATGGGTGTGGCACGGATATGGGCCGCCAGGGTTCCCAAGAGCTTGGTAAAGACTCTAGGAGCCGAGGAAAGCCCGAAGGGCATAGCCTTATACTGGTAGTGCCTGCCCTGGAAGGCGAAACGTAAAAATTTCCTATGACATTTGGCAATGGGAATATGGAGGTAGGCTTCCGTGAGATCCAATGAGACCATAAAGTCCCCAGGATGAAGGGTGGCTAAGATGGACGACAAGGAATGCATTTTAAATTTTCTATATTTAATTAATTGGTTCAGATTTTTGAGGTCCAAAATGGCTCTCCAACCTCCAGAGGTCTTAGGGACCATAAAAAGGATAGAGTAGAAGCCCAAACCTCTCTGGAAAGAGGGGACCGGTTGAATAGCTTTGATAGACAACAAGTGAGAAATAGCTTCCTCCATTCGGATACGAGATGGGGAAGAACTGGGAGAAGGACAAGAAATGAAACGTTTAGGGGGAGAAGAAATAAACTCTAAATGGAGACCCCTTTCTACAGTGTCAATGACCCAGGGGTCCTTACAAGAGCGGTGCCATCTGGTGGAGAACCAAGCCAGGCGTCTGCCTATGGGAAAGGAAGGTAACTCACCATCTGGGTTTTTTGGAAGCCCTGGTCGAAGAGGATCCTCTTTGGTAGCGGGATCCTCTACCTCTGGTGTTCCTAGTTTGGGATCGAAAGTGAGGGGAATACTGACCTGGATTTCTTTGAAAGGCGAACCCCTGATCCTGTTGACGACTTGGGCGTCGAAAGGGCTGCGGTTTGGTGGCCTTCTTGGTGGTAGGCCCTAAAACCTTCTTCTTGTCCGTGGTCTCTGTAAGGAGAGGATCCAGAAGGTCTACGAAGAGGAGATTGCATTTCAATGGACCCATGGCCAGTTGCCACTTTTGTCTTACTCCCGCCTGCCAAGGGCGAAGCCATAAGAGTCTCCTGGCCATTGTAGAGGCCGCTACTGACCTGGCTGCAAATCTGGAAGATTGCAGTGTAGCATCTGCTACATATTGGGTGGCTGCGAAGATCTTATTGAAATCCTGTTGGCCTCGTAGATCATCAGGAGGTATATGCTGTTGGAGTTGATGAAGCCACAAGAGCATAACTCTGGAAAAGAATGATGCTGCTGCAGCACTTTTAATGGCCCAGGTGTCTGCGAAGAAACATCTCTTGAGCATTTGCTCAAGACGCTTGTCTTCTGGACGGAGAACCTCCTCTGCTTCACCAGGCATGGCTGCTGCAGAGTGGAGGGTTTTGACCGGTTCATCGGGTTTTGGGCAGGCTAGGAGCTCTTCATACGAAGGGGAGAGCTTGTATAATTTTTTGTCCTTGGAAGTGGGGTTAAGACCAGAAGCTGGATGGTCCCACTGCTTAAGCAAGGCATCCTTGAACAATTTTGGCATAGGAATTACCTCCTTATCTTCCTGTTCTTCCATGAAGTAAGGTAGATTCTCCTCCAGAGGGTCTGTGGAAGGAGTAGCCTGCTTTTCTTGCCCGGCTAAACCCGTGGATACTCTTGCCTTGAGAAGGAGAGATTTGAAAAGTTGAAAAGGAAAAATGGCAGCCGGGCTGGAATCTTAATTTGAGATTCCTCATCTTCCGACAGACGTTGAAAGGGGTCATCATCCTCTTCTACGTCCACGTCCTCATTCTCTTCCTGGGAAGAATCCGAGTCCTCATTGATTGGAGCTCTGAAGGATGAAAGGGAGCTCACGGGACGGGAGGAGCGTGGAGGGGGATGAGACAGAGAGGGCACATTGATGGCCGAGAGTTTGGCATCAATGGCCTTAGACAATACAGAAAAAATAGATTGAAACTCCGGAGGTAGGGTAGAAATATCAGCAGGAATAGTAGAAGAATCCCTGAAGGCCTGAGAAGTTTCTGGCTGTGAGGAATCTTCCGTAATATCTGGCTCCTCTGGACCTAAGCCCCATAGGTTAGGTTGAGGTCTGTTTAGGTTTGGCTCATCCAGAGATAGCACAGTGACACCAGAGAGAGGCAGGTTAGAGGCCTCTGGAGGGTCTGGGTTCATGTGCACTTGGGCCTGCACTTTTAAACGTTTGGCTGATTTTTCATGGATTTTTTGTAGGGCTAGGTCCCTTCTCTTCTCAGCCCTGGTGGACTTGGCCAATGAGTGGGCTCCTGAAGAAGAGGAGGAAGAGGCCTGGGGGATACTAGTAATTTCATTGCCAGTAGGCCTAACCTCTCTGGGACCTTTAGTTGTGCCTCTCTTGGGAAAAGAAGTTATAGTCTGAACAAATTACAGAAGACAAGACTTGAGCCAAAAAAATTTGGTGGGAGAAGTTTTTAAATTTAGCTTTCCCAAGAGGAAGGGGACCCTGCTCCTAGGCCCAGGAGCTACTGCGACTTAAGGGCAATCTGGGCGGAACCAGAGTTCGTGTCCCTAAATGCAGCGTGGCAGGCCTCACTAAACTTAAATTAAAGTAACCAAGGCACGCTGGTTGGAGGCGAAGCCGGTGGAGAAACGGGCCTGAGAAACTCACAGCTTACTCCAGGGTCAGGCGGTGGACTGAAAGCACTAGACGGATGGCCAAAAAGGACAAACCGAAAGTGCGTAATTAATGGGCGCGAGGACCTTCGCACCAAAACAAACCGCTCCGTTTGAAATACGGAGGGCAAAAACTAAGTCCAGGAGACTATCAAGGGAGCTTGAAAATGTCTCACACTGCAGGAGGTAATTAGCCCTTTAGAATTACAATAGCTTGCCTGACAAAAACCTCCAAGTCGAGAGGATTGTAAAGACAATTCCAATCCGGCGGCAGCTGCAAGCAAGCGGAGAGGGAAAAAAAACAACCCGCGGGAGCTGCGCTGCAGACTTCTCCCCTAACAGAGCCGAGCCTAGAACGGCTGGCAACAATTGCAGGCAAGCTCTAAACGAAGGAAGAAATATCTTACTTTTATTTTGAAGAGAAGAAACGAAGGGAAGGTGTTATGAGAGGAACGAGCACTTCACGAGACCCGCTGGATGCGGGACTGAGCGAATTCTGGGGAAGGGGCGGATCCAGCAGGCTTTAAAAATACTAGGCTCAGTCCCAACGGATTGGACAGTGAGCAACCCACGTGACTGCTGGACCCGCTCCTTTAGTACGGCGAATAGAATAGAATTTTATTGGCCAAGTGTGATTAGACACACAAGGAATTTGTCTTGGTGCATATGCTCTCAGTGTACATAAAATAAAATATACATTTGTCAAGAATCATGTGGTACGACACTTAATGATTGTCACACGGGTCAAATAATTAGGAAAGTGAACACAAGAACAAGGGGACACAATCTGAAGTTAATTGGGGGAAAGATCAAAAGCAACATGAGAAAATATTATTTTACTGAAAGAGTAGCAGATCCTTGGAACAAACATCCAGCAGATGTGGTAGATAAATCCACAGTAACTGAATTTAAACATGCCTGGGATAAACATATATCCATCCTAAGATAAAATACAGGAAATAGTATAAGGGCAGACTAGATGGACCATGAGGTCTTTTTCTGCCGTCAGACTTCTATGTTTCTAAGCAATGATGAAGCAATATTAATAAAAATTAATAAATACAACCTAAACCATGTTCTGTTCTCCAGACAAGTCCCCAAAGCATAGAAAGATAACATTAAACCAATGAGTCAAAAAACATATTTGTGCCCCAAAACTGGCTCACCTAAAGCAACTAAATTACTTTGAATATAGTCTAAATATACATCTGTCTGAAGAGAAAGGGGGAAATACCTTTTATCACCCCAACTTGTCCATAAGAGCACAGTGGCGCAGTGATTAGAATGCCCTACTGCACGCTATTTCTGCTGACTGCTGGTTGCCTGCAGTTTGGTAGTTCAAATCTCAAAGCTCCCAAGCTCAAGATTGACTCAGCCTTTTATCCTTCAGAGGTTGGTAAAATTAGGTCCCAGACTATTGGGGGCAATATGCTGACTCTGTAAACCGCTTAGAAAGGACTGTAAAGCACTGGGAAGCAGTATATAAGTCTAAGTGCTATTGCTATGTATTTTTCAGGGAAAATGATCCAAAGCTACATATTACCAGACTCCATAGTATCATCCCCTAACCCCCCAACATTTTATCCTTAGACTGTCCACGGTTGACCTCTCCAGACTCCTAAGAGGTCAGTAAGGGGCGTGCATAAGTGCACTAGAGTGCCTTCTGACCCCTGTCCTATTGTCTCTCCTATATCCCATTTATCTTCTCTTCTATCCCTATATCTTTCTTCTATTCTCCCATCGATTTATTTTATCCTATATACTCCCTTCTATTCTTTCTCTAATTCTATTTCCTCAAAGGTGTCCTCTATTACCTTCATTGTGTATTATTGTATATTGGAATAAATAAATGAATGAATGAATGAATGAATGAATGAATGGGTGAGTGAGTGAGTGAATGAATGAATGAATGAATGAATGCATGAATGAAAAAATAAATAAATAAATAAATTTGTGTGTGGCAAAAGTATGTGAACCTCAGTTCATTTGAAGGGAAGAGTAAAGTCAGGCATTTCAGTTTATTTATTTTATTTATTTATTTATTTATTTATTTATTCATTTGTCCAATACACAAATACATAGGAAGAAAAATAGACATGTAGTAATATATATAAGGGTAAATTGAACTTAGAGGAGAGGATATATGAAAGAAAAAAATATATATGATAAGTGAGAGAAAGGAAAGACAATTTGACAGGGGACAAAAGGCACACCAGTGCACTTATGTACGCCCCTTAATATTGAGATATTAGTGTGGTAAGTTCTTCTTCATTTAAACAACAGAATTATTCATCATCTGACTCTGTAGAAGTTTGTCCAAATTTGGACAAAGGGGATTCCTGAGGACTTCCAAACAACAGTTGCTGATCCTCACCAGACTGAAAAAGATAAAAAAAACCTATTTTCAAATAATTTGGCCTCTTTCAATCTACTGTTTGGCTTTTGAACTGTGATGTTGGAGAGGACCTTGAGAGTCCCTTGGACTGCAGGGAGATCAAATCAGTCAAGCCTAAAAGAAATCAACCTTGGCTGTTCTTTGGAATGACAGATACTGAATCTGAAGTTCAAATGCTTTAGCCAGCAAATGAGAAGAAGGGCTCCTAGGAAAAGAACCTGATGTGGGGAAACATATATGCCGCCCCGAGTCTGCGGCGAGGGGTGGCATACAAATCTAATAAATAAATAAAAACAAAAGGGAAGGGGCTGACAGAAGATGAGATGTTTAGATAGAATCATCAATTCAATAAACATGAATTTGGGCAAACTCCAGGACTCAGTGGAGGACAGAGGGGCCTGGCATGCTATTGTCCTTGGGGTCATGATCCTGAATGGTCAGGCACAACTTAACAACTGAACAACAAAACAGCACAGCACAGAGGACTGTAAGCCATTTGGACCTGGGCCACAGAGGTGCCCAGTGAGCAAATGCGCATGCGCCATTTGTGGGAGCTGCATGCCTGCACATACCTGCATGCCACTCACTCAAAACCATCCCCTCTCCCCCCTGCCCAGCAGTCAGCAAAACAAGAAAGTTTGGAAAACTCTGGTTTACCAGATCATAGGTATTTAGCAGGATTGTTACTCTTTTTCCCTAGAGTGGTCACCTTGGTTCATACTACCAAGGCGTATTATATAATAGTTTCAAGGAAGTCCAGTCTATGGAACTAAATGCCTCTTTTGCATTGGTGAATGTCAGTATTTATGAGACTACTATCAGGAGAATGCTGAGCAACAATGGTGCACAAAATTGCAAGAAGAAAGCTGCTATTCTCCAAAAGTCTCAAGAAAGGGTGACATAGAAATTGAATTAATAAATAAATAAGAAATGAAATGAAAGGAACATTGCTGCCCATCTAGTTTGTTAAAGGCCACATGGATAAGACAGAAGGCTATTGGAAAATGTTCTCTGGAAGTCTAAGGTAGTAACCATGAAATCAATATGAGATGAGATTGTTAAATACTGTATATAGAAAAGAAACAAGAGAATGGTTAAAAAAATATAAGACATAGAAACAATAGATTTATTTTCCTTAATAATAATAATGCAAGGAAAACGCTGTAAAATTATTGCTATCTTTAGATATTTTTCTTATTCTGCCTTTATTATTTTTAGAAATAACTCAAGGCACCAAACATACCTAATACTCTTTCCTCCTACTATTTTGGCCACAACAACCAGTGATGGTTGATGAAATTGAATGTCTGTAATTTAAGAAGAGCTCTCTCTCTCTCTCTCTCTCTCTCTCTCTCTCTCTCTCTCTCTCTCTCTCTCTCTCTCTGTGTGTGTGTGTGTGTGTGTGTGCATACACTTTATATAGTAGATAATGTATATTTTTGTGTGCCTCTGTGTAATATGTATGGACACATTTGGCATATATACATATACATATGCCAAATAATATATTAAATAATATATTTTGGATGTTCAGTAATAGTAAGGGAAATTGTATCTCTTTGAGGCGAGGAGAGACCAGGCACCCTAACCCAAACACTTGACGTCAGTGACGTCAGGTTGGCCACCTTTAAACCAGTTACATCAGGGGTCTTAAACTCAATTTACCCGGGGGCCGCTGGAGGTAGAAGCTGGGTGAAGCTGGGCCATATTAGGTTTTCCACAAGAAAAGCTCTTACAAAAACATTCCAATGTTATCAAATGTCTTTATTTGTTCATCTTATTTTGTGTTAAAAAATAAAAATACATTAACAAATTCATAAGAAAAAAATAAATAAATCAGTAATAAATAAATAAAATGAAAATGTTAATAATAATAATATAACAGATATAGAAGACTGAAGAAACCACATATAGTTGCCGACTAGAGAAATGTAATTATTATTATTCAGATTCAAATATCCATATTAACAGTTCTTTAACAGTTAACTTTCTGAACATGAATGGAACATTGAACATAAACTGTTTTGAACATGGCTTCTTCTGCCTACTTCTTGCTGCTAGAGATCTGGCAGTGCTTACTCTCGTATAGCCGAGCCACATTTGGCTTAAGGGAGGAAGCAGTTGAGACCCTCAGTAGGGCTTGAAGATGCTCATCAGTAAGTCTGGACCTGTACTTGGACTTATTGAAGTTCAAGGTAGAGAAGAGCTTTTCATACAAGTATGTGCTCCCATAAAGACACATGGTCCGCTTGAACATTCGGGAAAGCTCAGGGAAGCTGGGGGGCAAGTCTCTCAAAAATTGCCCAGGATTGTCTGCTTTTCCACTCACCTCCCCGAACTTGGCTTTAAGTTCAGAGTTGCACTGCAGGTCAATGAGCACCATTTGAAGCACAAGAGGGGCATCTTGCACATCAAAGGAGAAAGGGTCCGCAAAATTTTGAAATGTGGCTCTGTGCATCTTGAAGTCTGCAAATCTGTGATCAAATTCCTCCTGTAGCTTCAAAATGACATCCACATACTCCTCACCACTGAATGGTGTGCCTGCATCCATGAGTGCCTTGCATGCTGGGAAATGGCAAAGGTTTGTCTGAGAAAGCTGGGCTTTCCATAACATAAATTTTGTAGAGAATGCTCTCATGTTGACATAGGCAGCAATGACAAGTTGCCCCTGGCCTTGTAACTTCTTGTTCAGTACATGTCGGGATGCCCCTGTGCTCAACAAAGAAATATTGCACTTCTCACTTTTCCTGAAATTGTCTGTGCTCATCACCAACCTTTCTCTTTACTGCAGGCTTTGAAAAAGACATGTTTGGGGCTGTGTAATACATAATTCCATTTGGTGTCACTGTTTCAGTGTTTAGCAGCTAAACTTTAGCCGATGCATCTTTTCCACTTTTTTTTCTGTCCTGCTGAGTAGCAATTTCCACAGCCACCTCTGCTTCTGATCCCAGGGTAATTGTACAAGTTTGCAATAAGCTTGGCTGATGTCCCGCCTCCAAGAGCAATATACCCCATCGTGATTGGTAGGTTCATTCAGCTCCACACACAACACTGAAAAGTGCCATTCGTATCAAACTCGGGCCGCACTAACATTAAACTTTGATATTGAGGTGGGGGCCACAAACTATTGTCCCGAGGGCTGCAGTTGGCCCGCGGGCCACAAGTTTGAGACCCCTGAGTTACATGACCTTTAAGCCAACCCCAGGTCCCATGATCATCAAACCACTCCCACCTAGTCACATGGCTGACAAGTCACACCCATAAAATAAGCCATGCCCACAGCATGGTAGTAAAATTTTTTGCAGCCGTTCACTGACAACAATCCTATGAGGTGAGTTGGGCCGAGAAATAATGACTGGCCAGAGTGACCCAGCTGGTTTTCATGTCTAAGAGGGGGGACTAGAAATCATAGTCTCCTGATTTCCAGTCTGGTGCTTTTACCAGTAGACAAAATTGGCATCTGTGTTGCCAAATGTTCTGCCGTCACACTATCATTTCCTTCCCTCTTTCCTGCCCTCACTAGTGAAACCCTGGAGGAGTTATATTTTTCTATAAAGGCTGAAAGAAACATTAAAATAAAAGAAATAAATTCTCTGCCTGCAAATGTTTAAAATAAAAATTAATTATTTTCTGTTATAATATATGCACCCTTGGAAGACCTTCAGGTCATCCAGGTTAGGGAAAGGTCCTCATGGAGACTATGTATGGTGTTGCTTAATAATGACATGAACTTCACTATACATAATCACATCCACATACATGTACACATATGTACTCTTTGTATATGATTATTTATATGCTGCTTTATTTCATGATTCCAGCAAGGGAAACATTTCAAAAATAAAAATGACCTGTTTATGTTTTTCTTAGATTAGTGAAGTTTACCAAGAGTGACTGTCAAATTTATTTGTTTTGAATTTTAGCCTACATAAGATATTTATAAGATCCCTAAATATTATAAAGAAAGATGTAAAAATAAATGACTTTCCAGTTTTATGTGCAAATTTATATTGACAGTAGGTTTCAAAAAGAAAGAAAGCATACTGTGTAAAACCTATGCAATTCATATCAATGAATGCCAACAGAAGTAACTTAAATCATTAATAATAAAAAACAGATCAACTTTTCCTCAACATGTTTTGATCTCTGAGTCCCAACAGTTTCAACTTTCAAGCCAATGAATCTGGATTAAGGGAGTTCTGTGTACGGAAGACTAAGTAATTCAATCTGTTTGAATTCCGATGTGTATTCTGATATAATAATGCACTGATATGATATACTTTCCAGGATGCTGAAGTGCAGCTTGTACTTTGACAAATTGAGTACATAAAGAAGCCATGCTTATATAGTTAGATAAATTGTGCATAAAAACCATGTGATATCTGGAAAAGATTTCTGGAAAATATGAATAATGTTAGAAAAGGGCTACAAAAGGGTTAGAAAAAGGCATACAAATCTAATAAATAATAATAATAAAATGTGGGAAATGGGTTAAAATATGAGAGCCTAGTTAAAGATATCAAACGCTGTATGAAACCGAAGTAGACTGATTGATTGATCCAATCCTTAATTTTAGGCGATAAAGTCCAGAAGACTGAGAAAACTGCATTGGATGGATTAGAAGAGGCCAGCCCTATCAGCAAAATTTTCACGCAATAGATCAGTAGAAAAATCAGGTTTTAAGTGCTTGACATCTTATATTTTTAGATAATGAATTACCCAAAGCCAGTCCATGAGAGAATAAGATCTCATCCCAAGTAGTTCCAGAGTAAATAAATAGCATAGGAGCATTGTGGCAACCACTGTAAAATGCAGATGATTTCCCTTGTATGTATGTATGTATGTATGTATGTATGTATGTATGTATGTATGTATGTATAAATAAGTATGTAAGTAAGTACGGTAGGTAAGTAAGTAAGTAAGTAAGTAAGTAAGTAAGTAAGTAAGTAAGTAAGTAAGTAAGTAAGTAAGTAAGTAAGTAAATAAAATGTTTTCCCCCCTGTTGAATTACCTTGGTATACCCATATGGGAGGGAGCATATACCAGGGTGATTCAATAGAAAAAAACATAAAACTCTTCCCTGGTATGAGCAGAGACAGAAAGAGAACCTATTGCCTAGAGGTTAAAGCTAGTGCCTTACAGGCAGACTGCCCAGGTTCAAATCCTGGTAAGGGTAGGCTAGCTGATGATAGCTAAATAGCTTGAAATGGATCTATACTAGTCTTCCTTTTCATTATCAGGAAAAATATGTTATGCACATACACACAGAAAGAGAGATAGAGTGGGGGAGAGAGAGAGAGAGTTTTTCACTCAGAGCATGGAGCTACTTTAATAAGATTATATGCTGATCAATTTAATTTGTTACAGCTCTGAATCTGGCCAAGAGTAAATCATACAAAATGAGCTTATTTCAACTGATGATTTTCCAAGTTGGACTACCTTCACATTTTTTTTAAAGAAAGCTCTGCTTAATGAAGAAATATGGCTGATTTGTCTCTTTGCTGAAAATCATGAAAATTAAACTGAAATGACAGATCTACTGTATATATTATCAAAACTGCTGATCTTTTCCAAGTTGGATTACCTTCACAATTTTTTTAAAAGAAAGCTCTGCTTAATGAAGAAAGCTAGAGGAAAATAAACCTCTCTTTTTTTCTTCTGGCTTCATTATAGGCTGGAAATGGGCAAATTTCATTACTAACTCCTATTTGTTTCCTCAGTTATTTCTGTTTCTTAATAGTTATTCATTAATTGCACTATGATAAGATCCTCACCGCTTTGAAACATTTCCCCACTGGCCTCCATTCTATTAAGGGCCCTGCCTGCATGCCAAGAGCATAAAATTAAAAATCAAAGCACTACATCAGAAAGGTTTACCATGTGCTACACCGAAAATGTTTCTGTAGCTTACAGCCTTGTAAATGCAGCTCCAGCTCAACAGCACAACCTCCCCCAGTGTTTTAAACTGTTTTCCTTTGAAATCCAAGAGAGGAAGGAGAAGAGTTCTTCTTTAATACTGTGATTTACACTCCATGTGGATCAAAATCCTGTATGCTTCATAGCCCTTTGCGAGCTTAAATTTGTTTGATTCCAGTCCAACAGGTTTCTCCACATTCTGGACAATTTTGTCAGAATAACAAAATAGCAGAGTTGGAAGAAATCTTGGACGTATTCTAGTTCAACCCCCTGCTCAAGCCAGAGGCTGTATTCCAGTGATAGTGAACCTTTTTTGGTTCACGTGCCAAAAGGGTGGGGCATGGGGGCTGTGTGCATGGCCACAGCTATAATTCCATGTGCCCCTCCCATGCATGTGCCTCCTGGCATACAATGGCACGCCTGTTTTCTGCTCTTTCCAGGCTTCAGAACCTTTCTAGGAGCCTGGGGAGGCGAAAATGGCCTTCCCCAGGGCCTCTGGAGACGTACCATTTGCTGACTTCCAGTTGAACAGAAGTTCCTCTTTTTTTTTTTTGCTATTTCTCAGGCTTCAGAGCCTTTCTAGGAGCCTGGAGAGGGTGAAAACAGTCTTCCCTACCACCAGAGGACCTCCGGAAACCAGAAAGGGCCCATTTTAAGTTGGGAAACCTCAGGGGGGGAGACCATTTTCACCCTCCTCAGGCTCCTTAGAAAGGCTCTAAAGCTTGGGGAGAGCAAAAATCGGCCCTTCCCTACCCCCTACGGAGGCTGGAAACAGGCTGTTACTCGACTCCTAGTGGGCCCAGAAGGGTCAAAAATCAGCCGGCCGGTGCGCAATATGCGTGCCGGACCTGAACTCACGTCCTCACTGATATAACTCTGTGTACCATTTGTAGCACATATGCCATAGGTTTGCCATCATAGCCCTATACAATTTCAGACAAATGGCTGTCCAATCTCTTATTGGAACCCTCCAATGATGGAGCAACTTCTGGAGGCAAGTTGCTCCATTGATTAATTGTTCTCACTATCAGGAAATTTCTCCTTAGTTCTAAATTAGTTCTCTCCTTGATTACCTTCCATCCATTGCTTCTTGTCCTGCCTTCAGGAGCTTTGGAGAATTGATTGACCTCCCCCCTTCTTTGTAGCAACCCCTTAGATGTTGGGACACTGGTATAAAGTCCTTTTTTTTCATTAAATTAGATATACAGAATTCCTGCAATTTTTCCTAAAGTGTATGTAAAGCATGTGAACAGATTGTTACGACTGAGTGGATGAAGATGTGCCTATTTAAGGACAACACTGATATTGCTATATGTTCTGTCGGGCTCTCTGGTAGACTCCTCCCAAAAATTCACAGGTACAAATTTTAAAAAATTCAAAACAATGTTCTTTATAATGAAAATTCACTTAACCTAAGCCCTCTTTTGGTATAGCAAAGAGCACTCGTCCCCAAACAAACTGGTAATTTGTACAAGTCCCTTATCAGTTCTGTGATACTTAGCTTGCAGCTGTGAGGCAATTCACAGTCCTTCTTTCACAAAGTGAAACACACTTTGCTCTGGTTTAGTTTCAGAGCAGGGAAAAATCAGCACACAAAAGGTCAAAGCAGTCACGAAACACAACGATCAGATAATCCTCCACAATGGCCAAACTCACAGGCTGCTATTTATATCAGCCTCACTAATTACCACAGCCCCACCCAACCACAGGTGGCCTCATTTTCTTTGATAATAATCTCTCAGTTGTTGCCTATGCATGCGTGGCTGTATCATTAACTCTTGTTCTGAATCCAAGGAGGAGCTAGATAATTGATCTCTTTCTGAGCTGTCTGCCACACTCTCCTCCTCCCTGTCACTCATGTCTTCTTGGTCAGAGGAGCCTTCATCAGCAGATTCCACCGGGGGCAAAACAGGCCTGCAGCATGTGGATGTCTCCCCCACATCCACAGTCCTTGGGGCAGGAGCTGGGCCAGAGCTAACCACAACAGCTATATGTTTGCTTTACTTAATATTTTTATGAAACCATCACACCTATTTTGTCCTTTCTAATCCTATAGGGTTTTTAATTCATTGGTGATCTTGTTTTCTTCAGAAAACCAGGACCTTCTAGCCCCTAGTCCCAGCCAGCTAATTATAAAATGGGGTGGGAGGGGGGGTGGGGACAAGACACAAGCATACAGATATTCTGGCATACACTATTGATAACTTCTACAAATCAGTCCTCCTGAGTTAAATCACATCTCTTGGGACAGTGAATACCTGATTACCTATGGAGACTACTCTCAAAACACTAGGAGGGATAGAAGAAAACACACAAAATAATTGATGGAGAAAATCATGATCAATTGTGCTTTGAATATCACATCACAGTCAAAATTGGCTTGGCACAAATAGGATACAAACAAATGCAATTACGTCTGAATCTATTTAATACATTATTTCTTTTTACATTAGCATCCAAATTTATTTTCTCCGTGCTCCAGAAGCCCCTGCACCCAACTAGTGGCAACCATCACAAGGTCCATTACTTGTTGAAAATATTCTTAATCAAGAGAGCTCTAAAGCAAAACACAGCAAAGACAAATAGCTAGATATTTGTGTGTGTTTCAGCATTCCCATAGATGCAATTATCAAGAATATTATCCAAACCTACAGATATCTGAAAAGGGCAATAATAAAACATGTGGCAAAATACCCACAATCTCTTTCCACTGCTATTTCTTATTGAACCAAATACACCAAGGATAAGGAAAGGCAACAGAACAATTTTCAAGTCACCAAAATAGACTTAGTTCCACAGATAGCTCTGTGTAATTCATCAAATTCAGTTCCCAAACCGTTTTCAGGAGCATCTATTATATTTGATTTAGTTTAGATTAGATTGTATAGTACAGACCTCTCATTTAATGATGTAGAGATATATCATGATTAATGAAATCTGGTAAGTTTAAAAATAAATAATTGAACTTGTTTCCCATGAAAACCGACTGGTACTTATTACCAATTCTACAAAACATAGGCAGTAGAGAGCAATTTTTTAATCAGTAATCCAGAAATTATATTATACTAATATCCATAGGTTACTAGATATTACTGATAGGTCTTGATAAACTAGATTTATCAGTAATAAATGCTATTTTTAAAGAGCAATGAAAAAATAAAGCAAATGAAGACACATATATATGTCCCAGGATAATGTTGCAGAATCCAAACCAGGTCAGTAACCAGGACCAAAAGTTTAGCATTTCTTAAACTCATGACTCTATGCAAACTTGTCTTAGCCTTTTCTACTTATTGTCCTTGTCCCAAAAATGTTCCTCTTAGCACAACAGATGAAGACATCACTACTTTATATCTACTGCACATTCTTTCATGTGTAATGGCAATCGACAAATGTATATTTTTCTTTTATGTACACTGAGAGCATATGTACACTGAGAGCATATGCACCAAAGACAAATTCCTTGTGTGTGCAATCACACTTGGCCAATAAAGAATTCTGTCTGTCTGTCTGTCTTTATCTTTAATGTGTAATGGTGAAGTAAATCTGTGCACCTATAGAAAATTTGAATATACATGTTATGATTTTATATTATTCTATCAGATATTTAAAGTATGAAAAAGAGCCAACTAGCTACTTCTAAAACAGCAAAAATAGTTACCAGCTTAAAATGGTAGATCATATAAATTATATACAAGCAACCAGGGATAATTCTAGCACCAAAACCAATCAGGGATACTTTTCGAAGTGTGCGCCTTCTTTTTTTATTAATAAGTATAAAAGTATTAAGTTTTCCTTTAAAAACAAACATATGTGTACAAAAACATACAACATAGACAAAACATACATCTGAGACAAGAACAAGTTGAACATTAACAAGTTTCTTTTACAGCTTGTCTGTACTGTGTGTGCCTTTCTAATGTGAAATGATGAATGAATATAACTTTTGAAATGTGCAAAGTCACATCAACCCCTGAGACGGCGGCATATAAAAATAATAAATAAATAAAGTAGGCAACTAAAATATATACAGTTTCTATTTGTGGATTCCCCTCTCTACTTCCCACATTTTATTAAAAATAGATACAGGGAGAATTAGGGAGATAGTAAGGTTTATTGGAGTATAGAATACCCTTCTGGTGGAATGATCATATTCTCATTTTGTATGTATTGTATTTCTCAGTAAATGTAATAAGTACCAAATGCTGCAACAATATCAGCAAGTGCCACTAATGCCCAATCAAAGAATAATGAGATAACCATTCCCAGGATAGAATAGAATAAGCATAACACTATTACATTATAAGAGGAAGAAACATAATACTTGAATCTAAAATATGAAGAGCTCTATTTAGTTACGAGACAAGCACCTCTTTCTTAATAGCCAAAACACAACAAGATCATGGTTTTATTACACTGTTTCTCAAAAAAGAAAGAAAAGAAGCTAACTGTATAATATCTGAGACTAGACAGTCCTGTTCAGATGTAGCCAAAATATGTGTTTAGTGTTGATATATGTCACAATTATCATAAAGCAGAAAAATGCATGAAGCAGGAGGTCCATCTTAAACAAGATGGATCCACAAAAGAGGAAAAAAGCAAAACAAAGACACAAAGGAGAAAGCAGAAGCACATTATTTTAAATAATAAAATAAAGGGGGAATTCTTGTGATAGTGGGGGGGGTGAGGTTTTAGCTATTTTTCCCGAATAAGAACAGATTTGGAAGTACAGTAAAGTCCTTTGACTATCCATAATACATGTGAACAAGAATGTATTTATTTATTTATTTATTTATTCATTCATTTATTCATTCATTCATTCATTCATTCATTCATTTATTTATGCGGCCCCTCTCCGAAGACTTGGGGCGGCTAACAACAATATAAAAAGACAATGTAAACAAATCTAATATTAAAAATAATCTTAAAAACCCCAATTTAAAGAACCACTCGTACATACAAGCATACCATGTATAAATTCTATAAGCCTAGGGGGGAAGGGAAATTTCAATTCCCCCATGCCTGACGACAGAGGTGGGTTTTTAGGAGCTTGCGAAAGGCAAGGAGGGTGGGGGCAACTCTGATATCTGGGGGGAGCTGGTTCTAGAGGGTCAGGGCCACCACAGAGAAGACTCTTCTCCTGGGTCCCGCCAAATGACATTGCTTAGTTGACGGGACCCGGAGAAGGCCAACTCTGTGGGACCTAACCGGTCGCTGGTATTCGTGTGGCAGGAGGCAATCCCGGAGATATTCTGGTCCGATGCCATGAAGGGCCATTTTAGTATAAGCCATATTGAACATCTTGTTCTATGTATACCAAAATCTCAACACTCAACCTCTTTTTATGAAGATGTACAAATGCTTATTAAAGTGGCACTATCACACCTATTAAGTTCCTTCAGGGTTTGATTAAAACCTCATCTTTACCTGCTACTTTTTGTCAATTTTATAATATGAAGGTATTGATATAGGAGAGGAGAAATTAGACCATAGCCTCAAATGATGTAATAGCAGGAAAAGCATAACATAAAACAAGATTGTAGTTGTGGCAGTAGTGAGTATCATATCTATTGTGCGGCCTTTCTTTTCTTACAGCGGGTCTCATGTAGTTTCACTTTTAGTGACAAACTGTGGTGGTGCAGTGGTTAGAATGCAATATTGCAGGCAACTTCTACTGTCTACTGGCTGCTTGCAGTTCAACAGTTCAATTCTGTTTGGCTCAAGGTTTACTGAGCCTTCCATTCTTCTGAGGTCAGTAAAATGAGGACCCAGATTGTTGGGGACAATATGCTGATTCTGTAAAACTGCTTACAGATGGCTGTAAAACACTGTGAAGTGGTATATAAGTCTAAGTGCTATTGCTTTTACTATTAGACATAAACAGGGCTCTCCAGACTTGACAAGTTTAAAACTTGGGAACTTCAACTCCCAGAATGCTGGTGGAGGAATTCTGGGAGTTGAAGTCCAAAAATCTTAAAACTGCCAAGTTTGGAGTTCTTTGGCAAAAGCATTCATTGGCATTTTTAATACAGATAATCCCTGACTTACAAACATCATTTAGTGACTGACAACTGCACTGAAAGAAGTGACCTATGACCATTTTCCACACTCACAACCATTGCAGCATTCCCATGGTCACAAAATCAAATTGTGGACCAGTTGGCATGAATGGATTCAAAAGAAAATATTTATATAACTTTTTACAAAATAGCAGTACAAACCCCAAAAAATTAAAAATACCATCTGAATGTTCTTATCTTGTTTGATATTGCATAGTATTAAGACAATATTATTTATATAACAACTGTAACAGGTTAAAAAAAAAAGCTGGATAAGATCTGTAAATTGAATAAACAACTTGTGATATATGTATCTATAAAACAATAAAAAGATTTGAAAAAAAAGGTGTTTTTCACTGGTTATACTTTGGCTTTAGAAGATCCTCTTTAAAAAAGTTTATGTGCTATAAAAGGCTTTCATGTGGAGCCAACTGCCTTTTCATTTATTGATTTATTTGAAAAAGATGTTTCATTCACACAGGTCTGCTTAAATAATTTGTTGGGGTTCCAAGTAACACCCCAAGCTTTGGTTTATTGAGGCTTGAGTTTCTGCAAAGTTCCACTTATTAGTGATGTCATATTGGCACATCTGGGAAAACCCAAATGTGAAAGCTTCCAGATTTCCCCCCTCCAAAAGAAGTCCAAGTCCCTGCCCCAACACTCACATGTCCATCACATGGTCCAATCAACACACTGTCCCAACTGGAGAAGCTCTCCAGTTACACCCCTCCAGATGCGGGGCATCTTGGCCTTGACTCTTGAAGAAAAGAATGTTATTATGACTATACATCTCCCCAGCTTCATTCAATCCCCACTCCCAATTCCCCACAGTCCTAAATGTGGCAGGTATGAAGTTCCAACACCCAAGATGGTTTCGAGGTCTGACATAATTGATGGATCAGCACTTTGGCCCTTATTGCTTGGTGTTTTGTTGCAGTAGCTGCACCATTGGTAGTTTTATTTTTTCTTCTACCAAAAGTAACATTTCATAGGGTTTGCTGATATTTTGACACTGTGTTTTTTAATACCATATTGTAGAAGAAATTATTTCAGCATTCCTTTTTACTGTTTTACTATTACCTGTTTTTATTTTTTTCCAGTGAGGTGCTGGAAAATGTTGTGTAGTTCAGAACAACTATTCTTCCAGCACCTCTCCTTTTTGATGGAACAGCTCGCAAAGGATCCTTGATGGTTTTGTAGCAGCCACAACACACTCTCACTCAGACAAGCAAATAGATGGAAAGTTGATTCTCCTGCTTTATTTTATTTGAAAGTCTGCCAAACTCCTGCTGAGGGAGTCAATGCCAATCTTTTGCTCTTATTTTCCATTGATCTAAAACAGGGGATGACACTAAAAAAAAAAAAAACCTCTCTCACATTTCAGATCACAAGACCAGACGGTAAGCAGTTGTTTATTATGAACCATCAAAAGAGATAAATAAGGAAAGCAGGTACATATCGTAAAACTGAAGTTAAAAAGCTTATCAGTGTTGAAGTCTCAGTAAAAAGCTTTCAAAAATGTGAATAAAATATATTCAGGGGAGTTGCCTGCACGTCTCATTATTTAAGGTAAGCATAACTAAGCTCAGCCAACATAGAAGTGAGAGAAAATGGGAATCTACATGTTTCTAGAAATCAAAGAATAATGAGGTGTCAACAAACTTCCAGCAGATGTGGTTGGTAAATCCACAGTAACTGAATTTAAACATGCCTGGGATAAACATATATCCATCCTAAGATAAAATACAAGAAATAGTATAAGGGCAGATTAGATGGGCCATGAGGTCTTTTTCTGCCGTCAATATTCTATGTTTCTATGTTTCTATCATAAATTGTGTGAACCCTCACATTTCCTTCTTAGTAATACAAAAGGGCCTATAGCACTTCTTTATACTAGTAAATACATTTTATGAAATAATAAATAATAATAATAATAATAATAATAATAATAATAATAATAATAATAATAATAATTTATTAGATTTGTATGCCACCCCAAAAGACTCGGGGCGGCTCACAACACAATACACAATGTACAAATCCAATATTAAAACAGATTAAAACCCCTGCTTAGTATTTTCATCCTGATTTAAATCTTACAAGATGTAAGCAAACTTTCTTTGATGGCTTAGAGTAACTTCGCAGTCCAAAATATTCATAAAATATGTTCCTCTCTTTTCTTCAGAGAATCTTCTAATACCACTATCCCCCCTCACCACCACCTCCCCCCAAAATAAGCTAAAATAAATTTACATCCCTAGTAAAACACGATTGTGGTAGATTCTCAAACAGTTTTTTTTAAAAAACCCTCCATCATCTTTGTTCTGCATTACTTTCCCTCCTCACAATGAATCTATTGTGTAATAAGACTAAAATAAAATCAAAGCAAAAACATTTCTGTATTACACAGCAGATAGTGTTGCATTGTAAGCAAGTATATTGCCAAGTGCCAGGCAATAGCCAAGTACCAGACAATTGGTTCTTTGAGAATCAGGAGACAATAAATACACAAGTAAAACAATTTTAAGCTTTATTATTTAGTAGGGACATTTCAACCAAAACACAAAAGCAAAACATATCTAGCAAGACGATAATGAACTTCCCTTCAGCTATCAGGAGCCCCAAAGGAACACAGAGAAACCTCATGCACACACAACACCAGGTCTGTGTCAAAGCACAAGGGACAATAGCAAGGCGTTTTTATTGTCTCTGATTTGCACCAGATCATGGACTTAGAGGTTGATTATTATTCATGCTTAGTACACAAACTCACGACTTGTTTACATGGTACCACTTGCCTGAACGTAGTTACATAGTACACTTGTTTATCATGCAAATTGACAACACCTGGGATGTAAATGAAAAAAGAATCTGGTAATTATAGATAAGCAGGTGTCAATTATAGTAATCTTGGGGTCCTCTCTAATGTACTAGAGCTGTGATTTTTCTCTTAGCAGGAGTGGGAAAGAACAAGCAATTTAGAAACCTTCATAACTCTGAACAAACTTGTTGTATATTGAGACTTCCCGATTACAATGAGGTCCACTTTTCAAACAGGGAATAGCGCCGGTCGACTTACCGGCTGGCAGCCTTTGCCGGAGGGACCGGGCAGACACCGGACTCCCTCATGGCGGCCGCCATCTTGTTTTCGGCCGAAATCTCGCGAGATGAGATTTCGGCCGAAAATCAGGCCCACGAGGCCTGACGTTGCTGCCGGTCAGGGGCGGGGCTTGCTGGCCCTATTTAAGGGCCTGCAGGCCCTGGGCCAAGCCTTTTCGCTGGGACCGGCAGCTGGAGCAGACATTCAATTGTTCTTGCTCCTGGCAGCCATTTTGTGGTGGCCTCGTGTTGCGGCCGCCATTTTGACTCCGGCGAGGAGGCCTTTTCTTCGAAGCCCAGCGGTGCCTGAAGACTGCAGACCAGTTGGATCGGCGGCGCTGGTGTCCTGATCCCCCTCGGGCCCGAGGGGGAGTGGTTATTCGCTCCCGGCTGGGAGGGGTTTTTTTGT
Organism: Erythrolamprus reginae; assembly: GCF_031021105.1. NCBI lineage: Eukaryota > Metazoa > Chordata > Lepidosauria > Squamata > Dipsadidae > Erythrolamprus > Erythrolamprus reginae. The sequence continues at coordinate 164,977,549 of NC_091950.1, read as the reverse complement.
TTGGGCCTCGCCCAGGGTGCGGGGTGACTGGCCTTGGGGGTCCACAGGGGTGCCTGGGGTTGAGCCCTGTTTATTGATCCAGGGGGTGGGCTTTAGTGCTGTAAGCCCCTGGGCAATTTTGCCTGGCAAGGTTACCTTGCTGCAGGTGTGTTAGGGCACAATAATTATAAGGGTTTTTTCTTTATTGCTAATTAGGTGGCATGGCCCCTAAAAAGAGGCAAGCCAAGGCCCCTGTGGCCCAGCCTGCTGCCACGCGGCCTAGGAGGGCCCTTAGGCCTTCTGCCCGGGCTCGGGCAAGTATGGAGGGGGCCCCTGGGGTGGTACCCGCGGAGGGGGCGGTGGGTCCTTTACCTACAGCCCCTCACTCGGATGTTTCTCCTGCCCTTTCTTGGGCTAGGGTGTTGGAGAGGCTCAACGAGCTCGAGCACTGGCGGAGCGGCTCGGGCCCTTGGGGGGCCCTTGAGCAGGTACCAGCGGCATTGGGAGGAGCTCCAGTGGCAGCCCAGGCCGGACAGACGGCCCATACCGGGCAGAGGGCCCATACCGGGCAGAGGGCCCATACCGGGCAGGCGGCCCAGTCGGGGCACTTGACGGCTTTTCCGGGCCCCGCGGTCGTGGGGCCCCCTTGGATGTCTTCAACCCCGTACGGGGCAGGTGAGGTTGCACCACACAATACACATGCTTCATTTCTTCCCCTGGCTGGTGCGAGTTTCCCCCCGACGGGGCTGGGGAACGGGGTTAGTTTTGGGGGCCCCCAGGCGGGCGCATGTGGGCAGGTCTGGTCGCCGCCAGCCCCGTTGGCAGGGGCGCCTGCGCCTGGCGCGGCGCCGCCGCTCGGGCCGGTGATGGCTGGGGTGCCCGGGGTGCCCGGGGTGGGGGGTTGGACCCCTACAGCTCCTGCTGTTATGCCCCCGCTTCCATTGATGACCTATCCCCAGGGGTTAGGTGTGCTAGGGCCCGGGGGCCACCACGGTGTGGGACCCGTTCACCAGTATTAAGGCGGGGGCCATTCCGTGCGGTCTGCCGGCCACCCCTTTAGGGTACCACCTTCACCCGTCCGTGAAGGAGGCCATTTGGAGGGGGGAGTACGTGGACCTTTTTTCATTGCTCAATCGGGAGGTCCCTAAACAAGAGAAAGACGTAGTTCCTGGGGAAAAGCCCAAGAAGACAAAAGTCACCAAGTGTTTCAGCTCGTGGCTGTACGCTTTTCTGACATATGCATCAGTGGTGATTCAGAGGCAGCCAGCCATGGCCTCGGCGATGCTTAAGTACATTGATTTGATCGCCAGGGCTAATTTTGAATACAAAGGCACCATATGGCGCCATTATGATAAAGGGTTTAGGATGAGGATGGCTGTGGAGCCCAACCTGCCATGGGATATGGTGGTACCGGACCTGTGGTTCAGGGCCACGCATATGTCTGGCAAGGAGGGGTGTGAGCGGACCGACAGCGGTCATTTTATGGAGGAGGAGCCTGTGGCGGCCACGCCGGCCAAGGTGACTCCTGGGGCAGCTGGTAAGGGGGCCTCACCCGCCTGTCATGAATTTGCTGCGAAAGGGGCGTGTTTTCGTCCCTTTTGCAAATATAAGCATGCCTGCGGGAATTGTGGGGGGCCCCATGCATCTTCTGTCTGCCCCCGCCCCAAGAAAGGGGCGGAAAAGAAGGGTGGGGGTCCAGGAAAGCCTCCCGCATCAGCTGGGGGAAAAGGGGCCCAGCCCAATTAACGTCACTGTGCTTGAGGGTTGGTTGGTTGACTACCACCCTCGCTCGAGAGCGGCTGCTCTCTTGCTAGGTTTTTCCAAGGGATTTAGGATCCCTTATGTGGGGGTCAGGAAGGCTTTCATGTCCGATAACCTTAGATCGGTTGTCGGACATGAGGACATTGTTAGGGCCAAGATTGGGAAGGAGGTGGCCGAAGGCAGGGTCCTTGGGCCTTTCCCGGAGCCGCCCATTCCGAATCTTAGGGTGTCCCCTCTGGGGGTGGTCCCCAAAAAGGCGAGTGGTGAATTTAGGTTGATTCACCACTTGTCTTTCCCTAAAGGGGAGTCAGTGAATGATTTCATTCCTGACGAACTGTGTTCGGTGCGGTACGCATCCTTTGATGCGGCCGTGACCATGGTTAGGAAGTGTGGGGTTGGAGCCCTTATGGGTAGGTGCGACATTAAGTCGGCATTCCGGCTCCTCCCCATACACCCGGACGACTTCGGGCTCCTGGGCTTCCATTTCGAAGGTGGTTTCTATGTGGACAGGGCATTGCCAATGGGCTGCTCTGTCTCATGCTCTCTTTTTGAGAGTTTTAGCACCTTCTTGGAGTGGGTGCTCAGGAGGCGTAGTGGCCTGGGCTCGGTCGTTCACTACCTTGATGATTTCCTCATGGCAGGGCCTGCGCACTCGGAGCAATGTTTTGCGCTGATGCGGGACTTCGAAGCCCTTTGTGCTCAGCTAGTGGTGCCTTTCGCCTCTGAGAAGACCGAAGGCCCTGCCGCCAGGATTACCTTCCTTGGTATTGAATTGGACTCAGAGGAGCAATCTTCTAGATTGCCCCTGGACAAGTTGGTTAAAATCAGGTGCAAGCTGGAGGCGGTCCTTGGCTGCAGGAAGGTGACTCTTCGGCAGCTCCAGGAACTGGCAGGGATCCTTAATTTTGCCTGTTGGGTAGTAGTGCCGGGCAGGGCCTTTTCCAGACGGTTGTATGATGCGATGAAGGGGCTGCGTTTGCCCCATCATCGTACCCGCTTATGCGCAGGAGTCAGGGCTGACCTCTGCGTGTGGCGGGAGTTTTTGGAACACTTTAATGGATTGTCTTTTTGGAGGCACGAGCTTCTTTTGGAAGCTGAATTGCAGCTTTGCTCGGATGCTGCGGGGACTTGTGGTTTTGGGGTAGTGCTAGGTGACCAGTGGTGCTGGTCGGTGTGGCCTCCGGAATGGAGTGCCTCTTCTCTGGTTAAGGACCTGACTTTTTTAGAGCTCTTCCCCTTGATAGTGGCCTTAGAGCTTTGGGGGGAGCAGTTTAGGAACAAGACGGTGCACTTTTGGTGCGACAACCTAGCGGTTGTCCATGTTGTTAATGCCCTGTCCTCTAAGAGTGACAGGGTCATGCAGCTTGTCCGCCATTTTGTGCACAAGTCCTTGTCCCTAAACGCCTTGTTTTTGGCCAGACATGTCCCCGGGCTGGATAACGGTGTGGCTGACGCCTTGTCCCGTGGTCAGTTGTCCAGGTTTCGGACCCTGGCCCCGTGGGCACGGGAGTCGCCAGAGGTGTTCCCAGTCCACCTTTGGAGCCTGGGCGGGCTCCCGAGCGTTGGAGAGATGAGGCCTCCAGGGCGATCGCCCTTTCGGTAGCACCGGGCACCCTGCGGGCCTACCAGAGTGCAGGTAAGGAGTTTGGGGATTTCAGGCAGGGTAGGGGTTACCCCCATAGTTGGCCTGCCCCAGTTGAACACCTGGCGGAATTTTGTGTCCTGCTGAGGCAGCGTGGCCTTTCAGTTAGGACTATTAGGTCCAGGTTAGCCGGCCTCGCCTTTCTGTCCAAGGCGGGGGGTTTTAGTGATTTTTCTGGTGACTTCCGCATTCGGAAGATGCTGGAAGGCTGGTTGAGGGAGCGACAGGGGGTCCCTTCTGACACTCGTCAGGCCCTGACGGTTCAGCAGCTGTCCTTGATTAATCAGGCCTTGGACAGTCTGTGTGCCTCTCTGTACGAGGCCCGTCTTTTTAGGGCAGCCACTTGTGTCATGTTTTTTGGGGCCCTTAGGGTCAGCGAGGCAATAGCCTCCTCACAGGCTGACTTGTTGCTCCGTGCCTTCCAGTTCACTGATCTGGCCTTTAGACAGGGGGGTGTCTCACTTTTGGTGAGACATTCCAAGACAGATCAGTTGCACAGAGGGGTTAAGATAGAACTTAGTGCAGGCACCGATCAGTCTGTATGCCCGGTGGCCGCTTTGCAGCAATTTTGTGCCTTAAGGGGGTCAGGGCAAGGGTACCTATTTAAGCATCAGGACAGTACCCCCCTGACCCGTTATCAATTCTGGGCTTTAGTGTCTAAGGCAATGGCTCAGGTGGGCATGGATCCCGCTGGATATGGAACGCATTCGTTCTGTATCGGCGCCGCCACTAGCGCGGCGCTTTCTGGTTTCCCGGCCCATCGGATTCGGGAGATCGGCCGCTGGCGGTCGGCGGCATATTTGGGTTATGTTAGGCCCGCCGAGGATCCTAGGCAGGGCTTAGGCTAGGTAACCTCTCTGTGTGTGTCCTCTTTCAGGTCCCCATGCCAATCAGAAACCGACGGCGCTGCTGTGTGGCCACAGCATGGTATTTTGGGCCGGCCGTTCAGCAGCCAGAAGCGCCATCGGGACCCAGTTGTCATTGGGACGTTGGGTCAATGTTGTTTGGATGGACCGGAGAGGTATGCGGTGGGAGGGGCTCCTACCGACGTTGCTGGGGGGGCAGCATCTCAGGGCTGTACCCGGCGCTGCTGGGCGGGCGGCTACACAGGGTCGCGCTCAGATGGGACTGGGTGGGCGGCAGCCCATAGCCGCACCCAGATGGCTGGTCTTGCACCTCAGTGGCAATGACCTATGCCTGCTTGGTGGTCTACCGTTGATCATCCAGGCGCGCGAAGACCTGCGGTGGCTTCGCACTGTATGGCCAACCACGCAAGTGGTTTGGTCAGAGATCCTCCCAAGGATCGTATGGAGGGACGCCATTTCCCTTAGGGCCATTCACCGGGTCAGGCATAGAGTGAATAAGGCCCTGGGCAAAACAGTTAGGAAATTAGGTGGGGTTGTAGTGGCCCATCCCCTCATCACTGTAGATCGGCCGTGGCTTTACCGGGCCGACGGCGTTCACCTGTCAGAACAGGGGAACGCCATTTTCTTACAGGACCTGCAGCGGTCTCTGCGTGAGCTGGCGCAGATAGAGGGGGGAGTCAGGGGGCCAAGATAGAGATCTGACCCCCGCTCCGTGGCAGGTTAGGGGCGGAAATCTGGGTGGTGGTTAGCAACTGTGCGTTCTCCCTTGGGCATCTTTGGGGATGATTGACAGGTTCTCTCCAAGCTCATGGTGGGGTGCTACCTGAGCAGTTGGGGGGGACCTGTCTTTGGGTCCCGCACATTGAAGTCCCCGGGTAGGGGTGCGCCGGCGGGACCCCCCTCATGCGAGTGCATGGCAGAGTCTCAGGTGAGGGAGAGGTCCCTCACCTGGACTAGCATCGAGCTACGCCCATAGTTGCCCAGGAATGTTGATTTGCTACGTCATTTCCGCCCCGGAAGTATTTGTTTGACCCTGCAGGTCCACTGTTTGGGTCATAGTTAAGCATGTTGATCTATGCTAATTTATGCTAATTTATGCTAATTTAATTAAATAAATTATGCAAATTATTAATTAATAAAAATGACCCAAGTTTAAATCCAGCTCTTGTGTCTGTGTCGTTACTCCGTCTCTTCGGCAATAGCGCCGGTCGACTTACCGGCTGGCAGCCTTTGCCGGAGGGACCGGGCAGACACCGGACTCCCTCATGGCGGCCGCCATCTTGTTTTCGGACGAAATCTCGCGAGATGAGATTTCGGCCGAAAATCAGGCCCACGAGGCCTGACGTTGCTGCTGGTCAGGGGCGGGGCTTGCTGGCCCTATTTAAGGGCCTGCAGGCCCTGGGCCAAGCCTTTTCGCTGGGACCGGCAGCTGGAGCAGACACCCGCCCGCCCTCCACTATTTTGCAGTGTGCTACTATTGGGTCGCCCCTAGGGGGGCCGAATGGGAATTTTTTGCGGCTTTGCCCATTAGGCATGGCCGTTTTTTCGCCCATTCCACACTGGGGAGATGGATGTGTGGTTAGGGGGTGCTTGCATTTAATAGGTTGATTGGCTTACCTTTGGTCATTTGGGTAGGCAGGTTAGGGGCGGAAATCTGGGTGGTGGTTAGCAACTGTGCGTTCTCCCTTGGGCATCTTTGGGGATGATTGACAGGTTCTCTCCAAGCTCATGGTGGGGTGCTACCTGAGCAGTTGGGGGGGACCTGTCTTTGGGTCCCGCACATTGAAGTCCCCGGGTAGGGGTGCGCCGGCGGGACCCCCCTCATGCGAGTGCATGGCAGGGTCTCAGGTGAGGGAGAGGTCCCTCACCTGGACTAGCATCGAGCTACGCCCATAGTTGCCCAGGAATGTTGATTTGCTACGTCATTTCCGCCCTGGAAGTATTTGTTTGACCCTGCAGGTCCACTGTTTGGGTCATAGTTAAGCATGTTGATCTATGCTAATTTATGCTAATTTATGCTAATTTAATTAAATAAATTATGCAAATTATTAATTAATAAAAATGACCCAAGTTTAAATCCAGCTCTTGTGTCCGTGTCGTTACTCCGTCTCTTCGGCAAAACTGAGATTGCTGATTGGCTGCGTCATCTGACAGCTTCCTATAAAAGGGAAAGTTGTCAGCCTGGCTAGTTACTGGATCTTCTACACAGTTGAAATAAAGAGCTGTTGTTTGAAAGTCTGTCACAAGCTCCTTCCGTCCCAGGACCCAACAATTGGTGATGAAGGTAGAATTCTGAAGAAGAGCTGACAAAAGTCACAGAAGATCCAGCCAGGCAGCAGAAGGAACAGCGTCCATTTTGCATAGGAAAATTCAAACCGCAGAGGGCCGAGATGTCAGCGTTCCATCCACCATAGAAACAAAGAAACAGAAGACTGACGGCAGAAAAGACCTCATGGTCCATCTAGTCTGCCCTTATACTATTTCCTGTATTTTATCTTACAATGGATATATGTTTATCCCAGGCATGTTTAAATTCAATTACTGTGGATTTACCAACCATGTCTGCTGGAAGTTTGTTCCAAGGATCTACTACTCTTTCAGTAAAATAATATTTTCTCATGTTGCCTTTGATCTTTCCTACAACTAACTTCAGATTGTGTCCCCTTGTTCTTGTGTTCACTTTCCTATTAAAAACACTTCCCTCCTGAACCTTATTTAACCCTTTAACATATTTAAATGTTTCGATCATGTCCCTCCTTTTCCTTCTGTCCTCCAGACTATACAGATTGAGTTCATTAAGTCTTTCCTGATATGTTTTATGCTTAAGACCACCATCTCCTTTTGACCCAGCTAAGGAAAATTGGGGGGAACTACATGGCCCACTTCAGGTGCTTCTTGGGGGCCAACGACCTCCTTGGCCTGTCTGACAACAGGAAAAAGGCACTGTTCCTCAGCCACTGCAGCCACAAAGTCTTTCACAAGGCCAAATTTATTTATTTATTCGATTATTTTATGCTGCCCTTCTCCTTAGATTCAGGGCGTCTTACAACATATTAGCAATAGCACTTTTTAACAGAGCCAGTATATTGCCCCCACAATCTGGCTCCTCATTTTACCCACCTTGGAAGGATGGAAGGCTGAGTCAACCTTGAGCAGGTGATGAAATTTGAACCGCTGACCTGCAGATCTAGCAGTCAGCTTTAGTGGCTTGCAGTACTGCACTCTACCCACTGTGCTACCTCAGCTCAGAGTCAATGCCAGTGGAAATGGTGCCATGGCAGATGCTACAGAACATGCTGTAGACCCACTACACTCCAATGCCCTCCAAGGTGGCTAGAGGGTATGAATTCTGCAAACGACTGTAGAAGGACATGGAGTCCATCAACCAATACCTGGCAGCACTGTGGAAGGCTGTGATGCACTGAGATTTTAGATAATTGGATAACGTGCTATTAGACCAACTAATTTGTGGGGTGCAAGACATTTGCCTGCAAAGATGACTACTTGCCAAGTAACTTTACAAACTTTACAAATAAGGCAGCAAAGTGACATCACCGGCAAAACATACCCGCACCCCTGAAGGCAATACTGGCGGTCCATGAAAACCAGTGCCTGGACAGCCCTGGGGATGACAACAAGAGGAGGTCTATTGGACTACCACAGCAGGGAGACGAAGCTCAGTGACCATAACCTTGTTATAGCTGTGGGGATCCGCACCATGAAATACCTGCATAGGTTGACTTAGGTTCTTCTGTTCCTTCTACTGAAACACCAGTTAAAGGGAAAAGAGGAAAAAACACAGGAAAAAATTTACAGATGCTATTAGGAAAACACAAGTAAGGAAAGCTGCCTGTTTCTCCCAGGGCCAGTTCTATGTGGCATGCTCCAGAGTCAGTTCACCGGACAGCCTGGTCATCCTCCAGCCAGAGAGCAAAACCAGGAATATAGTTTACAGGGAGATCCTGAGCAGTTCATCTGAGGGACGAATTGAAAGTCTATGCTATGCAAATAATGTCTTCATCTGTAACAGAAACCTAGCTTACCATCTCTAATGAAATAATACAGTTGCTTTTTAACTACTCATTAATTTTCAAGCTTTAAGAGTCAATTTATCAAGCCCTGCTACATAGTTTCATAGCAAAGGACAGGTATCAGGTAGTAGGTAGATATACTGCTAATAGTAACACATATACTTCAAAATGTCCAGCTCAATATTTTACTGATTCTCATAAATGTCCTTATTTTGACTTTGGAATGTTATCACTCTTAATTAGGGTAATTAAAGAAAAATAGAAAGTATGCTTTTGGAACTGTATTTAGAATCCTTCTTTAGGGTATTTTTTTAAAACTCTCAGAGGCACAAAAACCTTAACACTTTCTATTCCTATCATTATCCTGCAGGAAATAACCAGTACTCAATATACCCCAAAAATTAAATATAGTAGGACAAAAAATTTAAATAAGCTAGAATGACAATAAAACTGGCTTGCAATACATTCATGGTTAGTTTCATAATAGAACACAAAATAATTATAAATGGTGATGTGGGAGTTCATAGGAGAAAATACTTACATCATAAAATTGTTTTTATTTATTTATTTTTGTCAAGCATATATAAGATTACAGTAAAAATATAAACATGTATACATGACAGGGTTATGAGTACATGGGAACATTAGGATAGGGACACTAGGCATGTTGGTGTGCTTATGCATGACCCTTACAGACCTCTTAGGAATGGAGTGAGGTCAATAGTAGACAGTCTAAGGTTAAAGTTTTGGGGATTTAGGGAAGAAACCAGAGTCAGGTAGTGTATTCCAGGCATTGACCCCTCTGTTGCTGAAGTCATATTTTCTACAATTGAGTTTGGAATGGTTTACACTGCTAACAAGAGCTTACAAAACATTTGTCAGACCAATCCTAGAATACAGCTCTCCTGTATGGAACCCACATTGCATATCGGACATCAGTTCATAAAATCATATACCAAAATGTCCTACCTGTTAACGACTACTACACCTTCAACCGCAACAACACACAAGCACAAAATTGATTTAAACTAAATGCCAACCGCTCCAAACTTGACTGCAAAAAATACGACTTCAGCAACAGAGTAATCAACGCCTGGAATGCACTACTTGATTCTGTGGTTTCTACTCCTAATCCCAAAACCTTTAGCCTTAGACTATCTACACTTGACCTCTCCCCCTTTCTAAGAGGTCTGTAAGGGGCATGCATAAGCGCACCACTGTGCCTACCGTCCCTGTCCTATTGTCTTCTTTTGTTACTTTTTATCATTACTTATCTAATGTTTTATTTGTACAAATTACCACCCCATAATTGTTTGACAAAATAAATAAATAAATAAATAAACAAACAAACATTAAACAAACATTAACTTTGTATCTATTGTGTGCTAGTGTAGTAGTGGTTGAAGCTGAAGTAGTCATTGATGGTAGGACATTGTTGCATATAATTTCATGTGCTACATTTAGGTCAGACCTAAGACGTCATAGTTCTAAATTGTCTAAGCCCAAAATTTCAAGACTGCTGGCATAAGGTATTCTGTTGTAAACAAAGGAATAGAGGACTCTTCTCGTGAAATATCTCTGGATATTCTCAATAGTATTAATATCTGATAGGTTAACCACTCTTAATACTTTTTTGGCAATGTTGTTACAGTAGGCTTGGGCATTTAGATCATTAGAGATGAGTATTCCAAGGTCTTTAACAGCATGAGGGTCGTCTACAACAGTGTTTTTCAACCAGTGTGCCGCGGCACACTAATGTGCCGTGAGACATGGTCAAGTGTGCCGCGAAACTCAGAGAGAGAAAGAAAGCAAGAGAGAGAGAAAGAGAAAGAATGCAAGAGAGAGAGAGAAAGAAAGCAAGAGAGTGAAAGAGAGAGAGAGAGAGAAAGAGAATGAGAGAGAGAAAGAAAGCAAGAGAAAGTGAGAGAAAGAGAGAGAAAGAAAGCAAGAGAGAGAGAGAAAGAGAGGGAGGGAAGAAGAGAGAGAGAAAGACATAGAGGGAGGTAGGGAGGGAGAGAGAAAGAGAGAAAAAAAGAGAGGAAGGAAGGAAGAGAAAGAAAGAGGGATGGAGAGAGAAAGAGGAAGGAAGGGAGAGAGAAATAGAGCGAAAGGGAGGAAGAGAGAGAGAGAGAATTGTTTTGTCCAAACTTTTTTTAGCCACCCCCTCCCCGCCCCGCTCAATGTGCCCCAGGGTTTCGTAAATGTAAAAAATGTGCCGCGGCTCAAAAAAGGTTGAAAATCACTGGTCTACAAGATCATATCCATTCTGATATTTTTTTTGCCAATGTGTAAGACAGAGCATTTGTTGGCTGAGATTTGAAGTTGCCAATTGTTTGACCATTCTAATACATAGTCAAAGTCTTTTTGAAGGGTAGCAGCATTGTTGGTAGTGTTCGGTTATGACTGGCTGATCCCTCAAATGGTCTAAAAAGAATCTTAAAGTTTTAGGGGATAAATTCCTTGGTGGAGAAGATAAAGCTCTGCTCCAGAAGGAACCATATTACTATATCTTTTATTTTCAGAACACAGGTATAACCAAAACAGAACTTCTCTTGAGAAATATATTTGTCTCTGGAGCCTCTTTTAAAATAAGGCTGACTTTTTTTTTTATACACTCTCCTACCGGTAGAGTTATTTTTCAGTCATCTCTGAAGAAAGCCTACCAATAAGTTTGGCTGAATTATTTGAAAGGTTTTCCTACTTCACCTTTGGCTCCCTGTATCAACAAAGCTGAATTCCTAGGACGTTTGCACTGTTACGTACAGAAGGCATTCTGCACTAGTCGCTCAGTGTCATAGTTCTCTTATTTCTGCAGTGTCCAGAAGTACATAAAGCTTTTAGTAACTATTCTTTGGTAATGAAAAGATACCTTCGAGCCGAGATGATGCACAGCAGCAGGAGAATCTCCTGAGATAAGAAAAAGGATTTCATAAAAGGTGCAGAAATAACAGTTCCCATATATCCCGCCCTCCCCCCCCTTAAATAAAATAACCCAGTGATACAATCACTGCCCTTTGGAGACAGAGATAGACAGAAATTATTGTTTCTGGACTGGCGAGCCAGGTTCACAAAATATGCTAAGGCACAATGTGCTTTGAATGTAGCATTTAATATGGTCTGCGAACCCAGTCAGTTTATTAACAATGTATATGTAGGGCATATGTAGACCAAATCATATCGATACCGATCACAGCTAAACCGGAACTATTCCTACTAGGCATATTTAGACAAACAATCAAAAAACAAGACAAATACCTCATTACACAAATATTAACTGCGGCCAGAATAACATACGCCCAACAATGGAAACAGAATACAATACCCACAACCATAAATATTATTACTAAAATTATGGAATGTGCTGAACTTTCTAAAATGACGATGGAGCTGCGAAATAAAAAAGAATCAGATTTCTACAAGGCCTGGGAGAAAGGGTACCAATGGTTATCTAGAACACGAAGTAACCCAAAAGATATCTAAATTTAATCCTACTTAACTCAACCTTAATCTCAACTCTTAAATACTTTACTACTCTCATTTCCTCACCGCCCAATAAGAACGACAAGTCACTAACTTCAAGGTCTGCTATTGAAGCAGACAATTTCTTTCCCTACTCCACTTCCTCTTTAGATTTGTTAAGTTATATATGGTAAAGATGATAAATACAGTCAATGGAATATAAACTAAGATTGAAATATGAATAGAAATACAGTGAACCCTCGATCATCGCGAGGGTTCCGTTCCAGGACCCCAAGCGATGATCGATTTTTCGCGAAGTAGCGGTGCGGAAGTAAAAACACCATCTGCGCGTGCGCAGATGGTGTTTTTACTTCCACTGCCACCCGCCCTTCGCCCGCCCACCCCGTTGCTCGCGCCTGGGGTGCGCGGGCGCTTGGGGAAACCCTAGCTCCGCTTCCCAGCTGGGAAGCGGAGCTAGGCTGCCCCAAGCTCGCGCGCGCCGCCCGCCCGCCCACGCTGTTGCCGGCTCCGCTTCCCAGCTGGGAAGCGGAGCTAGGCTGCCCCAAGCTCGCGCGCGCTGCCCGCCCGCCCACGCTGTTGCCGGCTCCGCTTCCCAGCTGGGAAGCGGAGCTAGGCTGCCCCAAGCTCGCGCGCGCCACCCCGCCCGCCCACGCTGTTGCCGGCTCCGCTTCCCAGCTGGGAAGCGGAGCTAGGCTGCCCCAAGCTCGCGCGCGCCGCCCCGCCCGCCCACGCTGTTGCCGGCTCCGCTTCCCAGCTGGGAAGCGGAGCTAGGCTGCCCCAAGCTCGCGCGCGCCGCCCGCCCGCCCACGCTGTTGCCGTCTCCGCTTCCCAGCTGGGAAGCGGAGCTAGGCTGCCCCAAGCTCGCGCACGCCGCCCCGCCCGCCCACGCTGTTGCCGGCTCCGCTTCCCAGCTGGGAAGCAGAGCTAGGGTGCCCCAAGCTCGCGCTCCAGCCCACCGCCGCTGGGGTCTTACCGGGGCAAGAGGGGGAAGACCCAGGGAAGCCTCTGCCCGGTGGGGAAACTCCACCATCTACGCATGCGTGGAAGGGCACGCATGCGCAGATGGTGGAGTTTACTTCCGGGTTGAAAACTAGCGAAATAGCCCTTTCGTGATCCTTGAGGACGCGAAACTCGAGGGTTCACTGTATTGTAACAATACAGTATATATACTAAGGAATACAACTGACCTCTGTAAATCTTTGTAAATTCACCTTAAACTTATTATATTTGTACTCTTCCCTCCCCTCCCCCCTCCTTTTTCGATTTTGTACTCCCTCCTCCCCCTTCCCCTTTTATAAAACTAATAAATTATATATTTTTTAAAACAACAACAATGTATATGTAAATAAGGGCACCATAATTTATTTAACTGGAATACACCTAACCACGACACAGAGTTTTGAAGGTGGCATGCTAACCACTAAAAGAACATATCGAATGCTAGCTTCTTCTGAAGATTTTTCTATTTGTCAATACATAGGTTCAATTTCAAAACCGGTGATAGATTCCTCACATCAATGTGGATACTTGAAGAGGTAATGGGGAGATAGACAGACTATAGTTTTAGCATGCAGGGTTCATCATTGTGGACATGGCAAGTTATATTCAACTAGCTTTTGAACTGTTGTTATGGGATCAAAGCTTGCTTATAGATGGTTCCTTAGTTCCAGGGGAATAATAAGGACGTTTTGCCACATTGATGTATTGAGTCAAATCTATTTCCAAAACATTTTTCACACTATATTCTTCTCCACCAGTGCTCTTCTGATAGAAAATAAAAAGTTTATTACATTCAGGAAAAGTCTCTTTCTATATGATTTGCATCTTATTAATCCCCTAATGTTGTGTTAACCAAGTTTTAAAAGAATCTCTCTCTTTCTCTATATATCTCCCCACTTAGTAGAATGTGTTGATTTTATTTTCTTCTATCCTATAGGCAATTAAAAAAAAATTAACAGCATTTATATGTAATGCATTTGGATTATTCCAAATATTTTGCTCATTTCGTCCAATCAAAGGCAGCCTAATTATATTTTCCTATGATCTGCTCGCATCGCCTATTAAAAATTGACCCCTTCTTGGGTCAGTAGGTAAACAATACTTTCAAATGAGCAAAAAAATGGTCATTTGATTGGTTATCCACAGTCCAGTACCAGGGTTCAGCATATAAATGGGCACACAGCTGTGATCTTGAACTATGATTAAGAGGATGCTGCTTCATTATGCCCTCAGCAACAAAGCACATCCACTTGTTCACAAAGGCCAAGGGTCATTGGCTGGCTTCTCATACAGCTACCAGAAATATTATTTGCAGTCCAATTGGCATTTTTAAAATGCTAAATATTTATCTCACAAAAAAATGTCTAGCCCCCTGTTTCACCATTTCATTAACCTCAGTAGGCTTACGTCAGGATTTAAAATGTTTTTAATCCTCCTTGAGGTGTGCCAAAAAATGTGTGAATTCAAATTACAGGTAAGCCAAACATTTCTTAGAAAGGATGTTAAAAGACAGCATCATTGTGGCGAAAATACTTCAAATAGGTTGTTGTGTATATGTTAGAAGACGTCAAAGAATTGTTGCAATTAAACTTTCATTGTCTGTTCCATTATAGAACTGATTTCTAAGCAGGCTTAACACAATGCTCAAAAATGGCTTTTGTGCTTATTGTTACCATTTATGCTTTGTGTAGGTGTTAAAAGTGCCTTGATTTCAATCCTGCTTTCAATACTAGGCAACAGTTCAACTTAAATGCAGTATGATTGGGGGCCTAATGGCCTGAATCCCTATTATTTTGTATGTTTAAGTAAGATGGCTTGGCTGAACACGTCTGACTGACTCTTTGGGGGTGGGTAGAAGAACAATTTATAGTCTGAAAGCTAAGGAGCAAGAATATATAAACTGAAATGGGAAGGTATGAGAGCAACAGAATCAGCTGTGAACAGCTGAGCTGTTTTTTCCATAACCACCCAAAAGACTTCAATTAGGTGCCCAATCTTTTTCCAGTTGCTCTTTCTATTTAATGTAGCTGCACTCACCAATTAGAAATATTTACAATTGGCTGCCATGAATCATTTTTGTTATTAAATATCAGATTTTAAAAAACGTAAACAGAGCAATCCAACAGAAATAGAGAGAATGAGTTTCATTCAACATAAATAACTATATAATGGTGTCTCAAGCCTAGTCAAGCTTCTCCATCTGGATGTCTTCAAAGCATGAATTTAATTACTATTTGTGGAGAATCTATAGTTAGATTTATTGTCTTAATACTGGTGGAATCAGGCCTCAATCAGAATGACTAAGGTAGCATTTTCTTCTGCCATATTCTGCTGTTACAATCTGTTAGTATTGCCATTTCTGAGAATTCAGGGATTTTAAGGTCCCATTTCTGGATGATATTGAGATTGGAGAAAGTTACAGAGAAAGTTACAGAAAGTATTTACTTTATCTTCTAACTATGTGTTAAGGGATGTTAAGGATCCCCTAAGCAAGATATTAAAATTAATAAGCTTATTTAATGTTATACATCTTGAGTGCAGCAAGGCTGGTTTTTGTCCAAAAATGATAAAATAAAAATACAGAGTAAGAGATTCTATACAAAATACTATCATATGCAGAAATGGACAGACTAACAGAGGAGCTAAAAGATAAAGCTGAAACAGAATATTATGAAATCTGGGACAAATTTTATTATTGGTGGGAAAAGAGGAAAGCCAAGATTAAGAAATAATGACAAAACTGGATAAAATTTCTTTCCTTTCCTTCTCTTTTTCTTTTCTTTTTCTGATTAGGATAGATAATGGATGTATATTTAGGAAAAGAAGCTAATAAAGTGGAATTGTGTAAATTGGGCCTTCCGTACTGTACTTGTCCTCTTGTCTTTTTATGTTTGTTTTGTCTTTTTAATTGTACTATAAATAAAAAAACCTTTTCATTAAAAAATGATAAGCTGATGATTAAATTGATTAAATAATGTTTTTTTCACCTTGAAAAAGATATTGTATGATGCCACACCACTCCCAATTTTGGTGATGGTGATGGTGGTGGGCATTCATTTCCAGTTAGTGAACTCAATCTATATAGTCTGGAGGACAGAAGGAAAAGGGGGGACATGATCGAAACATTTAAATATGTTAAAGGGTTAAATAAGGTCCAGGAGGGAAGTGTTTTTAATAGGAAATTGAACACAAGAACCAGGGGACACAATCTGAAGTTAGTTGGGGGAAAGATCAAAAGCAAGATGAGAAAATATTATTTTACTGAAAGAGTAGTAGATCCTTGGAACAAATTTCCAGCAGACGGGGTAGATAAATCCACAGTAACTGAATTTAAACATGCCTGGGATAAACATATATCCATCCTAAGATAAAATACAGAAAATAGTATAAGGGCAGACTAGATAGACCATGAGGTCTTTTTCTGCCGTCAGTCTTCTATGCTTCTATGTTTCTATGTTTCCTCTCAAATCTGGCTCTCTCATCTCTGTATCTCATTTCGCATTCACCAAAGAACTAGAGGAAGGAAATGATGTGGGACAAAGAAAAATGAAAAAACATGAAGAACTACCACTTATTTATGTTTTCTAAACTAAGAACTAGGGACTTTTAGTTCATCTATAAGGACTGTCATCCTCTGAGTTTCAGTGGGTTATATGCCTTGGTAACCTGACAGCATAGATAGACACTTTTTTCTAGCCATGGTCTGGCCTTTCCTATTGGATCTTGTGCCAAAAGCCATATTCAAAAAGTAGAAGAGAACAGAACAAAGAAGTTTGCAATTGCGTAGCAAAAGCTAAACCCTGGTGGTATGGTGGTTAGAATGCAGGCTGACTCTGCTCACTGCTAAGAGTTCAATCCTCACAGGTACAGGGTTGATTTAGCCTTCCATCCTTTGGAAATCAGTTAAATGAGGACCCAGATTGTTGGAGAAAATATGCTGATATTGTAAACTGCCCAGAGATTGCTGTAAAGTACAGTGGTACCTCTACTTAAGAACTTAATTCATTTCGTGACCAGATTCTTAAGTAGAAACGTTCTTAAGTAGAAGCAATTTTTCCCATAGGAATCAATGTAAAAGCAAATAATGTGTGCAAACCCATTAGGAAAGAAATAAAAGCTCGGAATTTGGGTGGGAGGATGTTGTGGTTCAGCCTGAGTCAGATGAAAGACCAGCTGCATCTCTGCTGGCTCCATGCCCGGGAGAGGATGAGAGCGAAGAGGAGAGTTCTGGGCAGTCAGACAGGGGAGATTACAGTCAGGAACGTGACGAGGAAGAATGGCCTGGGAGCCTTGGGGAGGGGCTCTCTCAAGCCAGTAGCTTGGAGTCTCTGGAGTCATTGGATGGCGAAGCACAAGCTATCATTAGTATGCGACAGAGACGCATAGATCAAAGGAGGAATCAATTGAAGAAATATTATCAGCATTGAATGAGGAACACCAGGGGGTTGGGTGTGGTCCTCATTAGCAGGGAAGGGTTTATAAGGCAGGCAAACTCTTCCGGCAGTGTGGAGTGCTATCAGAGTGGAGTTGCTGTAATCTGCATTGTCTCTCAGCGTTTCTGTTCCTGGCTCGTGGCCCAGCAGTCTTGAAGACCCGTGGGAGGTGTATGTCTGTTATCTACAGCCTCGTCTTGGCATCAAGGATCCTGTGTTTCTGTATGAACAATTGCCTTCATGTATCCATTTGGAGTTCCAGTGTTTTCCTGATTTGTAAGGACATTTTCTGTTGGCTTCTTTTCTCTTTACCATTATAAAACTGTGTTTGGATTCTACCGGTGTGTCTGGCTTATCTTTTGGGGTTGGTCATAGCTTCCGGAGTGACCCAAACAGAACAGAGGAGGAGGAGGTAGAAGGTGAGGTGAGGGGAATCAAAAAAATCCAAAACTTTAAGGCTTAAAAAAAAAAGAGGGACTCTGAGGCGTCGAGGAGGAGCATGCACCTCCCATACACCTGGCGCGAGACTGCCTCCAATACACTGCATCAGAGAGAGAAACCCAGGCGGGAGAGCAGAGGGAACCTCCCAGTCCTGTGACTGAAAGGTGGCTGCTGCTGTTGCTGCTACCTGCTGCCTCTTCCTTCCCATGCTGAAGGGCTCCCTTCTCCTCTCACTTGTTTGTTTTGTAGCCGGCACATTTCCTTCACTGTGGTGACTCCTCAGTTTGGCTGAAGCCAAGTTGATCTGGCTGGGGCAAAGTGCCCCCTTTTGCCTTTCTGTGCCCAGACACTTTGGGAGGCAACTTTGCCCCAGGTGTATGGGAGGCAGCACAAGGGAGTCACCACAGCGAAGTGGTTTGTTCCCTCTCGAAGCGCCCAGAGAAAGGAAAATGCTCCATTTGCTCTGGGCTGCCAAAGCCTCCTTAAACGCCACCGAAAGGCTCTTCTGGCAGCCTAGAAAAGCCCGAGATGGACGGGATTAAAGGGGGAATGGCAGGAAACTGGCTGGGCCTATGTACCGCTCTCAAATTTCCTGGGAAAGTTTTCCGGGCTTGGGTTCTTAAGTAGAAATTGATTCTTAAGTAGAGGCAAAAAAATCCTGAACATCCAGTTCTTATCTAGAAAAGTTCTTAAGTAGAGGCGTTCTTACGTAGAGGTACCACTGCACTATGAAGTGGTATATAAGTCTGAATGGTATTGATAATTGCTAATACATATAAATGTTCACCTGCTATTTGAGTTCTTGCCTTCTGTCATATTTTTTAAATTTCCATCAATAGTATGTTTGTGAGGTCTTTTAGAGCCTTTCCCTAGGGATCATGGGACTACACATCCTTTCTTGGGATATTATAGGCATCCTTGCTTTAGACTCATAATGTACAGAGTTTTGAGCTTGGTTGTTTGCTTGCAAATATTTAATTACCCAACTAGGTAATACAATAAAATAACAGATTTACTTGTTTGTTTGTTTGTTTGTTTGTTTGTTTGTTTATTTATTCCACTTCTATGCCGCCCAATCCTGAAGGACTCAAGGCGGCTTACAAAATAATATTACAGTACCAAAGATACAGAGCAATAAGAAGTCAAATATAATATCTAAAATTAAAAGCCCATAATAAAACCCATTTGTATAAAAACAGTCATAATCATATGCATACACACCATTCATACAGTTTGGCCATGAAAGATGTACAATTGGAAGAGACCTTGGAGGTCTTCTAGTTTCCTGCTTCGACTGGAAACCCTACACCACTTCAGACAAATGGTTGTCCAACATCTTAAAAACTTCCAGTACTGGAGCATTCACAACTTCTGGAGGCAAACTGTTCCACTGATTAATTGTTCTAACTGTCAGGAAATTTGTCCTTAGTTCTAAGTTGCTTCTCTCCTTGCTTAGTTTCCACCCACTGCTTCTTGTCCTACCCTCAGGTAACATCATCAGTGTTACTCCTCTTTATCCACTTTATCTACCTGTATATAAAGAGATCAAACCCATTCCTTTTTACCACTGATGATGTTACCTAGCTGGGTAATAAAACATCTGCAAAAATAATCAAAATCAGAGATCGCCAAGGATCCCATTTGATTTTTTTAAACTAGAGACACATTTGTGAACAATTACTAAACAAGGAATTCTTATAATTGATATTGCTGCTTTTCCAGAGCTGTACATTTCATTCTGACAAATGAGCAAACTTAAGCAGCCAAGTGCTTCCCCCCCCCCGGCCATCATTTCCCAATATTCACTTAACAAGTTTAAAAAATACCAATTAAAATTTAGACGTGGAACAGTCTTCAGATTGTACAAACCGTATAACAAAGCACACACACACACACAGCAGTACAAATTGTACCTTTATTATTCTGGAGGATGGGGGGAATCTTCAGCTCTAACAATGAGTGAAATCCATATCATGCCCTCTCCTGGGAATTGTTTAATTTCAGCATGTTAACTTTTTCTTGGTTATCTGGATTCTCTATATAGTTTATTGAGCTTTAGCTCTATAGCTGTCCCATTTCAGTTGCATTTAGCCTTCTGTCCAAACCTTTATTGCAGGAGGTTAGGATTTTAGCAGTTATACCTTGCTGCATTCCAGTCAAATTACCAGCTAAGGTCTTCCCCCCGCCCCCCAACATAAAAACAAATCTATTTTGCAAATTAGGCTAAGGATGCAATGTGAGTGTGAGGAAGAGAATTGCTTTTTCTTTACCAAGATTTTTGGATTTTCTTTACCATGCTGATAGAGGGGATAACAGATGCTGTTAGTTTGTATTTTTCACAGTTCTGCCTCTTTTCCTTATAGATTTCTAGTTTGCAAAGAAAATAGTTTACTGAAAAGAACAGTGAATCCTTGTTCTAACTCGCCTGCTGAGAAAGCTAAAAAGAAAGCAACTCTTCTTCGCTCTCTCATACTTCTTGAATTCCAATTTTCACATAAGAAGCAATTACCACTCTCGCCTATTTTTCTAATGTATCTTTATCAAAATTAAATCCCAACCTTAATGGAAGTCTTTCTAAAGAACGAAATAGCTGCTTATATCCAGCAGAACAATGCCCGCAGTTATAGCTAAAGTGAATGCTGGTCAATTGCAGCATTTGGCCAAAGATAAGAGCAGCTTTGGCACTTTTTTTCTACAGAGGATTAGATGCGTGAAACAGCAGGACCTGGAGATAAAATTGCCCCATAATGTGGTCAGAGGACTAGGATCAAAGAGGATTTTAACAGCTGGATTTTACATTTCCAAAAATATGAAAATCTATGATCCATTTCTGCCCCAGCTATGGACCACAAAGAACGCAGCACAAACAAAGTCTGTACAAATCTTAGTTTACTAGTTAAGGACTACTAATGAGCTTCCTTCATAGACTTCAAACTACAGAATAAAGTAGTCTTTTTGGAACACCGGCTGTTAATTCAACTTCATTAACAGCCAGCACAAGTCCACGAAATAATAACTCAATTCTGAGTAAACAGACTTGTAGATAATAGCAATCTTACAGTGGTTGGCAAAATGCCCAGAAGCAACTTGCAGGAAAAATACCAAAAGGGAAAACATGAGTCAATCTGATTTTCCGGAGTCAGGACACAAAGAAATATGAAAGTTGTGCAAATTTCTGCCTTCGTTGTCATCCCTTAAACAGGCTAGGGGAGTGACCAATCAGCCCCAAGCCTTACTCCCAAAGAGACCTCCTCCTAAGGAACCATTCCATACATGCTCCTTCAATGAAAATAGACTCTTCCTCTTCTTCCTTGTAACTGATGGGAGCTTCTGGAGGTTCTGAAGCCCTCGCTGAATCTCCGCCTCTGGCACTGAGTCCTCTCCAGCCTCCTCTCTCTCTGATTCAGGTGCCAGCTGCACTGACAGCTGACATATCACCACAACAACCTCTTCGCTGTTGGAATCAGCTACCAGCTGCAGTATGTATGTGTGTGTGCATGGGGAGGCTAAACCAGCTCCAGATCTGTAGTACCAAAAAGCCATTTATTTGGGGGGGGGGACGGGGGTGCTTGTTACAGCACAAAGCCTAGTCTCAGCCCAGCCCAGCCACTAGGCCAGGTATACCTCTTCAGAAGTGGGAGTAGAGAAGATAGTGAAGTTAACTGGAGTAGCAGAGGGCCCCAAAGAGCTTCGATTTGGGGATGGATTGGGGGGGGGGAGTTGAAATTACTCTGCAGTCAGCACCCAAATCTTAATTCTTTAACTGTTGCTATGGCTGCAACATTGGCTGTGGGTCATAAGTCCCTTAATTACTGTAACTTTGGTTGCTTAATTGATTGTAAGTCAAAAACTACCTAAATTCTCAAATGTTAATGGCTGTTTTTCCTTGTGGTTTTTAGAAGCAGGTATTCCCTAGATCAGTGATTTTCAACCTTTTTTGAGCCGCGGCACATTTTTTACATTTACGAAACCCTGGGGCACATTGAGCGGGGGGGGGGGGGGCGCTAAAAAAGTTTGGACAAAAAAATTCTCTCTCTATCTCTTTTCCTCCCCTTCACTCTATTTCTTTCTCCCTCCCTTTCTCTCCCTTCCTCCCTCTTTCTCTCTCTCTCTTCATCCCTCTTTCTTTCTCTTCCTTCCTCTCTTTTTTGCTCCCTTTCTCCCTCCCTCCCTCTATGTCTTTCTCTCTCTTTCCTTCCCTCCCTCTCTTTCTCTCTCTCTCTTGCTTTCTTTCTCTCTTGCTCTCTCTCTCTTTCTCTCTCTCCTTCTTTCTCTCTCTCTCTCTCTCTTGCTTTCTTTCTCTCTTTCTTTCTCTCTCTCTTGCTTTCTTTCTCTCTTTCTTTCTTTCTCTCTGAGCTTCGCGGCACACCTGACCATGTCTCGCGGCACACTAGTGTGCCACGGCACACTGGTTGAAAAACACTGCCCTAGATCAGTGATGGCGAACCTATGGCATGGGTGGCATGCGGAGCCATTGCCCTAGCTCAGCTCCAGCGTGCATGTATGTACTGGCCAGCTGATTTTTGGCTCACACAGAGGCTCTGGGAAGACCTTTTTGGCTTCCAGAGAGCCTCCAGAGGGATGAGGGAGAGTGATTTTACCCTCCCCTGGCTACAGGGAAGCCTTTGGAGCCTGGGAAGGGTGAAACATTAGCCTACCTGGGCCCACCAGAAGTTGGGAAACAGGCTGTTTCCAGTCTCCAGAGGGCCTCTGGTGGGTGGGGGAAGCTGTTTTTGCCTTTCCCAGGTATTGAATTATGGGTGTGGGCACTCTCACATATGCGAAAGGGTGCACATGTGCTCATTCGACATCCGAGGAAAAAATGTTCACCATCACTGCCTTACATAGTTAAAGGAAGCTATACATAGATCACCAAACTGTTTGTTATAAAAGTAAGATCATTTTTTTAGGTCTATATAGGTTTATTCTATGGATTTAAAGTAAAATTCAATGTTTAACCAATTCAAAATACAAAGAAAACTTGAACTAACTCAAGTTTGCAAGGATGAAAAACTGCATGTGAGCAAATCAACGGTAACAAGCAAGCTAAGTACACCATGCAGAGGTTCTGGGAAAGGAAGATTCTCAGGCCAGGGTTTGCCACACATTTTCAGGCAGGAGATATAATAGAATTTTACTCCACAATAGTACAGAAAAGGCTGCTTGATGTTGAGAATACAAGGGGAAAGATCAGAACTTCAGATAACACACCTGAAAATGGAGATGGAGATGGAGTAGATGGAGATATAGGTTTTTAAATTATGGGGGGGAAAGGCAGATACTTTTTTCTATCATTTTCTATATTTTTTTCTAGCATTTCAGACATAAAATACACAATTTATTAGAGCTGCCTGAAACAAACCATCTTTTCCAGGCCAGGGTGGAAGGTGTTCCTACTGGACTGAAGGTGTTCAGAAGGTGTTCCTACTGGACTGAGATTTAAGTTAACGCAAAAAGCTTAACTGCAGGAAAAACAGTGCAGAGTCACAATTAATAGCAGGTAACAACAAAACTGTCCAATGTGAAGTTGGAACAAGGACTGAGGGAAGATAGCCTGCTGAACAAATTCCATACCAGGAAACATGGCAGATGAAAACAAAGATGTTGTCAGGCCAACCTTTTACTTCACATATTGACTTTGGGTTCACTGACAGATGTTCAGCATCATTGAGAAAAGGCACAAGGAAAGTTCTAGAAGTCTAGAAACTTTTATAGCCAGGATCAGGCAGCATCAGTGAGAAATGGCATATAGTAGAGCCAGAAAGATAACATCATCTTATCTTGTCTGCATCCTGATGGCAGGGAGACACTGTGCTGTGGGCTCCAGTATAGCAATCTCTTCTTGTTCCATTTGTCCATTGTCAACTTTAATTTAAGCACATATGGGTGGGTAGATTATTAGTGCTAACAGTCCGCCTGTCTAAAGTAGCCAAAGTGATCTTGTTCATGATGTTGGATTACTTCAGATTCCTTTTCTTGGGAATTTCAGTGTCCACACTATGATTGTCCATTCATGAGCGAGTCAAAATATTGGGCCCTCCATAATATTATTTTACTGAAAGAGTAGTAGATCCCTGGAACAAACTTCCAGCAGACGTGGTTGGTAAATCAACAGTAAACGAATTTAAACATGCCTGGGATAATCATATATCCATTGTAAGATAAAATACAGGAAATAGTATTAGGGCAGACTAGATGGACCATGAGGTCTTTTTCTGCCGTCAGTCTTCTACGTTTCTATGTTTCTATAATCACCATGGGCTTGTTAAAACTAACATCTGATTTCCTGCATTCAAGTATGGTCCACATTTGGTTTGGTTCTATTTGGGGTGAAATGGTGATCTGAAGGTGGAGGAATCACATGTGATTACATGGTTATTGACAAGTAATTCCTTAATGTTTTAGAATTTAGGCTAATTAAAATGACCTTATTTAATTATGTATCTGATGTATCCTGATTTGTCCTGAATGCACTTGAGGAATTCTTTACATCTATTAGTAGTAATGTCAATGTTCTTGATACTCTCTGAAATATGGAGGTAGCGTAGCTAATTAACGCTATCTCTCCTATGTTCTTTCCCTATCACAGACAAATCAACCCTCTGGGCTCTAAAAGATAAAAGGATAGACTTTTAATTGGGGGCATAAGTGAATAAACACTCGGAAGAAGAAAATACTGAACAAAGAATCAGAGCTACCTAAAGACCTACAGTGTTGCAGCCAAGGCACTAAGACAAGTTGATTTCTTCGCCTTCATTAAATCTGCATAGTGCAAGATGGCATTGTTTTTCTACCTTGTGCAATATCTCCATCAAGATGTTGGAAGGGAAAGTCAGAACAATCAGAAGTTCGTTGTGAGCATGTGGCACCATTCTTGGTAGGCAAAGGGAATCAGGTGCAGCCAGGTGATCGGGATGTAACTTCAGCAACTTTCTTTCAGATTCTTGTAGATGTCAAAGATGTGGAGAAATGAGGTCATGGTCTGCTCACGTGACTCTTGCTCCTCTTGGTCAATTGAAATTTTGAGACCTCCCAATTAAAAGAAGCAATTAGTATTTCTTTATGGAAGGTAAGCCTTTACTTCTGCATAAAAGTGGTATGATAAAAATGATCTTCATCGTATGCCAAGGGAGATCAGGTTAGGCCATTTTGAAGCACACACCAGACTTTATTCTGAGACACCCAAACTGAGTGACTTTGACCACAGCTAGAAAAGAAGCTTTCTTGTCTCCCACATTATGAGCAATGCTGGAGAAGACTGAAAGAGGCTCAGGAGAAGTAGGCAGAACACCCATCGACCCATTGTACAGACCTACTAGTTACCCTTGCACAATTGCCTTGCCTGTTCTCCATGGCTTCCCTCGGTCATGTTTTAACCCAGCCTCTTGTTTTTGTAAAGCAATATGCTGGCTGATTCAGCGACAAAATAACAAGAGATGAATTCTAGGCATGAAACATTGGATCAGCAATTGGATAAAGTACTAGATGGGAAAAGAGTGTCTTTAAACTGCCAGAGGCTCAGAACGCGCTGAAGAAATAATATTTTATTAGAACTTTGTGCTGATAAAACAGAGTACATTATTTGGTTTGATTTGATATCATCGCAGCCAAAGTTTTGTTACTGAGCTGTGGGAGGAAATAATGATGCTGGGATGCTCTTGACAAGAACAGCAAAGGAACAATGTTTTAAATGCCAAGAATAGGAGCCAGATGCAGCTCTCCAGGGAGTATATTCCACAGCCTGGGAGAAATGCAGAAGAAGATGAAAATCCTTTCTGAGATACTGAAAAGACAGCTATTTGACAGCGGGGGCCTCTTCAAAAGTGCTTCCTCTGCAGATTTGAACAGCCAAAGGTCGTTAAAGAAGATGTTGGCCCTGAGATATTTAGGGTCATTTAGGTTTTTAAAGGTCAGTTCCAATATCTTAAATTGTGTCTGAAAAACTAACTGCAGAATCAAAGGAGGCAAAATGAACATCATCCAACACAAATAATGAAGAAGAAAATGGGCAGGGAGGTTGAGGTCACAACCTTCTTATATGCAATGTCACATCTCCCCAAGCACTGCAAAAACACACAGATACACATCTGAAAATGTTTCAGGTTGTTCCATAAGATTATTGGTGTCACACTGATTAGGATTTGAACAATAGACCTAGGGGTAGTTTTCCATACACAAAATTAGAACCCTAAGAATCTGCAATCATTTATGCCACAATGGCTTTGTTAGTTAACATCCTACTTAATAGTCTACAGAGGTACAGCAGTTATCTGTAGGAAAGCTCATCTGTACTGGCAGACATACAGTATCAAGATGGACCTATGACAATGCTGAGCAAATTTTTGATGGTTGAAGATTGGGGTTGGGATGTTACTGGTGAAGCAGAGATGCCAACTGAAATTTCCGCGTACTATATAGCAATAGCAATTAGACATATATAGATTCACAGTACTTTATAGCCCTCTCTAAGCAGTTTACAGAGTCAGCATGTTGCCTCAACAATCTGGGCCCTCATTTAACCCACCTCGGAAGGATGGAAGGCTGAGTCAACCTTGAGCCTGGTGTGATTTGAACTGCCAAATTGCAGGCAGCAAGCAGACAGCAGGGGTAGCCTGCAGTACTGCATTCTAACCACTGTGCCACCACAGCTCACAGACAGATATAGTGTCTGTGTGCATTTAACCTTTTTTTGATTTGTGAAATATGCATTAATCCTAGCTTAAGGCTTACATTTAGTGTCCTTGTGCATTTTACAAAAAAATAAAGAGATTGATATGACATTGCTGACATTGAACATTCACATTGCTAGACTTCAACAACACAAAACTAAAAAAAAGGAAACAGTAGAGGAGGTACATTAAAAAAAAATTGATTGTCAAGGTCAAGTAATTGCAGAGCAGCTGTCCGGATGAAGTTGGAGACACTGACACAAACTTGTAGTCTTTTATATAAATATATTTATCATTCAGAAATGGAGGAACCTAACATAATGATGAACCACGGGGGCACGGTGGTTAGAGTACAGTGCTGCAGGCTACTTCTACTTCCTGCCAGCTGCCTGCAACTTGGCAGTTCAAATCTCACCAGGCTGAAGGTTGACTCAGCCTTACATCCTTCTGAGGTGGGTAAAATGAAGACCCAAATTGTTGGGGACAATGTGCTGATGCTGCAAGCAGCTTAGAGAGGGCTGAAAAAGCACTGTAGAGTGGTATATAAGTCTAAGTGCTAAGTGCTATTGCTATAATCAGGAACACAGGTAAATAGAAAACTGTATACAGAACACTTAGAAGAAAAAGGAAGGGGAAAAGGGAAACCTCCCCCCTTTATACTCATAACAAGCAATCATAGTATCGATTGCATCAGTACACTAGGATGCTTGGGTGCATAGCTAGAGGTATAACAAGCAGGAAGAGGGAGATTGTGATCCCCTTATCTAGAGTGCTGGTGAGACCACATTTGGAATACTGTGTTCAGTTCTGGAGACCTCACCTACAAAAAGATATTGACAAAATTGAACGGGTCCAAAGACGGGATACAAGAATGGTGGAAGGTCTTAAGCATAAAACGTATCAGGAAAGACTTAATGAACTCAATCTGTATAGTCTGGAGGACAGAAGGAAAAGGGGAGAAATGATCGAAACATTTAAATATGTTAAAGGGTTAAATAAGGTTCAGGAGGGAAGTGTTTTTAATAGGAAAGTGAACACAAGAACAAGGGGACACAATCTGAGGTTAGTTGGGGGAAAGATCAAAAGCAACGTGAGAAAATATTATTTCACTGAAAGAGTAGTAGATCCTTGGAACAAACTTCCAGCAGACGTGGTTGGTAAATCCACAGTAACTGAATTTAAACATGCCTGGGATAAACATATATCCATCCTAAGATAAAATACAGAAAATAATATAAGGGCAGACTAGATGGACCATGAGGTCTTTTTCTGCCGTCAGTCTTCTATGTTTCTATGTTTCTACACTCTACCTAATCAACTACAACTGGGTGTTCTGGCCTATTGTATACTTTATTGTTCCAGCTACTCAATTCGTTATCGTGACAGTCAATCTATTTTACCTCTGAAAAAAATTAAGAAGGGGATTTATCTGCCCTAATAACCTCTATCCCATATATGTGGCTGCATTAATTTATTTAGTTCTAGTTAAACTCAACTCTCATTAAATATCCACAAAGATTCCCATAGTAGACCTGAAGCTGCTACATTATCACGGGACCATAAAATAATAGACAGTCCTTGTTTTTGCACTCGGAGATTTATTGACGAAGACAAAGTAGGCGGGGTCAGAGGTTCAAGTTTGTTTCAATTTTGCAAAACATCAGCTTTATTCTGCTTAGTGCCGGACAACCTGCTGAATAATTCATGATGTGCCTCTTTGTATTGTCAGAATTTCTAACACTTATCTATCAATACCCATTTTCAATGTTCTGAAGTAGGTAAATTTTTAGTTCTGGTGTTCACTCACTCACTGGCCTTTTTCTTTGTCAGAAGGATATAGTGCACATTGCAGATATTTAGTGCTTCCCTTTTACTCAGACCCAATGCTACAAACATTAGAGTTATTAACACATACATTAGTTTGAGCCGATTTCCTTCCCCAGCTGCTGATCCGCATTCAGAACAGAAGATTCTGCAGTGAATCAGATAAACTAATGAATGAGTTAATGAAGTTTCTGCAGTAGAATGAGCAGGCTAAAATTCAAGAGCATTTCCAATATGCTAGAAAAAGTCCCCCCCCCCCCCTTTTAAATGGACTTCTAAATTTACTATTTTCTTTTTCTCTGCTTCCTGGCTAATTCCAGTTCTGAGCTGAAATTCCCTAAGGGAAAGAAACCTGAAGCATAAGGGGAAAGTTCTGTCATGCCTATTTCAAAAGTGAAAAACTGAGCACTCAATTTAAATTAATTAGGAAAAGCTATTTCAAGTAGATGTCAATTCCAGGCTGCCCTGGACTAAGCTGCTAAACCCTCCTGCTGTTGTTTTCCTGTTAATTTCTCCTTAGATTTTCAGTCATTTTATTGCCTTTTCAATATAATAAGGGAAAGGTGTGAAACTATAAAAAGGTCAAAATAGCAAAAGTAAATGGACAAGAGGGGTTACCATCTCTTATTGTGAGTCTGCATTGGTTGCCGATCAATTTCCGGTCACAATTCAAAGTGTTGGTTATGACCTATAAAGCCCATCATGGCATCGGACCAGAATATCTCTGGAACCACCTTCTGCCGCACGAATCCCAGCGACCAATTAGGTCCCACAGAGTTGGCCTTCTCTGGGTCCCATTGACTAAACAATGTCGTTTGGCAGGTCCCAGGGGAAGAGTCTTCTCTGTGGCGGCACCGACCCTCTGGAACCAGCTCCCCCCTGAGATTAGAACTGCCCCCACCCTCCTTGCCTTTCGTAAACACCTTAAAACCCACCTCTGCCATCAGGCATGGGGGAATTGACACATCTCCCCCGGGCCTATACAATTCATGTAGGGTATGTTTGTGTGTATGTCTGCTTTAATAACAGTGTTTTTTTAATGTTTTTAAATTATTAGATTTGTCTTGAATTGTTTTATTGTTGTTGTGAGCTGCCCCGAGTCTATGGAGAGGGGCAGCATACAAATCTAATAAATAAATAAATAAATAAATATTTTGAAGATCAGTTATAACAATCATTCAGGGGTTAGCTTCTAGCTGGAACGCTAAATTGGGCTTGCCGCCATGGCTCGTGAGTGCTAGCAGGGCCAGCACAATTTTGCTTCTACACATATGTAGGTAAGCAAAATCAAGCACAGATCCGCAGGTGTGCCCGTATTTCAGCATGCGCGGAAGCAAAAAAACCCTCACCAAAACAGGGGCTTACCTGCAGCTCTGTGCATGGTTTTGCTACCTACACAGGTGCAGAAGCAAAATCGCACTGGCCCCGCAAGCACTCACAAGCTGTGGTGCTGAGACCAATTTAGCATTCCGGTTAGCAGCCCATCCCTGCAACCATTGTAAAACATGATGGATTCTACATATTAGCAGACTAGAACACACTGTCAAACTCATGGCATCACATTGTTGCCATGTGACGTATTGTGACTTTTTTATCTTTATGGAACTGGGATGGGTGCAGCCTGCACATGATGCATCCAGTGTTCCCTCTAATTTTTTTTGGGGGGGCGGAAAAGTATAGTGTCTGAGCGGCAGTCCCTTTGGTACTGGGCGGCACAGAAATAATAAATAAATAAATAAATAAATAAACAAACAAACAAATAAAAAACCCACCCTGTTTTGCCTCAGAGAATTTCAAAATAAAATACTGTACTGTGTGTCTATAACAGTGAGCTCATAATAGGTCAACTCTATCAATATCAAAATGCCACTTAAATAGTTGAGCTAGTTTCAAACTAGATGTTGATTTTCTTTCTCTCTTCCTTACTCCCATTCTTTTTCTTTCTCTTTTCCTTCCTCTCTTTTTTCTGTCTGTTTCTCTCTCTTCCTCTCTCTCTCCTTCCCTCTCACTCTTTCCCTCTCGGCTTCTGGGCAGGTTTGGAAAACTCTGAGTTAATGATGATTTTTAAGTGAGCGATTGCTCACTGCTCAGCTTAGAGGGAACTATGGATGCATCTGGCCCACAGGCTGCCAGTTTGAACCACCCGACCCCAGATCTTCTTCATATCTAAAGAAGAGTTGTTGTCATCAAAAATTATCACCCAGTATCATTACCGAATTATGAATAAGAGTTACTCATTATGATTTTAGTTCAGAGAATGAAGATGTTTTATAGGATTTTACTCATGAAGAGTAAAAGATAACTGAGGGACAATATTGGTTATGTTGCTTCTTCTCCAAAAACGTTGAACTGCTAACTAGAGCTTACAAAACTTTTGTCAGACCAATTCTAGAATACAGTTCACCTGTATGGAACCCACATTGCATATCAGACATAAATACAATTGAGAGAGTCCAGAAATATTTCACAAGAAGAGTACTTCACTTCTCCCCTCACAACTAAACAACTTATTCCATCTGACTTGAAATACTGTGATTAGACAATTTACAACTATGTTGCTTCTGATCTGATCTAACAGTAGTTTCATAAAATCATATACCAAAATGTCCTTCCTATTAGTGAATAGTTCATCCTCAACCGCAACAACAAACGAGCATGTAATAGATTCAAACTTAATGTAAACCGCTCCAAATTAGATTCAGCAATAGAGTGATCAATGCCTGGAACACATTACCTGACTCTGTGGTTTCTTCCCCAAGCCCCAAAATCTTTAACCTCAGACTGTCTACAATTGACCTCTCCCCTTTTCTAAGAGGTTTGTAAGGGGTGTGTATAAGCGCACCATTGTGCCTACCGCCCCTGTCCTACTATTATATTGTCTTCTTTTATCATTATTTACTACTTAAGCTTATACAAACTACAATCCTATACTTGTTCAAACAAACAAACAAACAAACAAACAAACAAACAAACAAATAAATATTGACATTCTGGTATATTTAGAACAAAATTATGGAAAACAAGTAGCATTGATTTTTGATGAAGAAAAGGCTTTTGACAATTTAAACTGGAGGGTTTTTTGGATGTGAAGATATAGACTTTAGCAGGAATATTATCAAATGAATAAAACTGATTTATGTCTCACCAAATACATTTATAATTTTGAACGCAGAATTAACAAACCTCTGTGAGATATAGGAATTAGAAAAGGATACCTGTAGGTACCATTGCTACTTATTTTAGCCTTTAAAATACTGATCTCAGATGAAAGATGATATAGAATGGAGTGAAGATTAAAAGAGAAACATAAATTACAAATGATTGCTGATGTCCTGGTGATTTTTCTGTAACATTAATGGAAATAAGTTTTTGAGAGTGTTTGTGCTGGTTTTAAAATTAATAAACAAAATGCAAAGATGTTAACATGAAAACAGAAAAACAGTGAAAATTGATGTAAAAATTAATTCTAAGATTGAGGGGGAAACGTACAATATTTGGGTATCATATGACTAATATGAATTGTACATACCAGAATAATTATGTTAAGACCTGGAATGAAATCAAGAAGGATATGTTTAAATAGGAGAAACTACAATTGATGGGGAGGATGCCTGTAATAAAACAAACGTTTGTTAAAAATGACATTTTTGTTTCAAACTGACAGCCCAAGTACCATTTAAACAATGGGAGAAAGATGCATCTTAAGAATGCATGGCAAAGGGGGGGGGGGGGAAACAAGAATGAAATAAAAAATACTTCAAGATGCAAAGGAATGAGACAGATTGGGACTGCGTGATTTGGAATTGTATTTTGTAGGCTGCTGATTAGTCTGGGTAAAAGAGTTCTTTCTGAGAAATAAGACTATTTTAGAATTAGAAGAGCATGGTTGAGGTTTGGATGGCATAGTTTTCTTTGGTACCATAAAGTTAAAGCTAACGTAGAATTTAAAAACCTCAGGAATCATTACAATAGAAGTGCCATATTGAAAATAAGAAACAGATAAATTCAGACTCTGCCTGAAAATTCCTGTATATTCAAGAAGTGTTTGAAAGGAAAGAAACACTAGGTAAAGGAAAATTATTAACTTATAGAGAATTGCTAGAACAGAAACATGGAGAATATAAAATAAAATCAAAAGAGCAATTGGCTGCAGAGGAATTTTGTTTTCAATGATTTTCATATGCACAGTTAAGAAAAAGATAAGGTAGTCTAGACAACCAATGACCTGTTGTGTCATCCTATTTTCTTTCTAACCTTGACCGTTCTTCATCCCATTTATTTGTCCATTAACTTGTCAGTCATCTGATGAGTTAACAATTTCAAGTTCATATTACAACTACAGAATATCACCTCCACCTTTTTAGAATGTGTGCTGATTTATATTTATTTCAAAGCAAGCCTCTCTATAAAGAATAACATCATATTATGTAAATGCATTAGGGCAGGCTATACTTAAATAAAATGGTACTTTCTATTTTAAGTAAAGCTGTGTTGAGTTGTGTATTTCAACTTCAATAAGATCAAGTGCTGCATTCGAGCGCTTTGAAACTACACCCAATTCTATAACAATCTGGAGATTCAAATCTTACTTGGTAGGTTTATTTCATGAATCTACTTGCACCCCATGCATTCTATTCTGGCCTGTCAAACAAGCAATCAGGCATATGGATCAAAACTATGAGGGTCGCCCAGAAATTAATGCACCACATTTTTTCTTCAACAATGATTTATTGAACACAATTTACACTCTAGAAATAATTATATTTCTTTTACACTCCCTATTTTTCCACATAATCTCCATCCCATTCTATGGCCTTCCTCCAGCAAGACACCCTGTTGGTACCACTCCTTGTTCTGGTCACAAAGCCATTTCTGCATTGTGTGAATCACCTCTTTGTCATTCTCAAAATGTCTTCCGTGGATGGCTTCCTTTAATGGCCCAAACAAGTGGAAGTCTGAGGTAACAAACATTTGTGAATGTTCCCAACAGTTTCTTTCTCCACAGTGAGAAATTCAATGACGACACGCTGCTTGAAACATACATCTCTTACAGACGCCATTTCAAAACAATGCTATCTGTCTGAAGAAATGCAAAATTTACATATGCACTCCTGACAATTCAAATGATGTATATTTAAAGTTTCACATCCGTACCATTATTGTTTGCTGAGGAAAAAAAGGTGGTGCATTGCTTTCTGGGCGACTATTTTCAATAATTTTATTCTCTTCCTTTTTCAACTGTCCATTCCAGTTGTATGGCAAGCCGTTTTCTGGAATGAAATGATGAGGATGGAAGTGATCATCATTCCTTAGGTATGCATAACATTGGGATTCTAATCAAATCACACTCATGCCAGAAGTGCCTTGGTGCACAATAATGTTGAAAGAATTGGCTTATGATATCACAGTTGCCTGGAGGACATTCAAATGGGGACTCCTTTCATGTCCCCAGTAGGAGTTGGAGTGAGGAACTCCATACATAGGCTTGCTACTTGTCTATCCAGCATTCTAACCATGTGAGCCACTATGTTGCTTGGCATTCTAATGTTAGTTCCTCTGCTAAAAACATGTTGGTACAAATAAGGAATTAACTCCAAGGAGAACTCCAAACTTTGCTACATTAGAGATAAATCCCTCTGGTAAAATGAAGGAAAATTTAGGCTTCCTGCACTGGCAAACAGCAGACTTGGAGTTCTAAGTCAACATTCTGCAATGAAATACATACTTGTCTTGAATTCCAGAAGTGCTTGTTAAAGCAACGTCATTTTTGCCATCTTTTGGGAATAACTATATTTTTGCTTCCATATTCCTTTCCCTACTTCTGAGATGTTCTATTGCCATGACTCTTACCAGTTGATTTATTCCTCTTACATACTTGACTTTTACTCTTTACTAATGTCTCTTTTCACATTCTTTTGTTATTGTCATCCCCACTTGTTCTGCTGTTGCACAACTACCTGACGTGAGTCACTTCCTTCAGGTTCTCATTCCATTATACGTTGACCTTCCATTAATGGTTCTGCTCTTCTAGACTCATTTGTTGAGTCAGATTGTCTGAATAGTTGCTGATTTTGCATTTTGTTTACTTCTGTAGTTATTTTTTGGTGACATTTCTAGAACACTTAATGATCAATTTCCTGCTTTACATTAAACAAGGCATAAAAATACAACTCTCAGACCTAGTGAGTGATTCAGAGATAGAGCGGAAATCTATTCTGATTATCCAAGCAGCAGGAAGGTCAAGTATAAATGTATGACTAACAAATTCATGAGAACAATAGACTGTAGGTCCTTCACTTTTCAGAACTTCAACCTAGCTAAAATGTATCATAGACTATTCTTATCAATGCTATAGTCAGCCCACATGTATAAAAACAAATATAGAAGTGAAATATCATTAGATGGAAATAATCTCACACACTGAATGAGCAAAGTGCTTTTGATCTGCATAACTCCTTTGTTAGAATGGATTGTAATGTCTATGGAGATTCTTAGTAATCCAGGTCATGGTTGTCCCAAAGGGCTTTTTCAAGGGACAGCTGGATTTTCAGGCTCTTCTTTGAAGATGTTTTGCTTCTCATCCAAGAAGCTTCTTTAGCTCTTTGCAGATGTTTCATTTTTTGGATGAGAAATGAAATGTCTTCAACCCCCCCCCCAAAAGTCCAGTTGCCTATTGAAAAAGCACCTTTGTGATGTTTACTGAAGGTAGGTGATTACAAAGGATTACAAAAAAAATTCTGACAGTGTCATGGAGATGTACAATTGAAATTTTTATTTGTGAGAGAATTTGGTGTATGGGGAGAAAAGTTAAGGTATGAAATAGGCATCTTCCCCCCAAATATAATTATCTTCTCTGGCTTTAGAAGTAGCCAATACTCAGATTGAATGGAAGAAGATGATCAGATCCAGATTATTATATTCAGATTATTTCTCATGATGATTACACCAGCTGTCCCCAAACTTGGCAGGCTCAGCTGGCTGAGGAATTCTGAGAGTTGAAGTTTGTTAGTCTTAAAATTGCCATGTTTGGCTGTCCCTGACTTAGACTATTCTGGCTACCAAGAATATTCTAATCCCAATATCCCAATGTAGATTCCTTCCCAGGCCTTTCCTTTTGTCACAGGAAGGGAGTGAGAGTAGAATATCAAACTAAGCCAAGGATTGGCTCTTTAACCATCTCAGTTAATAGAAAGTTTTCTGAGAGTGGCAATCTGAGTTTAGAGATTGCAATTTTAAAAAATGTTGGTGGAGCAGGAACTATAACAGGGCATCCCGGGCCTAGGATAGGGGTTTATCCTCTATCCTGTTGCTCCTTGACCTCTCAGCGGCTTTCGATACCATCTACCATAGTATCCTTCTGCGCCGACTGGACGGGTTGGGAGTGGGAAGCACCGTCTTACAGTGGTTCTTCTCCTACCTCTCCAATTGGTCGCATTCGGTGTTAGTGTGTGGGGGGGGGGTGTCAGAGGTCGACTCCTAGGTCTCTCCCTTGTGGAGTTCCTCAGGGGTCGGTCCTCTCCCCCCTGCTGTTTAACATCTACATTAAACCACTGGATGAGATCATCCAAGGGCATGGGGTGAGTTGTCATCAATATGCTGATAATACTCAGCTATACATCTCCACCTTGTGTTCACTCAGTGAAGCAGTGGAAGTGATGTGCCGGTGTCTGGAGGCTGTTAGGGTCTGGCCAATGAATCTGTGATATGTCGGTGATTTGAATCTGGAAGAGTGATTTTTAATGTTTTAGTCTTTTTAGAATTGGTTTTTTAGATTAGCTATTTATATTAATTGGATTAGATATGTTATTGTATATTGTTTTTTATTGATGTGTTGTGAGCCACCCCGACTCCACAGAGAAGGGTGGCATACAAGTCTAATAAATAAATAAATCTTCAGGGCTTCCAAAAATCAAGATGCTGGACACAACCATATAACTAAAGCTTTGTTCTTTTTAATGTGCAACTCATTCATCTATTGGAACATTGGAAGGGGCCCATTGCACCTGCCATTTTGATTGCCTGAATTTCCTGCCATCTCCAGACAATGCTCTTAGTCATGATCTACCATCTCACAAATTTAGAATTAGATTCTATTGGTTCTCCAAGTTCCACATCTAAATCTGAAACCAACTGCTAGCCCCAAAGCTGTACTTGTGCTGACACTTTTTGACACTTGTCCCCAATTTTTACTACCACACTGTGAGTGTAGCTTATGCATTTTGTTTCAACATCTTTCAGTACAAATTGGGTGCTCTGGGATGGAGCTCCATTTTCGCTACCCCACTGGGCAGTAGCCCACCCCTAATTATCTACTATATAAAATGTATGTACACACACACACACACACACACAGCTCTTCTAAAATTATACACATTCAACCTCATTTACTACAATAGGAAAAACATATCCAGAGCCCAGAAGGGAAAAAAAGAAAAAAAAAATCAAAATTTTGCTACTGGTACTGCATACATGACCTTACCCATAGGACCCCATCACTGCTTGTCCCAATCTTTTTCAGTAATCCAGATTGCTTCTCCTTCTGGCACAGGGCCATGATGGTATGTGAGCCGTGTTAATTATATCTTGTGTGTGTTATTTTTCTTCCACTTAGGACTGTATGACTGTAACTTGTTGCTTGTATCCTAGGATTTTTATTTATATTGATTGTTTCTTCATTTAAGCATTTGACCCCTATGACAATTATTAAGTGTTATACCACATGTTTCTTGACAAATCTATATTTTCTTTTATGTACACTGAGAGCATATGCACCAAGACAAATTCCTTGTGTGTCCAATCACACTCGGCTAATAAAGAATTCTATTCTATTTTATAATTAAACCATAATGAGAAAATAAGAATAGAATATAATTCTATCTGTCTTCGGTGCATATGCTCTCAGTTTACATAAAAGAAAATATACATTTGTCAAGAATCATGAGGTACAACACTTAATGATTGTCAGAGGGGTCAAATAAGTAATGAAGAAACAATCAATATTAATAAAAATCTTAAAGATACAAGCAACAAGTTACAGTCATAAGTGGGAGGAAATGAGTGATAGGAATGATGAGAAAAAACTAGTAGTAATAGTAGTGCAGACTTAATAAATAGCTTGACAGTGTTGATAAGTTCTGATATCACAAGAAATTATACTGTATTCAATTGAAAACTGAATAATAGATACAAAGGAAGAACCAAAATTAGTTCCAGAGAACCTACCAAACAAAAATGCAAAGAATTCTGGGGTGCAGCAGGTAAATGGGATGTATACTAACTAAGCAATTTCTTCAGACCTTAAACCATCTACCTAACATTCTATATTTCAGGTAGCAAAGTACAGATGGATTATCTACCATTTTTTAAATGAACAATAAAAGATGAAGAATAAGAAGGTTGCATTTTCTTTCCATTTTTTTTCTTTTAGGCCAGAAAGTATGTGTTTGCCCGTATCCACCCTGTCTTCTGTAGGAGATGCCAATCTTACTCAATTAGTTTCACAAGTTGCCTTTACATGCTGACATCCTCTATTATATAAAACAAAGGATTTCTATAGCAGCCAACTACTTTTTTTCATTGAAAGCATCAATCACACACCAGAAGAGAGAAATCTTATATCCAGCTACTTCAAGAAAAAAAGGAAAAACAATTTATAGGCAAAGAAATTGCTTTTTCAGTTGCTCCAAGTGTCTCCACTATGGGAAATGGCAAACGGCCATTATTAACGTCTTGTCACTTAGAAGTGGGCATGTCTTGGCTATCACATTTGCTCAAAGCAATTTCTTGACTCTGACTCAGTTTGTTTGAACTATGGTGGAAGGGCGGTAAGACACCACTAGTAATTGCAGCTCCATAAGCAGGAAATAAACTCTGGGAGTCTTGGAAATACCACACTGTGTTCAAATGAAAGATTCCCATGTAGGCATTTAAATGCATGTTTGGTTAATAGAGAGTAGCTCTGTGTCGGGAGTAAGAAACCAGAACAGTTTTTTGAATAGGCCAAATCAGTTTCTTTAATGTTGATTAAGTACATTATAAGAAACTTGCCAGACTGACTACATTTCTTTGGGAACTTAGTAGATAGTAGACATTTTCTCCCTGGAGCAAAACCATGCTGGCATGCCTCTACTTTCCTTTCTCCTTTAGCTGGGATTCTTACTATTCAAAAAGTGAGCTCCTACTCATGTGGAGGAAGCCGAAAAGGCCATTAACTTGGTTTAAACAAGGTTCCAATTGTCCCTATTAAAAATCAAATCCTCCCTCCCATGGGGCGTAGGCAGGGGTGGGCTACTGCCCGGACCAGGGGGGGGGATGCAGTGGGGTAGCGAAAATGGAGCTTCACCCCAATTTGCACTGAAAGATGTTGAAAGAAAATGCATAAGCCACGCCCACACTGCAGTAGTAAAAATTTTGGTAGCCCTTCACTGGGTGTAGGCCCCATGTTGGGAACCACTGATGTAAAGCTTTGTATATCAATGGTGGTCTAATTAGGTGGTGTTCTGTCTGGGTTTTCCCAAACCTCAACACCAACTGAAAAAACAGCCAGACACTCTGGTAAAAGCCAAAAGTATTTTATAGCTGGAAAAAATAAGCACAAAGGAAAACCTGTCTTCACAACAGACAGGCTATAATACGTTACAGCAGGGTCCTGATGTCCAGTCAATACCACAAGCTTCTTGCTGGCACCCCCCCCCCCCAAGGTTTCAATAGTCCAAGGCACAAACCAGGATTGTAAGCCACCAAAGTTCACAGACAGGTCTCACGAATCTCCAAGATAAAACTCCACAAGCCAGGAAGGGTGGGTCCGCCTTTTATCCTTTCCCAAGAGCACCACACCCAAACCCAGCTGTGACCTCTAATGCTGGAAATACTTAGCCAATTGAGTCCGTCTCTGATTAGCTCTCCTTTGTCGCATATCTATGATGTCTTGAGCATTTTCCCCTAAGGAATCCAGGCTGCTTGCTGGGGAGAGCTCCCCCTGGTGGGACTCTGGCTGTCCTTCTTCTTCAGCCTGGGATTCCTCATCAGTCTGCACCTCCTGTTCCTCAGCCTCTCCCTCTGAGCTGGAAACCGACAGAAGGTCAGCCATTCCCGGAGGGGTCCCAGACTGAACCACAACAGGTGGCAACCTTGGATAACCTTGAAAATAGAGCTGAACCTAACCAGCACTTGGTTAAGAGACAAACAGGAGCTCTCAGGACGCTGGAAAGTTGACAAAACATTTTGGAAAAAAGCAAGGCCAGCCCATTTCTGTGGTACTGTTAAGTATATGGATCAGTCCGTGAAGTCATTGGGAACTAAGTTTTACTCAAGAGAAACTGTATTTACACTAAACCAGCATGCATTAATTAAATGGACTAAATGAATTGAATTGATCTAATTAATCCTTAAATGGCCATAGTTTAAAAAGCCAGGCATAAATAGGAAGAAGGTAATTGTTTTACAGCAAATGAATTTGAATTTGCTAAATTAAGTCATCCGATTAAATGTGCTATTGCTTGTTTGCTCTTAAAGAAACCATAAAGAAATCTGTAATTCTCTTCGTGGTATTGTTCCTTAGTGACATAGCAAAACCACCAACCTCACCTTTATAGCAAGTATTCTCAAAAGCAGAGCAAGACCAGATTTTATTTTATTTTTTTTAAAAAAGAGGGACAAAATTCCTACCACAAAGTTTCTTTGCACAAGATACTATTATACTCACACTACCTTTTATCATCAAAAATGCAGCGACAAGGAGACCTATTTCTCCCTTTTTATTGCTAATTTGGTTCACTGCAGGGATAAAGCTAGAAAATGTTAGCCTTTTGCACTGCAAGGATTTTGAACAAGCCTCCAAGCATTGCTTTCGTTCTAACCTTTTAACTTACATTCTTGAAAAAGACACGTAGGACCTGAGTCAGAGATACTCGTGAAGACTATAATGCAATTTCATCATGGACATCTGCTCTTTCAAATACTGCCAGCATAAGCACAACAGAAAAAACTGTGCTCTACATTGTCTGAGTTAAGAGAAGATACCTTTCCATGCCAGGATATAGCCATGAAATGAATAGCTGCCCATTCAACTAAGCCCTCAGATGCCCAGCACAAAGAGATAGCTCATCACAGACATTGGACTCATCTACTTCTGTACCTAGTTTCATGACTCTTCTCACCTCTGGTCTTTACTGGATTACTTTCTTGATGAGTGTAAAAAGGTTTTAGCAGTTCAACAGACAGGTTTGTCTTAGCTTTCTTGTTTTTTTACCCACTACTGTGTAATGATTAAAGTAGCCAAATTGGATGTGAGGGTGCAGGTTTTTAAATCTCATTATTCCATGATATTCAGTAGGCATCTAGAGTATTCTAGTCTCTTCTTACATACAAACTGTTGTGGTTCAGTCTGGGACCCCTCCGGGAATGGCTGACCTGGTGTTGTGGTTCAGTCTGGGACCCCTCCGGGAATGGCTGACCTTCTGTCGGTTTCCAGCTCAGAGGGAGAGGCTGAGGAACAGGAGGTGCAGACTGATGAGGAATCCCAGGCTGAAGAAGAAGGACAGCCAGAGTCCCACCAGGGGGAGCTCTCCCCAGCAAGCAGCCTGGATTCCTTAGGGGAAAATGCTCAAGACATCATAGATATGCGACAAAGGAGAGCTAATCAGAGACGGACTCAATTGGCTAAGTATTTCCAGCATTAGAGGTCACAGCTGGGTTTGGGTGTGGTGCTCTTGGGAAAGGATAAAAGGCGGACCCACCCTTCCTGGCTTGTGGAGTTTTATCTTGGAGATTCGTGAGACCTGTCTGTGAACTTTGGTGGCTTACAATCCTGGTTTGTGCCTTGGACTATTGAAACCTTGGGGGGGTGTGCCAGCAAGAAGCTTGTGGTATTGACTGGACATCAGGACCCTGCTGTAACGTATTATAGCCTGTCTGTTGTGAAGACAGGTTTTCCTTTGTGCTTATTTTTTCCAGCTATAAAATACTTTTGGCTCTTACCAGAGTGTCTGGCTGTTTTTTCAGTTGGTGTTGAGGTCTGGGAAAACCCAGACAGAACACCTTCTGTCGGTTTCCAGCTCAGAGGGAGAGGCTGAGGAACAGGAGGTGCAGACTGACGAGGAAGAGGAATCCCAGGCTGGAGAAGAAGGACAGCCAGAGTCCCACCAGGGGGAGCTCTCCCCAGCAAGCAGCCTGGATTCCTTAGGGGAAAATGCTCAAGACATCATAGATATGCGACAAAGGAGAGCTAATCAGAGACGGACTCAATTGGCTAAGTATTTCCAGCATTAGAGGTCACAGCTGGGTTTGAGTGTGGTGCTCTTGGGAAAGGATAAAAGGCGGACCCACCCTTCCTGGCTTGTGGAGTTTTATCTTGGAGATTCGTGAGACCTGTCTGTGAACTTTGGTGGCTTACAATCCTGGTTTGTGCCTTGGACTATTGAAACCTTGGGGGGGGGGGTGCCAGCAAGAAGCTTATGGTATTGACTGGACATCAGGACCCTGCTGTAACGTATTATAGCCTGTCTGTTGTGAAGACAGGTTTTCCTTTGTGCTTATTTTTTCCAGCTATAAAATACTTTTGGCTTTTACCAGAGTGTCTGGCTGTTTTTTCAGTTGGTGTTGAGGTCTGGGAAAACCCAGACAGAACACAAACTATGTTGTTAAATATTGAAAGACCATCATATTGGCCATAATAGTTTTTATCACACAATAATTTTTATGGAAGCATCAAACTCAGTATGATTAAAAATCTAAATGTTAAATTAAATTAAATGTTAAATCTCATTATTCTCATATGAAATTCTGGGATATTTTAAAGAAAGTACTGTACACTGAATTTTCAGGAGGGTTCAAAGAAGAAGGCCAACATTTATGAATTTAGTCCATTCATTGTGTGTATGTCTGAGAGAGAGGGGGGCCATCGAGAGGGAGGGAGGGAGGGAAGGAAGAAAGAAAGGAATATGCTATTGAATTTTTTGAAAATGATAGGTCTGCCTCTCTTAGGATCCACAAATAATTGGACCTGTCTGTTACATTTTATTTTACTTTATAAAATCAAGCGTGCACAGGAAAAGTTGTCTGCTATCAAAAACCACGTTTGGCTTTTCCTCATTTTACCTGCAATGGGTAAGTGCTGTCCTGCAAAGTCCAAGAATTTCTGTTGTATTTCATAATAAAAAGGAGTATATTTATTTCTTGCCCAATTCTGGCATCAGTGAAATAGTTAGTTTTATTCATGGGGAAGGGAATCACAAATTCATTCATCACAAATTCATCAGGAGGTTGGAGTATTATAATTTGAAAATCATTCCATGGTATAAAAGGAACTAATGGGGGGGGATCCCCCCCTTTTATGCAGCAGTTACATAAAGTACTCTATTAATGTTTTCTCAGCATTCAGTCATATTGTATAACAAGGGACCGCTTCACAAGTAGAGATATGTCATACTCATTATTTATTGATTGTATTTTCCATATATGTGCCTCATGAGTCAGACTATTAGAGATACTATTGCAAATTATTTGTTTC
Source organism: Erythrolamprus reginae (assembly GCF_031021105.1). Taxonomy (NCBI): domain Eukaryota; kingdom Metazoa; phylum Chordata; class Lepidosauria; order Squamata; family Dipsadidae; genus Erythrolamprus; species Erythrolamprus reginae. Next base: position 164,934,915 of record NC_091950.1, on the reverse strand, counting down.
TATATCCTATCTAGACAATTAAAAATGAAAAAAAATCCATTATTTTAGGCCCGAGGAAACTAAGTACAACATCAAAATATGTAAGTTCTTGTATTGGTTATTACATCTAAAAAACTCTCGGAATTTGTCTTAGAGTTTCTGCTGTAATCCTGCTCCTTTGAATTAAGTGAAATTGATGCCAATGACAGCAAGATTGCACCTTTGATCATCTTGCTAAGTTCATCATTGATTTATATGTTAAGAGCCTTCTTATTTACATTACTTCACATTACTGTAAGTGAATTTAGATGCCATTTAAATAATTTTCCTTGGCAGGAGCATCCTCAGAGACTTTTGCTGCATAAATTAGAATTGCCTGCTGGGAAAGGTAGATTTACTTTCCATATTTTTCCAGGTTTTTAATGGGGCATTTGTTACAACTATAGTTACTAATCAGAACAAGATATTTCAAAATTCAGCTCGTCTATGGGCAGAATGTGAAACTTATTTTTGATGCCACTAAAACTCCTGAGATTCTTGTTGATTTAGGGATCAGTTGAAGCTGAACACTTACATACAAAACAAATAAATAAATAAAAATAAATAAATGCATTCCCTCTCCCCCTGCCCCTCTTCCCCCACTCTCTCTTTCTCTATGTGTATTTGTGTATGTGAAAAGTACAAACCAAAGTGGTCCCAGTAGTAATAGGAGTACTTTGGACTGTGACTTCTAAGCTGGGAGAGTGCCTCCAATACAGCCTTTGAACCACACCAGAGTTCTCTGTCCAGAAGAATTCAGTGCTATGGAACAAGCTTAAGGGGTGTGCAAAAGTGCACCTTTGTGCCTACCATTCCTGTCCTAATGTCTTTTTATCTTTTCTATCTCTACCTTATATTATGTTAAACATGCTACAATACAATACTATATTTTGTATGACAAATAAAATAAATGACTAACTAAATAACTAACTAACTAACTAAATACATAAATAAGTAAGTAAGTAAATAAGTAAGTAAGTGAGTGAGTGAGTGAGTGAGTGAGTAAGTAAGTAAATAAATAAATAAATAAATAAATAAACAAACAAACAAACAAACAAACAAACAAACAAACAAACAAACAAACAAACAAACAAATAAATAAATAAATAAATAAATAAATAAATAAATAAGCAAGCTAAAATCCTGCACAGAACCTTCAAACTCCCGAGTCTCAAGATTGAGGTAGAACCATACTACCCACGGGGATGACAACAATACATGAATGTAATTTTGACTTCACTACCCTTGAAAAACTTGCCGTATAGAATAACCACAGTCTAATACAATCTTGTAATTCCTTTTTTTTCTTTGTAAATGCAGTCTCTTGTAATCTTACTACTTCAGACCAACTTTTGTTCTGATCAATTTTCAAAACTTTATGAAAGGTAGAACAATGTTTGATTTCCCTTGCAGTAATACTTTGCAGTATATTCAAGCTAAGCATTGTTACATGGACAATTTGGCCCAAATTGCTGTTGCTGCTTCTGAAGAAGCACATCTCTTAGTGGAGTTTGAGAACTCAACAGAGGCTCTATAGCCAATTATTTCCCTAAGAGGGCCAGGGTGGAGTTATAGTGTGGTCCGCTGGCGTACCCTGCGTTAGATGTGGGGAGATCCAGGTTGTAGTTTACCATTAGTTCTGGAAGATAAGGAGATAGTCAGGCCAATGTAGGACTGGGTTCCTCCTAATTCAGACCAGTTCACCCAAACTGGCAGCGACCCCCTTTTGATATCATGATGACTTCACAGACCCACTTCGGTCGATGCCACTCCATGGGCACTACCATCTTTTTTTGAATTTTTTTTGGAATTTTTTCTTCTTCTGAGCATGTGCAGAAGCCTAGTTTCTGGCACTGTGCATGCGGTCGCCATCTTGTTTTCAGCTTTTTTTTAAAAAATGGCACTGCACATGCGTGTGTGCATTAAGCGCATGCTCGCCCATATGGTGTGCCCACGCAGTGCGGGAGGAAGTGAACTGGTAGCGAGGTAAGTTAGGACCCATCTTTGGGCCAGTGAGTATGCTGCAGTAGTAACTGAGGGGAGAAAAGAAAGAGAAGATACTAGGAAAATAGGGGAGCTGGGAAGAGAGAGGAGAAAGCAATGTTTCACCAAAAACTTGGAGCAGCCAAGGTTTTTGGATCACATGTCTGCTAAGCAGGGACTGATCTGAAAAGGTTCAGTAGAACCTCCAGAATGTCGCTGTTTATATTGAATTGAAACAAACATATTTTTTCTGTCTTGGGCACATGTCTAACGCAGCTATATGTATTTAACTCTTTCTCTCATCTTATTTATCATGATATAATAAAATACCTTTTTAAAGGAGCATTATTAAGATTACTTGCAAAATTGAATACTGTCGAAGATGCTCAGGCAACTATGATTTTAATAAAGGGTAAAAATTACCTTTAAATGTGAACTATTGTTCATGTATGCCATTCCATAAGTTTTCTGCCAAGTTATAAATTGTTAGTAAAGCAAAATTCTAATTTTTAGTAGCTCTGATAGCCTGTCTTTGGCAACTATAAAATTTTCATGTTTTATTTATGGATTTGCAACAACTTTTATTCATTCTAATTTAAATAAATTACATCTATGATGCAGATTTGAGTAATTTTGTCAAAGGCAGCCTTTGGCATGACAGCTTCCTCTTGATATAAGCAGCAGGGTGCGTGTATAAAGTCAGTTGGAGAGAACAGAAACTTCTAGATCATGGGTATCCAATCTTTTGTCTTATCTGGGCCATACTGAGTGAAGAGGAATGTATTGGGCCACATATAAAATATATAATTCAATTAATGTACTGTATATATATCATAGAATGTTAAAAAATTTCTGTTAGATTCCCATGCAACTGAAGATGCGAGGTGCAGTAACAGTTAAGCACTTTATTTGCAACAGAGGCGGAATTAGAACGTGGACACAAAGAGCTTTATTGTTTAACATATTAAAATAACTGATTATTAATTAATAACCAGGACCTGCAGAGGCCAATCATAAAACAGGGCGGAAATTCCTGACATTAAACCTTCCTGGGTGTAGCTCCTTGCCGATCAAGGTGAGGGGTCAAACCCATAACCATGTTCTGGGCCACACCCACAATGCAGGAAGGAGGGGCTCACCGTCCCATCCCCATCTGAGAAAATGGTTAGGTAAGACCCAAGGGCATAACCCCTCCATTTCCTCAGGTGGGTTCCCACACGGAGTTCCTGGCAAGGGGCCTCCCATCACCTTTCAAAATATGCCCTAAAGGAGAATGCGCAGTTGCTACTGCTGCCCATTTCCACTCTTTACCTGCCAAGCCGCCCGTGACCAAAGGGATAAGCCGGTTGTAACCAAATTGAAACTACTGTGCACTGCACCCCCTAACCAGTCCATCCTCACTCGCCAGTGTGAAGTAGGTGAAAAAACAGCCGCAACAAAGGTTGAAACTGTAAAAAATTCCTACTTGGCCCCTGAAAGGCGACCCATAGAAGCACACTACAAAATGGGGGGGTGTTCGCTCGTAGAATGACAGCTGGGGCGAAAAGGAGGAGCATTCCCTGCACAGTCCTATTTATAGGGCTCACAGCACACACCCCTGGTTGTCAAATCTCTGCTTTGTCAACAAGAAGTCTAGGCAACAAGGGAAGCCTTGCTGCAGCGCCCTGTTTGCAGGGTGTGCAGACATGCCCCCTGGCTCAGCTGAAACCTCGACAGGTGAGGGGGAGATTGCGCAATATCTCATGTGATCTCCCCCATGTCGGCCGGCTGTTCATTTCTCTCCAAGCTGTAGTGATAGCAGAACTGTCGGCAGCCTCCAGGGAAGCCGATTTTAAGGGTTTTCCTGAAGGCTGCTGACCATTGAAAGCCATTTAAAATTCAGCAAATATGCAAATAACCTGACGTTAACCTGAAAGCCAATCAGCAGCAAATATGCAAATAACCTGACGTATGTTCATTATTATTATTATTTATTGGATTTGTATGCTGCCCCTCTCCATAGACTTGGGGCAGCTAACAACAATGATAAAAACAGCATGTAACAAACCAATACTAAAACAACTAAAAAAACCCTTATTATAAAACCGAACATACACGCAAACATACGTTTCATACGTGTTCATAGGTAACATTTCAATCTTATGAGGCCACATTATTACCTAACCAGGGTCCTATTCAGCCTGTGGGCCATGGATCGGACATATTTGTTCTAGACAACTTCATTGTCTTTTGGGATTGGGCGACACAGAAATCAAATTAAATAAATAAATTTATTAGACAAAGACATAAGCAAAATTAACTGGCATTGCTAAATGGGTGAAGTTAAAACCAGTCAAACTCAAATAAGTGATCTGTATAGTGTGTGAATTCAATTGGTCTTTTGTTTGATTTGATTTTCAGGGTTGATGGACAGCTGTGAAGAACATGTCTCCATTTGGCATGATAGTAGAAACCAAGATAAACGTTACTGTCGGAAGGGATGAGTAATAACTACTACCCCTGAGTTAAAACCCTAGCTGCAGAAATATTCCCATGCATCATAAATCTCATTCAATAATTCTTAAACTATGTGAACATTCTGAATAATGTTCAGCTTCAAATGATACTGATTTCTTGAAGATATTTCAAATGACTACAGCAGAAAACACTATACGCAGCATGATAGCAATAGTGCTTAGACATATATCACTTCACAGTACTTTACAACCCTCTCTAAGCGGTTCAGAGAGTCAGCATAATGCCTGCAACAATCTAGGTCCTCATCTTACCACCATCTTCCCAGGGGAAGAGCCTTCTCTGTGGCGGCCACGGCCCTTTGGAACCAACTCCCCCCAGAGATTAGAATTGCCCCCACCTTCCTCGCCTTTCGTAAGCTTCTTAAAACCCACCTCTGCCGTCAGGCATGGGGGAACTGAGATATTCTTTCCCCCTAGGCCTTTACAATTTACGCATGGTATGTCTGTATGTATGTTTGGTTTTTATAATAAGGGTTTTTTAAAGTTATTTTAGTATTGGATTGGATTGTTACATGCTGTTTTTATCATTGTTGTTAGCCGCCCCGAGTCTACGGAGAAGGGCGGCATACAAATCCAATAAATAATAATAATAATAATAATAATAATAATAATAATAATAATAATAATAATCAGAAGGATGAAAGGCAGAGTCAACCTTGAGCTTGTGAGACTCAAACTGCCAAATTGCTGGCAGTCAGCTGTCAGCAGAAGTAGCTTGCAGTACTGCGTTCTAATCACTACGTCCCCACAATAAGATGTACATGCAATTAAGGGTACAAGCAAAGGTTCCATTCACCTTTAAGCATTTCTGCCTAAAGTACAAAAGTGTTCAAGACATTGTCACTGAGAATGTGCAACAGGGACAACCACATTTACAAAATTCAGATTCAAAGCAGAACTTTCCAGTAGAATTTCGCACCCAAATGTTATACAAGAGCATGAAGACTTCTAAATGTAGCACAGCATGGGGATATTTAATCAATCGATCGATCAATCAAAATAGAACTAGATGGGACCTTGGAGGTCTTCTAGTCCAATCTCCTGCTCAAGCAAGAGATCCTATGCCATTTCAGACAAGTGACTGTCTAGTCTCAAATTTAAAAAAACCCCAGCACATACTATTTCAGAGAGCAAGCTGTTCCACTGGTTAATTGTCTTCACTGTTAGAAAGTTTCTCCTTAATTCTTCATTCTGCTTAATCTCTTTTATTAGTTTCCATCCATTGTTTCTTGTCTTGCCCTCTGATGATTTTGAAAATAAGTTGACCCCCTTCTTTTGGGTCACCCTTCAAATACTAGAATACTGCTATATTGTCATCTCCAGACCTCCCTCCCCTCCAGACTGGCCATACCCAGTTCCTGCAACCCTTCTTCATATGTTTTTATCTCCAACCCTTTAATAATCTTTGTTGTTCTTCTTTGTACTTTCCCCATAGTCTCAACATCTTTTTTGTAATGTGCTAACCAAAATTGGAAGCAGTATTCCAGGTATGGTCTTACTAAGAATTTATAAAGCGATACTACTGTTCTGTCTTGCGCGGTAGCCGGCCTGTAATTAGCCCCAAATGAAAGCTCAAACACACAAACAGGTTTCAAAATAAAACAAGAGTTCTTTGTTTTTTTAACTAGATGTTTGTTACTTCAAAAACGCAAATTAAAGCAATGTCTCTTCCTTTGCCAAAATCCGGGCGTGAGACCAAATTGATAAGATAACGGTACACACACTTGCTTCCCAGCCAAAATTCTACTCACAAGATTAACCCTATAAATGTCCAGCACTGAATCCAGGTTTGTCAGGCAAAATACTCTTTACAGGCTTTTCTCCTCTGGAGGAACGAACTTGCAAAGAGCATCTTCTAAACTCCTCCCCTTAAATACTCTTGGGAAGTGCTGACTATGCACAGCTGTGCTCACTTCCTTTTTCTGATCTTTCTCAACTGCTCCTGCCGGCTCCTCATCCTTCTCACCCGAGCATTCAGGATTAGGTCCCTCATCACCTTGTCCTCAGACCCTAGCAAATTCCCAGTTGGGGGCTGCACAGCCCCAGTTGGGGGATCTATAGCCTCTGTAGGTTCCTCACACTCAGACTCTCCCTCTCCCTCTGGCTCGCTCTCTGACTCCTCTGGCAGCCACATAGGCCAGCCGTGCACAGATGGCCCTGCCTCATCAGGCTCAAAGTCCGTGGCCAGAGAACCTGGCTGCAAGCCAACCACAACAACTACTACTTAACATGATTTTTATTCTATGCCTCTGTTTATAGAACCAAATGTATACAACAAATTTATGTCAACTCCTGAGCATCTAAAAGGGGTCACCTATGAAATGCAATGTTCAAAATTACTTCAATGGCCATTGATTGTTTTCTAGATCCAACTTAGATTGTTGATGGATAAATATATGACAACAAATGAAGCTAATTGCATTGAGTGTGCTATAGCCAAATGAATTCATCGCACTGATACCTAGCACACTGCCTTTTAATAACCCCCCCCCCATCAAGCAATTAAAGCTATTTATAAATGAGCAGAATTAATTTAGGAATTATGAAATTAAGGCTAACAACTCAATTATCACCAACATACAGGACAGTGCCTATGGCAATCTTTGTCCCCATGCTTTAGTTGAAAGTTTAGCTTAATAATGAACTCTACTTCTCATTGCTATTAGCGCTGTAAATCCTTGAATTATATTTTACTGCCCCTTTGTGAACCAGTTGAATTGTCATCGGAGAAGTCAGAGTTTTGTGTCTCATTACTCTGGCTCATATTTATTGCAAAAGAGCTGCAGACCAAAGAAAAATTGGTCTGGAAAAAGCCACTTCTACCAGGATTATTACACTGGCAATAAAGACTGGTAGATGCTAAGTTAGGGACTTGCAACTTCTGCCTTGTGTGAATTAAGGATATTACGCCAACATAAAAATGAGACTGGGAACTGGTACCTAGAGAGATCAGTTCTGAAGAATCAGAGATCTTGTTTTAACATTCGGAATGGGAATGGCAAATGGAGGCTAGACAATACACTTATGAAGCAACCATTCTCACCCATTACTCCACAATGTTAACTCTACTTTAGAATATGAGAAGAACTGCATATGTTCAAATTATGCTGAATTGGGTGCCAAATATCCAGGAATATTAAATCAAGAGCTGAGTTTTATATTTTAAAAAATAAAGCATGGGCCGCTGTGTTTATTCCATCACTGATTTTAATGTAAGTCATACACTATGACAACATGCTGTTGTCACCCATGTTTTGTCATCTACCCCCTCCTTGCCTATGTGTTCCACAATTCCTGGGAAACTAAAGAGCATTATTGGAAAATTACAAGAAGTAATATGCATCCAACACATTGCCTGACAATCTTAAATCCTGATCACAGCAAGCACAGTATCAGTTAATTCATCTATACAACTATATGTTCATTTACTAAATATGAGAAATCATCAAAGACAGGCAATACAGATTACAGGTATTCCTTGACTTATGACCACAATTGAATTCCAAATTTATGTTGTTAAGTGAGAAATTTTGTCCCATTTTATGCTTTGCGTAAAGTGCGCTTTGCCCCATTTTAGGACTTTCTTGCCACATATGTTAAGTGAATCACTCTAGTTGTTAACTTAGTAACCTATTTCTTAAGTGAATGTGGATTCCCAATTGACTTTGCTTGTCAGAAGGTCGCAAAAGAGGATCACATGACCCCCAGGATACTGCAACTGCAGTTGTCAAGCATCTGAATGGTGCTTGGGGATGCTGTAATGGTCTTAAGTATGAAAAACATACTGAAAGTGTATACAATAAAAAAACAAGTGTCTGAAAGCATCTAAAAGAAGGTAAATAGGAGCAGTGTACAGTATAATTCATGAATAAAGATTTTTTGGTTTGCACAATTTACCATAGTAGTTGATCAAAAGTTCCTGAGAACTTGAACACTTGCTCACTTTGGGCCTTTGAACTGACCCAATACATTTTTGGAGCCTAATAGGTACATTAGAAACAAACCAACAAGGGTTGTTATCTAACACTGACTATTCTGGAAGTCTGTCTTCCAAATGATTTGTATAAATCATTGTAAATTGTAGATTTTTAAAAAGTACTCATGTTTAGTAATGGCTCAGATCTCTTTTAATATTGACTCAGATCTCTTTTTGAATAACTTTCCATTTTATGTCCCAAATGTACTTTTTCAGGAAGCAGCTGGACTTTCTTGAGCACTATTCAGAAGATCTTGAGGACATAGCTAAACCTCCAAGTGCTTCAGTGACCCTCCAAAAGGATGCAAATTGCCAGCTGTCTACAAGGAATATAAATCCTTCCATTCCCCACTATCCTGTCAGAGCTGAAAAAGAGTCTTGGGTGAGGAGCGAAACAAATTCAAAAGAAAAGAACAAGAAAGTCCATTTGTCTCCTGAAAAAAATAGAATAACCATGATCTGGATGACTGAGAATCTCTACAGACTTTCAATTTTGACGAATCAATGAGAACTGGGATATTTTTCAGTCCTGTCATTTGGTGCTTGAGCCACATAATACCAGCATCATATAGATCAATTTATGAATAAATTTAAAAGAACCAGACTGATAGATTCTTCTCAGTGATGAAAATGATGGCAGATGTTACCAAGAAAAAGCCTGCTTAGAAAAAAAACAAAAATATGGGAATATTTAATCAACCTCTCCTCATTTCTAAGAGGTCTGTAAGGGGTGTGCATAAGTGCACCATTGTGCCTACTGTCCCTGTCCTACTATCCTATTGTCCTCTTTTATTGTTATTTTTTACTTATGTTTATACAAACTACTACCATCCATGCACATTTAACAAACAAACAAACAAATAAATAAATAAAGGCAAGACATGCATGGTCCCTATGATTTCACTGGCCATCTTTACAAATATTTTATGTATTTTATTGCGTTAAAACATTTGCATGCTGCCTCCCATTAAAAAGAATTCAGAGCAGCTTGTAATAAAGTTCAAGCAATTAAAACAATAGAACAGTTAATAAACATATACACTGCAAACATTATAGAAAAAAATCACAAACAAAACAAATTATAAAAGTAGCACAGATAAAGCAGCGGTAAAGATGTTAACAAGCTCTCTGAAGCATTAACATTTTATTTAAAAAACTTGAAAAGTAAACATTTACTTGCTTGGCATAACAAAGACAAAGGAAATGGCTCTGCGCATAATTCACTAGGGCGCAATTACCAAATTTGGAAGGCCATCAGAGGTGGGTTCCTCCTGGTTTGGACCAATTCTCTAGAACCGGTAGTAACTTGGCAGCCTGGGTTGCAGGAACCGGCAGCAACCCGGGCCTGCCACGCTCCCGAACCAGTTCTCCCAGTGGTGCCATAGATGCCACCATCTTGGTTTTAGTTTCTGGGCATGTATGCATGTACTTTTTAAAAAATACTGCTGCCCTGCCCAGTCACTTCCTTTTCCTCCACACTTCCTGGGCGGCTTGCCTGGCTAAACTGCCTTCCCACATGGTGCCTATACTATGGCCCAACTGAGCTGCCTCCTCCTACCTAAGTCACGCTACCCGCCCCTCCAAGCTTGCTGCGTCCCCTCATCCCCACCGGACTCACAACCTTATCTTCCCCCACCTCTTCCCCCTGTGCACAATTTTAGCTCCCAGGGGCCTGCAGGGAGGCTTGCTAGGCTCAAAATGGGGTGTGAGGGATGTCTAGCAAGTCTTCCTTCAGCTCCCTGGGAGCAAAAATGAGCTGCTTCAAGGGAGAAAGAAAGACAGAAAGACAGAAAGACAGAAAGACAAAAGAAAGAAAGAAGAAGGAAGGAAGAAAGAAAGAAAGAAAGAAGAAAGGAAGAAAGAAAGAAAGAAAGGAAGAAAGAAAGAAAGAAAGAAAGAGAAAGAAAGAAAGAAAGAAAGAAAGAAAGAAAGAAAGAAAGAAAGAAAGAAAGGCTTTTCTTCCTGCTATCAAAGATCTTCTGGGTTCTTCACAGGAATGAAGAAAGGAGAAAGGGAGGGAGAAAGAAAGAAAGAGAGAAGGAGGGAAGGGTGAACCCTTTTACTCACACTTCATCCTCATTGTTTGCACCCCATGTGCACTGAGCTTGAATTAACCCTGCTCCTATCCTCCGGTCAATATGACCCGAAATGAAATTTGAGACCCTGTAGATTATTTGTCATGCGAATCTGAAACTTTTCCTCATTTGAGGGGTTCTTACTATGACTGTGGGGTTTTTTTTCATTTTGTTTACTTTTTGCTACACGTTGATTGTTACATTTCGTTACACCCAAAACAGTACAAGTGTATAGTAAACAGGAACACAACAGCAGGGTTAAGAGCTTATTGTAAGTGCTGATATCTATCCTTGCTCAGGCTAAGCTAATCAACAGTGGAGCGCTAAGAATGCCAGATGATCAATGGGCACGTTCTCAGCTTCAAAAGGTCTGGCTTTTCTTCCTGCTACCAAATACCTTCTGGGGTTCTCCACAGGAAGGGAGAGAGGGAGAAAGGAGAAAGAAAGAGAGAAAAAGAGAGAGAGAGGAGAAGGAGAAGGAGGAGGAGGAGAAGAAGAAAAGAAGGAGAAGGAGAAGGACAGAAAGAGAGAAAGAGAAAGAGAAAGAAATGTCTATAGTCCAGAGCATAAATATGTGTATATTTATTTTGTACATCAAGTTGCATAAGTCCATCTTATATTAATTCCTGTTGTTATATTTTTTGTGTATGTATGTGTATGTATGTATGTATGTATGAGAGAGAGAGAGAGAGAAAGAGACACTCTTGTAATCTTTGACTTTTATGCTTGCTGTCAAACATCAGCCTTAATACTAATTACTGTTTTGAACAGTATGGCTATTTTATATGTGAAATAATGGCTGTTGAATGGCTATTTTATATGTGAAATTATGACTGAAATATTTCTGCACCTATATTGGTTTGCACTGTGAGAACGTTTCTCTTTAGTTTTAGGTTGCTTCTGTCTTTGTTCAGTTTCCATCCAGTGCTTCTTGTTTTGACTTCTGGTGCTTTGGAAAAAACATTGACAACCTTCTTTCTGACCCCTTAAAAGTCTGTTGTCTATCACACTCTTAGGGAAAGCATGTAAACCATTTCCTCCTTTCAGTGGTCCTTTTATAGTATGTAGGTAATAATGCTGAAAAAAGGTAAAGAGCATTTTTACAGAACTATAGATATGTTGAGGCTGAGTGTGACAAGGAATGGCTGTGAGGGGAGGATCCAGACATGGGACCCTTTGATGTGAGTGACATTGAGTTGGCCAGTCACATGACCATGAAATCATGCCTGCCCAGTCACAAGACCATAAACCCATTCCCACAAAATAAGCCACTCCCATAGAAGTGATGGTAAACAAAATAGTACTCACCTCTGGAGGTCATCATTAACAAAACCTGTTCTTTGCTGACCACCAGCCAGAAGTTATCATGGGAGATGTTTGTTTGTTAGATTTATAAGCCGCCCACCTCCAAAATGGACTCTGGGAGACTAGGAACACATCTTCCTAAATATGATCTTAGAACGTGAATAGGAAAATAAGGAAGAAGTATTCCTTCAGACATCACAGTCCTAGTATATGAAGGGCTTTATAGCCCTTGAATTAGAACCGGAAACAAATGAAGAATCAGTAACAAGTCATAAACAACTGACATTTCATTTCATTCAGTTTCAGAATTCCTTTTGCTGCAATATTTTATATTAACTGAAGCTTCCACACAACTTTCAAACATGTATAATCTCTTGCTAGTGCTTTATAATGATCACACATACCCTCACAACAATTCTCTTCTATATCCACATACCAGCCTAAGCTACTGGTAGGTGCCACTCTACCACAGAGATAATTTCTCTCTCAAATGTCAAGTCACAGAAGGATCAGTGAGATTTAAAGCCTCTAATTTAAAATTAGGGTGCAGTCAGTGGCAAAAAGAAGGCACTGCGTCATTCATAGCAAATTGTATTCCCTCACCTATGAAAAAGTTCTATGGAGATTCTCAGTAATCCAGGTCATGGTTATCCCAAAGATGATTGGGTGAGTGGTGAAATGTCTTCAAGGAAAAACAAAGAAAATCCAGAATTATCTGCCATCACATTACCAGAGTCTTTGAACACCATTAACTTTTAAAATTTCAATTAAATACTTATCTAATTTAAATCTACAAAGACTTTGAAAGGAAAAATGACAAGAGTTAGATCAAATATATAAAACAATCTCTTGATTTTGTTTTGTCCCATATTAATGCAGTCAGAAGCCATTGTAGATTCTTTTACCCACTTGTGAGCAGCTGCAAATGCACTAGCCTCTATGTTCAAAGAGAATTAATTGCTGTTGGTTATTGACAACTTGCAAGTCTCTGTCAATCATCCCATTTCCTTGAAGAAAAGCATCAGCTAGATCTTCATGTATTCTCTCATTCCTGCTCCTCAAAGGACAGGAAACAAGCTTATTGTGAGACATATAAATGCATTATTTCCACTACATGAAAGCAGAAAATGTGGAGCCTGAACAAATAAAGGTCTCCCTATAATTATTATTTATTTGTCCACTAAAAATAAACACACAAAATATCCAAGAAATTGTTCTTTTTCTATAATCTGCGAAAAATATAATTGAACACATTATACAAAATTAACCCTCTACCCTACAATAGCATGCCTTCCTCTCCGTTAAAGCATACAATATTTAAGTAAAGATAAATGCTCATTTGCCAATTTTACCCATCTTTCCCAAGAGAATCCTTGTTATGATCATGATCAAAATATACCAAAGAGTACTCCCATTCAGAAATCACACTGAATTTAAAAATGCCCCTGACTAGAAAGCTGGACTCAAACAAATATTAAAAACACTCACGGTTATAGAAAAGGTTAGAGCAATATATCTTAGTAGCAGAAAGCCTTGGATCAGATAAACCAATAACATAGCAGGTAATTTGGAGAAATGGCTCTACATTGATAAGAAAAGACAGGCCCATGGATTCCAAGTAGATTATTTGGGATTTGTACCTTTGAACTTCACAGTGCAAAGAGAACAAAAACACTAACAAATGTGTTACTGCAGTTACAATTACCTGGAGCTTCTGGGTCAGTGTAGAATCTTACAATATATGTGTAGAACAAACTTCCAATTCCTTTCTTTTAAACGGAAATATATTCTTTACAGATAGAGCAACTATTTGACCACACAGAATCCCATATCCTTTCTTCTCCTTTGTGGACTTTTAAGTCATTGTCAGGGTTATGTTTTAGATACTTGGCTGCATCATTATAGTTTTGAAGTTCCTATAGGTTTACCTACAGGGATTTCTGTCTAGAACAATGAAGGAAAAGCTATGGTCACAAAACTTCTATTATTCTCAGCCAGCATAGTCAAATTAAGGATCACAAGAACTCAGCATATCAACATCTGAAAGTCACAGGTATATTGTACATATATGTGTGTGTCAGGACATACACAATCCCTTGAAAAGATACAACAGTAAGAGACATACTTAGTCATAATTACCAAAAACCTAAGTTGGATTCCTGTCTATCTTTTGCAATGCAGACAAAAATTAAGTGCATTTATTACATGCCCTCCTGATTTAAAGATTATGCAAACTGAAGAGAAATTCCGGTTGTGAATGACAGATTATGCTTCATCATTTAGAAAGAACATAAAATGTTTAATAGGGCTTTTAAAAATCTAAGGTGAATAGACAGCTGGCATTCTAAAAAGTCTCTCGACACATAATTCATTTTACCGAAATTGATTATCTAATAATCACAGCTAAACACCTTCACAAGGTGAATGATATTTAGCTTGGGGAAATCTATACAAAGCCCTGTGATTTTACTTTTACATAATAAACAGGGTCAAGATAACCAAGGTGGCTATAACATCCAAATGATCTCTTACAGTGTTATGATAATGTAGTATTAAAGGATATTATGGTTAATACATAAACACTGGATCGCCCATATTAATAAAAGATAGCTGCTGAAAAATGTACACTTTAAAAAAGTATTTGTGTCTAATAGAAAGGGAACAAAATAAGAGTTGCCTAATGAAGCAGCAGATCAGGTAATGTATTTAATGTACAGTAATATGCAAAATTCGGTCAACCATGGTCATATGTTATATATCAATGAATCCTTAATGGAACAAAAGTTGGTAGAGTGTTAAATGTACTATTTTTCTGCACTTGAAACCATACTTAATACTTAGGCACATTTGTTTAAATATTCAAAATAAGAAAACTGGGAATATGGAAAGATTCTGACATTCTTACAAACACTGTTTTGTAACTTTGCAGTTGGCAGAAATAATGACATTTAAACAGTTTTTGTAACCAGCTACCCTGTTCCCCCCAAAATAAGTCAACCCCGAAAGTAAGACATCGGAGAGGTTTCATAGAATTGACTAATATAAGGCATCCCCTTAAAGTAAGACTTAGGAGACGTTTCGTTTCGCAACATTCCTGAACAGAATAACGCCGGCTGACTCACCGGCCCCACGGCGATGTTGCTGAAGGGCCGGGCAGACTCGGACCCTTCAGATGGCGGCCGCCATCTTGTTTTCGGCCGAAATCTCGCGAGACGAGATTTCGGCCGGGAATGCCCTGCCCACGTGGCTGGGCATGACACCAGGTCTGGGCGGGGCCTGCTGGCCCTATTTAAGGGGCAGCAGGCCGGGAAACAGCCTTTTCGCCCGGACCTGGTTGCCTGAGCAGACACTCCTTGGTGCTGCTCGGCCGCCATTTTGTGGCCTACCGAGGGGGCGAAAAGTGCTTGGAATACTTCTTGCTTCAGGATTCCTTACTCCTTCACCGGAGCTGTTTGCAGCGATCCCCCTCGGGCCCGAGGGGGACTGGTAACCTCCTCCCGGCTGGGAGGAGGGCGCGGTGGGGGTGTGGGGTTTGGGCCCCCGGTCTTGGGCGGGGGGTGTTCCTGGATTGCAGGCCTCTAAGGCCTGCCTGTGCAGGGAGGTTTGCCATCATAATAATACATTAATCAATAAATACTGTGTCAATATATATATATAATTGTACTGTTATACCCAATACAGGGGTTAATAGGGGTAGCAGGGGCTCCCAGGCCCTAGGTAGGGCCCTGTGGGGGGAGTTGGGCCTGCCACTCGTGCTGTGGGTTTCGGCCTAGGTGGTTTTTAGTGGCTTATTGCTTACCTAAGGGGAAAGTGTGATGGCTCCTAAGAAGAGGCCTGCCACTGCTCCTATGGCTCCGCCAGCAGCGCGCCCCAGGAGGGCCCTTAGGCCTTCTTCCCGGGCCCGGGCCAGCAGGGAGGGGACTGCTGGGGTGGTCCCTGAACAGGGGGGGGTGGTCTCGTTGCCTCCTGCCCCTCAACCTGATTTTTCTCCTGCTATGTCTTGGGCCAGGGTGTTGGAGAGGCTCGATGAGCTCGAGCAGTGGAGGAGCGGTGCGGTCCCCGGAGTGTCCAGCGATCAAGTGCCTGCGGCGTTGGGGAGAGATCCGGCGGCGGCCCAGGCTGGGCAGCCGGCTCCGTTCGGGCGGCAGGCCCCTGCAGGGCCGATGGCGGCTTTCCCGGGCCCCACACCATTGGGCCCCCCGTGGATGTCTTCAACCCCGTACGGGGCAGGTGAGGCTGCACCACACACCACATCTCTGTCTTTTCTTCCTCCCCCCGCCCCGGGTTTTCCCCCGGCGGGGGTCGGGAGTGGGTCCAGCTTTTTGGGGTCCCCCGCGGGCACCTGCGGGCAGGTGTGGGCTCCGCCGGTTCCTCCTCCGGGGCCGCCGGCGGCCAGCGCTGCTCCATTGTCTGGGACGGGTCCTGCGGGGACACCAGCGGTGCCAGGGGCAGGGGGGTGGGTTCCTCCGGCCCCTCCTGTCATGCCCCCGCTCCCGGTTTTCCCCTACCCCCATGGGGCGGGTGTTTTTGGTGTGGCGGCCAACTCGGTATGGGACCCCTTCGCTTGTATTAAAGCGGGGGCCATACCGTGCGGGCTGCCGTCCACCCCTCTAGGATGCCACCTTCACCCGTCGGTCAAGGAGGCTATTTGGCGGGGCGAATACGTCGATCTTTTTTCGCTTTTGAACCGCGAGGTTCCCAAGCAGGAGAAAGAGATTGTCCCGGGGGAGAAAACGAAGAAGACCAAGGTAACGAAATGCTTCAGCTCCTGGCTGTATGCCTTTCTTACCTATGGGTCGGTAGTGATCCAACGGCAGCCGGCTATGGCCTCTGCCATGTTTAAGTATATAGACTTAATTGCCAGGGCCCACTTTGAATATAAGGGCACCATCTGGCGCCATTATGATAAGGGTTTCCGCATGAGGATGTCTGTGGAGCCCAACTTGCCGTGGGATATGGTGGTCCCGGACCTGTGGTTCCGGGCCACGCATATGTCCGGGAAGGAAGGGTGTGAGCGCACGGATAGTGGGCACTTTATGGAGGAGGAGCCCGGCGCGGCTTCGCCGGCCAAGGCGACTCCTGGTGTGGCTGGCAAGGGGGCCTCGCCCGCTTGTCATGAGTTTGCTGCAAAAGGGGCGTGTTTTCGTCCCTTTTGTAAGTACAAGCATGCCTGCGGGAATTGTGGGGGGTCCCATGCAGCTTCAGTCTGTCCCCGCCCCAAGAAAGGGGCGGAGAAGAAGGGCGGGGGTCCAGGAAAGCCTCCCCCACCAGCTGGGGGAAAAGGGGCCCAGCCCAATTAATGTTTCTGTGCTTGAGGGTTGGTTGATCGACTACCACCCTCGCCCGAGAGCCGAGTTGCTCTTGAGGGGCTTCTCCGAGGGATTTAGGATCCCTTATGTGGGTATTAGGAGGGCCTTCATGTCCGACAACCTCAGGTCGGTTGTCGGACATGAAGACATTGTACGGGCTAAGATTCGAAAGGAGGTGGCTGAGGGCAGGGTCCTTGGGCCCTTCCCGGAGCCGCCCTTTCCGAATCTTCGTGTGTCCCCCTTAGGTGTGGTCCCCAAAAAGGCGAGTGGTGAATTTAGGTTGATTCACCATTTGTCTTTTCCAAAAGGGGAGTCAGTGAATGACTTCATTCCTGACGAGCTTTGTTCCGTCCGGTACGCATCCTTTGATGCGGCCGTGGCTATGGTTAGGGAGTGTGGGGTGGGAGCCCTTATGGGTAAATGCGACATTAAGTCGGCATTTCGGCTCCTCCCCATTCACCCAGGCGACTTCGAGCTGCTGGGCTTCCATTTCGAAGGTGGGTTTTACGTGGATAGGGCATTGCCGATGGGCTGCTCTATTTCCTGCTCCCTCTTTGAGAGCTTTAGTACCTTCCTCGAGTGGGTGCTCAGGAGGCGGAGTGGCCTGGGGTCTGTCGTTCATTACCTTGATGATTTCTTGATGGCCGGGCCTGCGCAATCGGAGCAATGCTTTGCTTTGATGCGGGACTTCGAAGCCCTTTGTGCTCAATTGGGGGTGCCTTTAGCCTCCGAGAAGACCGAAGGCCCTGCCACCAGGATTACCTTCCTGGGTATTGAATTGGATTCAGTGGAGCAATCTTCCAGATTGCCCCTGGAAAAGTTGATTAAGATCAGGTCCAAGCTTGAGGCGGTCCTGGGCTGCAGGAAGGTTACTCTTCGGCAGCTCCAGGAGTTGGCTGGGATTCTTAATTTTGCCTGTCGGGTAGTGGTGCCTGGTAGGGCTTTTTCTCGCCGGTTGTATGATGCGATGAAGGGGCTGAGTTTGCCCCACCATCGTACCCGCTTATGTGCAGGGGTCAGGGCTGACCTCTGCGTGTGGCGGGAGTTTTTGGAACGTTTTAACGGGTTGTCGTTTTGGCGGCAGGAGCTTCTTTTGGAAGCGGAGCTGCAGCTGTGTTCCGACGCCGCAGGGACTTGCGGTTTTGGGGTAGTGTTAGGTGACCAGTGGTGCTGGTCGGCATGGCCTCCGGAATGGAGTGCCTGTTCATTGGTTAAGGACTTAACCTTTTTGGAGCTTTTCCCCTTAATAGTGGCCTTAGAGCTCTGGGGGGAGCAGTTCAGGGATAAGACTGTGCATTTTTGGTGTGACAATCTAGCGGTTGTCCATGTTGTGAACGCCCTGTCCTCTAAGAGTGACAGGGTGATGCGGCTTGTCCGCCATTTTGTGCACAGGTCCTTGTCTTTGAACGCCTTGTTTTTGGCTAGGCACGTCCCTGGTTTAGATAACGGGGTGGCTGACGCCTTGTCCCGTGGTCAGTTGTCCAGGTTTCGGACCCTGGCCCCGTGGGCCCGAGAGTCGCCGGAGGTGTTTCCAGCCCACCTGTGGAGCCTGGGCGGGCTCTCGAGAGCTGGAGAGACGAGGCCTCCAGGGTGATCGCCTTATCGGTAGCTCCTAGTACCCTGCGAGCTTATCAGCGTGCAGGTAAGGAGTTTGGGGATTTCAGGCTGGGTAAGGGTTACCCCCATTGCTGGCCTGCCCCGGTTGAGCACCTAGCCGAATTCTGTGTCCTGCTGAAGGGGCGTGGCCTTTCAGTGAGGACTATCAGGGCTAGGTTAGCCGGCCTCGCCTTTCTGTCCAAGGCGGGGGGGTTTGGTGATTTTACGGGTGATTTTCGCATCCGGAGGATGCTGGAAGGTTGGGTGAGGGAGCGACAGGGGTTTCCCGCTGACGCTCGTCGGGCCCTGACGGTTCAGCAGCTGTCTCTGATTAATCAGACGTTTGGCAGTCTGTGCGCCTCTCCTTACGAGGCTCGGCTGTTCAGGGCAGCGACTTGCGTTATGTTTTTCGGGGCCCTCAGGGTCAGCGAGGCAATGGCCTCCTCGCAGTCTGACTTGTCGCTCCGCGCCTTCCAGCTCGCTGATCTGTCCTTTAGACAGGGGGGTGTCTCTCTTTTGGTGAGACACTCCAAGACAGATCAGTTACACAGAGGGGTTAGACTTGAACTTAGTGCAGCCACCGATAAGTCTGTTTGCCCGGTGGCTGCTTTGCAGCAATTTTGTGTTTTGCGTGGGTCAGGGCGTGGGTACCTTTTTATACACCAGGATGGTTCCCCCCTGACCCGGTATCAATTCTGGGCGATAGTGTCTAAGGCTATGTCTCAGGTAGGCATGGATCCCGCCGGCTATGGAACGCATTCGTTCCGTATCGGCGCCGCCACTAGCGCGGCACTTTCTGGTCTCCCGGCCCAACGGATTCAGGAGATCGGCCGCTGGCGGTCAGCGGCATATTTGGGTTATGTCAGGCCCGCTGAGGATCCGGGGCAGGGTTTAGGCTAGGTAACCTCTCTGTGTGTGTCCTCTTCCAGGTTCCCAGTCCAGGCAGAAACCGACGGCGCTGCTGTGTGGCCACAGCATGGTCTTCTGGGCCGGCCGCTCAGCAGCCAGAAGTGCCATCGGGACCCAGCTGTCGTTGGGACGGTGGGTCAATGTTGTTTGGATGGGCCGGAGGGGTATGCGGTGGGAGGGCCTCCTACCGACGCTGCTGGGTACGCAGCATCTCAGGGCGGTACCCGGCGCTGCTGGGCGGGCGGCTACCCAGGGTCGCGCCCAGATGGGACTGGGTGGTCGGCAGCCCATAGCCGCACCCAGATGGCTGGTCTTGCACCTCGGTGGCAATGACCTATGCCTGCTTGGCGGTCTACCGTTGATCGTCCAGGCGCGCGAAGACCTGCGGCGGCTTCGCACGGTATGGCCCACCACGCAAGTGGTGTGGTCAGAGATCCTCCCAAGGATCGTTTGGAGGGACGCCATTTCCCTTAGGGCCATCCACCGGGTTAGACGTAGGGTGAATAAGGCCGTGGGAAAGACTGTCAAAGAATTAGGGGGGATTGTAGTTGCCCATCCCCTCATCACTGTAGATCGGCCGTGGCTTTACCGGGCCGATGGCGTTCACCTGTCAGAACAGGGGAACGCCATTTTCTTACAGGACCTGCAGAGGTCTCTGCGTGAGCTGGCGCAGATAGAGGGGGGAGTCGGGGGGCCAAGATAGAGATCTGACCCCCGCTCCGTGGCAGGTTAGGGGCGGAAATCTGGGTGGTTTCAGCAACTGCGCGTTCTCCCTTGGGCATCTTTGGGGATGATTGACAGGTTCTCTCCAAGACCATGGTGGGTGCTACCTGCGCACTTGGGGGGAACCTGTCTTTGGGTCCCGCTATTGAAGTCCCAGGGTAGGGGTGAGCCGGCGGGACCCCCCTCATGCGAGTGTATGGCAGGGTCTCAGGTGAGGGAGAGGTCCCTCACCTGGACCAGCATCGATTACGCCCATAGTTGCCCAGGAATGTTGACCTTTTACGTCATTTCCGCCCCGGAAGTGTTTGTTTGACCCTGCAGGTCCATTTGGTTCCGGGTCATAGTTAAGTATGTTGATTATGCAAATTTATGCTAATTCATGCTAATTTAATTAATAAATTATGCAAATTTATTATAATAAAAATGACCCAAGTTTAAATCCAGCTCTTGTGTCCGAGTCGTTACTCCGTCTCTTCTGCAACATATATAACATATATTTGAAGAAAGTATAATTGTTGTACATGGAAATAATGGTATGGTAGTAATAAGAAATTCTTGATAGGATTCACAGTTTGTCTGATTATGCTGGTTTGTGATGACAACTACTGTACAGTATATAATAAATGTTCATTTTTTTTGTTCAGCAATAAATGTGAATTCTTCTTCATTGCAAAAAAAATCCCCTGAAAATAATAATAATAATAATTTATTAGATTTGTATGCTGCCCCTCTCCGAAGACTCAGGGCAGCTCCCAACAACAATAATAACAATGTTACAATGGAACAAATATAATATTAAAAAACATCTAAAACCCCCATCATTTAAAAACCATGCACTACATGCATACCAAACATAAAATATAAAAAGCCTGGAAGAGGTGTCTCAGTTCCCCCATGCCTGGCGATACAGATGGCTCTTAAGTAATTTGCAAAAGACAAGGAGGGTGGGGACAGTTCTAATCTCTGGGGGAGTTGATTCCAGAGGGCCGGGGCTGCCACAAAGAAGGCTTTTCCCCTGGAACCCCCCAAATGACATTGTTTAGTCGAACGGGACCCGGAGAAGGCCAACTCTGTGGGACCTTATCGGCTGCTGGGATTCATGCAGTAGAAGGCAGTACCAGAGGTATTCTGGTCTGATGCCATGTAGGGCTTTAAAAGTCAATACCAACACTTTGAATTGTGACTGGAAACTGATCGGCAGCCAGTGCAAGCCACAGAGTGTTGGTGAAATGTGGGCGAATCTGGGAAGCCCCACGATAGCTCTTGCAGCCGCATTCTGCACGATCTGAAGTTTCCGAACACTCTTCATAGGTAGCCCCATGTATAGAGAGTTGCAGTAGTCGAACCTCGAGGTGATGAGTGCATGAGCAACTGTAAGCAATGACTCCCTGTCCAAATAGGGCCGCAACTGGTGCACCAGGCAAACCTGTTCAAACGCCCCCATCGCCACAACCGAAAGATGAAGTTCCAATATTAGCTGTGGATCGAGGAGGACACCCAAGTTGCGGACCCTCTCTGAGGGGGTCAATAAATAAGATGTAGTACATCTTTGGAAGCAAAAATTAATATGAGACGCTGTCTTATTTTTGGGGAAACAGGGTAGGAATCTTTCTATTTGGCTTTTTTTGGGGGGGGGGTGAACCCACTGTTCATAGCAGACCTTTTCTAGCTCATATAGATCCGTAGGTTTCCTTTCACGCATATTTTTCAACAATGTTCAAGACTGCGGATTCTGAAAAGACTGAATATTTCAGCAAGATAAGGTTATAAAACATGCCTTCAAATAAATGATTAAATAATTATAGGAAAATAAGATGAAGGTTGCAGAATGGCCTTCACAGACCCCACCCTATCCATATATGTTTTATTTTGAACTACAAACCCTTAAAGTAACTCGTTTCAAGATTACCCCCTCTGCCAATGAACAGAATCCTTGAAATATAGCTGCTTGGGTGGGCCAAGTAGACGTCCTCCTTGAAATTTTAGGTTCAAATCACTTTGTACGCCTCTAATTTACAACAAGCAAGTGTTGTTGTCAAGAGATATTAGACCTCCACTCCGTTGCAGGCAAAGTTATTGCTATTACCCTCACCATGCAATACCTGCTGAGAAACTAATATACACATTCCCTGCCGTGTAAGTCAGTATAATCCTAGCAGAAGTAAGAGAACCATGCTGAAAGCCATCATATGCAGCACCCCTACAAGGCTGTCAGATGTTAATATTGCAGATCAGAGATCAAGCAATTTAAACTGCCCCTTCAAACCGTATCCCTAGTGCAATTAAGCATTTAATTAAATGGAGAACTGACTTAAATGAAGGCGTAAAGCATGTTGAAACAGACCAAAATCAGAAAACAGTGTTTGGCTTTATTTTTATTTTTTCTTTACACCCACTAAAACAGGGTGCCTATTTATTGGCTTAGATATAAACTGGGGAGGCAGGGGAAAAAATTGTAAATAACGATGGGATTTCTAACATTCCCCCTTCCCCTTTATGTGCAAAAGATACATAAGCATCCCTCTCCCTCCCTCCCTCTCTCTCTGTATGTAAATTTAAAGGAAAATGATATTCACAAACCTACAGAATTGTGTCATAAACTTCCCGGGACTTCTAAACGCTGAGGGTTTAGAGAATGACTTCCTTTTTTAGTTAGTTTGATTTTTTTTTTTAAAAAGCAATCACTTCATGGAGGGATATTGAATTCTATTTCTGTTGTTATCTAGGACAGAAATACTGTTAAGATCTGAGCAGTGAAGTAAACTCGCCACTCCAAACCAAAGATAATATTATATTCTTTCTCCCAATTGTATCTTTATTGTTTATGCAGATGCTAGCTATTATTTTGGAAAATAGTGCATCAATGACACAAAAGAACATAGCCCTACTTTAAAAGGAAGAGAAGATTGGGCACACAAAATAGCTCTGCTATTTTTGTGGGTTAAATATAGTTATTTAAGAGACAACAAACTGTGGGCTTAAAGACTGAAATGTGAGGAGGAGGAGGAAGAAAGAGAAGGAGAGGAGGAAGAGGAGAATTGAGTAGACTAAGCCTATTACAATTTACAGGCTTCTGGAGTTAAACAGAAGGCTAAATTGCTTAGCTTACAACTGGTGGCCATTCCTATTTCAATTCTTATATCCTTATTCTGTAGTAAAAGAACAGAACTCTGGCTTTCTCAGCAGAATTCCAATGTCACATTACTAATAAGGAGTACTTGAAATATAGCAATAGTGCTTTGTTATAGGACTAATTTTGTAGTAAAAAGTAATAACCTCTAATTTCCCATCAAACTGTTTTCAGAGTAGCATTGTTTCTTGCAGATATCTCATGAGCCCCTTGTCTAATGGTAACACCAAGGTTAAAATGATTAAATGTAACTTCTTTAGTTAAGGATGATTAATGTTCAAAGAAACTGGGGCATGGATCTATTTGCACAGATGCAGAGCAGGTTTTCTTTTTCATATATATAGTGGGTGAGAAGAAAAGAAGACCACCGCAGAGTGAAGCTTTTAAACTGAATGGGATTGGGAGGGGGGGCTGCACTGTGTATTTCAATGAACGCAACAGGAGTTTCCACCTAGAGACTAAGTCATTTCTTGCATGCTGTGATGTGTTTGCCAGTCACTTTGCAGATGGGATCATTTGTATTCATGTTAAGTTGGGGCTGCCATTTCTAAATGGAAACAAACTTTTAATGTTTGATGGTAGCCAAATTCTGTCCTTTGAAGGATGCAGCCCCTACTGCATTCAGAGGTTGCCTTTTCTGAATTATTCTAGCCAATGAAAATCAATAGGCTGGAGTCTTTTTGGAGGGGATGTTTTATACAGATGAGCCAAGGGATTGCTTTCAATAGAATGGTATTTCATTCATTCTCAAACCCAGAACTGTGGATCAGATTCTGCCAGGCTGATTCCAAATGGTTCCTCTTGGTCTTCAAGCATTTGAACCACTGCTCTGAGCCCAATAATTGATCAAAGAACTAAACCAGAGGTAAACCAGGCCAGCCAAAAGAACAAAAGCTCTTCGGATAACTTCAAAAACTAATCTGTTTATTATTGCATCAGGTTTTCCAGGTCACAGTCCACTTCATCAGATGCATGGAGATTAATCCCAAGAAGGCACTATCCTGAATTCCATAAATCTATCTGTGGTGCTGTCCCCTCTGCTCTTGAAATGGTACAGCATTTATAATGATCAACACACAGCAGTTGGCAAAGATCACAGTGGGTGAACCTCTGCACAGAAAACACTGCAGAAGGTACAGCAACTTCTTTTGCTGATTGCTTGGAAGGTGCTAAAGTATTGACTGTATATAACAGCTTTCTCCATGAAGGTCAACGGGGTTTTTTTTTTTTGAGTCAAGGAAGCATTGGCACTAAGCATTGGGCTTGTATGTACACCCTTCCTTTCGCAGCTCTGCAGATTGTGTACCTGAAGAAGTGAGCCACAATTCACAGAAGTTTATGAGATAATTTCAAGAAAATTCCAAGGACTATTGTTTCATTAGAGATGCAATGGCTGCAGCCTGGAAAATGATGCTAATTCCTCATTAGCTCTGATTAGGTTCTTTGCACCAAGATGAATATATTCCACAATTAGGGCGGCCAAAAGCAAGTTTAGCTACCCTTGATCCAATAATGCTTTCAAGTGGAAGAATGAGAGAGAGAGAGAAAGAGAGGGAGGGACAGAGGGAAGGATGGAAGGAGAGAGAGAGGGAGAGGTGGTGCAGAGAGAAAGAGAGAGAGAGAAGGAAAGAAAGAGAGAGAGAGGTACCAATGACTACTACTGATGATGTTGCCTAGTTTAGGTAATGAAACATCTGAAAGAAAACAAGCTAAGAGAGCACCAAGCCCCCCCCCCCCAGTTGGATTGCCCTCATCCTTCTTTCTATTAGTTACAGATAATCCAAGATCCTTTCCTTAAGGACTAGAGAAGGAGGCTGGGAAAAGAACAAAGCTTTTATCATCACCACCACTTTCAATTCCATCTTTGCTTTGGGAAGGCTTCTATTACTGCAAAGATGGGTAAGTACGTGCAGATGGATATATGTGTAGGATGTTCTTGATTTCTTTTCTCTGTTATGCCAAGACTCATTTCCTTCATCTTACGGTGCACCTGGGTGTTTAATGTCAATCTTCATCCATATTTCAGTCTATGTTCAAAACATCACGGATCACAAGAAGATTGAGGGATATTTTTCTGAGTGTCCATATGATCTGTAATGTTTTGAACTCTCTCCAGGCTCCTCAAAGATTTTCAGCAAAAGAGCTTTCATGTTTAGCTTGCACTTCCACCTTGCAATCTTTTGGATCTCTACTGAACTAATTTGTGAACTGCATTCAGGACAGTTTGAGGCCATCCCTTATCTCCCCATTGATTGAGGCATTTTGAGCCAAATTGTCATCTGTATAATCTACAAGTAAAAGGGTTGGAGAGAAGCTACAAGTTAAGTGTGTAATACTTTAGTTCAGAGGCCTTCAAATTTGGCTTCAAGCTGGCTGGAGAATTCTGGGTGTTGAAATCCACAAGTCTTAAAGTTGCCAAATTTGGGGACCTCTGCTTTAGATTTAAACTGCGTACAGGTAATCCTCCCCTTAGACTACAATTGAGCCTCAAATTTCTGTTGCTAAGTGATATCATTGTTAAGCAAGTAATTGCCCCATTTTGCAACCTTTTTTGCCACAGTTAGGTGAATCGTCACAATTGTTAAGTTAGTAACAACACTGTTAAGTGACTCTGTCTTCCCCATTGATTATGATCGTGAAAAGGTTGCAGAAGATGATCACATGACTCCATGTGATCAGTTTCCAAGCATCTGAATTTTGATCATATGACCATAGGGTTGCTGAAACATTCATAAGTCTGAAACATGGTTATAAATCATTTTTTTCAATGCTGTTGTAACTTCAAAAGGACATTAACCAAGTGGCTAATGGTTAATATATCAGGTTCTGAAAATAATTCATGGCAAAGCATTTTAGGATATCCAATATATACCATAATTTTGGGTGTATAAGATGCAACTTTTTCCTCTCCAAAAGAGGCTGATAATTAGAGTGTGTCTTATACCCTGAATGTAGCTTTTTTTTCCAGCCCTAACTAGCTGCTAACGATCTTCCCAGCTCTTACTTTGCAGGCTCTTTCATTGTTTCTCTCTGTGAAGAATGTTTTCCAAGCCCTAAGTCTTTGCAGGGTTTGTTTCATTACTCTAACTTGCTCTGAGTAAGTTTCTTTCCAGCCCTAACCAGGTGCTAACGATGTTCCCAGCTCTTACAGGCTTGCAAGCTCTTTCACTGTTACCCTTGGCAAGAATGCATTCCAAACCTGGTCTTTGATTTTATTTCATTCTCTATTTGCTCCAAATGTTTCCCAGCTCTAAGCAGGTGTTAACAATGTCCCCAGCTCTTACTGGCTTGCAAGCTCTTTCATTTTTACTTTCTACCAAGAATATGTTCCAAACCCTGTCTTTATAGGGTTTTTTAAATTGCTTTACTTGCTCCAGATATTTCTTTCCAGCCCTAACCAGGTGCTATTTATGTACGTACCCAAGGTCTTTCATTGTTATTCTCTGCAAAGAATGTTCTCCAAGCTCCAAGTCTTTGCAGGTTTTTTTCCCCATTGGTCTAACTTGCTCCAAATGTTTCTTTCCAGCCCTAACCAGGTGCTAATAATGTTCCCAGCTCTTACTTGCCTGCAAGCTCTATTGTTACTCTCTGCAAAGAAGAATGTTTTCCAAGCCCTAAGTCTTTGCAGGGTTTTTTCCATTGCTCAGACTGTTTCTTTCCAGGTGCTAATGATGTTCCCAGCTCTTTCATTGTTACCCTCTCAGAATAATTTTTTTAAAGCCCTTAAACAGGGGATAAAATAATGTGCTGAAGCTGACCAGACTAAGGACGCTAGCTAGATGAATACCTGTTAAGCAGATTCTTTTCCCTATTTTCCTCCCCCAAAATTAAGGTGCGTCTTATATTCTGGGGCATCTTATATTCCAAAAAATATGGTAATTTGACTCATAGAAAAGATGGGGCTGAGTAAATTTGCAGACTGCCCAGAATCATTGGGGCTCAGGCAACATATAAATTTAATAAATTATTATGATGATGATGATGATTATTATTATTATTATTATTATTATAGTTATTTTATCTAAGATGGACAAGTAAAAATGTTAAACTTAGTCCAACCTGCAGTAAAATGCTCAATTTTCACACCAAGCAAATTACTACGGTTTATACTCGGATATATTCTGGGGCATCTTATATTCCAAAAAATATGGTAATTTGACTCATAGAAAGGTATGCATTCTCAGGTGGGGCTGAGTAAATTTGCAGACTGCCCAGAATCATTGGGGCTCAGGCAACATATAAATTTAATAAATTATTATTATTATTATTATTATTATTATTATTATTATTATTATTATTGTTGTTGTTATTGTTGTTATTGTTGTGATGATGATGATGATGATGATGATGATTATAGTTATTTTATCTAAGATGGACAAGTAAAAACATTAAACTTAGTCCAACCTGCAGTAAAATGCTCAATTTTCACACCAAGCAAATTGCTGCGGTTTATACTCAGATTCATTAGTTAATCTGGAAGTTTAATTGATTAGCACTATGCTTAATAAATAAAGTTGCTGGCGCTGAATCTCACCATTGCGCTTCTAGCCACGTAAAAAAAAAAAGCTGATTTCGTTTGCTTCTTTAGAAGCTATGATTTGAACCAGCCCTCTGCACAAGCTGCCTATTGATATAAGAAGCCTGGATGATCCTGTTGAGGAGAAGAAAGCAGAAGATGAACCTCTCCACAACTGAGAACGATTAACCTTTCTTGCCCTATTTGCCTTTAGTAATTAACAACACACTGTGAAGGATCAGCTTAATAAGTAACTTCCCATTGGCTACTCCAAAATTTGCATGTTAGCCTAATCCCTAGCTCCCAGACCTCATTAGCCAGGGGAGCTCTAAGTAAAATTCTACCCCCTAAAGTGACTTTAAATGTCCCTTTAGGGAAAATAGGCTTTTACTGTGAGGAATGGGACCAAGTCAGAAAAATACCCTGACTAGCAAATATGCTGTTTGTGTTTTGTAGCAGTATGCATCCAGGCTAACTTTTGGATCAACTAACTTTAGAGGTTTGCAGAGCTAAGGGCTTTTGTCTTTCTGATATATTTATACAGTACACTGATAGGACACATCTCTCTGTAATCAGCTAACAAGATTTGACTTTTATCTACTGGTAGTTCCTATTCATTTGATTAAGGGATTACAGCAACAAAAGTCGAATGCTGTTCTATTAAGATATGGACTTATTCATGGGAAAGCATTATTATTTGAAGGACTGAATATGTATAAGCATCTTTTTTTCATTTGCCCTTTTGTTCCATAGCCCCACCTGGGACTGAAGCATCAGATTCACTGTATGAACTTAGGTGTATGAACTTAAGCAGGGGGAGAAAAAAGGGGAAAAAATAGGTGTAGTTCATGTAGTGAGCAGAGAGCCTGGAAATCATTAAGAGTAGTCCTGGAATTACGATCAGAGTTGAACCCAAAACTTTTGTTGCTAAGTGAAACTTCACAAAAATTGTTCAGTCAATTGTTCCCCATTTTACAACCTCTCTTGTTACAGATAATAATAATAATAATAATAATAATAATAATAATAATAATAATAATAACAACAACAACAATAACAATAATGAACAAAGCATTACATGGACAGTTCTTGGAGAAGATTGAAGGTAAAGTGGATAAAGAAAAGACCTGGTCATGGCTTACAAGTGGAACACTCAAAAAGGAGACAGAAGGACTAATACTAGCGGCACAAGAACAGGCCATTAGAACAAATGCTGTCAAAGTTGGAATTGAAAAATCAACAGACGATCCAAAGTGCAGACTCTATAAAGAAACAGATGAAACAATCGATCACATACTCAGCTGCTGCAAAAAGATCACACAGACTGACTACAAGCATAGACATGATGATGTGGCACAGATGATCCACTGGAACTTGTGCCGGAACTACCATTTACCAGTGGCAAAGAACTGGTGGGATCATAAGCCTGAAAAAGTGGTTGAAAATGAGCAAGCAAAACTACTGTGGGACTTCTGACTTCAGACTGACCGAATTCTGAAGCATAACACACCAGACATTGTGATCGTGGAGAAAAAGAAAGTATGGATCATCGACATCGCAATCCCTGGAGACAGCAGAATTGAGGAGAAGCAGCTAGAGAAATTAGTGAAATACGAAGATCTAAAAATCGAGCTGCAACGACTCTGGCATAAGCCAGTGAAAGTTGTCCCAGTGGTACTTGGCGCGCTGGGCGCAGTAACAAAAAATCTCAGCGGACATTTGAAAACCATCAGAATTGACAAAATCTCCATCTGTCAATTGCAAAAGGCCGCTTTACTGGGATCGGCAAACATAATTCGCCGCTACATCACGCAGTCCTAGGTGCTTGGGAAGCGCCCAACTGGTGATGAAATACGAAATCCAGCATAGTGATCTCGTTTGTTATGTTGTACTGATGACATAATAATAATAATAATAATAATAATAATAATAATAATAATAATAATAACAACAACAACAACAACAACAACAACAGCAGCAGCAGCGGCAGTGGCAGCAACAACAACAGAGTTGGAAGGGACCTTAAGTTCAACCCTCTGCTTAGGCAGCAAACCCTACACTACTTCAGACAGACGGTTATCCAACATCTGCTTGTTTAAGTGAATCACTGCTGGCGTTAAGTTAGTAACACTGTTGCAAAATGAACCTGGCTTCCCCATTGACTTGCCTTATCAATTACTGCAGGACATTGTAATGGTTATAAATACATTCCAGTTGCCAAGCTTTTGGATTTTGATCATGTAACCATGAGACTGCTGCAACAGTTGTAAGTATGAAAAATAGTCATGTTACTTTTTCTTCAGCACCTTTGTAACTTTGAACAGTTACTCCATGTACAGTTGTAAAGTCAAAGACTTTATCAACTAATTTCCTGACACTTGAAGAAGGTTCTCATTGGATTTCCAGTGGCTCTGCATCTGTAATCATATGTTCAATTCTTCAGTGACAAATTTGTTTTAACTGTATTAGAACTGCATTTCACCTTTTCTTCAGTAACTCAAGAGGGCACACTTACTCCCTTGTCCAATCCCCCACCCCCACGTCAGCAATTTCTGAGTTAGGTTGGACTAAGAGTAAATTCCCCATAGTTTTGGTAATAATAATAGTAATTATTTCCACTGTAGGATCCATGGTGCTCTCAGAATCTGGTCATTTTCTTGGTATCACTGATGATGTTATCTAGTTGGGTAATGAAGTATCTGCAAGCACACAACCAAGCTCAGAAAGCACCAAAGACCTCACAGTTCAACCCTGAGCTACAAATAATTTCTGCTATCAGTGTGTCTACTGTCTGTTTTGAAGTGAAACATATGATCTTAAAAATGATAGTACACAGTATATTTGGCATAATCCTCTGTCATGGTTAGACTACAGTGATCCCTCGATTATCGCGAGGGTTCCGTTCTAAGACCCCTCGCGATAATCGATTTTTCGCGATGTAGGGTTGCGGAAGTAAAAACACCATCTGCGCATGCGCGCCCTTTTTTTCATGGCCGCGCATGTGCAGATGGTGGACTTTGCATGGGCGGCGGGGAAGACCCAGGGAAGGTTCCTTCCTCCGCCCAGCAGCTGATCTGCTTGGTAGCGCAGCAGCAGCGAGCAGACAAACATCGGGGTTTCCCCTTTGCGTGGGCGGCGGGGAAACCCTGATCTTCATCTGCTCGCTGCTGCTGCGGCCGCCCAGCAGCTGATCTGCTCGGTAGCACAGCAGCAGCGAGCAGACGAAGATCGGGGTTTCCCCGCCGCCCACGCAAAGGGGAAACCCCGATTCGGCTCCTCGCTGCTGCTGCACTACCGAGCAGATCAGCTTCTGGGCGGCCGAAGGAACCTTCCCTGGGTCTTCCTCGCTGATGCCCCCGCTCGCCCGCCCGCCGCCTGCCGCCCGCCAGCAAGAGGGGGAGAGATAGAGAAAGAGAGAGAAGGAAAGAAAGAGGTGAGAGAGGGAGGAAGAGAGTGTGAGAGAGGAAGAAGCAAGATAGAGAAAGAGAGAGAGAAAGAAAGATGAGAAAGGAAGGAAGAGAGTGATGTCATCGGGTGGGAAAAATCACGATATAGCGTTTCGCGAAGAACGAGATCGCGAAAATCGAGGGATCACTGTATCCTGAAACTAGTTGAATTTTGCATTACCGTATGCCATTACTTTTGAAATGCCCCTGAAATGGAATGAGCCTTACAGGCATTAAAATAAACAAGTAATAATCTCCATTAGAACTATGTTTATGATATTACTGACCGACCTGTTGTGGGGTTCAATTTCTGAAGTGATTGAGTAAGTCATACAGTAAATAGAAGGATGAGCATGGAAGGGGTAGAAATATTAATTCAGATTCTTTTCTTGAGCTCTGTTGTCATGAGTCATCTTCCAGTTATTATTTTAATTTTAATTTTAATTTTAATTTTAATTTTAATTTTAATTTTAATTTTAATTTTAATTTTAATTTTAATTTTAATTTTAATTTTAATTTTAATTTTAATTTTAATTTTAATTTTAATTTTAATTTTAATTTTAATTTTAATTTTAATTTTAATTTTAATTTTAATTTTAATTTTAATTTTAATTTTAATTTTAATTTTAATTTTAATTTTAATTTTAATTTTAATTTTAATTTTAATTTTAATTTTAATTTTATAATTTATTTTAATTTATTTTAATTTTAATTTAATTAATTTTAATTTTTATATTTTTATATTTCTTTATTAATATATATTTTTTATTTTTATTTTTTATTTTTTTATTTTTTATTTTATTTTTTTTTTATTATTTTTTTTTTATTTTTTATTTTTTTTATAGATTTGATTTGATTTGATTTGATTTGAATGCTGCCCCTCTCCGCAGACTCGGGGCGGCTCACAACAGTGATAAAAACAATATATAATGACAAATCTAATAATTAGAATCTAAAATAACAATTGTACATTTAATTATTATTATTATTATTTATTAGATTTGTATGCCACCCTTCTCCAAAGACTTGGGGCGGCATACAAATCGGCATAGTAAGTTAAAGCTTACTATGGAGGGAATCCCATGTACAAATGAAGATTCCCTGAATAATCTCAAACTTGCAATCCTGGACAATCCATGTTCTAAATAATTCATGGGACCTACTACCCATAAGTAAAAAAGGGTTGGTTGCTGCTGCAGATATTTGCACTGGAATCTGTGGAGGAGGCAAAGCTAACGGGTTTACCTCTGCTATTTTTTCGTGCAGTGATAATCAGCTGAGGGATTTTAAAGCTCCAGAAATGATCTATAGAGATGTTGTATTGGTAGACCGCTGAACCTAAACTGTGATCCATCACGCTTCTTTGACAGTGGCCCTGTTTCTTCCTCATCCAGTGTTAAATATTGGTGCATTTTTAGACTGGATTGGAAAGACAGAGATTGTCCTGTTCAAAGCCGGTGTGACGAACTGCTTGTTCTTTATTTCACTTCTTATTTTTAGGTTTCTCTATTACGTGATGCTTTTGTAAAAAGCAAAGCAAAAGGGTTGAGAGCCACCTCCTGAATTGCATCGTGTTTTCGGTATGCAATCATTGCACTAGATCAGAAAGGATCAGACTGAGTTCCTAAAGAGTTTTTCCCCCCAGGAAGAACATGAATAAATTACTGCCTGCTACCTAAAGAGACATTTACATATGGACGATGTTTTAAAAACTATATTGGCTTTAAAAAAAAACCCCAAAATAATCAAGCACATTCTTAACTGAGACCTCCTTAAGTATTTTAAATCGATTTTTGTTAAAAGCATTAAGGGAAAAATGCAATATTACACGCGGAAAAATTCTAACATTATAAACAGAACTTTTTAAAATATTGAACTGATTTTCTCCAAACTTGGAACCTCCACCAGTGGAGACTATAAATAAGCTAATTTAACATTTCTTGCTTCAGCCAGCCCTGACTTTATGAGTGTGCAATTTTTTCATTTTGAAGATTGAGAAAACGTGTATTTCCCCATGCTGGCATAAATCATAGAGAGCTGAATGAATTTGACTTAATTTTTTTCCCTTATCCTTTCATGCTAACCTTTTAGTTTAAGGCCATGTACTATGAAAAATAAATACAACAAAACATACAAAGAGAGCTTTACAGCTTTTTCCAATGAATCGTTATTGCTGCTAATAATACAATGGATGCATATCTAAAATACCCTGGTCTCTCAGGCTTTTTGAAAGTCTCGGTAGGATTCCAAGTTCCTGTATTAACATTTTTCTGAACGTTTTACATTTCATGGTCTGTGCCACTATCAAAACATGCCCTTCAGGTTTTGTTTTTCTTCAGTTTCATTTCAGGTTTTGTCATTTTCCAATCAGTCTTAATGAGAAGAGCTGAAAACACTGTTACATATAACATTTGAAAATAACACCGCATGGAAAGGTAAACTGAACCTGTAGAACATTTATTTCTTTGTTAATTAGATTTATAAGGCCAGTCTGTGCAGTATTTCAGTGCTGCATAGCATGGATGTGAGTTGCAACATTAAGTTGTCATGCTGACCTCATAGAAAAGGTATCTTTTGGTGGATGAAATCAAATGCATAGTGTTCTAATTATTATTTCTGGCCATTTAAAGACTTGCAATCATTACTTAAATATTCAGCATGGAATATTCAGTGCCTGTTCTCAATCTGAAAGCTATTTGTTGAGTTATCAATGACATCACCCTCTTTTTAGCAAGAGAACCTTCACAATTGCCTTTGGAGCATGGCTAATTTTCCAAATCTTAGACGTCTGAACATAAAAGACCACACTCAGTATTTTGTGGGGCGACAGACCTGGAAGGAACTGTGCAACATTGACATGCCATAGAATAAAGGTGGAATCTCATGCTTTCTTTGAACATCCTTTGTTCCTTGGTACAAGTAATTTGTGAAATGACTGTTTTTCAACTAAAACTACTAGACTAGGGATCCCCAACCCCTGGTCTATAGACTGGCATTGGTTCATGGCATGTCAGAAACCAGTCCATGCAAACAAATGAAGCCTCATCCAAGGGATGCACATGAAACCATCTCTCATCCGGTCCACAGAAAAACTCTCTCCATAGAGCTGGTCCCTGGTGCCCAAAAGGTTGGGGATCACTGCACTACACAATCCAGGGACTTACTGTGCTAAAGTGGATAGATTGGGGAGTCCCAGTTCAAACCAATTTTCACAGGTGAAAATTCTCTGAGAACCTTTTGGCCAGTCATCCCAACCTATTTCAGAAAGAGCTTGTTTATTGATTCAAGAGATATATAGTCCAACTTAAACAACTGCAACTCTGGTTAATATACAGTAAGCAAATGTGAAAATAAAGCAACAGCAGAAACAACTACTGTATAGTTGATATCAGAGCTATGATAATTAATTCAGGACCCCAGACATGCTTCATAATCTTTCTAGGAACAAACCCCATTATCTTGGCCCCAGTGTCTAAGAATAGAGGCAAGTTTTAAATGCTTTTCTAAAGGCCAACTGGTGTGTCCATCTGTACATTGCGAAGGTGGGACAGAGGGACATTACAGAAGACTAATGTTGCAATATAAAAATGTTGCGAGTGGCATAGGAAGGTGTGCTATATACAATGCCTTTAACTCTTGAAAGATCAATTATAAATGTAATAAACATTTAGCCTAACCAACCTAACAGTTGAAGATATTGGCTCTAAAAATTCAGTCCGGCATCGTTTTAAATGAATGCACACTTGTTTTTGCTGTTCATTACATGAAGACCGGGAGTATGCTGTGTTGGAACCATGGACATGGGGCAAGGCTGATATGCACAATCCCATCCTCAGAAATACTAATGAGGCAACTTTAAGATATATTTACCAATCCAAAGCTTTATAGACAAATGCAACAAAGCTAAAATTTCTTTTTCTTTTCTTTTTTTTATTTTTTATTTTCACAATATAAAGTATACCCAACCAATTGCTTGTCTTGAAGGCTTGGCAGATAGAGTAGAAAAAGAAAATTATGGACCACAGTGGCTGTGTGCATCAGATATATGCTTTTGACACATTGATTACTTTGTCTACCATACTGTCTTGTCTTATAGCTTAGAATTAGATGGTTGCACTCAAGTTATTTGGATGTTTCTTCTATTGCTCCTGTTTCAAAATGTCAAATTGACATGATGCTGAAGAAAGAAAGAAAAAAGAAAAAGAAAGAAAGAAAAAGAGACGAGGAAGAAGGAGGAGGAGCGGGGGAAAGAAGGAAGGAAGGAAGGAAAACTATTTTTCCTTTAAAAAATCCCCACAGAAGGGAATGAGCCTTTAAATTGAAAGCTCTTTTTATTTTGTTCAGTGGGAGTTTCTCCCCCACCTTTTGACTGAGTTTGTACAATGCAGAACAATCTGTGTACAAAAATTTCACACTCGTGCCAGAAAAAAGGATTTCTCTACATCCTGCCAACATCTGAGATATTTCCGACAAGACCCTGGGGCAAGATTTTGGATTTCCTTCCAAGAGAGATTACAGTGAACCCTCGAGTTTCGCGTCCTCAAGGATCGCGAAAGGGCTATTTCGCTAGTTTTCAACCCGGAAGTAAACTCCACCATCTGCGCATGCGTGCCCTTCCATGCATGCGTAGATGGTGGAGTTTCCCCGCCGGGCAGAGGCTTCCCTGGGTCTTCCCCCTCTTGCCCCGGTAAGACCCCAGCGGCGGTGGGCTGGAGCGCGAGCTTGGGGCACCCTAGCTCCGCTTCCCAGCTGGGAAGCGGAGCCGGCAACAGCGTGGGCGGGCGGGCGGCGCGCACGAGCTTGGGGCAGCCTAGCTCCACTTCCCAGCTGGGAAGCGGAGCCGGCAACAGCGTGGGCGGGCGGGCGGCGCGCGCGAGCTTGGGGCAGCCTAGCTCCGCTTCCCAGCTGAGCGGATCTGGGGTTTCTCCAAGCGCGCGCGCGTTGCTGGGGCTGCTCCCCAGCTGGGAAGCGGCCCCAGCAACGCGCGCGCGCTTGGGGAAACCCCAGATCCGCTCCCCAGCTGGGAAGCGGCCCCAGCAACGCGCGCGCGCTTGGGGAAACCCCAGATCCGCTCCCCAGCTGGGAAGCGGCCCCAGCAACGCGCGCGCGCTTGGGGAAACCCCAGATCTGCTCCCCAGCTGGGAAGCGGCCCCAGCAACGCGCGCGGGCTTGGGGAAACCCCAGATCCGCTCCCCAGCTGGGGAGCGGCCCCAGCAATGCGCGCGCGCTTGGAGAAACCCCGGGGTGGGCGGGCGAAGGGCGGGCGGCGGTGGAAGTAAAAACACCATCTGCACATGCGCAGATGGTGTTTTTACTTCCGCACCGCTACTTCGCGAAAAATCGATCATCGCTTGGGGTCCTGGAACGGAACCCTCGCGATGATCGAGGGTTCACTGTACTTGGAATTACTTCCTCTCTATTGATTTTCCATTGGCAAGTGGTCTTCCAAGGCAAAGTATTTCCCACTGTGTGGTAGTCACTGACAATTTTTAAATGTCTTCTGCTTTGGGTTTCATTGTCCTTGCATTTTTATATTATCTGTCTGCTTTTATATGGCGTGGGTTTCATACCACATTATGTATTACTGCTGACAGTGGGTGGGCAACTAATTTAGCTGCCTGCTAGTGCAGCTTCCTTTAAACCTCTGCTATGTTTCATTTTTTTGTTTGCCAATTCTAAATTAGCAGAGGATTCAAGGAAGAGCAATTGGGCAGAAAAGCTTTCCCATCATTTTCTGCTTTTGTTACTAGTCCAGTTAATCTTCTGTTAGTTTAATAGTCTACTGAACCTCATTTCCTTTGGGGTTTACTTTTTCAGGTAAAAGGAAAAAAATTGATCAAGTGGCTTAAAAAAAAATCATTTGCTGTAAAGCCTATTTTCCTGATAAAACAAAGTCTCTAATCCTGAGTTTGGATATAATTTTTATCAAGGCTGTATACAGCAAAAAGTTACACCGAGCAAACAAATGATTAAAAGGAACTGAACATGCATTAAGCAAACTCAGTTCAGGCAGGTTTTGGCAACATTAACTTTCAGGATTAAAAGGTAAAGATTGTAAAACTTGCCCGTTCCCTGAGAAATGGAATGGCATTTCATCATTACTTTTCTTCAGCTAATTACATTATGTGTATTGCTGCCACCTTCTGTTGACAGTGTGAGAAGGAAGGAAGGAAGGAAGGAAGGAAGGAAGGAAGGAAGGAAGGAAGGAAGGAAGGAAGGAAGGAAGGAAGGAAGGAATTTTGCTATAGAAAAAGAATATTCTGGAATAATAGGGAAGCAAATCAGTGTTTCTCAACCTTGGCTATTAGAATTTATGTGAACTTCATCTCCCAGAACAACTTAGCCCGCAGGGTTAGCTGGGGAGTTCTAGGAGTTGAAGTCCACATATTTTAAAGCAGCTAAATCTGAGAAATACTGGAAGCAAACCATTCTCAATATCCAGGAAGCATATCACTTTCATTCTCATGAAGATTTATATAAATAAGGGAACCTCAATATTTATTTAATCCACAAACTAAATTTGTATGCAAAAAATTAGCAGAAGCTCTCTTTCTTAAAAAACAAACCATAATCATACAATTTGTATAAATCTATTTGAATTTACGAGCCAGGAAATAATGTAAAACCATGGTTTATAATATATTTGTATTTTACAGGAGAGAGAGAGAGAGAAAATCAATATTAGCAGAAAACATTAGATATTAATTCAGTGCATCAATTTTCATCACCTTAAATTTGGAAATAAATGCAAAGAAGAGTTCAAAAGGCTTGAACTAAAATAGTAAAGCCTGTTTAAATGTATCCCTTTTGTGACTGATTTAGTATTTATACTACTCATCTATGCAGGATGAAATTGGGAGAACTAATGCATTTTTTCCACATTCCAACTTTGAAACAGACTTCTATGTGGGGCTATTTTTATTTATCCACTCATGACTCATAGGTCAAATGGTAGCAGACAAGCTAGGAAATTATTTCACAACATTGCATTTTGTGATAAGGGATTACATTATTGATCAGTTCTTTTTTTTAAAGTAATTTTATTAAATATTGCAATTTTACTTAAATTAAAATTTGGCAACTAAAAAGTTGCCAAAAAAAGTAAAAAAGAAAAATAGGAATATAGCAAATATAAAGAAAAGTAATATTTAAATGATCTTATATTTAAATGATCTTCCTCTTCAAAAGAGACCACTTGGGGCCAATCAGGAATTAGCTTTTTTCAATTGCCATGACATTGACTGATTGGAGAATAACTTGCTAGGTTCAAATACAAGAACACGGGCAGCCTGCGAACTTCCAAGAGATACATCACAAAGCAGCTCACTTGGCCTCTGAAGATGCCAGTTGCAGCTGCTAGCAAAACATTGGAACAAAAGAAAATTAAGACCATGACCATTCAGCCCTAAAACTCATCATTGCTTCAAACTAAAATGTAATTTTAAAGTATCACATTCCTGGCTATGCAAATCATTTGCTTTAGTCAACCGCTTTAAAAAGCAACAGCAAATGTCAACTTGTTTTGCTGGACTTGTCTAACATTGTACAGTATATTTTAAACCGTGATATCTGGTTATACAGTACAGTATATGGAATTAGATTGACTGTTGTGTGTGTATGTTATTTTATTGTTATTATATTACTGATTTTATTATGTATTTTGATTGTATTTTAGTACTATTGTATTTATCCCACTTGTTAGTCATTCTGAGTCTGCTTTGGAATGAGCAGCATATAAATGCAATCAATCAATCAATGACGGTCTTGGCATATTCGGGTTTCTTCCCGTGTAGGATTCAGAGATTTCTGGTGACGTTTCGGCAAGGTCCCACTTGAAATCTTCAGGCTGGTGCTTCTGTCCTTGTTCTAGGGCAAACACAGTGAGACCTGAGCTGCCTTCCCTCTATAAATACTGGTGGATGGGTGTGGTTTGATGGCTCAGCAGCTGCATGTTATGTTGAAACTTCCTGGTGAGTCAATGACCCCAGGTGTTACTCCACTGACTCACCAGGAAGTTTCAAAACAGTATGCAGCTGCTGAGCCATCAAAGGCAGCTCAGGTCTCACTGTGTTGGATTGGATACTGTAGCCTAGAGGTTAATTCTCTGCCTTAATTTCAGCCTTCCCGAATCTACGGAGAGGGGCGGCATTCAAATCAAGTCAAATCAAATCAAATCAAATCAAATCAAATCAAATCAAATCAAATCAAATCAAATCAAGTCAAGTCAAGTCAAGTCAAGTCAAGTCAAGTCAAGTCAAGTCAAATCAAATCAAATCAAATCAAATCAAATCAAATCAAATCAAATCAAATCAAATCAAATCAAATGTTACAAGTTCAAGTCCCAGTGAGGGTATGGCTAGCTGATGAGGCCAAAATAAAGCCAAAGTAGATCTATCCTAGTCTCCCTTAATTTTCAAATTCAGCAAAAACATATATATATGTCACATGTTTTTGCTGAATATATGTATATCTTTTATCATTATTTTCAACTTTTACAAGCATATCAATGTGTGAACAGTGTGGTTGTCATGCATTCTAATACAGATAAAACTAATAGCATTAGTAAACAGTTATTAATTTCAATGTCACCTTTTGTTTAAAAAAACCGCTTTCTTTCTATCATACCTAATTTCTAATCATGTGACTTACCTCCCCCCCCCCAAAAAAAAGAAAAGAAAAAAGGAAAGATAGAGGAAATGCAAAGCGAAGCAAAAACAACAGCAAAAATGAAAAATAATCTATCCAGCATCTCTTCTCCGCTTTGATACTTTAATTGCTATTCTTTCTTTTTTTTCACTTGCTTTTCATATTCCTGTCTAAGATCTTCCTCTCTTTCTTCATCTGCTTCTTGGCTGTTCAATTTGAGCATTTCTCCCACCTCTACCCTCCTCTGCTGCCTAGTTTCCAGGATTTCTGCCCATGCCCCTATCTCCCTTTCAAAGATTTCCAATTCTTTTTTTTTTACTCTTTTAATATATTTCCCCCGTGGTTCAATTAATCAGTCACTATTATTTTCTTTATTGTCTCTTTCTTTAATCCTTTTGTATTCTCTGGTTCTTCAGCTCAGTCTTTTTCTCCATTTCTGCTGTAAGCTCCTCCCTTTCCTGGTGTCTTGATCTTTGCTTATCATCCCTTGTATAGCATTTTTCATTTTTTTCTCTAATCTCCTTAAATCCTTTCTCCACGATAAATGATATCTAGTTCATAAATAAATAAAATAAAAATAAATAAAACTAGAAGAGGAAAGTACAGTGATACCTCGTCTTACAAAAGCCTCGTCATACAAACTTTTCGAGATACAAACCCGGGGTTTAAGATTTTTTTGCCTCTTCTTACAAACTATTTTCACCTTACAAACCCACTGCCACCGCTGGGATGCCCCACCTCCGGACTTCCGTTGCCAGCGAAGCACCCATTTTTGCACTGCTGGGATTCCCCTGAGGCTCCCCTCCATGGGAAACCCCATCTCCGGACTTCTGTGTTTTTGTGATGCTGCAGGGGAATCCCAGCAGGGGAATCCCAGCAGCGCAAAAACGGGCGCTTCGCTGGCAACGGAAGTCCGGAGGTGGGGTTTCCCAGCAAGGAGAGCCTCAGTGAAATCGCAGCATCGCAAAAACACAGAGGTTTGGAGGTGGGGTTTCCCATGGAGGGGAGCCTCAGGGGAATCCCGGCAGCGCAAAAATGGGCGCTTCGGCTGGCAAAAGGGGTGAGTTTTGGGCTTGCACACATTAATTGCTTTTCCATTGATTCCTATGGGAAACATTGTTTCGTCTTACAAACGTTTCACCTTAAGAACCTCGTCCTGGAACCAATTAAGTTTGTAAGACAAGGTATCACTGTATTTGAGTTCAGCACTGACATAAAAAGCCTCCTGTTCATGGAAGCAGCATTGAACTATTCTTTGCTATAATTGTCCCAAGTACAACTTTGAAACATTTTTGGGCCATCAAGGCCAGAAATTTTAATGCTGGCTAGAAATTCTGAGAGCTGTGCTTTCAACATGTTTAGGCGGCATCCAGATGGAGAAATCTGATGTACAATCTTCTGTAAACATTCTATGGCATTTCAGTTAGATGAGGAAATATTTATTATATTTCTAGAAGAGAAAAGCAAAATGAAGACATGACACACTGAGACACACATTAAACCAGAATGCAATTTGTTCAGTTTTGTGTGAACCCAGACTCTGATATCAATAAACCATAATTTATGGGTTAATACATTACATCAACCCATTCTGGACTTCTTCAACAAAAGTTAGTAAGCACGCCACGACTTAAAATGACAAGTTGCTATCTCAACTACAGACGGAACAAAAATAACATTGTATCAAAAGATTTTCATTAAAAATAGTGTCATAATAGAAAATCAATAAATTTCAGCCAGATCTCCACAACTAGTTCCAGTGGAAAAGATGACAGCTATCAATAAAATATGACAAACTGCTATTAGTATTCAGAAGACAACCATAGAAAGACATTAAAAAACCCTGTCTTCTGCTATGTAGACCTGCCACAGTCAAATGATGTTTAGGCGAAGTATGAATCTTAATAGAAACTGATTAGTACATTCCCTGTCATTCACAGGACAGCTAATGCTACCAATGATGAAAACCAATATGAAGAGTTGAGCAATGATCTATGCATATCAATGAATTCTATATTTTTAATTGAACTTGAGTACCTTCTTTCACTCAGTTAGATCAATTGCATTTGCTCGAGCTTCACCTTGATAAATGCAGCTAATTTATCTATTACTAAGAAATAAATAACTCTTTGGAGTTTAATTGAGTACTTTCAAGGAAATTGAACCTCAAAATGCAGCCTTTAAATTTGAAGAGTCCAACTAGTAAGGCAAGATTGATTTCTCTCCTTGAAATAATTTGTTTCTGTATTGGCAAAATAATTAGAAGCCAATCTCCAGATGAGAAAGGGTAGAAAACCTAGTTAGTTGCATAACTAGAATCCTGCAAAAGATTGCTTTTCTGGATTTATGCTATGTCTTCCATCCCATATAATGGAAAGTGTACACAATTAATTCTAGAAAAGCATTTCCAATTGAGTAAAATATCAGACAGTCAAGTCTACAGTATTTAACAAAAGCTTATGATTCTTTCAGGTTTCATATTCTGGCTAGCCAATGCCACTATAAGTTATTAATGAAAACCATGAATATTTATAGATTCCGGCCCAAACAATGCAGTGTACAAACCAAACCCCCTCAGTGTCACATCTTGACTTCTATATCCCATTTTTCTCTTAATATATTCTCCAAACCCAACAAGTATTTTGAAAAGCACTTCAGGGCTAGTACACAATTAATAGTTCAGCACCTATCTTTTCCAAGGCAAACTTTACAGAAAGGTCACGGCAAAGCCGCCCTTAGAAATATTTGCAGAATAGCCTGCAAAGCAGAAATCTTAAGTGAGCCTTTTTCTCTGGGCTGCCAATGGAAGCTATTTTCAATTATTGCCTTTGTGGTGTTCCCAGAGCTTTGAAAGAAACTCGGGGTCAATGGAAAGAAAAGGAGGAGGTAAAAAAAATATGGTAGATACCATATCTCTACTTCCCATGCCCTAACAATCTCAAATTAGTAATAGTGGCAAATATCTGGAGCTCGGGTGAAAAACAAAAGTGGAGGTTCATTCTCCAAGGCTGTGGATTGGTTGAAGCTTCTCAATTATAAGAAAGGAAGCATCTTCAAACACCACCCCAGGAAGTCCAGTTGCATCTTGAAAAAGCATCTTTGGGACAATCATAATTTGGATGACTGAGAATGTCCATAGGCAT
This sequence comes from Erythrolamprus reginae, assembly GCF_031021105.1. NCBI lineage: Eukaryota > Metazoa > Chordata > Lepidosauria > Squamata > Dipsadidae > Erythrolamprus > Erythrolamprus reginae. The sequence goes on along the minus strand of NC_091950.1, from coordinate 164,891,624 downwards.
TTGGTTTCTGAATGTTTCGTTACTAGGCTAGGTGCATCTTCAGCAGAGTTTAGGAGGTGTCAGTGGGCTTCTGTTTATAAGAGTGTGATCAGCGAAGCCCTTATAAACATAGGAGCACTGACAATTATATGCCCTAAATTCCACTGAAGATGGTACCTAACATGGTCTAGAAAGGTAGCACCCTACCCCTCTCCTAGAAGAATGAAATATTCTATGATATATTAAAAAGGCAGAATATTATATTTCCCTGGATGAGAAAAGGAAAAACATGTTTTTAAAGACAAAGAGCAGCTCCCTGTCCCGCAACAGATATCTGGTCCACATTAAGACTGGGACAGCCTATCTATAAAGCAATTAGAACTTCAGCTCCAGGGTGATAGGATTAAAACATGACCCTCAGGACATCCAAGGAATAGCCCTCTACCCATCTAGCAGCAGGGATCACTACATTGTAAAATCATCTGGTGATGTTACATCACCCTGCAAGATTCAACCAACCTTAATTCAGACAACCTGAACTGTGACCCCCCCCCCCCTGGGAGTCTGACAGCCAATAGAATACAAGCCATTGCCACAGGAACAGGAAGCTCAAGTTCAAAGTCCAAGAGAGGGTATAAATAACCTCCCTCTCTCCACTCCATGTGGCCAACTACCCAGAATCACACATGCTTGGTGATTCGGCTTCACCATTAAGCCGTCTTTCCAATTAGCCTCCATGTTTCCAGTCCATGTCTCCCCACTTGAAAATGAACCCAGATGGACATTTCTTCCACATTTGGAAATCAACCCACAAATTGAGAGAACGAGCCTCCACCCTCAATCCCAAATTACCCAATTAGTGGAATTTGCCCTATGATTTCATAGAACCAGTATAGATTCTTCACTTTGCTGACATTTTCTACTTAGTGCTTTGTCTGAGGAAAGTTTGCCTTCTGAGAGTTTATCTTTAGATTCCTCACAATCTCTATCAATCTTGCTGCAAATGATAGATGTGAGCCAGCCCAGCTGTGTGGCAATGGATCACTACGCCATTGCATCAGGCAGCTCCAATCACACAAGCTGTGTTATAAATTTAATTTGATATTCTAGAAATGAGGCCAACTATGTTGACCCGAGACAATTCCCAACTTACTTCTGGTACACTGCATCTGTAGTGTTTAATCTCGTGCTGTGCCAGAAGTGATACGTTGATCTATCAGGTTTTGATGTGGGTTTAATTCTGCGCAAACAGTTCTGAGCAAAAATGGCACACACTTTATTTATTCTCATATGAGGTTATCTGTGAAGAATATGCAGAAACTGCAGCTCAAAATTGAAGGATCTTTTTTAATATAGGCTTTATATTAACTTAATGGCAGTAATGGACTGCTGCCCCCACGGGGAGGGGAGGGAACGCAGTGGGGGGCCGTAAGTTTATGCACTATTTATTGAATACTTAATAGTATTTTTTAATTGTCCTTCCTTCTCTAGTACCTTAGTATGATCCTTAGTTACTTTTAAAATAGGAAATAATTAAATAGTATTTTTTTACCCATAAGCGCTTTAATCATTTTAATCATTATCTTGAACTAAACTTTTATAGCAATTAAAGAAAATTGATCTACTTGCCTAATCTGTTATCATACCAAATTTTGTGGGTTCATTTGTGCTCCTCAACAAATAATGCTGTCTTTCATTTTTCCTTTTTGTGGCTATTCAAATAATGTAACTTCATCAACTGAAAAAGAGGCCAAGTACCTATCTTGGTCGGTAAGCCACTCCCACCCAATCACATGACCTTTAAGCCCCCGGTCATATGATTGTCAAGCGACTCCTACCCGGTCACATGACCATCAAGCCACACCCACAAAATAAGCCACACCCACAGTGTGGCAGTAAAAAAATTGGCAGTCCATCACTGCTTAGTGGGTGTTTATATTGCCTTGTAATTCCAAATTGAAGGGTTGGTTCCTCATAATAAAATGCTTTAGAGTCAAAATAAAAAGACCACTCCTCATGTGAACCTACCACAAAGTGTCCACTTCTCCTCTTTGAAAATCTATTCTCTATTGTAGATTAACTCTGTAGTAATGCAAGAGAGGGCTTTTTCTGTGTTTCTATCAAGTTAATAATGCAGTTTCTTCCCAAAAGAAGCTAAACTAGCCCTTCTCCCAATAGATAATTTCACAAGTATAGTAAAATCATGCTTTAATTAGTTGGCTCTCTAAAATGTTAATTATACTGAAGTTTTATTGTTCCCAACCTCAGTCTTCAGTTTGAGAGAATTACCAAGCCTGCAGGGAAGTGTAAAGGAGAGGAAACATTCTGCACAGCCAGAAGTCAATTTATCCCAATGTTTTTCAACCTTAGCCACTTCAAGCGGTTTGGACTTCAACTCCCAGAATTCCCTAGCCAGCCATGCTTAAAGTGGTTAAGGCTGAGAAGCACTGATTTATATAATTTGTACATATTGTTGTAGTATTGAAACTATCTTCCATCAGACTATATGCCAGCCTGGAATTCAAAAGTTAAATTTTTTTTTTGGGGGGGGAGTTGGATCATTCTTCAGATTCCAAAGAATTTTGCATGATCTCATGTAGTCCAGCTTAGGCAAGAAGCACATTTTTTATCTGCTGATTATCACTTAAAAACCTGAAGGTTGAACTGAACAAAAATATGAAGAGAGAAATTTGGTGTATCTCTACAGCTGTGCCTAAGGTCACTCCCAACATTATATTGTTTTACTCCAAAGTCTATAAGCACAAGGTTACAGGTAGGCCTTGTCTTCTAACCATTCATTTAGTAACCGTTCAAAGTTTATCTCTAATTGTGTCCTGACAAGCAAAGTCAAAGGGATTTGATTAATAAATGTGATGACTCATGTAACCACTAGATTGTTTGTTTGTTTGTTTGTTTGTTTGTTTGTTTGTTTGTTTGTTTGTTTGTTTGTTTGTTTATTTATTTATTTATTTATTTATTTATTTATTTATTTATTTATTTATTTATTTATTTATTTATTTATTTATTTATTTATTTATTTATTTATTTATTTATTTATTTTGTATGCCGCCCCTCTCTGTAGACTCTGGGTGGCTAACAACAGTAATAAAAAACAGCATGTAAATCCAATACTAAAACAACTAAAAAACCCTTATTGTAAAACCAAACATACATATAAACAAACATACCATGCATAAATTGTAGAGGCCTAGGGGGAAAGAATATCTCAGTTCCCTCATGCCTGACGGCAGAGGTGGGTTTTAAGGAGCTTACAAAAGGCGAGGAGGGTGGGGGCAATTCTAATCTCCGGGGGGAGTTGTTTCCAGAGGGCTGGGGCCGCCACAGAGAAGGCTCTTCCCCTGGGCCCCACCAAACGACATTGTTTAGTTGTACCAGTAGTACAAATGTACCAGTCCCAGTTGTGATTGCAAGCTAAGAACTACCTGTATTCTACATATTTCAGAGAATTATTGCAGTAATATTTTCACATGCCACATCAAAAGCCTTTGGGGCCATGATGGTGAACCTATGGCATTTGTGCCAGAGGTGGCACACAGAGCCTTCCACTGGTACATGAGCCATCACCCCAGGTCAGATCTCTACGGCATTTCTTTTGTGAGTTTCTGTTTCCGTGCAAATGACGAAACAGAAACTCATGAAATAAAATAATCTTACCTCTTGCCATGCTGCCGGTGTTGGGATGCCCTGCCTCCCGCCGGCCAGCTGATCCTCAGGTCTCTGCTGTGCATGAGTGGATGTTGGTGCATGTGCACATTCACACATGTCCATGCATGCACATGTGTGCATGTGTGCGCCTTTCAGTTTGGGCATGCATGCACATAATTTGGGCATGTGGTGTCTAAAAGGTTCGCCATCACTGCTTTAGGGTATGCTTTACATTTATCTATCTATCTATCTATCTATCTATCTATCTATCTATCTATCTATCTATCTATCTATCTATCTATCTATCTAATTTGTATGCCGCCCCTCTCCGCAGACTTGGGGCGGCTCACAACAGCAACAGAAAACAATATACTGTATAATACAAATTCAATAATTAGAAAGCTAAAAACCCATAATTTAAAAAACATGTACACAACATACCATACATAAACAGTATAGGCCTGGGGAAGATATTTCAGTTTCCCCATGCCTGATGGCAGAGGTGGGTTTTAAGGAGTTTGCGGAAGGCAATGAGGATGGGGGCAGTTCTAATCTCAGGGGGGAGCTGGTTCCAGAGGGTCGGAGCTGCCACAGAGAAGGCTCTTCCCCTGGGACCCGCCAAACGACATTGTTTAGTCGACGGGACCCGTTAGGGAAGGGTGCCCACCATCTGGAAGAGATTTCGCCCATCTCCAAGCTAGACTGGCCTAGATGCTGGGGTGGGCTACTGCCTGGACATTGGGGAATGCCGTGGGGTAGCAAAAATGGAGCTCCATTCCAGAACATCCAACATCATAGTACATTGAGAAGTGGCTGGTTCACCTAACTACAGCTTGAATTTTGATACAATTAAAAAAGGGTTTGGGAGATGAAAAGGGAGAACCTGATAGATTTAAGGTTCTTTCTTTTTGCCAACTGTGTTGCCAGCATGATGAAATATTTGGTGGCTTCCTATTCCCCAACCATATTTTTGACAATACGCTCCATGTTCTCCTTTCAAACAATAGGAGTGATACTGCAGTCGGTTTTTCAGGAATAAAAGGTACATTTTTCATGGTAAAGAAAATTTCATTTTTTATTACTCCACCATTGGTTAAGTCAAGCTCTGATAATTAGGATATTGGATATTTATGAGGAGCCATTCTCTCTTTATTATTGCTTTAGGTGCCTGTTGACAGATGCAGCCATACAATTTATACTGATTCGTGAATTTGCCAGTATTTCAGTAATAATGTCCAAGTCTATTAGAAAAACAGACCGTTTCTCACTTGGAATACATATTTCCAATTAATGCTGGTCTAGCAGCAATTCCCATTTTTATACACTTTGTAAAGTGCAAACACATACACAGGCTATGAAAACTGTCAAAAGTATATAATTACCTATCATATACATATTATAAGTAAATTAAAAATATATTGCCCAATTTAAAAAAAAAACCTCTTGGGAACAGTTTATAATAAAAGTTAAAACCACAAACTTTACAAATCAGAGAAAACATGCAGGATTGCATGCAATACACATGGCAATGAAAGCTTACAGAGAAGCTTTAAGGGCTGCTTGTTTCGTAATACTATTTGGAACCTGCTTTTTGTCAAAGGCATCTACTTGCATGCTAGTAGGTGATTAACTGCTTTATCCTTTATTGCATTTATATTGTGGGTTCTACTTTTCTGCCAGTAATCTTCTTAGTTGGCTTTTTACTTGGGCAGGTTTCTTTACTTGGTTCCCAATACCTGCAGAACTGTGTTATTCAGGTAGAACCATCCCATCAGGTGTGTTCCTCTTAACTAGGGATGTAATCATTCCTTAGTGGATTGGACATTACATTGGTTAGGGTGCTTATCAGTAGTTGGTTCTAAATCCCGTTGTTACTGGTTCACTCATGGGCATGTGTGCACACAATTCTGTGTATGCGCAGAAATGTCCTGCTACCAATACCAGTTCTCAGAACTGGGCCAAACCAGAATCAACCCACAGCTGGTGATGATTCTTGGTTAGGGAAGGGTGCTCACCATCTGGAAGAGATTTCGCCCATCTCCAAACTAGACTGGCCTAGATGCAGGGGTGGGCTACTGCCCGGACATTGGGGAATGCTGTGGGGTAGCAAAAATGGAGCTCCACCCCAGAACATCCAATTTACACTGAAAGATAAAAGAAAATTCAGAGTTTCCTGCCTAAGCCATGTCCACAGTGTGGTAGTAAAATTTTTGGTAGCCCTTCACTGTCTAGATGCTAATATTAATCCACAACACAGTAAAAACCAAACTATTCCTTAGGATTTGGGGAGTTCCAGCCACCTGTCTTCACAGTGCCATGGCTTAATCTGTTTAGAGAAGACATTGTTTTTAATTAGAAACTTAGAAACCTGATAGCCGAAGAAGACATAGTGATTGATCGATTCTGCCCGTTGAGGGATTTAATTTTTTTTATTATTTATTTATTTATTTTATTTTATTTTAGTTGTTAATTTTTGTTGGATGATGGACATGTGTTTATCTCAAGCATGTTTAACCTCACTTTCATATGATTGTCTTCATTGAACGTTGGTTCCAAGCTAGGTTATTGAATAACTGAAATAATTGTTGAATTACTTTATTTTATGGACAGTCAAATTTTTATTTATTTTGATTTATTGGGATTTCAGAGTTTCCTGCCTAAGCCATGTCCACAGTGTGGTAGTAAAAATTTTGGTAGCCCTTCACTGTCTAGATGCTAATATTAATCCACAACACAGTAAAAACCAAACTATTCCTTAGGATTTGGGGAGTTCCAGCCACCTGTCTTCACAGTGCCATGGCTTAATCTGTTTAGAGAAGACATTGTTTTAAATTAGAAACTTAGAAACCTGATAGCCGAAGAAGACATAGTGATTGATCGATTCTGCCCTTTGAGGGATTTTTTAAAATTATTATTTATTTATTTATTTTATTTTATTTTAGTTGTTAATTTTTGTTGGATGATGGACATGTGTTTATCTCAAGCATGTTTAACCTCACTTTCATATGATTGTCTTCATTGAACGTTGGTTCCAAGCTAGGTTATTGAATAACTGAAATAATTGTTGAATTACTTTATTTTATGGACAGTCAAATTTTTATTTATTTTGATTTTACTGCACATCAGTTGGTTCTGTTCTTGAAAACAGCTTTGAGTGATATACTTTGGGATATATATTTAATTAGTTAATTATTTAAGCAGCAGTCCAAAATTTGGGACTTAAATATGGGATACATATTTAATTAGCTGGTTACTTAAGCAGCAGTCCAAAATTTACTGGAAGGAGATACAATATGAGCAAAGAATAGCCAGTTTTCAGGAGATTAGCTCCACATTCAGTTATTCAAATTATATGGAAGTAGAAGGCAACTTGGTAAGATGTCATCTATTTCTGAATGTTAGCAGGAATGTTCTATCTTTTTGGACCGGTGAAGACATGTAGAATTTTGATATCACATTATTATTACAACAATATTCATTTATCCTTAAAATAGGTGGACATACTTTTAGATGCAGCATTCAGCAGTGTATGTGTTGAGAAGAGCCATTCTATGAGGATCTTAATACATATATTGTAATACAGTATAGGAATATTAGAACTGTCTTTGCATAAAACACACAGAATTACAGCATGTAGATATGTCTGTTGCTATGCAAGGTGGTTGTTAAGTGAGTTGCACTCAATTTTACAACTATTTTTAAACTATGGCTTACCAAATATGAATCACTGTAGTTGTTAAAGGAATCATGTGCTTAGGATCTTGCCACCATCATAAATACATATTGGTTGCTAATTGCGTTGGATGCAGAATAACACATGGACATGAGAGCTGGGTAATAAGGGCCACTTTATTAAATATAAACATAGAAGACCTGTAAAAGTCACTAAATGGGGCAGAAGTTCCTATGTGTAACATACTTGGGCGACTAAATGGGCGTAACTCCAGCCTGGGCAGTGCGAGCCTATCTTTAGACTATGCCCAGCCCTGTAAGCCACACCTCAAGCGTGTGGGAGGGCTCACCCCCATAACCTGGAACTGGAAATGAGGTAAGTGAGGCCCAAAGGCCTGGTCATGTAGGCAGCATGAGCTATGGAAAGGGGCAGCCAATCACCTTCCAAAAGATGCCCAATGGAGAACATACAGTTGCTACTGATACCCTTTTCCTACCTGTTACTGCCAAACAGTAACCGAGAAGAAATTAGTCAATTGCTACATGCCGACCTAATTAACACCAGACACGCCACATAACCAAAATACACTTCTCCATCTTCCAGGGTGGAATAGGCAAAAAAACAATCTAGACTCAAATGAGCTGTGATTGCAAAAATTCCTACTCAGACCTCAGTTAGGTGACCCTTTAAGTACCCTAGATTGAGCGGAGGATAGGTGGGTATCTGAATTTGCTAGCAGCCAGGTCGAAAAAGGGAAGAGCTCGGCAGGTTGCAGGCCTTTTTAAAAGGCCGCTCGCTAAGCCCAGTCACTTCCAGCTTCGTAACCCACGCCAAGCATTCTGGGAGGTCTTGTGCTGCCCAGCAACCAGGAAGTCAGTGCTGTGTTGATCCGGCACCAATGCAAATGTCGGCCCAGTGCTGATTGCACGCGGCCACTCAAATGTGTAAATTTTGATCTTGTGATCATAGGACTGCTACTATACTCATAAGCACAAAGACTTTTTTCAAGGCCATTGTAAGTAAGAACAGCCACTAAATGAATGAATGGTTATAAGTCAAGGTCTATCTGTAGCTTATTCTAAGCTTAATTATTTCCAGTCTCCTTATTCTTCATTTACAACACCAAAACATCAAAGCTATCCATTTTTTCAAAGACATGCTTAAACCTGAAGGTAATTCAGTTGAATCATATCATCCATGAAAGTTTTCCAATGGTCAGGGGAAAGTTATTTAATATAAAAGAAATTGGATAAATTAGTAAATAAGATAAATAAGATCATACCTGTTAGAAGAAACCATCCAGAGCCATTAAGGGAGTAACCAGCACATATACAGTATATTGTATTCAAATATAACACAATTTCTTGCTATCATTGTCATTACATGCCAAATAATGATTCAAACATAAGTGCTCCTTAAACTTTATTTTATTAAAATAATGTTGCAAAAGCAATACCTAAGCTTTCACTCCCAGAACCTTGCCAATCAGCCTGCTTGTTCAGGGGGAAAATAATCCTTTCTTTTAACTTGAATGTTTTCTTTTTAAGTGATACTTTCTTCTTTAGTTCTGAACAGCTTTTCTGGAGGCTCTGGAGCTTCTTGGAGATTTGGAAGATGCTGGGTTGTCCTTTTCTATTTCTGCCTTTTAAAAGGTGCAGGGGAAATATTTCAAAGTGTATTGCAGAGTAAGCCTTTCAACTATCTGGCTGAAACAGGATTAATGTCCTCTAAAAGGTCTACCATTCCTGTTACATTTGTTCCTTTGTATTATGGGGTGGCCAGGGAGGAAGGAACCAGCTGCAGGCAGTTGATGCTTTTCCATTAGAGTCAGACATTTTACTAAATCAAATGATAAATCGATTGAAATTAAATCTTGACTTTCCAATTTGATTCAGATTTTGTCACCTTTGAATCTCCACGGAATGCCCTTAATACAAATCTATTCCACTGATTTCTTCGGGTGGAGGGAGGGAAATGAGCAAAATAATATAGCTAGAGCAGGGAAGGGCTGCCTGTCGCTGGCATTACCGGTGCGCTCCCGGCAGTGGGCGCGGATGCTCGTGTTGGCACAAGATTTGGCTGCCTGCGCATGCGCAGAAGCAAAATCTCGTGTAAAGATGCTCATGCATGTGAGATTTTGCATGCGCGGAAGCAAAAAACCCACTGAAAATCAGCAAAATCTCATGCGTGCAAACATCATTGCGCAAGATTAGGCTTTTACGCATGTGCAGAAAGCTGAATCTCGTGCCAATGTGCATGCCTGCCCGCTGGTCAGCTGGAGTTATGTGCACAGTTCCATTTTTCTAACCGGAGCTGTGCACCTGACCGTTCTGGCTGCAGCCCATTACTGAACTGGAGGATGTTTGATATAAATATTAAGCATAATTTGTTGCTATGTGCAAGTTATTTTGAAAACTTAAGGAAGTCTTCACGATTCAAAATTAGGCATTTTCTCCCATACCCAAAAAGAGACAATTAAGCATTCCAGTTGATGGTATCTTGGGGGGGGGGGGGGTTGTTGCTTTTTTTAAAAAAAGCATCATCCATTCCCAGTTAATCTATGCCCATTCTACAAGTAAATGGTTCAATACTTCCTCTAATGATCTGTACATTTTAGGATTTACTCATGGCTGAATAAGCTCCAGAGTTTACGTGCGCAGAGCCATAAAACTAAGCAATATATAATTGCAGCCAAACTATCGTGCTTGGACTGCAGACTTTTTAAAACAGAGCCAAATAAAACAGCTTAATGTCTTCAAATTACCGCACGCTTGAAGCGCCCAAGCTGTCTTGAAGCTTTACAAGAGGGAAAGAAAAAAACTGAGCCTGCTCCGAGCTTTGGAATTCATGACTAAAAGTGTCTGTTACTCTCATTGCCAAAACAGGGCCATGACTTTTCATGGGATGCTTATTGGCGCCTAAAAGGGAGAAATGAGCCTTATAATCTGAATGGCAGAAAGCCCATTCCTCTGTGCAATATAATAATAAGTTTGGTCCTCCTATGACATTAGGGAGGGTGGGAATCTATGCAGGCTATGAGAAACAGGTATGGCTTCTATTTCATCAAAATCTGTTCTGGATCAAAGGAATACTAAGCTGCCCTGGAGGTAACTTAATGCCTTGTGTATTCAGTAATCCCACACAGGCAAAAGATGGCAACATGGCAAATAGGGCTGTACATCTGTTACAAATGTTTGTAGAACGAGTGCCCAGTGTTCTGCATTACCCAGTCGCTAACTTAACATGCTTAGTAAGTACGTTCCATTAAAATGAAACCCATCTGGCATTGTATTCATGGTTTTATTCAGACAGAGACAATATAAAGAGAGTACCTTTAGCAATTCACATACAAAGTTGATCATGTTGCAGAGTTGCCCTTCATAATGGATACTGAGCGGGTCTTGTGATCTCAGATTTATACACCCTAAACCTTCTATAAAAATCACTGTCTACTCCTATGGTGACAAATTACAATTAATTACTACCTAAGTATTATGTTTTAATGCTCCCATCAGATATATCATTTAGGACACAGCAGAAGATTTAATGTGTACATAACTGCAGCTAATTAAAGAAGATAGCCTTAACTTTGGAATTACTTAAGAAGTATTATCTAGAATTAGTAGAGAAGGCAGTCTCTTTTTTCCAGACTAAATAAATGGCTATCATCTTATGTTGTAGGAAAAACCCAATGTTACAATAACAATAAATATTGGCATTCCAGAAAAGTTCCATAAAGTTTCTGGAAACAGATGTAAGAAAGACAATCATCTTGGGAAAATTGGCTTAAAAGAGTGATTAAATAGAATCATCTCAGAATAGCATTTTATCCAGAGGGTTGTTGTTTCTTTCTTGTGATGGTATGGTTCGATTACTGTAACACTCTCTACATGGGGCTACCTTTGAAGAGTGTTCGGAAACTTCAGATCATGCAGAATGCAGCTGCGAGAGCAATCATGGGCTTCCCTAGGTATGCCCATGTTACACCAACACTACGCAGTCTGCATTGGTTGCCGATCAGTTTCCGGTCAAAATTCAAAGTGTTGGTTATGACCTTTAAAGCCCTTCATGGCATCAGACCAGAATATCTCTGGGACCGCCTTCTGCCACACGAATCCCAGCAACCAGTTAGATTCCACAGAGTTGGCCTTCTCCAGGTCCTGTCGACTAAATAATGTCGTCTGGCTGGACCCAGGGGAAGAGCCTTCTCTGTGGTGGCCCGACCCACTGGAACCAGCTCCTCCCGGAGATTAGAATTGCCCCCACCTTCCTTGCCTTTCGTAAACTCCTTAAAACCCACCTTTGCTGTCAGGCATGGGGGAATTGAGACATCTCCCCCAGGCCTATATAATTTATGTATGGTATGTTTGTGTGTGTGTATGTCTTGTTTTTAAATAAGGGGTTTTTCGATATTTTTAAATATTAGATTTGTTATTGTACATTGTTTTTATTAATGCTGTGAGCCGCCCTGAGTCTACAGAGAAGGGCGGCATACAAATCTAAATAATAATAATAATAATAATAATAATAATAATAATAATGGTTAACCTTACAAATTAGACCAAGGAAGGAAACTCATTTCACTGAAAGATTAGCACAATAGTTCATTCAAATAAACGATAGCAACAGAATCTTGAAACCCCACCTTTGTTTTTTCTTCCATCTGCATCTCTTTTTAAATCTTTCCCACTTCCCCAATCTCAATGCCTGTTTAACCCACCTATTATTGTTTAGTGGTTTCTGAATGGCTTCTCCAGGGTCAGCTCTATGGCTCCTGACAGGTATCCAAATGTTAGAAAAGCCATATACAACCCTCCCAGGGTTTGCTTACTTTCAATAACTGGACATTTTCAAAACATTAGAAGTCCTATCAGGACCGTAACACTCAAAGTACAATTTTCAGCATGGTTGAGATTAACTCCCACATTAGTATATGAATATGCTGCACAACTATAGATTCAATTGTGGGAAAACAACACACCAGCTCCATTCATTCCAGAAGGATCCCTTCCAATGTTAATTACCATTTTAGATTAGACAGTTGGTCAGTGCTCTTAATATCCATAGGGGTCTTCAGCTAGACTGACAGAACAATGAGGACTTTAAAAAATGATGCAAATCCTACCATAATATATGTCCTGCCAATAAAGGAAGATATCTGTAGCTCAGGGTTGAAACTGGGGGTCCTTGATAGTCTCTGTGCTTGGGTGTCTTCTTGCAGATGTTTCATTAATTAAATTAGGCAACGTAACAGTACTGATGACATTACCTAGTAATGAAATGTTACAAGAAAGCAACCACACAGAGACACTACCAAGGATCCCTAATAATAGATGTATCATCACGTCTTATACCAGAGCATAAGAGTTGCACTGTGGCATTGTGATGCAAGTTCATTACATGCCCCTCTCCACAAATGCCTATTTTATTATCACCCTAATTTCTATTTTTCTTTCAGGTTCTTGGGGTCTCCGAGGTTGGTTGTTTTCTAACAGACATTTTTTCCTCAGCTAGATAAATGGGAACACTTCCACCAACACTGACAGGGCAAGTCACTTGTATATAAACAGAGAGCAAAGGCCACTCCTCTTTAGCACTGATGATATTATCTAATTGGGTAGTGAAACATCTGCAAAAAAACAACCAAGCTCAGAGACACCAAGGACTCCAAATTCAATCTCAATCTACAAATATTCTATTGTTTCTTGATAGTCCCATTTACTTACATTTTATAGATTCAAAGTGCTACCATGTTTCCCGGGAAACAAAACTGGTTTTATATTAATTTTTGATCCAAAAGACGCATTAGGCCTTATTTTCTAGTGATGTCTTATTTTTGGAGAAATATGGTTATTAAATGCATCAGTCTGGCTGATTATCTTTTTAATTTTTGGGTTAGGGCTTATTAAGAGCAATCCAAACTATCATGCTAGGGCTTATTTTCTGTTTGGGTCTTATTTTGGGGGAATCTAGCCATGTCTGTGTGGGCACTTGTAATGCTGCAAACCATATTCTTATTTCATGAACATTCAATTAAGTTAAATCCAAAAGGTTTGCTTGCCTTGTTTTTAATTTATGCTTTCCTACTGGGTGGAATTGTTTTTGTTTTTGCTTTTGCTTTCTCTTCTGAGCAAAAGATTGACTTTGAAATCTTTGTACTTCACAAGTGCTCCCAGTGCTGAGATGGAAAGGTCTAAGGAAAACTGATAACCTGACAGCTCTTCACAGTAGATCAGGTTAAGAAACTGCCACTGAAGGGACACCAGGAATGTTATTTGTCCCGTGATTTACCTGAATTTTTTCATTTAACACCTGGCAGAGAAGGTGCTTTGACAAGCTAGTGCTTCCTATTTATTTTTGCAAGCTGAGATGAAACAGACTCTCATGTCTAGCCCCAATCAGAAAAATATTTCCCTCTTTTGTCTAGACACTTAATCCTAACCTCCCTTTGCTGGTGCCTAAACTGAGCAACTCTTGGCCTGGAGAGGGGAAAAGAAGTTGCAGGGCTCTCAAACTTGCTCAGTGAAAACAGTCACTTTGCAAGTAGAACTCCAAAGACTGCCCTCACCACTCATTCTCACCATAGCAGACGGACGAAGGGTCCCTGGTGCGGTGCTATAGTATAACTAATTAATGGAGGCAATTTAAGCAAGCATTCTCTTGCTTCAGTATCTGTCCTGCAAATTCTTAATTAGCTGGCAGCACAAGAATTTCAGAAAACATTGTGATAGTAGGAAATATCTGTAGCCTCAGTGTAGAGGCTCGTTGTCCAAGCTTTTAGGTTGGTTTCTGAACATTTCTTTACCAGACTAGGTAACATCTTCAGCAGAATTTAGGGGATATCAGTGCTCATAAGGGCTTGGTGTGGTCAGTAGCAGTGATGGGCTCCTATGCTACAGTCAGGTATGCAGTACTGGTAGAAAAATTTTGAATTTTTTTCTTTTTTTCCCTTCTGGGCTCTGGGTATGTTTTTCCTATCACAGTAAATGAGGTTTAATATGTATAATTTTAGAAGAGCTATGTGTGTGAACATACACATCCAGTTTACATAGTAGATAATGTATATTTTTGTGTGCCTGTATGTAATATGTATGTACATATATGGCATATATTCATAGAATTAAATAATATATTTTGGATGTTCAGTAATAGTAAATAGATAGGGAAACTGTATCTCTTTGAGGCGAGGAGAGGCCAAGCACCCTATCCCAGGGGTAGGCAAAGTTGGCTCTTCTATGACATGTGGACTTCAACCCCCAGAATTCCTGAGCTAGCATGATTGGCTCAGGAAGTCTGGGAGTTGGTCCACAAATCATAGAAGAACCAACTTTGCCTACCCCTGCCCTAACCCTAACCCAAACCCTTGATGTGAGTGATGTCAAGTTGGCCACCTTTAAGCCAGTCACATGGCCTTTAAGCCACCCCCGGTCACATGATCATCAAGCCACTCCTATCTGATCACATGGCCGGCGAGCCATTTCCACAAAATAAGCCATGCCCACAGTATAGTAGTAAAAATTTTTGCAGCCCTTCGCTGGTCAGTAGGTCTTGTAATGAGAGGGTCACATCAGGTGGCAGTCTTGTGATGAGTTAGGATGGGTTACCTACACCGACCCATCACAAGACCCTCCCCCGATGTGACCCTCCCATTACAAGATTTATTGACCACATGAAGTCCTTATAAGTAGAAGAACATAAACATTGACATTCCCTAAATTTCATTGAAGATGTTGCCTAGCCTGATAACAAAATGTTCAGAAACCAACACACAAGCTCAGAGAACAAACCTCCATGTACACTGTGATTTGGAAAGCCATTGAAAATCAGTCTAAAAATCTTCCTTGGCCATGTTAAGAATAACAAGATCAAGATAAGGCTGTTTCCAGTCTTGTCCTCATGCTTTCTTCCTTTTCGGGACAGAGCCAACCACATTCCCTGGTGGCACAATGGTTAGAAGGCAGTATTGCAGATTAGTTCTGCCTACAGCCAGATGTTTGATACTGACAGAGTTCCAAGTTGAACTTAGCTTTCTATCCTTCTGAGGTTGGTAAAATGAGAAACCAGATATGCAAATAAATCGACATTGTAAACCATCCAGAGAGTGCTGTAAAATACTATGGGGTGATATATACGTTTGAAAGCTATTATTATTGCTGTTTCCTGTCTCACCATCTTCTCAATGTTAGAGCGATATTTTTCTCCAGAGCCACTAAAAATGAACCCAGAATTGAGCATATCAAAGATGGAATTATTTATTTATTTATTTATTAGATTTTTTTGCGGCCCCTCTCTGAAGACAGAGTACAAATCCAATATTAAATAAAAAGCTATGATAAATTTAAAACCCATAAATATTAAAAACAATTGTTATTGCACAATCACACCATTCTCATGTATTACAGTCAGAAAAAAGGTGGTGGTGGGGAAGAGATAGTTAGTCCCCCCCATGCCTGTCGACATAGATAGGTCTTCAACATCTTGCAGAAGGCGGGAAGAGTGGGGGCAATTCGAAACTCAGGGGGGAGTTGATTCCAGAGGGTTGTATTTCTCAATCACCCTCTCATGGGTCCAAAATGCTACCCTATGATTAAATCTGAGCCAATCTCCCCCTCCAACAAATATAATATTTACCAGAAAGGAGAATGTTTTCTCCCCTTCCAAATAATTCCCCTGGCCTCAAGAGAAGGACTGTCCTACAGTCTTTCTGACAAGAAGAAAAATGGCTGCAGAAATTCCTGCAACTCCCATACATAGATACCTTTGAAGATGAGGATGAAAATCAACAGGCTCTTGGAAAAGAGATTTGTCTTAATTTGGCTGCTTGTGATCCCTACTCAAGACCCCCCCCCTCTCTCTCCTTCCCCTTTATGTGCATAGGATACATAAACATCCCTCTCTCTGCCTCCCTCCCTCCCTCTTTCTCTCTCTCCCCCTCTCCCCCTCTCTCTCCTCTTTCTCTCTCCCTCCTCTCTTTCCCTCTCCCCCTTCTCTCCCTTCCTTCTCTACCTAGTTAGCCCTTTCTTTCCTTTCTTCATATCCATCCAATTTTGCTCCTTTTCTTTCTTTGTCCTTCCCACTGCAGTTTCTTCCATATCATATCAATTCTGGTCCTTACCCACCCATCCCTGGCACTGGTATTTTGGTATATTTCCCTTATCCCTATGTTCAATTCAGAAATGACTCAGAAGCATTGCTAGGATGTTCGCACAAGCCAGAGGACAGCTCCTCTCTGTTATTTTTTTTTAAAAAAGCAAACATACATACATATTTTGGTGCCCTTGTGTGAACCTGTGCTTTAGTGAATCAAATTATTAAAGCAGTGGGTATTTTTCCATCCATGCAACTCTTAAAGCAGGAGCAATACCTTCAAAGAGAAGAAGAGGTCTGGATAAAAAGAGATGCAAGTGCTTTCACCAATAGCAGACTGGAACTTTGCTTACTTGGAAGTCCAAATCACCTCTTCTTAGTCATGTTCAGAGCAGGCACAGATCTACAGTATATTCAGGGTGTTTGTGATTGATGATACATGTGGGTATATCCAATTGCGCCGGAGGCAGAATAAGAACACGGACACCAAGAGCTGGGTTTAAATGGGTCACTTTATTAAAGTTAAATGAACTTTAACTGATTATCAACCAATAACCAGGACCTGCAGAGACCACTAAAAAATTTGGGCAGAAATAATTCACGAATAACCTTCCTCGGCAACTATGGGTGTAGCTCCTTGCTGAACAAGGTGGAGGTACCACTCCTTCACCTGGTTCCTGGCCATGACTTGGTGTGTGGGAGGGCTCACCATCCTATCCCCTTCCAGTTATTGGGATAGGTGAGTCCCAAGGGCACCCCCTCTCCAATTGCCCCGGCCACAAGGTACCTTGAGCTCCTGGCAGGAAGCTGCCCATCATTTGTCAAAAGATGCCCTAAAGGAGAACACGCAGTTGCTACCACTTCCCATTTCCACCCCTAACCTGCCAACCCCAGTGACCAAAGGGAAGCCAATTATCAAATTGTGACTAATGCGCTACACCCCCTAACCAGTCCATCCTCACTCCCCAGTGTAGAATAGGCCAAAAACCGGTCACCGCTAAAGCGCTGAGACAGCAAAAAATTTCTATTCAGCCCTCGTGGGTGATCTCTTAAAGGCACATGGTAAGATAGGGAGAGTGGGTGGGTGTCTGCTTTTTCGGGAGCTGGGGGCAAGAAGAAAAAATGCCAGAGGTGCAGCCCTATTTATAGGGCTTGCCCTGGCATGCCCCTGACTCCCGACATTGCATGCAGAAGCGTGAAGCCTTGGCACAGCGATCTCGCAATACCACGAGATCATTGATGCCTCAGATGGTTAGCACCAAGCCTGTGTTCCTCAGGGCCCCAGTGCAATTTCGGCCGGCCGTTAAATTGCCGACCGTGCATTTAGATGGAAACAAGTAACTGGACATCCATTTATAAATAGGGTACCTTGTTTTACAGTTTGTGTGTCATTAATTACATATCCAGATGCATGCTATATAGCTTTCTTCATTCCATTTCTTGGCCATAACCTTCTTTACTTTGTTGTGAGCAGGGGTAAAATGCTCCCGGTTTGGGTGTGCCAGTGGTCAAAGAGCCAGTAGCCATAGCAGCGCGAGGCTTAGCATACCTGCCATTTGGGTTACTTTACCCACTGCACATGCAGAGTATCCGGCAGGGAATATATTTAATAAAATATCATGTAAAAATTGTATTACTTTAGAAAATAAGGTTGAAAACTTGTGCGCCTTAGTAACAGAATGTACTGGGTGTGCTCATTGGGAGAAAACCAACCCAAAATGGAAACAGTTATTCAATCAGCATTTTAAAAATGCAAATGAATATGGAATGGAAATAATTGGAAATTTAATTAAAATAGGAAAGTTGGGAGGGGGAAGCAAATTAAGCTACAGAGTTTGATCCATTCTTATTAGAAATGTTTCGCTCCTTCATTCTTTAGGGAAAGGATGAGTGGCATCATTTCCTACTAAAGTCCCACTTTAATAAATTGTAAACCTTCCAGATTATATTAGCCAAGTTTTTGGCAAAGTGTCACATATTATCTCTGGAGGTAATGCCCATTTACTCAATACTTTTAGGCAAATGTTTTCGAAGACATAAAAAAAAAGCATCCTATAATATTTAATAAGGATTCCTGCTACATTTTCTACAGCATATAAATGGGTGCAACATAGGAAATTAAGTCAGTCCCTTACTGCTAGCTGTCAAATGTATTACTGCAAAACATTATAAACTAAATATACCTTTCACCAGATCAGTTTTATTTAAAAGTATGGAAAATGTTAGAATATTCATGACTGGAAGAGTTAACAAGGCTAGCCAATGGATAGGAATAGAAACTTGGTCAGCCAGTTTCTTCTGAGTATGAGTGCAGAGAATTGAAACTGAGAAGTTTAAGGCTGGGCATAGCTTACTCTCCACTCTGCAATCTCTACCAACTCTACTCTTTGTGCTTCACTGCTCTGCTGAAATGAAGCTAACTCCTGCTTGTGTTATTTATTTATTTATTTATTTATTTATTTATTTGTTTGTTTGTTTGTTTGTTTGTTTGTTTGTTGGATTTCTATGCCGTCCCTCTCCGAGGACTCGGGACAGCTCACAACATATAAAATACACAATACAAAATATCTTAATCCAATTAATTAAAAATCTAAAAATACCCCCAAAACCATAAAAAAAACCAATCATTCTATTCACTCCACATTCTCTCAACATATTTATTGGGCAGGGGGCAATAATCTGCTAATGGTATTGTAAATTCATGTGTTATTATGTTTATAAAGAAGTTATTGAATCTAGTTGAATCAATCAACTGTGTGTGCTTTTGGTTTTGATTTTGCAGCAAACTTGAATAGAAAATTTCTCAGACTGAAAAATTAATACAACAAAAAGGTTTGAAAACTGCTAGTGAGAATAAATTTATTTAGGTCTGGTTACTTTTATTATGCCATATTATCTAGTTTTCCCCCTAGACCAAAAGACCCAAGAATCCCTCCTGACCCCATGATTGTACGGTTCTAAGGCAGGAGCTTCATTACTTTATATCCTTTAGTTCATGGAGAGACAAAGACTTCCAATTTTTAATTAGTTAAGAAGATAAAAATCATATAAACCATTTAGTAGTAAAACTTTTTTGTGTTTTTATGAAACTTTTGATAACAATGAGCAGCTAACGCCTTTTTTGACACATAATGCAAAAGCAAGAATCATTTGCAAATATCCAGATACTCGGGAAATTCAAAGACTGTCACAAAAATAGAAAGAAGGCCATGTGGCTAGATGCTATCGCAGATGACATAAGGATGAGCATACAAGAATTCAGACAACCCGTTACAGACAATCACAGCCAAATAAGTTCATTGGGCTGGAAGCAACAGAATGAATGTTGAACAGTGAACAAAACATGCTCATAACCAGTGATAGTGTCATTAGTTACATCCGTAACACAGAAGAGAATTAGCGTTCTAATTCTTTATTTCCCTGTTCATAACAAATTGTTTTAAGATGTATTAGTGTTCCATTCTGCTCTGTTGCACTCTATTATGTTCAAATGAATGGACACCCAAATTATCCACAAAAAAATTCTTCTCACCACACGGCCTCTACATATTACTGTACCTAGCAAAGAAACAAATTTCTTAGTGACGGTCTTTTTATTCTGAACAGAGTCCTTTCAAGCAACACTAACTGCGATGATGAGAAGCAACATTTCCATTTGAGCCTCACAATGCCATTTTATAATTAACTTTTATAAGCATGCATCCCCCACTGTTAATTACTCCACTGCCTTACTTTCCTAAGAACACGCATCAGAAAATGAAAACACTTCAATTGACAAATAGCAAAGCAAAAATTAAGCTACATCCTATGACCAACCTAAAAAATATAGGTACTGTATTGTTTATACAGGTAGCCCTTGCTTAAGCAACCACAATTAGAAGCCGCGACTCCATTGTTAAGTGCTGTGGTCACTAAACAAAATTGTGTGGTTGCAACAGGCTTATTACCTCACTTCCCCTTCAGTCATTAAGCAACATACCACAGTAGTTAAGCAAGGCACCACATAATTGCAATTTGTCATTTTCCTTCCGCATTCTCCATTTACTCTCTTTGTCAGAAGCTATGAAGCATACAAAGGACAATTCCATGACCGTGGGACATGTCGTGATGTTCGTAAATGTGAGAATTGGCCACCAAACCTTTTTTTAAAAAATACTGTCATAACTTCAAACATCATTAAATGAGGCAGTCAGTAAGTGAGGACTATCTGTAGACCTTTTCTTCATGCTGCGGTAAATGCTATCCTAAACTTTGTAAAATCCTACAGACAGTAGACTTTCATGGTTGACATTCTCATGGTTTAAATTACTGGAATGTTTCGTATAGTTGCACCCCCTCCTTCATAATTCTGGACAAATAAACTTTTTTCATCATGAGACAAGTAAATTGGTGAAACTGAATGTTGCATAGAGTGCAGAATTTAAGAACATGGAAGGAATGCCTGGTTGAAACATTGGGTCAGAGCCTTGGCACTTTGCCAAAGGCCAAATTGCAGAACAGATCTATATATGGTCAGTATCCTAGCTAATAGTGGGCTCTAAATCCCATTGCTACTGGTTCGTGCACACTTAGAAACATAGAAGACTGACAGCAGAAAAAGCCCTCATGATCCAACTAGTCTGCCCTTATACTGTTTTCTGTATTTTATCTTAGGATGGATATATGTTTATCCCAGGCATGTTTAAATTCAGTTACTGTGGATTTATCTACCACGTCTGCTGGAAGTTTGTTCCAAGGGTCTACTACTATTTCAGTAAAATAATATTTTCTCATGTTGCTCTTTATCTTTCCCCCAACTAACTTCAGATTGTGTCCCCTTGTTCTTGTGTTCATTTTCCTATAAAAAACACTTCCTTCCTGGACCTTATTTAACCCTTTAACATATTTAAATGTTTCGATCATGCCCTTTTTCCTTCTGTCCTCCAGACTATACAGATTGAGTTCACTAAGTCTTTCCTGATACGTTTTATGCTTAAGACCTTCCACCATTCTTGTAGCCCATCTTTGGACCCGTTCAATTTTGTCAATATCTTTTTGGAGGTGAGGTCTCCAGAACTGAACACAGTACTGTATTCCCAATGGAGTCTCACCAGCACTCTATATAGCGGGATCATAATCTCCCTCTTCCTGCTTGTTATACCTCTAGCTATGCAGCCAAGCATCCTACTTGCTTTCCCTACCTGCCTAGGATGCAGAAGCATCCTAGGCAGGTGGGCGGAGCCTCCCATCGCCAACGCTACCAGTTCACAGAACCAAGCAACCCACTACTGATACTGGCCACAAAATAATAGATACTATTTTAGAATGATTTTAAAAATCAACAGGAATTTATCAGCATTTGCATTTTGAATGTCAGAGAAGGGTCATCAATTAACATCAATATGGCAGTCAGCAATTGATTTGAGGGCGTTATATAGTATTATGACCTTTGTGGCCAAGTTCTGTTTCTTGGCCTCCTTTGAAGAAATGAGTAGCATAACTAGTGAAACAGCAGTACATGTTCACACCACATTACCCCCCATTTCAACAATTATAAAATAACCTTTATCAAAGTAACATCATGTGATATTTATTTATTTAGTTAATTGTTTTTATATAGCCAACTACTGAAATCTTGGCAAATACTTCCACTGGGTATTTCTGTGAGTCTCACACATAGTTTGTGCCAAACTGAGCTGTAAATTAAAGAAAAATTATAGTTGAAATGACTAATTAAGAGATGTCTGCAGCTTGACAAGAAAACAAGAAATCTACCAAACAAAACTAAAGATGAGATATATCAGTCACCTCTAAGCAAAAGTAATCAAAACTGCAACACAAATTATTGAGGGGATAAACACACCACATTCTGATGTGTTCTGATAAATCTACTTCTGCTCCAGAATAGTAAGTAGAAGATGTCTGTATTTCAAAAGCAATTTAAAAAATGAAATTAAATGCTGATTAGAAAAATATTCAGAATTGCTGTTATATTTCTAAAGCTACAAATAACATTAAAATTCCTTTTTTCTCTGAATAACACACACATGTTAAACATGGTATAGAATTTATACACTTAGCCTTTCTTTAATATATAACCCTGTTGAACTGTTTTATTTCAGTTGACCTCATCTTTATTCTTACACAAATAAAATTGTCCCCTCTGACATACAAAGAAGCTTTAAGAAGAATTGTGCCTCTACACTCTATATTCTTTTTCAGTTGCTTTTACCTTTACATTAAAGAAATGAGAACTGCATTGGGAAGAGACTGAGGGATTTCTATTGCATGTGGTCCTCAAGCAGTAACCATAATCAGGATTGGTAACTCAGTCATTAAATGAAGAGGCTGCTAAGTGAAGCCATGACTGTTCTTACAGCCTTACTTCACCTTTCCTTTGCTTGACAGACCCACAAATATGGATCTGTAAATTATGGCCAATATGCCTTGCTTAAAGGACATAATTGCTTGAAAGGACTTGGATTTCAGGAAAAAACCTCACACAATACATCTTGTCTTTGTATAGAGTGGGTTCAAATGATTGCTTGTTTGGACAAATAGGGATGCAATAGAAAGGGTTAAGGCCACACTAAAGATACTACTGGGGGTATCCAATCTAGAAGATGCAAGCTACTCACACCTGCTATGCTTCCTTAGATTTCATTATTAGTGTTGGGCGAACCGAACCTACAAAGTTAGGGTTCGTATCGAACTTTGCACAGTTCGGTATATCTAACCCGAACCTGAATTTTTGCAAAAGTTCGGCAAAAGTTCGGGTTCGGGGAGCACCAGGAAGCGCCGCCGCCCAGCTGTCACCTTCAGAAACAGCCGGGGCGCTTCTCGGCGGTCTCCCGAACACCGAACCCGGAAGTTCGGCAAAAGTTTGGGTTCGGGTTCGGGTACCAAACCCGAACTTTTTTTAAAAAATTGGGTGCTGAACCCAAACTTCGTTGGGTTCACCCAACACTATTCATTATATTTTAAAGATTGGTTTATCTATATAGGATCAAGTATTCTTCCTCTATGTGTTTAACAGCTTAGCTTGGGGGGGGGGAGTTGTCATGCTATTATTATTGGTTAATTTTGCTCTATATTTATCAGCAAATGAGCCATCTCCAACTCAACTTCACCTAAAAGAATAGTAGCTGAAACAGTTGGCCATGGTTTAAGTCATCCCAAATCTCTAGTTTCACTTCTTTTTGAAGACATTGTATTTAACTATACAAAAACAATAAGAGAGGTTTAACTGGTTCAGCTTTTTTCCCCTTAAAAACAATAAAACTTTAAAAATTTATTCGTCATGCAATATTCTCCCCAGAACAAGCAATTAAAAAAAATGTCAAGGACCAAATATTGATTAGAGCCCTGCATCCTATTATATGCATCAGTTTTGAAAAAGTCTTCCATGTCCGCTTGTCTACTCTGGTACAGAAATCAACAGTGGCAGATGCACCACTCGGATGGGTGATTACTCTTGGAAAGTAAGCTGAGTTGAGATCAAGCGATGTAATTACATTTCTTTATATTGGCACTTCATGTAAATCTTCTGCCTGTGAGGCCACACTTTTACAAGGAAATTAAACCAGCACCCAACATATAGTTGGAATCTAGCCTTCCCAAACATTAATGCAATGAAGCACCTGACAAACCATCCCCCATGCTTCAGACTGCTCTTAGAGCTTTCTCTTACACAGCACTCTCTACTCCCCCCGCCAAAAGATCTGATTGGAAATCTGTCTAAGTAGAAGGCTGCACTTCATTTTAAAACAAAACAAAGTTGAGTTGAGAAGGGCAGGTATCCATGTCTCCTGATCATGGTTAAATTGTAGTAGGAGAAACTAGATCTAGCAGTCATTGGAAGGTAATTATTTTGCTATAAATCAAGAAGATCCTATTATATGTCCACAAATGAAACTGTCACAAAGGGGTACCAGCTGAGAATGCATACAGTACTATGCACGGCTTGCTGTACTGTAACAGTTTGGAAGAAAGATTTCAGCTGTACAGAATTAAAATGTTCAGCATGAGAAGTCAGCCTTGAATAGCAAATTCCACCAGCTTTTGGGAATGCACATTATCCATATGGAGCAGAAACATTTCAATGCAATTTGGGGATTCGAATACTGCATTCAGGTGACAGCTTTTCCCTTTTTCTTTTGCATTCAGGTAGACCTCAACTTACGACCATAATTAAATCCAAAGTTTCCAGTGCTAAGATAGTAGTTAAGTGAACTTTACTATCTTTCTTGACATAGCTATTGAGCGGATCATTGTAGTTATTATGTTAGCAACATGGTTACTCGGTGAATCTGGCTTCTCCATTGACTTCACTGGTCAGAAGATTGCAAAAGGTGACCACACGACTCCAGGATACTGCCAATGTCATAAATACATAAAATTATGTTTAAGCATCTGAATTTTGATCATGTGACAGTGGTCGCAACTGTGAAAAACAGTCATAAATAATTTTTTCAATGCTGTTGTAACTTTGAATGATCATTAAACAAATGCTTGTAAGTTGAGGACTCCCGGCATTTCCATTCTTAATCTTTTGCAGATGGTGCATGTAAACTGAACTTAGGCAAAGAATCATATATTGTACCAAATTGGTCCACCTTCAATGAATAGAGATGCCGCTCAGCAATTATAAATTTCAGCATGCTGTATTGGCCAGCTGAAGTGTCAAAAGAAAAGATTATTCAGATGTTTTACAATTCTAATATAGAGGCTATTATTATGAGACACATAGATTTCTAGTGTATGTCTAAAAAAGATGGGCATATTCTAAGAGGCTGATAGACGTTTTTATCTGGATGTGTAAAATTGTGACCAAACAACTAAACGAAAACCAAACATAATCAAGAAATCTTTTAAAGTGTAAAATCTCATTGATTTATAGTAATATAAAGTACATGCTCTCCAATATATTTTCATATACTTCATTTATTTCTGGATATAAAATGTATTTCAGACGATTAAGGAAATTCTATTCTATTCTGGAAATGTAACAAGATAATGTCTGTTTTGAAATTCATATAGGCCAATACTTGAAACATCAGAAAGCTTCCCTTCCTGTCATTTAACCTTACATCCTCATTTACTTTATATACCACAGCTATCTTTTTTTTAAAAAAAATATTAAATTCCCCCCATACACATACAGTAAAAATATTATCATTCAAACATGTGGACTATACTGGTTATGATTCATGGGAACTTGTCTATTTCTTTTAGAAGACAAAATATTGCTTAAAACTTGATACAATAAAATGGTTTTCTAATTTAGAAAGAAGAATCAATCTCTCTCTCTCAAATAATAATAGTAATAACAATTCCAAAATACTTGGACCACTGCTTGAACACCATCACCATTGACAAAATCCCCATCAATTGCAAAAGGCAGCTTTACTTGGAACAGCTTACCTCCTGAAATGATACTTTGAATATTACTAAACAACTATATCTTCCTAATCCAATTACTAAACAACTATATCTACATAGGAAGGACTCATTAGGAGGTCTAAAAATGCCAAATCTAAATATCTGATGATTGTATAACCAATCATAAAGGAAGACAAAAAAACAAAAGTAAGCAAAACAGATAATAAGATCTGGCAATGGCTAAGAACAGGAAAGTTGAAGAAGGAGACAGAAAGGGTAATTCTGGCTTCACAACACCAAGTCTTATGAACAAATGGACACAAAGCCAGAATTCAGAAAACAGCGACAGATTTAAGTGCTGACTTTGCATAGAAGCTAAAGAAACAGTGGACCGTCTAGTTAGTTGCTGCAACATTTCACAGACAGTGGTGCATTGGAAGATCTGCAAGAAATATTATTTTTCTGCAAAAAAGAACTGGTGGGACCATAAAATAGAGAAAATAATAGAAAAAAAAGAAGTTAACGTACTCTGGGAATAACATGCCAGACTTAACAATTGTCGATAAGAAAGACAAAAAAAACTGGATAGCTGATGTTGGCAGTACCTGGAGACAGCAGAATGGGAGAGAAAGAACTGGGGAGACAATACAAAGACCTGCAAATAGAAATAGAAGGACTGTGGCAAAAAAGGGGAAAGATAGTATCAATAGGTGCCTTGGGTGCAATTCCAAAACAACTGGAGTATCACTTGAATACCATCAGCATTGACAAATGCACCATCAGTCAATTGCAAAAAGCAGCTTCATACCTCTAACACCATCAAACATTAATATCTACCTATACCAGATCCTTGGATAGATGGATCAAAATGCCAAATCCAGTCTGAACATCTGGCTGACTATGCATTGATCAACAACAACAAAAATTACACAGAGACCCCCCATATAAGACACACCGGAGTATAAGACGCACCTTAGTTTTGCAGGGAGGAAAACAATGAAAAAAGGCCTCTGCCTCCCAGCAATTTGCCAAACAGCAAACAGCACAGATGGTATACACTGTTTGCTGTGTATTTCTGTGCATGTGTGCCTGACACATAGAAATAGCAAAGAATTGGAGAAATGTACATTATTCATCCCAGAAAGTTTTCTTAAATGTAATCACACTAACTCCTCCCAATTATTTATTATTTATTTTTATTTTATTAATAGAGTTGAAAGGGACCGTTAGGTCATCGAGTCCAACCCCCTGCCTGAGCAGGAAACCCTACAGCACCCCAGCCAAATGGAAGTCCAATCTCCTCTTGAAGGTGTCCAGAGTTGGGGAGTTCACCACCTCCCCTGGCAGGCAGTTCCATTGGTTGATCGCTCTGACCGTCAGGAAGTTCTTCCTTATTTCCAGGTTGAATCTCTCCTTGGCCAGCTTCCAACCATTGTTCCTCGTCCGGCCCTCTGGTGCCCTGGGGAATAAAGAGACCCCCTCCTCACCGTGGCAACCCCTCAAGTATCTGTAAACTGCTATCATGTCCCCTCTAGACCTTCTTTTTTCTAGGCTGTCCATGCCCAGTTCTCTCAATCTCTCTCTTAAATAGATCTACTCCAAACATGAATAAGTGTGAGTTTAACTCAGTTACCTTATCTTAATACTAAAACAGGACACTGTTACAATTCAGATTTTTAAAATTGATGTGGTTTTCTGGAAGTATTCTCTGCTCTTTAAAAGAAGATACAATAGCACCGGGCCTCATCTGATCAAGCATTTATTTTAAAAAGCTTCTTTATTTTGTTAAGTTAATAATAAAGCAGTCTTTAAAAAATAAGTCTAATAATTTGAACATTCTATAGGCATTTATACTTATTGACTTACCTCCTTGCAGCAAAAAACAAATTGCCAGTTTCAGCACAGTCTTAGCCCTCCAGCAATTTGTCTCTGTGCAGCTTTAGTTTCACTTTCATTTTAGCATGTGTGGGGGCTTGTCGGGAACTTCAATCAATCAGCTGAGTATCAGGAGGCATATAATCAGTTGCTGCTGCTGTTTCCTTGGAGGAGGTAAATTACTGGCAGGCAGATCAAAGAGTGGGGGTATCTGGGTGGGGCTACATTTGTTGTATAAGATGCATTCAAGTTTTCACCTTCTTTTGGGGGTAAAAAGATGCTTCTTATACTCCAAAAAAGCCATGGAAGCACAAAGTAGAAAAAGTTACTGAAAATGAGGTGGTGAAGATCTTGTTGAACTTCCAAATACAGACAGATCGTCATTTGGAACACAACACGCCAAATAGCATGGTTGTTGAGGGCTAAAGAGTACAGTTTATTGATATCGCTGTACCATGAGATGGCAGAGTTGAAGAAAAATAACTGGAAAAAATTACAATTATTGCAACCTGGCTATTGAAACAACACGCCTATGAATGAAACATGTAACAGTGATACCCACTGTCATCAGGGCTCTTGGTACCATGTCCAAAAATTTCATAAAACAAATCAAAAAATTGCAGCTTCCTCCAATAACAGAGCAGAACTGCAAAAAATTGTGCTATTCAGAACATTGTACATTTTAAGAAGATACTTCGTTGATACTTAGGACACTGGCAGCAACCCGTATCAACCATTAGCACCATTAGTGATATTTATGATGCATATTTAAATGTCCAGTTGACTGAATTTCATCTTTAATGAATAAAAGAAATAATGATGATGATAATGAAGTGCCTAATTTATATGTTGCCAACTTTCAAATGCTAAAAGAAGCATTATTTACACTTTATTATTTATTATTATTATTTATTAGATTTGTATGCCGCCCCTCTCTGTAGACTCGGGGTGGCTTACAGCAATGATAAAAACAATATATAATGACAAATCTAATAGTTAGAATCTAAAATAACAATGGCCTAGCTCTCTAAATAAAATCACAATACTTCAACAACAGCTGTTGCTGTTTACAGTGAACCCTCGAGTTTCGCGTCCTCAAGGATCGCGAAAGGGCTATTTCGCGAGTTTTCAACCCGGAAGTAAACTCCACCATCTACGCATGCGTGCCCTTCCACGCATGCGTAGATGGTGGAGTTTCCCCGCCGGGCAGAGGCTTCCCTGGGTCTTCCCCCTCTTGCCCCCGTAAGACCCCAGCGGCGGCGCGAGCAACGGCGTGGGCGGGCGGGCGGCACGCGCGGGGACACCCCAGCTCGGCTCCCCAGCTGGGAAGCGGCCCCAGCAACAGCGTGGGCGGGCGGGCGGTGCCCGCGCGCTTGGGGACATCGCAGCTCGCTCCCCAGCTGGGGAGCCGAGCTAGGGAGTCCGGACCGCGCGCGCGTTGCTGGGGAAAGCGCGCGCGCTTGGGGAATCCCTAGCTCCGCTTCCCAGCTGGGGAGCGGAGCTAGGGATTCCCCAAGCGCGCGCGCTTTCCCCAGCAACGCGCGCGCGGTCCGGACTCCCTAGCTCGGCTCCCCAGCTGGGAAGCGGCCCCAGCAACAGCGTGGGCGGGCGGGCGGTGCCCGCGCGCTTGGGGACATCGCAGCTCGCTCCCCAGCTGGGGAGCCGAGCTAGGGAGTCCGGACCGCGCGCGCGTTGCTGGGGAAAGCGCGCGCGCTTGGGGAATCCCTAGCTCCGCTTCCCAGCTGGGGAGCGGAGCTAGGGATTCCCCAAGCGCGCGCGCTTTCCCCAGCAACGCGCGCACGGTCCGGACTCCCTAGCTCGGCTCCCCAGCTGGGAAGCGGCCCCAGCAACAGCGTGGGCGGGCGGGCGGTGCCCGCGCGCTTGGGGACATCGCAGCTCGCTCCCCAGCTGGGGAGCCGAGCTAGGGAGTCCGGACCGCGCGCGCGTTGCTGGGGAAAGCGCGCGCGCTGCTGGGGAAAGCGCGCGCGCTTGGGGAATCCCTAGCTCCGCTTCCCAGCTGGGGAGCGGAGCTAGGGATTCCCCAAGCGCGCGCGCTTTCCCCAGCAACGCGCGCGCGGTCCGGACTCCCTAGCTCGGCTCCCCAGCTGGGAAGCGGCCCCAGCAACAGCGTGGGCGGGCGGGCGGTGCCCGCACGCTTGGGGACATCGCAGCTCGCTCCCCAGCTGGGGAGCCGAGCTAGGGAGTCCCGACCGCACGCGCGTTGCTGGGGAAAGCGCGCGCGCTTGGGGAATCCCTAGCTCGGCTCCCCAGCTGGGGAGCGGAGCTAGGGATTCCCCAAGCGCGCGCGCTTTCCCCAGCAACGCGCGCGCGGTCCGGACTCCCTAGCTCGGCTCCCCAGCTGGGGAGCGGAGCTAGGGATTCCCCAAGCGCGCGCGCTTTCCCCAGCAACGCGCGGGGCGGTCGGGACTCCCTAG
This sequence comes from Erythrolamprus reginae, assembly GCF_031021105.1. Classification (NCBI taxonomy): domain Eukaryota; kingdom Metazoa; phylum Chordata; class Lepidosauria; order Squamata; family Dipsadidae; genus Erythrolamprus; species Erythrolamprus reginae. Next base: position 164,861,549 of record NC_091950.1, on the reverse strand, counting down.
CTCGGCTCCCCAGCTGGGAAGCGGCCCCAGCAACAGCGTGAGCAATGGGGTGGGCGGGCGCGAGCAACGGGGTGGGCGGGCGAAGGGCGGGCGGCAGTGGAAGCAAAAACACCATCTGCGCAAGCGCAGATGGTGTTTTTACTTCCGCACCGCTACTTCGCTAAAAATCGATCATCGCGTGGGGTCCTGGAACGGAACCCTCGCGATGATCGAGGGTTCACTGTATACCAATATAAATCAGACTTGACATTTAACTAAATAAATAGCAAAACTAACCCCGTGCATTAGTGAAGACAATGCAATATTTGCTATTGAAATTTTGTTTCCATGTTTTAACAAGAGAGGGAAGATTTTGCTTTTATTAGAAACTTGTCAAATGTATACTTTTGTATAGTTATATTTGCATTGATAAAAGGCTAAATAATTTAAACCGACAAGGCTGAATTGTCATGACAACATCATAGTCACTTAACAATCTTAACAGGACTGAAATCCAAATTTTAGAAGCAAGAATGAAAACCGATGACCCGTAGCTCCAGATGTTTTCTGTTTATGGTATGGCATGAAAACATCTGCAGTGCAGTAGCAGAAGTGCAGTCAAGGGTTTTAGAGGACAAAATTCAGAGCTATACAGAAACATGGAATTAGCATACTAAAAGGCACCCTTAGCCAAATTTTCTGTGTACAGTGATCCCCCGATCATTGCGAGGGTTCCGTTCCAGGACCCCTCGCAATGATCGGTTTTTCGCGAAGTAGCACTGCGGAAGTAAAAACACCATCTGCGCATGCGCAGATGGTGTTTTTACTTCCGCCGCAGCAGCGAGGAGCCGAAGATTGGGGTTTCCCCGCCGCCCACGCAAACTCCTTGCTGCCGCTCGCCCGCCCTTCGCCCGCCCACGCAGTTCGCTCGCGCCGCTTCCCAGCTGAGTCCTGAAGCCAATTCGCTTCAGGACTCAGCTGGGAAGCGGCGCGAGCGAACGGCGTGGGCGGGCGAAGGGCGGGCGAGCGGTGGGCGCGCGGGCAGGCAGGCGGCGGACAAGCCGTTCGCTCGCACCGCTCGCTCGCGCCGCTTCCCAGCTGAGTCCTGAAGCCAATTCGCTTCAGGACTCAGCTGGGAAGCGGCGCGAGCGAACGGCGCGGGCGGGCGAAGGGCGGGCGCGGCAGCAGCGAGGAGTTTGCGTGGGCGGTGGGGAAACTCCTCGCTGATGCCCGCCGCTCGCCCTCCCGCCAGCAAGAGGGGGAAGACCCAGGGAAGCCGCCCAGCAACTGATCTGCCCGGCGCCATCTACGCATACGTGGCCATAGAAAAAAAGGGCGCGCATGCGCAGATGGTGTTTTGACTTCCGGGTTGAAAAATCGCCATATAGCCGTTCGCAATGATCGGGATCGCGATACCCGGGGGATCACTGTACTCCTCCGCTTACAATGTTTCTGCAACACTCTGCAACACATCCTGCACTGGCTGCCGATCAGTTTCCGGTCACAATTCAAAGTGTTGGTAATGACCTTTAAAGCCCTACATGGCATTGGGCCAGAATACATCCAGAACCACCTTCTACCCCACGAATCCCAGCAGCCGATAAGGTCCCACAGGGTTGGCCTTCTCCGGGTCCCGTCGACTAAACAATGTCATTTGGCGGGCCCCAGGGGAAGAGCCTTCTTTGTGGCGGCCCCAGCCCTCTGGAATCAACTCCCCCCAAAGATTAGAACTGCCCCCACCCTCCTTGTCTTTCGCAAATTACTCAAGACCCACCTTTATCACCAGGCATGGGGGAGTTAAGATATTCCTTCCCCCTAGGTCATTACAAGTTATGCATGGTATGTTTGTGGGTATGTTTGGTTTTATAATAAGGGTTTTTAGTTGTTTTATTATTGGATTATCACATGCTGTTTTTATCATTGTTGTTAGCCGCCCCGAGTCTGCGGAGAGGGGCGGCATACAAATCAATTAACAATAACAATAACAATAACAATAACAATAACAATAACAATAACAATAACAATAACAATAACAATAACAATAACAATAACAATAATAATAATAATAATAATAATAATAATAATAATAATAATAATAATTCATTTAGGGACCATTTGAAGTTACAAAGACACTGAAAAAAGTTACTTAGGACTGTTTTTCATGCTTATGATCATGAAGGATTCCCATGTCATGGGATCAAAATTCAGGCACTTGGCAACTGACTCATATTTGTGATGGTTGCAGTGTACTGGCATCATATGATCCCCTTTGGGAACTTTCTGACGAACAAAATCAATGGGGAAGGCAGATTCACATAACAACCACGTTATTAATTTAACAACCACAGTGTTTCATTTAATAACTGTGGCAATAAAGTTTGTAAAATGGGGCAAAATTCACTTGACAACTATCTCATCAACATAAATTTTGGGCTCAATTGTGGTTGGAAGTCGAGGACTGCCTGTACTATATGTCATCTTGCATTTCTTGGAAGAAAGTAAATAAGTTCCAGTGGTCATTTGCCCACCATAAGATGGTTATTCCAGACTAATCACCTTAAAACAGAGTGAGATCATTAGCTAGTGCTTTATGTTGAACAATGCTCAGCTAGAAGCAGTCTAATGAGCTAAGTTCTTTCTTTATAAAGTTTTAGAGAGAAGGGTATTTGAAAAACATAGAATGGCTGGGTTTCAGTACCAAATCTGAATGGAACTGGAGTCTGGACTAATGAATTACATCAAATTATCAGCTATTATCAGCTATATATTTTGATTTCTTTCCCATCATTCTACCTAAATAAGCCCTCAAAGCAGCTAATATAATTTGAATGCAGAATATAAAAGAAGGTTCTTTTCTTAAATATTAAAATTAATAGCTAAAACCAGAGCAAAGGCTGTTTGTTGAATTGGTTGTTCTTCCCCAGAGATCTTTAATTTAATATCATGCATCTTCTCCCTTTAATTTAATATCATGCATCTTCTCCCTTTAATTTAATATCATGCATCTTCTCCCTTATTATCTTGACAGAAGTGGGGAGGGGAGATTCACTCCTGGCTTCAATTCTTGGCCAAAGTACACTTCGTAATCATAAACAAGAGAAAGACCTTTACCCCATAGCAGGTGTTTCTAGTTTTCCCAGACTGGAAAGCTTGTCATTTCCCAAACTTTCTTCTTTGCAACCATCAACCGTCTATCTCCATCTAATTAATCGAGCTCATCCAATTGTTTCATCTTGAACCTTCAATTTAAAGTTCATTTTACAATGGTAACTAAGATATACAAAAGGGCCTTATTCACAATAACTAAACTATGTTTCTGCTTTATTCTGAAATGTTGTAATCCCATCAGGTTTACTCACACAATCCATAAATTACTGCCCTTAGAGTAGTTTAGCTTCTTATAACCCAAGTGCTTAGTCTTGATGGAATGCTGCTCCTATTTCTCCAACTCTCAGATAATGACCAGTCAATATAATCCTTGCTCATCTTGGCATGAAAAGACAATGACTGCCTTTCATAGAAAACCAAATGTAATTTAACAAAGCAGCACTGAAACTTTTATCTTTTCCTTAAAAAGGAAACAGATTCTAGTTCAAATAATGAGAAATGGGATGTGTCTCTTTAAAATATAGTAGTACAGACAACTCTAGGGGCCTGAAAACACATTCTACTGATGTTCTTGTTGCTGGTATATCATTTTGACAAGGAGAAGATGCCTTGCTGTGCTTTACAGAAGATGAATCATGCTGTAGAAAAGTATCTTCCGCTTAGTCGGTTGACTTTATTGCAACCAAGCAAACTGAAATAAGATAATGGCCAAGCTCACATCTTGTGCTAAATCAAAATGTGGCTTGTTTGGTTTGCTTTAGGGTGTTGTGCTCTAGCTTCTGTCATTCTGCTTTAGGCAACTTTTCTTGTTTCAGGAGTTACATTGCACCTGGCGTGGCACCTCAACAGTGGGTGGGGGAGAGGCAGGACCCATTTTCAGGAGTTTAACAGAATGACTCAAATATCTAAAAGGCTTGAGGCAATTTTGCCCCTTATTCCCCTTCCTAATGCAGAACAAAGCATCACACTGACTCTGAAACTAAAACAGATGCTCTTGTGCACATCTGGCCCTGGGCTCCACTTTTCAAACTCCTGGTTTATCATTTAACAAGTTGTTTGAACATAGTTATTCATAATAAATTAAAAATGTTGCTAAGCAAATCAAAACTCTGCATGACTGTGAACTCATTTAAGGTCAATTTGTTTGTTTGTTTGTCCTCTTGACTGAGTTTTAATTTTAACTATGATTATAAAGTGATGGTGTAATATGTAATATGATTTCAACAATCGGGTTATCGAAGCGTGGAACTCATTACCGGACTCAATTGTGTCAACCCCTAACCCCCAACATTTCTCCCTTAGACTCTCCACGATTGACCTCTCCAGGTTCCTAAGAGGCCAGAAAGGGGTGTACATAAGTGCACTGGTGGGTCTTTCGTCCCCTGTCCAATTGTCTTTCCTTTCTCTCACTTTCACATATATTTTCTTTCTTTCATATATCCTCTCCTCTAAGTTCACTTTACCCTTATATATATTACTACATGCCTATTTTTCTTCCTATGTATTTGTGTATTGGACAAATGAATGAATGAATGAATGAATGAATGAATGAATGAATAAATAAATAAATAAATAAATAAATAATCTGTTCGTATATATGGAGAGGTTTTGACAATAGGCTGGTCAACCTATTCTTCAAATCACTGCAATGCTCAACAAGAAGCAATGGATGGAAACATATCAAGGAGATAACCAACCTAGAACTAAAAAAAAATTTCCAGACAGTGAGAGCAATTAACCAGAGGTACGGTTTGCCTTCAGAAGTTGTGGGTGTTCCAACACTGAATATTTTTAAGAATAGATTGAAGACACATTTTTCTGAAATGGTACATGGCAGGGCCATCAAACTTGTGGTCTGCTGGCCAAATGTGACACATGCTAGCCATGCCCAAGTCCGGTTTCTCAACTGTATAGTGACAGGAGATGAAATTTGGTCTTATCACCATACTCCAAAGAGCAAACGTCAATCAATGCAGTGGTGCCCTACCCATTCTCCTTTAGCCAAAAAATTCAAAACTCAGCAATTGGTGAGAAAAATCTTGGGCACCCACTCTCGGGCACAAATCCTGGACACACAAAGCAATAGCATTCACACCCTTAGCATTCAGGTAGCTTATTACAGAGCACACTTCACACTTGGAGGGAAATGGAATAAGGACGCTCATTTTTTACCTTCACCACAACCCCAGTCGATGATCTACTGACCACTGGCTTCCAGTGGCATAATAATAATACCAACTTCCCCCGTAAAGATTCCCTGTGAGACCTATGTGCCTTGTAACCTTACTTTCTGGATAACCCTCATACATAATAAAGATCTACAGGCAGACCCATTTAGCAAACAGAAACTCAGCAATGGGACCTAGGGAGATTATATCAGCCAAACCTGGGACACAGACAATGTTCTGTCGGGCTCTCTGGTAGACTCCTCCCAAAAATTCACAGGTATAAATTTCAGACACACACACGTTTGAAAATTCAAAACAATGTTCTTTATAATGAAAATTCACTTAAACCAAGCCCTCTTTTGGTATAGCAAAGAGCACTGATCTCCAAACAAACTGGTAATTTGTACAAGTCCCTTATCAGTTCTGTGATACTTAGCTTGCAGCTGTGAGGCAATTCACAGTCCTTCTTCTTTCACAAAGTGAAATACACTTTGCTCTGGTTTAGTTTCAAAGCGGGGAAAAATCAGCACACAAAAGGTCAAAGTCAATAAAGCAGTCACGAAACACAACGATCAGATAATCCTCCACAATTGCCAAACCCACAGGCTGCTATTTATAGCAGCCTCACTAATTACCACAGTCTCACCCAACCACAGGTGGCCTCATTTTCTTTGATAATAATCTCTCAGTTGTTGCTGCCTATGCATCTGCATGCGTGGCTGTATCATTAACTCTTGTTCTGAATCCAAGGAGGAGCTAGATAATTGATCTCCTTCTGAGCTGTCTGCCACACTCTCCTCCTCCCTGTCACTCATGTCTTCTTGGTCAGAGGAGCCTTCATCATCAGATTCCACCGGGGGGGGGGCAAAACAGGCCTGCAGCATGTGGATGTCTCCCCCACATCCACAGTCCTTGGGGCGGGAACTGGGCCAGAGCTAACCACAACAGACAAAAGCCTACAAAGTTAGCTTAAGGCACCCACCCCCTGGGAGTCTGAAGCCAAAGGGATACATTTCATGCACAGGAACAAGAAGCTCTTAAGGTGGAACCTCATGGACCCTCAGCAACACCCCTCTTTTCTTCTTCAATATCTTTGAGGCATGTGATCCCCCTTTTTCCCAAGATCTGAAACTATGTGGTCCTGCTGTCCACCAAACACTTTCCAAGCATCTCCATGATTCTAGTGTGTTTTTCCCCACTTGGGATTGAACCCAGAAGTACATTTCTTCCAACAAACTGAAGAAGGCAAGAATCTTTACAGCTGATCCAGGAGAAGAAAACTCCTTCACAAAGTTTATAGGATGCAGAGCTTTCCTGGACAAAGTACACTTAAGTTTAGATTAAATTTACCTCAGCAGGAACATTTCAAAGAAATGACTTTTTTATTTTTCCCTTGCCGGAGTTTAAACAACATATGGACTCTCAGCAAAGTATACATAAAGTGCAGAGAAACCAAGATGTTTATCTACATATCCTGAATTTTGTATTTTGAACAATGGAATTTCCCAGATTACTTTAAAGTTAAAATCCTATTGATGGACTCTTTTTTGACAGCTTCTAATAACAAAGGTGATGTACATAATATTTGTTTCCATTTACCGCTTCATAATTGGCACAAGAGGAATTTAATTACTGAGAAAATGCATTTTGTATTTAATTAAATCTGGTGTACTTTAAGTCTCTGAGAAAAGTAGAAGGCAACAAGAGAAAACAAATAGGGCAATGAATATAAATCTTTGAGCATTAGCTTGAAAAGTTTCTTACTTTCAAAAAGATGTGGAAATGTTCAACAATTTAAGTTCCTTCCATTTGTATACAAAAATTGTAATAACTCTCTATATAAGTTGGATCAAAAGCAAGTTTATTGTTCTGACAGGAACAAGGTAGCCTAACTCAGTCAATTAGCAATTGTGTATTGAGAGCGCAACACAATGACAGTTCTCAGTATTTATACAAACTAGCCTCAGCAACAGGCAGCTTTTACATTGCTACAATTTTAGAGCCAAAAAGAGGCTAACCAATCAACATGCAATAAACAAATCTGAACTTTTGACTTTTACCCTGTAACTGGCATATCTAACAAAAATGATTTCTCATTTGAATAAGCATCCTCAAGTTTGGATGATAACATAACTGGAGTCCAGAAAAAAGGTTTTATAAGAGCCTAGAACAGAGTTTTTCTAAGTTGGAAAATTTAGGAATTGAATTCCAGAAATTCTCAACCAGCACATACACGCCTTAAAGTTGCCAAATTAAAAAATACAAGCCTAGAATACTTGTTCCCAGTTTTTTCCATCTGATTTTGGAGACTGATAACAAATTCATCATCTCTTCTCCCTCTTTAAAGTCATGATGTGCTTCTCTTCTTTCTACATGCAATACCCTGTACATAAATTCATAAATACAGCAAATTCATAAATCACCAATTCATTTTTTTCTATTTTCAGTGAAAAGTCCATAACAAGGTTTTGTCTTATCCCTGATCAAGTAGTTTTACTATTTCTACTACTTCCACCATCTTCACAATCTATTCCTCCATTGTAGATACAGTATTTAAATATTTTTCTCATTTTTGTCTATATAATAGCCTCACTGCACTGCCTGTGCTTTTCTTCATAGAGGAAATAGTATTGCTTCGTTATTTTCAACCACCTGAAATTATTAATTTCACAAAAGTCACTCTCAAGATTTTTCAAGAAGTCCATTTAAAAACAAAATGAAAATCTTAATCTAAATTGCAACAATAAATTAGAGAGATGGGATATTGATAACGTATCACATGTATTCCCAGCTACATTTAAACAATTCTTTTCCCAGATAATCTCTTCATCTAATGGTTGCCACATGAATTAATTAATACCTATGTGACTTTGCCTTTTAGTCTCCCAGCATCTGTGCTAGATTGAAGAGAAATGTTAATTCTGCATATACCCCATGTCATTATCTTAATATATATACTGTCTTCATATCATTTATCATAATACATATATAACTGTCCGTGGCTTTTCTCTAATTTTGTCTAGGGGAGTTGGCAATCTTCTTTGCCTTCAAAAGTGCCTTCCAAGGCAATCCCTCCCTTTGCCAGGAGTTCAGTTATCCGCTAGCTTTTTTTTAGAAGCTACTACTGGCTTTTTAAAAGATCCTTTGCTCTCTGGTTTTTCTCTAAAATTATAGTGTGCTCAACTTTTGTTAGATGCCAAAATAGACCAATATATTCAGGGACCCTCTTGGAAGAAGCATTTGGAAGCCTGGTCACTTCAAGAACCAGTCAAGCATCCTAAGGCCTTTTTAAAAATGCATTTTAAAAGAAAGAAATACTTTAATGAGAATTCTGACATTTGCTAGGATGTGTATCTGCTTGAGACGCCACAGAATGTAGTTTGTTTGTAGTTCCCCTATATTTTAGTTTTCAATACTGATGTTTTTCTTCATCCACACAACTTCTAAAACTGCCACAGCACAAAGGATGATCTTTTTTGGATTTGATTTGCATTAATGTAAAGGAGTTTGCGTTACCTGCTTCCATGACCGGCAGACGATCTTTCATAAGATAAAAATATTACATCAGCAGTAAGGGAAATCAATTTTGGATTCCCTTGAGGAGGGTTTTCCCCCCTCTCTCTCCTGCTTGATTAAAGAAATATATTAATGTCTAAGGATACTTACACTAAGATAAAAATGCCCTCGGCAGCCCACATTGGAAATGGTCATCTCGGAAGATAATGAAAAGAAGACTTGTGATGTTGTAAAAGGACTTCACGCCTCTGAATTATGCAGAGACCAAATGTGCTTTTCTTCACTGCTGTTTCAGAATGCAAATCCTATGCGTGGAGCCAAAGTGGCTGAGGCAGCATACTTTCTCCCAATCCATAATGCGGTGTGATTGAAGGCTAACAAGAGGTTATGATTTGCCTTTATTGTGCCTTACTCACATTGTGACAGCCATTTGGGAAGGTGACAGTAAACAAAGATCCGGCCCCTTTACACTTCACAGCAGCTTGAGAAGGGTAAACTAATTTTCCCCATCACAGCAAAAGGGCATTCACTGTTCAGGCTTTGACTCTGTGTGTTTAAATGTTTTGGAGCTTCAGCTTTTGAGCTATGAATGAAAACAGATTTCTTCAAGCCCCATTTTGGTTCACCTCCCTCAAACACAGAATTTAGTAGCAGCTTTCTATTCCACAAGCTTCTATACTTTGAAGCTTAAACTAGTGGAGGGGTTTGGATCTGAAAATAAATAAGTGAATGGAAGTTATAGAAATAATGTTTCCTCTTTACCTCCTCCTCTAGAGTTACCAAAACCTTCTGGAGTGGTGGTGGTGGTGGTGAGAATAATTTTGAACCATAATGCTAGATGTGCAGGAGAGGGGACAGGATTGTTCTATACTGGACAGATGTTGACCCAATTCTGAACCATCATCTATTTATAATAATAATAACAACAACAGAGTTGGAAGGGACCTTGTAGGTCTTCTAGTCCAACCCCCTGCCTAGGCAGGAAACCCTACACAACTTCAAGCAAATTTTATCCAACATCTTCTTTAATTTTATCCAACATCTTCTTTAATTTTATCCAACATCTTCTTTAAAACTTCCAATGTTGGAGCATTCATAACTTCTGGAGGCAAACTGTTCCCCTGGTTAATTGTTCTAACTGTCGTGAAATTTCTACTTAGTTCTAAGTTACTTCTCTTCTTGTTAAGTTTATACCCATTGCTTCTTCAGGTGCTTTGAAGAATAGGTTGACTCCTTCTTCTTTGTGGCAACCCCTGAGATATCTATCATGTCTCCCCTGGTCCTTCTTTTCATTTAAACTAGCCATGCCCAGCTCCTGCAACCGTTCTTCATATGTTTTAGCCTCCAGTCCTCTAATCATATTTGTTACTCTTCTTTGTTCTCTTTCTAGAGTTTCAACATCCTTTTTGCTTCGTGACAACCAAAACTGAATACAGTATTCTAAGTGCGGCCTTACCAAGGCCCTATAAAGTGGTATTAACACTTCACGTGATCTTGATGCTGTCCCTCTGTTAATGCAGCCTAGAACTGTGTTGGCTTTTTTCGGCAGCTGCTGCACACTGCTGGCTCATATTTAAATGGTTGTCTACTAGGACACCAAGATCCCTCTCACAGTTGCTACTGTTGAGCAATGTACTACATATACTGTACTTGTGCATCTTATTTTTCTTGCCTAAATGTAGAACCTTACTTTTTTCACCACTGAGTTTCATTTTGTTAGATAGCGCCCATTGTTCAAGTTTATCAAGATCCTTCTGTAGAGTTGGCTATTCCTGCCAGTTTGGTGTCATCTGAAAATTTGATAAGTTTCCCATCTATCCCTTCATCCAAGTCATTGATAAAGATGTTGAAGAGTACTGGGCCTAAAACAGAGCCTTGGAGTACTCCACTGCATACATCCCTTCATGTAGATGTTTATGACTGATTATTACTTACCTGAAAAAGTGGACTTAGATTAAGATCCAAAGTTTTAATGATGTTCCCCCTGAATCATGTAACTGCACATTGGGTACTCACAACATGGATGCCTACATGGCTTTTGCAGCATCACATGGTCATTTGACTGCATTTTATGATGGTCTTGCTGAAAATCAGCATTTCAGCAAATCTATGCACATAACAAACTATGAGTTTACACTGACAACTGCCACAGTCATTTAATGACTACTCTGTTCATTGAATGATCATTGTAAAAAAAACCCACACAACTGTATTTCAACCATTAGGACTTGCAGCTGTAATGTGCAGGCTCCATTATGATTGTAACTCGAAAATTACCTATATTACTCTCACCTCTAGAGTCCTGCATTTCTACAGATGGATCTTCCTCCACCTTTCCTTCCTGGAATCAAACATGTGTTGTTATTTTATTATGTGTATATGTTGCCTTTCTTCACATTGATTCAAAGTCAATAGTCCTCTACTCTACTCTCAAGGACTCATTTTGCCTATAGTATAGGAATAATCTTTATTACAACTCCTTGAAGGGCAATAAAATATGCTTAAGATTTTCTTCTGTCTTCCATATAATAAAGAGATCTAACATGAATATTCAGAATTAGCAATCACAGAACGTTTAGGATCCTTTCAGCAAAAACTGCTAAATACCCAACAGCCAAATATCTCCTGGATCAAAAATGAACCAATTTTAATTATTTTTGGGGTCAAATATAGCATATTAACCATCAGGGATTGCAGTTCATTGGTAGATACCATTCATAGGAAAGTGTTAGGTAGGCCAATTAGGATACTTGCAATCCGAGAGCGGAAAGAGAGCAAAATGCATTGTGGTTTTTCTGCCTACCACTTAACTGGCTGTTTACAAACTGTTGCAGATACTGTCACTTTTAATGGGCTTCTCGGAGCATAGAAAAGATTTTTTTCTTCACAGTATAATTAGACTCTTTTGCCTCAACTGGGAAAAGCAAAATAATACCCAAAGCAACCAAATACCAAGCTAAACTTTCAGAGGCCAAAGGCTACTTAAACATTTAAAGGGTTATTACTTCTTCATTAAAGCATGCAGAAAATAATTACAAATCACAGAGAGACTATTGAAGAGTTCCAAGCAAAGGCTAGTCTTTAAAGGGAAGTGCAGCTAGGGAGTCCAACTTTTCATTTGCTTACACCGTTCAATTTGAGTGTTCCAAGTCATAGATGAAGCCAAAGATTTCATTATTCATTATTTACTGCAATAATACATTGTACAACTGCGTTTATCATTGTTTTCCCTCTCTCTCTTCTTTTCTCCACCCATCCAGTCACAGCAAATAAAACACCCAAGCAGCTACCTCTGCTTATCTTTTGCTTTTCTATCTGGGCAAGTGAGCAAAGTGCAAACCAAGTCCTAAGTTGCATTTCTTCCATTAGTAAGACTTACTTGGCTATATATCAGGCATTCTTGGACATGAGGTCCTAGGTTTGTGTCTTACAGCAGGCTCTGTTTACATAGTTTGAAAAATATGCATAAAAGTGGGTAGGGCAAGGAAATTAGTAAAACGTTGGAATATCCTTCAATATCCTGAAAAGATCAGGAGGATCTTCAGCCAACACAACATGTGTGCACACTTTAAATGCAAGAATACACTAAGGCAGAAGATTGTCCAACCCAAGCCTAAAACACCTGGACATAAACTGAGCAATGAGATGTATGTAATACAATGCAGTGAGCCATGTGCATATCTGTACATTGGGAAAACAAGACCACTTCATAAAAGTGTGGCACAACATAAGGGAACAAACACATCAGGACTAAATTCAGAAGTCCATTTAACCATATAGATAAAATTTTCATTTTGATGTGTTTCCAAACGGGCCCTTTAAGCCTTGTACTGGTACATCCATTACCACTATAATGAAGTTCATTCAACTTTTTGCTGGTAATACAAGTCTTCCAAGAGAGGACTGCTCTTACCTGCAACTACCGGTTGTTGTGGTTGGCTCTGGCCCAGCTCCTGCCCCAAGGAATGTGGAGGTGGATGCAGGGGTAACATCAGCATGTCATAGGCCTGTTTTATTGCTGACAGAGTCAGGTAGTGCAGTTTCCTCAGACGAAGAAGAAGGTGGGGGTGACTTGGAAGAGGGGGGCTTGGCACACAGCCCAGGAAGCCAATCTCCATTATCTTTGTTCGATTTGGATGAGGAAGTGTTAGACCCACGCAGGCACAGACATGCATCGAAGAGAACAATTGAGGAAATATTACAGGAGATAAGAGAGGCCACCTGTGTTTGGGTGGGGCTCCAGTAATTAGAGCTGCTGATATAAATAGCAGCGTGCTGGTTTGGCCATTGTGGAAGATTATCTGATTGTTGTTTCTTCAGGACCATGCCTTGCTGTTTCCAGACTTTGTTGATTTTTCACGACTTTGAAACTAAAGCAGAACAAAGTGTGTGTGTCTCACTTCGTGGAAGAAGGAGGGCTGTGAAAAATCAACAAAGTCTGGAAACAGCAAGGCACGGTCCTGAAGAAACAACAATTTCTTCACAGCTGCTAGCTAAGTACTTAAGGACTGATTAAGGGGATTGTACAGACTACCAGGTTGTTTTGGGTTGAGTGCTCTTTGCAATAAAAAAAGGGTACTTTGTTTCTTTTGAATTTTGTGATAAAGAACTTTGTTTTTGAATTTTCAAGTATGTGTGTGTCTGAAATTTTTACCCTTAAATTTTTGGGAGACTCATACCATAGAGCCCGGCAGAACACCGGTGCACTGAACCCATGCGCAGGAAGCAAAAACGCGCAAACATCTTGCCAGGGATACACTCCGGTGAGATATTTCAGTGATTTTTTGCTTCTGCGCATGCATGTAAACAAAAAATCAACAAAATCTTGAATGTGCACACAGCCCCTCATATGATTTTGCTTCTGCGCATGTGCAGGAAGCAAAAAATATGAAAAAATAAAGAAAAAAATGGCTGCACACGAAGGAGTGGCACCGCAGTGGTTGCATGGAAATTGCACAATCTGGTGGCCGCTACCAGTGCGCAGTTGCCTATCACACCCTCCCTGAAGTCTTCTCTTTCCTTCATACATACTCCCAAATTAGGATCTTCTAAAAGTTCAAATAAAAGTTCAAATAAGTGCTCAATCACATAGGGTGTGAACTTCAGAGTTGCTCTATCTATCCCATCCTTTTTACAGACCATTCTATGAAATATGAAATGAACAGCTCTCCTGAAGACAGGGACTAGAGGCAGAAGAAGAAACAAGTGTCTTTAATATGTTGATTGGACCTGTATATATCACAGAGCCTTATCTCAGAGCACCAATGCAGCCTCTTATTTTATGCCTCCTATCTTATGCTAAGGATCCCATTTATCTGTTATGCATCCCCAGCTGGGATATAGGCAAACTGTCCTTATCCCCATCTCTCTTAAAGATATAATAAAATGCTTTATGTGTTTCTCCCTTGTGCATGTTAAACAATTATTGCTTATAATTAGGACCATAATGGTGAACCTATGGCACACATGCCACAGGTGGTACATGGATCCATAGCTGAGGGCACATGAGACATTGCCCTATGTCAGCTACAGTGTGCATGCGTGAGTTGGCCAGCTGATTTTCAGCCTTCTTTTTGGCCATTTTTGCTCTCTCCAGGCTTTAGGGAAGCCTCCTAAAGCCCGGGGGGTGAAAAATGACCCACGGGCCAGCCAGAAGTTTGTTTCTGAACTTCCCGTTGCCCCTTTGGTTGTTTTTTCACCATCCCAGGCTTCAGGAGTCCATTGTGAGGCCTGTGTGTGTGTGCAGTGGAGAAGTGGGGGTGCCCAGGCATGGGTGTTGTGCACATACATGGGGGAAGGCATGAGTGTGGGCTTGTGCAGATGTGATAGCACATGCATGCACATCCTTTTGTCACGCGACCCAAAAAAGGTTCACAGTCATTTAGGATGTAAACAACAGCGTCCATGATTGCTCAAAAGAAAGTTTCTCTCAAACATTTCTGTTAGGACCTAAGGGAATTGTTTATTTTTTTAGATAAAGAAATAATTTAAGGTGGTGAACATACCTAACGCTCCTCTTAGTTTCTCCGCAAACAACAATCCTGTGGGGTGAGTTGGGCTGAAAGAGAGTGACTGGTCCAAACTCACCCAGCTGGCTAAGGTGGGACTAGAACTCTGAGTCTCTCTATTCTGGTGCCTTCACCACTGGAAAAATTTGCCTCTTCTCTAAGGCTCCATTTGCTTCCACCTTAAAATCTCATGTGTCTGAAATGGTATAGGGTCTCCTGCTTGACTTCCAAGGTTCCTTCCAACTCTGTTATTCTGAAAGTGGCTTAAATACCCCTTTACTTATCTGTCTGTTGTTTTCAGAATGAGTCAGAAGTGAATTATTTGGCCCATAGTTCCCTCTAAGCTGAGCAGTGAGCAATTGCTCACTTAAAAATCATCATCAACTCAGAGTTTTCCAAACCTGCCTAGAAGCCGAGAGGGAAAGAGTGAGAGGGAAGGAGAGAGAGAGGAAGAGAGAGAAACAGATAGAAAAAAGAGAGGAAGGAAAAGAGAAAGAAAAAGAATGGGAGTAAGGAAGAGAGAAAGAAAATCAAAATCTAGTTTGAAACTTGCTCAACTATTTAAGTGGCATTTTGATATTGATAGAGTTGCCCTATTATGAGCTCCCTGTTATAGACACACAGTACAGTATTTTATTTTGAAATTCTCTGAGGCAAAACAGGGTGGGTTTTTTATTTGTTTGTTTGTTTGTTTATTTATTTATTATTTCTGTGCCGCCCAGTCCCGAAGGAACTGCCGCTCAGACACTATACTTTTCCGCCCACCCCCACCCCCCCCAAAAAATTAGAGGGAACACTGATTGGGGCATCCTTTAAATTTAGGGAGATCTTAATGCTTAGTGAAGGTAGCTTTACTGAAATCTAGTCCATATCTGGATTGGAGACTTAAAATGTAATATATACTGCTGAATAAAAGAAAGGGAACACTCAAAGAACACATCCTAGATCTGAATGAATGAAATATTCTCATTGAATACTTTGTTCTGTGCAAAGTTGAATGTGCACAACAGCATGTGAAATTAATTATCCATCACTGTTGCTTCCTAAGTGGACAGTTTGATTTCACAGAAGTTTGATTTACTTGGAGTTATATTGTGTTGTTTAAGTGTTCCCTTTATTTATTTATTTTGAGCAGTGTATATAGACGTGTATTCTAGAATGAAAGACAGGGTGCCATAGGAGCAAAAGAGCTACTAAATTAGAAGACAGGAATTGTAGCTGAGAAGTAAAGAGTATGCTTTGAATACAAAAATTCTCACAGTCACTAGACTGCAGTTTAAAAAGAGAGAGATTGGGAAATAATATTAAAAAAGAATACTTGCTGTGACCCTACAAACTTTAGTCTAAAAAGAAAGCAGTGCAACCATGATGTCTTAGATTTTTCTGGTTTTAGATATTACAATATTATTTTAAAAATAAAAAGAAATCCTGGCATCGGATGCTGTATTTAGAGGTTAAACAATTTTCCACCTCTGCTGAAGGTTAAGCAAACCTTTTGAAAAGAGAATAAAATTGGCTGATATGCTGACTCCCTCATCAGAAAGCCAAATCTGCCCTAGAGAAAATAGCTGATTTTAAATTAAAAATCAGATCTAATTACAATTTCTGAGTAATTAATGTGTATGTATGATCAGGCTCTGTGTTTCATTATGATCTGTACAAACCAACAATGGCACTGGTTTCCTAAATTGTATCATGATGTACTGCTTGCTAACTGAAGTTACTGATAAACCTGAATTAACTAAAGCATCTCTTGTCCTAAGCAATTAACATTTTGTAGGTTATCACTGTATTATTAAGCCCAAACCTAAAGAGCTTTTACTAGTAAGTATACTGCAACATTGCTCCATAAACTAATTTGCACCCCAGTGTTTATAACATACCCTAAAACCCTCTGATTCTCTTTCAAAAACAGAGGTTAGTCTAAAAGGAATACAACTGAAATCTTTTGTCATTATTGTTCTCAGAGTAAGTGATTTGCTTATCTCGCCCTAACTCTCAATAGATAAGACCTATTTTTATGGCAACTTTGCAGTTGCTTTATTAAAGCTTTCACCTTTGAATATTAAAGCTATTATCTGTTCTCCCATTGTTTCCCATTCCAATTAACCACGTCTCACAAAATTAAACCTTTTGTAATAAGAAAATGGCTTTGATGTCATCTAGAAAAATAATAATTGCTGCTTTCTAACAGAAAGAAGACAGGACGACTGGGAAATGCAACTAAGCTTTGCACTCATGCCCAGAATTCCTAGAGGAAAAATTCAGGGGAGAAAACCAGAGCAAAGTAGTCTACCACTATCTCCCTCACCTTCATTCAAATTAAGCTTAATCAGTAATTTCAACAATTTCAGCTCCTGGGCTTAAAGAATGTTTATGAACTTCATATTGAAAAACTATTGAAAGGCATTTCACTAAACTACAAGCTATAACCACAGTTGGGACTAAGATTTCTTCTTGCTAAGCAAGGCAGTTACCCTGCTGTTCTGTTCGGGTCGTATGTGACCCGAAGCCAAGTTTGAGTCCCTGTAAAAAATTTTCCCTGCATATCTGAAACTTGAAATTTCATGTTGGTTCATCATTTCAGGGGTTCTCTCTATGAGAATTTTTTTGGGGGGGTGGGGGGCTTAGTTTTTGCTGGGCAAAAAAAGTTACAAATCTTCTGTTCCCGGGTCACCCTGACCCGGACCGAAAACTCTTCATTTGCAGTGCTTATGTTTGGTCTTTTTGAAAGCTTTTTTCACTTGGAAAGTAGTCTGAACATTTCTGCACACAATGATATGAAAATTGAAATGAAAAAAGTAAATCTTATTGGTTTATTTTGCGAATATAATGCACGCCCCCCCCCGTTTTTGTGAAATTTTTTTCAATTTATGGATAGTTTTGCTTGCAAAATGCATTCTACTGTATTTTACTAAAGTTGGTGTGGGATTGGTAGCTTGAACATTTCTGAATATAAGAAAAATATAAAGGAACTGAAAAAAATGATTCTTATTGGTTTTTTAACATCAGAAATAAGGCCTCCCTCCCCCCTTGGCTGCTTGCAACCATTTTCACTTTTTATTTTTTTATGCTCCAAATCCGAAATATTCTTTAAAATCTTAGGCATTCATTTACTCAATTTAACAATGCTGATCATCAAAAAATATTTTTGGGGTGGTGGCTAATTGTTTTCTGGGCAAAAAAAAATCATAACTTTGAATCTGTTTCTGTTCGTATGTGACCGGACCAAAAATATTTTTTTTAGGTACTTGAATTTGATCTTTTTGAAAACTTTTTCAACTGGAAAACTAGTTTGAACATTTATGAACATAATGATATGAAAATTGAACTGGAAAAATTGAGACTTATATTTTTATTTTGATCAAAAAGCCCCTCCCCCCATCCTTTTTTAATTTCGTGTCAATTTCTATTTTTTAAGGCTACAAATCCCTAAGGAATTTTCCCCCAAAAGGTTTGATATACTAAATTGAACATTTCTGAATATAAGAAAAATATAAATGAACTGAAAAAAATGGTTCTTATTGGTTTATTTTTGCCACAAAAGGGCCACCCCCCCTCGGCCTTGCTGTGTGCCATTATTGTCACTGTTTATACATATTTGTCTAGAAATATTTGGAATATCCTTTTGAAAATCAACCACATTGTAGCCAGAGAACTAATTTTATGAAACAAATCCATTTTACTAAAAAAAAGTATGTAAGTTTGAAATTAACAGCATAATTTTTATATAAATTGAAATAATTGAGGCATACTTTATGTGCAAAATAAACCAATATGCATCAATTTTTCCAGTTCAATTTTCATATCATTATGTTCAGAAATGTTCAAGCTACCAATCCCACACCAACTTTAGTAAAATAGAATGTATTTTGCTAGCAAAACTATCCATAAAGTGAAGACTATTTTAAAAAAAACGGGGGGGGGGGGCGTGCATTTCATCAACAAAATAAACCAATATGCATCAATTTTTCCAGTTCAATTTTCATATCATTATGTTCAGAAATGTTCAAGCTACCAATCCCATACCAACTTTAGTAAAATAGAATGCATTTTGCAAGCAAAACTATCCATAAATTGAAAAAAATTTCACAAAAACAGGGGGGGGCGTGCATTATATCCGCAAAATAAACCAATAAGATTTACTTTTTTCATTTCAATTTTCATATCATTGTGTGCAGAAATGTTCAGACTACTTTCCAAGTGAAAAAAGCTTTCAAAAAGACCAAACATAAGCACTGCAAATGAAGAGTTTTCGGTCCGGGTCAGGGTGACCCGGGAACAGAAGATTTGTTACTTTTCTTAAACAGAACAGCATTAAGTAAATCACGCCCAATTGTGCAACCTCCTCCCCCAACTGCAGTGGTTTATTAAGCAAACCACTGCAGTTATTCAATGAATAATTCAATCCATAAGCAAATCTGGCTTCTCGCATGGTCTCTGCTGGTAGGAAACTGGTTGAAAAGATTGCTAATGGTGAGTGTACAACTCTGAGTTGCTGCAGCCATCATAAATGCTTGCCAATTGTCAAGTGCCTAAATTTAGACCAAGTGATTGTGGGAATGCCGCAAAGGTTATAAGTGCAAGGGCAGGTTGTAAATCTCTTTTTTTCCCCCAGCAGTGTTGTAACCTTTAATAGTCATGAAATGAACGGTTGTACATTGTGGGCTACCTGCAATTCACAGCAGCAGCCGCAGTAATATGTCATTCTGTTTTTTTCCAGCATAATCTAAACAAAATTCAGACGATCAAGATGAGGTTTATGTTATTTAATACTACAATAATGTATTCTTTTTTTCAGCAATCTGCTTTATATTTAACATAATATTACTTGTATTTCTTATGTCAATATTTCTTGTGTTAATCAGACTGGTGAAACTGGATGCAATGAGAGATAAGTCAATAACTATAAATGCCTTTTGAATGTTCAAATTATTAGATTAATTTTTTAAAGGCTGCTTTATTATTGTTCTAGACCAGTGATTTTCAACCTTTTTTGAGCCGCGGCACATTTTTTACATTTATGAAACCCTGGGGCACATTGAGCGGGGGTGGGGGGCTAAAAAAAGTTTAGACAAAAAAATTCTCTCTCTCTCTCTTCCTCCCCTTCACTCTATTTCTTTCTCCCTTCCTCTTTCTCTCCCTTCCTTCCTCTTTCTTTCTCTCTCTCTCCATCCCTCTTTCTTTCTCTTCCTTCCTCTCTTTTTTGCTCTCTTTCTCTCTCCCTCCCTACCTCCCTCTGTCTTTCTCTCTCTCTCCTTCCCTCCCTCTTTCTCTTTCTCTCTCTCTCCCTCTTTCTCTCTCTCTCTCTCTCTTTCTCTCTTTCTTTCTCTTATTCTCTTTCTCTCTCTTGCTTTCTCTCTCTCTCTCTCTTTCTTTCTTTCTCTCTGAGCTTCGGCGCACACCTGACCATGTCGTGCGGTACACTGGTTGAAAAACACTGTTCTAGACAACTTAACAAAATGAGGAAGCTTTTTAAAATAAATGCTTGATCTGAAGAGCCCCAGTGCTATTGTATAATCTGAAATGTAAGTCCTGTTTTAGTATTAAGATAAGGCAGCTGAGTTAAACCATGGCTTAGTCATGTTTGGAGTAGATATATTTAAATAATTGGGAGGAGTTAGTGCGACTATATTTAAGACAACTTTCTGCCATTATTATAATACCATAATGTACATTTCTCCAATTCTTTGCTATTTCATGCACAGAAATTCACAGCAAACAGTGTATATTATCTGTACTGCTTTCTGTTTTCTGGGAGACAGATGCAAATCCTTCCCCTTGTTCCCCCCCAAAAAAAACTGAAGTGTTTTCTTATGCTCTGGTGGGTCTTATACTCTGAAAAATATGGTAATATATCTCCAAAGTCAGACTACCCAAAATACCCTTCCATTTAGTAATGTTGATTGTATCACCATGGGTAATCAGATTCGGTTAGTTTATGAGTAGTCTCCCTCAAGGCCTCAAAGGAAATCTTGTTCACTAACTCTTCTGAAAATTTAGAATCTTCCACCTTGCAAACTAAATTCTCAGAAGTAATGCAAATTATTTTGCAATTAAACCTGCTGTTACAAGCAAAGTACTGTACAAAATATAGATACTTCACATATTAAATTCAGATTCTGATAAATTGTCTTTCCTATAACAGCTTCTGGAAATTCATTAATCATTTCCCTAAAAACTTCATTGTATCTTCCCATTAAAATTCCATTTAAAAAGATAACACTTTTCACATTGTTTAATTTTTTTTAAAAAGGAAAATTAATCTCCATCCTACAATCATGATTCATATAAAACAACTATAAGGTTTAAGTATTAAAGTGAAAGAAAATAAATAACAACAGAAAAGAAAATGTTGCTAAAATTAAAAGAACAAAGAAAACACTTTCTAAGGAATTCAGATGGAAACTACAAACAAAACCACAAACTTAGCATTCTTCCTCCCTACCAAGCTCTGTAAACAGTTCCCAACTACAGTAAAATAATGGAAAAAAGAGACCCATAGATGCTTCTATTTGATGCGTCTGGTAATTACGTTATTATTTAATAGATTGCTTTCCCAACCACAATTCATTAGCCATTCAGATCTTTGAGGGAAAAAATCCTTTACATGATTATTACAGGATTTGGCTTATAAAAAGATCTAAGTCAGGGGTGTCAAACTCACAGCATCATATTATCGTCATGTATCATGACTTTCCCCCCTTTGCTAAACTGAGGGTGGGGGTGGCCAGCATGTGATGCATCCAGCCCACGGGCCATGAGTTTGACAGCTCTGATCTAAGTCTTACTCAGTAAGGACCATCCAACAGAATGTTATGGCCCTGTTGAAACAACTTTTGTAAACACATCTCTATGGCAACTACAAAGAGATCACTTGTCTTTTTCATAGGGAAAGTTCAGAACTAATCGTATTTTACAACATGCTTGTCTTTGAATTTGAATCAATTGCTCTTGGCAGATTTCAGCTCTTTTTTCCAAGAAATAACTCCTTCAACTTGTTAAATTTCTTAAATCTCTACAGCTATTTTCAAAGCATTTTCATTTCTATTTGAAAAGCCTCATACATTCTTTCTAAAACTTACAGATTTGAAGCATACTATGAGAGCCATTTGCTAATAAATTGTGTCATGACTGAAAGCTCAACACCAGAGTTTTCAGAAGGGGGTTTCTGGAATCAGAATCTCTCTTTGTATTGCTCTGAATTCGTATTCCAAAGGGTTTCCAAAATCCCCTAAATTTTAAGGAAAACTACTGTACTTATTTTCTCAATTAAAGTCACATTCTAGGATTTATAAGTTTCTTTAGAAGCTGGAAATACTGCGTAGCAATCTATTTAACAAGGGAAGGGTGTGGACTTTATAATATCAGATTAGTTGGCTGTTGGGTTACAACTACTGAAGCTATTTATCAAGAAATAAATAGTCTCCAGTATTTCCCTCAAAACTAAAGATGTTTCTTAAAATGAAACATGACATTTTGAGAGCACACAAAATGACTAGCTCTGTTCTATTTTTTTATGAGCAATGCACAGAAGGATTAATTGGAAGAAGGAAGGAAAGTCATTTTCACTGATTTTGACCCGTCTGTAGTTTCTCCCTCTTTGCATCAACTCTTTTGTGGAGGAGATTTTCAGAGGTGTGAGTCAGTGCAATGGGCAGGGAATATCATCAAAAATGGCTTTCCTCTTCTGTCCAACTAGAAAGCTAGTTAGTTTTATCTTTTTTTTTTAACATAAGAATGCTTATTTTACCTCTAAACCCATCCGATCTGGGATTTAAATTGATACTTCTTTGCTAAAAGTCATCCATTTTAGGTTATCTTAAAATATGCCACTTTTCACTCCAAAAATAGAATGTGAGGCATGTTTTCAGAGGCAAACATATTGCACTTAAAGGTCATTGGAACCTAACAATCAGTGTCAAAAATTCACCCACAATAGCATGATTTTGATAGGCACAATGAGATATTATTGATTATTGAATATTGTTGGACACCTAATCCATTAATGTATATGGTAACATCCATGGGGTATCCAAATGAAAGCAATTCCAAACTACTAATCTATATATCTGTGGTATTATCAGCAAAGCTTAAGAAGAAATGCATTTGAAGTTTCTGGAACTTAAATAAAGAACTTGAACTGTAGCTATTTCCCCCTCTTTAAAATCAATCAATCAAGTTGTTCTTTCAATTTCATCATATCCCCAAGCTGTATCTTTTTCAGTAAAAGAAGAAAAACTCATTTAACAACAATCCAAACTCAGACCATTTCCTGCCTATGAAGAAACATCTAATTTTCCTGTAGCAGAAGTCACACTATTGTCAAATTTTACTGCACAGGAGTCATCCGAAGATGTCAAGCACATATTTTTAGCAGAGTACTTGAAGTAATCTGTCCTACTGCAAATCCATTTGCCAGGTGCCTCAGAAAATATATTTCCTCTGTGATCTTTTGAAAGGCTATTTCTTTCCCTGCGCAGCACCCTCATTTTGAGCTACACATTAATCTGCCAACACTAAATTGATTGTGAAAAAATTAGGTGCTCAGCTTCAGACTCTGGGCTTTCCTTCTTTTTATCTAAGGTGTAGGAAGTAAAAAAAGAGCCAACATAAGCCGCTAATTCATATTTTACAACAATGGACTCTATAGGTCAGCCATGCAAAATGTCTTCAAAGCAGCTCACTGCAAAGATTAATATATACTTCAGAAGTGCAAAGCTTTATTTAGCAACAAATGAGGGTTTCCCTTTTCCTTCACTCTCTTGCTCACTGTGACTGCAAATACCAGGCTATTTATCACATACATCTGTTACAGCTAATGTTTTCATTAACCTATAAAGCAGATTACTAAGAAGTATTTAAAGCCTGCCAAAAATAATGATTTACTTTTTGGGGAGCATGGCCGTTATGTCTTCAGATCTGCATACGAGCTTGGAAGTTTTCACTCAGGTCCGCTCTTTAGAGTAGAGCAGGAGATTGCCGATTGGTTCTTCCCAGCCAGGGTGCTCTATGAGGCTTTTGCTGATGTTTGCTCACTGTGACCAATAAAGAGCTGAAGTTACTCAACCTGCCTCCTGACTATTCAGTATCAGAATTCAGCAATGGCCTAGTCCACTGACAAAGTTCATGTCTTCAAGCATTTTCCATGTTTGATCCTGTCCTTTATTTATGTTCATAGCAAGAGAGCTACTAATATTTCCTTGAAAAAAGTTCAAAAGTAACATATGACCTTCTGATCTCATAACTTTTCCAATTTTTCAGAAGATAGATGATAGATAGATAGATAGATAGATAGACAGATAGACAGACAGACAGACAGACAGTGAAGGGCTGCTCATCCTTGGCATTACTGGTGCGCCCTCCAAGGCCATCGCGGATGCGCACACATCCAGCAGGCACACGTGCACCTGTCGGTACAAGATGTGAGCAAGATTTTGGTGATTTTCACTGATATTTTTGCTTCCACGCATACTCAGAAGCAAAAAATTGCCCCAAATCCCCAAAATCTCACTCGCACGAATGTCCTTATGCAAGATTTCACTTGCTGCACATGCGCAGAAGCCAAATCTCACATGAGGCATGCGTGTGTGCATCAGGGCGCGCAACTGTGCATGCATCTTGGAATTTCCCACTGGGACAGAGCACTTGACTGCACCAGCGGCTGCCCATCACTGGATATAGATATAGATGATATAGATCAGTGATGGCGAACCTATGGCACAGGGTGCCACAGTTGGCACGCGGAGCCAAATCTGCTGACATTTGAGCCATTGCCCTGGCTCAGCTTCAACGTGCATGTGTATGCCAGCCAGCTGATTTTTGGCTTGTACAGGGGCTCTGGGAGAGCATTTTTGGCTTTAGACAGCCTCCAGGGTGTGGGGGAGGGTGTTTTTACCCTCCCCTGGCTCCAGGGAAGCCTTTGGAGCCTGGGGAGGGCAAAACATGAGCCTACTGGGCCCACCAGAAATTGGGAAAGAGGCCGTTTCCAGCCTCCAGAGGGCCTCCATGGGGTGTAGGAAGCTGTTTTGCTCTGCCAAGGCATTGAATTATGGATGTGGGCACTTGCGCATACACAATAGCACACACCCACGCTTTTTCAGCACCAAGGAAAAAAAGGTTCACCATTACTGATATAGATATATAGAGATAGAGAGATATAGACATAGATATAGACACAGACATAGATATAGACATAAACATAGACAGATAAACAGTGAAGGGATACCAAAAATTTTACTACCACACTGTGGGTGTGGCTTATGCAGGACGCCCTACATTTTCTTTCAACATCTTTCAGTGCAAATTGGGTGCTCTGGGGTGAAGCTCCATTTTTGCTACCCCACTGTGTTCTCCCCCATCTGGGCAGTAGCCCACCCCTGCAAATAGTTGTGTTTAAACGATACCTTTAAAAACATTTGTCTTTTGCCTCCTAAAACTAGCCTTTTCCATCTAGAACATAGCTGGAGGGAAAAAATTTTTTTTTAAAATTGGCCAGAATTTTAATTTGGTCAGTGTGTAGGGAAAGTTAAATACCCCTCCATTTGAACTTATTTCCCCCTGCAAATCAATCTTTGGCCCCTTCCTTCTATATTCTTTGTAAAATGAAGTTTTACCTAAAGTTATTGGATATGAACTATCGCAATGCCTGCCAGTTTTGAGCATTTATTACTTTTTCTTTTGAAGTCTCTGTCCTTTGCTAAGTATGTCAGATTAGTGTGAAGATCTCAGACAGGGGTTTTATGCTAATTCTAAATAAAGCTTCTGGAAAGGAGTTGAAGAATTACGTTTCCCTTATACCTTTGTAGTTTAATGACTGAGCAAGATTTGAGAGCTGCACTATTGATACAGATGAAGAACTGAGCTAAAAAACCTGAAATGAAAGCATTTGTTGATCATAACAGGACTGCCTGAATCTTTAACATAATAAATCCATACAAATATTGAACTACATGAAGGTCTTTATCGAGAGCAAATACATTCTAGACTCTTTTAGCTGTAATATTAATTAGCCTAAGTGGAAGCTGCTTAGTCACATAGGGCAGACTTTTTCGGTGGCTCCATATCTTGGTTAGAACTGACTAAGACTATTGTAAAAACATAGAAGTCATTTCGGCTGTGTGGTATATATTTTCTATGCACAGCTTTTGAATCATTCACATATAATAATTTCCAACAACTGTAAGACTGTGTGAGACACAAGGAACCAGACTGACATCATGAGCTGATCAAAGTTGTTTCTTTATTGCTGCAAGCCTATTAACAAGAACCTTGCCAGTCTGACTGCATTCTCTTGGGAAGAGCCAGATAAGGGTTTCAGGGATTCTGTGGGAGGTAACATACGTTCCTCTTCCAGCTGTGCAAGGACTCTAAGCTTAACCCCCTCTTCACACCTCTCCCCCACTCTAGTTGGAGATTCCACTGCAAACAATAAGGATTTTTTTTTTAAAAAAACACCAATATATTTTTAAACCAAGCTATAACAATATTTTAACAATATCTTAAAAGCAAACATACTTTTCAAACTCAGGCACAATTGGGAAAGTTTTTTTTAAAATTTTCCTTAAACAAAACACTTTTTAAAAGGATCTGAACGCAGGAAATATTTTCTGATTTGTGAACCATTCAACTATCAAAAAATGTTTTATTTAAATGCAATTGTTGATTTCCCGTCTTTTAATTCTGCATCGACCAATAAATGCAAATGTAATGTAAAATTCACATAGTAAAAATATTTTATATCCTACTAAATAAACAATCACATTTTTTTTTAAAAAATCCCCATCAATTTACTAATCATAAACAGTCAATCACTTTCAAAAAAGAAGTGGTTTTTTTTTTTTTTGGCTTTGCCCTTATAGAAAGAAGGAGTTTTAGAAGCAAAGGTCATCTTCGTGTTCCTACCTATCTTACTTTGGAAGGCAATAAGTCTTGGTTCTTTTATCTTACAGATTAAATTAAATCTAGTGCCAAATGCCAAAATTTAGGCATTACTTTCTCATTATCTTATGTTCCCAAGCCAAATCCATTTCTCAACCCGTTAACGGTTCCATAATAATTTTCTAGTCCATGAAATAAAAAGCTGCACTTTTCAATTAAAAGTCAATTATAATAATAATTAATGGGAATAAAACTCTTTAGTGAGCCCATATAGACATTGGGGGCAGGGAGATGATGGTGGAGATGAAGATCAGTTGAGTCAACAATGAGCTGGGTTGTAATTTGTGATTCCAGAAATTAATCACTCTTTTTTGTGGTGCTGGTTTATTAGTTAATGTTTTCACTTTCAGAGCTAGCATTTCTAAAAAAGAACATCCTTTATTATATATATACTGCTATATATATATATATAAAGGGAACACTCAACACATCCTAGATCTGAATGAATGAAATATTCTCATTTAATACTTTGTTCTGTACAAAGTTGAATGTGCACAATAGCATGTGAAATTGATTGTCAATCAGTGTTGCTTGACTTAGCAAAAGTTTGTTTTACTTGGAGTTATACCTGTATTGTGTTGTTTAAGTGTTCCCTTTATTTTTTTTGAGCAGTGTATTTTAGTGCTTTCATAGTCCTTTCTTTAGCATTTGTTGGCTTGCCTCTCTTTTCCACCTGTTGGGGGGGGGAGGAAAGTTATGAACGGAGCTCAGATTGTTGGATGAGACTTGAATTTGGGTCTCCTAGTCTAAGTCCAACACTTTCAATAACACCTTTGTGCCTTCCTTATTACTGCTCGGGTTGTGTAGGGCCTTTTGATTGCTGATTTTCAGAAATCCAATATATTCAGTCAAATATATATTTTCCTTTGGTTTTAAAAGCTAAAAAGGAATAACAACAATTGTCAGGACTGCACATCTATTTCCTACAAGCAATTTCCCCTCTACAATGCCTTTTCCAGAAGCATAGAGTTGAACAAAGGCAGGGGGGGGGGGAAATAAACATGCCTCTATCGACCATTTTGAGCCAGTTCGCTACTAAAGTGCTGGGGGATTTAGTCCTCTGTTCATTCTCTCTGTAAGGAACAAGGCTTTTTTGGTTCTCAGTGCTCTTCAGCTCAGAGCTGCTAGAGAAACAGAAGAGAGAATTCACTGGTGCAAGAATAGTGATGAAAGCTTAAAAATCAAATCATTTTTCAGTGTAACAAAGAGTAAAGCAGTTAGTTGTTGGAGGATGGCGAGGTCAAAAATGCTCCTTATTGTATCAAGATAGAATCACAGAACTTTTGAAAAATTGTCTACCTTTCTTTCTAGTACTGAATCAAATCAAGGCAGAGTTGTCTTGAGCTTCCTTCTCAAGCTTTCCTCTTTCTCCAGGACTGAGCAATATTTCGTGAAAGTCCCCCCTTAATTGCTTGATCATTTCTTCCCTATTCCAAAGGTCAGCTTTATATCCCTTTTCAAAGCTCACATTGGCTGATCTCATAGAGCAAAGCAAAAGTTACTAGTTGTATGAGACACTACCAGAAATCCTAATACTGTTGACTACATTTGTTAAATTGAAAACATCTTGGAAAAAAGCAATGGCAAATCATGGTGATTTTGTTGCCAAAAAAATAGCAAGGATAACAATGCATTGTCATCCTTGACAATGGTAAAGTAACTACTAGCTGGATTTCAATGGAGTTTCCTCTTTTTTCCCTTGTAGGCAGAGGTGGGCTGCTAAGGTGGAACGGTGATATGTGCTCGCCCCCGGGGCTCTGAGTGCTAGTGGAGTCCAGTGCAATTATGCTACCGCATCTGGACAGGTAGCGAAATTGTGCACGGATACGGAGGTATGCCACAGGCTACCTGCCCAGGTGCAGTACCATAATTGCACTGGACTTCACTAGCACTCAGAGCCACAGGGGCGAGCACACATCACTATTCCACCTTAGCAGCCCCCCTCTGCTTGTAGGTAAAGATGAATTGTTATAGGTGAATGGTTTGTATCACACCAGATATACAGATGCATGTTCCAAAGGGTTGTCAATATTTTTTAAGAAGGGAGGGGAGGTTATTTCACGTTATTTTGTGTGTAAATGTAAATAAATTGGTCCATAGAATGTTGGATGCCAGATTAATCTTAATAACCAGGTCAATGTACACTAAAATGTAGTGGGAGGAATCTTGGTCCATAGAGAAATTGAAAAAAAGGAAAACGAGAGAGCCGAGCAAAGAATTGCTTCTAAGACAATGGCTTGTATCACTTGGTCATGCTATTTAATATTTAGACTGACTTTATAAAATTGCTTTTTGAAAATCCAGAGGAGAGGTTGTATCACCCTTAGTGCAATAACCACCAATGGAAAAATACATTTCCTAGCGACTCTTTGCAAAATATTAACCTTGCATCTATAGTACAGCTCGTATTTAGAAACCAATATTACATTTTTCACTACTGGGTTATTTTTTTGAGCTATTATTTCATAGGCTTATTATTTTATCTTACTTTTCTGTTTTGTTCCTGAAATTCAATACTAGGGCCTAAATAGCTCACAGAAAACATTTCACTGCCATTCCCTCTCTAGCATGTTTTCGGTTGGTTTTCATTATTTTTCAAAATGTAGCACTAAAACTTCATACACTTTCACTTGAGTAGTAGATTTATGAATTTAATTTCTGCTTTATAGAAGTTATTACTTTTAACAACTTGGGAGGAAGACTCTATAAATTGTTTTTATTACTGTTAGACTCCTCAAGACATCTTGCTCTGTGTTTGTCATTTACATTTCATGTTAACATTTCATGTTAAATGTGAGATACATTTTGAACAAGCACATATTTGTTTTAATTTGACCCTTCTATGATTTGAAATTTAGACAGAGATATTTTTTATCAAAATATTGAAATTCAACAATTTGTAAACAATATATCTGTTCATTTAGTCTAGGTTAAAAGCACGCTAAAGCATAATTCTTATGAAAGCCACAACTTCAAATGTGCAATTCTCATGGAGGCAAGCCATGATTTTCATCTCCTGTTCATTAGAAACATAGAAGATTGAGAGCAGAAAAAGACCATCTAGTCTGCCTTTATACTATTTCCTGTATTTTATCTTAGGATGTATATATGTTTATCCCAGAAATGTTTAGGATGGATATATATTTATCCCAGGCATGTTTAATTTTTTATCAACCACGTCTGCTGGAAGTTTGTTCCAAGCATCTACTACTCTTTCAGTAAAATAATATTTTCTCATGTTGCTTCTGATCTTTCCCTCAACTAACCTCAGATTGTGCCCCCTTGATCTTGTGTTCAGTTTCCTATTAAAAACACACACACCCGAACCTTCTTTGAGGAAACATTATTCATGCTAAATGTATTGCACAATGGCTGCAGGTAACAGGGTAGCTTTTTATAAAACATTACTGTGTTTTCCAAACAGTGAATACTTAATGTCCCTGATTTTAGTCCCAAAGGTGCTTTTTCAAGAGGCAACTGAACTTTCTGGTTTTTCTTTGAAGACATTTTGCTACTTATCCAAGAAGTTTCTTCAGCTCTGGAAGAAGCTTCTGGAAGAGAGCCAAAGAAGCTTATTGGATGAGAAGTGAAATGTCTTCAAACCCTAAACCCCACACCCCACACCCCCAGAAAATCCAGTTCACTTCTTCATCTTTGGAAGAAGTTTCTGGAAGAGAGCTGAAGAAGACTCTTGGATGCAAAGCGAAACATTTTCAAGGAAAAACAAGAAAGTCCAGTTGCCTTTTGAAAAAGCACCTTTGGGACAACAACCACCTGGATGACTAAGAATCTCCACAGACACTTTGTGATAATCATTACTTAACACTAAAAATATTATAAGCTGAAATACTAGAAGTATTTTAGTGACAGGAGTCAGAAAATATCATAGATAGCCAAGAAAATGACAGCGCCGGACTTACCCGGCAGGCAGGCTTTGCTGGAGGGACCGGGAGACACGGTCCCTCATGGCGGCCGCCATCTTGGATCCCGGGCGAAGTCTCGCGATGCGAGACTTCGCTCGGGAGATCGGGGCCTGATTGGCCAGGCCCCTGATTGGTCCGGGCGGGGCCTGCTTGCCCTATATAAGGGCGAGCAGGCCCGGGGCTCTTCCTTTTCGCCCGGACCAAGCTTCATAGCAGACGTTCGTTCGTCTGCTTGCGGCGGCCATTTTGTTTGGCGACCTCGTGCGAGGCGCCATTTTGTGGCCTGTGGGGGTGAAAAGCCTTCTCTCTTCATCAGCGGAGCCAGCATCGGCTGGCTCCGCTCCGGTTTGGAGCCTCATTGTTCTGATTAAGGGGGAGGGTGGTGCTGTCTCCTGGTGGCCTCGCGGGTGCGCGGGGGTCGCTGGGGATCGAGGCCTGGGATAAAGGCCTGGTGTTTTGGGCCTTGCTGCACTCGGGGATAGGGGGGAATTGGCTTCCCGGGGGGGTTTTGGCTCCGCTTAGGCCTGCTAATTGGAGCAGGCCTTGTCCCAGTGGTGCAGGGCCCGTTGGGGGAGGGCTTTGTCCCGCCCTGTTCCTTATTGTATAAAGATAGAATTTAGTGGCATGGCCCCTAAGAAGCGGCCAGCTAAGGCCCTCCAGGCCCAACCTGTGGTGCGGCCCAGGAGGGCTGCCAGGCCGTCTGCTCGGGCTCGGGCGGCGGCAGAGGGGCCCCCGGGGGGGATCCCGGTGGGGGGGGTGGCTGGGTTTATGCCCACGGTCCCTCAACCCGAGGTGTCCCCTTCTCTTTCCTGGGCCAGGGTCCTGGAGCGGCTCGACGAGTTGGAGAGGTGGAGGTCGGGGGCAGGCCCGGAGGGGCTTTCCCCGGCTGCCACCGCAGCTTGGGGCGCAGACCCCGAAGAGGAGTCGGCCCCAGCGGGGCAAGTGGCCCATGAAGTGCGGATGGCGGGCCCCGGACAAGCGGGCAGCACCGGAGAGACGGGCCATGCTGGACAGATGGCCCAGCATGGGCAATGGTCATCGTTCCCGGGCCCAACCAGGATGGGCCCACCGTGGATGGCTTCGACCCCCTACGGGGCAGGTGAGGTTGCACCACATGCAGGCACATCTCCGCTCCTGCCCATTCAGGGTCCTGGGTTCATCCCGCCAGCTTTAGGGGGTGGCAACAGCTTCACGGGGGCTGCTGCAGGCACCTGCGGTCAGGTTTGGTCCCCGCCGGCTCCGCCAGCGGGGGCGCTGGGGGTGCCTGTCCCGCCTGGGGCGGGGGTGGGGGGTTGGATTCCTCCTCCACCGGCCATTATGCCACCGGTCCCATTCATGTACCCGCCGGGGCTTGGGGTGCTGGGCTCGGGGGCCACCACCGTGTGGGACCCGTTCGCCAGCATCAAGCCTGGGGCCATCCCTTGTGGGTTGCCCGCCACACCTTTAGGGTACCATCTGCACCCCTCAGTTAAGGAGGCAATCTGGAGGGGGGAATACGTGGATTTGTTCTCCCTCCTGAACAGGGAAGTCCCTAAACAAGATAAGGAGATTGTCCCTGGGGAGAAAGTGAAAAAGACAAAGGTCACGAAATGCTTCAGCTCGTGGCTGTATGCATTTCTGACCTTTGCGTCGGTGGTCATTCAGAGGCAGCCGGAGAGGGCCGCTGCCTTGTTGAAGTACATCGACCTGATAGCGAGGGCCCATTTCGAGTATGGGGGGACCATATGGAGGCACTATGACAAGGGCTTCCGTATGCGCATTGCTCATGAACCCTACTTGCCTTGGAATATGGTGGTTCCGGACCTGTGGTTCCAGGCCACTCATATGTCGGGGAAGGAGGGCTGTGATAGGACCGATAGCGGTCATTTTATGGAGGAGGAGCCTGCGACGCCCGCGCCGGCAAAGGCAGTGGCGGGTGCCGTTAGTAAGGGTGTCTCTTTAATTTGTCACGAGTTCGCTGCAAAGGGGGCGTGTTTTCGCCCCATTTGTAGGTTTCGTCACGCCTGCGGAGGTTGTGGGGGAAACCATTCCGCAGCCGTGTGCCCCCGCCCCAAGAAGGGGAGTGAAAAGAAAGGCTCGGGTCCCCCAAAGCCTCCCCCACCTGCTGGGGGAAAAGGGGCCCAGCCCAATTAATTTAGGGGTGCTTGAGGGTTGGTTGGGCGACTACCACCCTCGCTCGAGAGCGGCCGCTCTCTTGCTAGGTTTCGCAGAGGGATTTAGGATCCCTTATCAGGGTGTTAGGAAGGCCTTCATGTCTGACAACCTTAGGTCGGTTGTTGGTCATGAAGACATTGTTAGGGAGAAGATTGGGAAGGAGGTTGCCGAAGGCAGGGTCCTGGGGCCCTTTGCGGAGCCACCCTTCCCGAATCTTCGTGTGTCTCCCTTAGGTGTGGTCCCCAAAAAGGCGAGTGGTGAATTTAGGTTGATTCACCATTTGTCTTTTCCAAAAGGGGAGTCAGTGAATGATTTCATTCCTGACGAGTTGTGTTCGGTCCGGTATGCATCTTTTGATGCAGCCGTGACCATGGTTAGGAAGTGTGGGGTGGGAGCCCTTATGGGTAAATGCGACATTAAGTCGGCATTCCGGCTCCTCCCCATACACCCCGACGACTTTGAGCTGTTGGGCTTCCATTTCGAGGGGGGCTATTACGTGGACAGAGCTTTGCCCATGGGGTGCTCTGTCTCGTGCTCTCTTTTCGAGAGTTTTAGCACCTTCTTGGAGTGGGCGCTCAGGAGGCAAAGTGGCCTGGGGACGGTCGTTCACTACCTTGATGATTTCCTTTTGGCGGGGCCTGCGCATTCGGAGCAATGTTTTGCTTTGATGCGGGACTTCGAAGCCCTTTGTGCTCACTTAGGGGTGCCTTTAGCCTCTGAGAAGACCGAAGGCCCCGCCACCAGGATTACCTTTCTGGGTATTGAATTGGACTCAGAGGAGCAATCTTCCAGATTGCCCCTAGAGAAGTTGGTAAAGATTAAGCGGAAGCTTGATGAGGTTCTGGGCTGCCGGAAGGTGACCCTACGGCAGCTTCAGGAACTGGCAGGCATTCTTAATTTTGCCTGTCGGGTAGTTGTTCCTGGAAGGGCTTTTTCCAGGAGGTTGTATGATGCGATGAAGGGGCTCCGTTTGCCCCATCATCGTACCCGCCTTTGCGCCGGGGTCAGGGCTGACCTCGGCGTGTGGCGGGATTTTTTGGACAGATTTAACGGGTTGTCTTTCTGGAGGCACGAGCTTCTGTTGGAAGCTGAGTTGCAGCTCTGCTCTGACGCCGCGGGGACTTGTGGTTTCGGGGTAGTGTTAGGTGACCAGTGGTGCTGGTCGGCATGGCCTCCGGAATGGAGTGCCACCTCGTTGGTTAAGGACCTTACGTTCCTGGAGCTCTTCCCCTTAATAGTGGCCTTAGAGCTTTGGGGGGAGCAGTTTAGGGACAAGACTGTGCACTTTTGGTGTGACAACCTAGCGGTTGTCCATGTGGTGAATGCCCTGTCCTCAAAGAGCGACAGGGTCATGCGGCTTGTCCGCCATTTTGTGCACAGGTCCTTGTCTCTAAACGCATTGTTTTTGGCTAAGCATGTCCCCGGGTTAGATAACGGGGTTGCTGATGCCTTGTCCCATGGTCAGTTGTCCAGGTTTCGGACCCTGGCCCCGTGGGCCCGAGAACTGCCAGAAGCGTTCCCCAGCCACCTCTGGAGTCTGGGAGGGATTCAGAGTGGTGGAGAAGCGAGGCATCCCGGGCAATCTCCTTGTCTGTAGCGCCCGGCACCCTCAGGGCATACCAGCGTGCAGGTAAGGAGTTTGGGGAGTTCAGGCAGGGCAGGGGTT
The DNA here is from genome assembly GCF_031021105.1 of Erythrolamprus reginae. Taxonomy (NCBI): domain Eukaryota; kingdom Metazoa; phylum Chordata; class Lepidosauria; order Squamata; family Dipsadidae; genus Erythrolamprus; species Erythrolamprus reginae. The sequence goes on along the minus strand of NC_091950.1, from coordinate 164,827,087 downwards.
ACCAGCTTAGTTGGCCTGTCCCTGTAGAGCATTTGGCCGAGTTTTGCGTCCAACTTAGGCAGCGTGGCCTGTCAGTTAGGACGATCCGGTCCCGGTTAGCCGGCCTCGCATTTCTGTCCAAGGCGGGGGGGTTTGCAGATCTTTCGGGTGACTTTCGCATCCGGAAGATGCTGGAGGGCTGGCTTAGGGAGCAAGCGGGGGCCCCAGGTGACACTCGTCAGCCCCTGACGGTGGAGCAGCTGTCATCTATCAACGTGGTTTTTGGCAGTCTGTGTTCCTCATTGTACGAGGCCCGTCTTTTCAGGGCAGCGGCTTGTGTCATGTTCTTTGGGGCCCTTCGGGTCAGCGAGGCCATGGCTTCGTCTCAGGCTGACACTTCGCTCCGGGCCTTCCAGTTCGCTGATCTGACCTTTAGGCAAGGGGGGGTGTCCCTTGTAGTGAGAAGGTCTAAAACGGATCAGCTGCACAGAGGGGTTGCCTTACAACTTAGTGCGGCCGCCGACCAGTCGGTGTGTCCGGTGGCCGCCCTACGGCTTTATTGTGGTATGAGGGGGTCAGGCCAGGGGTACCTGTTTAGGCATTGTGACGGTACCCCTCTGACCCGTTTCCAATTCTGGGCTTTAGTATCTAGGGCGATGGCCCAGGTGGGCATGGATCCCGCCGGTTATGGAACGCATTCGTTCCGTATCGGCGCCGCCACTAGTGCGGCACTTTCTGGTTTCCCGGCCCATCGGATTCGGGAGATCGGCCGCTGGCGGTCAGCGGCATATTTGGGTTATGTTAGGCCCGCTGAGGATCCCAGGCAGGGCTTAGGCTAGGTAACCTCTCTGTGTCTGTGTCCTCTTGCAGGTCCCCAGGCTAACACGAAACCGACGGCGCTGCTGTGTGGCCACAGCATGATTTTCTGGGCCGGCCGCGCGGCAGCCAGGAGCGCCATCGGGACCCACCTGTCCCTGGGGCGGTGGGTCAACGTTACCTGGATGGGCCGGAGAGGTATGCGGTGGGAGGGTCTCCTACCGGCGTTGCTGGGCGGTCAGCATGGCGCTGCGCCCGGCAATATGGGGGGCGGCTCCTGGAGTCGCGCCCAAAGGGGTCTGAGTGGGCAGCGTCTTGTGGCCGCACCCAGGTGGCTGGTATTGCACTTAGGTGGCAATGACCTGTGCATGCTGGGAGGCCTGGCGCTGCTCATCCAGGCACGCGAAGACCTGCGAAGGCTTCGTGAGGTCTGGCCCGCCACGCAGGTGGTGTGGTCAGACATATTACCTAGGATTGTGTGGAGGGATGCCTCTTCCCTTAGGGCCATTCACCGGGCTAGGAGACGGGTGAATAGGGCTATGGGGAAAACGGTTAGAGAAATGGGTGGAGTGGTAATACCTCATCCCCTTATATCAATAGATAAGCCATGGCTCTACCGTAATGATGGCGTTCACCTGTCTGACCAGGGGAACGCCATCTTCTTACAGGACCTGCAGCGGTCTCTGCGTGAGCTGGCGCAGCTAGAGGGGGGAGTCGGGGGGCCAAGATAGAGATCTGACCCCCGCTCCTGTGGCAGGTTAGGGGCGGAAAATTGGGTGGTTTAGCAACCGCGCGTTCTCCCTTGGGCATCTTTGGGGATGATTGACAGGTTCTCTGCAAGCTCATGGAGGGAGTTTCTGCCTGAGCAGCTGGGGGGAACCTGTCTTTGGGTCCTGCACCTTTAATTCCCCGATTCGGGTTAGCCGGTGGGACCCCCCTCATGCACAGCATGGCAGAAAAGGTCACAGGTGACGGCCTGGCCCTCACCTGGACCTTGCATCGAGATACGCCCATGTGTTGCCCAGGAATGTTTACTGGCATAACGTCATTTCCGCCCCGGAAGTATTTGTTTGACCCTGCAGGTCCAGTTCCGGGTCATAGTTGTTTATGCTAATTTATGCAAAGTATTTGAATAAATTATGCAAATTTATGTTAATAAAAATGACCCAATTTTAAATCCAGCTCTGGTGTCCGTGTCGTTACTCCGTCTCTCCAGCAATGACAGCGCCGGACTTACCCGGCAGGCAGGCTTTGCTGGAGGGACCGGGAGACACGGTCCCTCATGGCGGCCGCCATCTTGGATCCCGGGCGAAGTCTCGCGATGCGAGACTTCGCTCGGGAGATCGGGGCCTGATTGGCCAGGCCCCTGATTGGTCCGGGCGGGGCCTGCTTGCCCTATATAAGGGCGAGCAGGCCCGGGGCTCTTCCTTTTCGCCCGGACCAAGCTTCATAGCAGACACCCGCCCGCCCTCCACTATTTTGCAGTGTGCTTAGGGGTCGCCCTTAGGGGGCCGAATGGGAATTTTTTGCAGTTCTGCCTTTTAGCTGAGCTGTTTTTTCGCCCATTCCACACTGGGGTGATGGCTGTGCGGTTAGGGGGTGCTTGCATTAATTAGGTTAATTGGCTTACCTTTGGTCATTTGGGTAGGCAGGTTAGGGGCGGAAAATTGGGTGGTTTAGCAACCGCGCGTTCTCCCTTGGGCATCTTTGGGGATGATTGACAGGTTCTCTGCAAGCTCATGGAGGGAGTTTCTGCCTGAGCAGCTGGGGGGAACCTGTCTTTGGGTCCTGCACCTTTAATTCCCCGATTCGGGTTAGCCGGTGGGACCCCCCTCATGCACAGCATGGCAGAAAAGGTCACAGGTGACGGCCTGGCCCTCACCTGGACCTTGCATCGAGATACGCCCATGTGTTGCCCAGGAATGTTTACTGGCATAACGTCATTTCCGCCCCGGAAGTATTTGTTTGACCCTGCAGGTCCAGTTCCGGGTCATAGTTGTTTATGCTAATTTATGCAAAGTATTTGAATAAATTATGCAAATTTATGTTAATAAAAATGACCCAATTTTAAATCCAGCTCTGGTGTCCGTGTCGTTACTCCGTCTCTCCAGCAATAAGGAAATAGGAATTCAGTCTACAGCCCGCACTTGAGGCACAAATGACCTGACACAGATATCCTATTTTGGATACATTCTGTGAAGACTCAACTCTCTTGAGATACTTGCCTTTTTATGGGAAAGACAGAAGGAAAAGGAAGTTAAGAACCTTCAGCAAGGTGGATAGACTCAAATATAGTGGGTTAAAAGACCTGAGGGGAAGACAAAGCATTCTGGAGATTGTGGTCCATTGTGGTTGTTAAAAGTGGACTTCAACTTGATGGCACAAATGTATTTCCCCCCAGAATATAGCATATTATTTTTTGCCATAGTAACTATTTATTTGTTTTTAGGAACAAAAGTGAAACTATCTGTGCCATGTACTATTATACTAGATGGATATCTTAGGATACAGATAGGTGAAGTCAGATAGGAAAAATCCTGTCCAAATAGAAAAACAACTATTGCCCACTTCACCCCACAAACAGCTAATCATTGGGTTCACATATTACTTAAATCCTAGGAAAATACATTTATGAACTTCAGAAGCACAGATTATAAAATCACTAGTCACATTGACTGAAGATAGTCAGCAGATGAGAAAAATCCAACTCACAAAATGATGAAACAAAGCATGTTGCTTAATACACAGTAGTGTAGAGTGTTATGAAATGACATCAACTTATGGAGCTGTATACTGAAAGCACATAAGTATGCCACATATAGAATGAAAAACATAACAAAAATACTGTATGTTAACATATTTGTTATTTTTTAAAGTAGCAAAAATATACAACTGCATCATGATCATTTTACCCTTCACCCAAACAATTATCCCACAAACTTATAAAATAACATTATGAATCATGATAAAAGGATAAACAAATTCAAAATGACAAAACTTAAACTCTAACTCAAGTTTAGAAACCTAAAACTTTCATCTATATTGATAGTAAAGGTCTTAAAAGCTGTAGAGTAATCAGGTCAACAGATAAGTTGACACTATTTATGACACCTGATAAATTTATAGATATAAATTGATCTCGTCTATGTTTCTTCTTCTTTTATTTTTAATTTTTCCTCTTCTCTTTCCTTCTCCCTTTTCTCTCTTTTTCTCTCTCTTCCTCTTTAGCCTTATTTTCTTCTCTATATGTAAGCATGCATTTTTATTTATAACTGTATACTCTAAATTCATATACATTTGTACCAATATTTGCTTTATGTATCCCTTCCCCTATTTATCTTCAATAAAGATTATATTTTCTTTTTTAAAAAGAAAGAAAAACAGCTATTGCCCACTTCACCCCACAAACTGCTAATCACTGGATTCACATATTACTTAAATTCTAGGAAAATAAATTTATGAACTTCAGAAGCACAGGTTATAAAATCACTAGTCACAATGATTGAAGCAATGATTGAAGCAGGTCAACAGAAGAGAAAAATCCAACTCACAAAATGATGAAACAAAAATGTTGCTTAATATATAGTAGTGTAGAGTGTTATGAAATGACATCAATTTATGGAGCTGTATACTGAAAGCACATTAAGTATGCCACATATAGAATGAAAAACATAACAAAAATATGTTAACATAGCAAAAACAATGTTATTTCATTGATTCTCCAAACTAATCTCCTAAAATACTGAAATTGATATAGGTGAAAGATACTGTAAAGAATTAAAGAGTCTTTGAGCAAAGTGTCTAGAGCCTGAAACCGAAACTCTCATTAACTATGAATTCTGTGACTACCTGTGAATCAACATTGCCCTACAACAAAGTACAAATATGTAAGTTCGTTCAGCATTCTTCAGTGTTCTCCTAACTGTAAATTCTGAGAACTATAATCCACACATTATAGGGACTACTAAAACAATACAGGAAAAGTGTTCTCCATTGCTGAAAATGAAATATTAATTTTCACAGTTACAATTATGAACAATTCTTTTTAGTGCAACAATAAAACAGCAATAAACAATATGCAACCCTATTTGCTTTATTTATTTTTAGTGTTTGTAACAACATGTCCCTAGTTTCTTGATTCTTTTTCACCAAAACGAAAGGAAGGGAATTTGCTATATTCACTGCATTCATTTTGTAAATAAATAGTTGAGATTTCATTGCCTCTAGATCTTAGTAACAGCACAAACAGTTACCATACCAATGAGAGGTATATGGTAATTGCTTTTTGAAAGCATAAGGTGAAGCAGTGGAAGTGATATGCCGGTGCCTGGAAGCTGTTAGGGTCTGGATGGGTGCCAACAGGCTCAAACCTAACCCCAACAAGATGGAGTGGCTGTGGGATTTGCCTCCCAAGGACAATCCCATCTTGTTTTTTCAGAGAATTTCAAATGTACAACAATCAATATCGTACTTCCTATTTTAGATCCCCTTTTCATCCACCCTTTCCTTCTTGTTGCTTATAAAATGCTGTGCTGTCATCAAATTTTGTTTTATTTGTCTAAGGGGAATGGATTCAGTGTTATCAAGCAACATGATTATGAAAGCAAATTGAATTTTAGGAACTCCATCCTCATCCAAAGACACACTTAACTGAAGAGACGCCCATACCCAATGAGATCATCTGGAGGTGGCAAATACAGTATTGTACAACTCTCTAAAAATAGAGGTCTTTCTTTAAGTAATGATGAAAAAATGTAATACGTATAGGAGACTTTATGAAAAACTCAGGCATTGGATTCTGCGCATATAAAAAAGGAAATGCAACTTGAAATAAATCCATTCTTTTTAAATATGCTTGCACCACAGAGGCGCCATATAATTTTTGTGTCACTTGCTTTCTACTGAGCAGGAATATTTCCATAATGAATAAGAAATAATAAATGTGAAAAGAGATAAAGCCTACTTTAATTCCACCATTAATTTTCCATTTCAGGTTCTCCTCTCTCTTCCATTTCTTCCTTGTTTTATAACCATATGGTCCCGTGTCTTACTATTCACTATCCCTCAGCCATCAATGTATGGTAATCTCATTATGGACTTACCTAGGAAGATAAGCGTCTGTTTCTTGGATCCTCTGCTCTCTGGACTTTCGGTTTTCCTTAGAAATTGGGATTGTTTTTCTCTTCCTTTTACTACAACTGTTCCTTTCTTGTAGACCATTAAGACTTTAATCATATTCCGGCACATAAATGTTACAGATACCAATACTATGATGTACACAATAAAGGCAGTAAAAATACTAAACTGGAAGACTCTCCATTTGGATGACAAATTGGTACATATTGTCACATTTAAACTGAATTCAGGCAGACGCTGAGACCTGGATTTTTCACAGAGCACCAACCCCTGATGGTCTGGGATGTCTACCAATGGGTGTTCTGCTCCCATTGCAAAGAGAAGGGGTAAGGCCACCAGCACCGATGTAATCCAAACAAAGGCAATGAGGATCTTCACTTTGTAGGTTCCAGAAGTAGCTTTGAACTTAAATGGGTGGCAGATGGCAATGTACCTTTCAAAGCTTAGGGTGGCCACATGTAACACAGTGGCATAGCTGCAAGCCTCAAAGAGGAAGCTGTACAACTTGCAGGTTAAATCTCCTTTTGTAGTCGAAAAAGGATTCCATATGATGCTGTAGAATTCCACCGGCATCCCCAATAAGATCACCAAGAGGTCCGAACACGCTAGACTTATCATGTGGTCGGTCACTGCTTTTTGCATGTAGCCTTTCTTTTGCAGGATTTTGGAAGTCCGGATGGTGACACTGTTGCCCAAGATCCCTGCCACAAAGATAATGCTATAAATGAGGGCAAGGATGATCTTGACCGATTTGTCTACTTCAAAGTCTTTCACGTGGCTGTGATCAATGAGGTGCCAACAATCCTTGTCGTTTGGTGCCTCCATGAGCAAAACTAAGCATGGAAACAAGAAGAAAGAAGAGAAAAGCAGGTCACCAAAAGTCATTCTCTCTCTAGTCTTATAGTTAACATTCCTCTGTACTTACTCTGAAATACAGCTAGACCGGTTGGTTTGAAGAACCTTTTGTTCTACGTAAGGACAAACAGAAGCAAAGACCATTAAGACTTCAATCATATTCCGGCACATAAATGTTACAGATTAGTTTCTCACATTTCCCCACCCCACCCAAGGCCTTATTGAATTAGTCCTCTGCCTCAATCACATTATCAACAATGAGAAAGAAAAACAGACTAAGGAAAGCTTTTGTTCACCTGTTTTGGGTGAGACCGAAAACAGGAAATGCTGAATGCTGGAGACAGCTCCCAATTCTCCCTAACCCGACCAGCAATACTGTTGTAGTCTCTGCCTTTTTCCTTGAGATCTGTTTCCTGTGGCTGAATTGGTAGCAGTTTTGTCAAACATTAACTTGGAGCTGAACAGTGAAAGGGATGTGGTCACTGATGAAGCCAATAAGGCGGGCTGAAAAGGAATGAGGCAACCTGACTAAGAGATAAATTCTCTGGCCTGGTTCCCCTTCCTGAAATCCCTCTCTGCTTGTTTTAAAAACTGGGTAGCAAAGTTGAGTTGCTGTTGCCGGCAGTGTTGTTTACAATCAGCCCATCTCCACAGTTTTCTTTATTGCCCTCTTTTCTGCTTTAGAGGCAGACTAAAAGCAGACCTCTGCAATGACTTGCCAGTTCAAAAAAGGAAACTACTTTCCTCAACTTCTAGCAGGGTTTTTGATTATTTTTTTTTTTGAGAACTTGACTACATGGAAGGTGGTTGGTGGTTAGGGACAGAGTTGTACATACAGATAGTTCTCAACTTACAACTACAACTGAACCCCAAATGTATGTCTTTAAGGAAGAATTTTGTTAAAGTGAGTTTGCTTCATTCTTTTCTCACCACGTTTGTTAAGTGGATCCCTGTAGTTCCTAAATTAGTAATTTGGTTGTTAAGTGAATCTGGCTTTCCCCATTGGCTTTGCTTGTCGGAAGGTTGCATGTCACATGATGCTGGGACACCGTCACGGTCATAAGTATGTGTTCAGTTGCCAAGCATCTGAATTTTGATCACATGAGCATGGAGATGCTGCAATGGTCATAAGTATGAAAAATGGTCATATAACTTATTTTTTTCAGGGCTGTTGTAACTTTAAACAGTCACTAAGTGAACTATTGTAAGTTGAGGACTAATTGCACTTTATAAAGCTTCTGAAAATCCAAATCCTTAGTAAAAAACTTCCTTAGTGGGCCAGTGTTGGTACAAATGATTCTGATGCCAGTGAAATTCTGGGCATCGTTATAATGTCTGGGGGTGGGAAGAAACATAGTTAGGGTAAAAGCTGTTAGCTGCTCCTTTTTGCCTAATGGCAAAATGTCCTGGCAACTTTTTTTCCTGACATGTGCCAATGAAATTATTCAACCCTGGCCCACAAATAACATAGGTTTTAGTCCTTGTTAGCTTCGTCAGTTCTTTATCATTGATTTCCTGGAGCTAATACTGAAGGTGCAGTCTAACAGGACTCTGTTGATGTTATCTTTTTGCCCTTTTCCCCACCCTGTCCAAGGGCAGCCTCAGGATATAGAAAATCAGTTAGGCATTGTCACTACATTAGCTTGCAAAGAATTCAAATGCTTGCAGGAATGTGAAACAGAGCCAATAGAGCTAGGAGATATTTCATGCCTGCATAATTTTCATGCTGATTCCAGGATGGCTGGAGAGAATTGAGAAAGGCCCAATGGTGATGTCAGAACTATTCAATTCCCATAAAATCACAGGATTTAAGGCCACTGAGTTCAACCTCCTCTCAGGGTAGGTAACTAAAATAAACCTTCCCTTTCAGATGCTTCTGTAGCCTCCTGTTAAAGTAGTAAGGGTACGATCACTCTAAAAAGCAAACAAATTCAATCTCAACTTTTGTCCCTCTTTGCCTTGATGGATGATACCATTTTGTGACTAAACCAGTGGTGAGATTCAATTTTTTTTTACTACTGGTTCTGTGGGCTTGGTGGGTGTGGCGTGGCTTGGTGAGTTTAGCTTGGTGGCATGGCAGGGGAAGGTTACTGCAAAATCTCCATTTCCTCCTGATCATCTGGGTTTCAGGAGGCAGAGAATAGATGGAGGCAGGGGCAGTCAGAGGTGGGTATTTACTAGTTTTTTGAACTACTCAATATTTCCACTGCAAATTCTCCAAACTACTCAAAATTTCCACTGCCGGTTCTCCAAACTACTCAAAATTTCTGCTATCAGTTCTCCAGAACTGGTCAGAACCTGCTGAATGCCATGTCTGGATTAAACCCTTAAGAATTACTGGGAACTAGCTGAAGGAGAGATGGAAGAAGAAGTAGGAGAAGGAGGAGGAAGAGGAGAAGGAGAGGGAGAGGGAGAGGGAGAGGGAGAAAGTTTCCGCAAATAGCTTGGTCATCTGTGGCTGAACAGAGAAAAAAAGTATAATATAAAATTAGATCAATGAACCAATGGCACAATGTAGTTAACTACCAATATTTGCACTTATCAGGATTTTGTAATATAGTTTTACCAATAAAACAGGAGGGAAATAATCTAAAAGGTACTCTTTAAGAAGGAATAAGTAGGGGGGAAATAATTGTTTTCTGGTGGAGAAAATGGGCTGCAAAAATGTAAAAATGAATATGGAATCATGTGATTTAGAAAAATGTACACATAAAATATTTATGCACGCTGATGCAGATACGGGAGAAAAGGAATTTATGAGGAAATAATAAGATCAGATTTAGCTAGCATATCTATGAATTTGGTGCTTAAATACAGGAATTACCTACTGGGGGAACAATTGTTAGAAAATGAACGTATTCTATGCACCACAATCATACTTATATTGCACAGAATATAACCACATTAGTGACAATCACTATATAATCCTATGGTATGGTAATAATCTTCAGCTTTATACCATCTATATGTGTGGCTGGACATGAATAAAAGATGATGGGATGCATTTAACCCACTCAAAAGGTAGAGAGGTTTATTCTAGGACGTTTCAGTCTACTCAGTCACATGGAGAATGACAACTTTGAATAAGACACTACTACATATGGTCCTTGCAGAAAAGCTAGTTCCCATGTAGACTGCGGGAAACCAATGTTACTCTGATGGAGACATGCCAGCTGTGAGAAATATGCTAAGATGGGACTGGTCCAACTTTTTGGAAAAGCTTTTTTGGGGGGAAGGAACTGTTTTTGTCAATACTGTATCATTGTCTGTTGTGAATGGCTTTAATTAATTTGATAGATTTAAAAAAAATTATGGATTTTAAACTGATTAGAGTGAGCCAGTTTGGTGCTGTGATTAAGGCATCAAGCTAGAAAGTAAGCTGGGTGCTCTTGAGCCTATTACTTTCTCTGAGCCCTAGGAAGGAGGCAACGGCAAAACCTTGCTTAAAAAATGTAGTATATGAGAATTGGACACAAATGAGCAGAAAGGGAGAAAAATGACTAGAGTGCTATGAACACTCTTATCTAAACCAGTGATTTTCAACCTTTTTTGAGCCACGGCACATTTTTTACATTTACAAAATCCTGGGGCACACCAATAACCAAAATGACACAGAACTACACTCTAAGACACTCTCCTCTCTTTTTCAATCCCTCTCTCTCCACCCCACAAAAAAACAGGTGAGGGCTGGGGGGGGTTTCCTCTCTTATTCTTTGGGTGCTTTTTATCATATGCTTTAAATCAAGAGTCACTTCTCCCTCTCTTTCTTTTGTTTCTCTCTCTTTCCTCTCATTCTCTGTCTCAATCATTTTCTCATTTCTCTTTTTTTCCTCCCCATTTTGCTCATTTCATACACTCTCCCCCTCCCTTCCTCTCCTTTTCTCTCTCTCTCTCTTACTTTCTTTCTCTCTCATTCTCTCTCTCTCTTGCTTTCTTTCTCTCTTGTTCTCTCTTTCTTTCTTTCTCTCTCATTCTTGCTTTCTTTCTCTCCCTTTCTCTCTCTCTCTCTCTTGCTTTCTCTCTCTCTCCCACTCTCATTCTCTCTCTTTCTCTCTTTCTCTCTCTTTTGCTTTCTTTCTCTTTCTCTCTCTCTCTTTCTCTTTCTCTCTCTCTCAACAAAAAGTTGCAAGACCAGAACCTGAGCTTCCTTCTTCGTGGCACACCTGATCATGTCTCGTGGCACACTGGTTGAAAAACACTGATCTAAACAAGAAACTCTAACTAGAAAACAAACTCTATCTAGACAACAAACAATCAACATTTTCCCCTCTAGTCCAGCAAGGTAGACTTTGAATTGGTACATGCACATGTATGGGGCTATTCAAACCAGTGAACAGCAAAACTGCATTTATTTTTATATAACATTTTTATATAAAATGTAAAAAAAAAAGTGAGCCAATCCATAATATGAAACCTTCTAATAAGAGAATTTAAAATAAAACACAGCAAAAACTTCACTGTTGTATGTCTTCCTAAATTCTCACACATGGTGCCTTGTTACCATTCTCCTTTCCCCTCCAATGGATCTGGCTGACTTAATTAAGACTTAGTGTGTTGTGCAAATACAGTGCTGTAATGATGTATCACTATGTTTCTTGGTATTGATTGGGTGGTAAGTGCCAAGAGACACAAGAGTCTTGTACTTTTAATAGCTGGATGAAATAAGAAGTTTCCCTTGACACAGCTTGTACTCAACTATTAAAGGTGTAGAAGGGAGGCTACACTTTTATATTTAGGTCACTAAAGTTCATATGTATAACAACCATTGTTGTAACTCAGGAATTGTGTGGTTTTTAAAATGCTTTGTTATATCCTTTATCTTGCTCCCCAAATCACTTGCAATGAGATTAAGGGAGGACTAATGAAATTTCCTAGGTTGTTCAGTAAGAAAATCTATAAGAAAAACCTTTGATTTTGCTATGTTGTTTCTTTTCTTTTCTTTTTTATTTTTTGCAACTGAGATTAAGTTCCTGGGAAAGAAAGATGCCTCTCATAATAAAAATCGAATAAATAAATAAATAATAAATAAATAGTAATTTTAGAGAAGAGATAGGGAATGGCTCAGAATTCTGAGAGTTGACAATTCTGAGAATTCTGAGAGTTGAAGCCCACAAGTCATACAAGGGCCATCCTTTCCCATCCCCGCTTTAGATAGACAATTTCTGTCTGAATTAAGCAATCGCCCTTTTTATTATACTACCTAATTTACTTATGAGTCCAGAGACTTCTTCACGCTTTCACGAATGTAACTTGTAGGAAGTAAGCTGCACCATTGCCCCCTCTGGCTCCTTTCAGCCTAAAATCAATCTTTGGCTGAGTTAGCAGCACACATTAACTTAGCTCAATTTAAAATGTCTCCATTTAAAATGTCACTTCTTTGAAAAAACAGAGAGGAAGGAAAGTAAGGAGGAGAGCAGAAGGATTTTCTACCAAATGGGAAACTGCCCCATTCCCTAAATCTGCACCCCTGAAATCTGTAAACCTGAATGTATGTCATTTTTGCAGCAAATAAGAGTTGGAAAGAAACTAGAATGCTTATCTAAGTTTGTTTCTTGGGTTTGCAGGCCACACTGAACTATAAACATAAAATGTTAGACTAGAAAGCATTTGCCCAGATAGAGGCTAAGTATGGCATATGAACCCAGCCATTAGGTGAATCAATGGAATCTGTATATTTTAGAGCAGTGTTTTTCAACCAGTGTGCCGCGGCACACTAGTGTGCTGCGAGACATGGTCAGGTGTGCCGCGAAGAGAGAGAGAGAAAGAGAAAGCAAGAGAGAGAGAAAGAAAGCAAGAGAGAGAGAGAAAGAAAGCGAGAGAGAGAGAAAGCAAGAGAGAGAGAGAAAGCAAGAGAGAGAGAGAAAGCAAGAGAGAAAGAGAGAGAAAGAAAGAAAGGCAGGAAAGGAGGGAGAGATAGAAAGAGAGCAAAAAAGAGAGGAAGGGAGAAAGAAAGGGATGGAGAGAGAGAGGAAGGAAGAAAGAGAGAGTAAGAGGGAGAGAAATAGAGCAAAAGGGAGGAAGAGAGAGATAATTTTTTTGTCCAAACTTTTTTTTAGCCCCCCCCCCTCTCAATGTGCCCCATGATTTTGTATAAAAAATGTGCCGCAGCTCAAAACAGGTTGAAAATCACTGTTGTAGAGGATGTATGTTTTATAAAACTCCCATCTAACATTGAAATGATTGTGAGTGTCTCTTGAAACACAAACACTTTTCCTTTTGATAAGCTAACATGTCTGTTTTATATATCAGAGCCCTGAAGGTTGTGGAAAATATATGCTAAAGTTCATATTCTCAGAGCCAGAGACATGTGTTAATATTAAAACTAGATTTATTATAATATTAGTATAGAAGGATGGGGATAAACCCATCGGCGCAGGCCTTTTCTTTCCTCCCCTTTCTCTTTCCTCAGCCTCTAGTAACTCACAAATTTTAATTTCCACAACCCAGCCATGCATATATAATCTTTGTTCACACTTTTATAAAGTAAAATTAAGTGCAAGAAATTGGGCACTAATATAAAGCTTGTCTGAGCAGAACAAATTTGAATTTTCAAACACCATGGAGAAGACTGGGGCATCAAGGCTTGAAGCGGTATAAAGATTGGAAGGAAGATAATTTTTCTTCTGAAATAGAATTGCATAAATAATCAGGGACCTGCTTCAGGTGATTATTTGCCATCTTTTGCTCATTATATTTTTTGTGGGGGAAGATGTTATCAGTGGGTATGATGGCTGATAATATTTTCTTGTTTTCCTGTTTTGAACAGATAAAAAAACAAGTTTATGTTATCGAATTAAAACTTTTAATTTTTTAAATCTTTTTCTGAGATATATTAGATAAATAATACAACATGCCATCCTTTATAAACCATCTCAGAAGTTAATCACAATAATAAATGGATTTAAAAGTTCGGGTCAGACGCAACTTAAAACAAAGTGATTTGTATCTTAAGGTGGCCTATGTACTGTATGTATACAGTACAATCTATTTATGCATGCATAATAGTTTTCAAAACATGTTTTTGAATGGACACATTATGTAAAACCAGCAAGTTGTGCTTTGTTCTGTAAATTAAGGCTCAACAATCCGTGACTTAGGGTGTCATGCAGAACACTGTTTGTAGATATGGCTATGGAAATTGTTGCGTAGCACATAAAGAAATGTTTGGACATCAAAAAATATATTTAATATCTATCATCAAGGAAAGATAAAGCAAAATGTTTTTTAAAATGTTAACCTCTTGTTAAATGGAATCTTTTGTATTTAACTTGTGTTTGTATTTTCAGACATAGCAAAATAGCAGATTTATTTCAATTTACACATTTCATACTATAGTATTAAATATAGCCAGGTATGGTAAACACTGAAAAAAATAGTGCTTTTCAAGTATTTAGGGCACAAATTTTAGTTTTTCATGAAGCTTTCAGTATAATATAATTTTTGGTTACAAGTACTTAGAAGTCACTTTGTGCTTTTTAAGAGTTTACAATTTAAATCCTACACTATGGTACATAAAGAGGATGATTATGACACCCATTGTGTAACATACACATTTAATCTTACATAAGATTCTGGACATCTTCTTACCCATTGTATTCTAGCTACTCTACAGATTTAAGCAGACTATAATAAGATTATTTAAAGAACAGAGCTTTTCCATGTATTGTTATGTGCACTTGTAATTGTACTGTTCCTATTGCTGGTATTTTTATCTGCTTTTAACCTTATCCTAAAGTAAAATCTCACAAGGGGGAAACTACATTTTAATGGTTGATAAAGACAGTAGTGGATCTCATTCTAATGCTTTTAAACCAGGCTCATTTTTGAGATGAGCTTGTAGGCTGAGTGGTGAGGTATACACACCTATGTGATTTTGATGTTTGGTTTCCTAGGCTATTAATCTCTAAATTGTCATTCCTCCTTACTCTGGGAAAGCTTTGACTGGAAAATTAAAAGAAAGAAGAAGCTAGCTGACAAGTACTGTAATCAGGTACTTCCTACAGTTATTCTCTGAAACAGGGAGATTTGGATGTAAAATAGGTTATACTCTAAGCAAACAACAGGAATCTAAAAGCTGTAGAAAAGTGTTTTGCCATTTTTAATGTAAAAATATGACTAAGTTGATTGTCTTAGATAGGATTAAAGATAAAGCACTGATTTTGTTTCATTAGCATTCAGCTATCCTGGCAGGCTGCCATTAATCAGAAAGAAAAGTGATACATAAACCAGGGAATTAGGATAATGCAAAAAGCTCATAAAAATGGAGATTATTTGCACACAATGAAGCTTTAACTTTGGCATCTTATTGTGCCTGCAGCCTAGAGCTAAGTCATTGGTAGCTTCTATAATGATACATTTGCCTTATAAAGTTAATCTAAAAAGAATGTATTTAGTGTGCCTATGAGGAAGTATATGACAACTCCCATTACATTAAGGTTTGTTTGTTTATTCTTGTTGTTTTTAATTTTTTAATTGTAAATTGTTGTTGTTGTTTTAAATGAAATACCTCTGGATTGAGGTGAGGATTAACTGCACAAGAAATAAATAGTCAACTTGGTCGGGTAGGGTTAACCTTCAGGTCAGTGTAGGCTTACTTTAATGCAATAGTCAATATGAAATCGGAACATTTATTCTCTTCCTTTTGTGACAGGATAAAGACAGATTGTTCTGGCTTAACTTTTATCATATATATTGCTTTAGAAATGGCTGTTACTGTAACAGCTAGCCATCTGGGATTTGATAAAAGAATTCTACTAAATTATGATGTTCATAAGTGGAATACTCTATCAGGCCTGGTGCAAAAAAAAAAAAAAGGAAAAGGAAAAGGAGATGGGCAAATTCCATTATCTCTATCTCTGCTCCTCTCCTCCATGTGTCCAATACTATTGGATTCTTACTTGCTCTCTTGGATTGGCCCTCACCCAAATGAAAGCTAGACTATTTGGATGTGACTGGACATTTTCAGATGGAAAAGTGTGGAAGATAGCAGTGCTTAATGTCTTGCGCCACATGCCACTGACTGCATCTGCCATGCTTGCAAAAACTTGGCGGTGGTGGCCTTTCTGATCTAGCTTGACTTCTGCTGCTGCTGGGAAATGCCAGGTTTGTGAACCTGGCAGCTTTTTTTTTTAATCTGGGAGCTGTGTTTTCTGACTGGCTTAGCTGCTGTGGAGGAATCTGCTGCCAGGGGGATTTGTTCTAGAGGATTGCTCAGGCTGTCTCTTTGAGGAGCAGGCTGAGAAGCAGTTGTTGCCAATCTAACTACAAAAAGATGGCTTTTTTTTTGCCATCTTTCCAATCTGGAGGTCATTCTTGACTCACGATTCCTGTTCAAAGAGCATGTGGCAGTCACGGCTAGGAGGGCCTTTGCACAGCTTCCTAATGGGTGCCAATTGTGCCCATTCCTAAGGCAGTCAGATCTGCTCACTGTCACTCATATACTGTTATAAGCACATATTCCGTTATGTGCTTTAGAAAGTATTCAGAAGAATCTGGAAGCTTGAACTATTATAAAGTGCATCAGTATGGTCAGATATACTAACCTTAGAGTAGTTAATGTGTCTCTTCTTTCCGAGCTTCATTGGTTGCTACTCTGCCTTCCCTGCCCACCTTGTGGAAACTTCTACCTCTAGAAGTGACATTAGCTCTATCCTTCTCAAATCTCCATTCCACAAATCCCTCAGGACCTGGTTATGTTATCTGCCTGGGATCTCAAGGGATGGGGTAAATTTTGTGATGGTTAATATCATCCGATCCTGCCTGTGTGCCTTTTTAATACTTATTTTTAATTGTGACTTGTTATATAGTTGTTGGTTTTATTTTAATAAAATAAAATATACCACCCAGAGTCACTTTAATGTGAGGTGTTCAGCTATACAAATTTGATAGATAAGACAGACAGACAGACTGACAGACAGACAGACAGACAGACAGACACTATACTAGTTTGTGATATATGAGGATTGGAATTATTTTTATATGAGAGACTTTTTGTGCATTTTTTGTCCTAGCTGTTTTGAATCCAGTGATTTAAATTCTATTTTTCAAGTTCTTTTTTCATAGATTTGTCTTGTATATTTTTTTAAAAATTTAAAGAATATTTTAGAAATGCCTTCAGGAACATTAAAAATGGATATAAGTCTAAAAGCTAAAAAGTAAGTCGCATAGACACTCAAAATATTACACGGGGCAAAACCCGAACTCAGAACAATCTACATACATATACCCGTGAAAATCTACGAAAACATATATATATATATATATATATATATATATATATGACGGTCTTGGTATATTCAGATTTCTTCCCGTGTAGGATTTGGAAATTTCTGGCAACGTTTTGACGAGGTCCCACTCGTCATCTTCAGGCTGGTGTTTCTGTCCTTGTTCTAGGGCAAACACAGCGAGATCTGAGCTGCCTTCCTTCTATAAATACTGGTGGCTGGGTGTGGTTTGATGGCTCAGCAATTGCCTGCTGTGTAGAAACTTCCTGGTGAGTCAGTGGGGTAACACCTGGGGTCGTTGATGTGACTGAGGCATGCTGATTAGTTAATGGTTGTGGATTAGGCGTGATATCCTGAGTAGTTGGAGCTTGCAGGCTACTTGATTGCTTTGCAATGTGTGTTCTGAGTCTGGTTTCAGTTTCTATGGCTGGGATACGTTTGAGGGCTGGTTTCCAGATGTCTGGTAGGCGGGAGGTATCATCCCGCTTGTTCATATTTTGGGAATGTTTTTCTATCTCGATGGCTTCCATGATTATTCTTTTGCTGTAGTGTTCTGTGTTGGAAATTAATTTAGTACTGTCAAAATCAATTTCATGTCCTGTAGTTTTGAAGTGTTGGAAAAGGGAGGAGGTTTTTTCTTTTTTCCTTAATGCATTCTTATTTTCTGCAACACGTGCATTTACTCTCCTGTTAGTTTGTCCAATATACAGTAATACCTCATGATACGAACTTAATTGGTGCAAGGAGGAGGTTCGTAAGACGAAAGGTTCGTAAGACGAAACATTGTTTCCCATAGGAAACAATGTAAAGTCAATTAATCCATGCAACCAAAATAAAACCCGCAAAAAAACGGCTTTCGGCGACTGCTGGGAAGCTGCGCGGCTGTTTTAAAAGGTGACAGCTGGCCTGGGGGGCTTCCCAGCACCCCCCCGAACCCCGAACCCGGGTTCGGGGGGGTGCTGGGAAGCCCCCCAGGCCGGCTGCGACCTTTTAAAACAGCCGCGCCGCTTCCCAGCTGTCTCCCGAAGCCGAACGCGGAAGTTCGGCTTCGGGAGACAGCTGGGAAGCAGCGTGGCTGTTTTAAAAGGTGACAGCCGGGCTGGGGGGCTTCCCAGCAACCTCCCGAACCAAACCCGGGGTTCAGAAAAATTTTGCCTCTTCTTACGAACTTTGTTCGAGTTACGAACCGGCATTCGGGAGGCTTCTGGGAAGCCCCACCGCCCGGCCATCACCTTTTAAAACAGCCGCGCGGCTTCCCAGCAGTCTCCGAACGCCGGTTCGTAACTCGAAAAAAGTTCGTAAGAAGAGGCAAAATTTTTCTGAACCCCGGGTTCGTATCACGAGTTGTTCGTAAGACGAGGTTCGTATCTTGAGGTACCACTGTATGTGGCTGGGCAGATTTTACATGGTATATGCTTTAAATTTCTTGGAAAGGCCAATGAAACCAATGAACAATTAAAAAATGAGCATTTATTGGACTTTTGCAAAACGGCATGGAAAGAGAATTTGTCCTTCCTTCCTTCCTTCCTTCCTTCCTTCCTTCCTTCATTCATTCATTCATTCCTTCTTCCCTCCATTTCTCCTTCCTTCCTTCCTTCCAACCAACCTCCACGGGCCGGTCACAGACAGCAGGCGGGCCACATCCGGCCCACGGGCCTCCCTTTGCCCAGGTCTGCCCAAGAGGGTTAAGGCAGTACTGGAAAATAATGGTGGCCACAAAAAATATAGACATTTTGGGCCCCATTTGGACATTATCACTTAGGGGTGAACTCACTTTTGTTGCCAGCAGTTTAGACATCAATGGCTGTGTATTTTGTTATTTTGAGGAGATGGCACATTTACATGTTATACAAGCTGTATACTTACTACATTGTAGCCGAGTGTCATTTCTTCAGTATTGTCACATGAAAAGATATACTTAAATATTTACAAAATGTGAGGTGGTGTACTGACTTCTGTGACATAATATATTTGTACGTCTAAAAAATTGTCTTTAGGAAATGGATTCAGAATACTGTATATCTATCTGATGCCTTCTTATTTTAAATACATTGATTAGATTTATTTCTATCGCCTAAGTGGAATAAAATGATATCAGTGACTCCCCAAATTTATTTCTTTTTTCTTTATGTTATTAAATCATAGTGTATTACTTGCTGATATTCAGATCTGCATAAGTTATTTTTCAGCTTGGGAATCCTTGGGCTAACTGACTTAGAGGGATGATTAATTTTCCATTGTCTTCATATTTGTTTCTCAAGAAATCTTCTGTGCTTATGCAAATGATCCCTAATTGCCTACGTGACTGCCCCTGCTTTGATTGGTTGCTTTGCCTATCTTCTGTAGTAATTTGACACTGATGTAAAGTGACCAGATTTTAACATTGGTAAAGAGGGACACCATTTGTAAAGAGGGCACCAGGGTGGGGGCTTGATTAAAAATTTGGTCTCTGTGGAGCAAAAAAAAAAATCTCTTTCTTTTTCTCTCTCCCTTTCTTTCTTTCTCTTTCTCTCCTCCTTCCTCTTATTTCTTGCTCTCTTTCTCTCTCCCTTCCTTCCATCCACTCTTTTTTCTCCTCTCTTTCTCTCTCTCTTCCTTCCTCTCTCTGGATAGGTCAACCGTAGATAATCTGAGGGCAAAGTGTTGGGGGTTTGGGGATGACACTATGGAGTCCGGTAATGAGTTCCACGCTTCGACAACTCGGTTACTGAAGACATATTTTTTACAATCAAGTTTGGAGCAGTTAATATTAAGTTTAAATCTGTTGTGTGCTCTTGTATTGTTGTGGTTGAAGCTGAAGTAGTCGCCGACAGGCAGGACGTTGCAGCATATGATCTTGTGGGCAATACTTAGATCGTGTTTAAGGCGTCTTAGTTCTAGGCTTTCTAGGCCCAGGATTGAAAGTTTAGTCTTGTGGGGTATTCTGTTTCGAGTGGAGGAGTGAAAGGCTCTTCTGGTGAAGTATCTCTGGACATTTTCAAGGGTGTTAATGTCTGAGATGTGATGTGGGTTCCAAACAGATGAGCTGTATTCGAGGATGGGTCTGGCAAAAGTTTTGTAAGCTCTGGTAAGCAGTGTGAGATTGCCAGAGCAGAAGCTACATAGGATTAGGTTTACAATTCTTGAAGCCTTCTTGGCTATGTTGTTGCAGTGGGCTTTGGCACTTAAATCTTTTGTTATTAGTATACCGAGATCTTTAACTGAGTGGGGATTATCTGTGATAATTTGATTATTCAGTTCGTATTTGAAGTTCAGATTCTTCTTCCCAATGCGTAGGACAGAGCATTTGCTAGTTGAGATTTGGAGTTGCCATGTGTTAGACCACTCAGAAACAGAGTTCAGGTCTTTTTGGAGAGTAGTTGTGTTATCGGTGGTGTTGAAGAGTTTTACATCATCAGCAAAGAGGACACAGTTGCTTCTGATGTAATCGCAAAGGTCATTGATGTAGAGAATGAAGAGTTTTGGTCCCAGTACACGACCTTGGGGAACACCGCTTTTAACTGGGATGGGGGTGGATAGGGTGCTTCCTAATTTGACCACTTGTTGTCTGTTTGACATGAATGCTGTAATCCAGCTATGGAGGGATCCTGAGATGCCATAGGATGTGAGTTTTAGGAGTAGTTTGCCGTGGACCACTGAATCAAAGGCTTTGCAGAAGTTTATAAAAATTGCATCTATAGATTTCCCTTGATCTAGATGAGTTGTCCATCTATTTTCCTTCACCCAGGTGCACCATGGACCACCAAAATTTTCTCACAGACCACCAGCGATCTCTGCAATAGATAGATAGATAACTATATTACTCTAAAAAAGATAAATTATTATAGACAAAAAAACAATGTAACAATCTGTCTGGATTTAATTGTAACAATCACTGGCAAGTTCCTCAAAACGGAAGCACAAAATTTCACTTTCCTTATCACATTTGTTAATGTGCAAACAGTGAAACCTAGTTCATTATTATATTATATTTCCACCACTTGTAAGCATTCTTCATGTCATGTACTCCTTCACCTACATTTAACCTCTCTCTCGCTCTCAAAAAAAAAAAGCCTTGCCTGACAATTTGGCTTCTAGCTTCCCGAATTCCTTTGTGAACTGTGTGAAGGGCAAATGCAATAACACTTCTTTCTGTCAACACAGTGCCAGCATATAAAAGTATATCACTACTTTTTTTAAAAAAAAGCTACAAAAGAGAAAAACTCACAAGCTGCTCTGTCATAATGTAAACACAGTAGTAATGATACTGAGAAAAAACGAAAATATAATCTGAAATAATCATAGAAACATAGAAACATAGAAGTCTGACGGCAGAAAAAGACCTCATGGTCCATCTAGTCTGCCATTATACTATTTTCTGTATTTTATCTTAGGATGGATATATGTTTATCCCAGGCATGTTTAAATTCAGTTACTGTGGATTTATCTACCACGTCTGCTGGAAGTTTGTTCCAAGGATCTACTACTCTTTCAGTAAAATAATATTTTCTCATGTTTATCTTTCCCCCAACTAACCTCAGATTGTGTCCTCTTGTTCTTGTGTTCACTTTCCTATTAAAAACACTTCCCTCCTGGACCTTATTTAACCCTTTCATATATTTAAATGTTTCGATCATGTCCCCCCTTTTCCTTCTGTCCTCCAGACTATACAGATTGAGTTCATTAAGTCTTTCCTGATAGGTTTTATGCTCAAGACCTTCCACCATTCTTGTAGCCCGTCTTTGGACCCGTTCAATTGTGTCAATATCTTTTTGTAGGTGAGGTCTCCAGAACTGAACACAGTATTCCAAATGTGGTCTCACCAGCATTCTATATAGCGGGATCATAATCTCCCTCTTCCTGCTTGTTATACCTCTAGCTATGCAGCCTTACATGAAGCTCCAAAGAGTTAATGATTTTATCATTATAAAATCATAGGGTCTTCTCTACTAAATAGGGATGTAAGTAAAGCTATTGATATAATATTTAATATTCAACTGTAGAGAATAACAACAATGACAAAAAAAATTCTTATTCAGATTGGCATTTGAGGGAAGACATCAGAAACATGGTAGAATTCAGTATCGCTTGAATTTTGGTAACAGATTTTAGATTGTGTAGAACAAACTATAATGTTAATTTAGGTTTGGTGTTTTTTTTTCCTTTCCTTTTTTTCCCTCAGCACAGAAAATCATGGTTAAAGCAACGGTACCATGGCATTCGCAATTAAGATTTTAGCAGACTTGCACTGATTTTATAAATGGGGATAGAGATGAAATTTGCATTTTACTTCATCAAATGTAAATTCAACAGCTTTAGCTTATCACCTCAACAAGACATAATAGAATCACACTAAAAAAAAGTCCATCATTCTGGGTTCTTTGATCTTGGCAGGCTCTGATTATGACCCTATCAGATTAGTCTGTTCAATTCCATAGTAGATGAATATGCAGAGGGTTCTTAAAGCATTGCTGTTTCCTTCTCGTTAGACAGTGGTAGGTTTGCCAGTTATTCTTTTACTAAATTAACTCTTTGGAGCTTCAAGTAAGATCTCTGCTTCTGATGTTTTTTTCCTCTGTGTGATCATTGTTAGCTTCACTATACTGTTCTGTCGGGCTGTCTGGTAGACTTCTCCCAAAAATTCACAGGTACAAATTTCAGACACACACACGTTTGAAAATTCAAAACAATGTTCTTTATAATGAAAGTTCACTTAAACTAAGCCCTCTTTTTGTATAGCAAAGAGCACTCATCTCCAAACAAACTGGTGATTTGTACAAGTCCCTTATAAGTTCTGTGATACTTAGCTTGCAGCTGTGAGGCAATTCACAGTCCTTCTTCTTTCACAAAGTGAAACACACTTTGCTCTGGTTTAGTTTTAAAGCGGGGAAAAATCAGCACACAAAAGGTCAAAGTTAGTAAAGCAGTCACGAAACACAACGATCAGATAATCCTCCACAATGGCCAAACCCACAGGATGCTATTTATAGCAGCCTCACTCATTACCACAGCCCCACCCAACCACAGGTGGCCTCATTTTCTTTGATAATAATCTCTCAGTTGTTGTTGCCTATGCATCGCTCTCCGCATGCGTGGCTGTATCATTAACTCTTGTTCTGAATCCAAGGAGGAGCTAGATAATTGATCTCCTTCTGAGCTGTCTGTCACACTCTCCTCCTCCCTGTCACTCATGTCTTCTTGGTCAGAGGAGCCTTCATCAGCAGATTCCACCGGGGGCAAAACAGGCCTGCAGCATGTGGATGTCTCCCCCACATCCACAGTCCTTGGGGCAGGAGCAGGGCCAGAACTAACCACAACATATACTATGCACTATATATATATATATCTGACCCAGGAAGGGAATAAATTATTACCAGTCAGCATCTTGCTGTCCTTCTGCGCTTGAACTTGCATATCCCACAACAATTAGAGTGCCAGTTAAACCGGCAATACTGTATACCCTTCGGAAAAAGAAAAATAAGAAAAAGGAACTGGTGCACATTGACCTTTTTTTAAAGCAAAATTTCATATGGTATGTGTAGAATTCAAGGTACAAAATAATTCATTTCTCCATCCAGTAGGCATGTACTTTATAGTTTTCTAATCTATAAATTGCACCATACTGTTGTTTTGGTTGATTGAATCCTAGGACTGTTTCTGTATGACATATGGCCCTTATTGGCTCATTTGGTTTTTAATGAAACTGCACTGAGTTAGCCAGATATTTCCCAATATTAACCTCATAATAAGCAATGAGTAAAAATGAGAGTATCTTCCCAATGAGTCATTGATCCTGAACAGAGGAGTATGACCTCTCTGTTATAAAAGTGCTAGAAAAATAGTGTTGGGTAAAATTGATGAAGGTGGTCAGATTCAAACTAACTTTGAACTATCAATAAAAAAATAAGTTAAGAAGGTCTATGTAGAACAAATTAAAACATAGCAAAACCATTCACCATCTTTCTTATTTAAAATTTTGCCTAGTTCCATTTCTTTCTTCATTATTCTACACTTGGAAAACAATTGTAATCTACTGCCAGGAAAAATAAAGAGAATGATGTTTAGCTTTCACGTTTGCTTGCTGTTACTCTGTCAATGTTATACATATTTGTGTAAGTATCACTTATAAAAGTATGACCACAAATGAATGGCTGTCTTTCCATTACATTGGATGTTCTTGATGTTTTAAACACTGAGCCATGTGCATAGTGGATTTCATTCATAACACATGGTTCCAATAGAAGTGAATATTTGTAGCTCAGGATTGAATTGTGAGATCCTTGGTGTTCTCTGATCTTGGTTATTTTCTTGCAGACATTACATTACCCAATTAGGTATCATTATCCATAGTAGAAAAGTTTTTTCCCTAGCACTGATGATATTGCCTAGTTTGAGTAATGATACATCTGCAGGAAAACAACCAAGTTCAGAGAGCACCAAAGACCCCACATAACACCTGGTTGATAGGCTACATTCACAGATTATGTTGCCTGATATAGGACTATAGATACATCCTATTCTGGCTAAAACCCATTCTGTATTATATTCAGACAATGCTGCCAATAACAGCACAATCTGCTGAGAATGAACTCAGTGTTTCTGACAACAGCAAAGAATGGAGCATTACCCATCTGCATACTTTCTGAAGTACACACCAATCTTATCAATTTCATTACAGAGCCAGCCAACAAGAGACTAGAAAAGGTGCCTCTGTGAATCCATTAAAATAAGTTGCCAAGTGATAATTACCATAACATTAATATTCATCTGTGAATTTAGAGATACAAAAAAATTTAAAAAGTGAAAGCTCATAGTACTCTAAATTTGACATTTGTGTCATTGTCTTTACAATAATTATTCTTTTAATTGCACTGACTTCAGTTATAAAAATATTTTCCATAAAATGCTCTCACGCAGCATTAGATACAGCCACTAGTAACAAACTACCTTTAGCAGAGGTCACTGAACATAAGCCTATAAAACAAAATTAAACGCATTACAATTTAGAATGTAGTGTTTCAGTTTTTATTTCTCTTGGCTTCTAGGTGCTCTTTAAGAAAGGTTTTTCAAAATGATAATCAGATCATTAGTATTTCTTATACAGTTATTATATTGACATGCTCTGATGGGAAGGAGTTAGATGCCTTATATAAACGTGCTCTGATACTACTTCTTGGTTAAAGTGGGTGTGGCCAGTGTGTGACTCATCTGGCCTGCAGGCTGGGAGTTTAGACATTCTACTCCCCTTCCCCCCCTGAAAAGAATTTTGTTCCAACTACCAGTTGCCTTATATTAACACACTCTGATTCTAAGGAGTTACACATTCGACATAGATTTTCAAGTTTTAAGTGTCAATGTATTAAGCCCAATTGTAACTATTTGTTAATTTTCAAGCGTTAACTGTCAATTTATCAAGCCTGATTACATAATTTCGTAGCAAAGCACAGGTATCAAATTACTAGTACTAAATATAACCACGGTTCCTCAAATGATGAGCTCTAGCTGAGTAATACTTTGATATTTATTGGCAATTGTGGCTTATTGACATAATAAATATGGACAAATTGCCAAATTTTGAATATGTGATTGCGAAACTGCTGTCACAGCCATAATGGATGGGCATAAATACCAACCATTCAGTGCTGCCATAATTTTGAACTGTTGCTAAATGAATGAATTTACAGTGCGGACTTCCTGTTATTCCTCCCTATACATGCTTGCATTTGGCAAGAATGCAACAAACACAGTGGCCAAGTGGTTAGAGTGCAGTACTGTAAGTTACATCTGCTGACTGCCAGCTGCCTACAATTTGGCAGTTCAAATCTCACCAGACTCAAGGTGGACTCAGCCTTCCATCCTTCCAAAATGAGTAAAATGAGGACCCAAATTGTTGGGGACAATATGCTGACTCTGTAAGCCGCTTGGGGAGGGCTGTAAAGCACCGTAAAGTGGTATATAAGTCTAAATTTGTATTTGTATTTATAAGATTTGTATGACGCCCCTCTCCAAAGACTCGGGGCGGCTAACAACAATATAAAAAGACAATGTAAACAAATCTAATATTAAAAATAATCTTAAAAAACCCAATTTAAATAACCACTCATACATACAAGCATACCATGTATAAATTCTACAAGCCTAGGGGGAAGGGAAATTTCAATTCCCCCATGCCTGATGACAGAGGTGGGTTTTAAGGAGCTTGCGAAAGGCAAGGAGGGTGGGGGAAATTCTGATATCTGGGGGAAGCTGGTTCCAGAGGGTCGCTATTGCTATTGTTTTATAGATTATACTCTATTGCTTATAGAGTAAGCCAATCAGCAGGTTTAACAGGGAGAAAGAGTGAAAACAGGAGTATAATGTTTATAAGAAAGTTTTCTTGAAGTTGGTAAAAAAAAAAACCACCCACCTTTATTTAGGAAATAAGCTACTGATGGGAAATCTTGAGTTGCTTCATGCTATAGCTAAGCCAGTGGTGGGTTCCTCCCGGTTCGGACTGGTTTGCCCGAACTGATAGAGACCTTCTGCTGATATCACAATGACATCATGGACCCAGTTTAGTTGGTGCATGGGCGCTGCCATCTTTTCTTAATTTTTCAAAAAAATGCACAGAAGCTAAATTTCTGACATTATGCTTGCAGTCACCATCTTGTTTTCAGCTTTTTTATTATTATTATTTTCTGATTTTTTTGGTACTCCTTATGAACACAGGTGCAAAACGCATGTGCGCCACAATGCAGAGCCACATAGTGTGGGAGGAAGCGAACCAGTAGCGAGGTAATTTAGGACCCATCCCTGAGCTAACTACATGCAGTATTCTTTCCTCCATTAGAGAGACTGAGATTAAAAGAAACTGTCCAGATCAGAAGGTAGATCAATATTAAAGGTAAAGGCTCTTAGATATAGAAGGTCAAAAAGAAACTGCTGTTTTCTCTCAGAATATAATTGCAAATGAACAAATGTCAGTTTTTAAACCAGCCTTATATTTTCTTCGTAACACATATTGTTTTAATTTTCAGCTGACCCAGAAGGAAACATATAGGAAAATCTCATATAAATCCCTGTTAAGTATTAAGGAGTGTGCAGAGTAACCCTTGAGTTACCAAGGATGTACAGAGGAAACATGGGTGTGACAGATATCCAGCTGATAGCCCAGAGATATGAGTAATAATTCAGATAACCAACCAGATACATTAAGTGTATAAATATTATTTACTTTAGCAAATATCTTAGTCAAGAACAATCTCCTTCTATATCTCATATATAGTATCTACTATTCTTCTATTCTATTCTTCTTATACTACTCTCATAATATCCTTCTATTCTCTAATTGATATATTCTATTCCTAAATTTTCACTTCTATTCTTTCTCTAATATATTTTACTCAAGTATAACCTCTATAACCTTCATTGTGTATTATTGTGCATTGGACTAACTAACGAACGAACGAACGAACGAACGAACGAACGAAAGAAAGAAAGAAAGAAAGAACAAACAATCCTAGTCATACACAATTACATCAGTCAATACTCACAATACTTGTACAATATTATAACCCTCTCTCAATACATTAAACAATACTATAAGCCTTACTTACAAAATACATTAGACCATCATTTGAAGATACAGTTCTACAACATAGTCACACAGAAAAACCAGAAATAGCAGAGAGTAATCAGAGAGATAGAGAGAGACAGTGCTGGCTCCCTGTTATGGCTTACTGCAACACTAGCTCTTAAAGCTATAGTGATATAATTCATTTAAACATACATTGATAGATTGTTTGTATATTCCCAAACCCAACCAGTTATGTACATAGTACTAACAAACCCAATACTATCTTCATGATATGGGTGCCACTTGTCAGCTGCCCCAAGTCTTTGGAAAAGGGCGGCATACAAATCTAAATAATAATAGTAATAATAATAATAATAATAATAATAATAATAATAATAATAGAAACCCACAGACCATGTGTCAGGCCAAAGTCTTCATGTGGAGTTAGAGAGTTCAGCCTGACACAACACAAGGGGGGATGGAAGGGGCAGTGAGTAGTCAGAGGGGAAAGTTACTAGACACAACCAAAGATTTCTTTCTCCAAGCCAAGGTCACCATTTGTTTTGCCTCAACTGAAGAGAAGAGGAAGTTGATAAGCCCCTACACACAGACTGGCTCTTGTGATGAACTTGTGGGTGTGGGGTATGTAAGATGAACCTTAACCTAGGTAGGATTCTGGCAACTATTCAGAATTGGAATGACAATGGCATAGCTAACATGGTTCTGTTAATAAATCAAGCTCTGATTGAGAGAATTGGACTGGGACTTGTTTTATTTCTCAGATGCTATTTAGAACGCTGACACCATGTTCTTCTCTATGGCCAGTTTTACAGGGACATTCATCACCAGCTGATTACCTCTATTTTATCTAAATTTCTGGATTACTTTGAGAGTTTTTGTCTGCACTGTCTCTTAAAACATCAAGTAAAACGCATTTCTCTAAAAGTGGGACAATTTTGCTGCATTATGTGAAAACTTCACCCACAATGGTTGCTGTTAGTTCTTGTCATTAAGAAATTGTTTTGTGTTGTTCATTTTAATGAGTGTATTTCTCTTGGCCAAAATAAAGTTTTGTCTGCCTGTCTAACTCAGAAAAATTGCTGAAGGAAGTGATGAAATACTGAGAGCATCAGTCTACCCAGTCTTTCATAAGTGGAAATATGTAAACGTTTGCTTAGGAGTTCTGTGGGAAATTGTCTAGTTTTGTGCACTGTACAATGCTAGCACTCACTAAGGGTGCTGTGGAAAGTTTTATGCACCGTGACTCAACTGCTAGCCTGCAGCTTTGCTGTTTTGAAAGCATTGTGGATTCTGAATATTTTATTCATATTGCTTGGGCTTATGATTTTTAATAACTTTATTATTCAGTATTGTCAATACATTTCATAGTGTAAATGAAATTAATTAAATCAATTTACAGCCTTCATTAAAAAAATCTACCAGTCCTTCTTTTAGAAAAATTAAATCCCATTTTGGCTTAAGCCAATTATTTAATAGGAATGTATTTTGTTTGCTTTATGAGTTTCTAAAAATTTTAAAAGGAAAACAAATTAATTTCAAGAAAGCTAAATGAAGCATAACCACTCGTTTGTTTGTTTTCAAGAAGCTTTAAAGTAATTTTTGCTTTTAAATGGAAAACCCCCACTATTTTTGCATACGTCATTCCTCATTAGCATCTTGTAAAGTAGAAAATTGTAATTATGTATTTAGGCCTATTTGGATAAGGTTAAAAAAAATCAAGAATATGTTTAAAGAAGGAAAAACTAATATTTTCTTAGGTGGGGGGGGGGACAAATTAGTAGGCTAATAACTTGGAAAAATAAATAGATACACAGAAAAATATCATTGTCTATTCAAAAGAGCACTGGCAATCATTCCTGGATTATATTTACTGATCACGCTAATGCATTGTGAGCTGCAGATGTAATAATTTTTATGCATGGGCTTACCAAGACCTGAAAATTACTTCAAGATTTTCTTTATAGTAAAAGAAAAAGAGAGAAAAATTTGTCAAACCAGAAGAAGGAGGTATTGAGACACATGTGTTAAATCCTTTAGACAAGAAGATCTCTCTATTGTCTCTACAGTTATAACCCCAGAGATCAATGTTTTTCTAGGTACAGATTACAGATTAGCAATAACAACAAAGTTTCTTGAGCCAAGAAAAGGAAGGAAGGAAGGAAGGAAAGAAGGAAGGAAGGAAAAAGAAGGAAGGAAAGAAAGAAAGAAAGAAAGAAAGAAAGAAAGGAGGGGAACAGGAAGGAAGGGGCAGTAGTGGGGGGGGTGAACACTGCCCGCTGCCCGCCGCCCGGAGCCAATGGCTTCTTTTGGGCGGGCGCTAGCTTACTTGCTCGCCTTCCTGCTCCTTTTTTTCTTTCTTTTTTCTTTCTCTTTTCTCACCCCCCCTCGCTTTTTTTGTGTGTCCCCCCCACCCCGGACCATTCTCGAGAAGCCGACTAGCACGTCGCTTCCCCTCGGGCCGTCCAGACGAAAGGAGAGCGTGTCGGGCACCTTTCGTCCCGTGCCCCAGCGCCTCTCGCTTATATTCCGTCACGAAGTAAAACCCAGTCCCGTGTCTCCCCCCAGGGATCGATCGTGAAAGAGAAAGAGAGGGAGAGATCTGGATCCCCTCTCCCCCGATCGTGTGCGTGTTTTGCAATCCGAGGCTATGGCGCATTTTCAGAACTGGGTTAGCTTGCGCAAGGGTGGCCGCACGTGATGGAAAAAGGTCTGGGAAGGCTTTGAATCTCCATATATGAGGAGGGAGGGAGAGCGTAGTTAGGATTCTCGAATAGGCACCTCTGATCGGGTTTAATTTGATAGATTGATAGATGAAGCCCTCTGCCCTCTCCAAACGCATCTGGCTAACAGGGTGATTACCTCCCGGCTTCTTACACCCGCCGGAGTTCGGGATGGGGTGGGATGGAGGGACCGGTATGAAGTGAGCGACCTATTCCAGGACTGCAGAGGTGTTTGGCCCCCCCCCCAAGACTGTCTCGTCTTAAGGTTTTAAGGGGAGGCTTTTTATTTCTCTTTCATTCTCTTTCTTGCTTTCTTTCTTGCTCTTTTTCATTCTCTCTTTTACCTTCCCTTCCTCTATTTCTTCTTTTCTTTCTCCTTCCTACCTTCTTCCCTCCCTCCCTTCCTTCAGTCCTTCCTCTCTTACTCTCCCCTTTCATAAGTTTCCTTGCTTCCTTCCTCTGTTCCTGTCCCTTCCCCCTTTCTTTCTTTTTTCCTTCCCTCCCTCCCTCCATTTCTTGCTTTCCTTCTCCTTCCTCCCTTCTTTCCTCCCTCACTCCCTTCTTTCACTCCTTCCTCTCTTACTCTCCCCTTTCACCTTTCCTTGCTTCCTTTGCACCCTTCCTCTGTTCCTGTCCCTTCCCTCTTTCCTTCCTTCCTTCCCACCCTCCGTCCATTCATTCACCCATTCCTCTCTTACTCCTTTTACCCCTCTCACCCCTTTTACCCTTCCTTCCTTCCTTCCTTCCTAGCTCACCCTCGCATTTCTTCCCTTCCTTCCAGATGGGAGTGCCCCCTCAAGACACCCGCCTGACTGCTGGTACCCTGCTTTTTCTCTCCCCTCGTCCTTTCCAGCTCCTCGCCGGTGGCTGCTGGGTGTGGGATCCCCCTCCCCTCTCCCCTCGCTAGAAAGCACATGGTTTTTTGTCAACAAGAAGGGAGAAGTGCCAAGGAGCCGTAAATAAGCCTCGCTCTGCCTGACCGATGCCAGGAGGATCTTTCTTTCCCTTGTCACTCCCGCTTCTTTCTTTCTCCTGGATGAGTCCACACAATCGGCTTAACCCAGTTCCTGAAATAGCCTATGGCAGTGCTTCCCAACCTTGACAACTTGAAGATATCTGGACTTCAACTCCCAGAATTCCCCAGCCAGCATTTGCTGGCTGGGGAATTCTGGGAGTTAAAGTCCAGATATCTTCAAGTTGCCAAGGTTGGGAAACACTGGCCTATGGGACCGCCTCACTTGGCGTGAAGCGGGAAATGATCCCCGGGGGATGGAGTGGCTTGGCGACTTAAAATAGTTTTAGAATGGCGGGGGGGGGGCAGACACTTAGGCTGTATGGGGCCCCAAAATTCCTGATGGTGGCCCTGCTACTAGTCTATGTGTGCACTTGGACACACATGTGATGCTTCTGCACATGTGCAGAAGCATCCCGAGCGGGTGGGCGGAGACTCCTGCTGCTGCTGCTACTGGTTCACAGAACCGGGCTAAACTGGAAGCAGCCCACTGCTAGAAGGAGTAGAAGAAAGGAAGGGAAGGAAAGAAAGAAAGGAAAAGACTAACCTTGTAGGCTCTAATGCACGGGTATCAAACTCGCCGCATCATGTTGGTATCACGTGACGTCTCACTATATTTTTCCCTTCATGGAGCTGGGGCTATATGAATGTGTAAATTGGATTCATAGAGCCACTAAAAGATTTATCATATTTCTCTTTTGGAAGTATACTATATTGATACTGCACTCCTTCAGCATTTGGCAAACACTTTATTTTCTCAGATAGTTCTTTCTGTCCCCAGGGAGATTAGAAAAAGGATCCTTGCTTTTTGTGTCTGTGTTCATATCAAGTAATTATTTATACTCTTCTTGGTTACCTGGCAACCTCTGAATGAACTCTTTGGAAAAGGGATTCTGAAGGATGGGCCAGCGGAACAGCTCCCCATTTAAAAGAGGCAACACCTTGAATAATGTCTGACATATACAATAGATCCCCGCTCCACCTGACCCTCTGAGACTATTTCAATGGATTTCTCCTTTTTTAAAAAAATGTCTCTCTCTTTCTCTCTTTGAATTATCGGTATCTCAGCCCTGGACAAATCTTTCAGGGCTTACTAACTGCTGAGGAGATGAATTGCTTTCTTTTTATAAATGTGTTTGTTTGTTTGTGTGTGTATGTGTGTTCATATCTTGGAAGGGTGTGTTATTACTTTTTAAAAGAAGTCATGACACACAGCCTAACAGCTCTGAAGAAAAGTGGATTAACTAGGTAGTTGGCATAAATGCTGTCTCATGTTTTATTATGAGAATTCCCACAGCCGACTTACCGGCCGGTGGGGTTTGCGGCGATCGGCGGAACAGGAGGCCGCCATGTTGGGGGCGGAGCCACGGCACCCACGTAAGGGGTGCCGTGATGACGCGGTGCGGTGCGTGGGCACCGATTGGCCGGGCGAGCCAGGCAGCCCTATAAAAGGGGGCTGCCTCGTGGCGCAGCAGTCTCGCCCGGATCATCGTGAGGCGAGGCTGCTGCTGCTGTTGCCGGCCCAGGTTGCTGCGTCACAGGCCCGGAGGCCGGCGGAGCAGCCGATCGTCGTGGGACCTTCGGCCTTCGAGGCCAGAAGAGCCGCGAGCGGCGGCTGGAGGCTCAGTTCGCTTCGGCGACACCCCCCACAGGGTTTGGAGGCGCATTTGTGCTGGGATACATGGCGGGGGGCGGGCGGAGTCGTTCGGGGGCATGGCGGCGGGCCACGGGGGGGCAGACCAGAGGGCTAGGGGCCCCCCCCATCGAGCCACGCCGCACCGGGAGGAAGCAGGCCCCCAAACGAACCTGGAATGAGGCCCCGGGGGCAAGGCTGGCCAGGAGGCCAGTTGAAGAGGGCAGCCCCAGCGGGGAAGTGAGCCCCCGGGGGCGCGCAGTGGGCCGAAGGGGAGCCTCCTCAGGGGCGAGGGGTCGCCGCCAGGGCCGGGCCCTGCCGGTGGAAGCACTGGGGGGATCAGGTGAGGCCACTGGGGCAGAGGAGGTGGCCTTCAGTGGATCAGAAACGGGGCTGTCTGGGGTTGAGGCCCCTGCTGCAGGGCATGCCAGGAGGGAGCAGGAGGAGGGGGATTCACTTTCGGTTTCCTCACATCTACTGTCTTCCTTGCTTGAGAAACTTGATGAGAGGCCAAGGAAGCGGGGCAGGTCCCGGCGGGGCCGTGCCACGTGCGTTGCCAATGCAGAGGGGTCTCGGAGCTCATCGGAGTCTGCAGACAGCCCGCGGAGGGCGCGCGGGACTCGGCGCGCGAAACAGAAAAGCAGGCGGAGGAAGGCCAGGAGAACGGTGTCCGGCTCCGAGGACGCAGACGACGACTCTTCTCATTGGGGTGAGTGCCCTGTGCCTAGGCACCGGTGGTCCC
The DNA here is from genome assembly GCF_031021105.1 of Erythrolamprus reginae. Lineage (NCBI taxonomy): Eukaryota > Metazoa > Chordata > Lepidosauria > Squamata > Dipsadidae > Erythrolamprus > Erythrolamprus reginae. The sequence continues at coordinate 164,793,416 of NC_091950.1, read as the reverse complement.
TCCCAAGGGGGCCTCGCGGCAGGCTACGGGCTACTAAACGCACAACACATGGGGCTCATAGGACCTGGCGCTCCCGCACAGCTGCTCAAGTTTGGAGGAGGGGGTGTAGAAGGGTATTGGCCAGGAGGCACAAGGGGAAGAGGGATACCTTGAGGGATAGCTCAGGGTCTACCACCTCTGAGTCCACCAGCACCTCTTTTGACAGCGATAATCCTTTCACACCTGGCCTCCCGGACACTCCGCTTAGTATGCACATGTCCCAGGCCCTCAAGCGTAAAATTTGGCGTGGCGCTTATGTTGACATTTTTCAGATTTTACTACCCGAGAAGTCTAAAAAGGATAGGGATAAAGAGGGTAAGAAGGGGTCGGATGACCCGAAGGACACCAAAATGGACAAGGGAATTCTGTCGTGGGCGTATGCATTTTTGGCCTACCACTCTGTGGTTGTGGAAGATGACGTCCATAAGACCCATGAGCTCATCTTGTACATGAACATGGTTCTGAGAGCTTATCAGGAGTTTGGGGGCGAGGCTTGGAAGCAATATGACGAGAACTTCCGTAGGTTCGCCGCCCACAATAGACACTGGCCTTGGGATATGAGGCATAATGATTTGTGGCTTCAGGCCACGCAGCAAGCATCGACCCCGACCAGTGGGCGGACGCCCACTGGTCATTTGCTTTTGACGCCGGGCAAGGAGGCTACTCTTCCCCGCCCGGCGGTGGGTACGGGGACCCCGGCCTCCGGCCAGCGTAGCGCGGCTGGGTCGTCCTTTCGAGGCCCGCCGTACTGTTACGAGTACGGCGCCAGGGGGGCCTGTTCCAGGTCATATTGTCGTTTTCGCCACGCCTGCGCCTTGTGTAATGGCAGGCACCCGACCTCCGCTTGTTACAGGGGAAGGGGAGGGGCCGGCTCCAAGGACGCCGGGGCCCCTGCCAAACCCCAACCGGGAGGAGCTCAAGGTAAGGGGCCCAACCCCCGTTAGATTGGACAGGTTGAAGTACTGGCTCACCGGCTACCGCCCCAAGAAAGGTGCTGATTTTCTGCTCGCGGGGTTTTCCGCGGGCTTCAGGATCCCATACGGGGGGCCGCGTAGGGCCTGCCTGGCGGATAATTTGAGGTCTGTGGCAGGTATGGGCCACGTAGTGCGGGACAAAATTATGAGGGAGGTGCGCGAGGGCCGGGTTTTGGGCCCCTTTTCGGAGCCCCCCCTGCCCTTCCTGCAGGTGTCCCCACTCGGGGTGGTGCCCAAGAGGGCTGCGGGAGAGTTCAGGCTCATACATCACCTGTCGTTCCCCCCTGGTGAATCGGTGAACGATCACATTCCCGAGGAGCTTTGCTCGGTGCGCTACACACCATTCGAGACGGCTGTCGCGATGGTCCGGGCGTGCAGAGTGGGGGCGCTGATGGGAAAATGTGATATCAAATCGGCCTTTCGGCTTTTGCCTATTCACCCGGGGGATTTCGACCTGTTAGGTTTTCAGTTTGATGGCGGGTTCTTTGTTGATAGGGCCCTGCCAATGGGTTGTTCAGTATCCTGCTCGCTATTCGAGAAGTTTAGTTCATTTTTGGAGTGGGCACATGTTAAAAGTACAGGCATTTTGTCCGTCGTGCACTATTTGGATGATTTTCTTTTCGCTGGGCCGGCGGGCTCCGACGACTGTCAGCGGGGAATGACAGGTTTCCAGGATTTATGCTTGGATTTAGGCGTACCTTTGGCTCACGAAAAAACCGAGGGGCCTTCGACCAGACTGACATTTTTAGGCATCGAGGTGGACTCCGTTGCGCAAACGTGTAGGCTACCCGATGATAAACTGACGAGACTCAAGGATGCGGTGAGGGTTGCCCGAGCCGCTAAGAAGGTGACTCTTAGGCAGGTTCAGGAGCTGGCTGGCCTGTTAAATTTTGCTTGTCGAGTGATAGCGCCAGGTAGGGCTTTTATGTTTAGACTGTATAGGGCGACGGTCGGCTTGACGAAACCGCACCACAGGATCAGGTTGTCGAAGAGCGTTAGGGAGGACCTCGTGGTGTGGCAAGGGTTTCTGGACGGGTACAACGGTGTGTCATTGTGGAGACAGGATATGCTGCTGAAAGCGGACTTTCAGGTGAAGTCCGATGCGGCGGGCACGACCGGTTTTGGTGTGGTGTGGCAGGACAAATGGTTTCGAGCTGACTGGCCGCAGGAGTGGCGCGGTGAGGCCATCTGCAGGGATTTGACGTTTTTGGAGCTATTCCCAATTGTCGTGGCCATCGAGCTGTGGGCCACCAGTTTTGCCGGGAAGACAGTCCACTTCTGGTGCGACAATATGGCGGTAGTACACGTAGTGAATACACTCTCCTCTAGGAATGAACGGGTTATGGGTTTGGTCCGGCATATGGTAGCGAGATGCCTTGACAATAATATGCTCTTCCGGGCCCACCACGTTCCAGGGGTAAGAAACGGGGTGGCTGATGCACTGTCAAGGGGGCAGTTGGCTAGGTTCCGGCTGCTTGCCCCACAGGCCGAGGAGCACCCGGAAGCAGCCCCACAGCATCTGTGGCTGATTGGAGGGCCGACGTAAGCAAGGCCATGGATTTGTCCATAGCCCCCAGCACCAGGAGATCATACCAGCGGGCAGGTAGGGAATTTTGGGCTTTTCGTCATGATAGGAGATACGATCAGCTTTGGCCTGCCCCGGTCGAACACCTGCTCGAATTCTGCGCGCTTAACCGTCGCCGTGGGTTGTCTGCCCGGACGATTAGGGGCAAGCTGGCTGGCTTGGCCTTCGTAGCCAAGTCACGGGGCTTTTTGGACACCACAGGGGATTTCAGGATCAGGAAGACATTGGAGGGTTGGATTAGGGAGAAAGGTCAGGCCCAGGGTGACAGCAGGCGTCCCCTAAAGCTTGCCCACTTGATGGGGCTTTATGAGCTGTGGGGCCGGCTCTGCCGCTCTGAGTATGAGGCATCACTGTACCACGCGGTTGCGGTGACCTTGTTCTTCGGGGCTTTTCGGGTTAGTGAGGTTCTTGCAGCTTCCCGAGCCGATAGCTCCGGCCAGGCATTTACCACAAGGGATATCAAGTTAAGTAGGAGCTCGGTGTCCCTGAGGCTTAGACGGTCCAAGACCGACCAGAGGGGTCGAGGTGTGACGGTCCGACTTTCCCGGGCTAACAACCGGAGGGTGTGCCCGGTGGCGGCTCTGGTGGCGTATTGGGCCCATAGGGGTGAAGAGCCGGGTTTTTTGTTTTGTCATGTGTCCGGCGAACCCCTTACCAGGTACCAATTCTGGGCCGTCACGTCCAAGGCGCTGGCAAGGCTGGGCTTGGACCCCAGACGTTACGGGACTCACTCATTCAGGATAGGTGCAGCGTCGTTGGCAGCAGTCGAAGGTTTCAGCAGGCTGGATATAAAGACAGTGGGCCGCTGGAGATCTGGGGCCTTCCGGACGTACATCCGCCCCTAGGTGAGTGGGGCGGGGCGGGGGGTTTTGCCGGGCCGCCACGTCTGATGCTGCTCTGCTTCCTCCCTTTCTCTAGAACGAATACTTGACAGGCGCCGCAGAATCCTGATATGTGGCCACAGCATGGTGTACTGGGCCGAGAAGAGGGCCCGTGAGACGACGCCCGGCACGCAGTTGGAGATGGATCATCGAGCGGTTGTTCAGTGGCTGGGCCGTCGTGGCCTACGGTGGCGCGAGGTTCTTCCCCTGTTATTCAACAGTGGGAAGGTGCAAGGGGTGCCGGGCTGTTTGGTTTTGCACGTTGGTGGGAACGATCTGGGAGCGATGACAGGTGTCGATCTGCTGTGGCACATTTGGGAGAGTTTGCAAGTGATATGGGAGCGGTGGCCAGATACGTGTGTGTGGTGGTCCAACATCCTGCCAAGGAGGAGTTGGCGGCAGGCTAGAAGCCCTATGGCGGTGGATAGGGCCAGGAAGAGGGTAAACAGAGCGGTTAAGAAGTGGGTAATTCAGGCCGGGGGTGGAGTGATAGACCATCCAGACATCAGGGCATCCCTAATAGACTTGTATAGACAGGACGGGGTACACTTGACCGACAGAGGGAACGATAAATTTATAGCAGACCTGCAGAGGTGCCTGCACATATATGTGCAGGGGGGGAGCAGGGGGAATAAATTAAAATTTCACCCCCTGCTGTGGCCGATAGGGGGCGGAAAATAAAGTAAATAGCAACTGGTGATCTCCTTTAGGGGCACCTCTACTGAGGTGAGGGGCGAGCTCCTTCTCGGATTACAGGGCTCGACCGGCTTGGGTTCGGGGAGGGGGTCGCTCCTGTGGCTCGCTTGCTGGAGTTTAACATAGACCAGTAGCGAGCCATCCCACACACCAGGGGTGGCGTAGTAACGGTGCAGGGGGCAGGTGTAGTTTACCATGACCCGCACCCAGTTTCAAGGAGTTTTCGCCCGAGTGTTGCTCTGTTGAATTGGCTTAAAAGTTAATTCCGCCCCCATTTGATTTATGCACCCTGCAGGTCATGTGGGGTTAATGGTTTAAATAATTTAATCGGTTAAAGAAGTTAAGTTGAGTTGTTTGAATAAAAGTGACCCCATTATACCCACACCTTGTGTCCGACTATTACTCCGCCTGCGCCGCAAGAGGGGAAACATTGGTGATTAAATTTGCTCCTTCCCCTCTGAAATATTGCGTTATTTTATTTTATTTATTTATTTTGTCCAATACACAATCAGGGTTTTAGTGGGTATATATCTATATACACATAGTAAAATACATGATGAAGGTTATAGAGGATATATAGTAAAATATATCTAAGAAATAATAGAAAAGAAGGTATAGTAATAGAACATATCAATGAAAGAATAGAAGAAGAGATATAGGAATAGAAGAAAGGTATAGGAGATATAGGAGAGCAATAGGACAGGGGACGGAAGGCACTCTAGTGCTCTTGTATTCACCCCTTACTGACCTCTTAGGAATCTGGATAGGTCAACCATAGATAATCTAAGGGTAAAGTGTTGGGGGTTTGGGGATGACACTATGGAGTCTGGTAATGAGTTCCATGTTTCGACAACTCGGTTACTGAAGTCATATTTTTTACAGTCAAGTTTGGAGCGGTTAATATTAAGTTTAAATCTGTTGTGTGTTCTTGTGTTGTTGCGGTTGAAGCTGAAGTAGTCACCGACAGGCAGGACATCGCAGCATATGATCTTGTGGGCAATACTTAGATCTTGTTTAAGGCATCTTAGTTCTAAGCTTTCTAGGCCCAGGGTTGAAAGTCTAGTCTCGTAGGGTATTCTGTTTCGAGTGGAGGAGTGAAGGGCTCTTCTGGTGAAGTATCTTTGGACATTTTCAAGGGTATTAATGTCTGAGATGCGATATGGGTTCCAAACAGATGAGCTGTATTCGAGGATGAGTCTGGCAAAAGTTTTGTAAGCTCTGGTAAGTAGTGTGAGATTGCCAGAGCAGAAGCTACGTAGGATTAGGTTTACAACTCTTGAAGCCTTCTTGGCTATGTTGTTGCAGTGGGCTTTGGCACTTAAATCTTTTGTTATTAGTACAGTATACCAAGGTCTTTAACCGAGTGGGCATTCTGGACCTTTTTTTCAAGACATTGGCAAATCACTCTAGAGCAGGAGTGGGCAGCTATGGGCCTGGTGGACTTCAATTCCCAGACCTCTTGAGTCAGTCACACTGGCTCGGGAATTCTAGTAGTTGAAATCCACTGGTCATAAAGGGTCCATAGTTGCCCAACCATTCCCCAAATGATTGGACTTTATCCTATAATTCTGTTTTATTTTAATATTGTTTCTTCATTGCTTATTTGACCCCTATGACAATCATTAAGTGTCGTATCACATGATTCTTGACAAATGTATATTTTATTTTATGTACGCTGAGAGCATATGCACCAAGACAAATTCCTTGTGTGTCCAATCACACTTCGCCAATAAAATTCTATTCTATTCTATTCTATTCTATTTATTACTGATATAATACATTTTGTACAAATTTGTCAATATCCACATTTCTTAAACAAACAAACAAACAAACAAACAAACAAACAAACAAACAAACAAACAAACAAACAAACAAACAAACACACTTCTGGATCCATCCAAAGGTTGGGCTCAGGATTTAGAGGCAGAAACATCCTTGTTGAGATTGGAGAGAAGCAATAATGCCAAAAGAGCACATATGGCCAGGCAAACAAAATCCCACCAATTTTTTAAACATGTGGCATATTGCAACCCATAAAGAGGTGGGATTTTGATAGGCCACCAAAATGTGCCTGCAAGCGCGACCTTGTGCGAGAGTTTGCTACCAGCACAGGTGCGGGAAGCAAAATTGCGCTCGATCCCACATTCATGCTCCAGAGCCACAGAGCTGTGCACAATTAGCTCTTCCGGCAGAAGCCCACCTCTGAACAGGTCTATGAGGTGAATTTATTTATTTATTTGATTTTTTTTATTTTTTTTAATGTTGGCCTTCTCCTTAGACTCAGGGCAGCTTACAACATGTAAGCAATAGCACTTTTTTAAAAAGCCAGTATATTGCCCCCACAATCCGGGTACTCATTTTACCCACCTCGGAAGGATGGAAGGCTGAGTCAACCTTGACCCAGTGATGAGATTTGAACTGCTGACCTACCGATCTAGCAATCAGCTTTAGTGGCCTGCAGTACTGCACTCTACCCACTGCGCCACCTTGCCTCATTGGGCTGAGAGAGAAAATAACTCATCCAAAGTCTTCCAGCCAGCTTTCATGCCTAAGGCAGGACTAGAACTCACAGTCTCCTGGTTTCTAGGCTAGTATCTTAACCACTGCAGCAAATTAGCTCCAGAGCTACAGCTAAACTAAAGATCAATAGCTATACTGCGTGCCATATTAGGAGATTAAACTGAACTCAACATTCAAAAACAATGGAAAAAGCAGACTAACTTCCAATATTTTTATGCTATGATGATCCTGTTATCTTAGCTATGTCCTTCTCCTAAGCCAGGGTTCTTCAAACTTGGCAATTTTAAGACTTGTGGACTCCAACTATGCTAGCTGGAGAATTCTGGGAGCTGAAGTCCACAAGTCTTAAAGTGGCCAAGTTTGAAGACCTCCATCGTAAGCTATCAGCTATCCTGCTTTGAAGTAGTTTTTTGCATATTATTCTAATTTGTGTGGGAAGGATCCTGAAAAAATATTTAACAAACCAACAAAAGAAATACTTTCCACCATCTCTCTTTTTGGCAAGAGGGAGAAAATATTTATTCCAGTGTAGTGCCATCTCTGATGCATCCAGTATTCAATTAAGACCACAAACCGTTGAAAATACAATTTATCACTTTGCATTGAATCACTATATAGAATTATAGCTAAGAATGCAATTTCTTACGAAATATTTTTATGTGAGTTATCTAGGTCCAATACAAAGTCATTTTCCCATTGCCAATACACAATTTGAACTGCAGAGATCTCCTGTACATTTTCTAAATAACTACATCCTTCATTTTATAGTTGTAGTCCTTAAGAAGGCTAAAAATGAGCATCAGAAACCCAGGTCAGATAATATATCCAATCTTCGATGGAAATCCATAAAGCTCTTAAATTATAGCACGATATTGCTAGACTATGAATATCGTAATTTCAGTGAGGTTCATTTTAAGGGTGTTTAGAAGCCCTTTACTCGAAGTTCCTTTTTCTGGATAGACAATTCTTAATATGGGACTCAATAATCAAGATTATAATTGCCGTTACCAGCAAATGTCTTACAAATGAGCAGTAGGGTCATTGAGATCATTTCATTTGAAACCTGTATGAAGAATTAGAACTATTAAATCCATCATTTCATGCCTTAACTAACCTGTGTTATTTTTAAAATCCAAACTACACCCAATAATAGATTATTTTGAAGTCCAATTAAATTGGGGTCATTGAAACATGCTCACTGTTTGCTGAATGTATGATTCATATAACCTAATAAAATTTAAGGGATATTTAGATGGGAAAGTTTATAGCTTAATAGTAAAGCCCTTGGTTATGCACATACTAGGTAGAGAGATAAGGCGATTTCCTTTGTTCCAAGAAGTTATTAGAAACAAATACAGGTAGTCAGTCCTTGACTCACAAATACAATTGAGCCGAATATTTCTGTTGAGAAGCGAGACAGTTGTCAAGTGAGTTTTTACGACCTTTCTTCTTGTTCTTGTTAGGTGAATTATTTTAGTTGTAAAGTTCAGTTGTTAAGCGAATCTGACTTCCCCATTGACTTTGCTTGTCAGAAGGTTGCAAAAGGTGATCACGTTACCCTGAGATACTGCAATCATCAAAATATGAACCAGATGCCAAGCATACAACTTTTGATCATGTGACCATGGGTTGTTGCAATAGTCATAAGTGTTAAAAACAATCAAAGGGTCACTTTTTTTCAGTGTTGGTGTAACTTCATATGAATCATTGTAAGTCAAGGAAGAAAGGGGACTAAAAAAAAGACTTTGCCTAAGAATAAGAATCCGATCAACAAAAAGGATTTATTTCTATAGTCAGTTTATTTATGATTTGATTTGATTTGATTTGATTTGTATACCGCCCCTCTCCGTAGACTGGGGGTGGCTTACAGCAATAATAAAAAACAATGTACATAAATCTAATATTTAAAATATCTAAAAAACCCTTATTTAAAAAGCAAGACATACGCACAAACATACCATGCATAAACTATATAGGCCTGGGGGAGATGTCTCAATTCCCCCATGCCTGAGGGCAGAGGTGGGTTTTGAGGAGTTTGATTGCTGATTTCAGCTGTAAAAGTTGGTTTCAGAGCTAGAGCACAAGAAAAAAATGTGGAGATATTATTCACATTATCCCATTTCTTGGCAAAGTGTATCAAACTGCAGCATGCAATATGAAATGACTGATTCAGTTTTGGGACCTCACTGGTTCTCAGAGTTATGAGGCATGCTTCAAAATCAGTTTGGAATTACCTAGCTGTAATTGAAGAACAGCTCACTCAAGAAGATTATTTTAAAGATTACCCAGGAGAAAGACACTCTGGAATAGCAGCATTCTGGCTATTCAGAGATGCTTGAGTTTTGATGGTATGTGGTTTGTTCAAAACCACCGCGTGCAAAAGAGATAAAAGAGCTGTCAATCTCTACAGATTGTTGGTTAGCTGGATTAGATGCAGATATTTTTTTTCACACAGTCAGCGTCCAATATGTGTTTGTCCCCACTAGGAGCCCTAATAAGGGCTGATGGTCAGTGATCAGCTCAAAATGTCTCCCATAAAGGTATTCATGGAAATGTTTTACCCCAGCAAAGCAGCAAGGGTCTTCTGGTCAATTTGGCTGTAAATTCTCTCAGCGCTCAACAGAGTCTTGGAGAAATCTATGGTTCAAGACTGTCCCCACCCAAATGGTCCCCACCTCAAAAGATGATGCATCGCACAACAGCACCACTGGCAATGTCTTGCTAAATTGAATCAGGAAACATTTCTCCAAGAGGAGGTTCTTTTATAGCTTGAAATGCCCTATCTTGTGCTGGACCCCAAAACCATGTAATTTTTTTTAGATAGCAGTTAATGGAGGAGCTTCGTGATGGTAGCTTTATGTTGGGGTCTAAATTAAAGGAAATAGGGGTGCCCATGGATTTGCCCAGTGCTGAATTGAAGGTATCCTGGAACTCATGTAGCAGGTCACCACAGCTGTCCATAACTGCGACATTAATTGTCTTCTCATCTCAAGTCACCTTCATTCAGAGAGTTTCAAACCAATCTTGACCCAGTAGGCTTGGAATATGGTCAATGGCAATTGTCAGTAGCAGGCTTGATTCTTGGCCATCATATTTTATTATTTGATTCCCAACACTGGGTTTCAGTTTCCTTGGCAATCTGAGATCCTCACTGGTTGAGTTCTTAGTTGACCCAGGGTGAGGTTAGGTATGGCCTGCTTGGCAGTTTCCCAGGACACTGAGAATCAATGAACCCATATCTAACTACATCTCACAGGGGAACCTTCCACTAACACAGTAATGTGGATCGATGCAATGCTCTGACCCTCACTTAGTTCACCCTGATGTAATTTACCCCTGGTTGTGGAATGTAACTGCTGGCTCATCTGTTTGGACCTCTCCCATCTCTCCTCAGCTCAGTTGGATAGTAGTTGAACCTTTGGGTGGGAAATGCAATACCTTGCAAACATTCAGTATGTGTCCAAATTTCCCACATCTGCAGCAAATGGTGTCCCAGAACTGGCAATTGGCCAGTACGGGGCAACACGGGGTGTTGCCCCGTACAACTAAAATACGATATTAGCCCTGGTTTCTGTGCCTCCCTTCTGTGGCCCATATGGTATACTTCTTCATGGTCTTCTTCATGTTCGGGTTGTTCAGCAGCAACGTCCTTTTCTTGAATATTGCAAACTTCAGCACTCCCTTTCATTGGAGTGCTTCTTCGGCGCAATGCTTTAGCAGCCTTATTAGATGTCTCGGCTGCCCTGGCTTCCTCTACTGCTGCCTTCAGGGTTAACTCATCACTCTTTGCTAAGAGTCTTTTTTGTAACCCCATATCACTGACCCCATGAATAAACTGGAAGAGTAATGCTTCATCTAGATTCAGACATTTGCAATGGACTGGGGCTTTTCACAGTTCAGCCATGTAGTCATTATGCTTTCTTGTTCCTGCTGCAAATGTTCTGTGAATTCATACCAGCTAACAAATTTTGAAGGTGCCGGATTGTAGTGCTTCTTGAGTACCTCCTGTAGCTTCATCCACATAATTGTTTCTATAGTTTTGGGTTCCGTTAACGCTATAGCTCTATCAAAAACCTTGGGCCCACAATGACTCATGAACATGTCCATCTTCTTGTTATTTGTAAGATCCATCAAATCATTAGCTTACAAGAAACAGTGGAATCTTGCCATATAATTGTCTCATGATTCATTTTCTCCATAAAATGGGGTCAGCGGATGGTAGGATGTCATCATGGTGCTCTAGTTGGCTGTTTCTTCTTTGATAGATTTTAATCTAGTGCCTCGTGGTCCGACACTTCCTTCTGGCTGGGCTGGAATGCCTTTGTTTAAAAATCCTCTTCAATATCCCACCCTCATCACCAATGTTGAGTTCAGATACTGAACAGGCAAGAGACTGGCAGTGAGACTTCAGCTCTTTATTGATTATAGTGAGCAAACATCAGCCCCTGCCTGCTTTTGGCAGGGGTTTAAATAAGGAGCCCTTTTGGGAAAGAACCAATCAGAAATTTCTCTGTTCCACTTCCTTGTCAGGCTGGAATGAAAACTTCCCAGCTTCTCAGGACATAACAATTAATGTGCCAAGCTAAAAAACAGAAGATTGTGAGTTCTAGTCCCACCGTAGGCATGAAAGCCAGCTGAGTGACTTTGGCCCAGTCACTCATTCACAACCCATGATGTCAGGCTTAGGCAACACGCCGGTAGTTGCAACCAATAAATCAACACTTAACTGATCTGGAAACTAAAAGGATGAAACTTACACTTTCATGTGGTTTTAAATAACTCATAGCAGTGGTAGGTTATATTTTAATCAAAATGAAGTTCAAACTCAGAATGATAGCCAAAAAGAAAAGAGATCTGAGGCACTACATACATTTAAACTATATATGTGTGTTTTTTATGGTATGTTTTTTGCATTTATTTTATTTATTTTTATTTATTTATTGGATTTGTATGCCGCCCCTCTCCGTAGACTCGGGGCGGCTAACAACAATGATAAAAACAGCATGTAACAATCCAATCCAATACTAAAATAACTAAAAAAAAACCGTATTATAAAAACCAAACATACATACAGACATACCATGCGTAAATTGTAAAGGCCTAGGGGGAAAGAATATCTCAGTTCCCCCATGCTTGATGGCAGAGGTAGGTTTTAAGAAGTTTACGAAAGGCGAGGAGAGTGGGGGCAATTCTAATCTCTGCGGCCAGTTGGTTCCAAAGGGCCGGGGCTGCCACAGAGAAAGTTCTTCCCCTGGGTCCCACCAAATGACATTGTTTAGTTGACGGGATCCGGAGAAGGCCAAATCTGTGGGACCTAAATGGTCGCTGGGATTCGTGCAGCAGAAGGGAGTCCCTGAGATATTCCCAGCATTGTGCTTTTAAGCCTGTTTTCTTAATAATAATAAAGGTTGATTTAGTAGTGTGCTCCTTTTCTCTGAATCCAAAGAACCAGTTGCTTGGTACCTGGTCATGCCCTTGATACTTGGCAAAACAGAGCAGTATCAAATATAGTTTAAAAAACCAATCCTCCACTCTCTGCTTGGTTATGTCAATTCCCCCCACCCCTGCAAAAAAAAACCCATAAGAGAATCCCTACATATCATTTAATCTAAAACTATCTGCAGGGTTCACATCATATGATGTTGCAGTTCCTGAATTGCCCTCTGTGTAGAAGTAAAAGCTGCAGAGCACAGGCTAACCTTTTAACTAATCATTGGTCTGGTTCTGCTCCTACTGCCTTTCAGCACTATCATCTTTGCACCCATACCTCTGAAGGCAAAAAATTCCCAACTTGCCCTCACCACTGCTGCTTAGCTGGAGAACCTGACCCCAGTCACCCACACTGCTGTCAATCGCCACTTGGACAAAAATTGCAGTCCATCGCATCATCTTTGCCAACACAGTTCTCTCAAATCTATATCAGCCACTACTCTTACAGCCACCATAAACTGCTGCTGCCCTGATTCAACACCAAAAGGAGTCCGGAGATCTTCTACTTTATTCTTAGGACCTTGCCATCCCTGCAAGCCAACTCCACATGATTTTTCACCTCTCAGTCTAATACATCTGTTTGGCCTTGATATCATTATACAAACATACCAGCGACAAGTTAGGCCCCACAGAGTGGGCCTTCTCCGGGTCCCGTCGACTAAACAATGTCGTTTGCCGGGACCCAGGGGAAGAGCCTTCTCTGTGGTGGCCCAGGCCCTCTGGAACCAACTCCCCCCAGAGATCAGAATTGCCCCCACCCTGCTCGCCTTTCGTAAGCTCCTTAAAACCCACCTTTGTCATCAGGCATGGGGGGACTGAGATATTCCCTTCCCCCTAGGCCTATACAATTTATGCATGGTATGCTTGTGTGTATGTTTGGTTTTTTAAATAAGGGTTTTTAAAAATTATTTTAAATGTTAGATTTGTTACATGTTGTTTCATTATTGTTGTTAGCCGCCCCGAGTCTACGGAGAGGGGCGGCATACAAATCTAATAAATAAATAAATACATACATACATACATACATACATACATTCATACACTTGTTGCTGTCAATTTATTCCTGAAAACCTGTCATTTTGTTTTTGCAGATAAATGACTTCTTGGCTTCTCTTATATAATGTGTGTGTGAGAGTGTGTGAGCGCACACATGCATGTGAGGGAGGGAGAGAGAGAGAGAGAAAGAAAGAAAGAAAGAGAGACACAGAGACAGAGAGAAAAGGAGAAAGAGAAAGACACAGAGACAGAGGAATGATGGATGATCTCTGGCGGGCTTGGGACAGGAGCTTGTTCTCTGTCCTGGTGCTTCTTGACCTCTCAGCGGCTTTTGATACCATCGGCCATGGTATCCTTCTGCGCCGGCTGGAGGGGTTGGGAATGGGAGGCACTGTTCTATTTATTTATTTTTATTTATTTATTTATTTTGTCCAATGCACAATACATATTGAAGAGGATAGACATGAGTTATTATATATAAAGAAAGGATATAAAAGTCCAATACACAATGAGGGTTTTAGTGGGTATATATCAATATACACATAGTAAAATACATGATGAAGGTAATAGAGGAGATACTCATAGTAAAATATATCTAAGAAATAATAGAAAAGAAGATATAGGAATAGAATATATCAATGAAAGAATAGAAGAAGAGATATAGGAATAGAGGAAAGGTATATAGGAGATATAGGAGAGCAATAGGACAGGGGACGGAAGGCACTCTAGTGCACTTGTACTCGCCCCTTACTGACCTCTTAGGAATCTGGATAGGTCAACCGTAGATAATCTAAGAGTAAAGTGTTGGGGGTTTGGGGATGACACTATGGAGTCCGGTAATGAGTTCCACGCTTCGACAACTCGGTTACTGAAGTCATATTTTTTACTGTCAAGTTTGGAGCGGTTAATATTAAGTTTAAATCTGTTGTGTGCTCTTGTGTTGTTGTGGTTGAAGCTGAAGTAGTCACCGACAGGCAGGACATTGCAGCATATGATCTTGTGGGCAATACTTAGATCTTGTTTAAGGCGTCTTAGTTCTAAACTTTCTAGGCCCAGGATTGAAAGTCTAGTCTCATAGGGTATTCTATTTCGAGTGGAGGAGTGAAGGGCTCTTCTGGTGAAGTATCTTTGGACATTTTCAAGGGTGTTAATGTCTGAGATGCGATATGGGTTCCAAACAGATGAGCTGTATTCAAGGATGGGTCTGGCAAAAGTTTTGTAAGCTCTGGTAAGTAGTGTGAGATTGCCAGAGCAGAAGCTACGTAGGATTAGGTTTACAACTCTTGAAGCCTTCTTGGCTATATTGTTGCAGTGGGCTTTGGCACTTAAATCTTTTGTTATTAGTATACCAAGGTCTTTAACCGAGTGGGGATTATCTGTGATAATTTGATTATTCAGTTCGTATTTGGAGTTCAGATTCTTCTTCCCAATGTGTAGGACAGAGCATTTGCTAGTTGAGATTTGGAGTTGCCATGTGTTAGACCACTCAGAAACAGCGTCAAGGTCTTTTTGGAGAGTAGTTGTGTTATCGGTGGTGTTGAAGAGTTTTACATCATCGGCAAAGAGGACACAGTTGCTTGTGATGTAATCGCAAAGGTCATTGATGTAGAGAATGAAGAGCGTTGGTCCCAGTACGCTACCTTGGGGAACACCGCTTTTAACTGGGACGGGGGTGGATATGGTGCTTCCTATTTTGACCACTTGTTGTCTGTTTGATAGGAATGCTGTAATCCAGCTGTGGAGGGATCCTGAGATGCCATAGGATTTGAGTTTTAGGAGTAGTTTGTCATGGACCACTGAATCAAAGGCTTTGCAGAAGTCAATATAAATTGCATCTGTAGATTTCCCTTGATCTAGATGAGTTGTCCATATATTTTTGCAGTGGAGGAGCTGCAGGTTGCAGGATAGTTTTTTTCTGAAACCAAATTGTTTATTAGAGAGCAAATTATTAGTTTCTAAATGGAGAGTAATTGATTTGTTTATAATTGATTCCATGACTTTGCATGGGACGCAGCATAGTGAAATTGGTCTGTAGTTATCTACAAGAGAGGGGTCTCCTTTTTTGAAGATGGGGATGACCATTGCTTTCGACCATAGCTTAGGAAGTGTGCTGGTTCTGAAGGATTTTTCAAAAATTATGCTTAGTGGTTCAGCTATGGCAGAAGAGAGCTTTTTTAGAAAGTATGCACATAGACCATCTGGTCCAACTGATAGAGAAGGTTTAAGGTCACGTAATGCTTTTTCAACTTGGTCTTCAGTGAAGTCTACTTGGGTTAAATCATTGAGGGAGTTTGAGGTGCGATTGATGAAATTGGGGGATGAGCCATTGCTGTTAACAAAGACAGAGCCAAAGAAAGAGTTGAAGAGGTTGGCTTTGGATGAATCATCATGGTATTCTTTGTTGTTGGGTCCTTTGAGAGGTGGGATTGGTCTAGAGTCTTTGAGTTTATTGTTGACAAAGTTGTAGAAAGCTCTATTAGATTTGGTGCGTAGGAGGTTTCCCTCTTGTTTGCTGTAGTAGTTAAGGCATTCTGCTTTTATTTGATTGCAAATGCTTTTATATCGGCTTTTGAAGTTGGAAACTTGTCCTTTTTTGTTTTTCCTCCAGAGAGATTTTTTTCTTGTTTGTAATTTTCTTATTGAGATGGGGAGGTTATTTTTTTTGTTTAGGGTACATGTTAGAGGTACATGAAGTCTGATGATAATTTTCATTTCGAGTAGGAATGTGTTGTAGAGGTCATCAGTAGTGTAGCATTCAGAGAATAGAGTTTTCCAGTTTAATGTTGAGAGGTGGGCTTCAATGAGTTCGTAGTTCGCTTTTTTGAAATTGAATTTTGGTGTTGTATTATTTTGGTGGTTCATAGTGTGGCTTAAGTTGAGACTGAAGTTTATCATGCTGTGGTCGCTGTTGGAAAATGGTTCTGTTATTTGTAAGCCATATATTGTACTTTTGCTGTTACAGAAGATGAGATCCAGACAGTTATCAAGTCTGGTATTTTTAGTTACTAGTTGGTCAAGTCCCAGTTGGGTGACTGTATTATATATAGTAGAATGGATGGGTTCCGTGCTGCATTCATTTAAGGACCAGTTGATGTGTGGTAGGTTGAGGTCTCCGAGGAAGATAATGGGGTATGGGCAGTTGGTTGCCCACGTTAGTAATGTGGATAATTTGTTAGCATGTTCGATGTCGTAGTCCGGGGCTCTGTAGCAGAGTAAGAAGCGAATTGTGGTATTTAGGGATAAATCACAGACAATAGTTTCAGGTACCAATAAATCCTGTGCAACTTTAAGGATTTTTAGGTTCAGCGATTTTTTGTAAAATATAGCTACTCCGCCTCCTCTGCGGGATTCACGGTCTGATCGGAAAACATGGTAGTTTTTTGATGTGATAATGGAGTCTGGGTAGGAAGCATTTAGCCATGTTTCGCATATAAAAATTATATCAAAATTGGAGGTGTCAAGTAGAAGGAGGAATTCAGATATCTTGTTGACTAAACTTCTAGCATTTAATAGTTTACATTTGAGATTGGTCTTGTGTTGAGAATTGGTTTTGGGGTGGTTAGAGGAAGTAAGGGGCACGCTTTCCTATTCTTGGTTTGAGGTGGTAGGGTTGTTCATTTGTTGTTGTGGAATGGTTGTCTGGCTGGTGTCAGTTTGATGTTGTGAGATGGTAGGTTGAAAGTTAGACCGGAAGATGTGGGGAGAATTATGGGTTTTGGGTTTGATGCTTTCTGTGCGGTAATCTATGTAAAGGTTTGTTTCACCAAGTTCATAGCATCTCTTGAGTTCTGCCCGTAGTTCGCGAGAGCGAATACGTTGGAGGAGAGAAAGATCTGGTCTGGATCTGAGTTTGTTGAAGGACTTGTTATTTCTGGCAATGTGGTTAATGGTCTTGATGAATTGCTGTTTTATTTGTTCAGTTTTGCATACTACTTTGCAGAAGCGGGGAGCTATTGAGCCATCGTTATACTTGTGCTCAGGTCCAATTCTGGTAACTTCCAAAATGTCTTCTTGGGCGAATGTTTGTGCATGTGAGTGATGTTGGTGGATGATATTTCTTATTCTTGTTATATCTGATTCATGACTTTCATCAAGACCAAAGAGGATAGCATTCTGGCGTTTTTGTTCACGTTCCATGGCATCCTTGACTAGGGTAGAGATATCAGTGGTAGAATTAGTGGGTTTTTGGAGTATTGGAAGTGGTTGAGGTTGGGGTGGTGGAGTGGTGAGTGGTATTTTGTCGGGTGAATTCAGTGTTTGGATATTTTTCTCCATGGATGAGAGTCTTGATTCAATACTTTTTTTGAATTCTTCTTGCGTTTTGAGAAGTCTTGGTTCAATACTTTCTATTAATGTTTTTTGGGTTTTGATGGCTTCTTTTAAGGTATTAATCTCATCAGACAAGTTGCTAAGTATATTTAGCTTGGGGGCGCAGGATGAGCACATATAAAGAAATGAGGAGTTTGCTTTTAGGAAGGTGTCAATATGTTTAGAAATATTGAACCTACCTCTCCAGTCGGTCGCAGTCGGTGTTAGTGGGGGGTCAGAGGTCGACCTCTAGGTCTCTCCCTTGTGGGGTGCCTCAGGGATCGGTCCTCTCAACCCTGCTATTTAATATCTACATGAAACTGCTGGGTGAGATCATCCAGGGGCAATACGCTGATGATACCCAGTTGTACATCTCCACCCCATGTCCAGACAGCGAAGCAGTGGAAGTGATGTGCTGGTGCCTGGAGGCTGTTGGGGTCTGGATGGGTGTCAACAAGCTCAAACTGAACCCGGACAAGATGGAGTGGCTGTGGGTTTTGCCTCCCAAGGACAATTCCATCTGTCTGTCCATTACCCTTGGGGGGGGGAATTACTGCCCCCCTCGGAGAGGGTCCGCAACTTGGGGGTCCTCCTCGATCCACAACTGACAATGGAACATCATCTTTCGGCTGTGGTGAGGAGGGCATTTGCAGAGGTTTGTCTGGTGCACCAGTTGCGGCCCTATTTGGACAGGGAGTCATTGCTCACAGTTGCTCACGCCCTCATCACTTCGAGGTTCGATTACTGCAACACTCTCTACATGGGGCTACCTTTGAAAAGTGTTCAGAAACTTCAGATCATGCAGAATGTGGCTGCGAGAGCCATTGAGTGGTTACCCAGGTTCACCCACGTCTCTCCAACACTCCGTGGCTTGCATTGGCTGCCGATCAGTTTCCGGTCACAATTCAAAGTGTTGGTAATGACGTATAAAGCCCTACATGGCTTCGGACCAGAATATCTCCGGGATCATATACTGCCGCACAAATCCCAGTGGCCGATAAGGTCCCACAGAGTTGGCCTTCTCCAGGTCCCATCAACTAAACAATGCCATCTGGCGGGCCCCAGGGGAAGAGCCTTCTCTGTGGCAGCCCTGGCCCTCTGGAACCAACTCCCTGCATAGATCAGAACTGCCCTCATCCTCCTTGCCTTTCGTAAATTGCTCAAGACCCACCTATATTGCCAGGCATGGGGGAATTTAGACATCTCCCCCGGGCTTATATAGTTTATGTATGGTGTGGTTGTGTTGTATGATTTTTAAATGATGTGTTTTTAGATATTTTTTTAATATTAGATTTGTTACATTGTATACTTTTGTTGTTACTGTTGTGGGATGCCCTGAGACTGAGGAGAGGGGCGGCATACAAATCTAATAAATAAATAAATACATAAATAAATGAATGAATGAATGAATGAATAAAGAAACAAACAAACAAACAAACAAACAAACAAATAAATAAATAAAACATAGACATGGTCACAGAGACAGAGAGACAGAGAATAAAATACAGTTTATGGGTTCTTACAAATTATACAAGATTTTTCTATATTAATATACTAAAGAGTAAATTGTTTAAGTTTATAGACATTAATTCTGGGTCATCTGATTGAGGGATATGACACTGTCAATAAATATATTTTATCCTTTTCTTCCCAGTTAAACATATCCACGAGCATTAGTATCAATATATTCAATAAAAAATAAGAACAGGGAAAATATTTCACAAACATGTTTTCAAGATGCATTATTTATGAGCTTTTCCATGTCCTTTAAAAACACTGCATTTATTAGCAGAGACCAACTTTAATATTTCTGTTTTCAAACACACAATTCCATTACCATTAAATCAGTCTCTAATATTAAGTAATCAAAGAATTCCACACTGCCACATCAACAAAAAGGGGAAAGGCTGTTTCTATAAAAGACTGTATAGTGTAAAATTCTATTTATTTTTGCTTTCACAGTAAACCACTGTTTGCAATTTGAAAACACATGTCACTACCACATCAAGCAATGTCCTTCCTCCCTCCCTCCCTCCCTCCCTCCTCCCAACCAACCAACCAACCAACCAACCAACCAACCAGCCAACCAGCCAACCAGCCAACCAGCCAAACAGCCAAACAGCCAAACAGCCAAGCAGCCAAACAGCCAAACAGCCAAACAACCAACCATCTCAACTCTTCTAGTGCCTTACAATCAGGAGCACCAGTACAGTATTTATATTCTTGCTGGTCACGCCCCTTTGCCCCATGCACCAATTAGGAGGCAAGAGAGGCAAATACTGTTCCCTAGAGCTACCCCCTTCCTCCTGAATGCTGCCATCTAGTTCCACTCATTCTTCCTGTCTTCTAAAGTGTCCATATGGGAATCTCTAGTTCTAGACCAGTGATGACGAACCTTTTTTTCCTCAGGTGCCAAAAGAGCATGGGCGCGCACTATCGTGCATGCGCAAGTGCACACACCCATAATTCAATGCCTGGGGAGGGCGAAAACAGCTTCCCCACTCCTCCAGAGGCCCTCCGGAAGCCAGAAATGACCTGTTTCCCAAGTTCTGGTGGGCCCAGTAGGCTGGTATTTTACCCTTCCCAGGCTGCAAAGCCTTCCCTGGAGATGAGGGACAGTAAAAACGCCCTTCCACAGCTCCCTGGAGGCTCTGTGAAAGCTAAAAACATCCTCCCAGAGCCTCTGTGCAAGCCAAAATCAGATGCACATTGCACACATGCACATTGGAGCTGAGCTAGGGCAACAGCTCGTGTGCCAGCAGATATGGCTCCAGGTGCCACTTGTGGCACCAGTGCCATAGGTTCACCATCCCTGTTCTAGACATTTCAGGATAATTTGGTGCAGAGCTAGGGTGAAATGAGGATGAACCTGAGAAAATCTAGAAGTATAGTAATGCTAAATGAAGCTCTAATCCTTTTATGAAATCAGTGAATAATTTCCCTCACTTTTCTTCCCAGGGCAGCTATTAATAAAATGTAAGAGTACTTTCCCCCTTTAATACCATTTTCCTCTATAAACAAGATAATTATTCATGGGTAGAAACAGAATCCTTAGGAGTATTCATTTAACCATAGAAATCTTCTCTAGCAGATCGCTCAGAAAATCTTCAATTTAAACCTAGCCTATAGGAAGGAAATAGTGTTTGATGATTTAGTTCCAATTGTTGCTTTCAGGTTTCATATCTAAGATATTTAATTTCCGAAGACCCCATGAAATAACATGCATTTGCCCTTTGTTTGTCTTCCCATATTTAATCTCATTAATACACCAATTGTATTAAACACTGCTTATAAATATGCATCTAAGCCTGCTTTAAGTAAACAAATTTCTCTGGGTCCATAAAGATTATTAGCATATCATCTACATTCCTAATTACTGTAGAGGATTTCTGGTTAATCGGCTCATCTGTAACTGATGTTAATTCTTTGCAAACTGACACCAACGGTATTATATGACAGTCCTGAAACTTGACCTCAGAATATTTGGGATAGTTTGATATTTCTGCCCCAAACGATGTTGTTTTTCTACCCAATTAGCATGCTAAAATCTCTACATAGCAGCCATTCCTCTTTAAATATATTCATACTGAAAAGGAACTGTGCTTGTTAGAATTATACTACAATGAAACTAGCATCAAACATGCATCTCAGAATTGCAATTCCATCCCGAGTTTCTGCTTTTGTTCTTGGACAAAATGCTACTGTACAAGATTATTACTTCCTTTTCCATATATAAATTCTTCTGGATTAATACAAAAGGCTCTTAATGTTTTGTTTTCAGGTAGCAAGTTTCTATCAACTTAATCAATGGTGGTATTTAGCTAGTTCTATCCGGATCCAGTAAACTGTTAGGCCTGATTGCGAGTGGCCCCATCCACCATCCAGATGTAAACATGTCTCTCTTTTTTTTGCTGTGTGCATGCGCGGCCAAGGCATGTGCGAGCAAGTTAGCGCATGCGTTCTCACATTTGCCAACCAGCAGGGAATGTAAGTGAACTCATATGTTATCCCTGAACATAAAGAGATGTCACAGAAGCCATATTCCAGCTGTCTCTGCTAATTTATTAAATACTTATCTTAATTTCCATTACAGTGTTCCCTCGATTTTCGCGGGTTCGAACTTCGCGAATAGCCTATATCACGGTTTTTCAAAAAATATTAATAAAAAAATACTTCATGGTTTTTTTCCTATACCATGGTTTTTCCCACCCAATGACGTCATATGTCATCGCCCAAACTAATAATTTTTGCAAATAAATAACAAAAAAATAATTATTATTAATAAATAATTATGTTTATAAATATCAGGATCACTAAGTGTCTTATTCAATGGTGCATACCAGTAATAATGGTGAGTAAATGGTTGTTAAGGGAATGGGAAATGGTAATTTAGGGGTTTAAAGTGTTAAGGGATAGCTTGTGATACTGTCCATAGCCAAAAATGGTGTATTTACTTCCGCATCTCTACTTCGCGGAAATTAGACTTTCGCAGGTGGTCTCGGAACGCATCCCCCACAGAAATCGAGGGAACACTGTATTTCAAATGAAAACAAACTCCTATAATGGCCCACTCAACGTACGTGGAACTCATTTGAAAATAATCTAAGTTCTAAAGTGTTACGATGAAGACTTGCTTATAGTACAAGATATTCAATACAAATTTCATCTACAGCAGCTATGGAAAGATATGTCTTAAATGACAGGAATTTTCTGCAGAAAATTCTTGTATTGGATTACCAAAAGTGTTCCCATTTTATTATATACAAAAAATTAAACCTGTTTGCATAAGAGATGTTTGATTGTCCTGTAGAGGTACAATGTATTCCCTGCAAACGTCTGCTCCAAAATCTTTTGGTTGTTTTTTAAAAAAAAAATTATAATGGGTTTTTAATTGTTTTTAGTATTGGATTATTGTTATACACTGTCTTATTATTGCTGTTAGCCGCCCCAAGTCTCCGGAAAGGGGCGGCATACAAATCCAATAAATGAATGAATGAATGAATGAATGAATGAATGAATGAATGAATGAATGAATGAATAAATAAATAAATAAATAAATAAATAAGCTAATTACTCTTCTTTTCACTACTGTTGGAAATGTTACACCAAGAGATCAAGTGTATACGGACCTAAACAAAAATATACAATGTATTCCATTTTGCAAATTGCTTTCCATATAATCAATGGCGCCACTGTGTATTTACTGAGAACTGTCATAGTCTTTGTCAAAGTCAGAGCAAGTCCAGTGCTATTAATTTATTGGAGAGTAAGTGAAGATGCAATCTCTTCCAAACATTTCCCACAGGTAACAAATTATCTTATGAGTAGCGTGTTGCCAGCATGTTGCCATTAACAGTTTTGAGATCTGGGATGGCAACTGGAGGGTAGGGCAAAAGAAGCTCTTCTCTTACGCTTGGGGGAATCTCCAGCTGTTGCAGATAACCTCAGGACCTAGTGGCATCTGGCGAGGAAACAGTTGGGAAATGAAACCTAGGGCCAGTATAGCATCAATTCTGATTGAAGCCAGTTTTTCTCCTAACCAGCATCTAATTATTTAGTATTCTCTCACAATCAAGGACTTTTTCAAAAGGGAAAGGAAACCCCACTGCAAATATCCAATTTCCATGTGCCGAAGTTTGGAAAAATATGATTTCTAACATTCCACTTTTGCCTTAATTATTGGTTTGCCCACATACCAGTGTTGTCATCTCCTCACCTATCAAATCCATATTTTGATTGTCTCAACCTGCAGCTTACAGGCAAGCAGCATATACATATGCTGGGATGCTGGGGTGTGGCCAGTATCCATTCTTTAATACTGGTATAATATTATATATTATTTGCTCTTATCAGGCAGCCATACCCTTCCTGGGATTTGAACCTTGGCCACTGCCTTAGCATCTAGGCTACAGGCTCGCCTCCTTATCAGCTTGTACCAGGGAAGGGTTATGTTTGATTTTTTTTGTCGAGTTACCCTGGTATATGGGAGAAGCATATAAGTGTAACATAGTTTTGCTGATAATGAAAAGAAAGGGAAACTACTATAAATCTATTTCAAGCTTATTTGATCTCTTTCTCTCTCTATCTATCTCTATCTATCTATCTATCTATCTCTATCTCTCATCAAAGTATATATATATGTGTGTGTGTGTGTGTGTGTTTTCGTAGATTTTCAAGGGTACAGGTATGACGGTCTTGGTATATTCGGGTTTCTTCCCGTGTAGGATTTGGAAATTTCTGGCGACGTTTCGATGAGGTCCCACTCATCATCTTCAGGCTGGTGTTTCTGTCCTTGTTCTCAGGCGAACACTGCGAGACCTAAGCTGCCTTCCTTCTATAAATACTGGTGGCTGGGTGTGGTTTGATGGCTCAGCAATTGCCTGCTGTGTAGAAACTTGCGGGATGATACCTCTCGCTTACCAGACATCTGGAAACCAGCCCTCAAACATATCCCAGCCACAGAAACCAGACTCAGGACACACATTGTAAAGCAATCAAGTAGCCTGCAAGTTCCAACTACTCAGGACATCACGCCTAATCTACAACCATTAACTAATCAGCATACCTCAGCTACATCAATGACCCCAATTGTTACCCCTCTGACTCACCAGGAAGTTTCTACACAGCAGGCAATTGCTGAGCCATCAAACCACACCCAGCCACCAGTATTTATAGAATGAAGGCAGCTTAGGTCTCGCACTGTTCGCCTGAGAACAAGGACAGAAACACCAGCCTGAAGATGATGAGTGGGACCTCATCGAAACGTCGCCAGAAATTTCCAAATCCTACACGGGAAGAAACCCGAATATACCAAGACCGTCATATATACATATATATATATATATATATGTATGTATGTATGTATGTATGTATATGTATATGTATATGTATATGTATATGTATATGTATATGTATATGTATATGTATATGTATATGTATATGTATATGTATATGTATATGTTGCCTATCTCCATTGTTGCCACCAGAGGCACATCTATTACAATGTCTGTGGTCCACCTGGAGCAGCAGTGATACATTATTTTTGGCAACACCAATGGGAACTTGTTAAAAATTAATGGCAATGTGCCTGAGAAGCAGAAGGCAATGTGCCTGAGAAGTGAGGGTGGAGAGGAGAGCCACAGAATACAAATAAGGGTGGGTGAGAGTAAGTGCCAAGTGGCCTTGTGGAACCCATTTTGGTCAAAAAGCCACCAGAAGGTGCCTACAAATACATAATTATCAGTTTTGCTTTGAGTTGGTATGCTATGTTTAGGTGCATCAACTAATCAAAAGTCCATCTGGTATACAGATAGTCTTTGACTTACGACCACAATTGAATCCAAACTTTCTATTGCTAAGTCAGACATTTGTTAAATGAATTTTGCCCTATTTTACTACCTTTCTTGCCACGTTTTGTTATGCCGGGCTATTGGCAATTAGCCCCCAGTGAGTTCGGAATAAATTTCAAACACACTTGCCTGTGGAAGCATGCCAAAAACAAAGGAGTAGATAAAACAGCTGTAAATCCATACAGCCACACACGCCAAAAGTCCTCAAAAGTTCTTTAACCATGAAATATCCAAAGTTCACTAAAAATCCTTGAATACTACGAACTCTCCACGCTGTAGCAATCTTCTTTCAAAAGTCTCTTTCCCAAACAGATAAACGCCCACAGCCCATGCTTCCCAATGCCCGTATTTATCACAAACTCATTAACATAATTACCCCTTGAACAGGTGTGCTCACTTATCTTCTGAGACACCTGCACAAGTGTTCCCTTCGTGCCACAAGCCTGCGCACATGGACATCCAGAAGTGGGTCCTCATCCAATTCTGATGACTCACTAATTGGAGCACTGACTGGTGGGCTGGCTGCACCCATCTCCCCGTCTGTTTCCTCTCCTCCACTGTCTGTCCCTGACTGTGAGCTAACTTCACTGTCTGATTCCGCTGGCAGCAAAACAACTAACTGGTTGCTGGGATACATGAGGCAGAGGGCGGTCTTGTAAGTAATCTGGTCCTAAGACATGTAGTGTTTTATAGGTCATAACCAACACTCTAATTCTATTGGATTAGACAGATTAAAATACCATAAATGAATCTCTAAGTGACTATAGAGACCACCATCTTCTAGTCAGTCTAATCTAATCCAGGCTAGACTAATAGTGTTTTATTCCTAGTGCGCTATAGGATGTGTATAGTTTTACCCGTTTAATACTGTATACTACACAGAGTTACCTGAGGTAATATGGGTGACTATTAAATTTAATAAAATAAATTCTATAACTGAGAACCAGCTAAAGTATTGCTTTTTGTTTGCTTTGCTATGCCAAAAATATAGGATACCTGGATCATCTCCTTCTCCTTACTTTCTTCCATAGATTTTACAGATACATAAGTGGGGGGGGGGGCACAAATTAGACTAAAATGAAGCAGGAAGCAAGTAGTTGGCCACTAACATTTACAAAGAAACATGATTCTAAAGATAGAAAAAAATAGTAATTACTTGAGCAGGAAAAGGATAGAATTTTCAAAGAAGAAATCAATAAGTAGCTCCATACGTGAAACAATAAAATACCAGTAAGAGAACAGGTTTGAAATGAGATTTCAGCTACCTGAATTTTTAAAAGGGTTAAATACCTGGAAAGAAAGGGAAAGCAGTCATGTGACCATTTGCATGCTTCTACCATGGTCATACTTGGAAGAAATAGATGGATGATTGAAATGAAGACCAAATTGATACAGGCTATCTGGAAGGAGATTGTCCTGGAGACTGAAAAGTCTAGCTGTTAAAATTTACTTGCTCTAAGGGGTAGTTTCATAATGTGGTTTACTGGCAGACATCAATGATAAATATTTGTATCTTGTAGAAGTGATCCCCAGAGTGCAACCTACTGTTAAAGTACTTAATTGTGAGAAGATGTTCCCAGAATTTAGGATTGATTGATAAACCCACATTAAATGTAAGATGCTTAGAAAAGGGATGTCTGGAGAGTTGGAAGACTGACAGTCCCATAAGTGTGGCATGAATGAAAAGCAATTGAATTAAAGCACACTCAGATCCAAGTTCAGCAGGATAATTTTCACTATTGGTATGCATACTCCTGGAATCTGTCATATAATACCTGCACAAGACGTAAACAGCTATTGACATTATGGTTCCTCACCATATTTGTTGATGCTACAGAGCCAAAACAGCCATTAGTTTGTGGAGCCTTTTCAGATGATAGCCATACTACAAGTCAAGCAAGACTCAAAGCAAATGTGAATACAAGCATTATGCTGTCCTTCCTATATCACACGGCAAAAGACTCATACTGCCTTTCCCATTGCATTTTTAGAGTGGTGGTGATGAAAGTGAAAGATCAGGGGGCATTTTATTGTGGGCGTTTAAAAAAGGCATTGTTTTTAATTTAGTTTTATTATCTACATTTAAAATGTTAACTTAGCAAGTTTATGGATAACAGCTGGCCTGTGAACTTAGGATAGAGGGCAGACTAAATATTTTAATAATACCTAGACAAGTAAAACATGGTAGAATCTCTGACCTTTATAGGAATATCCCAAACCATGCATAAAGATTAGAGAGATGGTTTACACATCTTTTTGGCCTTTATCACATTTTCTCTGTTGTTTTGGAAAAATAATGCCTTTTTTGGTGTGTGTGGGGGGAGGAGGTTAATGAGTCTCCAAAACCTATTATGTACATTGCACTACATGCACATTATTCATTTGTTCATTAGATCTATATGGCCACCCATCTTATGAAGCACAACTCTGGGTGGCTCACAGCAATAATAAAAACCAAATTGTTTAATAATCAATAGCTGTGAATAAGCTGTTAGCAATTTCCAATACGTCTTGATTAAGGGCTAGACTATAGAATCACTTGTGAGCTATGGATCTGCTTGATTGGAGGCTCAATTCAATTTCTTGACTTGCTACTGGGCTATAGAATGTCTTCCCGTAACTCATCACTGGGAAGGTTAAAAAAATGTCATCCTGGATGTTTTTTAAACTAGATTTTGAGACTTAAAATGTGAGTTTAATAGGTAGGAATGGGAGAATTTTCTCTCCCTAAAACTGCCTACTACTCCTAAACAATTGGAACATTATTTGTATTGATCCTGGGTTGCTGATTTGGCTGCAAATCAGGTGTGGGAGATCATATCCAACTACAGGTAGTCCTCGACTCCCAACCACAACTGAGCCCAACATTTCTGTTGCTATGTGAGTCAATTATTAAGTGAATTTTGCCCCCATTTTATGATTTTTGTTGCCACAGTTGTTAAGTGAATCGCTATAGTTGTTGAATTAGTTAGTTAGATAACTGTTAAGTGAATCTGGCTTCCCCATTAATGTTGGTTGTCAGAAGGTTGCAAGTGGTTGGTGATCACGTGATCATGGGACATTGCAACCGTCATAAGTATGAGTCTAAATACATACCAGTTGCTAAGTGTCTGGATTTTGATCACGTGACCATAGCGATACTGCAATGATTGTGTCATGCCCCCGTTGAAGCCTGAATCTGCAGAGGAAGACAATCCAGAACTGGAGCTAACAGAGATTGAGGCTTGGGAGGAAAATGGGGAGTAGCAGATCAATTTAGGCCAGGGCCTTTCAAGATTGGGACAGTTTGTAAGCAGGGAGGAAGTGGGGCAGGGTGACACAGAGAAGCTAAGCAGTAAACATGAGAGACAGAGCTCAGGCGATGCGCAAGGACCTTCCCCTCCTGATCCTCAAGCATGGAGAGTGGAGAGAAGATGAGAACAGCACAGACTGGCCTGATTATTTGGGGGGAGAGCACTCTGCTTCTCTTTGCAAGGCACACACAGGAGACGCTGTGGGGAGGAGCATTTGTCAGGAACAAACACTGAATCCATGGAGTGATGAGTACCAACATTTGAACTTTCCTGGTTTCCTTGCATTTTTTCTGGATTACTTGCCTTGCTCCTTTACTTCCTGGACTTGACTTGCCCTGCTGGATTTCTTGCTTTGCAGCTATGGTGTTTACAGCTTTGGGATGGACTATTTGCAACCAGAGGCTGTGTGTGTGTAATATCACTTTGCTCTGGGACTTGTCAGAAACATGGCAGCATGAATCCCAGCGACCGATAAGGTCCCACAGTTGGCCTTCTCCAGGTCCCGTTGACTAAACAATGTCGTTTGGTGGGCCCCAGGGAAAGAGCCTTCTCTGTGGCAGCCCCGGCCCTCTGGAACCAACTCCCCCCGGAGATTAGAACTGCCCCCACCCTCCCTGTCTTTTGTAAACTACTCAAGACTCATTTATGCCGCTAGGCATGGGGGAGTTAAGATATTCCTTCCCGCTAGGCTATTACAAGTTATGCATGGTATGTTTGTGTGTATGTTTGGTTTTATTATAAGGGTTTTTAGTTGTTTTATTAATTGGATTTCTACATGCTGTTTTTATCATTGTGGTTAGCCACCCCGAGTCTGCGGAGAGGGGCGGCATACAAATCCAATAAATAAAAATAAAATAATAAATAATGTGGAAAAATTTGGAGCAATAAAGGTTTGGTTTGAATTGCCAGCTACCTGTGTTACCTCTCTGGTGTGCCCCAGGTCATCACAGATTGTAAGTGCGAAAAACAATCAAAGGTCACTTTTTTCCAGTGCTGTTGTAATATGAAATAGTCACTAAATGATTGGTTGCAAGTCGAGAACTACCTGTATAAGCTATGAATGGGCTACCCATGTATTACATCTACGTTCAGCAATGCCAAATTATGTCTGAAAAGAACCACCTGTCGAGTCCTCTGGCAGCTACTTCGGAGCATTTCATCAAGCAAAGTACTCCTTGATAGTCATGAAAACAAAATTAAACTAATTCCTCGGCTCCATAATGAATGGAGCCTTGCAAATGAACTCAGGAAAACGTTGCCCCTTGAGAGAGGGAGATATAAAAACAGTGTTTCTTTTGAGACCTAGAGGTGAGCTTTCTTTGAGCAGTGTCTTCTTGTTCTGAAGAACATCCACTAGTTTCTCAATAAAGTTTTCCCTTGCCAGGTGTAAAACAATTTTCATACATGACTTTCTTCCTTGTTTACCCTTTGCGTATGACAATTAAGTTAAATATTCACAAACAGTGCCGTGTCTGTAGGAGTGTGAAGAACACAGCTCTTTTTCATCAATTGAAGTAATTAGTCAGCTTTTGTGGAAGGGTCATCTTCATGGCCTAGGAAATGGGAATAAAGGAAATGCCACCCACTTTCTTCTAGTTATTTTCTCTTAAAGCAATTTGCAACTGTCCTTACAAGACAAATCTCATCTCCTTGTCTCTCATTTGTAGCCGTTCAACAATTCTATGTCACCACAGTGGTTTGAATTAATACCAACAATGCATCCTTTTATACCTTAGGCAGTCTAATACTTGAAATGACGGATCCATTTTCCTTCCTTTATGACGAACTGAACATAGTCCAAAAATAAACCCCCTGTTGTGCAGTTGATCAAGAGGTGATCGGAATGAAGTGTTTGGATTTTAAAATTATTATTATTGCAAAGACAATTATAGCATCTGCCTTCTACACCACCTGTAATATTTCCTTGTTCTTTCTGAGTTTAGAAACATAGAAACATAGAAGACTGATGGCAGAAAAAGACCTCATGGTCCATCTAGTCTGCCCTTATACTATTTCCTGTATTTTATCTTACAATGGATATATGTTTATCCCAGGCATGTTTAAATTCAGTTACTGTGGATTTACCAACCACGTCTGCTGGAAGTTTGTTCCAAGGATCTACTACTCTTTCAGTGAAATAATATTTTCTCACGTTGCTTTTGATCTTTCCCCCAACTAACTTCAGATTGTGTCCCCTTGTTCTTGTGTTCACTTTCCTATTAAAAACACTTCCCTCCTGAACCTTATTTAACCCTTTAACATATTTAAATGTTTTGATCATGTCTTCCCTTTTCCTTCTGTCCTCCAGACTATACAGATTGAGTTCATGAAGTCTTTCCTGAAACGTTTTATGCTTAAGACCTTCCACCATTCTTGTAGCCCGTCTTTGGACCCGTTCAATTTTGTCAATATCTTTTTGTAGGTGAGGTCTCCAGAACTGAACACAGTATTCCAAATGTGGTCTCACCAGCGCTCTATATAAGGGGATCACAATCTCCCTCTTCCTGCTTGTTATACCTCTAGCTATGCAGCCAAGCATCCTACTAGCTTTTCCTTTAGTTTAACACCAATCCTCCCCTCCCTCTTTCTTGGATTCCCCCACCCCCCCAATGTTCATAGAAATCAAAAAGTCTCCATTATGGTTCTGAAAAGAAAGAAACCTAAAATATATGAGACCTCTTTTTTTTTGGTCTACTACCAGTGATGGGCTCCTACGGGTACGGTCTGGTACAGTACCAGTAGTGCCTCATGCTTTACTAACAACCTCACTAAACTCCATCTAGACATTTGGATTGTGTGGTAGGCCAAGCTATTGTCTTAAGGCCAGACAGTATTTTCAAAAACAAGCAACAATCCACAGTGGACATAATTGGGCCAATAGTGGGCACCGAAACCCATTGCTACTGGGTTTTAGCAGAAGCGTCCTGGGTGGGTGGGCGGAGCTTTTTGCCACTGCTGCTACTGCTACTGGTTCACAGAACAGGGTCAAACCATGAGCAACCCACCACTGAATTGGGCTCTGGATGACAGGTATGCAGAACCGGTAGAAAAAAAATGATTTTTTTTTCTTTTTTTCCCTTCTGGGCTCTGGGTGTTTTTCCTATCGCAGTAAATGAGGTTGAATGTGTATAATTCTAGAAGAGCTGTGCGTGCGTGTGTGTACATACACTTTATATAGTAGATAAGGGGTGTGCTATCGCCCGGACAGGGGGTGGAACACAATGGGGTAGCGAAAATGGAGCTCTACCCCAGAGCACTCAAATTGCACTGAGAGATGTTGAAACAAAATGCATAAGCCACGCCTACAGTGTGGTAGTAAAAATGTTGGTAGCCCATCACTGTCTACTACTAACCTGTTTCCAAGTCTATGTGCTAGTTTCACACCACTAGCCCATTAATTTCATTGTTTCATGACCATTCAGGGAGGTTTAAGACATAGCCAGCTTCTATTATTTCTGTTTTTTTATACTATCAGTATATTAGATGTTAATTTAACAGTGACCTAACTTATAACACCACTCATATATTAGAACCAGTAGAAAGAAAGAGCTTTTCTCTGCAGCTTTGTACTCGTGGCCTTCGGTCATTGGATGGCCCTCCCAACACAGAGACATGGACATGTGTAATCAGAAATGAACTTAATATGGAAGAATGGACAAAATGGCAGAGCGCATGAAAAACACTCTAATACAGCTAGTCCTCGACAATTGAATAGCAATACCACTTCACATGCTTTTACAGCCCTCTCTAAGCGATTTACAGAAACAACCTATTGCCCCCAACAAAGCTCCTCATTTTACCTGCCTTGGAAGGATGGAAGTCTGACTCAACCTTGAGCCTGGTGAGATTCAAACTGCCTAATTGCAGTCAGACGGCAGTCGGCAGAAGTGTCCTGCAGAACTGCGTTCTAACCACTGTGCTACATTTGCTGAACCTGACATTTCCATTGCAAGGAGAGATGGTTAAGTGAGTTTTGCTCCCACTTTATGACCTTTCTAGCCACAGTTGTTAAATGAATTAAGTGCTAATTTAGTATTACAGTTGTTAGGTGAATCTGGCTCCCCCATTGATTTTGCTTGTCAAAGGGTTGCAAAAGGTGGTCGCACGACACTGGGACACTGCAACCATCATAAATATGAGCCCAGTTGGCCAGCATCTAGAACCGGGGTGGTGCAATGGTTAGAGTACAGCACAGCAGACTATTTCAGCTAGCTACAGTTCAGCAGTTCAAATCTCACCACTGGCTCAAGGTTGACTTAACCTTCCATCCTTCCAAGGTCGGTAAAATGAGGACCAAGATTGTTGGGGCAATATGCCGATTCTTTAAATCGCTTAGAGAGGGCTGCAAAAGCACTATGAAGTAGTCTATAAATGCTATTGCTATCTGAATTTGTATCATGTGATCATGGGGATGCTATCATAAGCATGAAAAACAGTCATAAGTCACTTTTTTCTATGCTGTCATAACTTTGAATAGTCACTAAGCGAAAGGTTGTAAGTAGAGGACTATCCGTATGCCACTTTTAAAAAGTCATAGGTTGCCTAATTGCAGAGCAAATGATGTTCAAGAGTGTGCTGTGGTATTCAAGGCTCTAAAAAGAATATCCTATGCTTTGTGGTCTTTGGAAAGACATGTGGTGGTGGGAAGACTTCTCCGATTTCAGTCTGAGATGTAGATTAGCACCAACTATTTTTTGTTTCCTATCCTTTTGAAAATCCTCCCCGGGGCTGTTATTCAGTTAACTGAAAATGAATGGCCACAGCATGCTTCCACAGGACATAAATTTTGTTTTCCGCAATGCTTGGTTGTATGGATGTCTTGTTCTGACAACTGCTTCTCTTCACCAAACGCTTTGAACGGTCCTGCAATCTACAAAGCAATTGAACAAATCCTTTCAGTCACAGTGAACCCGGAGGTGCAATCCAAAGGTTAGTCCACACTCTAAAACCACGGTCAAAGACTGAGGAAGCACAGTTTTTGTTAAGACTGGTATTATTCAAGAAACAGCAGTTAACAGAGACACATACCTAGCGCACTGCAGTAGCTCCCTCTGCTGGCCAAATGAAATGAAACAACCTCCTGCAGGAAAATGAGCAAGCCTGTCTGGATTTAAAATGAGGTTCCATCTCATTTCATGGAGTTGATTTGGCTATTTTTAAGATCTCTCTGCTTTTTATGTTCCGTGAAAATTTAATCTGTCGTGTGTGTCCAATCAGCCGGTGGGTGTGTGTGTTGCGGGTGGGAGGGAATCTCTTACCTCAAACAAAACAGCATCGGTATACCTTGGCATGAAGGGACTGCCATATGAGGATTTATTTAAATTGAACAGAAGTGCCTTGTAAATGGAGGAAAAATGGCTTCAGGTTTACTTTCCTATTCTTAAATTTTGAGAGGCTATTTGACAGTAAAATGTTTCTATTTAATGATGGTAAAAATATTTATATTTCAACAAGGAAGGATGCAATAATCATAAACAAGAGCTGGAAGGGATCACTTATTTTAGTCTAGGCTGGAGCTGAAATCCACACATCCTGAAGTTTCTGAGGTTAAGAAGCACTGAATTTTAGGTTCCTGAGTCCAATTCCCTGCTCAGTGTAAAAATCCAAAAATGGGCCAGGTACATAGTTGGTCAGCTTTGGCTTAAATAGAAGCTGAATCAATGAGTCTATGGCTGACTTGCTGTTCTGGAACCTCTGAACTAGAAACAAGTTTTGCAACTAGAAACTACTTTTGCAACTAGAAACACTTTTTGCAACTAGACACTTTTGCAAGTTTTGCCGTGGTAGGATTCAGACGGTTCGCACTGGTTCAGGCAAACTGGTTGTTAAATTATATTCTCTCCCTCCCGCTATTAAAGTCTATCCTGGGCGCTGCACTGCAATGGACAAATGGCCAGTGTGAGGGAAGGAGAAGACCGCTTTCCCTCTTTCTTCTCCCTGCTCCTCCTCCTCCCCTCATGCAGAGCCACTCCATTTCCCATTTCTCCATTGCAGTGCAGCACCCAGGGTCAATTGATGGGGTGTGTATGTAATTTAACAACTGGTTCACCCAGTGTCAGGTTGGCCATTGCAGGAGGCTCTTCCCACATGTGCAGCAGAGTTGAAGGATGGGGATGGGCCATGCCTCCCACACAGTCAACCTGACCCTGGGCAAACCAGTTGTTAAATTATTTGAATCTCACCACTGAATAAGGTCACCCTGAAACAGCAGAAAATAGGTCCTCTATGTTTTTCCTCTATGTGACACTCATTCAGGTATTTATTTGATTGGTCTTTTTTAAAAGGGGTTTCAAATCCACTTCATTTTAGTCTTAGCTTACATTTCAGCTTCCAGTCCTGTGAATTGATCACCTTCTCTTCATCACTTCCAATTTCTCCAAATGTTCCTTAAAACATGTATTTGCCATTTTTTAAACCAGCAGAGTGTGCAGTAGCATAGAGAACTAATGCAATGCCAGAATCAATGATTGACTTGTAAACAACCCAAAGCCGGGAATATAAAGCAAGACTCAAAATGTTATTTGAGATATGTATATATGTCTTTGTCTACCTGAGAGAGAGAAGAAGAGAGTGAGACAGCCAGAAAGAGTATAAATCTGATCGTGTAGTAAAAAGCTAAAATAATTAACAGGTCCTTGCCACCATGAACCAAATTATTCTTAGGTTCTTCATGTTAAAGAAAGGTGGTAGCCAACAATCTTCTGGTGTTAAAAGCCAGTGCTATTTTATGATCCAGGCCTTTATTTTAAAGAACCTATATCAAAAAGAATGAAATGAATAAAATAGGTTGGGGGTGTGGAGCAAGGAGTGGGAGGATGTAGAAAAAAAAGTCCAGTGTTGTTACCAAGGAGACAAGTGCATTTAGTCCCAGATTACAAAATCTATCCTGCTGTTTCCTTGTTTCCAAATATTGTTTCATTCGCAGAGTACTATGATTAGCATGTTACTCTCTGTATGCATGTCTTCATTAAACTACAGAAATTAGAAAATGTCATGACATTTTTCCTGTGGGAATAGTTCACCAAGCCTTCACTCACAAGACTTACTGTATATTAACTAGGTTGCATCCTGCATTGGGCATACAATAATTTAAAGATTAGTTTTTTTCCAAAGTCCAAATAGCAAAAAAGCTACAAATGTTATTATACCTGCAGGTACATGCACTTTTGAACTCTGAATCTAGAATTGAGCCCAATAATTCATTGATTAAATATATCAATTGTCTTGATTCTACATGTGATTTGGTTACATTTTCAGAAGATATTCAGTCAACACTGTAAGTGTAAAGAAGGATAATAAGGTGATAAAGACTAAAAACTCATATAAGAGATTAAAGGAACTTAATATATTTGGCCTTGATAAGGATGGAATAAGGATAGGGGGGAAAGCCTCAACTAGCTGAAGATTTTACTGAATCCTGAAAAGTTTTGAGGCTAAGATGATATCTCAGATTCCTTAAAGATATACTGTCTTTTCTGACAAAAGTGGTTTGGTAGTAATCCAATTGAAATTTCTTTGAGTTGTTTTCACTATACTGTTGTACATCCAAAACAACTTTCTATTTTGATGTGAGGATAATATCAATTCAAGCAAGATCCCAGATTTATGAAATTAATTATGGTTTCAAGTCAATCTTTCCTCAGGAATTGCTCGAGCAATGATGGCGAACCTATGGCACGGGTGCCACAAGTGGCACATGGAGCCATATATACTGGCACATGAGTTGTTGCCCTAGCTCAGCTCCAATGTGCCTGTGTGTGCTGACCAGCTTATTTTTGGCTCACAGAGAGGCTCTGGGAGGGCATTTATGGCTTCCAGAAAGCCCCGGGAAGTGTTTTTACCCTTCCCCAGCTCCAGGGAAGCCTTTGGAGCCTGGAGAGTATGAAGCACAAGCATACTGGGCCAACGAAAAGTTGGGAAACGGCCATTTCCAGCGTCCAAAGGGCCTCCAGGAGGCAGGGGAAGCTGTTTTTGCCCTCCACAGGCATTGAATTATGGGTGTGGGCACTCAGCCTTGTGTGATAGTGCATGCCCATGCTCTCACCATCACTGTGCTAGAGCATTTACCTCTTCTCAATAACTTACAGAAATTTCTAGATGAAAATAATTTAGTTTAATGTAGGTTTTCTTCTCAGCCCTTTCTTATTTGGATTGATAGTCCCAAATCCTGCTTGTGCAGTGATTTAGAGCTACAAAAAGATTAAAGTCTGGCTCTTGTTCTCCCTATCTGTCTTTAACGTTACTCAAATTATTGAGTAGCACAATATTTATCTTTAGCCACCTTGTTTCTAAAATGTATTTGGGTTGTTGCTGCTTATAGTTTTAAATTTTTCTTCTTTAGGATGAACTTAATCAAATGTTATTTTATCGATGAATCTTTGACAATCCTAAGTGGGATAGGAAGCAAAAGTATTATAGGGAGGCAGATTCTGACTCACTGTTAAGAAAACTTCCTAATGTTCAACAATGGAACCAATTATTAAAGAAGGGGATCAGTTCCTTTGATGAAGCTGTCCAGATCAGTGGTTCCCAACCTTTTTCTTGGCCATACCCCATCTAAGCATCTCTAAAATCCTGATGCCCCCACCTCCCGGGACATATAATTCTTACAATTCAAAAAATGAACTCCTTCTCACATGGAGGAATCCTAAAAGGCCATTAACTTGATTTAAACAAGGTACCAATTGCTCTAATTAAAAAACATATTGGCCCTCTGTGGGCGTGGGCCCCATGTTGGGAACCGCTGGTCCAAGTAAAAGCTGAACAGTCTTTTAAATCCATCAGAAATGCTTCAATCTGGATTCCTGAACTGAGAAAAGAATAGCATAATTAGCCTCTTCTTACCGGTTTTATGATAAATACACCCCAACACATTAAACATAAACTTTGACTTCATTTCATTGCTCTGTGACATGACATTGGGCTAGCTGAAACTTCGCAAAATGGATCATACCAGAGATTGTAATACTAATAAGGTTTCTGTTGTTTTCTTAACGACTATCTGCCGAATGTAATCAGACATTATTTTGAAGTTTAGTTTTACAATTATTATGGATGTTTGTTTATCACCTTGAAGGGTGGGGATTTAAATGAATGCAAATCTTTCCATCTGACCTTGAGTGCAAAATTATCTTTTTTTCCAGATCAGCAGTGCAGGAGCGCTGCTCATTTATTGCAATTAAAATATACAATAAAATTGTGAGAGATTAGAATTAATAGCGTATATCAGTAGCAAGCTGAGAGTTGGATTATGTTTTCAGATTTTCAAAAACATAAAGAATTGGGGAAAATGTCCATTAATATAATGAAATAGACTATAAAACCCCAGTATTGAGTTGAATGTTTAAGTGCAATGGCAGGTGGCTGGCAATTAATCTTGAGATCATACACCTGAACCTAATTGATAAACTCATCATATTATATGAGTCAATCCAACCTAACAAATTAAATCTCAAAGTCAGCATTAATGAAACATCAATGGGAAGAAACATGCAATTGATAGAATCTTTTAACATAGATTACAGTAAGATATGAATGAGAAAGTTATTTATTTAAAAAAACCATAAAACAATCCTGTTGTGTTGGAAGAAAATTTAAGGTTTAAGGTGCTCACATCTGTAAAAATAATGGAACGAAATCTAATATTTACTAAAACAAAACCAAATGTTACAAAAGTCTTCCAAAAGCTCTCAACTAGAATGTTTTCACATAAAAAAGCAAAATATATATTCGTGGTAAATCAATAAATATTAATAATTTTCATTGTTGACTGTGATTCAATTGACCCCTATAGTTGTTAAATAGCTCGAGAAAGTGCCCTTTGGAATTGATGCCATGATTTGTAAATATTTATAGTACTTATTTAATGTACTCTTAAGCTTAATAAAATTGTCCTAAGATTGTCTTCACTGACCCTCTATCAGTGGAAAGGATGTCTTTGAGAGAATGGATTCCATTGACTGATGCTCCGGGTATGTATCATGATGGATATGATGTCTACAAAGGAAAGCAAGCAAGAGTAAAATCTATTCTGTTTTTTAGTCATCCAGTCATGGTTGTCCCAAAGGTGTTTTTTTCAGGAGGCAACTGGACTTTCTTTCTTTTTTCCTTTTTAATCTGAAGACATTTTGCTTCTCATCCAAGAAGCTTCTTCAGCTCTGACAGGATAGTGGGGAACCTGAAGAAGCTTTTTGGATGAGAAGTGAAACATTGTCAAAGAAAAAACAGAAAAACAGAAAAAAAGCACCTCTGGGACTGTTCTTGAGGGTTACCTCTAACAATATTTCATGGGGCTAATGCCACAAGAATCCTTAATAGAAAGCTGTAATTGGCAGATAAAATATTTGATGAAATGGAGTTTAGTCAATTAACATTTATGACAATACAAACTTGTTCTTAGGATGTGGCAGTATCTCTTACCCTGCTGCGATTTTATGGGAACTGAAAACATTGGGTAATTTCCTTCTATTTATTGCTACTTCATATTTCCTCTCTTCTTGTCCCATGTGTCGACTTCTGCTTGAAGGCTCCTCGGGCCATCTGCCAATCCTTTTGTACTCTGTAAAATTCTGCATGCATGGAGGGTACCATTAAGAACAATACAACAGTGCTTAAGAGAGAAGAAAAGCCTTGGCCTCCCAACTCCTAGTATGGTAGTTTAACAACTAAACCATGCTGCCTCTTATATAGATATATATGTGTACACATCCACATAAACACTTCTCCACGAAATGTACATGATGTGTGTGTATGAGTGAGTGAATGTGTGTCTGCCTGCCTGTGCTTATCTGTCTCCCTCTCCTGTATCTCTAAGCATCCTTTAGTTTAGTAGTTATGATCAGTCTCTAATAATTTGGGATAGATATCATTGGTTTAGGGAAGAGAGTGAGAAACTGGCCCAAAATCACTTAGACACTTCTGTGTCTAAGGAAGGATTAGAACTTGGGTCTCTCACTCCTAGTCTAGGACTTTTAACCACCATATATTAATGGTTCATACTTCTAATATATAAACTTTAGGTATATCAATCTCATGGTTCCAAGTCGGTAAAAGACAAGGAATCTTCTCTTTTTAGGCTAATAGTAAAAAGTTGACATTTGATCATCTTTTAAATACATATCTAAACTTTAGTACTTTGTTTTTGTTCATTAAAAAGGGGCATGCATAAGCACACCAGGGTGCCTAC
The DNA here is from genome assembly GCF_031021105.1 of Erythrolamprus reginae. Classification (NCBI taxonomy): domain Eukaryota; kingdom Metazoa; phylum Chordata; class Lepidosauria; order Squamata; family Dipsadidae; genus Erythrolamprus; species Erythrolamprus reginae. The sequence goes on along the minus strand of NC_091950.1, from coordinate 164,754,100 downwards.
CATCCCGGTCCTACTGCCTCATTTATTTACTTTGTTCATGTTTATGTTTATACCAATACCTGCTATCTTGTATATGTTCTGACAAAATAAAAAAATAAATTATTTTAAAGAGTATATTTGCAGATCGTTGTTCAGAACAGAACTTCCTATTTTATCTTTATAATTTAAAGAATTACTGGCAGCAGGAGCCAAGGAGGGAGGTCAAAATCAGTAAAGTGATGGATGGAATGTCACAATGCAAGTCCTGATTTTTGTATATGTGAATTAATATCATATGAATATTCAGATGGGCAAGCATGCATCACAGGGTTCTGTCTGCTCTTTTGCAGATTTTGATCCTCTCCTCAAGGACACTACTGATTATTGATTGGTAATTATATTTCCTAAATGAATTTATTACCGCGTTGGAGAAAATTTAAATTATCTTCAATTAAATTATTTCCCAAGATATGTGGGTCAGGAAATATAGCTCCAGAACCCTCAAGATCGCTAAGCTATACCTCTCAACTCTTGTAGTCTAATTTTTTTAGAAGCACAATCTATCTTAAATTTACCTTGTTAATGTTTTGCTAAATTACAAAATAATGAAAAAAAACCCTCCTTCCCCATTTTCACCTAGAGCAATGTTTCTCAACCCTGGCCATTTTAAGAGGTGTGGACTTCATTTCCCAGCATTCCTCAGCCAAAAAGAGCAGAGGTTTTGGGAGTTGAAATCCACACACCTTAAAATTGCCAAGGTTGAGAAATACCAATCTAGAGATATGGAATGTTAATTTCATGACGCACATCAATTTCAGTGCAAATTGAGCTCTTCTAAAGGCTTTTTTCAGTTGGGCTGGGGTTCTTGGATAAGAGAAAATTGAGTGAACTTCAAGAGTTTGCCAGAAATGTTGACTCCAGTTGACATAAACAGTATACAAACTGAGGCTAAATATGCTTCAAGATCTTCAATTATAGATGCTTCAAATGTGGTGTACCACAATGCACTATGAATTATTTGAGGAAGTATATGAACAATGTCTGTTAAAAGTGTTATGCAATCGTTTCCCAGTTTCAAGATATTTGCTTCTAGTGAATGGAGAAATAAGAGCTTGAAATGAGATGGCATTAAGCATTCAAGACATTTTTGTATGAAAACACAAACGAATCAGTTATGAAATTATGGGCCCAATTTGTTCCTGTAACAAATAGCTCCCAATATTATGAAGCTAAATGTTGAGGTTAATATTTGACCTAGAAGGCTAAGATATAAACATTCCTTTCCTTCTAAAAAGTTTAGAAGAAATACACCAGGTGCAGATCCATATTATTTAACATTATGTTCAGTTATAAATGTACTGTATCTATTACTACAGCATTTCTACAGATTGATTCCAGGGTGGTAAGGTTTAGGGCTCTTTCCTGATGCCTGCCTTTAGCCTATCCTGCAGAGGCCAGTTCCCTGATCCAGCTTCTACATAGCCAGAGTGGGATGGAAAATGAAATGCCAAGTCTCCTTCAATTGCCCCAGGTTTCTTTTCAAATTAATTAATCTACTTATTCCCAAATCAAAGTACAAGCATAAATACTCTCTCTTCCTACAGACAGACAGACAGATGGATGATGGATGGAGACAGATAGACAAAGCTAGATAGATATAACGTATTGCCCATAATGGACATAGTATTTGAAGTATGATAGAATTAAAACAAAGTTGAATGATTCTGTGATCAGTGAATTTATGACTAGACAGACAGTCAAGATCCCCCATCAGCAGTGGCATTGTGCCATGATTGCGCAATGAAACAAAGAAAGGAAATTGCAGAGAAAGCACAATACCTTATACCAGTGTGCCGTGGTCAGGTGTGCCGCGAAACTCAGAGAAAGAAAACAAGAGAGAGAGAAAGAAAGAGAGAGAGAGAGAGAAAACAAGAGAGAAAGAAAGCAAGAGAGAGAGAAAGCAAGAGAGAGAAAGAGAACAAGAGAGAAAGAAAGCAAGAGAGAGAGCAAGAGAGAGAAAGAAAGTAAGAAAGAAAGAGAAAGAGAGGGAGGGAAGGTGGGAGAAAGAAAGACATAGAAGGAGGTAGGGAGGGAGAGAGAGAGAGCAAAAAAGAGGAAAGAAGGAAGAGAGAAAGAAAGAGGGATGGAGAGAGAGAGAGAAAAAAAAGGAAGGGAGTGAAAGAGAGAGAAAGAGAGAAATAGAGCGAAAGGGAGGAAGAGAGTGAGAGAATTTTTTGTCCAAACTTTTTTAGCCCCACCCCCTCAATGTGCCCCATGGTTTTGTAAATGTAAAAAATGTGCCACAGCTCAAAAAAGGTTGAAAATCACTGCCTTATACTATTATGTGAAGAAATGGAGCAAGATGGTTAGTTTTAGAATTGTGTGGTGTTTGCGTAAACAAGCTGCCTGCTTTAGTCTACATGCAATTGCTATTAATCCTATTGATGATCTGTTTAAAATTGAAAGTAGATATAGTCTAGAGCTGCAGGAGGGAGGGGCTCTTTCTCAGGGAGGAGAGTGACAAAGCAGCTTGGAATCTTTGGTCTGCAGGAAGAGCAAAGGTGGACTCCCTCCTGGTAGTTCACAAAGTATATCTAACAGTTATGCAAATAAGTGCTTAAGTCTGTCTATAGACAGGTACCTCTGTCTACAGGCAAGCAGCAATAAAGAAACTATTCTGAAGTAACTCATGTCATTCTTGGCATCAAAGGAACTTGGGATCTGCTCTCCACAGCCAAAAGGGGATGAAGGGATGGGGGGAAAGTGTCCATGATCAGAGAGAAAGGAACAATCCACAGACCCAACTGTAGCCACATTATTGACATGGAACACGTCCTTTCAAGTCATTTCCCCCCCCAATTACTATACCTTCAGGGAGAATCTTGAGGCATGACAATAGGGAAAATTGTATTTGTATTTATTAGATTTGTATGCCGCCCTTCTCCGAAGACTCGGGGCAGCTAACAACAATATAAAAAGACAATGTAAACAAATCTAATATTAAAAATAATCTAAAAACCCCCAATTTAAATAACCACTCATACATACAAGCATACCATGTATAAATTCTATAAGCCTAGGGGGAAGGAAAATTTCAATTGCCCCATGCCTGACGACAGAGGTGGGTTTTAAGGAAATTCCTGTCAGATGCACAAGAAACTGTCTTTGAACTGCTCAATATGGATTGCTTTTGAAACCCAGATAGGGCCCTGGAATCAGTGGGTGGGTCACGCGTGCAGGGGCTAAGTGGAGTTTGTCTGAGTACAGGTTGAGCAAATTCATCTTTCTCAAGCAATTTAATCGTTTTATTGGGGGGGAAAATCTGTGCCTGTGAATGGCTGCAGTGTTATCAAGAGCCAATTATAATCAGTTTGAAAGGAATCGAAGGCACAGAAGCACTCGCCATGAACCTTCTGTCAGGTTTTTTTACACAAAGTAACACCTGTCTATTTCTTTTTAAAACTTGTGTTTGAAATCTGGGAAAAAAACACCAGTATGAGTTAAGACACATACACACACACACACACACACACACACACACGTATACTGTATATTGATTCTGAAAAATAATTGAAATAGATAAAATAAAATACAATCAAAAGGCTTCTTGAATTAACCTCTGGTTTTGGTTTATGCCCAAATGTTCCACTATATGCATTATCAGTCTCCATCTCAAATGTTTTTCCAATAAAGCCATTGGCTTTGATCCAAAAATACCTAGAAGAATAATTCTATTCATAGGAGGATTCCACTGGCAAAAGAATGGGCTAATTTTAGATTTCCCCCTTTACCTTAAAATATGTCTAGTACAATTGCAGAAAGTTTTGGTGCTCCCCCTTCAACCACTTGACTTGGACTCTCACTTTTTTCTTCACACTGTGGTCACATGAAGCCATCACTTAATTATCTAAACAGTCTTTAGGCTACAACGGCATCTTGGACAGGCAGGTTTGTTGTCATTAAGCAATGCAATTTTGTGGCATCACAACAGATGACTGCATCATTACCATTGGAAATTCTGGTTCCAACTGCCATCATAACTCGAGGTCATTACCTGTTTGGGGTTTTGTTGTTGTTAAACTGTTTCCTAAAAGTAATAAATCTGATTTACAAACGGGCTGGTAAATTCAAAATGTTTCTATCATTAAGTCATGGCATCTTGAAATATCCAATGTGCAAAAAGAATCAATATGCAGGAACCTGGTTCTAGATTTGACCTCTTTGCATTGAATCACACAATTTCAAGGCATAAATCATTAGCCCATATCCCCCGATGTAAACGGATCTATTTTATGGGCCATGGTGGTGCAGTGGTACTACTACAGGCTACTTCTGCTGACTGCAATTTGGCAGTTCAATTCTCAACAGGCTCAAGGTTGACCGAACCTTGTAGCCCTCCAAGGTGGATAAAATAAGGACCCAGACTGTTGGGGGCAATATGCTGACACTGTAAACCGCTTAGGGAGTGCATATACGTTTAAATGCTATTGCTATTTTGCATTCTAATTTAATAATTATACTTAAATACTTTATTAGACTTCTATGCCTCCCAATTCCATGGGACTCAGGGCAGCTAATCCCATGAGACTCAGGGCATTCTACCCAAAAATCTGTTGTTTTCAATGGAATACAGAATGATTTAATTTGAAAATGTGTAAAAAGCCTATGAAGCGAATAGTAATATATTATGAAATTTTATCTACAAAAGTGAGACTGTACTTGTAACTATCTTTGTACATTATTTTTTTAAATCTTGAATTTATTATGACATAATAGATATCACAAGGCACCCAAATGATTACCAACGCTTTCATATATATGAAGATATGTATAGTATTTGAAATCCACAATAACTTCTACAATAATAAAGTTATTCAATATTTTTTTCATTATTCAAGTAGAGTTTATACATCACAAAGTGATAATTCGTACCTATTACAGGTAAACTGGTGTTTTATCTTTTCATTTGAAAATTTTTACAAAATTATGACTTTTTACAGAAGATGAAAAGTATTTGTAAAAATATCCAGCACTCAACAAAAATATGAATGTTTTCTTTTTTTAAAAGAAAATCATTAGAACAGCATTCTCTTTGATTTGTCAAGTAATTTCACCAGCTGAGTTCTATAAGGCAAGCTGGTTTCGTAAAGGATTGGCATTTCCTCTAACTGGTTAAATACTGGAAACTGAAAAAGAATCGGTATATTTTTAAGTTTCAAAAGAACTGAAACATTTAAAGATTCAGAAGAGGTACTGAAACATGATTCCATAAGGACTTTCCAAGTGATTGTCTCTTCGCTGAGTTTCCATGACATCTTATGCTATTAAAAAAATAGGAAAATATAGCATTAATGCTCTTATATCACAGTGTACTTTTCTTTGATGTTAATCTATATTAATTAAACTTCTTACTGACGATTACATGATTCCAAGCATACAATCATCTACCATCTTTCTCAGTATTTTAGCCCATAAAGAGAACTATGGATTATGAAAATGAGAGGCACTTTTTCCTCATCTGATTTTACCTGTACCATGGGGATTAACATATTTGGCATGCTTACTTAGCACTGTAATGAGCAATTATTTCCATTTATTTGTATTTAATTATCAAATTATTTTGTAATAAGATTCTCACCAAGGTTAAAGATATTGTTTATGAGTTCTCTAAAATGGAGCTGAGGAATACTGTCCTTCAGCTAGGCTTGAATTAATGGGAGAGCCTTATTCCAGTTCTATATATTAGTGTGTTTATCTATAAGCACCAGATGAAGTTAATTTACAATTACATACCTGTTGCCTAAGAACAACCACATTCTCCATCTTCTTGGGAAACATTATGAACTGCAATGAGACTTTCACATTGCTCACTTTCTTCAGATGTTCTATAAGACATTACAGACTTATAAGGCTTTTAAAAATTATTCATATTATGTTATAAAGAACATAACGATAGCAATGGGATGAATATTACTTTACATATAGCCTGTAAAAAATTGTTAAGGTCAACAATACTGGATTAAAAGTTCTCTAGCAACTGGAGTAATATTGAATTTCAGTTATTCAAGCAAGTTCTTTTGAGCAACTAAAATCGGAACTCTGCAGAATGATGTCAAGTAAAGAATGTTTTTTATAACAACACATAAAAAATACTACTGAAAATAAACTATGATAATAGGATATTCAGTGTTCAAATATTTAGGTCAAAGTAGAAGGAAAGCATATCATTCAGACTGTTAAAACCAGATCCTGCAAAGTTCTCTACAAGTTTCATTCAATTAAGGGAAGAAAGATGAAGTGGATAGGAAAGAAGCAAATAAATAACCCTACCTCTGAATACGATGTTTTCGGCAGATGAATACAAAAACTCTTCTAATTCCCACCATCACTGGATCCCAGTTGTTGTAGTGACATAAAAGTGTTGCAATGAAAAAGGAAAAAAATACAGGGATTGCCCCTGCAAAAAATAACCAAGAAAACTGGACCTGAAATTAAAAGAAAAATTTGATATTTTATCAAGAGTAAAAGTAGGTTAGTGGAAAGACACATGTCCCATAAGTTTGGATCAGAAAAGAAATATCTGGAGGGCAGTAAGGAACTGCAGAAAAAGAAAAGGGAATATGAGAGGAACATTTAGCCAGAATCTTAAGTAAATCTTGGTTATAGTAATATCTACCAAATCTGGACTCTTAAACTCTATGACATCAACCTTGGCTATGGTTGATGCTTGTTAGTCACATGCGTCCCACTCCTCATGCCCCATTGTATTGAATTCACCAAATAATGTTTTTTCTCTACTTTTCGCAGTTGTATCAGAAAAGGTGAAAGAAAGAGTATAGAAGTATATGGTTCCCTGGGGTGTTTCTCTAATGTTGAAATACGGTGTTCGTTCAAATGAAATCAAATGCAGAAAAGGATGAGGCTACTTTCCACAAAGGGGGTTATACTACTTTGATGGTTTTTCTGAATTAGTGACAAATTTCAAGTTCCTGAAGCAGCTACACGGATCTTTAGAGTTAGAAATGTTTGATCTGTTTTGGCAACGGGTGAACTTTGGAAGGGAAAAGAAAAGTGGAAGAAGAGAATAAAGCCCACAAGATAAAATGATCTCATATTTGGGATGAAGAAATTTCAGAAATGGACACCAGATAAAGTGTGAATGCTTTAATTTAAGAGGCAGAACTGTGTGAGTAACATAGACATCAATCAATGCTACAGCTGACAGTTAAAAACTGACAGCTGCATTAAATGCTAATTTCACACTATCTATGAAATATCTCACTTTACAATGAAAGTGTCACACTGAGGGCAAATTTTACGAAGCTTAGAAATAAATATGTAGAACAGATGATATTTCTACTGTAGCTAGTAAGATATTTCAGTGATCTGAAGACTGAGACTTTGCTTCTTTAGTTTTCCTGGAACAATGATACAGAATTGTTCTTCTTGAAAAATACATTCCTATCTAATCATAACTTTTATATGAAAAGTACAATCTAAATTCAGTAAATTCCCACATACTCTATACTGTACGTATGTTTTAAATTTGGGTTCATGATGTAACAATTACTGCTTAAATGAAACCTAACTGGGTGACTTTGGGCCAGTCATTCACTCTCAGCCCAAAGCACCTCATAGGGTTGTTATGGGGGAAATAGGAGGAGGAAGGTGTGTCTTCGCTACCATGAGTTATTTATATAAATAATAGACAGGATAAAAATAATTGCAGGCCTTCCAAAAGGTCTGTGAAGACCTGGCTTTACTGGCTGACCTGGCAGGTGTGAATATTTACATCTGTCACTGACAAATTGTGTTTGAGTGGTATGCATGTGTGTTGATTGGATTATTTGTGCTGTGGGTTTTATACCAGGGATTGTATAGTTTTAATATTTATATTTTACTTATTTTATTATTGTAATTGTATTTTTTATATTGTTGTAAGCCGCCCTAAGTCCCATTGGGATTGGGCGGCATAGAAGACAGACAGACAGACAAACAAACAAATACTGTAAATGAATGAATGGCAGTTCATATTAGCACACAATAGACTGCAGCTACCATTACATCCTGCCTTGTTCTGATTCTTGAAGCAAAACACCACAAGAGGGAGATAATACTCTATTTAGAAAAAAATATTTCACTTGGAAAACTTACAATGAACACCAAGGACATCTATTTGAGGGTTTTTTTTGAAACAGTGGATTTGTTTGCACTGCTTTTGTTACTGGTAAACAAACCCTTGTACTTTATGAAGGGAAAGCCAGTTTATTGTAATGGTTGATATGCTAGCCTGGAAAATGGGAGACTGTGAGTTCTAGGCCTCTTTTAAATATGAAAACTGATTGAATCACTTTTGGCCAACAACTCACTCATAACCCAAATCACTTTACAAGGCTGTTATGGGGAAAACAGGAGGCAGGATTATTGAATACGTTCACTGCCTCAAATTATATATGAAAAGATAGGATAAATTAATAGCAAGAACAGCAAGAAGAATATTAAAAGCCATTCATGGACAAGCAAATCCTATTACCTACAATTAAATACATTTATTTTTGCAATAGCATTAGAACTGTTTTTTGTTCATGAAGATTCCATTAGGAATTTTTAACATTTTCTAAAATTTAAAATATGAGAAGGTGAACTTGGTTTTTAGTTTTAAAAAATTGAATTTAAACATTTCTCTTGGAATTTTCTGTAGTATTTGCCACTGGCTTCAATGTAATTTACATTACCTTTTGCATGCATATGTCAGCAATTATGGACAGAGGTATTGTAAGGCTCAGGGCAAGCGTTCCTATTAGTGATGAGGTAAGAAAGCAGCCCCTGGAAAAACATTAAAATATTTTTTTTAAAAATTAATTTTTTTTTAAATTTTTCTTTAAAAAAAATTAGAGGCACAGGAACTAATGTCACAATTGTATACCAGAGTTTTGCAGAATTTGTAGATACCGGTACTTTGACCTAGTTATATTGATTAACCCAAGATACTTAGGAAACTCATAATTTTCCTCTTAATTTATTGATCAGATCTTTCTAATGCTACCATATATTTCTGTTATACACCTTTATTTGCGTATCATGTATGCTAATTTGCATATCAGAATTTAGTGTAACCTATCAAAAAAGTAAAAAGATAACTACCTCCTTCACTAAGCCTCAAGATTTTCAGGTACAGTTAATGAAATCTAATGTTACACATCTAGAAAAACTGATTCCAAAAAGTGTACAGTATTTGCTTTCTATAACTGCTACTAACATACACTGCCATGTTTCAACAGAAGACCTTCTTGTTTAGGAACCACGATTGGAACTAGCAACTTAGTTCTTAAGTAAAATGGTTGCTAAGCGAAACCATAACTGTGCTTATGACCTTATTTCAGCCTTCCTTTGATTTACAGATCTGCAAGGGTCATAAATGAAAGGATTGGCTGCAAAGTTATCCATTATCTCTCTATCTATGTCTCTATGTCTCTATGTCTCTATCTATCTATCTATCTATCTATCTATCTATCTATCTATCTACCTACCTACCTACCTACCTACCTACCTACCTCTCATTTGACTCTGAAAAATTTATTCAGACTCAATCTAAAATATTATGCCAAAGATATATTGCTCTTGTCTTTATAACAATTCATATATGAATATTTTCACCATTTACTGATAAAAGAAAAAACTAAGTCATCTACATGCACAGATAGCAATACTTACACAGCCTTATCCCTCAAGCATGAATATCCATAATTTGATTATAAGGAATCAATTCAAACTAATTAGAAAATGTTTGTAAGATACAGTATGTCTAGACATAATGGTTCTGATTAAAAACCATGCACATGAAGACAGAACTTTGCTCTTTCAATTATAGATAAAGTTCTCCTCTTCTATTGCCATTCATTTATGACCAGCTATCTTCTCCAAGCAAAGAATTGGCAATAAAGTTGCATCTGCTATTAAGTTGATGTAAGTTGACTTCAATAAATCTAGAGCCTTATGTTTATTGGGAAATGCACAAATTTCATAATTGTACACTAGCATTTTAGGGTCAAGCCCAAACAATCACCTGATATTAATATCCACTATGTCTAGACAAGCAGCCATATGCCATATAATGTCATATGTTGTGATGGCTACTAAAAGCATTACAATACACACGGGTTTAAGCAGTACATTAATACAGTTTGATGTGTGAACTTAGCCTTATGGCTTGTTAACCAAATTATGGCCGTAATTTGTGGGTCCAACTTTAAAGGCTTTTTAAAATATCATTTATGTACAATGAGATGTAAAACCACACTCTAGCTTTTAATATTTAATAAGCAACATTTGTCTGAGAAGATGACAACAGAGGACGAAGGAAATGATGCTTTTCAATGCATGGTATTGTATCAAAATCAATACTTGGTAAAGACAGCAATTTCCAAAACATACATTATGGAAAAGCAATTTCATTTGTTGTTAAGAAACCTAATAATCGAAGCAACAAACATACCACAACCAGAGGAATTCAGACAGAACAGTTCCAACAAGGCCATTAATGACTATGCACATTAGGGTTAATTTATTGGGAAATTCAAAGACCTCAAATCCAGTATAATGAAGTAGGAAGAAACCTGGCCAAAGCAACAGCAAGTTAAACAAGCCAACAAAACCTGCAGGAACAGAATAAACAAACAGAACACATAACAAAGAGTTAGTCTTACTTCACAAAGTATACTTTGCAGAACTTAAATCAAGTTCAAGATTCAGTCCTAAATTGAAAAACAATGTCTTAAAACGTATTCTTACCAAAAAACATTGGAATATCGAGTTTATCTTCTCTGTCAACTTTTCGTTTTATCATAACTATATAGATTGCATACAGCATAGCTCCCATCAGAGACCACAGAGACCCTGTGAATAAGAAAACAAAGTGTTGCCACTGGATTAATTAAATGTAATCTTTTTGTTTAACAGACTATTAAAGGTGTTCTATTTTTTAAAACATAGAAAATTTATGGCAGAAAAAGACCTCATGGTCCATCTAGTCTGCCCTTATACTATTTCCTATATTTTATCTTAGGATGGATATGTTTATCCCAGGCATGTTTAAATTCAGTTACTGTGGATTTACCAACTACATAGGGATATCGACCTTATTGCACACTTGAGAGTCATCAGCAAATAGGCAAACCTTCTCTACCAAATCTTCCCCTATGTCACTCACAAACATATTAAAAAGATTAGGACCCAGAACAGGCCCTTGTGGCACACTGCTTGTAATCAGTCTCTGCTCAGAATACTCGCCACTAACAACAACCCTCTGATATCTACGCTTCAGCCAGCTGCAAATCCAATGAATTATCCAGGGATTAAGTCCAATCTTCACTAATTTATCTATGTGGAACCATATCAAAGCCTTTCCTGAAGTCAAGATAGGCAATATCTAGGGCATCACCTTCATCCAACAAACTTTTTTGACATAGTCAAATAAATCAATGAGATTAGTCTGACATGTTTTGCCTTTAGTAAAGCCATGCTGGTTTGGGTCCAATAAGTTATTGGTTTTTAGGTGCTGATTTATCCTCTTTTTGATGTCAAAGCTAACTGGCCTGTAGTTACCAGCTTCTTCTCTACTGCCCTTCTTATGGATAGGCACAACACTGGCCATTCTCCAATCAAATTTATTCAAATAAATAATTTATGCAAAATTAGAAAATTGGTAGGATCCTGTAAATTATTTCACATTTTTTTCAAAAAACCCCCGATTCCTTCAAAATGAATACTTTTCTATAATACATTTATTTGTTCAGAGGCATGCTGCTTCTTACTCCTCATAATTTATTTATTTATTTATTTATTACTTGGATTTGTATGCCGCCCCTCTCCGAAGACTCGGGGTGGCTCACAGCATGTAAAACAAACCATAGTAATCAGACAGATTTAAGATATTTAAATATTTAAAAAAAACCAGATACTAACAGACACACACACATAATGGCATACAAATACTACTACAAATTCAGCTATTAAAATGGACTTTCCACCCTCTATATATTTTTGTCACTTTTTAAATAAAAAAATATAAAGCAATATAAAACACTTCAATTTATTGTGAAGAATTAAAAAAAAATACCTATTGTATCTCTTCCTGCGGATTTCTCAGATCCAGACAAATTCACCATAACAACACCTCCAATGCTATTTTAGAAATAAAGCATTATATTCCAGTTAATTTAGTCAAACAGTTTGTATTGAAAGAGTTAACAATAGTGCTTACATTTGCCTTAATACCACGCATTGATATATTTCAATGGTCCTCAAAATTATATATAATTTATAAAGACTAAATAATAGCAAATTTTCTTAAAATTACAGGAAAAAGGGAATTTTAAAGGAAAATGAACATTTCTTTGTAAGTATAATCACCTGGAGAACTAGAAAGAAATGATTATAGATTAGCAGAAGCCATTCCCAAGATCATCACGTCAGGAGAAGAAGAAGGGTGGGGATTTGAGATGAATATTTCTCTATAAATAAGAAATAGGCTTTTCATGGGGTAAATTCATACACCATGTGAAACTAGTTGTGGTTTATTTGAATAGACCCTTAATCCACATACTATAAGTGATAAACCATGGGTTTGCAAACCAAAATAACTATAAATTTAAGAGTTGAAGTCTGAGCTTGGCTGCTTTGGTTCTGCTTCCATGTGCCACAGAGGACACAGGACTAGTATTTATATTGGGACAGGGTCTCCCCCCTCCTTTTGAGAGAAAATAAAGTAGAAAATATAAATCTTACAGAAGCACAATGGGTGCACCTCATTAGTAAGGCTATCACTTTTCCCATAGCTGCTCTATCGGAGAGATCAAACACACACAAAGCAAGCTGTAAACTTTTGAAAAAGTGTCTCCCTTCCATGAAGGTCTAAAGACCACAGTAGCAACTGGAACCTGCTTTGCACATGAATGTGGTCCTCTGCATTTTAAAACATAGAAACATAGAAGTCTGACGGCAGAAAAAGACCTCATGGTCCATCTAGTCTGCCCTTATACTATTTTCTGTGTTTTATCTTAGGATGGATATATGTTTATCCCAGGCATGTTTAAATTCAGTTACTGTGGATTTATCTACCACGTCTGCTGGAAGTTTGTTCCAAGGATCTACTACTCTTTCAGTAAAATAATATTTTCTCATGTTGCTTTTGATCTTTCCCCCAACTAACTTCAGATTGTGTCCCCTTGTTCTTGTGTTCACTTTCCTATTAAAAACACTTCCCTCCTGGACCTTATTTAACCCTTTAACATATTTAAATGTTAATCATGTCCCCCCCCCCCCTTTTCCTTTTGTCCTCCAGACTATACAGATTGAGTTCATTAAGTCTTTCCTGATACGTTTTATGCTTAAGACCTTCCACCATTCTTGTAGCCCGTCTTTGGCTGGTTTTAAAAACCAATTTAAAAAACCCCCTACTATATTGCTTCCCCCTGCTCTGCTTTATGGATTTGTCTCACTGCAGTATTTGCAGAGGTGATTTCTCCAGCTTTGAACAGCCTTTTCAAAGCTGGAAGAGTCATACAGCAAAGAAGAAAACACCACGTCACACACCAAGAACCTCACAGAAGGAAACTGCAGAGTCATTTTGCTTCCATGAATAGAATCGCATCATCTGTATGGCAGGAAGTTCTCCACGGAACTTTGCCCATCTTAATCTAGAATAAAGTATAACAAACATATCTTTTCCCTCATCACTTCTGATAGGCGTCTATCAGGAGACTTAGTGCAAATATGAGTGAAACAGAGGAAGGTGGAAGATTCATGCTCACAAAGTTTCAAATTCCTGCATGATTTCAACTCCTTTGTTTTGATTGTGATTACTGTCCACAATAAATGAATGCCCGGGATGATTTGTAGGAGGGGATAACACTGAACTATGTGAATGTGTATGCTGCACAAACAAGCCTAGGATTATGCACTCTGCTCTTCTACATTCCTTTTCTGATGAGATCACGTCACTTTTGCTCCCTGGTTCTGGATTTGCACCTCATTTTAAATAATTTTAAATCAATTCAATGGGGAGTAGATCGATGTTTCACCGGGAGGCCCCTGACTTCCGGCCACAACTGAGTCAAAAATTTCCACTCCTAAGCAAGGCAATTGTTAAGTGCGCTTTGACCCATTTGATGACCTTCTTTACTACAGTTGTTAAGCGAATAGCTGCAGTTGGTAACTGAACCATGCGGTTACTAACCGAACCTGGCTTCCCTCATTGACTTTGCTTGTCAGAAGCCCGTTGGGAAAGTTACAAAGGGTGATTACATGACCCTGGGTATTGGAACTATTTTAAATGCTTGCTGGCTGCCAAGTGCCTGAATTTGGATCATGAGGGCATTGAGGACAGTTATATGTGTGAAAACCACTCATAAGTCACTATTTCAGTGCCACTGTAACTTCGAGCAATCACTAAGTGAATGGTTATAAGTCAAAGACTACCTGTACAGTTTAGCATTGTTGAAATTAGGTCGCTCTTGCTTGTCCAACAAGTTTTTCATGTTAAATCAACACTGACAAGCAAGGTGTGAGTTCCTAGCCATTATAGTTTGCTTAAAACAAACCACAATAAGGGTGATGTGTATGAATATGATACTGAACACTTCCAACTATCAAAAATTCACATAGATATCCAAATCATGGCCTTGTTTGCACATAATACCAAGCCATATTGTGGTTTACAGATAATCCTTGCTTATTGTCTTCTCATTCAACAACTGTTCAAATTTATGATGGTACTAAATAAGTTTTACAAGAGTTCCTTGAAATTGTGGCCATATAGTGTCCCCATAATTCTCAATTGAAATTCGGGCACTTGGCAATTGGTGTGCATTTACAACTATCAGATCTCCATGGTCATATAATGGCTGTTTGTAACCTTCAAGGGCAGCATCTGAAAAGCAAAATCATTGGGGAAGCTGCCAGGAACTCATGGTCATGTGACATCATTCTTAACAACTGTGGGTGACTTGCTTAAAAGTCATAGCTGGAACTGACATAAATTGGCATGATTATGTGATTTTTCACTTTACATCCCAATCACTTAGCAATGGAGTTGCCACTCCCAACTTTGGTCAGTAAGTGAAGATTACTTGTACAGTGGTACCTCGTGATACGAACCCCTCGTGCTACGGGGTTTGGAAATTTTTTGCCTCTTCTTACAAACTTTTTTCGGCTTACGAACCCACCGCAGATTGCAAGATGGTGCTCCGCTGGGCGCCGCCGCCCGGCTGTCACCTTTTAAAACAGCCGGGGGGCTTCTCGGCGTTCTCCCGAACCCGAACTTTTCAGGTTCGGGTTCGGGAGGTCGCGGAGAAGCGCTGGCGGCAGCTGTCACCTTCTGAAACTGCCGGGGGGCTTCTTGGCATTCTCCCGAATGCCGAACCCGTAAGTTTGGGTCTGGGTTCCGGAGGCCGCCGAGAAGCGCCCGGCTGTTTCAGAAGGTTACAGCTGGGCGCCGCCACCCAGCGGAGCACCGTTTTTGCAATCGGCGGCGTCATTTTCGGCCAATCTGGAAGCTGGAAAGGAGGTGGAGAATCCCAATAGGGAATTCCATGGGCAGAGCTTTGACGTCACAAAGACGTCCTTTTTGGAGGCCATGTTAATCACTTTTACATTGTTTCCTATGGGAAACAATGTTTCATCTTACGAACTTTTCGCCTTATGAACTTACTTCCAGAACCAATTAAGTTCGTAAGACAAGGTATTACTGTATTTGGTTTTAATTTATGTATTGTATGAATCCAGCCATCATTATTTATTCCATAAATCATGGTTAGTAAACGTTTAATATCACATGTGAATTTAATCTTCAATGATGCCACAGAGTTAGCTGATTTAAAAAGGTTCACTTGGTGATATTAATCTAACAAAACCCAGATGGATCATAATGCAGCTGAGAAATGGCCCCATTAGTAGGGCAGTGGCAATAGAGAAGCAGTACTTCTAGCACACATTCCGTAAAGTACTTTGAATGATTTTTTCATGTAGCTGTATATAACTTGCTGCATCTAAAAATAGTAATGAAATCTCCACTACTAAATCCAACTATCTAGAAGAACATAAGAAAACTCAAGCCTGTTGGGGAGAAGAAAATGGAAGATTAAGGAGTCTATATTCCTACCTTAAAATGACAGCTAACAATTTTGAGAGGGTAAATCTATCTCCACTATTACTTGGAAACACTGCAGCAAGGATTAAGGTAAATAATCCTGTGAAAAGAACAAAAGAATATGCTATGCATGATCAAATAAAAAAATGAAAGACTGAAAACATAATAATCAAAATATAATGGTTTTCATTAATCTTGGGACTAAAGTAAATTAATATGCAAACATATTTTATTGGATTTCTTAGACTTTAAAAACATTGCACTATATATAACTTTATTGATTAAAAATACTAACAGAAATTATTTAAACAAACTTAAAATATTATCAGAATCCTGTTTTAAAAATGGAATTTCAGATTCATATATACATTGGTTTCAAAAAGAAATGAAATGAGGTTAATTTTTATTTAACAAAGCTTTTATTATTTTTATTTATTTATTCACATCATTTACAAATGAATGATGCTGGCTTTTGGAAAAGTATGAAAACTATACTCCTTAAGAATACCTTTTGGCAACTGAGTGACACCTGGAATAGGATTTTATTAATTAATCAAATAAATGATTTGATTTGTTAATTTGACTTTATTTTGATCTGCTGTTATTGTACTACTTTGACTTTATTTTGTTGTATATCACCAGATTATGCTTTGGGAAGATGGGTGGCCAATAATACTGCAGAAATTGTAACAATCATACACATGCTATTTTACTATTACTGCTATCACAATATGGTAGTCAATGCTCAGTAATCAGTGTAGTTTTTAAACAATTCCACTGATGAGGCTGCTGAATAAACCTCTACAGGTCTGCTTGTTGAACCTGAACTCTTAATGACATGTGATACCTCACTCCATAGCTGCCTGTTGTTGTTGTTTTAAAAAGAAACACTTCAATGTCACACGCTCTCTCATTAGAAGTAATACAAAATAGATAACTGTATTTTTCTTAAATATGCAAAGAGGCCATTTGAATGAAGAGGGACAACAGTTTTAGAATATATCTTCATTTCTTACCAGAGGTTGATGACAGAATGTTAACTATTGCCACTTGAGTGTCTGAAAGTGCTTCTTGATAAGAAAAATTTGCCAAGAACCACTAGAACATGAAACAGTAGATATTAGCATAACATGAAATTTCTTGTTTGAGTAACAACTGCTTTGAAAGTCAGAAAAAAGTCTTGTAAAACATTTAAAAAATTGTTTAAACGATCTATATTTAGAGCATAGCACAATAAAATTGACCTGTGTTAAGAAAAATGAGAAGTTGAATTTACTGTAAACTACTGTTCTGATCCCAGAAAGGAAGTCTATAGAAAGATTAACTCTATCTAATATGATAAGACTTCTTCCTGTTCCAAGAAGAACACTCTCCTTCTGTCACTTCAGAGTAGGGGTATCAAACTTGCAGCATCATGTAATGTATCATATTTTTTTCCTCTTCGCTAAACTGGGCATGGGCGTGGCCAGTGCAATGCATGAGTTTGGGCCACGAGTTTGACAGTCCTGCTTTCGAGCATTGGCCTCAACTGTTTACAATAAACCTTTTTTTTTTACTACATAATTCCTGCATTGGCAGAATTGTTTGCAACTAACAATAGGAATGTAAAATGTAGGAAAAAGTAATATCCATCATTATCACATCCTGATAGTAAACACTGAGGAATCTGACTTTTGGTTGCTTGTACTGATTCCTACTAATGATTGAAAAGTGGGAAGGCTGAATCCATTTTTTAGGGCTCAGAAGAATAATTTGCAATTAAGCTCCACAACACTTTCAGCCCTCCCAAAACAGAGTGGAGACCAAAAGAATATTCTGCAGTAGTATTCTTATGGAGGGACAGTAAAAATTAAAGCACTTTCTGTAGAAGCATGTGACCAAAAGTAGTATCTGCTGAGGCAAACTGGTGTATCAGGTAATATTGAATGAATGTAGACAATTTCATGCATGCAGTATGCTTACACAAGTCTATTAGCAGGAGTACTTTGATGGTATAGTTGCAATGCTAGAAGTAAGCTGTTTCTTGCTGGCAGAATATTTTGACATAATGTATTCAACTAACCCTCTCAGGTGACAGTCAATTGTGTAATTCTCATATTATATGTTTTGTGAGAAATGAAAAGATTACTGGCCTCTTGAACTCCAAGGTAGTATTTGAAATATATTATTAACACTCTTGATTGATACAATGCCATCACGTTGGTGTCAATTCATGACTATACTGGTTGGTGACTAAGTTTTCTCCAAGAACTGTTCCCAGCTTTTGGGACTCCCAATGGTGTACTCAATGCTGTCATAATCAACTCCACACACTTTGCTGCTGTCATCTTCTCTTTCTCTCCCCAGCATTATACCCTTATCAAACAAAACAATGACAATTCCTATCAATATCCCAATAAAGGATAAACACAGGGTAGGCTTAGGTAGGCTTGCATCTCTGAAGAATGTGGCAAGACAGAGATGCATTTGCTGATCAGAACATGAGGCAAATGCTTGTCTATACAATACATTGGTATTTTTCTGTATAAACTCCAGAATCTCATCATTCAAGAATGCCCCAAATCACTTGGTCGATGTAGATGGAGCCTGAGCATCTGATTATTAAGATGGATTCCACTGCGAAAGTTGAAAAACTGGAACTCAGATCTTCCCACTCAATTTCTAGGTGTAAATCCAGATAATGAATTGGGACTTGACACATTTGGTGTCCTTTGTATTTCAAGTAAAATATCTGGCACCCATAGACACAGTCCTTTGCTTTGCTTTAGTGTTTTGTACTTTCTGTGTTCCATTGGATCCATCAGTGCTTCATTTTCCTCTTCTTGGGAAAGAATAGAAAACATTTGATGACCTTGTAGAATTCAGGTTGCCAGGCCACTCTTGCTTCCAGATTCTCTGAAGAGATGTCATAAGCATATTTGGTGCTGTGTAAAATCACCCATGAGAATGTTGGCATTGGCCACTTCTGCATGGATATATTGAACCCAATAGAAATCTGTCTTCATCTGACTCTAAAAACTGGTTTGTTTCTCCTTTGATCTATCAGGGTTCATGTCATATTCCCCTGACATACTGTCTAAAGATTCTCAACTCTTCTATCATTATTGTTAGTATTATGTACAAACAGTTGAGTTGGCAATATATAAACAAGCTTACAATTAATGTTTGTATGTACTGAAATACTATAGTTTTAAGAGGTGGTGTGGCAAATTGCCATGAGAGGGCGCCAGAAAGAATGATTCTCTCTCTCTACTCTTTCTGTTCTTTTGCTGATTCACTGTGACTGATGTTGTAAACTCTGTGTGTTCAATGGTAGTTTAATGTATTTGTAAGCTGTAATGTACAGCTTGAAAAATTAGAATACAGTGAACCCTCGATCATCGCGAGGGTTCCGTTCCAGGACCCCACGCGATGATCGATTTTTAGCGAAGTAGCGGTGCGGAAGTAAAAACACCATCTGCGCTTGCGCAGATGGTGTTTTTGCTTCCACTGCCGCCCGCCCTTCGCCCGCCCACCCCGTTGCTCGCGCCCGCCCACCCCATTGCTCACGCTGTTGCTGGGGCCGCTTCCCAGCTGGGGAGCCGAGCTAGGGAGTCCCGACCGCGCCGCGCGTTGCTGGGGAAAGCGCGCGCGCGCTTGGGGAATCCCTAGCTCCGCTCCCCAGCTGGGGAGCCGAGCTAGGGAGTCCGGACCGCGCGCGCGTTGCTGGGGAAAGCGCGCGCGCTTGGGGAATCCCTAGCTCCGCTCCCCAGCTGGGGAGCCGAGCTAGGGATTCCCCAAGCGCGCGCGCTTTCCCCAGCAACGCGCGCGCGGTCCGGACTCCCTAGCTCGGCTCCCCAGCTGGGGAGCGAGCTGCGATGTCCCCAAGCGCGCGGGCACCGCCCCGCCCGCCCTCGCTGTTGCTGGGGCCGCTTCCCAGCTGGGGAGCCGAGCTAGGGAGTCCGGACCGCGCGCGGGCGTTGCTGGGGAAAGCGCGCCGCGCTTGGGGAATCCCTAGCTCCGCTCCCCAGCTGGGGAGCCGAGCTAGGGATTCCCCAAGCCAGCGCGCGCTTTCCCCAGCAACGCGCGGCGCGCGGTCCGGACTCCCTAGCTCGGCTCCCCAGCTGGGGAGCGAGCTGCGATGTCCCCAAGCGCGCGGGCACCGCCCCGCCCGCCCACGCTGTTGCTGGGGCCGCTTCCCAGCTGGGGAGCCGAGCTGGGGTGTCCCCGCGCGTGCCGCCCGCCCGCCCACGCCGTTGCTCGCGCCGCCGCTGGGGTCTTACGGGGGCAAGAGGGGGAAGACCCAGGGAAGCCTCTGCCCGGCGGGGAAACTCCACCATCTACGCATGCGTGGAAGGGCACGCATGCGTAGATGGTGGAGTTTACTTCCGGGTTGAAAACTCGCGAAATAGCCCTTTCGCGATCCTTGAGGACGCGAAACTCGAGGGTTCACTGTATTGTGAAAAAGTTCATTTATTTCAGTAATGCAACTTAAAAGATGAAAACTAATATATGAGAGGGACTCATTACATGCAAAGCAAGATAGTTCAAGCCATGATTTGTTATAATTGTGATGATTATGAAGTACAGCTCATGAAAACCACAAATCCACAATCTCAGAAAATTAGAATATTGTGTAAAGGTGCAATATTTCAGGCTCAAAGTGTCTCAGTCTAATCAGTTAATGAAGCCATAACACCTGCAAAGAATTCCTTTAAATGGTCTCTCAGTCTGGTTCAGTAGGAATCACAATTATGGGAAAGACTGCTGACCTGACAGTTATGCAGAAAACCATCATTGACACCCTTCATAAGGAGGGAAAGCCTCAAATGTTAATTGCAAACAAAGTTGGATGTTCCCAAAGTGCTGTATCAAAGCACACTAATAGAAAGTTATGTGGAAGAAAAAGGTGCACAAGCAGCAGGGACGATCGCAGCCTAGAGAGCATTGTCAGGAAAAGGCCATTCAAAAGTGTTGGGGGACTGTCACAAGGAGTGGACTGAGGCTGGAGTCAGTGCAAGAGGCAGAAAATCATAAAATACATATGTATATCTTTTCTCACAATGACTAGAAGGTTTTGCTCATTAAAATTGTCAGTTCCATTAAATTGGAAATTTAAACCAATTAGGGAATAAACTGAAATTATGTGATTCCCTAAATGATACAAACGAGGTTAAACAGCTGATACCCTAAATCATTTGTCTTCTATTAAGCAAATATACCAGAGTTAAAAGACTCAATTTATACCCTGCAACAATTAAAAACATATGACGTACCACAAAGCAAAAGAAAAAACTGATTTTGGCTACTTGAGGTGCAGTCAGCTTCCCTACAGCTTTTAATATGGAATCCTGCTCTTTAACTGTTGGGTAAGACATACGAGACAGCTTTGCTTCCAGTGCATGACTTGCTGGGAGTTGTCGAATCTCCATAATGTTACTGAATCTTACACGAGGTTTTTTGGGAGCTTTAGGTGGAGAAAAAAATGATGCAGGTCATTTTGCGTATTAGACTGGAACATAAAAACAATCAGCAAAATAAATTTCCTCTCCATGCTTGAACTGTTTATATCAGCAGCATGAATTAGCTAGTATAGAGAAAATTTAAGCTGGGACTGCAGATTTTACTCCAAGAGGTTTTGATTAGTACTGATTGCATTAAAGAACAAGCTAGAATTCCTTAATTTTTAGAGTAATTGATTTGCTTTCCAACAGGAATGTATTTTTCATGAATTTGGTCTTTAAAACCTGATTCATGCATTTAACATTATACCTTTGATTTTACGTATGGCATGACTTTCACACCATCTTGTGGTTAATTCAACCAAAGGCCTACATAACTAAGTGTACCAAATAGGAGTAGGACACAAAACATCTCTTACCTTGATGTATATATTCAAATTTATTTTTTCTAAGACAGATAAATAAAAATAAGCATCAAAGGTGTCTAATCCCTAGTGCAAATGTATTGTTATTTAATGGCGCTAATGTGTTTGTATTATTTTCTCAAGCACTTTGTAATAAATAGAAATTGAATTAAAGTACATAAATGATTATTTTGAATGGCTAGCATTGTAAGATACACTACACTATGGTATTCTCAGTATTAAGTAATTTTATTGTAGTCCAAAACAGTCTGTCAATGAAAATAGCTCATTTGAATTTAAACCTTTATTTCAACTCATCATGTTTGATTTCGAATATTTTACATACTCTAGTCTTAAACGACTTCTGAATTTACTGTTTTTTTATGATTTCATTGAAACTTGAGAAGTTCAATTTAGGAATTATTTTGAATAGTTCCTATTTAATGAATGGGATTATCAATCACAATTTCATTATCTGCCTTGTGCAAAACTAATGTGGTTTGACTATTTGATTAACACGTCTATTTCTTTATTAAAACCATCAATTTATTTTTGAATTTATAAAAGATATATATACATATATCTATATACTTACTTTTTTCAGCATCATTGTTAATGCTGCTACTTTTTTCACTTGGCAAATCATGAAACTTTACAGGAACATACAAAGGTTCACTCTGAAATGCAACATAACGATTTCCCAGTCATGTAACACAGTTACCAAAATCAAGAGGTTTGAGCAATGTGATAAACAAAAAGATACTCAACACTACAGAATTAAATAGAATTGAAATCCCACTGCTTAGATCAGCTGTTTATTTGGCATACCCAGAATTTCAAGTGTAACTTTCTCATTTCTATAGGAAGCCCTTAGGTGATCCACCGCCAAGTACAAACTACAGTGGTCCCTCGATTATCGCGAGGGTTCCGTTCCAGGACCCCTCGCGATAATCGATTTTTCGCGAAGTAGCGGCGCGGAAGTAAAAACATCATTTGCGCATGCGCGCCATTTTTTTTCATGCAGATGGTGGGGTTTGCGTGTGGGAGGTGGGGAAGACCCTGGGAAGGTTCCTTCGGCCGCCTAGCAGCTGATCTGCTCGGTAGCGCAGCAGCAGCGAGGAGCCGAAGATTGGAGTTTCCCAGCCGCCCACGCAAAGGGGAAACCCCATCTTCGGCTCCTTGCGCTACGGAGCAGATCAGCTGCTAGGCGGCCGAAGGAACCTTCCCTGGGTCTTCCCCGCGGCCTCGGATCCTCGCTGATGCCCGCCCGCCGTTTGCCGCTCGCCTCGTTGGCTCGCCTCGTTCCCCCCGCCTTGTTCACCCCCCCCCCCGCTCCATTCGCCCGCCTCGTTCACCCCCCCGCTCGCCTCGTTCGCCCCCCCCGCTTGCCTCGTTCACCCCCCCGCTCGCCTCGTTCGCCCCCCCGCTTGCCTCGTTCACCCCCCGCTCGCCTCGTTCGCCCCCCCCGCTTGCCTCGTTCACCCCCCCGCTCGCCTCGTTCGCCCCCCCGCTTGCCTCGTTCGCCCCCCGCTCGCCTCGTTCGCCCCCCGCTCGCCTCGTTCGCCCCCCCGCTTGCCTCGTTCACCCCCCCGCTCGCCTCGTTCGCCCCCCCCGCTTGCCTCGTTCGCCCGCCTCGTTCGCCCGCCTCGTTCACCCCCCCCGCTCCATTCGCCCGCCTCGTTCACCCCCCGCTCGCCTCGTTCACCCCCCCGCTTGCCTCGTTCACCCGCCTCGTTCGCCCGCCTTGTTCACCCCCCCGCTCGCCCTCGTTCGCCCCCCCGCTCGCCTCGTTCGCCCCCCCGCTTGCCTCGTTCGCCCGCCTCGTTCACCCCCCCCCCGAGGTGAGCGGGGGGGTGAACGAGGCAAGCGGGGGGGCGAACGAGGCGAGCGGGGGGTGAACAAGGCGGGC
The DNA here is from genome assembly GCF_031021105.1 of Erythrolamprus reginae. Taxonomy (NCBI): domain Eukaryota; kingdom Metazoa; phylum Chordata; class Lepidosauria; order Squamata; family Dipsadidae; genus Erythrolamprus; species Erythrolamprus reginae. The sequence goes on along the minus strand of NC_091950.1, from coordinate 164,730,220 downwards.
GAACGAGGCGGAGTGAACGAGGCAAGCGGGGGGGGCGAACGAGGCGAGCGGGGGGTGTGAACGAGGCAAGCGGGGGGGCGAACGAGGCGAGCGGGGGGTGAACGAGGCAAGCGGGGGGGCGAACGAGGCGAGCGGGGGGGTGAACGAGGCAAGCGGGGGGGCGAACGAGGCGAGCGGGGGTGTGAACGAGGCAAGCGGGGGGGTGCGAACGAGGCGAGCGGGGGGTGAACGAGGCGGGCGAATGGAGCGGGGGGGGGTGAACAAGGCGGGGGAACGAGGCGAGCCAACGAGGCGAGCGGCAAACGGCGGGCGGGCATCAGCGAGGATCCGAGGCCGCGGGGAAGACCCAGGGAAGGTTCCTTCGGCCGCCTAGCAGCTGATCTGCTCCGTAGCGCAAGGAGCCGAAGATGGGGTTTCCCCTTTGCGTGGGCGGCTGGGAAACTCCAATCTTCGGCTCCTCGCTGCTGCTGCGCTGCCGAGCAGATCAGCTGCTAGGCGGCCGCTCGAGAGCAAGAGGGGGAGAGATAGAGAAAGAGAGAGAAGGAAAGAAAGAGATGAGAGAGGGAGGAAGAGAGTGTGAGAGAGGAAGAAGCAACATAGAGAAAGAGGGGGAAGACCCAGGGAAGCCTCTGCCCGGCGGGGAAACTCCACCATCTACGCATGCGTGGAAGGGCACGCATGCACAGATGGTGGAGTTTACTTCCGGGTTGAAAACTCGCGATATAGCGTTTCGCGAAACTCGAGATCGCGAAACTCGAGGGATCACTGTATAACCTCATATTCTTCATGTAAATTGATGGATTTCCCTGCATGCATAAATCTATTTTATGATCAAGGAAAAATGACTATCCAATACCGATATGAATTTATCTTTTGGTACAATAATATCAAATTAGTCTTTAATTATAAAGACACTTGTATTCACTTGTGCATAGGTCACTTAATGATCCTTAGATTCCGACTGGTTTTGCATCCCTACAAACATAGACCCTTTCTGGATTTTCAGACATAGTTCAACAAAAATGTAACAATTAGCATGGATTTCAGTGCAAGACAATCCTAAAACAAATTATCAAAAAAGAAAACAAAACCCTCCTGATTGAATTAATTTTTACTTTGATGGTTTCATGGTGTTGGTTGAGAGAGCTACAGCTAACTATATAAAAACTTCTATTTTGCATTATAAGATGGAATTTTGGCCCTTCACATTTTTTTCCCCTGCCATTAAATGAAGGCCCTGTAATCATCCCACAAGGTTTTTCAGAAGTGATTTGCCATTGCCTCCTTCCTAGAACTGTGATGAAGTGACTGGCCCAAGGTTACCCTGATGCCTTTGTGCCCTGGTGGAACTAGAACTCAGAAAATCCAGGTTTCTAGCCTGGTGTCTTAAACACTACACAATAACCAAAATAGCTTTATGCAAACAAATGACTGAAGTAATCTTGAACCATAAGACCTATTTCCCCAAACGAAATATAAAATGTATTTGCAAATCAGAAATATTTGTTACTATGGTTCTCTTTATCATGTTTAATAAACTGTTGTTTAAAACTACAAGATGTCTTTTTTGGCTCTATTTTTACTTTAGTATTAATTTGAAAATAAAAGAAATGAATAAATATTGCTATATGGCAATACAATGCTTAAATGAGAAAACTTACCAAAGAACTATTCACAGTATTGTCAGTTGTACAAGTCGCAAAATAACTTTCAGCATCTGCAAACTAAGCAGAAATTTGACACCTCAGATTCTATTAATCTAGAGCTTTTGATTTTAAAAAGTGCGTTTAAGTCAGAGAATATTATCAATATCTTTGACTGAGAGACAAATTGAGAAAAAATGGCCCACTGACAGCCACATTCCAATTCTTCCTCCTTCTTGCTCCTGAACTGGTATCAGTTTCAAAGCCAAAACTTGCCATTGCTTAAAAACTATTCCCAGGGAAGAATAAGAGACAATAAACAGCATCACTGCAATAAAACCAAACCAAATGTGATCAGGGGCATATGGCAAGCTGACTATAAAATAAATTAGTATTTTGATGTTCTTCCCAATTATCCAGCTGTTAGCAATAAGATGAATACTAGTCTAGAAATCAGCCAAAAATAAACAAACAAAATGCAGACTATGATATATTCCTCTTAACACATTTTATTAAATAGTTTATAATTTTTCCTTCCACAGTAAGAAATTATCTAAATGGTTTTCAAGCATCAGCATTTACAAACATCTACATTCCCCAGATCTAGTTTGCAACTTCTATTAGCAATGATCACTGTCTATGTCATTTGGGAATTATGATCATTGTTGTCCATTCTCTAGCTAAACACTTAAGTTAAAAATGCTAATCTAAGCACTCAACCTTAATATCATTTGCAAGTAATCACAGATCTCAAAAGGGATATTTGGTAACTAAAAACAAGAACTGAGGAGTCATTCTTAAATCACTGTTAAGCTATAAACTACTCTATTATTTAGGTTGTGTGGTACTTAGATTCCAATCTAACAACAACAACAACAACAACAACAACAACAACAACAATGAAGCATCTCTTTAGGGCATCTATACTTTTTCCTCAGGATCATGCAGTCTCTGCAAAGGGCACTTGTATGATCCCAGCAAAAGCCACAGCTGCTTTATAGCTCCAACATACCACAAAGAACCAATTTTGTATACCTTTCCTGCTTATCTCCAGTTATTTGGCTGCCAGGACACTCCATGGCAAATTATAATCTGAATAAAATATCATTTATTTAAGATAAAAAAATAGAGAAACTAAGGAGAAAGTGAAATGTTGCATAAAATTCTATGCAATACATGGAAATCTACCTATATTTCTAATTGAGTTCATGAGCTAATAGTTCATCCACCATCCTAGAAGCCCAGAGATGGTGAGTTCTAATCCCATTTTACGCATGAAAACCAGCTGGGTGACTATGGGCCAGTCACTCTCTCTCAACCCACCTGTTACAGTTGTTATTGTGGGGGAAATGGGAAGAGGAAAGAGTATATGATCACCACCATAAGATATTTATAAAAATAATAAGGGTGAAATATAAACAAACAGATGAATATAGTTACAGAACTCTTCATTTTCATATATAAACAAGATTTGTCAAGAATCTAAAGTATTTTCTAACTGTGAGAGTTCAGAAAGAGGAAAACAACTGAATGAATTAGTCAGTTCTCATTTTCTTATGGGATATTGTGAGAAACACAATGACTGGTTTTACTGCATTTTATCAATAGAAAAACTACAGACATCTTAATAAAGAAATCAACTTTGATAACACAGTTTTTCTTAAAACAACAGTTAGTGTGATATCTTTGTAATGAACTAATAACACTTCAGCTAGAAGAGTATCACAAACAATATAAACCACAAGCTAACTATGGATTTCAAGGACAGAGAGCTTGCTCTTCATATCAGTTCCCCAAGAAACATTACTGCTATTTTTCATTTATGTAAAGATTCACTTTGAAATGCTAGACTTATGGAAACATTCCTGTACACTCTGACTATTTGGAAGTGACCTTATATTAGTTTATGTGGACTTTTGTCTCTATTTTACACTTCGATATTGTGTATAAAAAATCCACACTACTGATAAAAATCAATAAACAGAACAATACTTACAAAAGCTGCATGCCTTCCACGAAACCCACGTGTACACTGTTGCCTCCATGGTTTCCAAATGATGAATCCCAAGAGGTAAAGAAGAAACATGGATGTTTTCGCAAATGTACTGAAAAATGGTTTTTTATACATGGTAAAAACATACTGCGGAGAAAAGGGGAAAAAAACTATCACTCATAAATACATTAAGGTGTATGTACTTTCAGACATGGAAATACAGAATTCCTGGATTTGTATTCAGTCAAGACCAGGATATGTATTAGTTACTGTTCTCCATACCATAAATTATTAGTATATTTCTGGGCTAGCAAAAATAAATGTACTGATTTGTTAAAGATTTTAACATATCCTTTGCAAAGTTATCTGTCGCAGCTGAAATTCCAAGAGCGTGGATAAGCCCGATGGACCACATTTTAGGATAATTTTTTGGGACACCAAATTCCTAGTAGATGGATTTGAGAAGAAATAGCATTTAGACTTATATATCACTTCACAGAGCTTTTACAGCCCTCTAAGCGGTTTACAAAATCAGCATATTGCCCCCAACAATCTGGGTCCTCATTATACCCACCTCGGAAGGATGGAAGACTGAGTCAACCTTGAGCTGGTGGTGAGATTTGAACTGCTGAACTACAGCTAGCAGTTAACTGAAGTAGCCTGCAGTGCTGCACTCTAACTACTGCACCACCCCTGCTCTGGATGCACTATCCACAAATGATTGTGGATAACTTGATTATCTATGTGGTCGCTCAGAGTTGACAATGACTTGATGGTAATAATCAATCACTCGATCAATCAAGAGGTAAACAGAGAAAAATTGTATCTAGCTATCAAAATGTGATGTGTAGTCCTCAACTTACAACCACAATTGAGCCCAACATTTCTGTTGCTAACCAAGGCAGTTCTTAAATGAGTTTTGTCCCATTTTATGACTTTTGTTGGCACAGTTAAGTGAATCACTGTAGTTGTTAAGTTAGTAACATGGTTGTTAAGTAAATCTGGTTTTCCCATTGATTTTCTTGGCAGAAAGTCACAAAAGATAATCAGATGACCCTAGGACATTGCATTTGTCATAAATATAAGCCAACTCCCTCACATCTGAATTTTGACTAAGTGACATGGGGATATTGCAATGGTCAAAACTCAATTTTATCAGTGTGGTTGTAATTTTGAATGTTCATTACATGAATGGTTATAAGTTGAGGACTTCCAGTATTCACTTGGAATATTTTCCCCATCTTGGAAGAGATAAGCATAACTTTTTTGGGGGGGGGGCAGGGGGCACTTACAAAACTTCCATATATCTAATGGTGGTACACAAGATGCACCAGTTACATTTAATTCTAGAAAAATTATTTATTTATTTATTTGATTTTTATGCCGCCCTTCTCCTTAGACTCAGGGCAGCTTACAACATGTTAGTAATAGCACTTTTTAACAGAGCCAGCATATTGCCCCCACAATCCAGGTCCTCATTTTACCCACCTCGGAAGGATGGAAGGCTGAGTCAACCTTGAGCCGGTGATGAGAGATTTGAACCCCTGACCTACAGATCTACAGTCAGCTTCAGTGGCCTGCAGTACAGCACTCTACCTGCTGCGCCACCCTAGCTCTTATGTTATGTTATTTGTTGTACAGTATATGTGTGTACTTCAATAAATTGAAATATTTCAGTAGGGTGTATTTGCTTATAGAAATGACTGAATGACCACTTATTCACATGACTGAATAATCTAAAACTAGTTCTAAAATCCTACAGAATTTTTATTTAAATTCTTTCATTCATTCATTCAATTTCTATGCTGCCCAACATCCTAAGGACTCTAGGCAGCTCACAGCAAAAATATAAAACATCAATAATAGTACTAAAACCTCTAAAAACAGTTTAAAAACAATTTACAATATAACAATTATACCACTGTATACCATTTATAATTTTGAATAATTAGTTTAGCAAACATTTTTAACCTAATTAGTTTAGCAAACAATGAGATGGGTGGTATTCCATGTTGTCCTAAATACTACTAGTTTCACTTAGGTTAAAAAAAAAACCTAATATTACAATATTGTTGCATTATAGCATAATACTTACCGATGTGAGTTCGGAAGAAGCAACCCATATGACATCAACCAGAAGAAGAATGACAATGCCAAGAGCCATTCGCTTACGCTGAGTCAGAGAACTGCTTTGCGGGTTCATCCGATTCATGATAAAAATCCAAACCATTTGTAACTTGTCAAACAACAGCAGTGACAATGAGTTTTTAAAATGAACTGAAACAGGCTTTATCCTCCAGGAACTGGGTGGGACAGGCATTCAAATATTAAAGTATAGCAAAATCTAAGCCAATGATCAATCTGTATGGTATGAAAGAAAATTGGACACTGTTTATCTTATTTCATAAGCAAAATATTAAAATTCATTTCCCCCTCAACTACTATCTATACTGGCAGAAAAATCCTTGAAATATTGTTTTGTACTGACATTGCTACCATCAGCATCCAATATTGTTTTCCTGCCAGCTCTGTTGCAGATAAATCTATTTTGGTGGCCCTGATCTCTCTGAACACTGGTTGTACTGTATAAAGATAGTGTTTGCTCTGCTAGTATGAGCTTGGAAAATATGGCTGTCCAATGGAGAAAAGGAGGGGAAGGAGTTGGGTGTTTAGTTGTCAAGATTTGTCTCCCATGCAAAGCATATGAAAAACAATAAGTTAGTAATGTATTTCTACTAGGCAAACCAAGTAATAATGAGAAAGAAAAGCAATGAGAAAAAGAAGAGCGGTGGAAATAAAAATAATTTGAGCAGCTCCTATTGATTAGGGTTTTTTTAGATTACTGTAGATATGATCATGAAAACATATTAGATTCCAATCCAGTAAGCAGGGTGACGTACCAAAAGACAAGGTTATTATCAGGAAAATACTAGAATGTGCAAAGCTAGATAAATTAACATTTGAGTTAAATCAAAAAAGAAGACTCGGAGTACTTCGAGGTCTGGAATATGTTCTACAAATGGATAGAAAGAAAGAAAACAGAGGGAAAAGAGGATGTATAAATGTATATAGTTATGAAAACATAGAAGATTGACGGCAGAAAAAGACCTCGTGGTCCATCTAGTCTGCCCTTATACTATCTCCTGTATTTTATCTTAGGATGGATATATGTTTATCCCAGGCATGTTTAAATTCAGTTACTGTGGATTTACCAACAGTAACTGAATTATAATTATAAGTGTAGAGGAAAATAAGCCACTTAATTAATGAATGTATAAGTAAGCATATATAATGAACAAAAATATTTTATATAATAACATATAGCATTGATTACCAGTTAAATAAATTGACAGATAAAAACTATAAAGAAATACAGTTTAACATGCCTGTATATATTTGGAAATACGACATCAATGCAATTTACCATAAAAAGTATTACAAAAGTTGTTATATGTGTTTGTACATCTTAATGTTTTGTTTGTACTGTATTGTCTAATGTTTGTATTTTAATGTTCTAAATGTTGTTTTTAATATTTATATTCAATAAAAATATTTTTTAAATAGATTCCGATCCAGTAATAAAGCCAATTATTGCATTTTGATGAAAAAAAAACCCCTATCCAGCAATTAAGCCTGAATGAAATGATTGTTTAGATGTTTCATAAGCTTCTGTTTTATAATAAAAAAAAATAACTAATACATTTAAGAGTGCATTGTGATATTTGTTTTTCACTTCCCACTTAGTAAAAACCTCTGTGCCACTGCATTAACATATTTCAATGCTTCAAACCTTAGGTTAATAAATAGTCTTCATGGGGTTATTATGAGGTGACCTTTGCAACAGTCTGAATTTGAGACCTTTGGATTAAAATATAGATAACTAAGGTAAAATCTGATTTCTCTCTAAACGCCCTCCCCCTGCCGCCACCCACACTTGACAAAAGATGAAACTGATAGAAAGCATTACTAAAATGCAAATTGCTGCTTTAAAGGTAGTATAAACCTATTCCCTTTATATCTGGCAAGTGCCTTATCATAATAAGCTTTAATTTGTTCCTCTTCATTCACATAAAGCCAGAACTGAGACCACTAGTGGTTTGATGATTCAAATATGAAAGGAAAAGAAAAATCAGAGTGCCATCTGCATGTTGATGGCCCCCATATCTCTGGATATAACAAACATTATTTGATACCTCATCAGAACAGAATACAAATACAAACCTTTTGTGAATCTCCATGCTAGACAATTGCTAACACAATTCTGTGAGACTGTAAAACCCTTACAATCTGTCCCGTCCTAATGCCTCTCCTATAATTCTCTATATCTCTCTCTCCTATTCCTATATCTTTTCTTCTACCCTTTCATTGATATATTTTACTACGAGAACATCCTCTGTAACCTTCATCATTTTTGGATAAAATAAATAAATAAATAAAATGTTCATGCTTGCAGCCCAAATACATACAGTCTTTTTAAGTAGCTGACATGCAGATTAAATATGAATAGTGGAAATGTGCAGTATAAAGGGTCTAAACAGATTATCCTGAATTTAATTGGGGAAAAGGTTAAATACCACACTACTTATGTCCAGATTAAAATTGCAGCGCATAAAACAAAAGAAATACATTGTGCGCATGTTTGGAACTGCATCTATTTTCATCTAAACTCAATATTTTATTTACTTATACTTTATCCCAGGGGTCTCTAAACCTGACTACTTTAAGATTCATGGACTTCAACTCCCAGAAAACTTCACAGCTGGTATGGCTGGCTGAGGAATTCTTGGAATTGAAGTCCACAAGACTTAAAAGCTGTCAAATTTGGAGACCCCTGCTTTATTCTTGTATGCCTTGTATTTTGGATAAACAAACTATAGAATGCCAATTATTTCCCATGGTTTTTTCATACCTGTTCTCTAACCTTTTAAGAATAAAATGATGACTGGACTTCAACGAGCTTCATGGCATCATGTAAAGATGAAGAGTATCTCCTAAAAACAAACAAACAAAGTTAACAGCTTACAGGATAATAGGCTTTTCCAACTTTTCATCAGAACTTAAATCTGCCATTTCACCAATTTTGCCATCCGAGAGTCCCACTTTGAAAACAAGGACATGATTATGCACAACGCATATGCAAAGATAGGGTGTGGCGGTGTAATTGACAAAATATGTGTTGTGACATCTTGATGCAATTCTGTCTGTTATATATTTGCAAGCAATGTTATGATACAGGAAGGGAAGAGATTGTGTTATAAAGGTTTCTTTATTTTGGCAAACTAGTTAGCTGTGGATGCCCATAGGTATGTAAAATAGTAATATGATAACAGCCTCCTTCCCAGCTGAATTTGGATGTTAATGAAAAACTACAGTTTGGATAAAGCGGTAGAATAAATATCAACATTAAATATGTGATTTTAGACAGAGATATACCGCAGTAGAGTATCAACTACAGACACCCGGTATGCAGTAGAGTTATTAGAAGGCATACAATCAATTCCCACCCCCCTTTTTTCTCAGAAGCATGCCAAAAATGAACATAGTTTCCATGGAAACATGCCAAATTTGTAAGGTCAAACTCATAGGTAAAACTCACAGGGCAGAATTCAAGCCAAGATCTAGCATGACAAGACAATTCTGGTTACAGCAGGTAATCCTGCATCTATTTCAAAGCTCAGCTGTGAAGGGTTTTTTAAGTCAATTTAAGGAATGTAAATTGTAGTTGGAAACCAATCAACAACCAGTACAGGACCCACAGTCCCATAAGTACAGTAAGATACCATAGATGATGATATTAAAGCCACGCAGAAATTCAAAAGTATGAGGAAAAGTTCACTACATCTATCCAGTTCTTGACTAATATCATCATGAAAAGTGACTAATGCTATTATTGTCCTATGCCCAGGAAAGAAACTCAAATGAAAAAGGCCCAGATAATCCATTTTTTCTGTCATCACTGTCTCAACAATTTTATCTCAAAGGGAGGCTGGACACCTGACAGTTGTTACTTCCAACTCCTGAATTCAAGAATAGTTTTTTCAGAAGTGTACAAATCACAACCTACTTCAAAACTTCTGATAATTCCTCTTCCAACTAGGAGACATCGACAATCCCCAGGTCCAGGTGGTTGCTTCTACATCCAAATTACTTTTAGCATGATCTTCATTATATTTTTCCAAATATGGGACCTCTACATTCTGATAAAAATAGTGAATTTGTTTTCAGGCCAATAAGCATGGCATATCAACAAACTCAATTTCTAGAGAACTCCAAAAGCAGTTACAAAATTTTCATTTATGACGTAACACAATGATGCAATTATTAAATTTATGACTGGACAGTCATCTTTCTTTTGTTCCTTTCTTTTTAACTGCTTTTTAGACTGCTGACACTAGCATGCCAAATGTGTTCCTTAGTTGTTGTTTTTTAAAGATGTGTTATGTGCCATATATGGACATTATTTTATTAGTTGTACAAGATAATAACTCTTTAGAGTACATAGGAAGAAGTCCTAAAATGGCTAGAATTAGAAGCATTGCTTTCAGTATTGGTTTTATTTTTATCAAAGCCCACAAATTATATCTACAAGCAAAATACTATTTTCATAGTCCCTACAAGTGCAAAGAGAATAAAGGATCTCCTTCCTCTTGTTATCCCTTATTCGACTATAAAATATATTACCGTATATACTCGAGTATAAGTCGCTCCGACTATAAGTCGAGGCCCCTACTTTTGCCACAAAATTGGGGTAAATTTATTGACCCGTGTATAAGTCGAGGATGGAAAATGCAGCGGCTACTGGTAACTTATTAAAATGGAAACCAATAAAATTACATCAATTGAGGCATCAGTAGAGTAAATGTTTTAGAATATTTATTTCAAAGAAAACCAGTAAACTAGCTCTGTAAGTTTAAAAGAGGGTAAAAAGGTATATGTACCCCAAGGCAGTATAGGCAAAAAAATTGCAAGTACTGTACTTACCTCAAGCCCCCACTGCTCCTGCTGGTTTGGGTTAGGGTTATGATATTTGGCCTCTCCTTGCCTCAAAGAGATACAATTTCCCTCTCTATTTACTATTACTGAACATCCAAAATATACTACCGTATTTAATTCTATGTATATATGCCATATGTATACATACATATTACACACAGGCACACAAAAATATACCATACATTGTTTACTATATAAACTGTATATGTACGGTATATTTACAGAGAGAGAGAGAGAGGGAGGGAGCTCTTGTAAAATTACCGGTATACTGTATACGGTACATTCAACCTCACTTACTGTAATAGGAAAAACAAACCCAGAGTCCACTTTCTGCCACACATTTAACCATAACTAGAACATTACACATATGGTACCTTCAGATGTACCAGTACTTCCCTAGCTTGCACATCATTGTTAGAGCTAGGAAATGCCATGGATTGAGTAAAATGTGGTGATTCTCACTGAACAACGCTTTTGTTTAACAACCACAATTTTGGGCTCAATTGTGGTCATAGGTCTTTCTTTCTTTCTGTCTGTCTGTCTGTCTCTCCTTCCTTCCTTTCTTCCTTCTTCCCCCCCTTTCTTTTTCTGTCTGCCTATCTTCTTTCCTTTTTCTTTCCTTCTTCAGTCCCTTCCCTCCCTCCCTTTCCTTTTTTGTCTTTTTTCCTTCCTACCATCTTTCTTTGTCTCTCTTCCTTTCTACCATCTTTTTTTTCTTTCTTTCTGTCTTCCTTCTTTCCTAACTCCTTCCTTACTTCCCTCTCTCCCTCCCTCTTTCCTTGCCACCCAACTCCAACAGGACTCTGGGTAGCTCACAACAATCACAACAACTAAAAAGCAATATAAAATGTAACAACAATACAACAGCATATAGCATAAAATGCATAAATAACCCTTAAAATGCCTTGACACTGGCAATGAGTAAAATGCCAACTGTATAAGACTGGGACTTTAAGACAGAGGAGGGGGGCACCCCTGCTCAGGTGCAGAGCACAAAGCAGGGCTAAGTCTCCAAATGAAAGATGCAGAGAACTACCGTAATTTTCCTGGAAGGCTTGAGCACCGGTGCTTTTCATTCTAGAAAAACAACTCAGCCTGGCATCCCCCTCCCCCCTTCTCACCACGGAAATACCCATTGACAGAACGCCTGCCGGTGTCTCTTTCGGCTGCATCCACAGTTTACGTCACGCTCCCTTTAGCCTTCTGGGAGCCGTAGTGTCTCTTTGGGCAGAGCGGCTGAGCCCGCCTCCTCGAAAAGACTACAACTCCCAAGAGGCACCGGGAGGGAAGTGTGGGCGAAGGGGGCGGGCGCCCGCGGAGTTGGTCGTGGGAATAGAATGAAAAGGCAGTCAAGTCAGCAAAATAAAGGCGAGTGAGTGAGGGAAGGGAATATCGGGAGGGAATGGCTCACTGCTTTTCCACCCAGCCAGCCCCTTCCCACTGAGACGAGGGGGATCATGCAGTCTGGCAAACGTTTTTCACCTGGCAGGAGCCTTGGTGCGGGGCAGGCAGAAAGTGAAGTCCCGGCAAATGGATAGCTGGCTAGGACCACACGCTCCCATCCGCCCCTTGCCCTGGCCATTTCAGAGGACAACCTCCCTCCATCGGCCACTCCGGTAATTTTCTATTGGAAAAATCCATTGCTGCAATCCCAAACGGTCATTTTTTTAAAAAGCTGAGAAGCTGGGATTGCAGCAAGGAATCCCAGGGCGGGCGGGGGAGGTGCCTCCGTGGATATAATCACCTTTTTTTGGTGATTGCTGCCTGCTTGGAACCCCCATCACCGTCAGGTCGCGATTTCCTTTCCTACAACGAAAAGAGGCGGCACCTTCCTGAAGCGCTCGGTTAAGCGGCTGGAGGAAGGCGGGGAAATTGCCGCCTCTTTCGAGCTGAAGGAAAGGCAGACCACCACCTTTCTCTCAGCCACTTCCTGGAGACCGCTAAGGATAGCGCTCTGGGAGAGGGGGCAACTGCCCGGTTAAGAAAGAAAAATCCACCCCCTAGCCAAATGGCTTTTTTCCTGTTTAGCGCGGCGTTCGAGTGGTTGGCAGGTTCCTTTGCTTGCACGCAAGAGCCAACCACTCGAACGCCGCGCTAAACAAGAAAAAAGCCGTTTCGCTAGGGGTTGGATTCTTGCTTCTTAACCGGGCAGTTGCCCCCTCTCCCAGAGCGCTATCCTTAGTGGTCTCCAGGAAGCGGCTGAGGGAAAGACAGCCGTCTTTCAGCTTGAAAGAAGCAGCAACTGCCCGGTTAAGAAGGGAGATTCCACCCCCTAGCCAAACGGCTTTTTTCCTGTTTAGCGCTCGAACGCTGCGGTAACAGTAAAAAAGCCGTTTGGCTAGGGGATGGATTCTCCCTTCTTAACCGGGCAGCTGCAGCTTCTTTCTGTTTAGCGTAGCGTTCGAGCGCTAAACAGAAAGAAACGGCAACTGCCCGGTTAAGAAGGGAGAATCCACCCACTAGCCAAACGTCTTTTTTACTGTTACCGCAGCGTTCGAGCGCTAAACAGGAAAAAAGTCGTTTGGCTAGTGGGTGGATTCTCCCTTCTTAAGCGGGCAGTTGCCGTTTCTTTCTGTTTAGCGCTCGAACGCTACGCTAAACAGAAAGAAGCTGCAGCTGCCCGGTTAAGAAGGGAGAATCCATCCCCTAGCCAAACGGCTTTTTTACTGTTACCGCAGCGTTCGAGCGCTAAACAGGAAAAAAGCCATTTGGCTAGTGGGTGGATTCTCCCTTCTTAAACGGGCAGTTGCCGCTTCTTTCAAGCTGAAAGACGGCTGTCTTTCCCTAAGCCGCTTGCGCCCTCTTGTGGTGACCCGTCAGTCACCCGAGTATAAGTCGAGGTCGGGTTTTTCAGCCCATTTTTGGGCTGAAAAAACCCGACTTATACTCGAGTATATACGGTACTCAGTATCATTAACATTTGCATTCATCAGTAAGTTATCACATAAACTTAGAGATATTAATATTCTTTATTAAAAAATTTGTAGATGCCTATTTATTTTCCTCATGCTTGTTGCAAATTGTTTTTTTGGAAATGGAATTAAGGCCCTGAAAAGTTGAGGTAGAATTTAATGAAACACGTAGAACAGGACTAACTGGCTGTGTGTGTTTTCTAAAGAATTATCACCCTGCCCAAATCAGTTGGTTCAGTTTCAATAAGAACATCAACCTAAATGATTTCTTGCTGTCAAAAAAATGCACATTATAGATAACTGATGAATATTTGTGACGCTCAAGTAAAATAGGAAGAATTAATAGTTATTTGGATGAAAAGAGAAATTAATTACTATACTCTATTTTTTAGCTAAGTGCTTTACAATTTCATTATTCAAGAAATATAAATACATGGTAAAAGCAGATATACATATATATACAGTATATATATAAATGGCCCTGGGTTGGGTCGAGAGGCAGAAAAGGAGCTGTGATGTTCCTTCAATATACCAGGGTGATTCAACACAAAAAGCATATAACCCTTCCCTGGAACAGAGCTGAAGGGATTGGATACTGTAGGTTAACTTTTGCCTTTAAGGCAGGTTAATTCTCTGCCTTAAAGGCAAAAGTTGCAAGTTCAAGTCCCAGTGAGGGTATGGCTAGCTGATGACGCCAAAATAGATTTATCCTAATCTCCCTTAATTTTCAAATTCAGCAAAAACATGTGATTATATATATATGTGTGTGTGTGTGTGTGTGTGTGTGTTTTCGTAGATTTTCACGGGTACAGGTATGACGGTCTTGGTATATTCAGGTTTGTTCCCGTGTAGGATTTGGAAATTTCTGGCGACGTTTTGACGAGGTCCCACTCGTCATCTTCAGGCTGGTGTTTCTGTCCTTGTTCTAGGGCGAACACTGCGAGACCTGAGCTGCCTTCCTTCTATAAATACTGGTGACTGGGTGTGGTTTGATGGCTCAGCAACTGCCTGCTGTGTAGAAACTTCCTGGTGAGTCAGTGGGGTAACATCTGGGGTCGTTGATGTAGCTGAGGGATGCTGATTAGTTAATGGTTGTAGATTAGGCATGATGGGTGGGACCTCGTCGAAACGTCGCCAGAAATTTCCAGATCCTACACGGGAAGAAACCCGAATATACCAAGACCGTCATATATATATATATATATATATATATATATATATATATATATATATATATATATATAGTTATTCATAGCGTTGGGCGAACCCGTTGAAGTTCGGGTTCGGCGGGTTCGAACGAATTTGACATTGGAGTTCGGGTAAGTTCGCACACCTCTGGCCCGGCAGGAGGTGAAGCGCTGGGGGGGAAGGCAGTGATGAGCTACGAGCTAGAAAGCTAAATTGCACTCGCCACCACAGCTCATAAGTTCTTGCGGCAGAACCTGCCTCCCAAGCCCTCTTGCCCAGTGGGAGGCGAAGCGCTGGAAGGGTGTGTGTCAGACTCCATCAAATGGGTGATGGCCAGGAGCTGCCGAAATGAAAGAGAACTAGGGGCAGGGATTTTCGGCAGCTCCTGGCCATCGCCCATTTGATGGAGCCTGACACACGCACACTGCCAGTGCTTTGCCTCCCACTGGACACCTCTACGGGATGGGCAAGCCGGAGCGTGCTGGCTCTGCGTCACTTGAGCACTGGGCCTTTGCTTCGACTGCCTCCGCTCCGTCCTGGGCCTCCGGTTCCCCGGCCCCACGGATTGATATTTTCTCCTCCTCTGTGGGCCGTTCCCGTGGGGCTGACTACACGGGTGACAGCTCCTTTTTGGCAGAGGTGGATGGAAAGGCAACTGACGGGCTGACCACGCCCGCTCTCGCCTCCCCAGCCAGCAACGCCGGCCTCAGCCCAGCCAAGCCGGCCTCTGGACTCAGCCCGCTCAGTGTCCTCAAGGAAGAAAAAGAGCAGCAGTTGCAGCAGCAGCTTGGCTGGATCCACGCTCGCTCCACCAGGGAAAAGCATTGCCCTTACACCAAATTCCAGACTCTGGAACTGGAAAAGGAATTCCTCTTTAACATGTACCTCACCTGAGAAAGGCGCTGCGAGGTGGCGGGGATTTTAAACCTCACGGAGAGGCAGGTTAAGATCTGGTTTCAGAACCGAAGGATGAAAATGAAAAAAACGAATAAAGGGAAAAGGGACATAAAGGAGACTTAAGGCTTCCGGGGGGAGCTGGGCGGAGAGAAGGTCTTGGTGAAAATATTGTAGCGTGGGGATTTTGTTTTCTTGTTTTAAGGAAGCAAACAAACACACGTGTATGTGCAGGGGGGGGGGGGTCAGGCTCCATCAAACAGGCGATGGCCAGGAGCCTGACACACACCCCTCCCGGCCATCGCCCATTCTTTAATTTTTTTTAAAAAAAATTCAAACCTCTCCGTGAGGTTTAAAATCCCCGCCACCTCGCCCGCCACCTCGCCGCGCCGCTGCATGAAGGTTTTGTCTGACAGGTGCCCACCGCGGTGTTCAAGCGAACGCCAAACCTGAACACAGACTTTTAAAAAGTCCGGGTTCGGTATGCCAAACACCGCAAAGTTCTGCACGGACCCGAACTATGCAAGTTCGGTTCACCCAACACTAGTTATTTATATTAATTATATATGGTATGAGAGTTTTTCTTACCTTCTAGATTTTTGCATGACACAGAGATATCCCATGGAACTTTTTTTATCTATATTCTTGAGCATTTTCTGCAAAAATTCAAGAAGAAATAAATCCTTTACTTTTTCAACCATTTATCAATGGTCATTGTTCTGTCTTAGCGTAGATAAATTCTATACAGATAGATGCACATCAATAGATGGCTTTCATATACTTATTCAAATATATAAATATATTTCAGATGATAAAAATTCCATTTTTAAATAAAAATACATTACTTAAACAATATTACTTTAAATGAAAATCTTTAACTTCTGCAAACATTTTTCTTTTTCTTTCTTCAGATTGTCATAAATCACACTCACCATAAACTAGGAAGAATGTAAACAACACCTTTGATTGTACCAACTAAAGGTAGATGTTAACTTCAAGTATTGATAGAGTTGGCACACAATCTTGAAATTGTGCAGAAATGGACGAAGTTCCGAAGCTTTCTGCATATGGTACACTAGCTGAATGGTACACATGTTCTGCTATGAAATTATGTGATCCGGCTTGATAAATCCATGCTTACAACTTGAAAATTATTGAGTGGTTAGGATCATCCTCTCCTCTCCCCTTCTCTCCCTCAGCCTTCCCCCATAGAAGCCTCCTCTATCCTATCCCCTTCTGTCTCTCAGCCTTGCCATACTGAAGCTTCCCCTATCCTATCCTCTTCTCTCCTTCAAGCTTTCTAGCCCCTTCTCACTTTCTTTTTCTCAAAGTATAATTTCTCAAGATTAAATCAAGAATGAAAGCCACTTTATTTTAATGAGAAATCCAAGAAAATAAACTTTGTTCAAAGATAAAAATTTGAAGGATTAACCTGAAGAACTAAGTAATAGGATTGTATTGTATTGTAGAATGGCCAATGGCAATTCTGCCTTTTTCCGACTGACAGTGGAGACAACATTTGTAACTGATGATTATCTTTCTAATTAAGAGACATACAGATATATAAAAGCACCCACTACTGGAACACAAATCTTTCATCTGCATTTTATTAAAGTTTTTTAAAAATTCTCATGAGCTGTAAATCTTGTCATAATTGCCCAGATTAAAAATCAGAAAACACAGTGCATTGATTAAAAATGTAATGCATCTTTTAAAATCACTAATTCATTCTTACCAAGATACTTTGTTGCCATGGTAGCGGCAATTTTGCAGTACTGTTTGGTAGAGTTATTTTCAAATGTCTATTTTAAAAAAAAGAAGATAAAAACTATTATTTCTGAAATTATCAGTACTCAAATTTAATTTCTCATTTTTAAAATTTTTAATACCTATTACATGCCTGAATTATCTTATAGTTGACATTATAATATAATTAAATAAAATACGGTCTTTTCAATATAAATCATGACATATACACTTTATCAAAGGTAACTCAGAGCATGTTGTATTACCCTGAAGATTAATAAGCAAGTTTTTACTTATTGGCTAACTTCTAATTATAGTGACATCTCATTCTCCCAAAGTACAACTTTCAGATTCCAGTAAGTAAATATACTATGGCTGAATCAGAATGTTCCCTTTTGTAAACTTGATATGAATATTTAAAAATATTGTTTTATTTCTTCTACACTTTGATATAACTTAGAAGTGGATTCAAACCTGATACAAAAGTACTACAATCTAACCTACCAAATAGGTTTTGCTGCTGTCATCATGTTGTTGTGATATACTAGTACCTTTTTTTACAGAGGTATGAAACTATTCAATTATACAGAATAAAATGTTTTATTAGGCACCATATAGCATGCGATACCCCATAGTATGTAGCTTGGAAACTAAGCAACTAATATAGTACCGTACTTGGGAGAATTTGAAAAACATAAAGGACACACACTAGGCTTGGAACTGGAAAAAAAAATACATTCTAGAATAAGGCAATGGCAAACTACAGCTGAGCTGCAAAGAAAACTACATGACGACATCTATACTGTATAATCTAAATAAAAAGTCAAGCGTAACTTGAAGAAGACTTTATTTTTATAATTATAGATACAGCTGGGGTTACAACTAAGCTTAAAAATTGCAGTCAATAAACATTAAAACATATATCTATTGTCTCATTCTGGAATTTAACAAATATGAACTCAAGTTTTGGAAATTGGCTTTGCTTCCAGTACCAATAAGTAATATGTTCTAAAGCAGAGAACACTTATAATAGGTATACAGTATGTTTGAATTCCCAGGGAGGAGATTAGATTTTAAGTCTGATTTGTCTGCAATCCATGTTATTTTTTGATACATCAATAGGACTTCCAATTTTCAAACTGTTTAACATCTGCAAAAACAAATGCAAGAAAAAAATCCCTTTCCATGACTGAAATTCTTTGTTATTTCCAATTATTCAAACTGTAGTTTTTAACACATCTGGAAGCATTAGCTAAGACTAAATTGGCCTAAATCTTGGTGTAATTATATTAGTCAGTTCAATGTCAGGTTAGAATTCCAAATCCTCAATAATGTTGGACACTTTATCAGGGCCATACTAATCCACATTCTTCCAGTCTTTGAGATGGTACAAAAGTATGTTAACATAACTACACTGACACAAGGCTGAAACACAACAATACATTTGAAGCTTTGATGTGGGATAAGCTAAGTGATTGGTGGATTATCCAGGTAGCTCCCCCCCCCCCATCATCACCGAAATATGTGAAAATTAGTAATTGTTTTCCTTACTATATGATAAGGTAGGGTTGAGTGAATCAGTAAAATGGAGTTGAGTGATGGAGGTTTATCATTTTCAAGCTGCTCAAATGACAGGCCAATAGACTATAAGTGCTCTGCATTGGTACCTGTCAGTTAGTTTATTTCTGAACAAAGGTTTGGTGGTCTCCTGGAAGAATGCTAGATAATTTTGTTTAAATACATCTCTACCATAATTTATTATTTTTGTTCAAAAATATTTGGTTTATATTTAACAGAAAGATTCTACAGAACATTAGAATAACTTTCCTCCATGTCAATCCCTCCTTAGCTACACCCATCACCTATTTGGTTAAAATGGAGAACAAATCTCTTGTCAATTCAACCCACATCTCATATATTCCAAATCTTTAAAAGAATGCTAATATCAGCAATGAGCAGCCAAGCCACACAGCACCTGAAAGTACAAGTAGTCCTCACTTAGTGAATGTATTTAGGGCTGGCAAGTTCATTACTGTCATAAAGTATGAAATCAGGTGACCATGCTGTCTTCCAAGAGTAGCAGTAGTAATCATTAGGTGAATCCCTTATGGACCCACAGTCATGTGATCACCATTTGTGACTTCATCCAGGCTTCTCTGTTGACTTTACTGGTTGGAACTGGCAGTGAAGGTGGCAAATGGCAATCGTGTGACTTGAAAAATGCAGCAATATACCGTAATTGTGAATTGGTTGCTAAATGCCCAAATTGTGAGTACCTGAACGTGGACACATTATAATAACTGTAAGTACAAGTAATGGTAGTAAATCCCCTAGTTCAGCACTGTTGTTAAACTCTAATAGCCACTGAATGGTCAATGAATGAGGTCTACCTGCATGCAAAATGGCAGTTGACTTGGCCATGTGAAGTTTATATTTTTTGTAGAAGCAGCAGAAAACCTGTGTATACCAACAAAAATCAGTTGGCAGAAAAGACCGATCTCACACTCTTTTTAAGGATTGTTGAATAAGAGCTTTAAGGAAACAGTTCCTGTGTTCTTGTAAGACTTGACATCTATTTTAGCAAGGAGCCCATTTAAAATATAACAAATGCTTTTAAATTGGCATAAGGCATAATGTTGAAGCTAGATGCCTAGTCTCTCTTTCAGCTCAAGCTAAAATAGCCATTGAATGCAATATCAAGCTACCAGACAGAAATGCCCACAGCAACTGGGGAAATCCCAGCCCATAACTGTATTATTACCAACGCTGTTAGTGAGCTAGTGCAGATCATTCATACAAAAAGGTAATCAGAAGAATTAATACAAGAAGGAACTGTAATCAGAAAAACTATAACTGCTTCTGCCTCTGGTGATGGGATAAAAGTGACATGTCCTTTAAAAATGGCTAGCAAAATATTTTCATACAGTAGTCAAGATGCAAGGATGAGTTTTTAGATGTACCCAAATGTCACACTCTTTTCCCTTCCTCTTGTGCTTGTCCTCACCATCCGCATCATGGTGGGAAGTATTCTCCGGGACCGCCTTCTGCCGCACGAATCCCAGCGACCGGTTAGGTCCCACAGAGTTGGCCTTCTCTGGGTCCCGACGACGAAACAATGTCATCTGGTGGGGCTCAGGGGAAGAGCCTTCTCTGTGCTGGTCCCAACCTTCTGGAATCAACTCCCCCAGAGATTAGGATTTCCCCTACCCTCCTTGTCTTTCACAAACTCCTTAAAACCCACCTCTGCCGTCAGGCATGGGGAAATTGATTCTCCTGGGCCGTTTTCGTTTTATGTATGGTTTGTCTGAGATGTATGACTGTTTTTTTATATTAAAGGGTTTTAAATTGTTTTTAACTATTGGATTTGTACTTTTTTTCTTGTTGTGAGCCGCTCTGAGTCTACAGAGAGGAGAGGCATACAAATCTAAATAATAATAATAATAATAATAACAATAATAATAATAACAACAATAACAATAACAATAACGATGACGATGACGATGACGATAATAATAATAATAATAATAATAATAATAATAATAATAATAATAATAATAATAATTTTCAGGAAGGATAGGCAAATAAATTTAGAAGTACAGTATATATATTTCCAGCAGGGTCACCCAAGATGGGAGGTTATCCCAGCTGTTCTGCTAAACCAAATGTGCACCTATATTGGGTAACAATGATACAGGAAAATGCTGGAGGTAAGTGATCACCAGTAACCAGAAAAGCCAATAGTAAATAATCCCTGTACTTTTTGTAAGAAAACAACATCTTTTGTGGTAAAAGTAAACATAAAATTGCTAAACGAAAACATAAAATTGATTTTGAGTATTGGACTTTGGAGCCCTCAGGTTAGATGACACGACTGAGGAAGAGCTGAGTTCTAATTGTGTTTATGATGTGTCTAAATTAAAGTCTTTGGGATGTCTATTTCCTGAAGTTGTCATACAGGATAATACCAAGCTGCAAAGACAGGATTATACTTGGATCACGAAACATAAGATATATGAACCCAGGAAACTTAAACACAAGCTTGAAATAAAACAAATGGACATCTAAGACATCAGTGAATCAAGATAGATTAGGATTGGACAATTTCGCTCAGAAGATTATATTGTTTTCTGCTTAGTATACGAAACACAAAGACGGAACAGCACTGTTTTATAGTTAAAAAGGGTGTAGCAAGAAAAATATTTGGCTACAATGCGATCAATGACTGAATAATATCAGAGTTCATGGACAAGATGAATTTCACATGCTAGCAAAATAATGCGTAGGATCATCCAAAGCAGATTAGAGCCTTACATGGAAAAGGAGATGCCAGATGTTCAAGATGAGTTTAGAAAAGGCTGAGGAAAATAAGACATTATTGCTGATGTACCCTGTATAACCCAGAAAGCTAAAAAATACCAATAAATCATTATATGTTCACTGATTATAGAAATATCTTAGAGGATGCCAATCATATCAAGCTGTGGAACATGCTTATGAAAACAGAAACTTCAAAATAGCTTGTTTTCCTCATGCAAAACCTATTTACTACACAGATTGGGTAGCCAAAGTATGGCTATATAACATGGTGAAACAGATTGACTTCAAGTTAGCAAATGAGAGAAGGCTGCACATTCTTCCCTTCTATACTCAACCTACATGCTCAATATATATTAAGGAAAGATGTATTGAAGGAAAATCAGTATGGTTTTAAAACTGAAGAAAAAAACATGAATAACCTGTGGTTATTCATGTTATACCGTGGTACAGTATGCTGAAGATACTATTGTACTCAGACAAAAAAACTTTAGCACAAAGTCAAGGAGCAAAGTGTAAAATGAGATTCAAATTAAACAAAGAAGATTAAACTAATGACAACAAGTATAACAACAAGCTTTATCAATGAAGCTATGGCAGTGGGAAATATCTTCTGTCTTTTAGGATCTTTTACCAGCAGTAAAAGAACAAGCAGCAAGAAATACACCATAGACAACCATGTAGTAGAGTAGCCAAGAAGTCTTTGGAAAAATATTCGGATGCTATGATGTGTCTATAGTATACCCACAAAGATCAGAATTGTGTGAGCACTCCATGGTATTTCCCATGATACTCTATGGAAGCCAAGAGGATGGAAAAAGCAGGATAGAAAAAGTATTGATGCTCCTGAAATCTGATATTGAACAATGCTCTGAATACTGTGGGTGGCCAAGAAAACAAGCTAATTGAACATGTCAATCCAGAGTTCTCATTCAAAATACAAATGACCATGTTCAAATTATCCTACAATTGAGTTAAAATTTTGCAAGATGTTTTTTAGAATATCTTGGAACTGCACCGTGAATGGTTTTAACGTTTAAAGTAATCTGAATTGGGCCCAGAAGCCCAGTGGCAATCCGTAGAATAATTACAAAATAAGTGTTATCCCGTCTTGACAGAACAGTCCAGTCAGGAGTCTAAGAACTGTAGGTTCTCCAAAGGTAGCCCCACTGGTGAGAACTGGTGAGAAAGAGTTGGATTACCATCACCAAGACAGCAATAAAAACTGCACCAGCCAGATTTGGGCAAAGGCTTGCCTGGTTTCCACTTACGGTACTTTCAAACCAGGAACCAAGAAGCCAGACAAACTCCCCAAATTAAAAAACGATCTCCCAATATTGAGCGGTCAACCAGATTTTTGTAGCCTAGATACCGGACGCTCTTATTCAGAGGAACCAAACTTGCAACATGTGCCCCTTTCCTTCAAAACCAACAGACTGCTTTTAACGAATTGGGGTTTAAGATCATATTTTTCAGTTTAGATTCATTATATATTCTATTTTTGTATTTATCTTTGTGATAAGCCACCCTGAGTCTGTGGAGAAGGGCAGCGTAGGAATCTAATAAATAAATAAATAAAAATTTGTAAACTACCTTTTGTTACATTGCCTTTACTTTCTACTGATATAAGTTAGCAGATGTTGAGCCTGTTATTCTCCCCCCAAAAATAAATAAAAATAATCCACCTTGCCAAAAGTCTGCTGTCCACCTCTGCTTTGACACATTGAACACTTAAGAACGAGCTTTGAAACTTCTCCCAACCACACGCTCTTCGCGGCCAAAGAGGAAGTAGAGACAGCCTTTTACACACACACTAAACACACACACACACACACACATACACACACACGGATACACAAAACGTCAAACCAAGCTAGTATCTGACACCTCCGCGGGACGGCTTGAAATTCGCAAGGAGAAATCCAGACCCAGCGCGGTGGGGCGTACATTATTTTTTTTGACAGGACGTTAAGGATAATAATATTGGCGCTGGAGAGGGGATCCACGCGGGGTCGGGGGGGGGGGCAGAGCTGGTGGCGTGTTTAAAAAGAAAAAAAAGTTCTTTTGCTCAGCTCCCTTGAGGTTAGCGGAGATGGTCCCGCCGCCTTTCCTAACTTGTCCCCCTCCCCTTCCACCCTCTTTGCTTCAGCCCCGCTGTGGCAGGCGCAGCTCCCAAGCTCTTTCGAAGGCGGGCGCCTTTCCTACCAAAATCCTGGCGGGGAGCTTGACAGGAAAGCGGCTGGGAAGACCTCCAGCGTTCTTCACCCGACGCTCCGGGTACCTCAGCCAAATACACAGCCCGCGGCTTAACCCAAACGGAGTACCTCTGTCCGACCTGTGCGTCCGCTCGCTGGCCTGGAGCCCCGTTTCCCAAAGATGGTGGCCAAACCCCTCTCCTCTGCCCCGCTCTCGCCGTCCCAGCTGACTTGGCCGAGGACTCGGCTGGTTGCCTGGGCCGAAGTCAATCGACGGCCGAAAGGAGGAGCCACTCGCTCAGGCTGTTCATCCGGTCGCTCGGAGCTCCATTGGCGGCCCTGTATCGTCTTTTCTCCGCCCTCGGCCGTCTCGAGCCTCTTGGGCGCGCGCTGCCGCCTCGCTTACTTGCTTGCTTTGCCTCGCCTGTGGAGAGCAATGGATAGGGCGTTAAGGACGGAGAGAGGCGAGGCGAGGGAGGGAGAGGGTGGCTGATACACGGGAGAGTAGTAACGAAGGGCGGGGGGGGGGGAGGAGCGGCCTTTTGGAGGAATCTTTTTTTTTTTAAAAAAAGGGAATGACGGACGTGGGGAAAATGGGAGCTATGAGAGCTGCCAACAAACCCCAAACGGTGCTAGGCTGTATTAACAGAGGGGTACAATCAAGATCAGGTGAAGTGTTAATACCATTTTATCATGCCACATTGAGACTGCAGAGAAGAACAACGGAGAGGAGAGGGGAACGGGAGGGTAAAACGTGAATATATCTTTTCATGCCTTGGTAAGACCAGCAAAACTGGGTGAATTATTATATCCAGTTTGGTCGCCACCATATGTAAAAAAAGAGGTTGAGACTGTAGAAAAGAGCAACGGAAGAGGATTGGGGAACTGGAGGCTAAAGGATGTGAAGAATCTTTTTGGCTGTTAAAATTGGGTATGTTGAGTGAAGGGCCACAAAAAATTTTATGACCACACTGGTGTGGTTTATTTTGTGGGTGTGGCTTGATGGTCATGTGACCGGGTGGGAGTGGCTTGCTGGCCATGTGACCAGGTGGGAGGTGGCTTAAAGGTCATGTGACTGGCTTAAAGTTGGCCAGGTTGAGGTCACTCACATCAAGGGTTTGGGTTAGGGTGCCTCACCTCAAAGAGATACAAGATATTTACTATTACTGAACATCCAAAATATACTATTTAATCCTATATGTATATGTGCCATATGTGTACACACATATTATACACAATCATTCAAAAATATACATTCTCTACTATAGGTAAGCTCCATTTTTGCTACCCCCACTGTAGATTTTTGCTGGACAGGTTTCCTAGTCCTGCACTAAATAGTTTAGGGCTGCAATCATATATGGATTAGAGTACTGGGAGTCCCTTCATTGGAGCTGATCAGTTCATTAGACCAGCAAGCATACACAGAATCTAGGCTGGAATTCACACAAAGCTTGATGCTACAATGGGATTGGCTTAGTGTGTTTTGCACACAGTCATTGGAAGGCAGTTGTATTTATTACAATTAGAGGAGCCTTAGGAAGGTGCACAAAGCTTCAGAAGGATGTTTTGCTTTAATAATATCTTGAATTAAAATTTGCAGTTGTTTTTACAATGCCCCTTAACATGCTAAAGAACAAAGTACAACTGCCAGGTTGTTTTGCTTCCTGTCAGATATATTGCTGAAGTCAAGGTGCACTATTGTGTATCTACTATATTTCCATGACCAATGAAACTGGTTATGGTGTCACAAAAGGGATTTTGGTTGGTTTGGCAAGACTTTTCCTGGACAATTCCATGCTGATTTTTGCCAGGCAGTGATTTTTCCCCCAAGTGATCACAAACATTATTTATCAGTAATCATTTGTCTTACACTGTCTTCTGTTATCTTTTTAGGATGTATTAGAATTTTTCTCCATTTTGTTTCTTCTGCATAGAACTCCACACTGCATTATTTGCACTGCTTTTCAAAGTACATATTTGAGTACAGTTGTCTTTAGTTTCCTTTATAATCAACTAATCTAAACTTTGAACCATATCCACCATTTACTAAAGCTTACCTAGTTGAAGTAAAGTCAGAATCTTCCTGTGCCATCTACTACTCTGTGAAGGAGAAAGTTATCAATAAGGCAGCAAAGTCTTGGAGGAAACACGCTTGACAAATGTTGGATTTCAATAAATGTTAAAGAAATAAGTTGGTCTAATCTTTTCTTTAAAAGCCTAACTTTCTATATCAGTGTTTTTCAACCAGTGTTCCACGGCATACTAGTGTGCCGCGGAACATGGTCAGGTATGCCGCGAGGCCGGCCCGGCTGGAGCTTCCCTGGCAGTGATGGCAAGTGAGCTTTCGGGGCCCGGTGGGAGGGCGCCGGCCACTGTTGCTTCTAAGCTGCGTGGGCGTGCACCCGCACAGCCATTAGGAAACACACACACCCCGCAGAAACTTTTGAAGTGGCGCAAAGCCATGCAGTCCTTAATTGCTCTCTTTTCCGGCTAGCAAAGCTGGCTGCCCAGGAAAGGGCCGCGTTTGAAAAGCGTGTGTTTAAAAAGCACGCTGCTTTCCCAGGCAGCCGGCTTGCTGGCCGGAGAAGCGAGCGATCCAGGTCTGTGTGGCTTTGCGCCGTGACAACAACGGCGCCGTGGCGCCCCACCACCCGTTCCTGCAGGTAGAAGTTGGGTGCATTACCGGGAGGCGGAGGTGGCACATGGCCGGGCGCTGAGCGCCATGGATGCCTAGGAGGGTGAAGGGGTGGATGTGGCTGCTGCCTCTTAGCTGCAGAGCCGGACGGGGGTGGAGGCAACGGCAGAGTCCGCGCTGGGGCCATGCGGGGCCGCTGATCCAGGGGGCCGCAGACCAGCAAGCCGCCCTCCACTCTCTCTCCGCTCTTTCTCTCTTTCTCTGTTGCCGGCGTGGTGTACGAGAGAGAGAGAGAAAAAGGAGGAGAGAGAGAAAGCAAGAGAGAAAGAGAGAAAGCAAGTAAGAGAGAGAAAGAAAGAAAGAGAAAGAAGGAAAGCAAGAGAGAGAAAGAGAAAGCAAGGGAAAGAGAAAGAGTGTGTGTGAGAAAGCAAGAGAGAGAAAGAAAGCAAGAAATAGAGAAAGAGGAAGAGAAAGAAAGAAAGCAAGAGAGAGCGAAAGAAAGCAAGAGTGAGAAAGAAAAAGCAAGGGAGAGAGAAAGTGTGTGTGAGAGAAAGCAAGAGAGAATAAAAGATAGCAAGAGAGACAGAGGAAGAATGCAGGAGAGAGAGAGAAGGGGACGGAGGGAGAAGGAAAGACATGGAAGGAAGGAGGGAGAGAGAGCAAAAAAGAGAGGAAGGAAGAAAGAGGGATGGAGAGAGAGGGAGAGAGAAATAGGGCAAAAGGGAGGAAGAGGGGTTTTTTGTCCAAACTTTTTTTAGCCCTCCCCCCCCTGCCCCCCTGCTCAGTGTTCCCCAGAATTTTGTAAATGTGAATAATGCGCCACGGCTCAAAAAAGGTTGGGAAACACTGTTCTATATTATGCAATTTGCATAATATAACTTTCTATATTATGCAATTTGCATAATATAACTTTCTATATTATGCAATTTGCTGCCATGGTGCTCCTCCATTGTAAAAACGCTTTTTACATGAGTTGTTGCCTGCATTCTTCATTTGAAAGAATTTTTTAAAAACCACAGTATTGCAAAAATTACCAAAACCTTTTAATATTGCTAGTGAGTTGTACTCTATTTCAAGCATTAGAAATTATCAGTCATGGAATTTAAAAGCAATAAAATGAAAAGTGTCAGAAAAAATGCACACCTTGTGTTTATAAACTTGTGAAGCAATAAGAAATACAATCAATTTCATTTATCATCACTAGAGCTGTCAATGCAAAGTAATTTGCATAATTTCAAAAGCATTTTAGGCATAATTCCTGTTGAGAAAATTTATAACTATTGTAAATTATTTTGAGAATGGAAAGCCACTTGTGGATTACTATAGAATAATAGAATCAAATATTGTATTTTTAAACATTTTTGAGTTTGGGTTTTCTAATCCCTACCAATTAAAAGTTATTGTCAGACTCAGTTATTTATCTTTATTATTTATTATTAATTTTTCTTATTTACTTGGTTTTACCCTGCATTGATTGATTGGTTGATTTGGGTCAATTCCAGGGAGCTTACATATTTAATGCTCCCACTCATATTTTTCCTACAACAACAGTATAAGATTTGATGTTCTAGGTCTTGGATGTTTTATAAAATATGTATTATAGTCTATAGCTTGTCATAAAAATATCATGGTTAAAAAAAGGGAGGGGAAGGATGGTACCTGGAATGTCAGGGATCACGTGACAAATGCTGGTAAGAGACCTAGAATCATAAAACCAAGTGGGTAGGATATGTATGCAGTGCCTTTAAGTACCAGTCTTGAGTGAAGCATACAGAAGCATACACCAGCTTTGTCCTACTACCTCATAAAATCTCTCGAGTTTTTCCAGATTTTTTTTATCCGAAGCCCAAAGTACTGAAGCATCCAGATTTGAAACAGTGCATTCTTTGTTTTGTGTGTACTCCATGTTTTGGGGTTAATCTTAAACTTCTATTAAGATTTTATTCTATCTTGAATAAAATGTAAACAAAAGCTGTACTTTTCACATGAATTTATCTGCACTTACAGCTTGAAAATGCAGGTCAGAATATCTTTTTGAGAAAGCAGCGGAGAAGTTAATGTAAATTGAATGAAATTTAGTAATGCAGCTTTTAAAAACGATAGTTTGACCACACTGCTAGGATTTCTGTTCTTTTTTCAAAGGCTAAAGTGAGTCACTGAACAGTTGCATATGTGAGAAGCCAAACTTCAGTAGCAAGTTAAACAGCAAAGAGAAGCATATGACTCACCCATCCCATGATTCTCTTCTTTAGTAGCTTGTGTTTTCCCAGTTTCTGACAGATGACAGACTTTGTTCCAGGTTGAAAATGGAGACAGATGTCATCCTTACCTCCAGAAGGTTATGAAAAGAAAAAAAGTTAGAGATCAAAGCCAAGTTAGGAAATTTATCTTTATTGTTGCATATTTTTTCCTAGGCTAAAGGTCACACTGCTTTTGAAAATCAAAGTGCTCCTAAAACTGGATGGGCCAGAATCAAAACTGGTTTAAAATTTCACTTCATTTGAATGCAGTATAGTTAGTCAGAGTTAATATAGTTGATATCAACCATGCATTTAATGATTTTCCTCATCTATTTTATTACAATTTGGTGAGAACTTCAGGAGTACCTGAGGGCATAGACGCAAAATGCATGGGGTGGATGGTGAGAAAACTGTCCTGCATATGCTTATATTTGAACTCAGGTTCATGCAGGAAAACCAATAGTGGCTCATCTCATTAACAAGAAAATGGCACTTAAATGTGTTATTTTAAAATATTGTTTTTACCACTATATTTAATGGATACTACCTTAAAAAAAAGGTGGTTAAAGATTCCTTAAACAAAATGTAACTGTACAGATTAAATGACAATGCACTGTGAACTGATGGGGGGAGTGAAGAAGACCACACTTGTGTTGCAGCATCAATCTAACAATGAGGTCATGATGATGATAATATGTATTCAGTCGTGTCTGATTCTTGGTGATTGTATGGACTCTGTTTCTTCCAATTTTGCGTTACTTCTTTACGTTTTTGTACATTCTGGCTGGTGTCAGTTTTGATGGAGCCCAGCCACCATGTTTTTTGACAGCCTGATTTCCTACTAATGACAGCATGAGACAATTGTATTACTGGATCATTGATATGATCTAGTCATATGACATCATTGTGATTTGTTGCTGATGCCTGTGTGGCCTGAATCATTTTGCAGCCCTTAAACTTAAAAAAAAAAAAAAGTGCTGCCCAAGTGCTACTCTTGGGTACTAAGACAATTTACGCATGATGTGTCTGTATGTATGTTTGGTTTTTATAAGAAGGTTTTTTTTAGTTATTTTAGTATTGGATTGAATTGTTACATGCTGTTTTTATGATTGTTGTTAGCCGCCCCGAGTCTACGAAGAGGGACAGCATACAAATCCAATAAATAAATAAATAAATAAATAAATAAATAAATAAATAACCCACCACTTCCGTTTTCACAAACCAGAGTGCAAGGATTAAAACCTATTATGACTGATCTTGCTCTACATGCTGGGATAGATGTCACATAAAGTAACTATAATTTGCTTTTTGCAGTCATCCCCAACAGCAGAAATTATTTTTCTCACAATAATTTGACATCCTGAAAACAGTGGAGATTATCATGTATAATGCCCAATTTTCATCTTCCCTAGGATGAGATATTAAAATGTGATTATGATGTCTGAAGGAAATGGCTCAGTGAGATAATAACTTTTAAGTGGATGGTTTTAGAAGAAACATCCTATAAAGTACAAGATTGGAACTGTCTTTTGGGCTACATTGACTTTTCCTGCCAAAGTAGTTAGGTGAATCACTTCAGTTGTTCAGTGAATAACAGTTGTTAAATAAATCTGACTTCTCCATTGAGTCTACAACCATCATGAATACATGCCAGTTGGCAAGAGTCTGAATTTTGACTACATGATCATGAGGATTCTGTAACAGTCTTAAGTGTGGAAAATGATTGTAAGTCAGTTTTTTCTGTATTGCTGTAATTTTGGACACTAAATACACTGTTGTAAGTCAAGGGCTCCCTGTGCAAACCATAGCACGTTTTTTTTCTGAAATTAAATAAAATTAATCAATATGGCTCATGCAGTTTATTAGAACAAAAAATCTATTGGAATGCAAAGAACAAACAAGTAAATGGATACTGGTCAGATTTCCTGAAAGTAATATATAGAGCACTTGTGATCTCTTGTAGGTATTAGGAGGAAAAAAAATTCTAGTACAGTACTTGCTAAGTATTCATCAAAGCACAATCTTTTATATTTTTAGCTGTTCTATCGTAAGAGGTATGATGTAAGGCTATAATAAAATAAACATTTTCTAATTTCCAAAAGATAAGGATAGATTTTTTTTCCTAGCAAAGGTTAGCAATTTAGAATAGATGAACTTTTACTTGTCTCCACTAGTATCCTTGAAAAAAAATCAAGGTGTGTTAATTTCTTAATATTTCAGAGCATTAGGGACAAGAGGACCTATCATAATCTAGTTTGTCTGGCTTTGAATTATCTTAGAGAAAATTAATTCCCATCCCATTTTCCGAGAACTGCGTGAGCCTTCTCTTTTTTTATTGACACATTTTGGAGTGCAGCATGACCTGTAGCAACCAGTCCTTATGCATGTTTACTCAAAAACTATGTCAAGGTGTGTTCAGCTGCAGTGACTGCACCCTGTAAATGAATCTCTCCGATTCCAGTGGGTCTTTTGAGAAACTATGTTTTGTCATGTCCTAAAGTTGCAAATATGTGCACACTTGCAACAATGAGACTTACCTAAATAAACAGGTAGAATTATATTGGCTGATCTATGTTGCAAACACAAGAGCACACAACAGATTTAAACTTAATATTAACCGCTCCAAACTTGACTGTAAAAAATATGACTTCAGTAACCGAGTTGTCGAAGCGTGGAACTCATTACCGGACTCCATAGTGTCATCCCCAAACCCCCAACACTTTACCCTTAGATTATCTACGGTTGACCTATCCAGATTCCTAAGAGGTCAGTAAGGGGCGAGTACAAGTGCACTAGAGTGCCTTCCGTCCCCTGTCCTATTGCTCTCCTATATCTCCTATACCTTTCCTCTATTCCTATATCTCTTCTTCTATTCTTTCATTGATATATTCTATTCCTATATCTTCTTTTCTATTATTTCTTAGATATATTTTACTATGAGTATCTCCTCTATAACCTTCATCATGTATTTTACTATGTGTATATTGATATATACCCACTAAAACCCTCATTGTGTATTGGACTAAATAAATAAATAAATAAATAAATAAATAAATACAGGGATATTGATGGAAGCACATTGTGTGAAACGCTTTGTTTACCACATTGTGGTCATTCTGAATTTGGATAGCCAGATCTGGTAGTTCAGGCTATCAGAAACAAGGACAAATCTAGCATCTTATTTTTCACTCTTGACTTTTTGTTTGAATAATTGTATTATCTCAAGTGGCAACTATTGTATATCCCAGCAGCTATATAAAAGGGGTTAATTACAAGTTCCAAGTACACAACTCAGGAGGAAATACTTTGGTTACTTTGTGACTTTTTTGTTATAGCTGATGTTGGCCTTTATTTCTGTACTACTTATGGTAGTTAACTAATATTTCTGACATTATTTTCACATATTGCATTAATAAACAAACATTTCAAATATCTTTTCCAGAATTTGTATTCATACAATTTTAAAGTATTTTTTCCAAGATTTAGTGCAAAAATACTTTGAGAGCAGCTTACAAAACTCAACCCTATATATAACCTCTGGGGTGTAGTGGTTAGAGTGCAATAGTTCAAGCTACTTCTGCTGATCACTGGCTGCCAGGTCGAATCTCAGTACGCTCAAGGTTGACTCAGCATTCCATCCTTCCAAGGTCGGTAAAATGAGGACCCAGATTGTTGGAGGCAATATGCTTACTACTTAGAGAGGGATGCAAAGTATTGTGAAACGGTATATAAGTCGAAATAAGTCTAAGAGCTGGGGTGGCACTGAAGCTGACTGTAGATCTGTAGATCAGCCGGTCAAATCTCACCACCAGCTCAAGGTTGACTCAGCCTTCCATCCTTCCGAGGTGGGTAAAATGAGGACCCGGATTGTGGGGATAATATGCTGACTCTGTTAAAAAGCGTTATTGCTTACATGTTGTAAGCCGCCCTGAGTCTAAGGAGAAGGGCGGCATAAAAATCGAATAAATAAATAATAAATAAATACGTGCTGTTGCTATATAACCTTGTAGTTTAAAAGACATGACATGGGGAAAAGGAGTAGGGAGAAAAGAGTGGGAGGAGGGGAGAGTCAATGCTTTCAACATTAAACTAGATATTTACATGACGGCTAGAAACAAGTGAGATTGCAATTGAGAAAGAGTCTACAGTACTGACTTTTCAACCCTGTTGTTGGAATGATTCTTGCTTCTCATTCCCAGTTGATCTTCTGAATCTCATTCATACAATAAATGAATCACACTCATCCCACGAGTTCCTGCATAATCAATATGTCTGGGGCCACACCTTGTGCTAAGTGGCATCTTTTAGTTTAGCACAAATTCATGAAGCTGTTCTTTAACTTCATCTTATCCTGAACCAGACATATTGGCTTATTTTTACATTTCTGGCTAACAATACCTGGATCCAGCTGTTGACACTCATTGCAGCTAGAAAGACTTGACAGACTGAATGCCTCTTTGCAGGTACTAACTTATTTGGATTTTGAGCAGTCCTTGGATTATTGGAGAGAAAGGCCAGGCAAAGACCAGGAGTCTTTTCTGGAGAAGATAAAAGGCACACACAACTGAATAAGGAATATGAAAAAGGAACTTATTTGGGATCAATCATCAATGACACCTGGATACCAAATCAACCAAATTGGATTCACCAGCTGAACCAAGATGTCTCCAAATCAAGTGTACTCTCTTTCTCCTCCAATCTTTCTCCTTATATGGAGGAGCTGTCAGTCAGTTGTCTGACACCTAAAAGATATTTTACTCCTCTGAGAACCTTCATTGTTTCTCTGTCCCATCATTCTTACCTTGCCAGGTTATATTAATAGTTATGACTACTGTAATGGTTATGCCCTTCTACTGAAGAGGCAGGAGATGGTTTAGTGATTTCAGCTCTTTATTGGTCAAAGCAAGCAAACATCAGCAAGGTCCTACTATAGGCAGGGGTTTAAATGGGGAGCCCTTCAACTCAGGAGCCAATCAGATTTTACCTCCTTGAGTTCCTGGCAGGACTAT
Source organism: Erythrolamprus reginae (assembly GCF_031021105.1). Taxonomy (NCBI): domain Eukaryota; kingdom Metazoa; phylum Chordata; class Lepidosauria; order Squamata; family Dipsadidae; genus Erythrolamprus; species Erythrolamprus reginae. The sequence continues at coordinate 164,696,458 of NC_091950.1, read as the reverse complement.
CAAAAACAACAGGAAGTGAATAACAACACTGGAAGATGGTTTACACAGGTGCTTTAGTTGAGCCATTTCCCCTTGGCTTTCATATTTTATCTTTCAAATCTACCATATTTTTAATAGTATATTGTATGTACATGACTGATTATGTAAACATCTCTATAATTAACAGGATTAGTTAATGATTAACTTTCTTTTCATATTTTACCTTTGCATTTTGTATTTAGGATAAGGTGTTTATTTATTATTATCCTTGCCACATTGGACCTAATGCTCACAAACAGAGAAGAGTCGATAGGAGTCGGAACTGAAGGGACGTTTGATGAGAGACCACATCATTCTAAAGTTTAACATAATGCAAACACAAACAATTAGACCCAATAACACAAAAGTCCCAGATTTTAGGAAAGCTGACTTCAACAAACTCAGAAAAAACCTGAGAGAGATCCCTTGGATGAAAGCTCTAAGGGTAAAATTACACAAGGAGCTTGGGAGACTTTGGAAAGCACAATCATAAAAGCACAGAACAATACTACTTCGTCGCAAATATGTGCCTTCATCATAGCGAGATATGTATATGTATGTGTGTTTATATGTATATGTGTGTATATATATATATACTGTATACATATATATATATATATTTATATATATATATATATGTTTTCGTAGATTTTGTATGTATGTATATATGTGTGTGTGTATGTGTATGTGTGTGTATATGTATGTATGTGTGTGTATATGTGTGTATAATAATAATAATAATTATTATTATTATTATTATTATTTATTAGATTTGTATGCTGCCCCTCTCCAAAGACTCGGGGTGGCTCATAACAATAATAAACAGTATACAGTAAACAAATCTAATATTTAAAAAGAGATATCTAAAAAACCCATTATATAAAACCATATAACACAAGCGTACCATACATAGACTCAAGCTCAACCCGGATAAGATGGAGTGGCTGTGGGTTCTCCCTCCCAAGGACAATTCCATCTGTCCGTCCATAACCCTGGGGAGGGAATTACCCACCCCCTCAGAGAGGGTCCGCAACTTGGGCGTCCTCCTCGACCCACAGCTCACATTAGAGAAACATCTTTCAGCTGTGGCGAGGGGGGCGTTTGCCCAGGTTTTCCTGGTGCACCAGTTGCGGCCCTATCTGGACCGGGACTCACTGCTCACAGTCACTCATGTCCTCATCACCTCAAGGTTTGACTACTGTAATGCTCTCTACATGGGGCTACCTTTGAAAAGTGTTCAGAAACTTCAGATCGTGCAGAATGCAGCTGCAAGAGCAATCATGGGCTTCCCAAGGCATGCCCATGTTACACCAACACTCCGCAGTCTGCATTAGTTGGGGGAATTGAAATTTTCCCTTCTTCCAAGGCTTATATAATTTATACATGGTATGCTTGTTTGTATGATTGGTCTCTTAAATTGGGGTTTTTTAGATTGCTTTTTAATATTGGATTTGTTACATTGTTTTGTTTATTGTTGTTAGCCACCCCGAGTCTTCGGAGAGGGGCGGCATACAAATCTAATTAAATAAATAAATAAATAAATAAATAAATAAATAAATAAATAAATAAATAAATAAATAAATAAATAAATAAATAAATAAATAAATAAATAAATAAAATAGAACTATATAAGCCTGGGGGAAATGTTTCAATTCTCCCATGACTGGCGGCATAGGTGGGTCTTAAGCAATTTATGAAAGACAAGGAGGGTGGGGGAAGTTCTAATCTCTGGGGGGAGTTGATTCCAGACGGCCGGGGCCACCACAGAGAAGGCTCTTCCCCTGGGGCCCACCAGAAGACATTGTTTAGTCGACGAGACCTGGAGAAGACCAACTCTGTGGTCAAGAAGCACCAGGACAGAGGATAAACCCCTGTCCTGGGCCCGCCAGAGATCATCCATTAACGTGACCAAAGCAGTTTCCCTGCTGTAACCGGACATGAAACCCGACTGTTGAGGGCCTAGATAATCGGCTTCTTCCAAGGACCGCTGGAACTGGAGTGCCACCACATTCTCAACAACCTTCCCCATAAAGGGAAGGTTGGAGCCTGGACGATAGTTATTAAGTACGGCTGGGTCCAAGGAAGGCTTCTTGAGGAGGGGGCACACAAGTGCCTCCTTGTACGGAGCCGGAAAGGATCCCCTCCCCAAAGAAGCATTGACAATCTCCTGGACCCAGCTCTGTGTCACCTCCCTGCTGGCCGAGACCAGCCAGGAGGGACACAGATCCAGTAAGCAGGTGGCAGAACTCACAGTTCCAATGACCTTGTCCACTTCATCAGGTGTCACCAGATCAAACTCTTCCCAAACAGGTGGACAAATACGAACCCCAGTCACCTCGACTGACTCATTGTCAGTCGACTCTGTTATCCAATTGGAGTCGAGGTCCGCCGGGATCCGAGCGATTTTATCATGTATGTATGTATGTATGTATGTATGTATGTATGTATGTATGTGTATATGTATGTATATGTGTGTGTGTGTGTGTACGTATGTATGTATGTATGTATGTATACCATTTGTGGCCAGCTTTTAAGTGCTTAATACACCTTATCTAATTTATACGACAAATGTGGCAACCTTGTTTATTCCTTTCCTTAATAGTATCAAATAGTATCAAACTAAATATAGACCTCACAGTTTATGGATTGTAATTTTAGTAGTATTGACAATGCATAATTGATAGACTGGATTTTATCATGGAGTCCTCGGAGAGGGTCGACATACAATTATTATTATTATTATTATTATTATTATTATTATTATTTGTTATTTATCATTTTATCCTACAACTTTTGATTGTGTATTCACTAAGTATTTTTATTTGTTTTGGTCTATGACTGTAATAATAAATTTGAATTTGAAAAGCACAGAACAATACTATTTTGATGAAAAAGAAAAAAAATGAAATGCAAAAAGAAACCAGCATGGCTACACAAAGACCTCACATACAAACTAAATGGGGAAAAAAAGACAAATACAAAAAATTGAAAGAAGGACACATAACTAAGGCAGAGTACTAACAGACAGCCAGAATCTGCAAAGAAAAAAATCAGGACAGCAAAGGCCCAATACAAACAAAACCTAACAACAAAAGTCAAAGACAATTTAAAAAAAGCTTCTTCCAACACAAACAAGAAAAAAAAGTAAAAGAAACAGTTGGTCCATTAAATAGTGAAGATGGCAAAGAAGTAACAGACAACAGAGACAAAGCAGAACCACTCAACACGTTCTTCACATCAGTCTTCACTCAAAAAACTCTTTGCAAATGAACAAACCTATAACACAGCTGCAAAAAACAAAACTGACACAAAACTCAACATTAACAAAAACTCAGTAAGAGACCGCCTGTTGGAACTTAATGAGTACAAATCACCAGAACCAGATGCACTATACCCCAGAGTCCAAAAGGAACTAGCAGATGTCATCACAGAACCATTGTATCACATCTTCCAAAAATCCTGGATCACAGGAGAACTACCGGATAATTGGAAAGGAACCAACAAGGTTTCCATCTACAAAAAAAGGCAAAAAAACCAGACCCAGGAAAATACTGACCAATCAGCTTAATGTCAATACCTGGGGGGAAAACTAGAAAAACTAATCAAGAAATAGATCTGCCACTACTTAGAGACTAACAACATAACAGGCAACAGGCAACATGGGTTTGCAAAACTAATCTCATTTCATTCTTCAACACCGTGACCAAATCAATCGACTAGTGAAACGCAGTAGACTTCATTTACCTGGACTTCAGTAAAGCATTCGTCAAAGTGGACCACAATCTCTTACTCTGCAAGCTACAGAAAAGAGGGATAGACAGCAACACAACCAGATGAATTGGCAACTGGCTGACCAACCACACCCAATGAGTAGTCCCCAATGGGTCCAAGCCTACATGGAAAGAAGTAAGCAGTGATACCACAAGGATCAGTCCTAAGCCCAGTACTCTTTAACATATTCATTAATGACCTAGATGAAGGAATAGAGGGGGAACTAATTAAATTTGCAGACGACACCAAGCTGGTGGGAGTAGCCAATACTTCAGAGGATAGGCTCAAAATACAGATGGATCTTGACAGACTTGTCCAGTGGACCCAAACAAAATGAAGCTCAATGCTGAGAAAAGTAAAATCCTACACCTAGGTAAGAAAAACCCAATACACACATACAAACTGGGTGAAACCACACTCAACAGCAGTGACTGCGAGAGAGATCTTGGAGTCTTGGTGGACAACCAACTAAATACGAGCCAGCAATGTTCAGTGGCAGCCAAAAAAAGCCAATACAATCCTAAGTTGCATCAACAGAGGGATACATTCTAAGACTAGGGAGGTACTGATACTATTTTATAAAGCCCTAGTTAGACCACACTTAAGAGTATTGCATTCAGTTTTGGTCACCACAGTACAAAAAGACATTGAAATTCTAGAGAAAGTGCAGAAAAGAGCAACCAGGATGATAAACGAAAACATATGAAAAGAGGTTGCAGGAACTGGCATGGATAGTCTAGTGAAGAGAAGGACCAGGGGAGACATCATAGAGTCTTCAAACATTTGAGGGGCTGCCACAGAGAGGAAGGGGTCGTGCTATTTTCCAAAGTACCAGAAAGCCAGACAAGGAACAACGGATGGAAGCTGGCCAAGGAGAGATTCAACCTGGAAATAAGGAAGAACTTTCTGACAGTGAGAGCAATTAACCAGTGGAATGGCTTGCCTGCGGAAGTTATGAATGCTCCAACACTAGAGTCTTTCAAGAGGAGATTGGACTGCCATTTATCTGAGGTGATATAGGGTCTCCTGCACCAGCAGGGGATTAGACTAGATGATCTACAAGGTCCCTTCCAACTCTAATAATAAAATTTAAAAAAAGTTAATGTTTTTTTTAATGAATGGACCTGCATTAGCGCAGCCAGGGACCTGTTAGTGTCCCTCTCTGCTCTAACCTAGGCCTTGTCAAATAGTATTCCATGACTAACATTAGGCTATGTAATCAGAACTCTCCTCCCATTTAAGTTTCCTTATAAGATGGATAGGTATCCCATCCGGTTTTAATAAAGCTTCTTTTTTTTTTTTAGCAAGTTCTAAAAACTTGAGTAAGAGAACAATTCTGTCTTCAAAGTCCACTGAGTCTGTTTGCAGAGCCTTTTCAGTCTGTCACAAACCATGTTAATTTGTAATGTTAATTTGTAATGATATACAGAATATCTTCTTTTGTACTTCAGTTGCAATATTAACATTTAAAACCTTTGTTCAATTTTGGACAATTTATTTGTCCCAGAGCCATTGCCTGCATGCAGTTGAGATGATCTTGGAAAGAGAAGAAGAGGTGAGAAAAATTGCTTCAACTAATATGCATGCAAAAGCAGATCTTAGGATTACTTCAATCATTTATAAAGCATAACATGGTCATGATTTATTTATTTTATTTTGTGATATTTATATGCCGCCCAACTCCAGCAGGACTTATTTGAAGAAGAAAAAGATAGTCCATTTTTTCTTAGACTTTCTTTCTATTGGAATGGCAAAATTTTGTGTCGGGATTCAAAAAGGATATAGAACCCATAAAATCTAAATCTGTTTATTTTTTTAAGGTTGAAGGAAATGTTTAAATAAAATATAGTATTCAGGCATGCCCAGGTTTCTGTATGACTCTATATGTTTAGTCTACGCAAATCATTAACGTTAATAATTAATTGTGATCGCTGCCCAATTTATTGTTCTGAATATGAGATTAAAGATTAAACAAGTTCAATTTTAACTACCTGTATCAAAGGCACAAATCTATTGTTTGTGAATGTAACATGACAGAAACCCCTTTGCTATAAACTGAAGCTTTCCTGCACAAATGTCTGTTTTGAGAAAAAGTGTTCATTTATCATTGATAAATAATAAAATAAATGGATGCTCTTAATTATTCAGTGCAGGCATAAGCGCTTTGATAAAAACTTACCTTCTTTTACTCAAGGTTTTTCCCGAAAATGTGCCGATTTTCTGCCTGTAATGTAAATTCTGAACAAGCGGTTTCTCCCTGTTTAAACCAGCAGAGACTTCATTCTTGGGTCTGTTCTATTATTATGACTCAGTGAACAACTGTTTGCAACTTCACTTAGGACTGAAGAAGCATTTGCTGCAAACGATCGCAAGATGGCAGTACAGAAGTAAAGTCAATGACTTGGAATAAACAATATCCCCCTTTGGGATTAATTACATTTCTTCACATGGGTAAATTTCATGCTTCTCCACAGCAGTCAGGAAAGCTCCTTTTCCTGTACTGATTAGTTATTTGCTAAATGTTTTAAACATTTGACTGCTATCAGAAGTGAAGGCAACTTTTGACTAATGAAAACAAATATAAATATTAAGTACTCTGCAGATAGACTTCAGAGGAATCCTCAAGGCTGCATTGCTATACATATTTTAGAAGTGGGTGACACTATATGATTATACTATAGGTGTCCTATTCCTAGCCTTTTGACATTATCTGGTGTGGAGAGAATTAATTAATGTAGATAAAAAAGGTGACAATTCATTTCTTGTTCCTTAAATTTGGGATCTACTGATCCGAGCATCACTCCCCATTGGGCTTGCTGGCTAATCCCACTTGGAATTGTATTTCAGACACTCCATCCCTGAAATCAATGTAGGCAGTGGTGGGATTCAAAAAATGTTTTACTACTGGTTCTGTGGATGTGGCCTAGGCATGGCATGGCTTGGTGGGCATGGCAGAGGAAGAATACTGTAAAATCTCCACATTACTGCAAAATCCCCATTTCCTCCCCATTCCAGGGGAAGGTTACTGCAAAATTCCAATTTTCTCCCAATCAGCTGTGATCTGGGAGGCAGAGAATAGATAGGGGCGGGGACAGTCAGGTGGTATATACCGGTTCTCCAAACTACTCAAAATTTCTGCTATCAGTTCACTAGAACTGGTTACAACCTGCTGAAACCGACTTCTGAATATAGGTAGCAGTCCTATTGGTAACACAAAAGAAAATATATATATAATACATATATAGAATAAATAGAATAAAAGGTATGTTTAGGACAACAGTAACATGGATCGACAGCTATACTGTTGATTCCTGTGTTGGAACTTTACTTTTTAGGCCAGGGAAACATTAGAGATCTGAAGCTCACCTTGATTCCGTGAATAAGCCCATTTCTAAACAAACTTTTATCTGAAATGTGTATGCTTTTGTCTTAGGGCTCCAGCAACCACTGAGATGGTCAATGTGACATTGCCACATTCGCCCATTGTCCAGAACCAGGGTGTATGATCTGGGGCCTGTTTGGTTAGTGACAGTACCTGATAAACATAGGGGGTGGCTTGCATAGTTCCTGGCATAAACAAGGTCCTGTGGTTGAAAAATTCTGATTTTTAAAGTTGAATCCCTGGGAAGGTCTGGGGAATAATTGGGGTGCAGTCTGTCCAAGTTTATCTTTATCTTCCTTCCCACCAACAGCTCAGCAGGACTTTGGTTTGTTTCTGGGCATAGAGTAGCATGCTGCAAAAAGGAGGTATTTTGAGATTTTATAGTTCCAGCCCCCAGGCCCTAACCTTGCCAGGGCCTCCTTCACTGAGCATACAGTCCTTTCCACCCTACCATTGATAACAGGAAAAAAAGGGAGCAGTTATAATGTGCCCTATGCCCAGTCCTGCTAGGTATACTTCAAAAGGGGCAGAAGTAAATTGGGGCCCATTATCAGACCCCAGCATGTCTGGGATACTGTGAATGGCAAACAAATACAGTGATACCTTGTCTTACAAACTTAATTGGTTCCGGGATGAGGTTCTTAAGGTGAAAAGTTTGTAAGACGAAACAATGTTTCCCATAGGAATCAATGGAAAAGCAATTAATGCATGCAAGCCCAAAATTCACCCCTTTTGTCAGCCGAAGCGCCCATTTTTGCGCTGCTAGGATTCCCCTGAGGCTCCCCTCCATGGGAAACCCCACCACCGGACTTCTGTGTTTTTGCGATGCTGCAGGGGAATCTCAGCAGGGGAATCCCAGCAGCGCAAAAATGAGCGCTTCACTGGCAACGGAAGTCCAGAGGTAGGGTTTCCCAGCGAAGGGAGCATCAGTGAAATTGCAGCATCACAAAAACACCGAAGTCCTCGAAACTCCACCTCCGGACCTCTGTGTTTTTGCGATGCTGCAATTTCACTGAGGCTCTCCTTGCTGGGAAACCCCACCTCCGGACTTCCGTTGCCAGCGAAGCGCCCGTTTTTGCGCTGCTGAGATTCCTCTGCTGGGATTCCCCTGCAGCATCACAAAAACACAGAAGCCCGGAGGTGGGGTTTCCCATGGAGGGAAGCCTCAGGGAAATCCCAGCAGTGCAAAAACAGGTGCTTCGCTGGCAATGGAAGTCCGGAGGCGGGGCATCCCAGTGGCGGCGGTGGGTTTGTAAGGTGAAAATAGTTTGTAAGAAGAGGCAAAAAAATCTTAAACCCCGGGTTTGTATCTCGAAAAGTTTGTATGACGAGGCGTTTGTAAGATGAGGTATCACTGTATCTGTAATATCTTGATGATATTGTAAAATCTCCATTCTCTCTCTAATCCAGGGAAAGGTGGACTGCAATCCCCATTTTCTCCTGATCAGCTGCGACTCAGGAGGCAGAGAATAGTTGGGGCTGGGGCCAGTCAGAGGTGGTATTTACCGATTCTCCAAACTACTCAAAAGTTCTGCTACTGGTTCTCCGAACTCAGGGGTGGGCTACTGCCCGGAGGGGGGGGGGGACACAATAGCGTAGCAAAAATGGAGCTCCACCCCAGAGCACCCAATTTGCACTGAAAGATGTTGAAAGAAAATGCATAAGCCATGCCCACAATGTGGTAGTAAAAATTTTGGTAGCCTTTCACTGTCCGAACTACTCAAAAATTCTGCTACTGGTTCTCCAGAACTGGTCAGAACCTGTTGAAATCCACCCCTGATACTTACTTAATAGCTACTGTACCTTAAAGAAATAAACCAACCAAGATGTATGACCTTTAGTTACCTGAAACACAGTCTCTTCTGATTATTTCCCCTGATACATAGCAATTTTATATAATTATCTTGGTATAATTTCCACACTTGAATGATCAATTTATTTATTCAGAACAATCTGTCACATTTCAAGCAACAACAATTAAATCTGTTCCCTTGCTTGGTTATTCAGAAGTTAAAGGATTACATTTTAATAACACTTTAATAAGTAAGTGGATATAATTATGAGCTTTGATATAACATATTAATATAGCAAATAGAAAAATAGCCACTGCTGCCAAGCATATTTTATGCATTTATTTTCAAATTTTCTAGTTCCAATTTTTGGGGAAATGTATGCACACTTAAAATATCATTTAAAAATAAATTCTTATGACACCACACATTTTGTAAAAGCATAATAGTAACTTTTACTCCTGGTGATTACATTCCTTTTCAAGGAATAGTTGTTGCTTTTAAATGTTCCAGTCTAGGGACAACTTTTGGATTTTTGGGGGTCTTCCACTCAAGTTCTAAAAAGATTTGATTTTGTATATCTTTGTATGTGTATGTATCTCTTGTTGTTTTAATCAGCTACAGTTGGTTTGAGAGCCAGATTGGTATAATGATTTAAGGCTCCAGACTAGAAGCCAGAAGAACTTTGAATTCTAACTCTGCCTCAAGTACAAAGCCAGTTGGATGACCTAGAGCCAGGAGGTCTCTCTCAGCCTTAGGAAGAAGGAAGCAAGGACAAAATCTTTTCTGACGCCTTGACGAGAAAACTGCAGCAAGTTGTCCAGATAGTCAACATGAGTAAATACTGACTTGAAGAACCACAAGAAACAAGGTTAATTTAGTAATGCCACAGGCTTAATGCCGCCGAGACCGCCTTCTGCCGCACGAATCCCAGCGACCGCTTAGGTCCCACAGAGTTGGCCTTCTCCGGGTCCCGTCGACTAAACAATGTTGTCTGGCAGGACCCAGGGGAAGAGCCTTCTCTGTGGCGGCCCCGACCCTCTGTAACCAACTCCACCCAGAGATTAGAATTGCCCCCACCCTCCTTGTCTTTCGTAAACTCCTTAAAACCCATCTCTGCCGCCAGGCATGGCGGAAATTACATACAAATCAAATAAATGAATGAATGAATGAATAAATAAATAAATAAACAAACAAATAGAGCCATTCTCCCCCGGGCCTACACAGTTTATGTCTGATATGTTTGTATGTATGTTTTTGCTTTTTAGTAAGGGGTTTTTTTCCCCTGACTTTTTAATTATTAGATTTGTCTTACATTGTTTTATTATTGCTGTGAGCCGCCCCAGTCTGCGGAGAGGAGTGGCATACAAATCTAATAAATAAATAAATAATAATAATAATGAAAATAATAATAATAATAATAATAATGAAAATAATAATAATAATAATAACAATGAAAATAACAATGAAAATAACAATGAATATAATAATAATAATAATAATAATAATAATAATAATAATAATAATAAAGTGAGAGGCAGAAGGAAAATTATTAAACACATAGAGGGCTATCATATTAAGTGAATATCACGTTAAATAAAATAATTCAAATTTTTTGTCCTGGATTTACTTAGTTATTGAACTAATGCCCTTGGCCACACTTGGGACTCAATCCAAAAAAGCCTTCACAATCTGAAAGAGATCTTTGCACATTCTTCTTCTCCTTTGCAGCCACCAATGTACTGAAGTGATCCACAAGCATCCAAACCACATTTCTGAGGAAAAACAGAGAAGTCCAAGAAACATCTCCTCTCCATTCGATTAACAGAAGCTCTCAATTGAATTTGTATCTTCTCCAGACAGAAGAACTTGGCTCCACGTTTAGTAATGGCAAACCGAATGTGTCAGCCAGATTGTTAACTGGCTGACTGTCAAGAACATAGTTCTAGCTTTTGAAATTTCTCTGAGAGATTTGAGCTTGCTCCAGAATTCAGTTTATCATCCTGGATTTAGTTTGTTATCTTCTAAGCAGCCTGAAATTAGACAATGGTAATCAGTGAAGAGATGACTACCACAAACCTGGTTTGCTAATGTCTGCTTTACTTTTTTCCTGGCACTCATTGACAATCTCAAAGAGACACTCTTGCTAGGACTGGTCACCTGTGCTCCCCATCATCTTATGTTCATTAATCACTACCCAGTCTCTTCCCTGTGGTCCAGAAATGAGCCATGCTACTCCATAAGCCAGATTTAGTCTTCAGTTGCCTGCGGTTCTTAAAGGAGAATTGCTCTTTGCATTAGTGTCCAAGCTGCTCAAAGACTGTTGGTTCCATGTAGCCTCTCCCCATCAAATGGCGGCTCCCAGATAGCCAGTATGTAGGAGCTAACATAAGGACTGAACAGACACCAACAGTGGAGTTGCTTGAAATATTTTGGACAGGAATAAACAACTGCACAATGTAGCTGTGAAAGCAGAAAAAAATATTATTATTATTATTATTTATTAGATTTGTATGCCGCCCCTCTCCGAAGACTCGGGGCTGCTAACAACAATATAAAAAGACAATGTAAACAAATCTAATATTAAAAACAATCTAAAAAACCCCAATTTAAAAAACCACTCATACATACAAGCATACCATGTATATGGAAAATTTACAGCATGATGCAAGGGAAGACACAGGAAAATGTATGAGAAAGAGATAATAACGCGATCCCATGATGTTATTCTGTATTCAAATTGTAGGAATCCCGTAATAAAAAAATAAGTTTTAGATAACATTTATTAAAAAAACTGATACTGAAAATCCAAGCTATGATGACCAGAATTTTGTAATGAAAATTAAACATTTTTCTAAGTTTTTGCTTATTTGTAGTTCCCGAACTGCGTTGATACAAGAGACTTCGCTATCAGATGGTCACTCAGAATCTATAACTTTCATTGAATCTTCAATAATACAGTACATTGCAAGATATGGTTTGCCAACTACAAGTAATTCTCGACTTCTAAGCTCAATTGACCCTAAAAATTTATGTTGCTAAGCAAGGCAGTTGTTAAGTAAGTTTTGTCCCATTTTATGATCTTTCTTGCCAGTGTTTTTAAGTGAATCAATGCAGTCATTAAGTTAGTAACAGAGTTGTTAAGCAAATCTGGCTTCTCCAATGACTTTACTTGTCAGAAGGTCGCCGAAGGTGATCCCATGACACTGCAACTGCCGTAAATATGAGCCAGTTGCCATATATATGAATTTTGATCATGTTATCATAGGGATGTCGCAACATCTGTAAATGTGAAAAATGGTCATACATTACTTTTTTCAGTTCCCGTTATAACTACAAACTATCATTAAATGAAAGGTTGTAAGTTGAGGGCTATCTACAGCTGACATGCAACAATGAAGCTTCTATGCCACTACTTTAAAGGAGAAATGGACATATTGTGATATGCTAATGTTCTCTTGAAGATTTGGATTAAAGAAGCTCCAGCTTCCGGTTGTTAAGCAAGAACAATAAAGTATAACTCTACTTCTGTTCTAAATTATACAACTGGAATGTTGAGTGTGTGGCGTAACAGAATTATTTTCATCTCTCTGAGATCTACTTAATTTGGTACTCAATAAATTCCTGGCTCTGGTTGACGGACCTTGGGATGCTAGTAAAAACAAAATAGATTGTGCAAGTCTGAAATTTGCCTGAACTAGTGTAAAATAACACCAGAAAATGCTTCTCCCACCACTTCTCTAAAAATGTTTCCAAACCTCATATTACATTATGGACCGAAAGCTTTTGCATTGCAATAACACTTAGACTTATATATCATTTCACATCTCTTCATAGTTCCCTCTAAGCAATTTACAGAATCAGCACATTGATCCTTACAATGTGGGTCCTCATTTTACCAAACTCAGAAGGATGGAAGGCTGAGTCAACCTTGAGCTAGTCAGGATCAAACTATTGGCAGTCGGCAGAATTAGCCTGCAATACTGCATTGTAATCACTGTGCCACCATGGCACAGTTTTTCTAAGCATTTTTTTCCCTTACGGAAAAGATTCCATAATTGAGACAAATGATTTGTTTAGCTATCAACAAGCAAGATTATTTGTTCATTTAGTTGAAGATACCTTTGGGGTTTAGTATGGTTTATTCCCTTAAAGCAGGGGTCCCCAAACTTTTTACACAGGGGGCCAGTTCACTGTCCCTCAGACTGTTGGAGGGCCGGACTATAAAAAAAACTATGAACAAATCCCTCTGCACACTGCACATACCTTATTTTAACATAAGAAAACAAAATGGGAATGTACTATTTAGAGGGAGGGAAGAAGTCTGAAATTCATACATGTTTATGTTTTGTTTTTAATTTTCTTTTGTTAACCATACAAGGTTTTATTGGTTTATAGAAAAATGTATAAAAATATTTATAGAAAAATATATAAAGAAGGAAGCACTTTGGCATAATGATTAATAACTTAGAAATATAATTGGTGGTGTACTTTTTGAAGGAACATTAAGAAGGGAATTTAATTAAAAGAAAAGTATGTACCTGGATGACAACATTAGAAAAAAAACTTTTGCAACTTTTTTGATGATTGATATTAGTTATTGACAAAATACCACATTTTATTCAGGGAAAATTAGATGGTACATTGTATTGTTTGAATGTATGTTGAGAGAAAAAATTTAAAAAATGTACCCCCCCCCAAAAAAGTCTTTCCTTCCTCCGCCCTTCCATTCATTTCATTCTTCCTTCCTTCCTTGTTCCCTCCATTTCTTCTTCCTTCCTTCCTTTTCCTGCCATTTCCCCTTCTTTCCCTCCCTCCCTCCTTCCCACTTCTCTCTTCCCTCTCCCTTTTTTTCCTTCTTTCTCATTTTTTTTGTTTCCCTCTCCCTCGTTCTTTCCCTCCATCATTTTCTCATTTTTCTCTTTTTCTCTCTCACATTCCCTCCCCCTCACCTTTTTTCTCTCCCTCTCTCTCTTGCTTTCTTTTTCTCTCTCTCTCTCCTTTTCTTCTCTCTTCCTTCCTCTCTTCTTTTTTTTCCTGCCCTGCAACACGCCGCGGGGCAATCGGCTGCAAGCAGAAGCTCCCAAGACAGTGGCACCGACGTCGGGTCGCAGTACATTGCTGGTGCTGCGCTGGGCATGGACACGGGGCTGGCACTGGCCCGCTGGCTGGCCCAGGACGGAGGTGCCAGCCCCATGCCCAGTGCAGCACCAGCAATGTACGGCGTCCTGCAACACATCAAGCCGCCGCCGCTGGTGCCTTGCAGCCAACCGCCCCACCGCCGCCTTACGACTACTGCTGTGCCCTCCCGCTTGACCCACGCTGCGCCACCTTTGTGGCTTGCCCTGCTGCCCCGCGCCCACCAGAGCTCCCAGTGCGGCCGAAGCGCGGGGCGAAGTAGGTGGCGGCGGCTGCTTCAGGCCCACCCCCGAGCTGAGCTTCCCTTGGCTTCCTTCAAGGCAAAAGCTGCAAAGCTCACCTGCCGCCTCGAAGGAAGCCAAAGGAAGCCCAGCTCAACGAGGACCGGGTGTTGGTCCCTTGAAGCTGCCACCGCTGCCGCCGCCCACTGCGGAGATCCCTTCGCCCGAACGGAGGCGACGGGCTCAAGGGACCAAGAGCCGGTCTTTCTCGGCGCTGAATTGTTGCAGCCTCAGCCTCCGGGCGAAGGGATCTCCTGAAGCAACGCAGCTCCGAAAAGGACCGGCTCTTGGTCCCTTGAACCCGCCGCCGCCGCCGCCTCCATTCGGGTGAAGGGATCTCCGCAGTGGGCGGCGGCGGCGGCAGCGGCGGCAGCTTCAAGGGACCAAGAGCCAGTCCTCGTTGAGCTGAGCTTCCTTTGAGGTGACAGGTGAGCTTTGCAGCTTTGCCCCGAAGGAAGCAAAGGGAGGGCCATAGGGAGGGCCTCCCTGTCGCCTGGCCGGGACGGTGTGCCCGTTAACAATTTAGTGCGCGGGTGTCCTGATGGCTTGTTTACTGCCCCCTCCAGACGCTCTTGCAGGGCTTCCAGGCTCCCTGCGGGGCAGCGAAGAAGCAAAAAAGCAGCACTCTCCGGTTCTCTCTCTCCCTCTCTTTCTTTCTTTATTTTTCTCTCTCAGTCCCTTTCTATGTCTCCCTCTTTCTCTCTCTCCCTCTCCGCAGCAGACCCCCCCCAACACCAAAAGTGCCCAAACGCGCGCAAACCTCACCGGTGCAAAAAAAAAAAAGCAAAAAAGCGGCACTGGAGGGACCAAGACGGTCTGCAACTGAGTGTCTGGAGGAGGAGGCGGAAAGCCAGGCGGCGGGGAGGAAAGCAATTGGCTAATTTCTTTCTCGCCTTTAGGGAGAGGAACTGTTGCTGCTCTGCCATAGGGTGCTTTCCTCCCCGCCCCCTGGCTTTCCTCTTCCTTGCCGCCGCCAGATGCTCAGCAGCAGAGTGGAGGGGAGATTCGGGAACTTAGTATATTATATATGGTAAAATCTTGTACGCTGCTGCGGGCCAGGTAAATAGCCTCAGCGGGCCGCATCCGGCCCGTGGGCCGTAGTTTGGGGACCGCTGCCTTAAAGTGTTTGCTATGCTCTCCTTTTGTATAAGATATTTGCTGTGGATAGTGTTAGTTACCAGAACTATAGGAAAATAGTGGGTTGAGTACAAGGCTGAGTGGCACAGCATGTAATGTAACTCTGTAAGCAATTTTGAGGATAATTTATAAAAGTTGCTCAGTTATGTCGCATGCAGACATGGCTCAAGATTTTGCAGTCGGCTTCCTTTGAAACATTTTACTCATTTTACTTTTCTTCTGGCTTGGTGTGATTCTGCTTCGTTGATTATTAAAAGCTCACAGACGTTAGGTAAACACACATCACACCTTTGTGTAAATTCTAGAGTAGGATACAAGAACTGGTCAGGATCTACAAAGAACTGATTCACCAAAGGCCTTGTACACTTTGGACTTCCTGTTTTAGGACAAAGGATCCAAATAGCCAAATATTAGCTGTTTTTTTAAATTGAAGAAAGAAGTGGGACTTAGATTTAACCTCCTTCCACTCCACCTTCAGCTGCAAAATCCTTGATAGAGAGGTTCAAGCTAACTGATAGGCTGCAATGGGGCTTAAATTCTCTAGTTATTACAATATCTTGATCTTTTTTTCCTCAGAATTCCTTGGAGGAAGAAGATTATGAAGATGGCTGCTGGCAATTCTGTTACAGAAATGAAAGAGAAATTGTCAATATCAACTTCCTTTAGAATCTCAGTACTTAGCAGCCATTTGGAAATTTACAAAGCCATTTATTATTTATTTTATGGTAATAGCTTAAGCTGCACTGTTTATATTATGGTTTTGAGCTGGGGGAAGATTTGCAGGTTGTGGCAGGGGTAGGTTCTATTTATCTTCCCTATCGATTCACATTGTAGTATCCTTACTGATGGTGTTCGTTTCCTCGTCGCCAGATGTGGTATCCTTACTGAATGAAGGACTGCACACTTGTGGTGAGTAACGGTTCTTTATTAACTAGAGTCTTCGGAGAGGGGCGGCATACAAATCCAAATAATAAATAAATAAATAAATAAATTAACAACGAGTAACGGTAACAGAATAAGCAAAAGACAACATGGCCGTGCCTGGCAGCTATATATATGCCAGGCTGCCAACCAATCACATTATAGTATTTTCCCGCCCAAGGAATATGGGGCGGTACAAGGCCTAACTGTCCTCTGGACACAACACACATCATGATGGAAGTGCGTGTTTTGCATGCACTTACGCTTGCTTTGCTCACACACACACGCGTGTATTGCTTTGTGCAAATTAGCTTTAGTGCAATCTCAGTGGTGAAAATCAAGCCCTCCCACAAACAAGGAGCAGGAAAAATGGGTGATCAGCTGCACTTCGGAAGACGCAATAAAGATATGTATAAACCTGGGGGGGGGGCGAGCCCACTTCCAAGCACACACAGAGAACAGAAACAAATTTGGGGGGGAAATGCAAAAAAAAATAAAATTCAAGCAAATTCAAAATAAAAGTGGCGGCCATGGACTGGCACCGACTGAACTGGATCTGTGATGTGGTAACATCACCAGCGGGTTGCTACTGGTTTGGGCATACCGGTCCAAACCGGGAGGAACCCACCTCTGGGTTGTGGGCAATGTTCCCTCTATTTTTTTGTGTGTGTGGGTGGAAAAGTATAGTGTCTGAGCGACACGTTTTCATGCCTGAGCACCTGAATGTTTTTCACAGATGTCATCCAAGACAACAACAAAATCAGTGCTATTTGAAACTCAAAGTTATGTTTATTCAATGTACCCTCATAATTAAAAATGTGATATATCAGTATCACTTATAATACTGCAATATTAAAATATTGTATGGTATTTAGGTTAATGAGGTGGAAGAATTGAAGAGCTCTGGCTGTGCAGTGGGGGGAGGGGGGAGTGATTGGCTACAAACGACTATGTAAAGCTCAGCTGAAGTGAGTCATCAAGACTGCGCAGCACTTGAAAGTCCTGCGCTAAAGTATGATTTTGTGTGAGCAGCCGCGTGGCTGCTCACCTTAGAGGGAACAGTGGTTGTGGGTTAAACAGAAGGGGGAGTAGCAATGCTTCTGTTCAGAAAAGCGCAGTAATAGAAGACAATAAGCAGAAGTAGAGAACCAGAACCTACTGGCATTGCTACTCAAATCATGATCAACAATGCATCCAAATGTGAAGAAGGGTATACATGAGCTAAGTTTTCTCATGACGCATTTGGTAATAAGCCATTCAGGTAACTATGGTTGGTGCAAATGGATACGCACAAGGGGATATCAATATGGAGAAAGTATCTATCCTCAGTTCCCAAATGGATGGCTGAAGAGAGAAGGCAAAAGTTAGCCTAAAAAGTTCTGTTATTTTCATGCTTTTAACCTGCAAAGGAAAAACATAAAACACTAAGGTGAACAGCAGGGAATAAACAGGTAAATGTACTTTAGTACAGTATATATATTTGTGATGTGTGCTTAGATTGAACACCTGTCCCATCCATTCCTGTAACAATATCCTGAGATCGGTTGGGTTAAAAAAACCCAGCCTTGTGAGGTCATCCAGACAAGAAGCACACCCAAGGTATTATATATTTTTTATTGTAAGGTTGTAGTAACAGAATCTTACAGTTTGAAAGTGCATTTCTCCCATTACCTTTACAGTCCAAACAGTTATAGAAAAATCCTTGTGATATGTTTGCTACTGCCTCATTCCTTTTGTGGGCTCAGTTGCTTATCTGACATTGAGGAGCCCAAGGCTCTTCCTCCTGTCTGCTAAGGTCATTCACACATTCCATTACAATGACTGGTCCCACATGATCAAGTGAGCTCTCATGGTTGCAGGTGGGTTTTCCTTTTCATCTGTAGAAAGTTAGCACCCACCCTTCTAGAAAAATGAAATATTGTAAGAAATATTAAAAAGACAGAATATTATATTTCCCTGGATGAGAAACGGAGAAACATATTTTTATGTTAAGGCAGAAAGCAGACTCTCTTTTAATAGTCCCTACCCTCCTCAATACCCCACGGGAGATCTTAGCACTTAAGAGATGAAAAATAGATGCCTAGGTCCATAGTTCCCTCTAAGCTGAGCAGTGAGCAATCACTCACTTAAAAATCATCATCAACTCAGAGTTTTTCAAACCTGCCCAGAAGCCGAGAGGGAAGGAGAGAGAGAGAGGAAGAGAGGAAGAGAGAGAAACAGATAGAAAAAAGAGAGGAAGGAAAAGAAAAAGAAAAAGAATGGGAGTAAGGAAGAGAGAAAGAAAATAAAAATCTAGTTTGAAACTAGCTCAACTATTTAAGTGGCATTTTGATATTGATAGAGCTGCCCTATCATGAGCTCACTGTTATAGACACACAGTACAGTATTTTATTTTGAAATTCTCTGAGGCAAAACAGGGTGGGTTTTTTATTTGTTTGTTTGTTTGTTTGTTTATGTATTTATTTATGTATTTATTTATTTATTTATTTAATATTTCTGTGCCGCCCAGTCCCAAAGGGACTGCCGCTCATACACTATACTTTTCCGCCCACCCACAAAAAAAAATTAGAGAGAACACTGCCTAGGTCTATTCCGGGGGTGAAATTCAGCTGGCTCTATCTGGCTCGCAAGAGCTGGTACGGCTGGCGGAGGCTAGTTCAGAGATCCAGTAGCGCCTGTGGTGGGAGGTGTACCCCCTCAAACCGGAACATCATCACGTCCTGGTTTTAACCATCTGTGCATGCAAATAAGGTTTCGCGCACGTGCAGATGGTGGTGCGGCAAGCAAAGTAGGTGTGTGCGCACATTTTCCCAAGCTGGTAGAGAGGTAAGTACATTTTTCCCCCTGCTCTATTTATAAACAAATACCCAAAATCCAACAAAGGTAGGATTAGCCCTCAGCCGTAATAGGAATTTCCCAAAACCCCTTCATTGCATCACTCAGCAAGATTCAACCAAGCCTGGGACTGAAAACAATCTACAAAGTTACCCCTGCATGGCCCAATGGGAGTCTGACAACCAATCAGAATACATTTCTTTCACAGGAACACAAAGCAAGTTCAAAGCCCAAGAGAGGGTATAAATCTTTGTCACACACATACCCGTGTGCTTGATTGGCCAGGACCTCAAACCATGTGATCCTGTCCACCATTAAACCAGGGGTGGGCTTCAAAAATTTTAGCAATGGGTTTTCTACCCAGTTGCTGGCTGGGTGTCGCCATGATGGGCGTGGCCTAGTTGGCCTCCTGTACCATGTTAGGGAGGTGTTTTCAGTCAACTTTAAGACTTATGGACTTCAACTCCCAGAATTCTCCAGCAAGATTACGAACTTTGGGGATCCTGATCCACACTAACAGAAAAACAGAATTGGAAGGGATCTTGGAGTATTCTAGTCCAACCCCTTGCTCAGGCAGGAAGACCTATTAACATTTAAGAAAAATAGTTGTTCAATTTCTTCTTAAAAACTTCAATTGTTAGAGCATTCAAAACTTCTGCAGGCAAATTATTCTACTGATTAATTGTTCTAACTCAGGAAAATTCTTAGTTATAGGTTGCTTCTCTTCTTGATTAGTTTCCATCAGCTGCTTCTTGTTCTATCCTCAGGTGCTTTAGACTATAGCTCGACTCTCCCTTCTTTGTGGCAACCCCTTAGATCAGTGTTGGCGAACCTTTTCAACACTAAGTGCTGAAATGGGAGTGCGCCCATGCGTGCTGGAAACCGAAAGAGCAGCTCCCAGGAAGGGGGCAGGAGAGGGGATGGTTCTGCGCAAGTGGCCATCAGCTCCATTTGTGCAAGTGGCATGCATGTGCGTGCCTGCCTTTCATGCAAATGGAGCATGCACGCACATGTTTGCCTGCTGTTTGAACAAGTGAGGATGCGCATGTTGCAAACTTCTCATGGACCACAGGTTGGGGAACCCTGCTCTAGTAATGTTTGTTGCTCTTCTCTGCACTCTTTCTAGAGTTTCAACATCTTTTTCACATTGTGGCGACCAAAGCTGAAATGCAGTATTCCAAGTATGGTCTTACCACCGCATTATAAAATGGTATGAACACTTCACATGATCTTGATTCTAAAAATCACCAGAAAAGTCTTCTGTTCCTAAGAATCCTTCTCCAGCTAATTTATTTTCTAATTGAGTTCTTTCAGCTTGCTGAGATCACAGTCTTCAGAATTCCTAACTCCCTTGGCACCAGTTGCGGCCCTATCTGGATCGGGACTCACTGCTCACAGTCACTCATGCCCTCATCACCTCGAGGCTCGACTACTGTAATGCTCTCTACATGGGGCTACCTTTGAAAAGTGTTCGGAAACTTCAGATCGTGCAGAATGCAGCTGCGAGAGCAATCATGGGCTTCCCTAGGTATGCCCATGTTACACCAACACTCCGCAGTCTGCATTGGTTGCCGATCAATTTCCGGTCACAATTCAAAGTGTTGGTCTTGACCTATAAAGCCCTTCATGGCATCGGAGCAGAATACCTCCGGGACCGCCTTCTGCCGCACGAATCCCAGCGACCGATTAGGTCCCACAGAGTTGGCATTCTCCGGGTCCCGTCGACTAAACAATGTCGTTTGGCAGGTCCCAGGGGAAGAGCCTTCTCTGTGGTGGCCCCAACCCTCTGGAACCAGCTCCTCCCTGAGATTAGAACTGCCCCCCACCCTCCTTGCCTTTTGTAAACTCCTTAAAACCCACCTCTGCCATCAGGCATGGAGGAACTGAGATAACTTCCCCAGGCCTATACTGTTTATGTATGGTATGTTGTGTGCATGTTTTTTAAATTATGGGTTTTTAGCTTTCTAATTATTGAATTTGTATTATGTATATTGTTTTCTGTTGTTGCTGTGAGCCGCCCCGAGTCTGCGGAGAGGGGCGGCATACAAATTTAATAAATACAATAAAGTAATAAAATAAAATAAAGTCTTAGCAAGGCTCCTGTTGGGTGGCAATTGTAGTCTTAACCATGTTGCAGCCTATTCGATTTGGGAAAGTAGTTCGTGGATAAGAGAAAAAACAAATTGTTGATACCTTCAGCCAAGTTTGCCAACCTTCTCAGGGAGCTGGATCCCCTTCAGCTGAAGCAGAGCCAACAGTAGCAAAACAGGAAGAGTGGTAGCTTTCTGAAAACAAAATCTACTCAGGCAAAATCCAGAGGGAAAGGAAGGGAAGGAAAAGAAAGGTTTTCCCTTTGCGGGCAGTCATCAATCAGAACGCAACTATGAGAGAAAACTAGAGAACTGTGTGATCAAGGGCAGGACCAGAATGTCCACCTCACTGCCTACAATATATTTGTATTCAACACATAGTTTAAAGATAAATGTAGGAGTGGTAGATAAGAGAGTCTTGTGAATACGTATATTTCAATTGGTTTTGAAAATCAGCACCTATTAAATAAAACATAGACATTTCTAGAATATTATATTCCTCTTTGGTATAATTGATGTGAGAACCAGTTTTGTGTAGTGATAGAAACATAGAAACATAGAAGATTGACAGCAGAAAAAGACATCATGGTCCATCTTCGGAGAGGGATAGCATGCAAATCTAATAAATTATTATTATTATTATTATTATTATTATTATTATTATTATTATTATTATTATGTCAGTACAACACAGCAAACGAGATCACTATGCTGGATTTCGTATTTCATCACCAGTCGGGCGCTTCCCAAGCACCTAGGACTGCGTGATATAGCGGCGAATTATGTTTGCCAATCCCAGTAAAGCGGCCTTTTGCAATTGACAGATGGAGATTTTGTCAATTCCGATGGTTTTCAAATGTCCGCTGAGATCCTTTGGCACTGCGCCCAGCGTGCCAAGTACCACTGGGACCACTTTCACTGGCTTATGCCAGAGTCGTTGCATTATTGTTATTGTTATTATTATTATTATTATTATTATTATTATTATTAATATTATTATTATTATTTATTGTTATCGTTATTGTTATTGTCATCATCATAATCATCTAGTCTGCCCTTATACTATTTCCTGTATTTTATCTTAGGTTGGATATATGTTTATCCCAGGCATGCTTAAATTCAGTTACTGTGGATTTACCAACCACATCTGCTGAAAGTTTGTTCCAAGCATCTACTTCTTTTTCAGTAAAATAATATTTTCTCACATTGCTCCTGATCTTTCCCCCAACTAACCTCAGATTGTGCCCCCTTGTTCTTGTGTTCAATTTCCTATTAAAAACACTTCCCTACTGAACCTTATTTAACCCTTTAACATATTTAAATGTTTCGATCATGTCCCCCCTTTCCCTTCTGTCCTCCAGACTATACAGATTGAGTTCATTAAATATTTCCTGAAAAGTTTTATGCTTAAGACCTTCCACCATTTTTGTAGTCCGCCTTTGGACCCGTTCAATTTTATCAGCATCTAAAAAACAATAACTTATTGGACCCAAATCAGCATGGCTTTACTGAAGGCAAATCGTGTCAGACTAATCTCATTGAGTTCTTTGACTATGTCACAAAGGTGTTGGATCAAGGTGGTGCCGTGGATATTGCCTATCTGGACTTCAGCAAAGCCTTTGATACGGTTCCACATAAAGAGCTGATAGATAAATTAGTGAAGATTGGACTTAATCCCTGGATAGTTCAGTGGATTTCAAGCTGGCTGAAGCATAGACATCAGAGAGTTATTGTTAATGGCGAGTATTCTGAGCAGAGACAGGTTACAAGCGGTGTGCCACAAGGGTCTGTTCTGGGTCCTATTCTTTTTAATAGGTTTGTGAGTGACATAGGGGAAGGTTTGGTAGGGAAGGTTTGCCTATTTGCCGATGACTCTAAAGTGTGCAATAGGGTTGATATTCCTGGAGGGGTCTGTAATATGGTAAATGATTTAGCGTTACTAGATAAATGGTCAAAACAATGGAAACTGCAGTTTAATGTTTCCAAATGTAAAATAATGCACTTGGGGAAAAGGAATCCTCAATCTGAGTATTGCATTGGCAGTTCTGTGTTAGCAAAAACTTCAGAAGAGAAGGATTTAGGGGTAGTGATTTCTGACAGTCTCAAAATGGGTGAGCAGTGTGGTCGGGCGGTAGGAAAGGCAAGTAGGATGCTTGGCTGCATAGCTAGAGGTATAACAAGCAGGAAGAGGGAGATTGTGATCCCCTTATATAGAGCGCTGGTGAGACCACATTTGGAGTACTGTGTTCAGTTCTGGAGACCTCACCTACAAAAAGATATTGACAAAATTGAACGGGTCCAAAGACGGGCTACAAGAATGGTGGAAGGTCTTAAGTATAAAACGTATCAGGAAAGACTTAATGAACTCAATCCGTATAGTCTGGAAGACAGAAGGAAAAGGGGGGACATGATCGAAACATTTAAATATGTTAAAGGGTTAAATAGGGTTCAGGAGGGAAGTGTTTTTAACAGGAAAGTGAACACAAGAACAAGGGGACACAATCTGAAGTTAGTTGGGGGAAAGATCAAAGGCAACATGAGAAAATATTATTTTACTGAAAGAGTAGTAGATCCTTGGAACAAACTTCCAGCAGACATGGTTGGTAAATCCACAGTAACCGAATTTAAACATGCCTGGGATAAACATATATCCATTGTAAGATAAAATACAGGAAATAGTATAAGGGCAGACTAGATGGACCATAAGGTCTTTTTCTGCCGTCAGTCTTCTATGTTTCTATGAATATCTTTTTGTAGGTGAGGTCTCCAGAACTGAACACAGTACTCCAAATGTGGTCTCATCAGTGCTCTATAAAGCGGGATCACAATTTCCCTCTTCCTGCTTGTTATACAACCAAGCTATGCAGCCAAGCATTCTACTTGCTTTCCCTACCGCCTGATCGCACTGTTCACCCATTTTGAGACTGTCAGAAATCACTACACCTAAATCCTTCTCTTCTGAAGTGATTAAGGCAATAGGCTAGAACAACTCCTGGGCAGGCACTTGTTCCTGTGTGTGCCAGCTGCCCATTCAAACAAAGGTTGCATGCGTGCGGCCCAGTTCTCCTCCCCCCGACATCTGGATCTGTAAGCCACAAAGATTGGGGACTGCTGGGCTAGAAACAGGGAGACTGTGAGTTCTAGTCCCACTTTTGGCACAATTCTAGGTGTCTTAGAGCCGGTCACTTTCTCTCAGTCCTAAGTAGGTGACCATGGAAAAACCCTTCTGAAAAACTTTGCCAAAAAAATTGCAAAGACGTGTTCAGGCAATGGCCAGGAATCAAAATTTATTCTAAGAAACCAAAAAATCTAAATAAAAACCCTATATGTTTCTGTTGGTTTTTTTAGATTTTTAATCAATTAATTGGATTAAGATATTGTGTATTGCATATTTTATATGTTGTGAGCCACCCCGAGTCCTCGGAGAGGGGCGGCATAGAAATCCAATTAGTAAATAAATTAATAAATAAAATGTACCATATAGCACTCCAAATAATAATGACAATCGAATGCAAGAATAGTGTAATTGCGTTTGGAATCTGTAATGATTAATATATAACATTGCTGGGGAAGAAATTTTGGAAGATGTTATAGATAATTTTTTAAAAATTGCATAATCGTTGATGAAAAAGAAAGGTTTTTTAAAAAAAATAAAAATATGCCACTTAAAACATTTTTCAATAAACAAAAGTAGGTAGTCCAGGAGTTTACAGTTTCAATAAGAAAGGATTTGAATCCAGTTGAATTTGAATTCTGCATGCTCCATCTGGCTTTTTATGTATAAAATGAAAGTAGCTTAAGGAAAGATGGCTGGAACTTTTTTCTACTCTTTATCTCACCTTGCAATGTCATTGTAAGAGACTCCTTCTGTCTTTTGACATATAATATTAAAATATCTTCTTAAATGCAATGGGGTAGAGAAGGAAGAAGGGCTACAGTATAAAAGAATAATAATTAAATTCAGGGATTTTCTTGCATAAGTGGAGGTGCCACTCCATTTACATGTTGGTTCTAGCAACACACACATACACAATAAATATTTATATTAGAAGCCACAAAATAATTACCGGTACCCATCAATGACCTATGACTTGAGATGGAGAAAGATCTATAATTTAAAATAGAATATTTGCTGTCAGTTGAAACAACTGACTCTCAATATTAGAACAACATTGCTCCCCATTATTGACTTCAACAGCACTTACACTAATGCAGTTTATGGAAACTGTCCAATAGATATGCTTCGTTGGCCCACTGTTTTCAAACATTTAGAGGTCAAAGGTGAAGAAAAAATGTATCTTGTGGCTTGTGAAGAGGTATGCAAGTACAGAAAAACAATTTCAACCGCTCATTGGTTGTTTTTTATTTGCAATATATTAGATGTATCAATACGTTTTCTAAAATGAAAAAAAACCCTTCATATACTTTACTAGGAAGCATGCATATTAATCTGTGTACATCTAAAGACTGACTTTAGGCACTAGCCCATGTTTACCTATATTATTATTTGTAAAGGCCTGCACTTCTGCTGTAATACAATATTTTTTTAAAAAAAATACCATGTCATTTAATTCGCATATTTCTCCTCCTTAGAAACAGGCTTAAATCCCAAAGTGACATAAGCTCAAGCCCCAAAAGAAGGTGCAACAACCTGCAATGAAATGTGAGAGTGTTCATAACTGTTCAATTGAACCAAAAGTGAATTGTGAGGATATAATTGTGAGCCGTTCATGTCAGATAGCACTGGCTCACGCATCAACGATGAACATGAGGCGAATATGGAAAGGAAGGCCATCAGACTGGCAACCAAATGTAGGTTAGTCAGGTCTATGGTGTTGCCCGTAGCCACCTATGGTTTCGAAAATCCGACGTTAAAAAAGCAAGACAGGAAGAAAATCGACTTATTTGAGCTGTAGGTGCTGGAGAAGGCTTCTGCATATTCCTTGGATAGTAAAGGTGTCCAACAAATATTGGAGTGCATAACACCAGACATGTCATTAGAAGGAAAAATCATGAAACTTACTTTTGACTTACTGTGACATAGCCATGACATGGGGAAGAATTGGCAGTAAAAGGCTGCCAAAGAATGCAGCGGCTGGACACCATCAAAGCTGACACCACCAGAGCACAAAAACTTTATTATTTTTTTATATTTCATTCATTTCATCTTCTTTACAGTTGGGAAACTTCAGTACAGGATTCAGGCTAGTAGAAAGATGGGTTATAAATGAAGTAGATAAATAGCTTGTTTAGGAAAATGTCAAAGGCTGCAAGAACTGTTCAATGTGCTAACACAAAATGCAACTGATAGGCAATATAAAAATGTACCTGTATATTTTTGTATGTTAAATTATAGGACAATAGATATACTATTTATTCAAAAAAAAGAAAGAAAAAGAACAGTCAAGAGTCAGATCTACTTAATCCTTGGATGGAAGACCACAAGGAAATCTCATGTTTAACTTGGAATGTGAGGCCTGGCCAAGTCCAAAAAGCATCCGACAAAGGACTTCCTTTCGCTGTGAAAGAGGCTTGCCAATCCTGCCTCGTATGCAAGCATTAAAGGCTACTGCAGCTCTGCAAAACGGCTGCCTTTTAAAAAGCCGGGATTCTGAAGGCAGCCAGTTAGGAAGGGTGGTCAAAGAAAGATTATTCCATCACGTGCTTTAAAATTTAAAAATGCCGTAGAAACCACGGCTTCTTAAGATATTATTTCTGGCGCTGACTAAAACGAGGAGGGCGACTCAAGTCAGCGAGCAACCAAGCCCCAACAAAGTGAAAGAAGGGACGCGCCAGCAGCGCCCGCCCGCCTCTCTTTTCCATCCCCCGAACAGCGCGCTTCTCACAAAAGGCCTCTTTTGCTTGACGCGCCCGCCCGCTCTGCCTCTTTCCGCGGCGCCCCTCCTACGCCCGCGTTCAAGGGAGGGAGGGAGGGAGCGACGGAAGAGACGGCCATCTTGGGCTCCCTCGCCGGGGCTGTGCGTGTGCGAGCGGGGAGGGGGGGAGGGAGGCAAGGCAAGGCAAGGCTGGGGTAAGGGAGTGACTCTCGCTCCTTTGCGGAAGTGGTGCCTTCACTCCCCCAGAGTGGAAGGAGGAGGAAGAGAGAGAGAGGCCCGCGGGGTCGTCGGCACCTTTCCCCAGCGGCGTCTCAAACCCGTGGAGGATGGCAGGGCGGCTCCCGGCCTGCGTGGTGGACTGTGGCACCGGGTGAGCCCAGCAAGAGAGAGATGAATGGGCGACTGGGCGCGCGGCAGCGGCGGGGGCTGACAGTTGGCTTCCAGCGCCGGAGAGGGCGGGGAAGGGAAGCGGCCGGGCTGCCGTTGCCTTTCATTGGGGCGCGTGGAGGAGACGGGGCTGCTCTTGCTTTCTTTCGCCGGGCATGGCAGGGCTTTCAGCCCCTCACTTAATCCAAGCACCCACCCCCCTTTATCCAGGGGTGGCAGGTGGGGAGGAAGGCTATACCTGACTGCTGGGGCCGACTTGGCTGCTTCCCGGCAGCTCTTTTTTATATATTATTATTATTATTATTATTCTGCCTTGCGGCCGTCAAATACGAGGTATTTTTGTGTGTGTGTGGGCAGAAGAAGGGGCGAGTCACGCCCTAAACTGCCCGGGTTCATACCGTCCCCTCTTCCAGTCCTTCGGCGAGGCTTTGGCCTTTGCCAGAAAAAAGGAAGGAAGGCGGCATTGTCTCCTCCTGAATAAAAAAAAAGTTAAACTGAGGTGGCCGGCGGTCTTCATTCATTGTATGCTTTGCGAGGATGACAGAGCACCTTCCGCGGCTGGGAAGGGAGAGACCCCTCGTTGAACGTTTTCGAGACCCTCCTTCCCCACTCTCAGGGTTGCAAGAATTTGGATTTTTGCTGTTGCATTGGTTCAAGGCGCTCCCCCCCACCCCCGCTGTTAGAATGCAATTTTGGAGAAGAACGTGTGCAGCCTAAATTTCATTTAGGAAAAAATAGCCATCTCTGGGGTGGGGTGGGGTGGGGGTGGGAAAAAAAATCAGCGCCAGCCTTTCTCGGGTCAAACCGGCCTGTGTATAATTTTCAACTTCAGTGTGCGGGGACTGAGGGGGAAGCCTTCAGATTGGCGGCTTCCTTTTGCAGTGCCATGATTTGTCCATATGTGCCATTTATTCAGCATTACTTCTCTCTGTGTGGGTGGAAAAAAAGAAGTCTGCCCTCTCTTAATGAGCAAGCGCAAAAGGAACTTCCTTAGTTTTGTCAAAGGCGCTTCCTCCTTTCAGGCTTTTATACCTTATAAGGCAGTTTTCGGTGACAAACCTGAACCAAATCCTTTCGAGAAAGCAACTTTTCTTATTTTGTCGTTGCTAATTAATGTGGAGAAAACGGGGCTCAACGTTGCTGTTTTCTAACCTAGGAAAGAACTTCAGTGACATTTCTTTCAGGGAATAGGAGAGGCATGGATGATAGCACTGGAGGGTTATCTAGGAAAGACTTCCTGGTACATAGGTACTTTATGGCCTTCATTACAGTTTCTTAAGGAATTTAGTTGAGGCAACTTCATTTTGTACTTTCACTTTGCTTCATGATAATAAAGATGGGTTTCATAGAAAATTCTGCATGCAAGTTGGCCATTGCAGCAGTAGCTCAATATAATTGCAAGTAAAATGCTTCTAACTAATCATTCATCCATCAGCCATAGTTTTCTGTTTAAAAATGGTTAATTAAATTTTTTAAAAAATATTTTGAAAAATGTGTCATCAAACAACATTCTTTGGAAATTGTGATCTTACCTTTCCATTTGAAAAACAAACCAAAACCTAAAGATATCTACATAAGGAATATGATTGCGATAGTTTACTTAAAAGGAGCACAGAATATACAGTTGGATGTAAAATTGCAGCAGTAAATTACAACTTGTACTGGTTGCTGTTCTGCTGTCTATAGTAACTTAAAAGATATGTGTAGGTACATTGAAATTACAGTACAGTGTTCATTGTAATACACTAATTAAAGAACATGTCCTTTTTTCATTTGAAGCTGTTTTTGCAGATTGAGAGGCTAGGGATCTCTGGTAACATGTTTCATTTGTAAATTTGTGCATAAATGAAAATGAATGGGAAATAATCAAAAGAGAGAAAGGGATTTAATTTTAGATTCTGCAAAGGGGGCTATCAGTGAATGCACAGTCATTGGTTGCAAAGCGCAGCATCTTTTAATTAGTAACTATGATTATGCAATGTCTAAATTGAAGTGTGTCAGTGACCCTGAAAAATCTGGACTCTGATATCACAAGCTTTAAAACATTAGGTATGAACATTAGAGAATTCAAATTCCAATATATTTTAAGGGTGCATCTTTTTTATAATCTCTTTTAGTATCACTAAATAGAGACACCCTATCTATTTCTTGAGGAGGTGACCATATACCCCGATTCTATATGTCCACATGTAAATTTGTGCAAGCTTCTACTTACTGTATTCTTCTAGTCTTACATATTGGTCTCAAAATAAGAGGGGAACAGAACGGAACATTAGAGGGGAAAGTCTGGATAGACTGTTATGCTAATATAATGTGCAATATGAAAATGTTTTAGAATTGCTTTAGAAAATTTCCCTTTAATGTTCCAATCTGTTCCCCTCATATTTATATTTATGCCTTCGTAACTTTGGGTACAGCTATAAATATTTGAATAATTACTAGTTTCCACTGTTGGTTAACATGTTGTCATGATACACTTTTTGCAAATGTGTTATTGCATTTATGATTGCTGTAGTTCAGTTAAAAGTGCAAAGAAATACAGGTAGTCCTCAACATACGACCACTACTGAGCACAAAATTTACGTTGCTAAGGGAGAAATTTGTTAAGTGAATGTTACCCCATTTTACAACTTTTCTCACCACATTTGTTAAGTGAATCACTGCCTTACATTAGTAATATGATTGTTAAGTGATTCTGATTTCCCCATTGACTTTGCTTGTCAGAAAGTTGCAAAAGAGGATTACATGACTCCAAGGCACTACAACCACCATCAATATGAAGCTGTTGTCAATGATTCAAATGTAAATCATGTGACCATGGGGATATTGCAATGATCATATGTGTGAAAAATGGTCATAAACGACTTTTTTTCATTGCTGTTGCAACTTTGCATGGTCATTAAATGAACTGTTGTAAGTTGAGGACTACCTCTAGTGGCTTCCATTATATTTTGCAGCATTCACTTCACAATGCCAAGAGATGAATTGGAGAAGAGCAAAACTAAAATAATTCTTCAATAATACATTGAGGTTCCTGAATTAAGTACATGAAATGTGACACTGTCTATTGAAGTAAAAAGTTAAAATATGATTGACTTGAAATATTGAAGTATAGCTTAATTTCAGACATATTAAATCAGATTTCCCATATGGGTTTAAATGTAGACCAGGTGATATTAATCTGATCTACCTTAATTTGGAATCCAGAATTGATCAGGAGATCAATGACATAAAATTGATCAGGAGATCAATGACATAAAATTGTCTCCAATTTTAGGATTGATGGCATAAAAGTCTGCTTTGGTGAATGATTTGAATATGTACCTAAAATGTGCTTATTGAATTACATTTAGGGAAAAATAGTAGTATTTCTTAATTTACTATATTTTATACATTTGTTATGTAACCTTTTTCATCTGGATATCAGGATATTTAAGTTAATGTTTATTATGGATTGTTGATTAATATTTTGAATTACTTTTGAGATGAAACATCCTATGTGATATATTACTAAATGTGGTTCAGATTGTAGTTGCATCAGATGAGAATACATGTCACATGTGCATTTATCAATATATTTTATAAACATTATTCCACTAAGTTTAGTGCTTTTAAAAATGCATGAGCAAGCTCAGAATTGTTATACATGATAAAAATATTAACAGCTGCAGGAAAAATGGAATTAGTAAAAACATGAATCAAAAGTCTCATAAGTTTGTATCTTTAGACCAAGCTGCACACATTATGTTGCACTGTATACTGTACTAAGTTCCATACTCCAGAAGTAGAAAGGGCAAGAGGAACCCAGTGTGGTAAATGGTTTTCAGGAATAAAATAGTGTATAAAGCTTCTTTGTAAATTTATCACTAAGGACTTACTTTTTGCACTCCCACTTTAGGTCTCAGAACTTTTTCAAGAGGCCATATAAATATTCCACTCATAAAGTTGTACAGTACATGTATTCCCAATAGATAATATAGAATGGTTAAAATAAGATTGAAATAAAAGTTGAGTGGTTATTATTTGGGCTTGCTAATAAAACTAATAACTAACTAAAGTCTCTATACATTATGAAAATCTGCCTTGGTTTAGGAATATGGATTTAAGATGATTTTAGGGAAGTTGTACATAGAAAAGCAAGAAGGACAGAAGACGTGAAAGTTCATTGCATGTTAGGAAAGCCATATATTATTTTACGTATACCAGTTTACTGATAGCTAGTCAGAAATAGTTACTAAGAACTAGTATGAGTTGTTATGCCTGAACAGTTAAAAACCAACAACACATTTTACTACAAAATGTGCTTTATTTTTGGAAGACACTTAGAACTTGATAGCATAAATTACAGTCTTTGGAGAAGGGTGGCATACAACTCTAATAAATAATAATAATAATAATAATACATATGTCTCATGCCTAAATTTCTTTTTCTGAACATTGCAGAATAAATAATCTCATGTTGAAAATAGGAAATGTACTTCACTGAATGACTGTGAGCTAGTCACTCCTTACCTAGCCTTCCTCAGGGTATGGTTATAGGGAAAAATGGAAGAGCATATGCTTCTATGCTACATTGAGAGTTTGGAGGAAGTTGGGGCATAAAACTAACAACACTTATATCCTCTGTTATGCAATACAATAAATTCTTTGTTTAACAGCCCCCCTCACTTTTAGTGGATTTAATAGATTATACTTTATTTATGTACAGCAATTCCGCCTCCCCCCCCAAAAAAATATCAGCCAAATTTATTGTTACAAAGTATGATTTGAAGAAGGCAGCTAAACATATTCATTTAACATACTAATAGAATAGAATGTTATGTAATTTAAGGGTTTTGTTTTGTGTGTGTGTATGTATGTATGTATGTATGTATGTATGTATCCTAATCCTAATAAACTGAATGTTTAAAAAATCTAAACTCAATACATATGCTTAATGTTATAGGGAAAAAAATAGCCAATTAATGATAGTGTAGTATTGTAGTATTTTAATGATAGCAATTCAGTGCTGTACGTACCTAATAGTACAATTTTTATATATATCCTGCTTTTCTAAGATTTGTTATTTTCATCATTTCTGTCAGCTAGCTGTGTTGCAAAGCACAATTGACTATAATCTGGTCTATCCAAATATATTGAAAACAAAATATCCTTGATGGAGGTTCAAAAAACTTAAAGATTGTGGCTCCTACAGATGTCCCTGATGTTTGGACTATTGCTAAATTTCTTTAACAAATAGTACTCTTTTCTCCTATTTTCCCCACAACAACCCTCTGAGGTGGACCCAAAGTTTCCCAACTGGTTTTTCAATCTAAGGCAGGACTAGAACTGTTATATTTCTATGCTTTATACCATGCTGAAGTCAATGGCATTCTCAGTGCAGTTTGCATCCCAGCGAACTGGGAAGATTGCATTATATTTGCTTAGTAGGTATATTTTACCAGTTATATCTTATTTATCAGGTCAACCTGCAGGATAATTTTATTCATTTGTTCATTCAATCAATTTTTATGTCGCCCTTCTCCTCAGGGCAGCTTACAACATGTTAACAATAGCACTTTTTAACAGAGCCAGCTTATTGCCCCCACAATCCGAGTCCTCATTTTACTCACCTCAGAAGGATGGAAGGCTGAGTCAACCTTGAGCCGGTGATGAGATTTGAACCGCTGACCTACAGATCTACAGTCAGCTTCAGTGGCCTGCAATACAACACTACCTGCTGCGCCAGCCCGGCTCCTTATCAACATTATTTAATATAATCAAGCAATGGCTTCCTAACAAGGGGAAACGGAACTACTTAAGAATTGTGCACAACATATGAAATAAGTCCCTTGCTATGCATGAAGCCTGTTATAGATCTACTTTTTTTAATCATTAAAGCAGCTATATTTTCAGGCTTCCTGAGAACAAACCAGTGTTTCTGTGCATCAATGCACTTGGAATCAATTAGGAATACCATTTGAAACAGCTATAAAAGCCTTTTAAATGATTGCTTTGTCCATATAACTTGTCTACAAATAATAGTTGCCAATATTCCCCAACATTGATATGTTTTGTAGAATTCCTTAATAACTGTTTTAAAAACTGACAATTGGAATACATAGTACGATATATAGAATAACCATAGTAAAAAATGTTCAGTAAATGAAGCATTCTGCAGAGTTCATTTGTGAGCTTACATGCCTTCTTTAGCAGTAAAATAATCCACGTGATTTCAGATCCGGTACATCTGGCGGCTCCCTCTTCTGTTTCTGAACTCTTGTTTGAACTGAAACCCCCTCACGGATCTATCTTGAGGCTGGTGCTACCTAGATCCAAACTGACCATCGGGCTAGGAGAAACTGAAATCCTGGTCAGGAGCCCGAATGGGCCACTGGGAATAGGGAGAGTGGTGGAAATTGTCCCGACTAGAATCAGGTCAAGAGCCTTTCCAAGATTCTGTCCCTGGAAAGGAGATGATGTCAGGCACCACTTATGGTGGGTGTCAACAGGCTACTGGTGAAGCCAATTCATTGCCTAGCAACTACTGAGGGGGCCATAGCCTTGGAAGCATAACGGGATGCAGGGAGAGAGGCATCTGCTGCAAACTGAGAGACAGCAAAAACTTTGTTTAAATCCTGATGTGCTTGCAGATTGGATGCCAGGATTTGTTCCTGGAGGATTCCCAGCCAAATTGAAGAGTGAGCCAAAAAGGAAGCTGATAAATAAGCCTGTATCATCCAGGCGGCTGCCTGGTGGGCTTTGATAAGGGTCTGCTCAATTCTTTTGTCTTACAGCCTCAACAACTCCTCCGACACCTGACATAGCAGTCAGCACATGAAGGACAGGAACTGGAGTGTCGACCGCAGGAACATGAAGAAGTGAGGCTAACTCTGGAGCCACATTAAAATGATTGCAGTTGAGTGAGTTAGCCGTAGGCCCTGACACCAGAGCCTTCCACTGTCTTTGGACGTTGTCCAAGAAGAGTTGGGGGGCAAGGATGAAGTCCACCTCTGGTGTGAAATCAGCAAACAACGGGTCAATATGCGGAGACGTTGAGTCTGCAGCAGAAGTAGATGGGCTGTCCAACCCCGCATCAGACTAGACCTTATAAAATAAGGACTTGAAGAGCCCCGGAGGGAATAAGGCCGAGGAGATCTATTGTTCCTGTGACAAATCATCAACATCTGAAAGCTCATAATTCCCCTGGTCTAAGTCCAGTAAGTGCTCCTAACCACTGAAATCCAATCATCAGATTGGTGATCTAGGCTCTGTTGTTGGGCAATGGTCCTAGGCCAGAAACAGGACCCCTGGGAACTAATGGGTAGAACCGCTCACAGATTTTAGACAGGTGGCCAGTCCCTATTGCACTGCCGCCATCAGCAGCTGAAGGTTAGCTGGGTCCAAGGAGACCAGAGCCACCCAAACGGGAGCCCTTAATGTAGAAGGCAGGGCCTGAAACCCGGAGCTGAGGGGAACCCGAAGAGAAGGCCCCAAAAGAAGGCTGAACCCCAAAGGTCTGCAGTACACCTAAACAGAGCCAGATTATCAAGGGATAACTGATTGCCCAATGGGAGAGAGGCCACGAGTTCATCCTCCTGGTCCATGGAAGAGGAGCTGTGATCATGGGAGCAGATGGGTTCCAGCTTCCTGCCTGGCTACCGAGCCTGTTCGGGACATTGTCCCTGCAGCGCTCCACCCTCTGTGGCCTTTGTGAGGCACAATGTGAGGATTTTTCGACCAATTGACTATAGGGGCAGGCTGATCCTTGTCTGCGGCATGGCAATTTGTGTTGTGAAGCTGCTTGCCCAGAAGCTTGTCAGCTGAATGGCCCATCACCATGCTGCTTGTATGCTGAAGAAAATGGTTATTGCAAGTTACAAAATGGCCACCACAACTGACTGTTGAGAAATGGCAGGCTGGAGGGGAACCAAGAAGCCACTGGTGCCAATCTGGGCAAGCCCTGTGTGGTCCAGACACCTAGAAACTAGCTGAGTAATTAGGGCCAAAATGCTGCTATCAGGCCAAGCAAAGAGGATGAGACTGCGGAGGGAGCATGAGCTTCTCGTAAAACAGCTGAAAGATGGGTGGGAAATGATGTCCATTCTGGCAGGATCAAGCAAGCGACTAGCAAGCAATATGAGGAGGCTGTGTGAGTGTGACCTCCAGCAACTGTGCAGAGCCCCTCAGTAATGTGCCAAAACTTGGTGTAATAGAAATGTCCACCCTGTCAGTGGCAAGCCCGCGGGAAAGCCAAACATAGGATGGGTGTGTTTGTGTGTGTGTGATTGGGCGAGGCGCTCCAAATGCAGAAATTCAATAAAGACAGGCCAGGGGCCCGTAGCTGTCAAGTCCACCCCTCTCCCAAAGCGTCTGAGCCACCTTAGCCACCGGGAGAGTCCCATTCCAAGTCCTGCATGGTGAATGTCCAGAAGCTACTGCCGCAGCAGGAGCCGAAGCTCAGATGCTAAAATGCCTGAGCACCTCGCAAGGCACAGAGGGCTGGGGTCAAGAACTCACAAAGTCAAAACAGTCTGAGTCGAAAGCCAAATAGAGTGGAAATAAAGCATCCAGGAAAGGAGAACTAATTAGCCATGTCCATTCAGTCTGAGGACCAAGTTGAAGCTGGGTCCTAGGAGGGCAGATCCGGCAAAAAGTAACAGACTCGGTTCTCATTCTGAGTGGATGAGGACAGCCCATCCTGAAAGCTGGCTCCAATCACAATGGAGAAAAGGTCTGTTACTTCTTTTCACTTGAATTGCTATTACTTTACAATTGTCTCATAGTATTGACAGAGTTGGGCATGTATCGTTATATGCACATTCTCTCCTGTCTTTCTCAGATCCCAATTCCAAAGTAATTTCATAGGCTAAAATACGTTTTGGTGGCTTTTTCAAAATTATAATATTCCCTCTATAATCTCTTCTGTTTCAGTGTCAACTGAGGCAATTGAGTTGACTGATTTGAAAAGCTCTGTGCTAGGATTACCATATCTGGAATCCAAAAATCCAGGAAATCAACCAAATGCCACCTCAGATGTGGTAGTGTTACCATTTGCTAATAATCAGTGACATCAGTGATAATTTCCTGATAACAAATTTATTGCTTATGTTTTTTTATTAGGCCCTATAAGCATATAGGGCCATTAGCTCATGAGTAAATATTATTTGAAAATACTAATATTTGTTGCAACAGTAATTGTTGAACTGAGTAAGCCAATCTGTGGTTTGTCTGCATAGTGTTGCTTCTATTCCCTCTTCCTCTTTATAAATTAATAGGGTTACAGTATTTGTCTGCAACCTTGAAGTATCAGTTTCTTCCTCCAACTTCACAGACTTTACAGATGCAGTTAAAGAATTGTAGTTCCTTATTTTAAATCCATATTAGTTTACATACTTAACTAACAAGAAACCTGCAGACCAATATGCACCATCACAGCCAACAATTACTTGAAAAGGTATTTTGGTGAATGTTCTAAAACAAAACCTACTTTTTAAATAAATGAAGTAGATAATGCTTGTATAGTTTATATGAATCTTACATTTATCTAAATTAATTTTTAACTGATTTGAATTATACCTTGTCCTATATATTAATAACTTCAGAGCAGATATTTGTTAGTTACTATTTAGCAAGACTTGATATTTGAATTCTAAACATGTTATTCCTTCAATAACATTTAGCAGTAATTTGTCTATTAAATTTTTATTAACTAGCTGTATTGGTGAAATACAGTTTATAATTAAACTATTAATAGTCTGATTCAAAAATTAACAAGAAAAATTAAAAGTGAATAGCTATACATTATCACTGGTGGCAGCCCAAGAAACATAACACTTAACGTTTGAGAGCCCAGGTGAAAATTTTAAAACAAGGGTGACTGACCACCAACCGAACTTCTGTGAAAGTGAGCCAATTTCCTGAGATGCAGTTCACCAAAAGAACTTTCCCCCAGTCCTCTGCCATTAGCACCTCTTAAATCTGGGAAATACCCAATATTCTCTGTTGGGATGAACACAGGTTGGTTCTATTTGGAGGACATGTTCCTGCAGATGTAGGGCTTTTAAAGTTAATAACCACACTTTGAATCACAGCTGAAGCTAGTGCTATTCTGTAGTATTAGTGTTATGTGCTTGCAATTGTCATCTGCTAAGGTGGATAGCTTCATAGTTGTAGTAGACTGTTGTGATGCTAGGAATGTGAATAAGCATTACCAGAGCCTCTTGCAGGTATGTAGATTTAAAGCTGGTAAATCAGACACAGTTGGTTTGTTGATTAACAATCATGTTATTAATCATTGAAATCAAATGACTTAGTGGCTAGGATGACAAGGTTATAACACCACAATAAGAATAAAATCAGCATTTAAAAAGTGACGGTGAATTCAGATAACTGCTTTCTAGATCCATGCCTCTGCTGGCTAACTAAAGCTGCCTGGTGGTGATGGGAGGTCAGGTCAAGTTGTAATAGCTGAATCCTTCCTTGGTTGAAGAAATTGTTCTACCTCTTGAGGAAGTACTGGTTCATCTTCTTCAATAAATCATAATTGGATCTTACCATACTGGGCAATTTTTAGAGCTATGCAACCTCCTCCTGATGAAGGTAATTGGGAAGGTAGTTGCAGAACAGCCTTGGGCCCCAGGATTAATTGGTCTCCTTTCAGTCATGATGCAAGCTTGAGTATAGGTCAGAAATGGCTGGTTCATTTTTGACCTCTTGTGGGGACAATGGAGGATCTGCATCCCTGCTTGAATTTGTAATGCTCTTAGGTACCATTGGTCATTATATCCCTCTGATTGGCTCAGAGGGTTGGGGGTAGGTGACACAGGGTTGTACTGGTTTGCTTCCTTCCTCAATTCCAGTTATGGCTAATTAGGAAGATGTCTCACCCTTGGCTCCTAATATGTGGAGTGCTGCAGGTTTTTTGCTCTCTGGTGCAAAATATAGTGGCATGGACATGTACAGTTGGAATGACACATGACACAGCTGCTCTGTCAGCTGCATTAATTAGCTTCTGATTTGCTTCCAGGTTCAATTAAAGATGCTGTTTTGACCCTTAATCTCCTTTATTATTGGGGTTGGATTATTTGAGGGACACACTTTTCTCAGTTACTTCTCCCATTCCATGAGGTGGATCCCATCTGCAAAGGAACTACATCTGGTGGGACCCAGGATGAAAGGCTTTTCTACAAAGGTCTCTGTCCTGTGGAACATCATCTCCACTAGGGTGAAATTGGCTCCAGCTTTTGGAAGTTCCTGAAAAGTTCTGGAACATCACTTGTCCAATCATTGTCCAATCAATCGATTGTAAAAGGCAGCTTTGTAACACCTTACATCCTTATAACACCTTACTTGTAAGGTGTTACAAGCAAAGCTTATCCTTTTAGTAAAGGAATGTGCTTTATCCCAAATCCTTAGCAAGGATTCAGTAGGTGGATAAAAATATCAAATCCAGTCTAAACATTTGGCTGACTTTGCCAATTAAAAAACATAATGCTTTTTAATTGTAGATTAAAAAAACTTTATGGTCTTTATTTTACTTGGCCCAGAACCACAGATGTGAGATGGGTGGCATATATGATAAAAGTTCAAAAAAACATGGACTGATTAGAAAGAATAGTATTGTTCTGTTTTCAGCATTTTAATTACAGTCAGAGAGGGCCAGTTTGATGCTATAGAGAGATTATTCCTCAAAAATGCTACTTCTACTGAGAAGGAGTATATCCGGAAGAAATAGTATCACTGCTTGTTGGAGTTGAAACTCAGCTCCAACTTTTTCCATCCAGACTTTCACTGTCTTCAAACTTTGAGTCAGGAGTTCCACAGCATCTCTGGCCTGACCTGGAACGCATTACGGATGACCTCTTATCATGGACTGAACAGTTAATCTATCCCTCTATAGTTTTCTGTTCATTAAAAAGTGGGAAAGAAAAGAGAGATTCCTAGTAGCATAGTGGCTATTTGATTATTTGTTCAGTGTGTTTCCTCTATTGAATTGGAAACAATTGGAATATTTTAAAGCTTATCCTTTCCTCGCAGTTTAGCCTGATTCAATTCTTTAAATTTAAAAATGTAGGAAGGCAAAAGGTCTGATCATGCAAAATGGCATTGGAATACTCTAGTTTCAAATACTAAATCAGATATAACAATTTACTCTGTGTAAGCTAAGTTGTATATTGCTTACTCAGAAAATATGAGATTATAATATATTGCCAATAACAGTTCTGCCAGATACTTAAGGACTAGTGTTTATTATTAAATTGGAAATTAAAGATGGCCCATGATGATTCTTCAAATAAGTATACTGTATATCTTTTTTTTCATGATTTAAAATAATGTGTTGTGAGTTTAAAAAATCCTTGAATATATTTGATTCGGTGCAACTTTTTCTTTGAAAAAATCTAGATCTATATATTGAGGAGTATCATTTCTTCTCCTGTTCTACTTGTCCATTATTTTCTTACACAATATAACTTGATAACGGTTTAATTCTGAATGAGAAATTACTGTTTAAAATGAACTTTAAATCTTTGAACAATAAAGTAGTAAAAGAGCAAATGTGCTTGGTGTTAGGTGTCCTCAGTGTCTGCCAATAACCATGTTTATTTTCATGATTCATTCTTCTACATTTTTGCTAGAGTAGCTATGAATATTTTTAGAAATGCTGAACTGTGCAATATAGGCTTTACTGGAAATACATATAACATTTTTTTCCTAATCCTTAAAATATTTTGCAGAGAATAATTTCCATTACAAGATACTAAAATTTATATAGTGAATAGCATTCTGTTTTAGTTTTCCAAACTTATCATTTGTTCTGTTTTAGTTTTCCAAACTTATCATTTGTTAGAGTATTGCTTGACTTACGTTCTTTTTTGGAACTTCTTTCTCAATAGCATGCTGATCTTGAGAGTCTTTCTTTAAAGTAACTCCTGATTAGTTTAGTAGAATTATACATTATATGTGCAAATGAGCAGGTATAGGACTAAATACTAAAATTTCAGTTTCTTAGAGTATTTCAAAATTTACTAGTACATGTAATCCTTTTTAAACCATTGTTCTATTTAGCAACCATTCAAAATTTAAGATGGCACTGAAAAAATAATTTTATGACCAGTTCTCAAAGTATCCCTGCAATTGTGATTTGGAAGCTTTTCAACCGGTGTGTGTTTAAGCATCTTGAAATCATGATTGCAATTTGGAAGCCTCACAACTGGCTTCTGACAAGCCAAGTCAGTAGAGAACCTGGCAAGTCGCAGTCATATGATGTCCCCCTAAACTGTGAGTGATTTACTTAATAGCCATAATGGGACTGATGTTAAGTCCAGTATGTGATGTTTCATTTAATGACTGTGTCACTTAGCAATGGAATTGCTGTGCCCTGTACTTTCCAACATAAGCTTTCTCATCTTCATCATTACAGATAACCTTGTGATCAAAATTTGGGTATTTGGCAGGTTGTCGACATTTATGATCTCTGTGCAATTCAGTCCCTCCCTCCCTCCTCTTTGCCCTTTTGGAAATCCCAATTTTCACCACCTTTGCTTACCCCTACTGTCTTACTTTTCACTTCTGATGTCGTACACTGCTCATTTGCGATCGCTATGCCAGTCATACTTCCTCAGTAGCAGAAGGTAGAAGATTGGGAGGGTTCCTTCCTTCCTTCCTTCCTTCCTTCCTTCCTTCCTTCCTTCCTTCCTTCCTTCCTTCCTTCCTTCCTTCCTCCCTCCCTCCTTCCTTTCTTCCTTCCTTCGTATTAGCAGTACATCAGTAACAAAACAGATAGATTGTAAGTAGGTAGATAGATAGATATACACACATATATCCATGTGTGTACACACACACACACACACACACACACAATAAATACCTGGCACCAAAGTGAAGATTTCATATGCAGTCTTCTCATCCACCTCACCGTATCCCATACCTGGGGGATAAAGCCAGGTCTTTTCAGAAGTCTAGGAGCGTAGAACCCTGCCAAACATCAAGAGTTGTGCAAATAAGACTTGGGACTATATCTATTCACCAGTTTTGTTTTCTAAGATCTTTGGGGAACTCAAATACATTATCTTAAATAGAGATGATAACAAAACCTTGTTATTTGGTTTCTGGGATACCTGTTTCTCAATCAATATTTTAAAATAAGCTTTGAAATAAAAAAAATACATGAGCAGGGATCCTGACAAGCACTAAGAGTGCCCATAGTTACCATAGAAACATTATTTCCTGTTTCTCATATATAGTTCACAAATTAGCTTTTTAGGTAGAGATATGATAGTGTTGTACTTGCATGGCATCATTAGATGAATGACTAAAGACTACATGACATACAAATAATAATCCTAACACTCTTTTATGACTGATCTTTAAAAATATCAGGTACAGGAAAAAGAGGAGGTGGCAAATTATTCAGATCCAATAAACATACAGTTCATTGAATGCCAGATGGTGAGAGCAAATTGGATTCTGAAAAATAACAAGTAGAAAGGCATTTCAAGAATCTCCATGAAAATCGCCTGCTTTTAATTAGGGAATATGGCCCATATGAGAACAAAGAGCAATCAATGGTGCAGATATTGCAAAGGGAAAAGATGTGATATTTATAGAGAAGGTGAAAGTTGATGCAGAAAACAAAGATACAGGCACTGTTGAATACATATGGATGGGCAACAAAACTGGAGCAATATGTTAGGTTGTGCAGTACTAAATGTGACTGAATCCATGTAGTTAGTATAGTAAGATACATTGCTTATGGATACATGTTGAGAATGTTTGGCTTTAGCTAACACAATGTTAAATATCAAGAAATCCTGGAAACAGTTATTTAAATTTTCAGCCTCTCCTTGCAAAATATGATATTTATTGCATTTATATCCTACCTTTTGTTAGCCGCCCCGAGTCTTCGGAGAGGGGCGGCATACAAATCTAATAAATACAAATACAAATACAAATTTTCTTTGGGAATTAAAGGCACAAAGATAGGAGCTTCTCTCATTTTATCACTACATCAAAAACCCTATGAGGAAAGTTGAGTTAAGCAATTAACTCATATTTATTTCACAAACTATGTAGTTAAATGGGAAGTTTTGCTTAAACATCATTTAATAATGACATAGAAGCCAATGAGGCTATAATAAGTAGTGGAGTTTAAGGTATTTGTCCTTTTTTCCCTAGACTATTAATGTGTGGCTAGAAATATAAAACCAGCCAGGTCTCGAGCCACATTTATTTATTTGCAGGACTTACAGGTAATC
Organism: Erythrolamprus reginae; assembly: GCF_031021105.1. Lineage (NCBI taxonomy): Eukaryota > Metazoa > Chordata > Lepidosauria > Squamata > Dipsadidae > Erythrolamprus > Erythrolamprus reginae. Next base: position 164,653,634 of record NC_091950.1, on the reverse strand, counting down.
CTAAATTTACAAACACAACTGGGACCACAAGTTCTGTTACTATAAGATATGGTTGGTTGTTAAGTGATAATTTTTTGCTGCAGTTTAAGTGAACCTCATGGTTTTAAAGTGAATTGCTTCCTCCATTGACTTCATTAGTTGGAAGCACCTGAAAATGGTGATAAATAGTGATCATGTGACTGGAGACCTCCACAGTCATAAATACAAGGACTATTTGTAAGTCAGTTTTTCAGTGCTGCTGTAATTCAAATGATCACTTTAAAAACTTGCCTATTTGATATGATGACTCACAGTAGTTCATAAGGGAATAGTTTTAATTATAGGCAGTCCTCAAGTTACAACAGTTTATTTAGTGACCACTCAAAGTTGCATTGAACAGTATTGAAAAAAATGACTTGTGACCATTTTTCACAAAACCGCTGCAGTATCCCAATGGTCACATGATCAAAATTCAGGTGCCTGGTAACTGGTTCATATTTATGATGGCTGCATGTCCTAAAGTCATGTGATCAACTTTTTCAATCTTGACAAGCAAAGTCAATATTAAAGACATTTATTTGACAACCATGTTACTAACTTAACAAATGCAATGACTCACTTAACATCTGTGGTAAGAAAAAATATAAAAAGGGGCAAACTCATTTGGCAGATGTTTCAATTAGCAACATCATTTTTGGGTTCCATTGAGGACTACCTGTAGATGGCCCATCAGACATCTATTCTAAATGGAAAAGCTTTTTAAAAACTTGATTGTTCAGTTGCAGTGAAGCTTTAAACATGGCTGAATGGGTGTGCCTTATTACTTCTGTATGCCTGTCACATTTCTCAAGGAGTTCTTTAACAGCTATAGTCAGTGTCAATTCTGTAAGGCAGCTTACCAACCATAGCTTTACTGTTCTCTAATTCTAATCAATAAGATATACAACAGCAAAATAGTCCCAAAGATTATATAAAGTCAGAAATGAATATATAAATATTCCATTATTGGAACAGATTTAGTCCAAGAAAAGTTTCAAAGAGAGGGTCTTGGATATTGCTGCCAAGATGATGTCACATCTGTCACAAATTAGCCTCTCAGATAGAAAAGCATTTAATAACTTTTTAGACCAGTTTTTCACTAGTGCACATTTTAACAACTAGATTTAACAACTAGATGATAAAGTATGAAAGATTCTCCGTACTGAAGGAGTGGGTCCAGCAGTCACATGGGTTGCTCCTGTCCAATCCGTTGGAACTGAGCCTAGTATTAAAAAAGAGTGCTGGATCCGCCCCTTCCCCAGAATTCGCTCAGTTCGCATATCCTGCGGTTGTATTGTGATAGCTCGTTCAACATTCTAACACCTTCCCTTCGATCTTTCCTTCAAAAAATAGTAAGATTTATTGTCTTTGTTTATTACTTGCACCATTGCGCCAGCCGTTTAAAGAAAAAAAGTAAAAATGCGGCTCGGCTTTTTCCCTTAGGAGAAGTTGCGGTTTCGTTTTCCCCCGGCGGTTTTGCCGGTTACGATTCCTGCGGCCGCTAGTGGATTCTTCTAATCCCTTGGCCCGGAGGTCCTGGTGCAAGTATTTATTGATTACATTGATTATTTATCGTATAAATATATTAAGGGCTTAAAATATTACCTCCTGCGGAGTGAGACGCCTTCCAGTCTCCTGGACTTAGTCGATCGCTTTTCCCTTAAGAAATTCTACGGAGCGATCTTTTCGGCGCGAAGGCCTTCGCGCCCTTTTTTAAATCTAGGCCTCTCGTGTTGGCCTCCTGCCAGCCGCGTAGGCCTCAGTCCACCGCGTGGATCCCGGAGCGGGCCTTGGGGGTCCCAGGCTAAATTCTCCACCGGCTAAGCCTCCAACCAGAGTGCCTTGGTTTACTTAATTATAAAGTTTAGGGAGGCTGGCCCCGCTGGATTTGGGGGCACGAACTCTGGGTTTGCCCAGATTGTCCTCACTCTTCAGCAGCTTCGAGGCCTCGAAGCAGGATCCATTCCTCTTGGGAAGTCCTTGAAATTCTTCTCCTTATTATTCAGTTATTGGCTCAGCCTTGTCTTCTGTTAATTGTCAGACTATGGCTACTTTTCCCAAGAGAGGCACTACCAAAGGTCCCAAAGAGGTTAGGCCTACTGGTAATTCTACTGAAGTTCCCCAGGCCTCTTCCTCCTCCTTCTCAGGCACCCATTCCTTAGCCAAGCCCACCAGGGTTGAGAAGAGAAGGGACCCAGCCCTACAAAAAAATACATGATAAACCAAACTTTTAAGGTGCAGGCCCAAGTGCATATCAATCCAACCCCCCCGGAGGCCTCTAACCTGCCTCTTTCTGGGGTTCCTGTGCTATCCCTGGATGAGCCAAACCTAAATCCACCCCAACCTAACCTATGGGGTTTAGGTCCAGAGGAGCCAGATATTACCGAGGATTCCTCCCAGCCAGAACCTGCTCAGGCCCTCAGGGATCCTCCGGCCTTTCCGGCTGATATTTCTTCCTTGCCACCGGAGTTTTCAGTCTATCTTGACTATTCTGACTAACACCATTGACGCTAAACTCTCATCTTTCAATGTGCCTTCTCTGTCTCACCCCTCTCCACGCTCCTCCCGTCCCGTGAGTTCTTCTCCTTCCTACAGAGCCCCAGCCATGGAGGTCTCTGACTCCTCTCAGGAAGAGGATGAGGACGTGGATGCAGAAGAGGATGATGACCCATTTCAGCGTCTGTCGGAAGATGAGGAATCTCAGATTAAGATTCCAGCCCCAGCTGCTATCTTTCCTTCGCAGCTTTTCAAATCTCTCCTGCTTAAGGCTAGAGTATCCACGGGGCTAGCCGGGCAAGAAAAACAGGCTACTTCTTCCTCAGATCCTCCGGAGGATAATCTTTCCTTTTTTTTTTTTCATGAAAGAACAGGAAGACAATGAGGTAAGTCCTATGCCCAAGTTGTTTAAGGATGCCTTGCGTAAACAGTGGGACCACCCAACTGCTGGCTTTACTCCCACTCCCAAGGACTAGAAGCTCTACAAGCTCTCCTCCGTCTATGAGGAACTCCTAACATGTCCCAAGCCAGATGAACCAGTGAAGACCCTCCACTCGACTGCCGCCATGCCTGGCGAAGCAGAGGAGGTCCTCCGGCCAGAGGACAAACGACTTGAGCAATGCTCAAAAGGAGTCTTCTTGCAGACTCATGGGCCTTTAAGAGTGCTGCTGCGGCATCCTTCCTTTCCAGAGCTATGCTCTTGTGACTTCGTCAGCTCCAACCACACCTGCCTCCAGATGACTTACGGGGCCAACAGGATTTCAACAAAATCTTCGCAGCTGCCCAATATGTAGCAGATGCTACCCTCCAATCTTCCAGATTTGCAGCCAGGTCAGTAGCAGCCTCCACAACGGCCAGAAGACGTCTATGGCTCCGCCCTTGGCAGGCGGGAGTAAGACAGAAGTGGCAGTTAGCCATGGGTCCGCTGAAACGTGACCTCCTCTTCGGAGACCTTCTGGACCCTCTCCTTACAGAGACCACAGACAAGAAAAAGGTCTTGGGACCTACCACCTAGAAGGTCCCTAAACCGTAGCCCTTTCGGCGCACAGGGCGTCTACAGGATCAGAGCTTCGCATTTCAAAGGAGTCCAGGTCAGTTTTCTCCTCGGTTCGATCCCAATCTAGAACCACCAGGGGCAGAGGTTCCCGTTATCAGAGAGGATCCTCTTCTACCAGGGCTTCCAAAAGAGCCAGAGGGTAAGTTTCCTCCTTTCCCATAGGCGGTCGCCTAGCCTGTTTCTCTTCCGCCTGGCACCGTTCTTGTAAGGACCCCTGGGTCATTGACACTGTGGAAAGGAGCCTAAGGTTAGAGTTCATTTCACCTCCCCCTAACCGTTTTATTTCGTGTCCTTCTCCCAGTTCCCCTCCATCTCGTATCCGAATGGAGGAGGCTATTTCTCTTTTGTTGACTATTGGAGCTTTTCAACCGGTCCCCTCTCTCCAGAGAGGTTTAGACTTCTCCCATCCTCTTCATGGTCCCTAAGACCTTTGGAGGCTGGAGAGCCATCTTAGATCTAAAAAAATTGAACCGGTTTATAAAATATAGGATTTCAAAATGCATTACTTATCTTCCTTTTTTTAGCAGCTCTACATCTGGGAGACTTTATGGTGTCTCTGGATCTCACGGAGGCCTTCCTCCATATCCCCATTGTCAAGGTCCATAGGAAATTTCTGCGCTTTGCCTTTCAAGGCAGGCATTTTCAGTGTAAGGCCATGCCATTTGGGCTCTACTCAGCTCCCAGAGTCTTCACTAAACTCTTGGGATCCTTGGCGGCTCATATCCGGGCTTCTCCCATTCATATTTTATGTTATTTAGATGACTTTTTAATTCATGGAAATTCCAGAACTGGGTGGCGGCAGACCTCTCTTTTACCATGTCGGTTCTACAGAATCATGGTTTCTCCATAAATCTTAAAAGGAGCCACCTTGATCCATCCACTTCCATTCTGCATCTGGGAACTATCATTAATTCTGAGTTATCCCAGGTTTTCCTCTCCACTGAGAGAAAACGCAGCCTTTTGGATCTCATTGCTCGCATCCTGCCCCAGCAATCTACCTCCATTGCCACCCTATCTTCCCTTTGGGTAAAATGGTGTCATCTATTGGTATTGTCCCCTGGGCCTGTCTTCACGCCAGGGAACTACAGTGGCTTCTATTACCTCCCAGAGATCGGGCCACAGCAACTCGAATCGTCGCCATTCCACCGACGGTTCGCAGATCCCTCAAGTGGTGGACTTCTCCAGCCCTAGACAAGGGATCTCCCTTCCAGTGCCCCGACCAGTTGTAGTCACCACAGATGCCAGCCTCTCGGGCTGGGGAGCCCACGCCCAGGGTCTTTTAGCTCAGGGCACATGGGCACTGGAGGAGGCTTCCAGGCCCATCAATTGATTAGAATTAAGAGCCGTGTCTCTAGCTCTAAAACAATTCCAATTTCACATCTCCAACCAGCATGTGCTGATTTTCACCGACAATATAGCCACCAAAAGCCATATTTGCAGACAGGGAGGCACAGGAGCCTAGGCCCTCAGGAGGGAGGCCCTGAAGTTAGGCCTTTGGGCAGAGAAGAATCTCCAGTCGCTTCTAGCCGACCACATCTCGGGGAGCCTCAACGTCCAAGCGGACTGGCTCTCGCGAGCGACCATAGATCCAGGCGAGTGGAATCTCCATCAGTTACTGTTCCACCAAGTCTGCCTCAGGTTCGGCCATTCAGTGCTGGATCTATTGGCGACCAAAGCCAATGCCCAGCTCCCTCACTTCATCTCCAGGTTCCCGTCTCCGGGAGCAGAGGCAATCACTGCCCTCAGGAGCCCTTGGCCTCCAGGTCTATTGTATGCCTTTCCTCCAATTCCAATTCTGCCAGACGTGATCAACAAAATCCTCCTGGAGAAGGCCCGAGTAACTCTGATTGCCCCTCACTGGCCTCGCAGGCCCTGGTTCGCGGACCTCCAACAATGTCCGTCCAGGACCCCTGGCGACTCCCCGTTTTCGGAGGATAGGTCGCGACAGGGGGCCTCCTTCCATCCAGACCCAGAGTGGTTTCACCTCACCGCCTGGTTATTATCCGGAGGGACTTAGACCTGCGAGGGTATGACCCGGACACAGTGGAAATCATCCTGAAGTCTAGAAGAGGGTCTACCAACCGGATCTACGACCATACTTGGTCCAAATTCCATCATTGGTGCTTGCAGAAGGGCTTATCTCCCCTGTGTCTTCCCACCCACAGGATAATCACCTTCCTCATGAAAGGCTCCCACCAAGGCCTCTCTACCAGCACCATCCGCCGACACCTGGCCGCCATCTCTTCCGTCTTGGCGGGGCCTCGCAGGCAGCCCCTCCGCTCCCTTCCAGAAATCCAAGAATTTCTAAGAGGAGTGGCCAACTTCAGGCCTTCTAAGATCCACAGATATCTCACCTGGGACTTGCCACGGGTTCTCCATCCTCTTACTCAGGCACCTTACGAACCCCTGAACTCTGCGTCCCTCAGGTACCTATCCTTCAAGGTAGCATTCCTGGTGGCGATTACATCCGCCCGACGCATATCTGAGTTGGCAGCCCTTTCTATCAGACAGGACCTTTGTCAGTTTCACCAGGACAAGGTGGTTCTGCGACTGGACCCCACCTTTCTACCAAAGGTCAGTTCCATGTCCCACAGATCTCAGGATATCATATTACCTTCCATCTGCCTCCAACGAGAGCATCCCCTGGCAACTAGATGGCACACTCTGGTTCTCACTAGAGCGCTAAAGGTTTATATCCAACGCACAGGATCCATCCGGAGGTCTGAAGCACTCTTCATAGCCTACCATCCCAGATCCTTGGGATCCAGAGTGTCTTCTACAGTAATAGGTCGTTGGATCAGAGGGACCATCTCTAAGGCCTACGAGACAGCTTCCCTTTCCATTCCAAGGAATATTACAGCGCATTCCACCAGAAGTGCTGCCACATCTGCCGCTTGGGCGACTCAGGCTCCGTTGGAAGGAGTCTGCAAAGCAGCCACTTGGGCCTCGCCAAATTCCTTCATCAACGATTCGTACGCATCAGCGGACGCTGCCTTCGGCAGAAGAGTACTCCAATCCGTTATCTCTCACGATAGCTATGTACTCCCACCCTAGGGACCTATCTCTTGGGTATGTCCCATGTGACTGCTGGACCCACTCCTTCAGTACGGAGAATAGGCGTTGATTGCTTACCTGAACGCCTCTTCTCGTACGGTGAGTGGGTACAGCAGTCACTTCCCTCCCTTTGTGTGGTCTTCTTTACCTTCTATTCTATTTTCTTATAACACATGACAGTTGAACATTATAGAGCTTCACTACTGGGCCTAGTCTATGGATTCGCGAATTCTGGGGAAGGGGCGGATCCAGCACTCTTTTTTAATACTAGGCTCAGTTCCAACGGATTGGACAGGAGCAACCCATGTGACTGCTGTACCCACTCACCGTACGAGAAGAGGCGTTCAGGTAAGCAATCAACGCCTATTCCATACAATTCTGTTTAAAGAACGACTATAAATGATGTACTAGCTGTTAAGACATACCTTACTTGGATGCAAACTAGTAGGAAATTAACCTGCATATCCCTAGTAAGATAGCATTTTTATATCAAAGACCATTTTGAAAAGAGTAGACTGTTTAGAAGAGATTGGGATTGACGGGAAGGGTGACAGTTTATTATGAATATGCCCTACTATTTTCTCTATTTTAATAGGTTTTTTGTTATGGTCAGAGAATTAATCAATACAAGATATTGTATTATATTATTTCTGTATCTGTTCAAGTATATTTTAGGATTGTACTTGGAACAAAAATATTATCTTGGGCTGACTGACTTCACACTTCTTATGGGCCTTGTTTTGACATAAGTAAATTGGCATCGGCACTACCTTTTATGTATAGCCTGAAAGACTTAGCTTAATGACTCTCAGTGAGGAGAATGTGTCTCTGATTAATATTTTTGTACTTCAGTATTTGATTATGTGACTGATTTGTAAATACTGTAGTTTTGCTGATCATTTTTAAAGTTGTTTGTTTATGTTGCTTTATCTTACAGGTATACTAAACTGGGATATGCTGGTAATACAGAGCCACAGTTCATCATTCCTTCATGTAAGTGTTTGGGGTACACTGTTGTGTTATTAAAGGATGTACCGGTAACTGCATTGTCACTTAATTTAGCTCACAGTTTTAAGAATATTTATACTTTTGAAATTCCATTTAAATGAGGGTTTAAATGATAGATTTTTTTGAAACCACTTCAAATGTTTTTCAGATTACTAGATACACTTAGAATTTACATAATGTATGAATTTATAAGGAGTCAATCATATTTCACCAGTGTGAACATTTTGATCATTGTATTATTTAGCTAATGAAAAAACCCGAAAAATATGTAATGGAATTAATACTGAGTTCATTTAGGCTCCCTTTTGCTATTTTATCAAAATATGTCTTTTAGCTAAAGTTAGTCTGATTAGGACATAGAGCAAAATTAATTATCTATTAGAATTTTTTTATCTTTTCTGGTACTTTGGCACTGATTGAATGATTAGTTGAATCTTGCTGGAGCAGGACAATTCACTGACTAATAAATAGAAGCAGCTGCGATTAGAAGAAAAGATGATTAAATGAGAAAGTTTTATCAATTGTCAGGAGACTTGCAATCTTGACTCTTAATATTGATCTAGGATTTTATCATTCCCTCTTCCTTTTTTGGTGCTTAGCTATTCTGGATTAGTAACAGCATTATTTTACTGTGGGAATCAGCTGGTATTAAATTGCTGCTTTGCTTTGCCTTGTCTGCATATCCGTTAATCTGTGAAATCTTTCCCGATTTTCCCTTTCTAAATGCCATCCGGGAGCAGTTGGTTCCATAGAGTCAGAGCCGCCACAGAGAAGGCCCTCCCACATGGTCCCGCCAACCTACATTGTCTAGTTGATGGGACCCAGAGTAGGCTGACCCTTTGGGCCCTAATTGATTGCTGGGAGGTATGCATCAGAAGACGGTCCCATAAATAGTCAGGCCCTAAGCCACGTAGAGCTTATAGGTGATAATCAACATCTTAAATTGCATCCGGAGACTGATTGGAAGCCAGTGCAGCGCGCGGAGTATCGGTATGATGTGGGCGTACCTACGCACACCCACAACAGCTCGTGCGGCTGCATTCTGGATTAATTGTAGTCTCTGAATGGTTTTTAAAAGTAGACCATGTAGAGAGCGTTACAATAATCAAGCCGTGAAGTGGTAAGAGCATGAGCGACTGTAAGGAGAGACTCCTGATTTAAATAGGGCCGCAACTGGTGCAGAAGACGAATCTGCAAAAGTCCTCCTAGCCACAGCCAGAAGATGATGTTCCAATTTCAGCTGTGGATTTAGGACGATTCCCAGATTGCGGACCCATTCTGAGGGGGTTAATATTCCCCCCCAGAACCAAGGATGGACAGATGGAACAGTTCTTTGGAGGCAACACCCACAGCCACTCAGTCTTGTCGGGGTTTAGTTTGAGCCTGTTGACTTATTTTTTAAACATTTATATAGCCACCCATCATATCAAACTCTGAAATGATGAAAAAGCATATTTGGACAAAAAAAGTTTATGGGCTAAGGGTTCTTGCACTATTTTGAGGCAGATCCTGCAGTGTCTAGTGAGCCATTTATTGTGATGCTTTAATTTGAATACTTGAAGTGGGCAGAGAGCTTTGTTCTATGGCCCTTTTGTCTCCATGACTCATTGTAACATTTTACTAACCATATCATTTATCATAAGTGTCTTAAATGCCTTGCATACATAGCACAGCAAGTGGCAAGTTCAAATCCACTTATACTTGTACTCATTTTATTAAATATAAACATATTTGGACTAAGTTGATATGGGATTTCATTCAAGGGGTTTTCCCCTTCCAATATGTTGGAAAGAAATACACTGGAAAAAGGCAGTAACAAATCATTTCCATATTGCTTGTGAGTCAGTATGACTATATGCAATCATCATCAGATAAAGCTGCATTTGGGAATATTTTACTTTATTTTACCCTACAGAAGGATGTATCTTTTACTGCAGAAACAACACATTAATTAACAAGAAATTTTAAAGTTTTTAAAATATTTTTTAAAAAATTTATGTTGTAGCCTATTTTCTTTGCTATTGTCACATTTTCAATAATTTTTCATAATGTGATTGAAAATGCTAATTAATTTTTATTCACCACACTGAACATTTATAGATTGTAATGTCATCAATGATATATATGGTATTTTGTATATTTTATTTACTTTAATAAGCTTTCTTTACATTTTCATTACCATGTTTTTTGGAGTATAAGTCACATCTTTTCTTCCCTAAAAGAGACTGAAAATGTAGCTTTTTCGAAGCTTTCCCCCCCAGCCCTAAGTCTTTGCAGGCTTGTTTTCATTCCTACTCCCTTTGAAAAGGGCTTTTTTAGCCCTAACCAGGGAATAAAATGATGTGCTGAAGCTGAACAGACTAAGAATGCTAGCCAGATGAATACCTTATACAGTAATACCTCGACTTACGAATTTAATTGGTGCGGGAAGGAGGCTCGTAAGTTGAAAAGCTCGTATGACGAAACATTGTTTCCCATAGGAATCAATGGAAAAGTGATTAATGCGTGCAAGCCCAAAAATGAGAAACCGGCTGCCACCACCGAAGGAGGCTTGAGCCTCCCAATCCTCCCCGCCCCTTTGCCATGCATGTCATCCTGCATGCAGGATGCCATGCAGTCAGGAAGGTCATCCTGCTCCCCCCCCCAGCCAAAAACACAAAGGCGGTCTGCCAGGCGGCTCCCCCCGCTCCGCGCCTCCTTTCTGTTTGTTTTGTCTCGGTCTGCGGAGGGAGGGAGGGAAGCGGGGCGGCAGGTGAGGTGACCGCCTCTCCGTTTGCCAAGCACCGCGAGGAAGGAGGGAGAGAGAAGCAGACGGGCAGCAGCTGCGGCAGAGGCCAAGTCTCGCTCCGGGCTGTGCCGGGCGGAGCGGCCTGAGGGGGCCGGTGCGGCGGCGCCTCTGCCTCCTCCCACGCCCCGCCCCCGCTCAGCAATCAGCCCGGTGGCATTGCTGGCGTTCCAGGTGGGCCGCCCGGCATGACAAGAGGTGCGGCGCTCCCACGGGGAAAGGAGAAGGGGGCGGTTCAAGCCCTTCCCCGTGCGTCCCTCCGGAGGAGCCCCTCTGGCGGTTGTCCGGGCGGGTGAAGGTAGCTGGGCTGCTGACAGGGACAGGCGGTGAGGGGGCACAGCCCAGAGCGAGACTTGGCCTCGGCTGGTATCCCGAATTTGAGCTCGTAAGTAGAACAGAAATATCTCTCCCCTCCTAGCTCGTATCTCGAAATGCTCGTATATAGAGCAGCTTGTATCTAGAGGTACTACTGTACTCTTATACGTCTTATACTCTAATGCGTCTTGTACTCCGAAAAATACAGTAATTGTGTTTAAGAGGTTAGAGTAATGACTTAATCATTAAAAGTACTTAAAATGTATTTGTTTCAGGGCGTTTTAAAATTCTCAAGCAGCATAAATCCAAGGCAGTCATTTTATATTGCAGGAATAATTCCTGTCTTTAAACACCATGGTAACCTTTTTTAAAATTTATCTAGATATAATTTTCAGTTCAGTGTCAGATGTGTTGCTTTTTTCAGTGCCATTTTTCTTTTTTAATATTTTAACTAGCCGAAGAACTTGCATGATTTAGTAGCCAGATTTTATATTTTATATATGATAGTTTGTTATTTCTGTAATCTAGAATCAGACAAATAGACAAGTGCCACTAATAGTGCATTGAGGAAAAAAATCTGATACTGTATTTGAGCATTGATGAAGAGCAAGGGAGGAAGGGGGAGGAAGGGTTTATAATTTATTCAGGCAGTCTGTCCTTCCATAGATTTATCACTTATCAAGTGTTGTGATAATTAGATTATTTCTGTCATTTTATTACTATTTCTATTAAGATATTGTTATTTAATAATATATGTTAATATATTGTTATTTCTATTCTCTGTCCATTCAGAATATTATTTATTATTTATATCTTTTAATGAAGAATGTTAATGCTCTGGGTTAAAGATGAAAGTTTTGTTTGGTTATAGTGATCAATTGATTATACCATCAGGTTGCCAATTCTCAGTTATCTCTTTTCTAAAAACTGCTTCAGTAGTTTTTGATTTACAAGTATGCATTTTATGCATATTTAGAATGTAAAGTGAACATTTTGACAAACAGCCTGAATAATAAATATTTGCTATACAAAAAGTAGTTAAGAAATAAGAAGAAAGCTCCATGAAACAATATTCCAAGAATTTATTAAAAAATAACTTGTATTATATAAATGTCATGAGGCTATGTTTCTGGCCAGGCCTTGTGCCTGGAATTAAAAATGATAATTCCTACTTCATTTATATATCTGAAGCACATTATATTTAAGCCCTTTTTATTGAATCAGAGATAGTTAAATTACAGTTTGAATGTTTAATACAGAAAAACAGATTTGTGCTTTGGCTTCATCTCTTAAAGTCCATTACTATTAAGATTTGTCTGTATTACTGATTCCAGTACTTCTGTGCAGAATGCTATTATCTCTCAACTCTGCTTGATCCAGGCAAACAGTTAATACACTACCAATATCTATGAGCTCACACTTTTTTTGTGGTTTAAAAAATAGCACTCAGATTTAACGTACATTTGCATTAATACCCCTCCCAACCAAATTCTAGTGATGCTTTAAACAGAGGGTTGACTTGTATTTGAAATTTATTTTTTCTAGAAAACTGGGTAAACATATCAACAGTAATATCCTTCCGAGTATATGTTTTTGTAGAAGAATAAATGTTTTATTAAAAATTAAGGTTATAATTCTATCTGTAATTTGCTCTTGTCTTCTGTAATAAAGGTATTGCCATTAAGGAATCGGCCAAAGTTGTCGATCAGGCACAAAGAAGGGTTATGAAAGGTGTGGATGACTTAGACTTCTTTATCGGGGATGAAGCAATAGAAAAACCCACATATGCAACAAAGGTATTTAAAATAAAAAGTGGCATTCTCTCTTTTAAGCAAAGAAAGAAAGATTGTAATTTGAGCTTAATTTCCCTCATACAAATTAATGTTTTATTTACTGTATCATATAATTTATTATAAACAGCAGTATGTTAATATTTCAGATTAAGATAAAGTTTTAATATGTTTACCAGCATATTTTAAAACAAGTTATTATAATTGATTTAATTTTTAAAAAAGCAGTACCATGTAAAAATATAAACTGTATATTGTACAAATAAGCTAGAGCAAAGTTAAAGGCCGCCTTCTATATTTATTCCTATTTATGTGATGCTACCATAAATTTAAATTTAGTATTTTTTTAACAACATTCACATTTTAAACAGTGGCCCATTCGCCATGGCATAGTTGAAGATTGGGACTTGATGGAGAGATTTATGGAACAAGTTATCTTTAAATATTTAAGAGCAGAACCTGAAGACCATTATTTTCTTTTGGTGAGTATAAAATCCGATTTGAAATATTGGTGACTCAGAATTACTCAAAGTAGAACAAATCCTTCAATTTGTAAAAACAAATGTAGTAGACAATTGAGTAAAAGCTGAAAAGTAATATCTCTGGTATATAGTACAGCACAACAATATGGTATATAATGAAAATTACATTGAATAAAAATTTTAAAAATGCAGTATAGCAAAATAAAATAAGGTAGTTGTCTGGCTCAAAGCTTAAGCCCTGGTGACGCAATGGCTAGAATGCAGTATTGCAGGCAAACTGCGCATAGCCTAGAGCAGTGATGGCGAACGTTTTTTCCCTCGGGTGCTGAAAGCATGTGCACACACACTATTGTGAGTGCCCACACTCATAGTTCAATTCCTGGGGAGGGGAAAAATTGCCTCTCCTGCCCCCCCAGTCCCTCTGTAGGCCAGAAACAGCCTGTTTTGCAACTTCTTTTGGGCCCGTTAGGCCCTTCTTTCACCTTTCCCAGGCTCCAGAGACTTCCTTGTGCGTGGAGAAGGCAGAAATGCTCTTTCCCATTCTTCTAGAGGCCCTCTGGAAGCCTAAAATGCCCTCCCAGAGCCTCTGCATAAGCTGAAAATCAGCTGCAGAGGGCTTTCCAGAAAGCATCTGAAGGCAAAATGGAAGCCAGTACATGACACATGTGTCAATCCAGAGCTGGTTTGACACATGTCAATCCGGAACCCGTTTCTCAGCTGCAGAGGGCTTTCCTGAAGTCGGTGAAACGGAGGTCAGGGAAGATGCGTGTAAGCAGCAGCAAACGGCTGCAGAAGAAATGGGCTGACAGCTGTCTCCTGCTGGGTGGGGCTGTCAGTGCGAGGTGAGTCAATAATTAGACCCACTCAAAAAAAGCCCTAGCCCTTTTTTGTGGGGTCAAAAGAAAATAAGATGTGGTCTTTATTTTCAGGGGAAGATGGTATGTCTTATTGCTATAACACTGAGAATACATAAAAAACAAGCTTATAAAACAGATACAAAGTGAATAATTCTTTGGGGAAAATAATTATTTGGCTAAACTGTTTCTAAAGGTATCTATTATTAAGATGTTTATAAGCATAATTTTTAACAAACACAGTTCAGAGAGCCTCCCTTTGATGGATCTATTGAAGCAGAAGTTTGGTAGGTAATTTGTCAAGGATGGATTCCTTCTTTAATCAGAGAATTTGGATTCTTTCCATTTAGGAGAGAGTTGGATTCAATAGCCCAATTGTTCTCTTCCATATCTATAATTATAGCAATTATTATGACAATAAACCAACCTAAAGTACTTCTCTAAAATGCTTCTGCATTTTATAGCTTTAAAATCTTGAAATAATATTTGTAGTCTCTAAAGCCATATAAGAGAAGAAAGTCAGAGCTTACTTAGTATTTAATGACTGTAAGGCTATTATAATAAAATACACAATTGTAATATATGAAAGAATATTCTAAAATTGCTGACCTCATTTAGCTCACTAAAGAATTCTTCAGGAGCAGTCTTGATTTTTAAGATAAATGTTCATGAAATTATGTAAGATATTGTCTCACTATTAAATCACTCGCTGACATTAACAAGGTTTTGAATTTGTATGTAGAGTTCCTTAACAGAGTTCTTCTGTTATTTGAGAAGGTAATGTCTGGGAATAATGGGACAACAATGTTCTGTATTTGCAGGCACTGTTGTCTTTTTGTGGGGGGAAAATAAGCATACTTAGAAAGTTTAAAAAATGTCTCAACTCAACTCAAGCACAATATAGTAGAGAGAGAATCTATAGTTCTTTTTGATAAGAAATCAGTTCATCTGTGCTGTTGGATATATTAGATCCCATAAAGCTATCAAAACAAGTAAAATGAAGTGTAATTATTCAGCTAAAAATATTGCATGGTCTATGGAAAGTAGATTAAATTGAGCTGAATAGTTGTGGTTTTCTTCACAGACTGAACCTCCTCTAAATACTCCAGAAAACAGGGAATATACTGCTGAAATCATGTTTGAATCCTTCAATGTTCCTGGACTTTATATTGCTGTTCAGGTGAGATGTAGAGTTCTGATTTTGTTAAGTAATATTCCTTAAGAAACTACATGGATTCTGTGTCTATTGCCCTAGAATTAGCCTGTTCTGCATTGGCTTCACTTAGAAATTTACTTCCGGCATTTGACCTAAATGATAATGGTAGCTTTATGAGAACTTCTTTTGTGCTATGTCCCAACTGGACCACTGGACAGACAATGAGTTTACCCCAGTTTGAGGTGAGCGGCCTTTTGCATGAAATCCATGGATTTGGATATGTTCCAAATATGATCTGAAGTATAATATAAAATTTTGAAAAGTCTGTATTTTGTAAAGTCTATATTTGCACTCCTTTATCTTCTTTATTTTCGTCTAACCATTAATTTGGGATACATAAATCACTGTTCCTAATATGGGACATCTAGTCCTATCATTTACCTTTTGTTGGATAGCATGCTTAAGTAAACAATGAGCATTAGTGATGCTGGTTGGGTGGGATAGCTAATAGTTTCTGTACAAAATGTACTAACTGCCTCTTATGATTAGGTTTGATGTGGAAATACTACCAATGTGCAAATCACACTAATGTAGAATTTCATAAACTAATACAAATTAACATTCTATCAATTTGAGGTAAGAGCAAATGTAATGTCTTGGTTTTATGTGCTATATAATTGTCTGTGAACTCTGTTTCTTGGAGGAAAAATGATCATTAGCACAGCAATTGCTATGTAAGTTGTCAATCACAATTTCACTTCTGACTACTCTGAGGATATAGAGCACCTTATCATAAGTGTTTACTGGATGAAAAAGTAGCATGGCACCTATAGTTTTATTTCTATACTAAACTCTTCTATAGTGTGTCCATGGTTTGCTACCACAGTATTTCTTTGATAGGATTTATTTTTTGTTTAACATTTACAAGACATTTGGCATTACTTTGCAGTTGAAGATAATCTTTATTTTAAATCAATTCTGATTTATTAACATTCATCAATATTTATTGTTACACTTTTTAGCAGTGTAGTTAGTGTTAGTGCTGTCCCACTTGAAAACCATCACGGAACCTCTGTTAGACCCCCCCCCCTGTAATTTGCATATTGAGCAAATAGATCAACAGATGATGCTGTTAATAGGGCTCTGCACTACATCCTACAACATCTTGGATCTCCAAAGACATACACAAGGGTCCTCGTTATAGACTTTAGTTCAGCATTCAATAACATTATTCCTGACATTCTTCTAACTAAGCTAAACAAGCTAGGTACCTGAACACACTTGTAAGTGGATAAGCTTCCTAACAGACATAAAGCAGCAGGTGAAGCTAAGCAAAGTCATGTCACATGCCTCTACAATTAGCAAACACGCCCCCCCCCGCGGGCTGTGTGCTCTCTCCACTTCTCTCTATATAACAATGACTGCACCTCAAACGATCCATCGGTTAAACTACTGAAGTTCTCAGATGGCACAATAGTGAGACAATGATGAATCTGCATAAAGAGAGGAGGTTGAACAACTAGCCTTGTGGTGCGACTGGAACAATCTGGAAATGAACACACTCAAAAACGTAGAAATGATGGTAGACTTTAGGAGAAATCCACCCATACTACCACCGCTTACAATACTAGACAACACAGTATCAACAGTAGAGACCTTCAAATTTCTAGGTTCTATCATACCTTAAGATTTAAAATGGACACCTAACATCAAAAATGTCATCAAAAAAAGCACAAGAGTGTTCTTTCTCCATCAACTCAGGAAGCTCAAACTGCCCAAGGAGCTGCTGATACAGCTCTACAGAAAATTTTTTGAGTCTGTCAAACTGTCTAGTTTGGTTCTGCAACCCAAGAGGATAATTAGAACTGCAGAAAAAGCAATTACTGCCAATCTGCCTTCCATTGAGGACCTGTATACTGCACAAATAAAAAAGAGGGCTATGAACATATTTACAGATCCCTCACATCTTGGACATAAACTGTTTCAACCCCTACCCCCAAAACAATGCTATAGAGCACTGCACACCAGAACAACTAGATACAAGAACAGGTTTCCCCAAATGCCATCACTCTGCTAAACAAAAAATTCCCTCAACACTGTCAAACTATTTACTAAGTCTGCAGTACTATTAGTCTTCTCATCGTTCCTATCACCTATCTCCTCCCACTTATTGCATGGCTGTAATTTTGTTGCTTTGTATCCTTTATATTTATATTGACTGGTCCCTAATTTTATTTGATTGCTTATTTATACCCATTCCCATTCCAACAAAGAATTGATAATATATCTGATTGCTGTATCGCAAAGATTATATAGTAAGAAACCCATTGTAATACAGTAAACAGTACAAGTAGGAAAGGATAATCTTTATATAATATTGTATTGAACTCATCATATTTGCAATCACTTTATGCCAGAAAGATAACATGAAAAAGTATATTGTATTTTCAGCCAGTCTGAAATTAATGTAGCTTCAGTGGGATAGATAGTGCTGCTTTCCATCAATACTTTACCTACTGAGATTGTCTCAGTGCTTGAGTGCAAATTTCAGGAGAGTTTTAGTTTTCTTTTCTATAGTTCTGCTGCAATTATTTAAAATTTAATAAACTGTATCTGTCCTTATATATTGTTCATTTTCTTTTTCTTGTAATGTGTACAATTTTCTTGGGCTCTGTAATGCAGTATAAATATATTGTAGGATTTTGTCTTATATATTATTCATTTTTTGGAGATTATGAAACACTTACGCTCAAACTGTTTCCTTGGTAGGCTGTCCTTGCTTTAGCTGCATCTTGGACATCAAGACAAGTAGGAGAACGGACACTGACTGGAACGGTTATAGATAGCGGGGATGGTGTCACTCATGTCATTCCTGTGGTAAGATAATTACACAGTTTCGTTTATTAAAGTGCAGTTCCCAATATTGTAATTGTTATGGAAAGCTTGTTTTCAGCCTTTTCCTCATGAATTCAGAGCTATGTAACTATCATCTACAAATTACAAAGTATGCAAAATGTTAACACTTATTATTTTTAACTAGTGTTAAGAAATATGTTTTCTTAGTTTACAAACTATAAGGCACTTAAACATCCTGTTTATTTTAATTAAAAATATTTCAGTAATAGTTAACCTGGTGTACAGTATTCAATATATTTCATTAATAATTCCTAAAATTCCATACCTGTGGCTGATAGAAATTATGTCTAAAACATCAAAAAGACCCCATTTGGTATACCTGCTGAAAAGTTATGCTCTTCAAAGATTTCATGACATAGAAAATGCTAATACTGAAATTCTTGTTTTAGTGTTCTCACTTTTGAGAAAGTGATAATAGGTATTATTAGATTGTGCTGTAGGCTGCCTTGAAAGTTATATAAATAGAAACGCAGAGTATAAATACTGTGTTTTCCCGAAAATAAGACCCTCTTATATATTTTTTTGAACCCCGAAATAAGTGCTTGGCCTTACTGCCATGCACTGAATAGCCCGATTGGGATTATTATCAGGAGATGTCTTATTTTGAGGGAAACAGGTATTGAAATACCCTACATGCAAGTCTTGCTATTAGGGAATGGGAGGAAGGGGGAAGGATTATTACATTGCAAAATTTTATCTTTTTATCTGCTTAATGTGACACTATTAGAATTTGTTCTGATAAGATACACTGGTCAAGTACACACCAGTGGGAAGAAGATCAAAGATCATAGAAATCCAATTAATAAATAAATAAATAGTTGTTACGATTGTTACTGAGGACATTTCTTTTGTTTTCAGGCTGAAGGTTATGTAATTGGTAGCTGTATCAAACATATTCCAATAGCCGGACGAGATATAACTTACTTTATTCAGCAGCTGCTAAGAGAACGAGAAGTAGGAATTCCTCCAGAGCAATCATTGGAAACTGCTAAAGCAGTCAAGGTAATATATTTGGTTAATGTAAATGGATAGGCAATACCTTTAATGAATATTTATTTATTAAGGAACCCATTGTAATTGTTCTGTCGGGCTCTCTGGTAGACTCCTCCCAAAAATTCACAGGTACAAATTTCAGACACACACACGTTTGAAAATTCAAAACAATGTTCTTTATAATGAAAATTCACTTAAACCATGCCCTCTTTTGGTATAGCAAAGAGCTACCTACTCTTGCTTGCCAACCTGGCCTGCTCCTCCTCTACCTGCACTCCCCACATACTTCAGGGGGATGCAGGCAATGGTGATGGATAGGAATCCACTGCAGGAATATCCACCTGTTCCTCGGTATTTCTCTCTAGTGAAGCGGGAGAGGGTGGAGAAAGATTTCTTGCATTAAGAGTGTAGCCAAAAGGTTCCCTCTCCTGGAGCTGTGTCTTAAGTGCACTCTCCCCCCCCCCACGCTGAGGGAGGGAGAGGGGCGCTTTTGGAAGAGACAAGGAAGTGTATGCCTGGCTGCATCTGCTGCTGAGCCTGACTAGAAGTTTGCCTGTCAGTTCAGCTTCCTGAGGCAGCCCACAAGAGTTTCTTTCCCCTCCCACTTTGCTCGAGAGCCGGAGGTGGGAGAGAATCAGTGGACATAACACCGAGGAACATGACAGAGCTGCAGGTCCCATGTAGGATGTGTGTCTTGTAGCCCACCCTGCTCTACCCTGCCACCCCCAAATTGATTAATATTAATTTTTGATATCCTCTCATTTATGCCATTTGTAAACTGTCCACAGTCACTTAGCTGAGATGGGCAATGTAGAAATTTGATAAATAAATAAGTACTAGTCCGTATCTTAGTTTTCAAAGAAACTTTTATTCCTGTTATATCTAAAAAAGATCAGATAAAAAGCTTGGATATTTAATTATTTTAATAAATATGTATTCTTGTCTTTCCAGGAACGTT
This sequence comes from Erythrolamprus reginae, assembly GCF_031021105.1. Lineage (NCBI taxonomy): Eukaryota > Metazoa > Chordata > Lepidosauria > Squamata > Dipsadidae > Erythrolamprus > Erythrolamprus reginae. The sequence continues at coordinate 164,633,752 of NC_091950.1, read as the reverse complement.
TTAGTTATGTCTGTCCAGACTTAGTGAAAGAATTTAATAAATATGATGTAGATGGTACCAAGTGGATTAAACAATATACTGGAGTTAATGCTATCTCAAAGAAAGAATTTACCATTGATGTTGGCTATGAAAGATTCTTAGGGCCAGAAATCTTCTTTCATCCAGAGGTATGTGTGTGTGTGAATTCTTCCTAAATAATATTTGAAGTGAAAGAGGGAATGGTTGTTACATTTTAAACCTACACCACTAGTGTATCTCTCTTCCTACTTTGAATTGGTTTAATTATACCACCAATGTAGTTTTTATGTTGAGCTGTAAGGTTAAATGTTTCTCCCAGCTGATGCCGTTTTTTATATTGAACTGCTTGATTCATTGCTTAGCATTTGAGATGTGTAGGTGGATTCTGAATTGTTCAGCATAAGATAACAGCAGGCAAAATAGAAAGAGGAAAGTGATCAGAGGACACATTCTGGCTTTCAGTGGGCTGAATCTGGCCTCTACAAGTGCCCTTTTTCTCTCAGAACAAATGTTTCTATTCTGTTTCCCCCTGCAGTTCTGTGTGGTCCTGTGATCCACCTCTGTGTGCATGATTAAGCACATTGCATCCCTTTATCTGTATTATGAAGCTGAAATATTTCCTTTAAATCATAATAATACTGTTAGTCATTTTTGATGTGGTATGATTAAAGGGCTGAATTACATCCTCCTAGATCAAGATAAGTTTATCTGAAGTGTTACATGTTTAAAAGAAAAACCCTACCTCTACATTTATTTAGATTTAAGAGATGGGTAACTGGATACTTAGAGATATATTGACCTAAAATTTCCACAATTGCTGAAAATTGGTGGCATGGTTTCCATTATTTAGAGGTAAGAAAACAGTGTGTAGTATAAGCTCTAAAATACCTTAACAGAGCTTTTTAAACAAACTGAGGGAAATGCTCAAATTTTAGCAATAGCACTTACTTATATATTGCTTCATATTGCTTCTAAGTGGTTTACAGGGTCAGCATATTGCCCTTAAGAGTCTGGGTCCCCATTTAGTTATCTCAGAAGGATGGAAGCCTGAGTCAACCGTGAGCTAGTCAAGATCAAACTCCAGGCTGTGAGCAGAGTTTGCCTGCAATACTGCATTTTAATCCTGCACCATCACAGCTCGGTATTTTTTTTAATAATCCAAAGCTATTCCTGCTATCTATTTTATGTCACTCACTACAATGGTTTTAGACCTCTACAAACATTTTAAATACAGTCACAGAAAATCTATTATAACAGAAAACAAGGTAGAAGTTGTGTAAGTTTATTTTCCTTCACTTTTCTAACTTCACTTTTCTTTTAATCAGAAATAATTTCCCCTAAATCGTGCAATTTTTAATACAAAACTCCTAGCCAAATCACCATTTCTTTTCATACATTGCTTCCCATTTAATTTGTGGGTTAATTATCTCTAGTTGTTAAATTTATTCCATCTTTCTTCTATTTTATTGTTCTTGAGAATGCTAGAACAATCATTCGATACTAATCATTCTATTCTATTTTTTTAAAAAAATATGTGGGATAGCGGTTAAGGCACCAGGATAGAAACCAGGAAACTGAGTTCTAGGCCTGCTATAGGAATTAAAATTGTCTGGGTGTCTTTGGGCTAGTTATTTTCTGTCAAACCACTCTCTTAGGGTGATGGTTGTAAGGGAAAACAAGAGGCCAGGAGTATTAGGTATGTTCACCATCCTAAAAGAGAGAAATGAAGCAAGGTAAAACTAAACAACAAAAATAATAGGAATACCTACTTCTTTTTTTCAGTTTGCTAATCCAGACTTCACACAGCCCATCTCAGAAGTAGTAGATGAAGTTATTCAGAACTGTCCTATTGATGTTAGACGTCCACTGTATAAGGTTAGTCAAATGAGAGGAGGTAAAGTATGGTTGTAAAAAGGTGTTGCTTAAATGCAACTTTTTTCTATTTCCTAAGAATCTCCCTCCCTTTCATTTAGATAAAAGCAACGTTTTTAAAATGTCTTAATATAAATAACTAAAAATAATATTTGAAAGCATGGTGGTTGATATAAATGTCAGGATAATAACAATTGAGCTTGATATTAAATGGTTCTGCTTATTGCTTAACCTAGATTGTCTTCTACTATATCTGATATAATTTGTACATAATATGATGTAGTATAACTTATCAATGTGAGGAATGAACATTTTGATCATAGTTAAACACAGACAAACTGCTGAAATCAGTTGTTATGTGGTCAGGAGGCAAGTCTAGTTTGTGAAACTGAAAAAGAGTTTTTGTGATCTCCTCTGGATTCTGATTCTCCCAGAATAAATGTCTCTTTGGAGACCTTTGTACAGGAATTCCCGAGGCCTTGGGGATAACTTTGCTGAGCCAGCTTGGAAATGCTTTCTGTCAACAGGAGGTCATTTTATCTCATCTGAATCCTCTCAGCTGCCATCTGACTTTTAAGATTTGCTTTTGTTCTGTAAATTTGTTTGGTTCAAATTTAATTAAATTTTATTGATTGGTGAAAGCATATTTGAGCGACGCTATTCTCCCTTCTTAAGATTGCTCAACACATTACTTAAAAGATATAACTTTGCATTTGCCTTCTATGTAGAAAATAAACTCTTTGAACAGGTCCCATGTATAGAAATTGCAGCTGTCTTTTTGTCTTTTATGACTGGTTACACATGTCATTATTACCACTATTCCTTATTCCAGAAGTGAATATCTCTTTTTTCACTGTTATATAAATGATTTTATTTTGTTTGTGCAATTTTAATTCAGAATATTGTCCTTTCTGGAGGCTCAACAATGTTCAGGGATTTTGGACGGCGTTTGCAGCGGGACTTGAAAAGGACTGTGGATGCTAGACTGAAACTTAGTGAAGAACTAAGTGGTGGCAGACTGAAGGTTTGTTTCATAGACAATAGAATGCATTGATTTAAATGCTTGCGTGGAATGGAAACTTCTAACAACGTCCTTATAGTACTGAATAGTACAGTGTTTCCCCAAAAATAATACAGGTTCTTGTATTTTTTTGATCCCTGAAATATGGCCTTGGTCTTACTATTTTTGGGGTGCAAGAGGCGGAGCTAGGCACAAGACGTGCGTCTTACTGGAATCTAGCAGTTCTGTGGTGTCTTTTGGCCAGCCTGCTTAGTTCTAGTTCCAGCTCCAGCCATCATCAGAGAGCGGGAGGAAAGAGAAACAAAGAAAGACTTCTGCTGCTTCCGCTTTTGGCTGCAGTAGTCTTTCTCTCTCAGCTCTTTCTTTCAAACTTTGGCTCTGCAGCTTCCAAACCCTAGCCAGGGCAGCAACCACTCTGCAGGTGCGCTTCCCACTCTATGGTGGACACAATATTGAGGAACACAATGAAGCTACAAGTGTCAGATAGGATTTGTGTCTTGCGGTGGGGTGCAATTTGGAGGTGGCAGGTGGGGCAGGGCAGGTGGGGTAGAACACAAGACGTGCGTCCTACCTGAGACTTGTAGTTCTGTCACGTTCCTCAGAGAGAGCAAGTGAGAGGTGGGTGCACGCATACTCCATAGGACTGGCTCTGCTCCTCTGGGCTCTGCCTCCGGCGGCATTTTCAAACACACTCCTGCCTGTGAGGAAGAGGAGGTTAGCCTTGATTCCTGCCTCTTTCCCTGGAAAGTAGTTGGGGGACTTTTTTGGGGGGGGGGGGGAGGCTTACTTCAGCACATGCACTGAAAAACCTGATCAGCCTTATTATGGGGAAGTGTATTACTTTTGGAGTAACATGATAGTATTAATCTGATTTTCCTTGTTATTTTCATGAGTTTTTATTGCTGTAGAAAATACTCAGATCTGTGCTTTTGAAATGATGAAGTTGTGATCTTTACCACCTAATGCAGGCAGCTGAGTACTTGGTGTTTCAGAAATTCATAGGCAATTGATCTATTGGTTGCCTAGTGCTTTGGGGTCTTCATCATCTTCTCTCTGCATGTCTTCCAGTTGGCTCAGTTTCATTTTACCTAATTATTTGATAGTGTTTCCGTTGTTCATCATTATTTTATTTAATTACTGCATTTTTCATCGGCCCTATAGTGTTTCCGATGGATGATGTATATCCTAAAACATGAAAAACAGATACTAAAAGCATATTAATGTTAGTATTATTCAGCAATTGCAGTTATATATTGCTTGAGCCTGCAAGTTTTAGTGAGTTACAGACCCTCTAGGCTTGTTAAGGCAACAGTCCATTTAATTCATCTACCTCAAAGAAAGTTTTCATTCTCTATTATGAAAGAAATTGCCATAGAAGCTTCAGTACTATCCCATACAAAGCAAGTATCAGAAATGATTTAATAAGGTAAATTTGAAGCATCTAAATTTTACAAATTTGTAATGGCCTGTTCTATACATTTTGAAAGTTTTTCAAGTTTGAAGTCCAGTTACAAACACACTGAATAATCCCTTACCTCCTCAAAATGCCCTTCCTCTGTTCAGATAGTTCAGATTGAAATATTTGGCACATCCCTAATTTTGAGAATCTTTTTTTGTTTAAAAATTCATTATGGTTTTTAATAACAAAAACTAGATGTTTCTGTTTCTGTTTAATAACATACATTAGATGTTATTTTGCTTCAGCTCTGGATGCTGCTCCGTCTCAAGCAGCATATTAGGAATGACAAGTATTTAGTTGAATAGTATTTTCTAAATAAATAGTGATTACAATGAAAAATGTGATGATTTAAGATAAAACATTGGAAATTTATTTACTGTATATTATTATACTGTATATACTATTTCCCAGTAAGGCTTTTGCTAAAAAGCTGGCCTGTTCTTTTTAGATGGAAATGCCAGGAATTAAATGTAGAAATTATGCCTACAAAGTATATATTTTTAAATAGGTAATTGACTGTTGATCTATAAATTATTACTGTTTTCTTAATGTCACCAGTATATTTCCTATACCTTGTAATAATGATGCTGCTCCATGGAAATTATACCTGCTACAGAAAAACTATATACATTAAAAAAAATGATTTAGAAAAGTACAAGGTCAACTGCAATGATTACAACAAATACTTTTGTAGACCTGTGTTTTATTTTAGTGTTATTTCTTGAAGCTGTTCAGTTATAAGACTATATGAGAATTGGGTTACAAATAATCTGAGTCCATCTTCCTCGACTCTAGGGTTCTGTAGATATATTAATCAGTCAAGTGCTTTTTGTTAAACGAAACAAAAAATAAATTAAAAATGAATAAAAATTGAGTTAAAGTTATATAAATCTATTCTCAATAGATTTGATTGTACAGTCATAAGTGTGCTATATTCCTTGGAATAATGTTAAGGCATTTATTTTTATACAAAATAATACTGTAATATAGTGAATTTTATATGTGGACTTGTACATTTTGTGTAATTAATCTTTTATACTGATTTTGTTTTCCATTATAGCCAAAACCTATTGATGTACAAGTTATTACTCATCATATGCAAAGATATGCTGTTTGGTTTGGAGGATCAATGCTGGCTTCCACAGTAAGTTTACAAAAATGGAAAAGGACTCTGAAGAGAGGGTTTACTATAAGAGTAACTGCAATGTTACTATACATAATAGGCATTACAATAAATGTTGTAAAGATATTCAGAAATAATTTTCTTTAATATTTATTTCATTGGGAGTTGCCCAGAGTTATCTGAAAGACACATGGCTATATAAATGTTTTAAATAAATAAGTACTTTTTTGGTAACTAAATTATCAAAGGCCCAGTCAGAACTGTGTAAGTGTCTTTATCTCTTCCTGGTGCAGATGATATTCTAAAATTTTAGAATAGGGATGTACAGAGATACCTCGTCTTACGAACCCCTCATACAAACTTTTCAAGATACGAACCCGGGGCTTAAGATTTCTTTGCCTCGTCTTAAAAACCCTTTCTGTCTTACGAACCTAAGCCCGGGTCCATGGGTTCTCTTATTGCGCAAGTGCTCTCGTACTGCGCATGCACTCTCTGACTGCCGAAGGGATTCCCGTGCCTTGTGACTGTCACCGCTGGGATTTCCCATTTGCTTGCATGGAAATTCCCTGCCGGATTCCCCCACCCCTTTTGCTTGCACCTGAGGTGGGAAACGCCAGAGCTGCCCCATTTCCCTGTCACTTTCCCCTCTAGCCCTCCGCTCCCTCTACTCCCCGCAGCCGCCCATCCTGCTGCCAAAATCTCCCCTAGCCTGCCGCTTCCTTTGCCCCATCTCGCTGCTAAAATCACCCCTCCAAAAGCTTCCTACACTACTCCAAATTGCCCCAAAATCGCTCCCCCAAAAGCTTCCTATCTTGCCCCAAATTCCCCCAAAAATCACCACTTGAAAAACTTCCTATCTTGCCCCAAATTCCCCCAAAATCGCCCCTACAAAAGCTTCCTATCTTGCCCCAAATTCCCCCAAAAATTGCCCCTCCAAAAGCTTCCTAAGCTACCCCAAATCACTTCCAAAATCTTCCAAACTCACATCTCCTTTCAAAATGCCTAGTTTTTCCTTGCTGCCTTTCTTCACGTCATTTGCCTTCGTTAGGACCTCGATTTGGGTGGCATAGGAAGCTTTTGGAGTGGCGATTTTTGGGGGAATTGGGGGCAAGATAGGAAGCTTTTGAAGTGGTGATTTTGGGGGAATTGTGGGCAAGATAGGAAGCTTTTGGAGTGGTGATTTTTGGAGGAATTTGGGGCAAGATAGGAAGCTTTTGAAGTGGTGATTTTTGGAGGAATTTGGGGCAACATAGGAAGGTTTTTGAAGGGGCGATTTTGGGAGAGATTTGGGGTGGCATTAGCCTTTGTTAGGACCTCCATTCCTCGCTTCTCCTCGCTGTCCGTCTCCACTCCATTAGCCTTCACTTTGTCCACCTGCCGCTTTTTCTTTAAGCCTTAAAGTTTGGATTTTCCTAATGGGTTTGCACGCATTATTTGCTTTTACATTGATTCTTAAGGGAAACAATGTTTCATCTTATGAACTTTTCACCTTTATGAACCTCCTCCCGGAACCAATTAAGTTCATAAGACAAGGTATCACTATATAGTACTTATATCTAGGATAAGCTATAAGACTTACAAATTTGTAGACGCTCATACTTGGCTAAGCCTTTTCAAACAGGAAAAAACAAAAAACTCTTTGAGTAGTTCATGAGATGCTTCCTGAGGAGACTTTAAAACTTTAGGTCCATCTACTCTGGAGTTCCATGCACTTAACCTTCAAATGTACAATAAAAACTGAACACAATATTCAAGAACATCAATTTATTGTTTATATCTTCATTTCAAAAATTGGAAACATTTATTTTATAGGGTAACTGCATAACATTAATACAATAATCTTTCTTACGAATTTGTTGGTCTTTTTTCCAAAATGTTTATTTTAATAAATATAAAATTGTAATATGATCCAGTATATTGATTTAATTTTATCTTTTTTTCTTCTTTTTCAGCCTGAGTTCTACCAAGTATGCCACACCAAAAGAGATTATGAAGAAATTGGTCCTAGCATCTGTCGTCACAACCCAGTTTTTGGAGTTATGTCTTAAATATGACATTTAATGAATTGAGTTTAGCAAGGCAAGGAAATGGTCTTTCTCAGTGCTTGTTTGTCTGGATGGTCGGTATTAAGATAAGAAACATGACTTGAAAATAAGAAAAAAAAAGACCAAACACAATTAAACAGGAATATTTTAATAACTGTCTCAACATGCTGATATAGTGGGAAGCCAAAACAATTCAAAGTGTTTTTTCTTTTGACTGAATATTTGAAGCTGTTCATAAACAAAACAAAAGAAGTTGGTCTTTGTTCTTTTTGTGCCCTAATATTTTGTATATTAATGGAATATCCAAGATTTGATGGGATTTGATGGTATGTAGATAGTCAGCTCTATAATTCTTCTATTGTACTCTTAATTGTGTACAATGCAAGAGCCTGTTTATATTTCCTACTTTTTTATACATTGAGAAAAAATATCAGTGATTGAAAATAATGTTAATATTTGACAAGAAAAAACACCAGTGACCAATTGGAGGGGAATGTGAAAATAATTATAATGCCCACATGGAGTTTCATCATGTAAATCTAATAATGTTTAATATGACCAATCTTCCACTTGCATTCCATACATAATGCAACTTGGAAAATGCTTTTGGAGCTGAGGGACTAGAATCTTGGATTAAGTAATGCCTGCTAGTGCTTTCTGATTATTTGGTGCATTCTCATTCTATTTCTTGCTTGGGGAAGGGGAGGGAAAGTAAAGACAAGACTGTTGGACAAGTATTGCAGTTCTGTAGTGTCATTTCTAATTGCAACCAAATATTCCGATTATGAAAATGGGTGTATTCCACCATTCCAATAAAGACACAACATTCTTTTTTAATATTCATGTGAGGCCTTTCAATTTCGTTGTTTAATCATTTGTGAAGGTCCTTCTAATCTGCAATCACAGTTTCTCACTCCCTAATTTGGAAAAGATGAGAGGGGATACATGTATGCAAGTGGTGTGTTAACCTATTTAATAGTATAATGCAGTTTTAGAAGCGTAATTCTAATTAAATACATGTTTTTCATGAGATTTTGGTAAATAAAGCTGTTGCATTCCTGGCGTCTTGTGTCACAGATTTGATACTGTAACTCAAGAGAATTAGTAAGAACTATATTGATGGTATGTTTAGTCAGAAGCAAACATGGTGGGGCTGAGTATCAAGTATGTAGAGTATGTAAAAATGGGAGTATTGCTGCATTTAACCGAATGTCATGATAAAGCTCTCCTTGACTGGAAGCCTTGAACAGAGAGAGTTTTCTAATCATTCAGAATTATAATAAATTTCCATTTTAAACTTTTGGGTAAGCGTGGGGTGGTCATCACCAGAAACTGGGATTTAAAGTGCATCCTGGCTGTGATTCATCTTTATAAATGTTGAATGTCTAAACAAAATTATAACCAAGTATGAGTGCTGAATCTAGAATTATGTTAGATATGCTCACACAATGCAGGATAATAAGCTTGCTATGAACTAGGGTTTATTAAGGGCTTAGAAATCCATCTCAAAATCTAATTTTTTAAAAATAGTTTTTATTGAAGTATAAAAATGCAGAGATAAAAAAACCTAATGCAAAGTGAGAAAAAGCGACAAAAAAAGAAGTGTGAAGAAAAATAGCAGGGGAAATAAGGAAGGAAAAAATAATAATCCAAATTTGGATGTCCCATAAAACTACCCCCATAATGGTTTGTTTACCTGCTAATATGAAAAAAAAAGTAAAGCAGAAATTGGAAGCTGCATATAAATGACTTCATTCTTAAGTCTGGATTCCTTAGGTCTTACTGTTACACGTGTCTCATAAAGAATAGGGATTTCTTCATAGTATCACAGACTGAACTATATGTAGCCTGAAGTGAAGAATCTATATGGTACCAAGATCTATTTTGTGGGTTTCCTGTGGAATTTAGGATTAGCAAATTGCCAGAAGATACCTTTTGATAGCTAACTCTGAAATAAACTCACCAGAGAGAAGTTGTGCTTATGTGTATTTAAGATTCAATTATATTTTTTCCATGAATTTAGTTTAAAAATTAAGGATATTTATATAAAATCTTGATTTTAAGGCCGGTTATCAGGAAGGGATGTCCATTAAATGTACTGTATGTTTACACAAGATATATATAGATATATATAAAACCCGAACTCAGAACAATCTACACACACACACACACACACACACATATATATGTCAGTTGTATGGTTAGGGTAGTGATATAATTAACATAATTTGCATAATTATGCAGGCCAAGTAAATTGCATCAGTTACCGTACATAATTATGGAACTTGATATAAATAATGTTACTTTTCTGAACTGCTTACAGTGGACATGGTGGGGGGGGGGGATAAGATATGAATTGACTGCATCTGAAGTTGAACAGGGATTCATAAAACCTTGCTTCAAACTGAATAATGATTTACTTAACATCTGGAGAAACAGTAGTTTACTTCAGGAGCTGCCAGCTCTTGATTCTGAAAAAGTCAATGGTATTACACATGAATACTATACAGATTTGCACAGAAGTAACTTCTGTGTTACACAGTAATTCAATAGGACTCACATGGAATTCTTTGTGGTCAAGTTTGCACTCTTGGTCTTCAAGTAAATAGTCTTGTTTATTTTTGCACTGTAGAGATGATGCTGAAACCTGTTCCTCATCTCCAGTTCTTCAAACCTTGTGTTATAATCTTGGTTTGTAAAACAATTCTTTTTAGTTGCCGGCTGATACGATTAGTTGGTAGTAATCTGTGTTTATATCAATTAAAATTATTTAAATGCTTACTACAAAAATAAAAAGAAATAAGATATTTTTCTTGATAACATCTATCAGTCCATCTACGTGTGTTAATAAGTAAAAGTTAACGGCAAGAATTTACTTACTTTAAGCAACTTGTAAAGGAGCTGGATAATTATTTGTTTTTTTGTAGCAACTTGGAATGCATTAAATTAACTTTTTTTTAAAAAAAAAATCAAAATCTTAATGAAATATTATTTATAAATGAAAGCCTCTGTTCAATACCTTAATAAACTCATTGTAAGGAAAATGTATGGATTTTCTATTTAAAATGAAATTTGTTGAAGATTATGTGAAAATCCTGTGTAATAATAATAAAGAATTGGCATTACCAGAAAATTGTGAAAGACAATTTTGAAAATAATATATTGCATGTAACTGCTAAATATTAGATTTCATATATAATGTGTACTGTTCTAATCTTTAATAAAAGTTTTTGCTGTCTTCTAAAAAGCTGACAGCAGAGAGAATTCTGCACAAAATATTGGTTCTTATCTCCTAAACTTCAGCATTTAAAATATAACGTTTGTCAGTTTGCATTTGTCGAGGTTAAAATAGTATTTTTAATTTTATGCAGAATTATAATACTAGGATTCTCTTATGGTATACCTTCATAGATTTTGTCTTTTTCCCATGACACTATTTAATGGGAAATTTAAAATAATTTATATGTTGTTTGAAATAGGCTTGGTCTATGATGATCATGAAACAAATTGGTACCAATTCCAGTGTAATTTGGGACTTCCAAAACTCCTTGAGTGTAAAGCCTTCAAATCTAGGATAGGTGTTTTCTAGGCAACCTGAATCCACTTATCTAGGATAAGTGTTTTCTAGGCAACTTGAATCCATATATAAAATTAAAATATTCCCCACCCCACCCATCCCTGTGTTTGTGCCTTTCAATGTGAATATACCTAGGCAAAAATGTTAGGAAAAAAATCATGGCTCAATTTTTTTGATGTGCCAATAAGGATTGTAGGTGTTTTTTTTGAGCAATGCTTTTCATTGCCATTCTAACTGATTCTGTTCTATAGTCAAATCATCGGGAGGGGGGGATGGTTTTCCAAATTATAGCCTCCACCTTTACTGCCTTTCAAAATAGCTAAGGAACCATCATAATGCAACAGCCTAGATTCCTCTAGTGATTGTCCTGTTGAGATTCATCACTGACCTTGTAATGCAGCTCGAAATCCTCACAGCTAGGTAAATTTCTATTATTTATTTAATGTGATACACTGAAGCTATTTTAACAAGGAATATGTTGGTTTCCCCTCAGTACAGCCATGCCATATTTCAAAATCTGTTTTTAAGATTTCGGAGAATTAGGGAATGAGATCTAGAGACCTTGCAGGGCCAGACCTGGCCCCCAAATCCCTAAATAAGAGGCCATTCTAGTTCAGATTATGTCTAGGGTTTATTTTTCAATATCATGTTGGGAGACCTTGTTCTGAATCTATCTGTTTTTTTACCTCTGCTACCAGTTGGATATATAAACAAAAGGATGCAGGCATATGAAGGTGTCCTTAGTACTGAAAACAAATTCCTATTTAAAATGCTCTTGATAGCACCTAGTCTGCAGTTTTAAGTCCAAAACAAATAAATAAAAAGTATAATTTGTTTATTTGACTCTAATGCCCCCCTATTTTTTTTAAAGTAGTCACATTGCACTGGAATTTAATATATGGTAATATTGTAAATGTAATATGGTAATGCTGTGTGTAATATATACAAACAGTTATGCTTACCATCTTAAATTTTATATATTTATCCAATAGCAGAAATGTGTTTATTGCCTTTTAGCTAGCTATTGAAAATGAAATTCAAAGCTATACATTGAAATAATATTAAATTATAATGATTGACAACATGATAGAGTCCTGACATAGAATTCCTCAAAGTCTTTTTATGTTATATGTTCAAAATCACCTCCAGTGTCCCTAAGGAATGCAACATTTCTAAATGAAAAATGTATTCTAAAGTCTACAACATTGTATTAGAAAACAAATAAAATCTATGCTGATCTTCTTTTGAACCAGTAATACTGATCCTTATACTAGCTACATTCAATGTTCCTCATTTCAGCATTATTATAAAATAACTTCCGATTGAAGTAGCATACCATCAATAGTTACTAAATCAGAAGTAGTGATTTCCATCACTTTAGAACCAATCTTCTATTTATGCTTGGAATATTATGCACTTCTGCAATGTATATTTTCCAATATCTGCTCTGAACTTTATAATGAAACTGGAATCTGAATAGACAGCTGTCTATTATTATAATGACAACCACAATGATTCTCTTAAAGCATGCTTCCAACATATGGCTAGAGAATGCAGAACTCCAGTCAATCCAAGTTAATAATACTTGTAGATACATGTAGAAAATGATTATTAGTCCTGAATTTTTAGACTCTTCATGTCTTTAAAGCTATTCCTTATGTCAATAGCACCAACCATCTGATAAATGTTGGCTGACATTTTAACAGCTCACAAAGAAACTGAATACGTCTTCCATCTCTGAAGAGGCTTAATATGTTGGAAAAAAAGTAGAAGCCAATGCTCTATAATTGGAAGTATGAATCACTTATTGAACATCTTGGCACTCAGTACTTGTATGTTAATTTTTATCCTAATAGAAATCCTAAATGTAGATACCATCATGGTAAATATGTTGTTAGCTCCCCATTTAACTACAGATAGTCTTTGACTTATAAGATTCTTGGAACAGCACTGAAAAAAGGGATTTATGATCATGGCAGGCATCCCCATGTTTGCGTGATTTACAGGCAGACGCTTGGCTAGTGACACACATTTATGACGATTGCTGTGTCCTGTGATCCCCTTTTACAACCTGACAAAGTCAATGGGGAAACCAGATTCACTTAACAACTGTCTTACTAGTTTAACCATTGCAGTGATTCACTTAACAAATATGATAAAAGTTGGAAAATGGGGCAAATGCAACCAATTTCTCATTCAGCAACATAAATTTTGGACTCAATTGTGGTCGTAACTTGAGGACTACCTGTAATTGGGGAGCAAGCGTATTAACGAGAAAAGATTCCATTTCTTAGGACAGTTTTCTGTTTGCCTTGTCATTTAATCAGCTACACAATCTGGATTTTAAATAAGCGTAAACAGAATTGTGAAACATTCATTTTACTGTTTATAAATTATTTACATAGGTTCATAATATGGTTTATTCACTTTTGGGACTGACCTTTTGGCTCCCTCTCTCAATTGCATTTTATGTCTTAATTTGCTTTTCTGTACAACTTTAAAAAACACAACTGTGTAAAAAGCTATTTTGTTGTTCCAAACCTAAGTTGCCTATCTTAACAATAAAAGTATAATGTATAATTCTGGAATACAAGTCAATATGATCTATTGTGTGCATAGCTGTCTTTTTTCTCTTTTAATTATTATTTTACACAAAAACCAGCTAATCACATATGCCTGATTCATGCTTTTTAGAAAAGAAATGCATGCGCACAAGGTGCTCCAGAATACTGTAATTATTCATTGAGAAAAAATGAAAACCTTAATCTTATGATTTATTTAAACCTCTAAACTCAATTCTTATTCTACACTACTTCAAGAGAGCCTTGAAGAGTTGCCTCTTTCCTCAGCCGGTAGGATGATATGACTGCCCATTGTTGAGGCTGAGTTGTGAATAGTATGATAGTTTTCTTTCCCCAATATGGCTGTTTTGTTCCCGTTTTAATTGTTAACTAACTAATAAATTTTTGTTTTTAAGCTTTATTAGCCACCCAGATTTGGGAAGTGATAGAAATGAGAGAGGGAGGGAAAAGAGAGATTTATACATTATTAGCTGATTACCCGGTGTTGCCTGGGTATTTATTTGTCGGAATCTTGTATTAAACAGGAAAAGGAATAAATTATAGTGTTAAAGCAATTTTATTTACAGGGTTTTAAAAGTATAAGGATCTTGTTGAAATCCCAGCTATGGAACCTGTGGACAGCTAGGGGATTTAGAAGTGCCGCTCCACTACCTCTGCCACCACCCGTTTTACCATTTCCTCAAACTAAACATAAATCCCTGAACTGGCTCATGCTGTGCCACCTCCACCCCTGCTGAAATAAGCTGGGTCTCCTCTCTGGCCTCCATACCTTTTTCACCTCAGTTGGGGTGGTCCCATCCTTTGCCGAAGCTGTGAGATTGGAGCAGACAATGTGCTTAAGCCATAGTGCCTTCAAAGGCCTCTGTACTGGCCTAATGAGGCTCCCTTCCCTTCATAAGCCTACTGTGTGAGGGAGGCCTAGGCCTGAGTTGGGGCGAAGGACCATCCTGGGAATGCAGGTCGAAGCTGTTCCCTGGGAGATTGGGCTGCCGCAGTGAGGTGAGTGATCCGGTCAAGCTATGGCATGCTTAAAATCCTCTGTACTGACATAATCATGCTCCCTTCGCTTCATAGGCCTACTGTGAGAAGGAATATTAGGCCTGAGTTGGGGCAAAGGATGATCCTGGGAAAACAGGCCAAAGCTGTTCCCCATGAGATTGGGCCACCTCAGTGAGATGGGGGGTTGCGATCCGCTTAGACCAGTGTTTCCCAACCTTTTTTGAGCCACGGCACATTAATCATATTTTCAAAATCCTGGAGAACACTGAACGGGGGGGGGGGGGGCGGGGGGGGCCGCGCGCGGGGGGGGGCTAAAGAAAAGTTTGGACAAAAAAAAATCTCTTCCTCCATTTCACTCTATTTCTCCCTCTTTCTCTCTTCCTTCCTTTCTCTCTCTCCATCCCTTTTTCTTTCTCTCTTTTTTGCTCTTTCTCTCTCCCTCCTTCCCTCCCTCTATGTCTTTCTCTCTCCCTTACTCTCTCTGCCTCTCTTGCTATCTCTTTCATTCTCTCTCTTTCTATCTCTCTTGCTATGTCTTTCTCTCTCTCTCTCTCTTTCTCTCTCTCTGTCTCTCTCTCTGTCTCTCTATCTCTTTCTCTCTCTCTCTTTCTCTGTCTCTCTTGCTATCTCTTTCTCTCTCTCTGTCTCTTTCTCTCTCTTTCTCTATCCCTTTCTCTCTCTTTCTCTGTCTCTCTGTCTCTCTTGCTATCTCTTTCTCTCTTGCTATCTCTTTCTTTTTCTCTCTCTTTCTTGCTATGTCTCTCTTTCTCTCTCTCTCTGTCTGCCTCCCTCTTTCCTTTCTATCTCTCCCTCCTTTCCTTTCTATCCCTCCCTCTTTCCTCCCTCCCTCTTTCCTTTCTATCTTTTTTCTTTCTATCTCTCCCTCCCTCTTTCCTTTTTATCTTTCTCTCCATCCCTCAGCGGCGGCAAAGAAGAAGGAAGGCACGCTGCAGAGGGCACCGAGGACAAGAGCGCTCGCTCGCTCCCTCGCCCTCTGACTTCCCTCCCTCACTGCTGAAGGGACGAGCGTGAGGGTTTTTTTGCTTTTTTTTTCCTTCCCCCACCTCACGGGAAAGACAGAGAGAGAAAGAGCAGCGAACTGCGGGATGCGGCAAAGGACTCCTTGCCAACCCAAAAAGGGGTGGGGGTGGCAAAGGCAAAGTCTGGGAGGCGGGGAAGGGAAGAGCGGGAGACCCCCAGACAGAACGGCTGAGGGGAAGGAAAGACAGAAGGAGGGAGGGATTGAGAAGCGAAGCCAGGGAGGGCTGAGAGAAAAGGGGAGCGGCGCGCGCGAGAGAGGGGGGGGCGGGCATTACTGAAACGAACGGAGAAAGCCCTCTCTCGCAGCGAAAGCGCTCCCAGCCAGGGGGCTGCGATAGAGGGCTTTCTCCGTCCGTTTCTTTCTCTCGCAGCCCCCTGGCTGGGAGCGCTTTCGCTGCGAGAGAGGGCTTTCTCCGTTTGTTTCAGTAATGCCCGCCCCCCCTCTCTCGCGCGCGCCGCTCCCCTTTTCTCTCAGCCCTCCCTGGCTTCGCTTCTCAATCCCTCCCTCCTTCTGTCTTTCATTCCCCTCAGCCGTTCTGTCTGGGGGTCTCCCGCTCTTCCCTTCCCCGCCCTGTCCCTCTCGCAGCCCCCTGGCTGGGAGCGCTTTTGTCCCGAGGAGCTGAAGCCGCCGCGAGAGAAGTCGCGCCCCAAGGCAGGGGGCGGCAGAGGAGGAGAGGGGGCAGATCGGGCAGGGAGCGTCACGGCACACCTGACCATGTCTCGCGGCACACCAGTGTGCCGCGGCACACCGGTTGGGAAACGCTGGCTTAGACCATGGCACATTCAATCAAGGGCCACTGTACTGTCCTAATCAAAAACACTGAACTAGGCTCAGTATACAGAACATGACAGTTGTTCTGAGAAGCCACCTCTAGGGATGCTAGGGGTGTCTTACCCGCATAGTATTTTTCGCAAGAGAGTAAGTCATATGTGAACCAAGTTTGGTTGAAATTGTTTGAGGTGTTCCAGAGTTATGCTGGAACGAACACACACACACCCCCCTAGGGGTGCCTTAACCCCACAGTATTTTTTTCCAGGTAGTCAACTGTGTACCATATTTGGTTGAAATTGCTTGAGGCCTTCCACAGTTGTGTTGGAACATATATACATACGTACATAGACATACACACACGGGTGCTAGAGATGTCTTATCCCCACAGTAATTTTTTCCATGTACTGTAGTAAGTCATCTGTGTATCAAGTTTTGTTGAAGTTGCTGGAGGTGTTCCACAGTTATACTGGAATCTCTCTGTCTCTCTCTCTCTCTCTCACACACACACAGATAGAGGTGTGTATGTGTATATGTATACATGCATACATACATACATACATACATACATACATACATACATACATACATACAAAAGATTTAGCCAAGATTGTTAATACTCTTGTACTACGGACTGACAGGGTCAATTCAAAATGTTATCTGAGCTAAACTTCCTATTTTCATTGGATGACCCTGGCTTTAGAATGAAATTCCCCCCCCCCCCCTTTTTCTCTTCTCCATAGCACATATAAATGTACCTACCTGTATCAGATCAATTCTATATTTCCTTTTTTTCTCTCAAAGTGCAGATTTTGATCTTTGTAAATGCTTTTTATTGCTTGTAAGTTTCTTTTTTAAACTACTATCTCTGTTTCCAATGAATTATCATAAAACACACTAAGAAACTTAAATAATCATCATAAAGTTGAATAAATAAATTAATCATAAGATTACATTATGCCATAACTTGCTCTAGCACAGGGGTTTGGCCACTGGGCTACTTGAGTAACTAGCCAGTGTGCGCACTTGTGAATGTACATGCACATCCACACATTTGCACTAGTGTTACCCTGAGTGCCATGTGTACAGAACACATTTGTGTCATGTACGCACTTATGGCCCCATTCGTACACACACATGCATATGTAAAGGCACCTATATCTCCCTGCCTTTGGGTGCCCACCCATAAAGGTTGGGGTACTTCTAGTGTCTATAAACAGAAAGTTTAAAATTAGCAAAACTAGAAAACATAGGTGGTGATATGTTCTATGTTTGGCCAACATTTTAAAAATCTGGTTAAAGACATGTTCTAAGTGGCCAAGGTCAAATTTCATCTACAACAAAACTCAGATAAGCAGAGGATCCTGCTGGGAAGGTGTCTTTCCAGCAGGTCTTAATGATGATGGTCATCAAAGACAAGCAGTTTGGTGAAGGGAAAAGTGCTCCTGATAACTTCATCTCATTTTAAATCAGGTCCAAAACTGACCTCTTATATAATCAGAGCCATCGTTATGATACTGATCTTGCATTGTTCTTCTGGGATTGTATGGCCACATTCTGCATCAGGAGTTTTTGAAGTTGGCTTTAAAACTAAGTAAAGATGTAGAAAAGAATTGTCTCAGTAAAAAAAATGGATTTGGCATATAGAACAGAATTTCAACTTAAAGGAGTCCAAGAGGCTGCCATATACTTATGTACATACAGTACAAGCACTGTTCCATTATATAACCACAATTTTTGTTTGTTTTCTCTAATATCAGATCATCAGCTATGCAGAAGCACTGATAAAACAAAAGGGGGCTTTATTTCATAAGGCTGCTTTTTTTTTTACTATTGATTTAAAACTACGTTATGTAATTAAACATTGAGTGAATTGCTGGGAATTTGTGCCTTGGACATTGTATCCCTGCCTGTTTTAATTGGGGTTATTTTAGAAGGATTACATTTTCTAAATATTTAAACTTAGGATTCACTTCTTTAAATGTTAAAATCTTGAAGAAATTATCCAGAATCGAACACAAGTAGCATGTCAGGGGGAGGAATGAATAACTTAGCATGAGCTATTTAAATATAGCACTGGAAAGTAGTACAAAAGCAGCATGTTCTGGAATAATAATTAGTTTGAAGAGCTAATACGCAGACTTCAGCTATGTCTTTAAAATATACCATTTAACTTTTACAGTCCTGAAATTGCACTCACAATATTTTGGAACAGATTAGATCTTTTTCAAGAGGCAATTGGATTTTATGGTTTTTCTTTGAAAATGTTTCAAGATGTCTCTTGAAAAAGCACCTTTGGGACAACTATGACCATTAACAGGAAAGTTAATTTTTGTTTATAAAGAGTATAAGCATCTTGCCCTGAAAGCCATGTCTTGACTTGCTTTGAAGGTTGGCTTTTGACATGTTTCCTTTTCTCCTAAAAAAAGGGAATTCACATTGCCATAATTCCCTGCACAACCAGATTTGTTTATTTATGGCAGAAGCACCACAATTAAAGCAAGATATAATATATGATGTAATATTTAAAACATGAAATACAAGATTATAATATGTACAAATTGAACAGATCTTGCCTAGAAAAATAACCAGGTGTATAATAAATATAATGCTTAGAATGCTTTCATATTTCATTCTACCAAAATACCACTAACAAATCACACATTTTCTTTTAACATATGATTTTATTGGCAATTCAAAGTTCAGAGTGGCATATCTACGCCACTGGAAAAAATATCCCTCATCATCTGTACAGACTGTATCCTGCAAATCATGCCCAAATCACAAGCAAATACATCTTTAGTTGAATTGTAACTCTAATAGCGAATAGGACCTGTCCCTAACCTGATCTTCCAACAATCTTACCTATCAACCAGAGGTGGGCTTCACATAATTTAGCAACTGGTTTGACTAGTGCAGAACTAAAAATGTGAACGCAGAGCTCCAAAAACACAGTAATTTCATGTGTGCAGCTTCCAGTATACCTTCTTGGACAGCCATGGTGAGTAGAGTGGGTGAGGCACCGAAATCAGCTGGGCTGTGTGGGCGAGGCAAGCGAGCCAGAGTAAAAGATATATAGGATGGGATAGCGCTGCAGTGGGCCCAGCCAGTGGTTGGAACTACTGGTTCTCCCAAACTTGTCCGAACCGACAGCAGTCCACTTCTGCTACCACAAGTGTAATTGTATTCATTCTCCATGATGG
Source organism: Erythrolamprus reginae (assembly GCF_031021105.1). NCBI lineage: Eukaryota > Metazoa > Chordata > Lepidosauria > Squamata > Dipsadidae > Erythrolamprus > Erythrolamprus reginae. Next base: position 164,614,043 of record NC_091950.1, on the reverse strand, counting down.
GTGGAGCTAGCCCCCAAGGATGAGAAGACACCGCCCTTTGGCCAATGAGGAATTCACCTTGCTACTTTCCATATTACCCAGAATTAGAATCTTCTCCAGAAAGCTTGGCTTTTTCCTAATGTGTCTGAAGAAGGATAAGTTTGAATGAAGCCTAGTCATTTTGGTCTCTCATGGCAACTCTGGATTGATTTGTTTGATCATCCTTTGCTTTGTTTTCTTAACTGCTGTAAGATTTTTTTGCTTGTTTCCTTGTTGTTAATCGTTAATCTTAAAAGGCATAAGCTATCCACCTCTGATATTTTCATTGTCAATTCTAAAGCTGATTGACCTACTTGTTGACATTAATTTGATCTAGTTCATATTTAATTTGAGACCTGTTTTCCCCCATGATACTCTTTGACTTTTATTACCAGACCTTATAGATATTGTTGTATTTTTGGCTAATAGTGTAGGGCTGATTATTAAGTATTAAAAATGGTCAAAATTCACTTTTTTTCAGTGTTATTGTAACTAAATGAATGGTTAGCAAGGTCCCTCAGGCAGAGAATGAGGGGATGTTCAAAGGGGAAGTTGTCGTAAATGTCACCAAACTATCAAGTACAGTTAGTAGAAATAAAAAGAGGACACATTTTCTTGTGGGTGATTCGACCGTTAGAGGTGTTGATTTGGGACAGAGCAAGGATGTGGTTAAGGTGCTGAGGTGTCTCCCAGGGGCCACTGCCAGCAGGGACAGGAGGCGGATTACAAACATTGTTAAGACTGTGAGTAAAGGTAATAACGTTGATGTGGTGGTGCATCTTGGCACAAATGATTTGTCCCAGAGAAATGTTAATGTAGTAAAAAGAGATTTTCAATGTCTAAGTGTGAAGCTGGGTAAAATAACTGATTCAGTGACTTTCTCAGAGGTGTTACCGGTTTGTGGCCAAGAGGATAAAACAACGTGTATCAGAGAGTTTAATGTGTGGTTAAGGCAGTGGTGTAAAGCTGAAGGTTTTGGCTATGTAAGTCATGATGTCAGTAGGTGGTCTAATAGGGAGTTGTTTAAGAGGGATGGTTTGCATCCATCATACAGAGGTACCCAGGTGCTCGGTGAGGAATTCAGAACTTTTTTGGACAGGCATTTAAACTAGGTAAAGGGGACAGAGATGTAACTGATGTGGGTGATTTCTGTCCCCGACCAATGAGGATAAAGCAGTTTTTGGAAGCTTATGAAAAGGGAGCTGCAAATAATATAGATGTAGTTGTTGATGATAAGGGGCAAACTAATAACGAAAATAATGTTCTTCGGGTAATGTGCACAAATGCTCGAAGCTTGAGCAACAAGCTCTGTGAATTAATGGCCATAATATCTAGAGATAATTTGGACCTGGTTGCCATAACTGAGACATGGTTTAAGGATTCTAATGAATGGGAAATATCCATACCAGGATATACACTGTATAGGAAGGATAGAATAGAGAGAAGGGGAGGTGGAGTAGCCATTTATATTAAAGAAAGTCTAAAAACAACACTAATTCAAAATACGTGTCAAGATCTAGAGACTCTCTGGATTTGCATGCAAAATAAAGAAGGTTCTGTCATTAGAATTGGGGTGATCTATAGGCCTCCAGGGCAATCCGAGGAATATGACAACAAGATGGTGGATGAAATTACCCAAATGGCAGTAAAGGGAGATATTGTGGTTATGGGTGATTTCAACATGCCTGATGTTGACTGGAATATCCCCAGTGCCCTTACATGCAAAAGTAAGAATATAGTAGAGGCCTTTACAGGAGCAGCTCTGGCACAGCTGGTTAAGACACCAACTAGAGGGGAGAATATTCTAGATTTAGTTTTTACGAATGGGAATTGGGTTTCAGATGTCAAGGTGGGAGAAAATTTAGGTTGCAGTGACCATCTATGTTTGTGGTTTGATGTAAAAACTCATTGTGAGCAATCCTATAATGCAACCAAAGTATTGGATTTCAGAAAAACAAATTTTAATGCAATGGGAGAATATTTAGATAATGAATTAAAGGGGAGGGATAAAATGGCAGGAGCGAGCATCCAGTGGACTGTATTAAAAAAGGCCATCTTAAAAGCCACTGGACTGTATGTAAGACAAATAACTAAAGGTAAAAGGAAGAAGAAACCGCTATGGTTTAGCAATGATGTAAGGGCTATAGTCAATGAAAAAAAGGCTGCCTATAGGAGGTATAAAGAGTCTGGAAGTATAGCTGATAGGGAGGTATATAAAATGAGACAGAAGGAGGCGAAACAGATAATATATGCTGCTAAAGCCTCAAAAGAGGAAGAAATTGCCAAATCTGTAAAGAAGGGGGATAAAACCTTCTTCAGATATATTAATGATAAGAAGAAGAAAAACTGCGGCATCATGAAGCTTAGTACTGGGAATAATACATGCATTAATGGGAATAAGGAGATCGCTGACCATTTCAATAGCTACTTCTGTTCAGTTTTCTCAAAAGACACCTTACAAAATAATACTATAGAGGGATATAGCATTGCTTCCAGCTGTACGGATTCAGCTCCAGTGATCTTAGAAGCCGATGTCTTAGAAGAACTTGAACGATTAAAGATAAATAAGGCAATGGGTCCAGATGGCATCCACCCCAGAGTTCTTAAAGAACTCAGATCTGTCATTGCTACCCCCCTGACTGATTTGTTTAACCAATCCTTGTTAACAGGAGAAGTTCCTGAGGATTGGAGAATGGCCAGTGTTGTGCCTATTCACAAGAAGGGCAGTAGAGAAGAAGCTGGTAACTACAGGCCAGTTAGCTTGACATCAGTTGTAGTTAAAATGATGGAGACTCTACTCAAAAAGAGGATAAATCAGCACCTAAAAAACAATAACTTATTAGACCCAAATCCACATAAAGAGCTGATAGATAAATTAGTGAAGATTGGACTTAATCCCTGGATAGTTCAATGGATTTGCAGCTGGCTGAAGCGTAGACATCAGAGAGTTATTGTTAATGGCGAGTATTCTGAGCAGAGTCAGGTTACAAGCGGTGTGCCACAAGGATCTGTTCTGGGTCCTATTCTTTTTAATATATTTGTGAGTGACATAGGGGAAGGTTTGGTAGGGAAGGTTTGCCTATTTGCCGATGACTCTAAAGTGTGCAATAGGGTTGATATTCCTGGAGGCGTCTGTAATATGGTAAATGATTTAGCTTTACTAGATAAATGGTCTAAGCAATGGAAACTGCAGTTTAATGTTTCCAAATGTAAAATAATGCACTTGGGGAAAAGGAATCCTCAATCTGAGTATTGTATTGGCAGTTCAGTGTTGGCAAATACTTCAAAAGAAAAGGATTTAGGGGTAGTGATTTCTGACAGTCTCAAAATGGATGAACAGTGCAGTCAGGCGGTAGGGAAAGCAAGTAGGATGCTTGGCTGCATAGCTAGAGGTATAACAAGCAGGAAGAGGGAGATTATGATCCCACTATATAGAATGATGGTGAGACCACATTTGGAATACTGTGTTCAGTTCTGGAGACCTCACCTACAAAAAGATATTGACAAAATTGAACGGGTCCAAAGACGGGCTACAAGAATGGTGGAAGGTCTTAAGCATAAAACGTATCAGGAAAGACTTAATGAACTCAATCTGTATAGTCTGGAGGACAGAAGGAAAAGGGGGGACATGATCGAAACATTTAAATATATTAAAGGGTTAAATAAGGTCCAGGAGGGAAGTGTTTTTAATAGGAAAGTGAACACAAGAACAAGGGGACACAATCTGAAGTTAGTTGGGGGAAAGATCAAAAGCAACATGAGAAAATATTATTTTACTGAAAGAGTAGTAGATCCTTGGAACAAACTTCCAGCAGATGTGGTAGATAAATCCACAGTAACTGAATTTAAACATGCCTGGGATAAACATATATCCATCCTAAGATAAAATACAGAAAATAGTATAAGGGCAGACTAGATGGACCATGAGGTCTTTTTCTGCCGTCAGACTTCTATGTTTCTATGTTTCTATGTTGCATGTCAAGGACTTCCTGTATTACATATAGGTTTCTGGGTATGCAAAAGACTTCAGTAGGAAGAGAAAGCCATGAACCTACTTTGAAAAGCCAGGTCTGTGATTAGAATACTGATTAAAAATTGCACTAATCAATGAAGGTTAACTCAGGTTGTTAACTAACATTTATCCAAAGGGTTGGCAATGCCCTCAAGATACTTTCATTGATCATTCTGGTTGAGCTGATAGGGATCAAAGTATAGAACGTTCAAAAGATACTAGATTGCTGCCTTTGGAGAATATACTGAAACAAAACTCTTTCCTGCCCTATTGCAGAAATAAACAATCATTGGCTCTCCAGCCTTAGTAATGTGGTGGGACTGAATACCGGTATATACCTAAAATTCTTTTCTGTCAAATGTATAATGTATGGAAAATGTTAACCATGATCTAGTCAAAGCAAATTTTGAAATATGGTTTCAGTTGTAAATATTTACTTATTTGATTTAACTCACAATTACTAAATTTTGAAAATAAATCTATTCTTCATACAAGGCAGGAAGACTGATGTCTAACAATTATTGCCTACACTGAGTAATTAACTCTTTTTACTCTAAGTAATTAACTGAATTAATAACTTTGCTAATTTTACAGCTAATTGTGTAGTCAACTAGTATCCGTGTTCTATTTTACCAACACAATTCTTCTTTATTATTTATTTATTTATTTCATTTATATTGCCACCTATTTGCCCATGGTGACTCAAGGTGACTTACAGCAGTGATTTTCAACCTTTTTTGACCCACGGCACATTTTTTACATTTACAAAATCCTGGGGCACACCACCAACCAAAATGACACAAAATGACACCCTAAGACACTCTCCTCTCTTTTTCCATCCCTGTCTCCTTCCCCCTTGTGTGTGTGTGTGTGTGTATACACACTCTTGAACCATTTCCAAAAACAGGTGAGGGCTGGGGGGGGTTTCTCTCTTATTCTTTGGGTGCTTTTTATCATATGCTTTAAATCAAGAGTCACTTCTCTCTATGGTTTCTCTTTCCTCTCATTCTCTGTCTCAATCATTTTCTCATTTCTCTTTTTTCCTCCCCTTTTTGCTCATTTTTCTCTCTCTCTCTCCCTCTCTCTCTCTTTCTTTCCCTCTCTCTTTCTTTCTCACTCTTTCTCTGTTTCTCTTGCTTTCTTTCTCTCTCACTCTTGTTTTCTCTCTCTTTCTCTTTTTTCTTTCTCTCTCTCTCTCTCTCACTCTTCCTATCTCTCTTGCTTTCTTGCTCTCTCTTTCTCTCTCTCTTGCTTTCTTTCTCTCTCTCTCTCAGCAAAAAGTTATGAGACCGGAACCTGAGCTTCCTTCTTCGCGGCACACCTGACCATGTCTCACGGCACACTAGTGTGCCACGGCACACTGGTTGAAAACCACTGACTTACAGACTACAAAGACAACTTTTAAAACAATAAAAACTAACAAAAATAATCAAATAAATTAATATAGTACAACAAAATCACCCCCACCTCTCATCCCCCCCGCCCCATCAATAGCAGATCCCACAAGCCATTTAATGGGCTCCATCCCACTTTGGGTTCCCCAGGCCCACTGGCAGAACCAGGTTTTCAGCACCTTCTGAAAGAGTATTAGAGTAGGGGCCATTCTAATCTCAGGGGGAAAGATGTTCTAAAGAGAGGGAGCCACTACGGAGAAGGCTCTTCTTTTGGCTCCCACCAAGTGTATCTCCCTCAGGGATGGGACACACAATCTTCCCTGGCTCTGATGGGTCAGGTAGATATGACTGGCAAGACATGGTCCCTCAGATAACCTGGTCCCAAGGTGAAAAGCAGCACCTTGAATTGCACCTGGAAGCAAAAAGGCAACCAATACAGACCCTGCAAGAGAGGTGATGTATGTGCACACTAAGGTTTGCCCCACACCATGCTGGCCACTGTATTTTGCACAACTGGAGCTTCCGGATGCTCTTCAAGTTCAGCCCCATGTAGAGCACATTGCAATAGTCAAGATGGGAAGTGACTAGGGCATGAGTGACTGTGAGTAGGTAATGTTAGTCCAGGAAAGGGCTTAACTGGTGCACAACCCATAGTTGTGCAAAGGCCTTCCTGGCTACATTAGATGTTTATTATATGTTTTAATCTCATCTTCAGAAGAAGGTAGGCTAGACATTTAAGTTGTGTAATGCATGTTCCTATTGAGCCCAAGAGATTTTTCCTTGAACAGTTTGGATTCTATTTATGGTGATTATCTGTGGATTAATGAGTAACTGTAAAAAATCATAGAAGACAATTTAACAAATACAAGAATAGATGTTCCTAGAAAAAAATCCACTTTACATTACGAACAGAAGTAGAAAATAAACTTGTAATATAATAAGTTCAAAATGTACCAATCTTTTGAAATATGAATACAAATATTCAATTACTTTTTTTAGAAGTAATTCCAACAACGTTAAAAAAAGCCCTGCTTTTCTATATCAAGGGAATTTGCATTGGATCCACTTCAGTAAACAGAAATCTAATTCTTGTGCTAATGTTTTTATAGTTATAGTTTTTTTATTAACTCAGCAAGCCAAATATGAGTAGCCTCCAGTCAGGTCTGTGCTTAGGTACCAACTGGTATCTAAACACAGGCCAACAGTGGCGTCCTTTTGTGGAAGCCAAATTCCCAAGCATAAGATGGAAACAATTGTGATATCTGACAATATCTTCAAACTAAACTTCTAAACTTTACGTACTGTAGGGGAAAAAGAGAGTTAATTTTGGTGATTAAAGATAAACATGACAAATAAGGACAATTACATATAATTTGAGTAAAGCTTAAGTGTACAGCAAAAAAGTGAAAGGCATAACAGGTCTGAGAACTTCTTCCCCTTGATGCCCTGAGCATTTAGTTATTTTTTTTTATTAGTTATGTCCCACTCTTTGTGATACCATGGCTCCCCTGTCCTCCAGTGTCTCCTGCAGTTTGCCCAAATTCATGTTCATTGTGTCACTGACGCTATCTAACCATTTCATCCTCTTCCATCTGCTTCTCCTTTTGCCTTCAATCTTTCCCAACATCAGAGACTTTTCTGAGGAGATCCTCTAGCCCCACAGTGCTTTACAGCCCTCTCTAAGCTGTTTACAGAGTCAGCATATTGTGCCCCGCAATCTGGGTCCTTATTTTACCAACCTTGGAAGGATGGATGGTTGAGTCAACCCTGATTATGAGCAGAATTTTCCTTCAATACTGTATTCCAATCACTGCATGGCCATGGCTCCTATGATAGACTGTTGGCATAGTTTTCATGCTTTTACTATCTATTAGTCACTGGTAGAATAGAAATAAAGATAAACAATTACATGGCTGAACATAAAATCCAAATATGGCCACACATCTCAATGGACACCTCCCATCTTCACTATCTCAGCTATCTTTACTTTTAATATTCTTTCAACTAAATGAAAGACAGTACCAGTTGCAATGGTATTCAGCATCCTCTATATTTTCAAGAATGCTTCTAGACTCCATGCATTTTGAAAATGAAATTGTTAAAGGGGTGCAACTCAGAGCTTTGTTTGGCAGTATGGCAGTTGCCTAGAATGAATTACTATTTATTTATTTTTAAACAAAGACTGCATTCCTGGTAGTTCTCAACTTACGACCTGAATGAAGCCCAATTTTTATGCTGCTAAGTGAGATTTATTTATTTATTTATTTTATTTTCTTATTTATTTATTAGATTTGTATGTCGCCCCTCTTTGGGGCGGCTCACAGCAACAGAACAATAGAAATCCAATAGTTAAAAAACAATTTAAAACCCTTAATATAAAAACAATCATACATGTCATACAAACCATACCTAAAGATACTTGTTAAGTGAGTTTTGCCCCATTTTACAACCTTTCTTGCCACCGTTGTTAAGTGAATCAGTGCAGTTGTTATATTAATATCCTGGTTGCTAGTGAATCTGGCTTCTCCATTGACTTTGCTTGTCAGAAGATCGCAAAAGATGGTCACATGACCCAGGGACCAGGGGTGAAATGCTACCGGTTTGGCCTGGTATGGGCATACTGGTAGTGGTGGCTGCCCGTGGTTCAGAAAACTGGTAGCGGTAGCAGCGTGAGGTTCCACCCACCCACCCGGACATCACCATTTTCTTTTTTTCACGCTATGCGCAAAGTTTTCTGCACATGTGCAGAGGGTGAAAAAATACACATGATGGTGGCCAGAGGTGGGTTCCTCTTGTTTCAGACTGGCTTACCTGAACTGGTAGCAAACAGCTGGTGATATCATGGAGCAGGTTCTGTCAGTACCAGTCCGTGGATGCCATCTTTTTTTAAAAATGGGGGGGGGGATTTTTTGCTGTTTTTTCTCTTCTGTGCATGTGCAGAAGGTGAGTTTCCATCAGTGTGCATGCGCTAACATCTTGTTTTTGCCTTTTTTTCTTTGGAAGTTTTTGGAAATTTTTGGCACTGCGTGGGAGGAAGCAAACTGGTGATGAGGTAAGTTAGAATTCACCTCAAGCTGGTAGGGAAGGTAAGTAGATTTCACCGCTGCCAGGAACACTGCAACCAACATGAAGCAGTTGCTAAGCATCTGAATTTTGATCACATGATCATGGGAATGCTACAACGATTATTTGTGTGGAAAACAGTCATAAGTCACCTTTTTCAGTGCTGTTGTAACTTTGAGCAGTCACTAAGCGAACTGTTGTAAGTCAAAGACTACCTATAATAACTTGGAGGCAGTATGTGACCAGTTGCATCCTTATTAGCAATCATTGGATGTACATAGGCAAATCTTATTTTACGAAGAATTAAATTCAAGGATATTTTGCACTTTAGATCACTATGCATGGGACATTTGCTTTAGGAAATGTTGAAATCCTGATATTCACCAGTGTTGCAAGAATTGATATATAAAACAAATCAGATTGATGAGAGCCAGTTTGGTGTAGTGGTTAAGGACCAGACTAGAAACCATGAGACTGTGAGTTCTAGGTCCACTTTAGGTACAAAAGTCAGCTGGTTTGACTTGGACCAGCTCTCCTTCTCAGCCCTCGGAAGGAAGCAATAACAAACCATTTCTGAAAAACCTTGTCAAGAAAATTGCATGGACTTGTCCAAGCCATCCCTGAGAACTGGATATGATTGAATGGAAGGGGAAAAAATACAGAATGTCATATACCCAATTACCTTTCCTTACAATTATAGTTCCAGTCCATTTTGTGACAACTCATTTGGAAAGGATGGCATAGGGGAACGACAAATATTGCCCTCCTTTCATGATATTTTAAAAAAGCTATATTAAAAAGGCAGCTGTTCAATTTTATCTTTAAAAAAAGGCAGAATAGACAATTCTACTGTATTCTTTGCTTAATGGAGAACCAACAGCGTCCATAGGAGAAGCTCAAATGCATTTTTATATTTTGGGCAGACAATTAGCAATTAAAATAATGGGCTGGATTACTACTTTGGGGCATTATTGCCCCAGTTTGTGTAATGCATGTGTAAACATGGCCCAGGTCACGGCTGAATTAAATAAATCGTTAAGTTAAATTAAATTGTGTTAATGTATGCTAAAGCTATTAGCTGGATTGGGCCACAGACCCTGTTTGTACTTTCTGAAAAAAACATCATCTCCAGTATTTCAATAATCTTGACAATGAGACTACAAGATGGGCAATTCTCTTACATCTGAAACAAAAGTACAAGGCTATTAATCATTAATTTCTGCGTAATTAATATGTGTATTATTACATGGGAATTACATTAGGGAAAATAGCACACACACCCAAAAGGGGGAGGAACGAAGGAAAATTGGGGTCTACCTGTCAAAAGTGAAAAGGTATTCCTCATTAGCATAATGTAATTTGTAGCATCCTGCAGCACTTCAATTTGCAACAGGTATTGCAACAATTTGCAACACAGCATGAAGTAGCTGAATTCCTTCCACAGACTTTTTCAAGTTATTTATGAAATACTGTACAACCAATAATGGAAATATTGTTCCAGAAACACATTTCATATTGGTCTCCAGTGTGAGTTTCTATATTGTTAGAGAGGCATTTTGGACCAAGGTTATCTATGTTCATATATACCTGATATCTTAGGCAGGAAACTTATCTAATAGAAACATAGAAGACTGATGGCAGAAAAAGACCTCATGATCCATCTAGTCTGCCCTTATACTATTTTCTGTATTTTATCTTAGGATGGATATATGTTTATCCCAGGCATAATACTTCTTCCTCCTCCTGTTTTCCTTACAACAACAACCATGTAAGGACTGAGACAGGTTGACTGGCCCAAAGTCAGACAGCCAGCTTTTATGCCTATGGCAAGACAAACTCACACTTTATAGTTTCTAGCCTGGAGATTTCAAAGTAGTCAACAAAGCACTCTTGCCATCTATCAGCAACCCTGCAAGGTAGATTGAACTAAAAGAAGATGAATTGATCCAGAACCACTCAATGAACTTTCAGGGCTAAAGATGTATGTGAATCAGGGTTTTCTGGCTCCTAATCAAACTCCTTTGTCATTATATTATACTGGATCTCATATTAATATATTAATAGAAATATAGACATATAAATTTAACTAACAACAGTTTGAAGAATTTCTCATTGATATAAATAAACACACACACACACACACACACACACGTGTTTGTTTGTTTAACTTTGACTAAATCACTAATCATGACAATTCATTCAGTGTTGATTTCCTGATCACATCCTCAACTATAAATTAACTCCTATGAATATATTGCTGGGTACCCTTGCAATATGCTATTCTATTAGTAGTGCTAGAACTATTTCCCACAGGTTGTATTTGCTGGGGCTGCTGAAAATTGCAGCTAATTGCATCTCTCATCTTTGTGAAAGACAAATGGTAGCTTCTGGCAAATCATCCACTTCATCCTTTGGAGTGTCTAGGAAGGATTCATTAAAGATTGGCAGTTAATGTTTGCAAAATAGCTACTCTGCTTATTCCAGAACCCACTATTTTAGAATTATCTTCTCTCCATGACTTGAATTTAATATATATATAATAAATTACTTCTCAAAACAAATCCTTGAAGCAGAAAAGAAATGCTCCTGGTTTGCTTGTGCCTGTTGGTTATTGGAGAGCTGGTCATGAAGGCATCACAAGGCTCCTCCCCACCATTTGGGCTCTTTTATCCTGTGCACATGTGCAAAGCATTCTGTGCACATGCAGAGGGTAAAAGAACCCAAATGGCAGAAAGAGCTAAAAAAGAGAAGATAGTTTTCCTCCTTAGTCTTTAATTCCCGCCTCCATTTCCCTGGAATTTTAAAACAGTCTTCAAGAGATATCCGGAGGATGGAAGAATTATCAAAAGGGGCTTTGGTCTTACCTGATATGCCTCTTCTTATAGGGTGGAGATAGCATCTAGACATGGGTTGTCCTTGTCTGTTCATCCAATAGAACTGAGTCTATCCCAGCTTCACAAAGGCTGAAGACTCGATGTGTGGTGCTGTCGACATAAAAGCATCTCTCTCCAATGGGATCAAAGGAAAAGTTAGTGCAAGGATAAAGAAAAAGCACAGACAACAAGCAGGACCAAAAAAGAAAATCCCGGGCGATGCTAGATGCTATGTCCACCCTATGAGAAGAGGCATATCAGGTGAGACCAATATCCCTTCTCCATAGAGGGTGGAGCTAGCATCTAGACATGGAACATACCAAAGCTGTATGTTCAAGGGAGGGCCGATCCTGGGTCCGGAGACTCAATGGGAATGCACTTGCTGAAAAACCCTGCGGTTGAAGGCTGTGTCTCCCGATGCGAAGGTGTCAGTTTTGTAATGCCTGATGAAGGGCAATGGAGAAGCCATCATCACAGCATTGTGAGTGGAATGCACCATCACAGGAGCAGGGTGAGAAAGAGAACTCTTTCATATGCCTTGGTGATGATGCTCTCAGCCAGCAACTAATGATATTGGGAGACACCTTGTGGCCCATTGTGGATAGTAGAAAGGAAACAAATAACAATTCCATTCTCCAGATTGAAGACATGCGTTGGATGAAAATCCGCAGAGCCCAGCAACTTCCAACGTGTGCCACCTGTGTTCCAGAGAATGGGAAGGATCAAGATAAAAATTGGGGATGATGACCTTCTGTGCCCTATGGAATCAGGAATTGATTTTAGGAAGGAAGGAAGGATCTACATGGAGCACTACGCTGTCCAGATGAAAGATGCAGAGATCCTTCTGCACGGAGAGGGCCAGAGATTCAGAGATCTGCCTGGCAGAGGTGATGGCTACCAGGAAGGCAAGCTTGCAGGTGAGAAGACAGAGGGAAGCCTCACCCAAGGACTCATAAGGAGCTGCTGTTAGAGAATTAAGAACCCTGGACAGATCCCAGGTGGAGTATCTGTGAACTACAGGTGGACAGAGATTGATGGCTCCATGGATACATCTCCTTACCATGGGGGTGGAGCGCCAGGGATTCCAGGCAACCATAAGATAATATAGGGGACAAGGTCACCACTCGCCTCCTGATGGTGTTGGGGCTAGCCAACTGAAGAAAGTTAATGATATCACCAATGGAGAGCTGTATTGGAGAGAGATTGTTTATAGCACACGACACACAGAAAGTCTTTCATGTAGCAGAGTAGATCGGCTTGGTGGAGGAGCGCCTGATGCCTGGATGGCCTTGACTGTCTCGGCGCAGATGTTGTGGTACCTTAGGGTATTCCGCTCAAGTGCCAGGCAGTCAGATGGTACCACTCAGAATCCAGATGGAGCAGTGGCCCCTGACTGAGCATAGACTCTGTGACTGGTATCAGCCCGGGCTGTGCCCCAGATATTTTGAGATTGCACCCAATGCACAATCTCATACTACCTTTGCTTTTCTCTGCCATAGTTTTTCTATTTCTGTCTGCAGGTTTTGTATTTGGTTAACTTCTCCGGTTCTTTCTCTTCTGTGCTGCTGTCTCCAGGTATTACTAATATCCACTATCCAGACATTTTTTTTCTTATCGACAATTCTTAATTCTGGCGTGTTATGCAGGAGATACCTCTCAGTTTGAATTCTAATTTCTCAGAGCACTTTTATTTTATATCAATATATCTTTGTGTTGTTTTATTCCTTATGTACCACTGGAAAAAAAAATCAGTAGGAAAAGAAGAACATTTTCCTTGGGGAAAATGTTTCAGAAGTAGGAATTCTTCATTCTACATACTGGGCACAGTTTTCTGTGGTTTCAGAAATCTTCAATTGGGATCCACCCTTTCACCTTCCACACTTTTAGCAAAAAAGATAAGTCACATAACTATATTCTCATTTTACAATGAATGTCATCATTTTTATGGCATTTCCCTAATTAATATATGCAAAGCATTCAAAACAGACACTTGGCAATTTTAGTTTGAATTCCTAAAGCAGCTATATCTTTAGTATGATCTGTTCAGTTGTTTCAAAGGTTATTCCTTGTTGCCTGCACAGCATGTCTGTTAAGATTGACTGCTAAGATTGTCTACAAAAGAAAGCAACTGCATTCACACATATGTCGTGGGGTGAAAACCATGTATAATTTTGAAGCAAGTGTGTGCATCTTGCTGAAATCACGACAGCTTGAGTAAGTCCAAGAGAGATGCTAAAACAAGATTTGAAAAATCTTTGCCAGTCGGTTTGTAAAGAGATTAACTGAATATTTCTTCAGACTATTGCAGTCTTCAAAAGGTCCACTAGATGGTACTTTCTTACCAGAAATTAAAATTAATACAACAAAGTCTTGTAAAAGGTGATGTACAATTTTTTGTTTTGGCAGTCTTAAATGAAAGGAATTACTTTTGAACAGTAACTCTAAATGAGACTTTTATTTAAAACAAACAATTTTCTGCCAAAGTGAACACAAAAACATAATTAATATAATAAAAACATCAAACAACATTTTGAACAACATTTATTAGCAAATTTCTTCAACTTTCTCAATGCCATTATAATCTGTTTTTTAGAAATTTCATATCTACATTTTACCACAGAAAGCATAATTAAATCACAATAATTTCATTTAGGAATTTTCTGTCTCTAGGTTTGTGGTAGATTGTGGACAGAGAGTATTTGTCTATAAAAATTCAAATCTGCAGACAACTGCTGCACGAATCCCAACGACCAGTTAGGTCCCACAGAGTGGGCCTTCTCCGGGTCCCGTTAACTAAACAATGTCGTTTGGTGGGGCCCAGGGGAAGAGCCTTCTCTGTGGTGGCCCCGGCCCTCTGGAACCAACTCCCCCCGGAGATTAGAATTGCCCCCACCCTCCTCGCCTTTCGTAAGCTCCTTAAAACCCACCTCTGCTGTCAGGCATGGGGGAACTGAGATATTCTTTTCCCCTAGGCCTTTACAATTTATGCATGGTATGTTTGTTTGTATGTATGTTTGGTTTTACAATAAGGGTTTTTTAGTTGTTTTAGTATTGGATTTACATGCTGTTTTTTATTACTGTTGTTAGCCGCCCTGAGTCTACGGAGAGAGACGGCATACAAATCCAATAAATGAATGAATGAATGAATGAATAAACAAACTGAAAATTCTATAATTTTATGAACATAATAGAAATTGATATGGTTATGAATAATGATTTTAAATAAATGAAAACTTTACAAGATCAGTGCAATATGCAATTTTACAAATATATTTCAATTGTAGAGTAAAATTAGGTATCAGCGTCATATGGTAATATGTTATCTAAATTTGCAATATATTTTCTAAATCATAATATATATCTTTTCCTGTCTTGAGTGTGCAGAAGAACAATGGTGGCTGTGCAGTGGTGGTTTCTAACTTACCTCACTGTTTGTTCATTTCCTCCTGTGCTGTGTGGCTGTGCCTGCATGCATGTACAATGGCAAAATTCCAAAACTGCCCTTCCAAAAAGCCAAAAACAAGATGGTGACCACATGCACAACCTTCAGATTGTTGAAATTTGAACGGCCAAATTGTAGGCAGCCACCAATCAGCAGAAGTAGTCTGCAGTACTGCATTCTAACAACTACTGTGGACGCCGCCATCTTTGTTTGGATTTTTTTATACATATAAAAATCCAAACAAAGATGGCGGTGTCCACGGTAGTTGTTAGAATGCAGTACTGCAGACTTCTTCTGCTGATTGCCGGTTGCCTACAATTTGGCCGTTCAAATTTCAACAATCTGAATGTTGACTCAGCCTTCTATCTTTCCGACATGGGTAAAATAAAGACCCAGATTGTTGGGGGCAATATGCTGACTCTGTAAACCTCTTAGAGGGGACTATAAAGCACTGTGAAGTGGTATATGAATCTAAGTGCTACCTATGTTTCTCCGAAAATAAGATCCTGTGTTATATTTTTCTGAACCCTGAAATTGTTCTGCCCCAATTACAGACCAGAAACAATGTAGAGCACACACAGTTTGTTTAAATGTATGTTTACTCAATTAACAACTATTAATAATCTTGCTTAGTAGTTGACAAACACAAACACCAGTTAAAGGGGTCGTTTCCTGAAAAACCAGCTGTTCATTAAACTGCATTAACTGCTAGTATGTCCATAAAGTCATAAATTAAGTTTAAGCAATTAGTCCTGGATATTTCAAGAAGCTTACAAGGATTGGCAAAAATGCCATGAAGCAGTCAAAAGGAAAAAAGCCAAAATAGATAAACAGATGTTTTCAGACCTGAACGAACAAACATTGTTTCCTGCAGTGTTTTTGCTGTTGTCATCATCCCTTAAGTAGCCTGGGGGAGTGGCCAATTAGCTTCAAGCCTTACTCCTGAGGAGACCTCCTCCTGAGGATCCATTCTTGTCTTTTTGCAGCTCTGCATGCCCATGCATTAAAAGAGGAGGAGCCTCTTCTTCCTCATCACTGATGTGAGGTGCTGGAGGTTCCAAAGGCCCAGGCTGAACCTCTTCCTCTGACACTGAGTCCTCGCCAGCCTCCTCACTGTCCGACTCGGATACAGGCTTCTGGCCCATCACCACATCGGCCTCTTCTCGGGCAGGATCTGCTACCAGCTGCACGGGCTACTGATGGGCCAAAGCAGAAATAAGCACTTTGGCTTATTGCCATGCACTCAAAAGCCCGATTGGGCTTATAATCAGGGGATGTCTTATTTTGGGGAAACAGGATATTGCTATTGGTATATACTATAGATATATTAGGCTTATGCATACTTGGAAAAATGAAGTACTTTGCACTCTATATGGACAGTTCAACTCTTTGCTGTTAAGCTACTATATGTTTTTCAATTGTGAAAAAATAATCTGTTCTGTAAAAAGTTGCTGCAATGAGCGGACTCCTTAAAAGCTTCCATAAAATAACGTTAGAGAGAAGTCAATATTAGTATTCATTAATTGTCTTACTTATTCACCTATTTTTCCTGCAGGAATTTTCTGACTTTGTGTGAGCTCTGAAAATACAGCTTAGATACAGATGAATATAGAGAGACCACTTCTTTGCTAAATCCCCTGTGCCACGTTAATTATTGGTGGTTCTTAATAGCAACATGTCATCTGCAGTGGTTATATAATTTCCCCTAATACCCTGGTGCAGCCCAATAGCACTTTGGGAAAAGGAAACTGGCATTATAGGAGAGCTTTGTTTTTCCCATTCAGCAAGCCTGCAGTCAAACAAAGAGGATAACTTTAAACTAGATATGTTTTTAACCATTCAGCCATCAAAATCAGCAGCTGGATGAGTAAGTAACCAACTATTTTATATATTGTACTATAAAAAAATAAAATAATATTTCTTAATTTTTTCTTATTTTCTATTAATCTTTTGTAAAACTTGTATATTTGATAGCCATCGTTGAAAAATTGCAATTGGAATATCTCAGACATTAAAATACACACAGGACTTACTAACCCCAACTGATGCTTTCTCTAGTGTGTAAACAAGTTCTTTCTCTTCACAATTAAGGTATGGATTGGATTCTCGAGCACTGAGTTAAGCCATGACATTTTGTGACCATATTTTGAGCCTTTTGACTCATTCATTCTTCCTTCCTATACTTTGTTCTGTCTGGCCTGCTTAATTAGCAGTAATTAAGCCCCAATGATGACTCGGAAACCAAATCACTATGTATAATTGTCTATTTACAAAAAAACCCATGCTGGAAACAGCAATGAAATCAGAGGAATATCAGTTGATTGGCAAAAGTCCAGCGTTATTGGCACAGCTGATAACAAGCGTCCAAAAGAAAGTCATTCAAGTCATTAATTCTCGGCGTGGACTCACAAATGCCTTCAAAAGCTAGGTTTTCAGGGTTGCAGAAAGATTTAAGGGAGAAAACACTTCGGCTGCTATTTCTCTCTCTCTCTCCATAAAGAAACGTTGAACTTCTGCTACAGAAACTCCCATCGTCCTCCCCTTTTATACTACCTGTGATGACAAGCTATGCCTGGATCTACGTTGCCGGAAATACTCTTGTCTCCCTCACATTCTTCTGACTCTAGCATCTAATATGGGGTCCACAATATCCTCCTCCTCATCTGACTCTGGCATTACCACATTACTGCAGTCTCTGGAGGGTCCCCAGGCCCTAATTTTCCCTCACTCTCACTTTCCAATTCCTCTGATAAACACACTGGCCTATGATACCCAGATGGACCTGGCTCATTCTTCTCAAAGTCCATGACAAAGGGGCTGGATGAGATGCCAACCACGACATACTTAGATTAGATTAGATTTAGATTTATTGGATTTATATGCCGCCCCTCTCCGCAAATTCGGGGCGGCTCACAACAATAATTAAAAAACAGCACAGTACATAATACCAAATCCAATCCCCACCAATCTAATTACAATTTAAAATTACCCTGCTATTTGGTACTAAATCATTCCCTCTGTATGAATGAGCCACTTTAACGTATCTTGTTTTACACTGGACACTTAGTATAGAAATGTAAATCCCTAGATTACAATCTGCTATCCATACGTTTATGAACGTCAGTGAAAAAACCGAAACATACCTCTTGGAAATATTTACAGCTCAGAGGATATTCTGCATTATCTTGCATTTGAAAGATTCCAGCTTTGTAGTATCACTTCCTCTTTTTCCGACATGTTAAAATACAGTGTAGGATGGAAGCTTTGATGTTGAACATGTAAGAAGCCTTAGACATCCAGAGATATTTGGCAGCCATCATTTTTGTTCTTCTCTTCCTATTGTAACATTTTTGACAGCTTTAACAAGATAGCTGCTTAAAAGCTGTCTTTGTATCATGTATTGTAGATCACTTGTCATTTCAGTTATAGGAAGATTATAAACCTTATTGCGTTTTCTCAGTGTAGCAGCTTTTTATTATTATTTTAGGTTGTATAAAGAGGCAAAACCCCAAACTGCATCTAGCAGAAGGTTTAAAAGTGAACTAAACACTTTTGTTGATAACAGGGCTATGTGCCTTTTCTTGAAGAAAAAAAGTCATTCTGAATTCAGGGGAATTTCCTTCCAGGTTTGCTTGCCCATATTTGCTTCCTAACACTGCATACAGTGAATTTAATTTCAGAATCCAGTATTGTATTTGGGATTAAACAAACATTGGAAGTCATATCTTTAAAGTGTTTAATTAAAATACTTTGATATTGTATAAAACACTTCCATAGTTAAAGGAGCAACCTTCCTGAAAGCTCAAACAGTTTCTTTGTTGATAACAGGGCTGTTGGGACATAATGGTCAATTCAATTATCAAAGCCAGAGGCTGGAAGGATTGGGGTAATCACTTAACTTTCCTATTAAATTACAGCACTGCAATTTTATGGCAAGCATCAAAAAGTCAAGTGCTCACCTGCTGACCAAGCACTTGAATGATAGCCTAATTAATTTCATTATCTGGTGCTTCTTCTGCTCTGCTCTTATTTTGTGGGTATTTTTCCACTGTATGAGCTATGCACAGTGATTAGCAGGATGCCTACAGACTGAAGAGCACCGGCCAGGCAAAACTAGGGTCCTACTGTTCAGATCGGATTTTAAGCAAAATTGCTCATGAATAAATTATACCTTTTGCTGCAGCTTCAATTAAACACAGTAGTTCCCTTAAAAAGAATCTTGGGAGGTGATCCTGTGACTGGCAGTTAGAAGGAGTTTCAGAAATTAAATCTGCAATTAAATCAAAGCAGAGATATAAGGCTGCCTAGCTCTTTGAGCGAGTTGCTGCTTCCCTGTAGTACAAAAGAAAGCATGTAACTCAACCACACGTTAAGAAATAAATGAATGAATGAATAAATAAAGAAGTAAACCGGTCATGCCCACCCCCTGTTATTTCCTTCCCTTCTAAAAGGAAGAATCTGCTTGGCTAAAGGACATATTCTCTGGACAATTCTTTGAATATTTGCCATCCTCCAAGCTGAATGAAATGGAAGAAAAGCGTACTTTGTAGCATCTCTTAGAGAACTGCCAGTCAGGGTCTCCTGATTGAATAAATCAATTTAATTCAATAAATCACTTTAAAAACAGGTGACACCCGACTTTATGGGTGAGCACGAGATATATTCACACATTGTACCATTGATCAGAAATCTGTCATATGTACCTGTAGATATGCCACTGCCCTGTCTTCCTGATGAATTTACTAAAAGAACCATCATTTTTAAAAGAAAGAATTGTGCCGAGGTTCACTCTAGCATGGTAGTATTTGAAGGGACTTTAAAACATGCACGTAGGACAAGTACATTTTCCTTTAACAACATGTTTGCAAAAACATATGTGTGTGCATGTCTCTGTATGAATGTGTATATATGAGTGGTATTTTAAAAGTAAAGCAAAGTATTGAATGCACAAAGCAATAATTCCTTATTAGAACTCATCTATTCTGGTCTGTTAGTAACACATTAGGATCAGTGAAGGGCTACCAAAATTTTTACTACCACACTGTGGGCTTATGCAGGATGCACTGCATTTTCTTTCAACATCTTTCAATGCAAATTAGGTGCTCTGGGGGGTGAGCTCCATTTTCGCTACCCCACTGCATGCCCCCCCCCAATTCGGGCAGTAGCTCACCCCTGATTAAGATTAATCCAAAAGATAGATGCAGCCAGGACAAAATCTTCATTTCATTTCATTGAAATGACTATAATTAGAAACAGTAGTTTACAATTCCCCTAATCTTAAACATTACAATCTTTTGGCAATTTTGAAGGCGCCGAGGATCACAGCCAAAGCTTTCAGTGACC
This sequence comes from Erythrolamprus reginae, assembly GCF_031021105.1. Lineage (NCBI taxonomy): Eukaryota > Metazoa > Chordata > Lepidosauria > Squamata > Dipsadidae > Erythrolamprus > Erythrolamprus reginae. Next base: position 164,593,898 of record NC_091950.1, on the reverse strand, counting down.
TCATGTGTCGCGGGGGCCTGTGGTCGCACATCACTGACTTACAATGTAATGTCAGAGTTTGGCTTAATAAGAACTCATTTTACAAGACCTATGCAATCACTGGTGCCGAAACAGGTATGCAGGCAATAATATTCCCAGCCTTGTGAGACCTTTGTGGAGGAGGACAATGCCAGAATCCATAAACATAGTGATAAAGACATGGCATCCCATAAAGTCAGCAGCTTTTATCTAACAGATCTTTCCCATGCTGTTAAAATAAACTAACTTTCCAAGTTGTTCAGAATTTATCTCCAACTGAGGCACTGAATCACTGTTGTTAAGCTGCATGTTAAGGATAAAAAAAGTACAACTTATACAGCTACTCTTTCATCACTTATATAGTTGGTAGTAAAGCTCTCGATGTTTTTCCTCCTTTTTGAACTGCTGCAACATCTCAAAAGTGCAGTTATGGAATAATTTGTTACAGACACACAATAGGGTTTTTTGGGGTAGTAATTTTGTGAACGATTATAATTACAATTTTGTGAAAGATTATAATTACAATGGTAGAAACTAACACAATGGTAGAAACTAACACAAACAGGAAAAGGGGAAAGTGCATCCAACAAAGGAAAAATAAAGAGAAAAGAGAAATAATAATACTGTACCAAAGAAAAAAAGAAATATATAAAAATGTTTTCCTACCTTCACTACAACTATAAACAACTTTAGTAACTTATCACCTCCTCTTAAAATACAACAAATGATCTCATCTTCCCACATCCCATCTTTTATCTGTATTCAAATCTTTAAAGTATCTTGATTTCAGTCATGATGTCAATAGTAGTACATGAAAAATTATAAAGATAATGACTAGTGTTGGGCGAACCGAACTTGCAAAATTCGGGTTTGTGGCGAACTTTGCAAAGTTCAGCATGCCGAACCCAAGCCCGAACTTTTAAAAAAGTTTGGGTTCGGCATTCGGCATTTGCTCAAACACCGCGAAGTGCCGCTACCCGGGAGGAGAGTGGGGAATCCCATTGTGGGATTCCCCACCTCCTTTTGCTTGCGGCGTTGCAAGAAAAAGGAGGTGGGGAATACCATGATGGGATTTCGGGGGCAGGGCTTTGACGTCACAGAGACTCCTTCCTGGCCGGCCAAAACAGGGAGAAAGGAGTCTCCATGACATCAAGGCCCCGCCTCTGAAATCCCATCATGGGATTCCCCACCTCCTTTTGATTGCAGGGCCACTGTGGCATCCTTTTCCATAAAAATAAAAGGAAGCAAAAGTTTATTTTTATGGAAAAGGACGCTGCAGTGGCACTGCTGCTGTTAGGGTTCGGGTTCAGTGAACTCACCCGAACTTCACGGCAAAGTTTGGGTGAGTTTGGCGAATCCGAACTTCGTTGGGTTCGCCCAACACTAGTTAGCAATTCTTGAAGCCTTTTTGGTGATGTTGTTGCAGTGGGCTTTGGCACTTAGGTCATTTGATATGAGTATTCCAAGGTCTTTTACAGAGTGAGGCTTGTCTGTAAGGTCTTGTTTATTCTGCTTGCATTTGGTGTTGTGATTCTTTTTGCCAATGTGTAGGACAGAGCGTTTTTTGGTTGAGATTTGGAGTTGCCAGATGTTTGACCAGACAAAATGGGTGTCATCTCAGGGACATTAGGTGTTTCCGAAGAAACTTTCCACGACCTTTAAAGCCTGCAGAGACAATGGGGCCATTGGTATATATTATGCTCCCAAGTCTACGGAGAGGGGCGGCAAAGAAATTTAATAAATAAATAAATAAATAAATAAATAAATAAATGAATGAATGAATGAATGAATGAATGAATGAATGAATGAATGAATGAATAAATAAATAAATAATAGAATTGGGAGCACAGACAGTCAAGAACAATAGAAATATTAGATTCCTGGTTAGCACTACTAGAAATATAGTCAGGCATCTTTTGATGTGTTTGCCTCCCATTCTAGCCCTAAGTCTGAGGTATAAGCACTCATGTAAACATGCTAAATGTGAGGTTTCATAGAGCTCTGGGGAAGAACTGCTCCTATCCTAGTACTGCCAATGTTTATCTGAAAATGCAATGAATATCATGTCATCTCAGTTTTATGTCTTGCTTTCTGACTTAAAGAGAATTGTGTGTTTGCTATGTATATGTGCATCTTTGAGTCACTATTGACTCTCTGTGACTGCTTGGATTATTCCCTGCATGTTTTTTGGCAAGATTTTTCAGAAGTGTTTTGCGCTTGGATACTTCCTAAGGCAGAAAAAAGTGACTGGCTCAAGGTGGGACTAGAACTCACAGACTCTTGGTTTCTAATTTGATGCCTTAACCACTATACTGTGACGTCCCTTGCCGCCGCAGCCACTGATTGGTTAGAACCAACTAAGCTGCTGAGCAGGAAAACTGGCCTCTCATTGGCTGCTGCATTGACAGCTGAGTCCTCAGAGATGGGCAGCATACAAATCTAATAAATAATAATAATCATAATAAATTATGCTATCAGACACGGGTGATTTCTATTCCGAGCAGCTCCATTTGGGTTTCTGTTTTGATGTTCTTCATTGGAACCTTCATTAAAGGCTTCAAGTTAAATGACACCCACCTTGCCTCGTTATTTCTGGAATTTGGACACAACAAGTGGCGACAAGGTAATTTTTACTAATTGACTCTCCCTCCTGCGGGGCAAAGTTTCCTACAAGCCACCTGCTAAGCTACCTTTCTAGCTGGCTGCCAGCTCCTTGCCTCTCATGGACCGAAACAGCACAAAACCCACTTACCTTGTCCTAAGTAATGTTTTCTTTTTTAAAATTATCACAGAAGTGGATTTATATCTATATTGTTATATACAAGGGATGCTGCAGGTGTTTTGAGTTTGAAATCAGGTGTACTCTCATCTCAGAACTCCGTATCAATAGATACCCCATATAGCGATTTATTTTTTAATGCTTGGTGTGAAATTGTCTGAAAAGCATTTTGAAAACAAAGCATCTGTCTTAATTAATTTTGTTGCACTTTAGCATTGCTGCCATTTTCATGACACATTTGAGAAAGGCTAACCTTTTGGTTAAATAGCACTGCCTCTTTATAAGTTTATTAATATAATCCTTCAGGGACATGATAAAAGTACAACGTACTAAATTGGTAGCTTTTTTATTATCATATAAAATGAAACTGTTTAAGCTGGACTGAAATGATTTTTAGACTGAAAGCATATTTAGAATTGGGTGGAGAAAGCTTTGTGTAGCAGAGGTTTTTGTGCAATTCAGAATATAGCTAGATGCTTTATGAGTGTGTATTGTTCTCCACAGTTAGATCCTACTAGTACTGCAACGACTAGTTTAATGAAAAGAAAGACCAGGGGAGACATGATAGCAGTGTTCCAATATCTCAGGGGTTGCCACAAAGAAAGAGTCAAACTATTCTCCAAAGTACCTGAGGATAGAACAAAAAGCAATTGGTGGAAACCAAACAAGGAGAGAAGTAACTTAGAACTAAGGAGAAAATTTCCTGCCAGTTAGAAGAATTAATCTTCGGGACCGCCTCCTGCCGCACGAATCCCAGCGACCAGTTAGGTCCCACAGAGTTGGCCTTCTCCAGGTCCCGTCGACTAAACAATGTCGTCTGGCGGGACCCAGGGGAAGAGCCTTCTCTGTGGGGGCCCCGACCCTCTGGAACCAGCTCCCCCCTGAGATTAGGATTGCCCCCACCCTCCCTGCCTTTCGTAAACTCCTTAAGACCCACCTTTGCCGTCAGGAATGGGGGAACTAAAACACCTCCCCCTTGCCCATGTTGTTTTGTTGATTGATTGACTGTGTGCCTGTTTTTTATATATACTGTTTTTATGAGATTATTAATTTAAATTGTAACTAGATGGGTGGGCATTGGATTTGGTATTATGTACTGCACTGTTTTTTATTATTGTTGTGAGCCGCCCCGAGTTTGCGGAGAGGGGTGGCATATAAATCCAATAAACCTAACCTAAACCTAACCTAATCAGTGGAACAGCTTGCCTCCAGAAGTTGTGAATGCTCCAACACTGGAAGTTTTAAAGAAGATGTTGGATAACCATCTGTCTGAAGTATTTATTTATTTATTTATTTGTTTGTTTGTTAGTTAGTTAGTTAGTTAGTTAGTTAGTTAGTTAGTTAATTAATTAATTCAACTTCTATGCCACCCAATTCTGAAAGGGTGGCTTACAACAGTATGAAATTGCAAAAACAATAAAAAGAAGTCAAATATAAGAACTAAACTGTAAAATCTTAATTTAAAAACCATAATTAACTAACCCATCAATATGCATACATGACATTCATACAATATGGCCATGATGGTTGTTGAATTCATGGCCCCCAAAGCCTGCCGGCAAAGCCAGGTCTTTGTGGCCTTACGAAAAGCCAACAGGGTGGGAGCAGTGCAGACATTGGGGAGGAGTTGATTCCATAGAGCTGGGATGGCAACAGAGAAGGCTTGGTCAACGGGACCTGGAGGATGCCAACTCTGTGTGTTCTTATAGGACTCTGGGAGGTATGTTGTAGGAGATGGTCCTGTAAATAATCTGGCCTTGTGCTATATAGGAATTTATAGGTAATAACCAAACCTTGAATTGTGCCCAGAGACTAATAGGAAGCCAGTGAAGCTCGCAGAACATAGATGTTATATGGGTGTACCGAGGTAGCCCCATGTAGAGCGTGTTGCAATAATCAAGACGGGAGGTGATGTGACTGTGCATAGAGGCTCCTGGTCCAGGTAGGGCCACAATTATTGAACCAGATGAAGCTTTGCAAAATTCCATCTGGCCACAGCCGAGAGGTGGTGATCAAGGCTCAGCTATGGGTCCAAGAGGACACCCAAGTTGCAGACTCTATCTGAGGGGGTCAGTGTTTCTCCCCCCAGAACAATGGATGGATAGATTTAATAGTCCTTAGGAAGAAATGCCCACAGCCACTCAGTCCTGTCTTGGTTGAGTTTGAGCCCATTGCCCCCCATCCAGACCCTTACAGCTTCCAGGCACTGGCACATCACATCCACTGCACTGAAAAGTAGTGTAGGGTTTCCTGCCTAAGCAGATATTGGACTAAAAGATTTCCAAGGTCCCTTCCAAATCTGTTGTTGTTGTTGTTGTTGTTGTTGTAATGTCCAGGAGTTTCCACTCAGGTCTGCTCTCAACAAGGGGTGCAATGCTGTCTCCTGATTGGCTACCTGTTTGACAGCTCCCTATATAAGGAGCTATCAAACAGAACCTCATGTGCCATCAGCTATTAGTGGCTGTGCTTTGGCAACCTGTTAATGATTATGTAAAATAAAGAGAGCTGTTAGCACAGAAGTCTGGTTCACCTCAGACCCACTGTTCCGGGATTGGAACAAGTGCTACTATAGCTGCAGTGAAAATATTGAGATGACTTCTAGATAGTAGCAAAGAGTTCCAGAGCCAGTGGTGCTGCTAAATATTTCAGTACTGGTTTACTGGCTCTGTTGATGTCACCACATCTTGTTACTATTTACAGAACAGATGGCTGGCACACTAGACATCAAGACTCACCATTGTTATCCATTGGTCTGCAAAATTCCAGAAAATTCAGGAGTGAAATTTGACTGGTTCATACTGGATTGCAGGTACCAGCAACACCTATTGGAAGTGGTTTACTGAACCAGTAAAAACCACCCATGCTTAGCCCCACCCATCCCTGCCTTCTCTTCCATTTACCGCTCACCTCTTCCTCTCTATGTGTATGCCTGAGAAGGAGGAGAAGACCTGGCCTAACTTTTCTTCCCCTCTACACAGCAAAGGGCCCGGGGGGGGGGACGACACCATAAAGGGAGCAGCAGCTCTGCTGTGAATGGAGGGAGAAAAGTTCGGCTTCTCTCTGTCACAACATTCAATGTTAAATGCTGCAGCAGAGAGAATCTGACCTTTTCTCCCTCCATTCACAGCAGAGCTGTTGCAGCCTGTCCCTTTAAGGTAGTCCCCGAGAGGCAGGGGTTCAGAGGCACTATAATGAGAGGAGGTGCTCTGTTGTGAATGGAGGGAGAAAAGTTTGATTTCCCTCTGCCATAGCATTCAATATGACTGCTTCTCTTCTTTCCTTGGGCTCATACACACAGAGCAAACACAAGGAGATGAGAAGCAGCCAGGTTGAACACTAGAAGACTTGGTTGGACATTTCTGTTGGTTCTGTGAGTGTGGCTTGATGGGCGTGGCTTGATGGCTGCTGCTGCTCCACCTTGCCCTGAGTGATGTCAAGTTGGCCATACCCACTCAGTCACATGACACCTCCATCAAACCACGCCCACAGAATCACTAGGGAAAAAATTGAATGTCACCCCTGAGAAAATTTAATAATCAATGTTTATAAATTGAGCAAGCTCCTGCACTCCACTAACCAGAATGCTCAGACTCTTGGATGCTATCCTGTGATTTCCTTGATTTCTTTGCAGCTCTGAGCTGGTTTCCAACTAATGTTAAAGTTTGTTCAGTGCTTGGTGTCTGTGAGTTGCTCTAGCAAAGGTTTTGTCCCAATAGAGATGCTGGGTATTTTTCTTAGAGCTTCTATTGCTTTCTGAAATGCGCTGACAGCTGCAAGAAAGACAAATGTGTTTTCAGTTTTTGGCTTCAATTACCTGGGAGCTAGTCCTTTCACATGATCTATGTTTCAGTAGACTTGCATAGAACTGCCATGCCAGTACAGCAAAGGAAATGATAAGTGGCTGAACATACACTTTTGGTATGGCATCTGAACATAAATTCCCTAAAGAGAAGAACTGCTATGCACATACATAGTCCAAAAGTAAAATGAATTAAAATAAAAAAGGGGAAAAAGAAGAACACTGATGCAAACATAATGTTCACATCATCATTCAAAGACCATCCTTGGTTATGTGGCTGGTTCTTCTAGGCCAAGGTAGGCAAAGTTGGCTCTTCAATGACTTGTGGAGTTCAACTCCCAGAATTCCTGAGCCAATTATACTAGCTCAGGAATTCTGGGAGTTGAAGTCCACATGTCATAGAAGAGCCATCTTTGCCTACCTCTGTATCTAGGCAGTTGCTTTATACATCGGCTGATTCTGCCACTGTAGACTTTTTAGTAAAAAGAGAAGATAAGCCTTCCTGATTGAAGGGATTGTAATAATTAGCAGAGAGTTATTGTTCTGCTATCTTTGATTCTACCTTATCTCTTTGGTTCAATGACATCTAGGTTGCAAGGTTAATAAATAAGCAGAAATATTTTCAATATTCTGATGGCACTTTTATCTCTGGCTTCAGTCTGTGTGAAATGATTGGAGTGTAGCTGTAGGTGGAATCTAGGCTGAGGCAAGTCATATCAGCATGATGCCAATCATTTTTTAAAGTAGCTTACAGTCTTCCCAGACTCACCTTAAGGCAACTTTTCCCCAAAGACCTAAATTTGGCAATTACTGAAGCCAAAGTATAGTGTAATCCTATTCTTTTGATTTAAATATTTGGACTTTTATCTTTAATGCCTGAGGAAAGTTATAAATATGATAAAATGATGAATGAGATTTGATTAAATTGTGTAGACTAATCTGTGAACCTATGACAGGATATGCTGTAATTACATTTTCTGAAGACCTTAAACCACATTATTGTGATAATAGAAGAAGGGTGAAGGAACAAGATGATAATGTCAAAACTTCATGCAAAGAAGGAACAATTTAGTAAAGAATGCTTGGTTTGAAAAAGAGGAAACATTCCTTCAGGTCAGTGGTTCCCAACCTGTGGTCCGTGGACCATTGCGAGGATCACAATATTGTCACAGGGGGTTCCCAAAGGACTGAAGAAATGTTATTATGTTATAAATCTTAAGTTAAGTCTAAGGAATCTGTGGCCATGGTTCATGGCCACAAGTTATCTAAAAGTGGTCCATGGTGAAGAAAAGATTGAGAACTACTACTCCAGGTAATAAATAGTTCATGAATTATGAAGTAAAATTCTATTGCACAAATACTTCATCCACCAAATTTCTTCAGAGAAACATGCCATTAAGTCTTTATTTTTGTTTCGAAAGAAAGTCATAAAAATCCATTTGTCTAACTCACCTTCTTCTGCAACTGTCACACAAGCAAATTTAGTGCTTATCATTGAGTTTCCTTTAAAGTGTAACTAAGTTGGTTACAATCTGTTTATAAGCACAGTGAAATTCACTCAGAATGTTCAGCACATTATTTATACTTAACCAGACATGCCTGAAATGTTTGATGATCTGTTCTGTCAATAAAGCCTATCGGAAAGTAGACCGAGAAGCTGAAAGGAGAAAGCGAAATCTAAAACACAATTTTGAAAAAAAAAATGAAAAGCATTGAATACAAATTGCTGAAAAAATGTAAAACACATGCAAGACTCTATTAAATATGATCTGTCCACAAAACCATTTACAAGTCAAGCATCGCAATAAAAATGAATTACATTTTACTTATGCCGTTTCCCTCATCTGGACAAACTGTGTGCTGTCAAAATTTCCAAGAATATATTGAATTGTGAACCTTCTGAACAGATTACTATTTCCACATGAGCTTTCAGCCATAGATACTGGAGTCACTTAACACAAATGTTTTGGCACTGAATGTACTTTGAGAATTTTCCGCCCAAGCAAGAGGTGGGGAAAAATGCAATTTTATTTTCAAGCAACTCAATATTATGGAATGATAAATGTTCCCTTAGGAATTTAACATCTTTAGATATCTAGAACAGTAGCAGCAACTCTGTTAATTTAAATAGGCTTTTTTTTTTTTTTAAAGAAAATTGTCACCAGCTTGGGCCTTCATCAGTTATTTTATATTAAAGCATAAATATCAGAAGCAAGGACAAGTTACTGCAGGATGAGGAAAACAGAGGATCCAGAAATGCTGTAACACTAACTTTCATTGACTTTGACCCCCGGAGATTAGAACTGCCCCCACCCTCCTTGCCTTCCGTAAACTCCTTAAAACTCACCTCTGCCATCAGGCATGGGGTTATTGAGGCATTCCCCCCTCCCCCGGGCCTATACAATTTATGTATGGTATATCTGTGTGTATGTCTGGTTTAATAATGGTTTTTTAATTTTTTTAAAAAAATTATTAGATTTGTTGTGAATTGTTTTATTGTATGCTGTGAGCCGCCCCGAGTCTACGGAGAGGGGCGGCATACAAATCTAATAATAAATAAATAAATAAATAAATAAATAAATAAATAAATAAGGATTGCAAGATTTCAAATCGTAATCAACAAAAAAGCCTGAAGCAGTCCAATTTATCCTTTTATTGTTTTCTCCATTAAGAAGGTATATTTCATCAGGCAATTTTGAAGAGCAGAATAAAGGGACAAGATTGAAATTTGAGATTGACAGAAGCATAATCAGAGAATACTAATTTACTTTGAATAATTTTAAATATCCAGGACCAAATGATGTAGCTAATTGTTTGTCTGAACCTGTATTACTTTGATAAATTTTGGACAATGGATGATACACCCAATAACTGGAGGAGAAAAAATATGGAACAAATACCAACTATCCAAATACAGTGTTCCCTCGATTTTCGCGGGTTCGAACTTCGCGGAAAGTCTATACCACGGTTTTTCAAAAATATTAATTAAAAAATACTTTGCGGGTTTCCCCCCTATACCACGGTTTTTCCCACCCGATGACATCATATGTCATCGCCAAACTTTCGTCTGCCTTTAATAAATATTTTTTTTAATAAACTTTAATTAATAAACATGGTGAGTAATAATCTGAATGGTTGCTAAGGGAATGGAAAATTGCAATTTAGGGGTTTAAAGTGTTAAGGGAAGACTTGTGATACTTCATAGTCAAAAATAGTGTATTTACTTCCGCATCTCTACTTCGCGGAAATTCAACTTTCGCGGGTGGTCTCGGAACGCATCCCCCGCGAAAATCGAGGGAACACTGTAGTTGGATCCAAGAAATTGCTGACCAATTACTCTAACATGTAATTGTCTAGAGCAGTGGTTCTCAACCTTGGGGTCGGGACCCCTTTGAGGGTTGAATGACCATTTCACAGGGGTCGCCTAAGACCATGGGAAAAGACAAATTTCCAATGATGTTAGCAACTAAAGCTTCTATTCTGGCATCTCAGAACATATTTTTACAATCCAACCAATCAGGTGTTTACAGGGGGGGTCCCCTCTGACCTCTTGCCAATCAGCTTAAAGATCTGTTGGAAGAATTGGCGCTAAACGTATAGTTGGGGGTCACCACGAGATGAGGAACTGTATTAAGGGGTTGCAGCATTAGAAAGGTTGAGAACCACTGGTCTAGAGTAATGATGGTGAACCTTTTTTTGCTCGGATGCCAAAAGGACAAGCGTTCAATAGCATGTGAATGCAATGCTCTCCCCCCAAATATTCGTGCACAATCCACGCTGCCCCCCCCTCGTGCATGCACGCAGGCCTCATTGAAACCTCTGGACTTCCAGTAAGCCTGTTGGGCCATTTTTCAGCCTCCCCAGGTTTCAGGAAAGCCTCTGGAGCCTCTGGATGGTGAAAAATGGGCCCAAGAGGCCTATCGGAAGTTTGTTTCCTGAAGCCTGGGGAGGGCAAAATTTTACTCTCCCGCTCTCATGTGCGCTGGAACTAACATAGGGCAATGCCTCATATGCCCTCAGATATGGATCCACGTGCCACCTATGCAGTGATGGACTACTAAAAATTTTACTACCACACTGTGGGTGTGGCTTATGCATTTTGTTTCAACATCTTTCAGTGCAAATTGGTGCTCTGGGGTGGAGCTCCATTTTTGCTACTCTACTGCTTTCTCCCCCCATCCGGGCAGTAGCCCACCCCTGATTATCTATTATATAAAGTGTATGTACACACATGCTTGCACAGCTCTTCTAAAATGATACACATTCAACCTCCTTTACTGCGATAGGAAAAACATACCAAGAGCTCAGAAGGGAAAAAAACAAAAAAAACACAAAATTTTGCTACCGGTACTGTGTACCTGACTAAACCTTTGCTACTGGTACTGTGTACCTGACCATACCCGTAGGAGCCCATCACTGCACCTATGGCACATGTGCCATAGGTTTGCCATCACAGGTCTAGAGCATGTCATAAAGGGATTCATCTGTAGACATCTGGAAAACAATACAGTCATTTTCAGTCACTGGCATAGATTTCTTCAAAATAAAACTTGCACACACATTTTAAGCAAGTAACTAATTGATAGTGGGAATTTTGTAGATAAGCATATTTAAAACACTTTGACATGGTAATTATCAAGCTAGTTAAATATAGGCTAGGTGTCATGACAAGTAAAAGGCTACATAGCTGCTTCAGTATCATACTTAGAAAATTTCTTATCAACACGGAATAAGGTGTTGGGTATAATGCCACAAGGTTAAATCACAATCAAATCTATCAAGTTAATTTGCTGTCTCACTGGATATGAGAGCTAATATCCAGAAAATAAAAATAGCATTGAAAATGTACTGAAAAGATTCATCAATGAGCAATGAACTGATATTTAGTTAGAGAATGCTACTTTTGAACAATATACTGGAAGAATAATTGTTTGGAAAATGAATTGATATTATGATATGACCTTAGAAAGGGCAAATCTGAAGGAAATATAATGTTACTTTATTCAGGCCCCATGTAACATTCCAGCCTTCTTACACTAGCTAACATAATTCATATGAAATTAACTGTCAATGGCTTTCTCTTGAATATTGGTCATTTTGTTTTTTTTTTAACTTTCGTTAATTAAGTTTATTTGGACAGAAACAGTTTCAACTCCTACCCTCAAAACGTTGCTACAGAGCACTGCACACCAAGACAACTAGACAACTAAGAAGAACAGTTTTCCCCCGAATGACATCACTCTGCTAAACAAATAATTCTGGGCCCTGGGCTCAAGCTGCTGCTACTCAATGCCAGGTCGATGGTAAATAAAGCTCTCCTCATCTGGGATTTAATCCTGAATGAGGAGGCCAACCTGGCATGTGTGACTGAAACCTGGTTGGGCCCAAAGGAAGGAGTTCCTCTCTTGGAAATTTGCCCAGCCGGGTTTCAGGTATGGCATCAGCCTTGACCCCAGGGAAGGGGGGGGAGGAGTGGCTATTATAGCCAAGGAGAACCTTTGCCTACGTAGACTCATTGCTCCCGAGATTGCGGGTTGTGAGTCCCTCCTTGTGAAGTTGGACTTAGGAGTTCAGGTGGGCTTGTTGCTCATGTACCTGCCTCTCAGCTGCATGTCAACAGCCCTGCCTGTGCTGCCCAAAGAGGTGTCTGGGTTGGTGGTGCAGTTCCCTGGACTCATTGTCCTGGGGGACTTCAATCTGGGTTAGCACAGGAGTTCATGGCCACCATGACAGCCATGGACCTGACTCAAGTAGTTCTGGGTCCGACTCACGAGGGACATGCACCTGACATGGTATTTCTCTCGGAGCAATTGAATAATGGTCTGAGACTAAGGGGCTTAGAAGTGTTGCCTTTGTCATGGTCAGACCATTTTCTACTGTGGCTTGATTTCCTGGGTCCAATCCTCCCCCGCAGAGAGGTGGAACTGACTAGGTGGTTCCACCCCAGACATCTGATGGACCCAGAAGGCTTTCAGAGGGTGCTTCGGGTTTTACCAGATTCACTCATCCACAGCTTGGCAGAGTCTCTTGCCGGGGCCTGGAATAGGCTGTGATGGAGGCTCTTGACTGAATTGCACCATTGCAACCTCTCTGTGGCACTAGATCCCAGAGGGCTCCTTGGTTTACTGAGGAGGTTCATGAGTTGAAACGACAGAAGAGATGTCTAGAGAAGCGTTGGAGGAACAGTAAATCTGAATCTGACTGAACACTTGTAAGAGCTCAAATTAAGACTTACAATGTGGCGCTCAAGGCGGCAAGATGTGCGTACCATGCCGCCTTGACTGCATCAGCGGAATCCCGCCCAGCCGCTCTGTTTAGGGTGACCCAATCCCTTCTGAACCAGAGGGAAGTTGGGGAGCCCTCGCAGAGCAGTGCTGAAGAGTTTAACTCATTTTTTGCTGATAAAGTTGCTCGGATCCGGGCGGACCTTAACTCCAATTGGATAGCAGTGTCGGCTGACAACGAGTCAGTCGAGGTGACTGGGGCCCATCCTTGTCCCACCTGCTTACTGGGTCCGTGTTCCTCTTGGCTGGTTTCGGCCAGCCGAGAGATGGCACGGAACTGGGTCCAGGAGATTGTCAATGCTTCTTTTTGGAGGGGGTTCTTCCTGGCTCCCTACAAGTAGGCGCTTGTGCGCCCCCTCCTTAAGAGGCCTTCCCTGGACCCAGCCATGCTTAATAACTACCATCCAGTCTCCAACCTCCCCTTTATGGGGAAGGTTGTTGAGAAGGTGGTGGTGCTCCAACTCCAGCGGTCCTTGGAAGAAGCTGATTATCTCAACAGATAATATTGACCTCAACAGTCAATATTCAAGCCCCGCTACAGCACAGAAACTGCTTTGGTCGCGCTGATGGATGATCTCTGGCGGGCCTGGGACAGGGGTTTATCCTCTGTCCTGGTGCTTCTTGACCTCTCAGCCGCTTTCGATACCATCAACCATGGTATCCTTCTGCGCCGGCTGGAGGGGTTGGGAGTGGGAGGCACTGTTTTTCAGTGGTTCTCCTCCTACCTCTCCAGTCGGTCGCAGTCGGTGTTAGGAGGGGGTCAGAGGTCTACATCTAGGTCTCTCCCTTGTGGGATGCCTCAAGGGTCAGTCCTCTTCCCCCTGCTATTCAATATCTACATGAAACCGCTGGGTGAGATCATCCAAGGGCATGGGATGAGGTATCATCAGTATGCAGATGATACCCAGTTATACATCTCCACCCCATGTCCAGTCAGTGAAGCAGTGGAAGTGATGTGCTGGTGCCTGGAGGCTGTTGGGGTCTGGATGGGTGTCAACAAGCTCAAACCCAGCCCCGACAAGACGGAGTAGCTGTGGGTTTTGCCTCCCAGTGACAATTCCATCTGTCCATCCATTACCCTCAGAGAGGGTCCGCAACTTGGGCATCCTCCTCGATCCACAGCTAACATTAGAACATCATCTTCCGGCTGTAGCGAGGGGGGTGTTTGCACAGGTTCGCCTGGTGCACCAGTTGCGGCCCTATTTGGACAGGGAGCCATTGCTCACAGTCACTCATGCCCTCATCACCTCGAGGTTTGACTACTGCAACGCTCTCTACATGGGGCTACCTTTGAAGAGTGTTCGGAAAGTTCAGATCGTGCAGAATGTGGCCGCGACAGCTATTGTGGGGTTACCTGGGTTCGCCCACGTCTCTCCAACACTCCGTGGCTTGCATTGACCGCCGATCAGTTTCTGGTCACAATTCAAAGTGTTGGTAATGACCTATAAAGCCCTACATGGCATCGGACCAGAATACCTCCGGGACCGTCTTCTGCCGTACAAATCCCAGCGGCCAATAAGGTCCCACAGAGTTGGCCTTCTCCAGGTCCTATCGACTAAGCAATGTTGTCTGGTGGACCCCAGGGGAAGAGCCTTCTCTGTGGTGGCCCCGGCCCTCTGGAATCAACTTCCCCCAGAGGTCAGAACTGCCCCCACCCCCCTTGTCTTTCGTAAATTGCTTAAGACCCACCTAAATCGCCAGGCATGGGGGAATTGAGACATCTCCCCCAGGCTTATATAGTTTTATGTATGGTATGGTTTTGCTGTATGGTTTTTAAATGTCAGGTTTTTAGATACTTTCTTTTATATATTAGATTTGTTACATTGCACATTGTTATTATTATTTTTGTGAGCTGCCCCGAATCTGCGGAGAGGGGCGGCATACAAATCTATTAAAAAAGAAAAAAAAATCCCTCAACACTGTCAAACTATTTACTAAGTCTGCATTATTATTATTATTGTTGTTGTTGTTGTTGTTGTTGTTATTATTATTATTATTATTATTATTATTATTATTATTATTATTATTATTTCTTAGATTTGTATTGCCGCCCTTCTCTGAAAACTTGGAGAAAGGGCAGCATAAACTATTACTACTAGTTCTTATCACCCATTTCCTCCCACTTATGACTGTATGACTGTAATTTGTTGCTTGTATCCTTAAGATTTTTTATTAATATTGATTGTTTCCTCATTGCTTATTTGACCCCTATGACAATCATTAAGTGTAGTACCTCATGATTCTTGACAAATGTATCTTTTTCTTCTATGTACTCTGAGAGCATCTGCACCAAGACAAATTCTTTGTGTGTGCAATCACACTTGGCTAATAAAGAATTCTGTCCTATCCTATCCTAGTCTAGTCTAGTCTAGTCGAGTCTATTCTTTTTGACTATGCAGACTGTTGCAATTTATTTCTCATTTTTAAAATATCTGTTGTACTGGACAATGGCCATATTAAAGAACTAAACTTGCTATGCCATCATCGTATACTGTATCTGGATATGCTAAAAGTTCCTGGAAGAATCAAAGATAATGTTTGTGTCTATAGCTTTATGGCTTTTGATTAAATGTATCCAGGTCCAGAGCAAAAGACTTCTCTGCACTGCAGAGGCTTCTTTAATTTTTAAGATGTTTGTAAGGTTCATAGTTTATGCAGCTGCTGTCAGTTAGCTGTTTATTTATTTTAATAAGAACATGGGTTCTCTCTCCCTCAACCATGTATTTGCAATGCATATTTTAGTTAAATACATCATCCTGAGAAAGCAATACTGTAAGGAGCTTGTTTTCATCCATATTAACTGAAAGGGGAGTGGAGAAATGTTTCAAAACTGAGAAGATAGAAAAGCAACTTCTGACTTTTCTTTGGCTGGATGACCCAGAGGTAGTGACCTTCAAATTTAAAATCATTTCCAGTAAGAGCCAAGGAGAAAGGAAACAAATGAGAGGCCAGCTTTGGAGAACTCAGAATATTTTGTGTGCTATAGGGATTAAAAGGACAAACTATTTAAGGAATAATGATAAGCCAAAGGCTTATCTTTACTGGATATTTTGGTCACCATGATATTAAAAGATATTAAAAAGATATTAAAAAGATATGGAGACTCTAGAAAGAGTGCAGAGAAGAACAACAAAAGATAATTAGGTGACTGGAGGCTAAAACATAGGAAGAATGTTTGCTGGAATTGGGTATGTTTAGTTTGATGAAAAGAAGAACTAGGCCTAGCGGGTGACCTGATAGCAGAGTTCCAATATCTCAGGGGCTGCCATGAAGAAGAGGAAGTCAAGCTATTCTCTAAAGCACCTGAGGGTAGAACAAGAAGCAATTGGTGGAAACTAAGCAAGAAGAGAAGCAACTTAGAACTAAGGAGAAATTTCCTGACAGAACAATTAATCAGTGGAACAACTTGCCTCCAGAATTTGTGAATACTTAACACTGGAGATTTTTAAAAAGAGATTGGATAAACATTTGTCTGAAGTGGTGAAGGGTTTCTTGCCTAAGCAGGGGTTTGGACTGGAAGACCTTCAATGTCCTTTCCTGTTATTCTATTTCTATATGTATCTATATATGTGCACGTCCAGTTTATGAAGCAATTTTGAACTGATTTTTCCTGAGGAGCACTAGATTCCATGGCTCTCTATACAGTTAGCTAACCATATGGCCAATCATTAGCTATTATCAAGAAAATGACATGAATGTGTCCATGCAGTCATGAAGAGAATAGCTCAACTCAGAGGAGAACTTAATATTAACACTCCAACTTAAAGAGAGAAAAGCCTTCTGGTTATAAACCTTGCCTTAACCAGATACTATATTTTGGATTTGCTCCTCACTGCTTCAGTTGAATATGCACCCTGATCTCAAAGGTAGAAATGCACTATCGATGTCCCCAATGTCAGGGTCAAATGGGATAAAGAAGGACCAGTAGATTTAGTGCCTGAATCTGGAGCTTTTATAGATTTATTTCCTTTAGATCAGGAGTGTCAAACGTGATTTTATTGAGGGTCACATCAGGATTGTGTTTGACCTCAAGGGGATGGGGTAGGCATGGGCAGAATGGTAATGGACAACTAGATGTCACTCATGTCAGTGGCCTGAGCTCTCTGAGAGTGAAAACAGGTTCCTGAGCTTCGTTTTTGGCTGCAATGGCCTCTTGCAACCCTTTGCCAGCAAAAACAGAGCTCTGTAGGGCAACCCTTCCAAGTGCCATTTTTTTCTGGCAGAGGCACTGTGGACTGGTTCTTTGTTGTTTCCCTGCAGGCCAAACTTAAGCAGCCTTGGGCTAAGGTGACCAGATGTCCCGCTTTTGATGAGACAGTCCCACTTTTGAATAAATTGTCCTGCATCCCGTGGGGTTTCAAAAATGTCCCGATTTTAGAATGGAAGAGGGGGATGGCCAGTGGCAGGGGGAGAGCAGCAGGAGAGGGGCATGTTTCAATTATGCCCCTCTCCTCCTCTTTATGGGTAGGGAGGTCTTTTCCCTGCCCCCACCCCTGTGCCAACCAAGCCATGCTGACTGCGGCTTGGGTGGGCAAAGGCAGTGCTTGGGGGTGGGGTATTCTGTGAAGCATGAGCCCAGGATGGTGCTTGGGGCTACCATAGCAGCTGGTGCCGCAAGGAGCTGAAGAGGCAGTGATGCTGAGCCCTGGAGCAGACCTTTAGCCACATGGAGTGTCACTCTCTGCCTTCCCATGGC
Organism: Erythrolamprus reginae; assembly: GCF_031021105.1. Taxonomy (NCBI): domain Eukaryota; kingdom Metazoa; phylum Chordata; class Lepidosauria; order Squamata; family Dipsadidae; genus Erythrolamprus; species Erythrolamprus reginae. The sequence continues at coordinate 164,576,322 of NC_091950.1, read as the reverse complement.
ACCACCGGGATTTTGACAGGTTTTCCTCTTCCTCTGCCTCCCTTGTGAGTCCTTCTAGCTGTCTCCTTCAGGCAAAAGGCCTGGGCAACTCAGCTGCTGAGCCACTTTTTCTTTTCCTCCCCCTCCTCCTCTTCTTCCTCCTACCCCTGACTCAGCCATGGCATGTGGTGCAACCTTAAAATGGACTCATGATTTTGACCCTTTGCTGAGCCTGGCCGTGCCGAAATGATGGGGGAGGGAGGGAGGAAGAGAGAGAGAGAAAGAGAGTGAGAGGGAGGGAAGGAGTGAGAGAAAGAGAAAGTAAGAAAAGAGAGAGAGAGGGAGAAAGAGAAAAAGAGAGAGAGAGAAAGAGGGAGGGAAGGAGGGAAGGAGTGAGAGAAAGAGAAAGTAAGAAAAGAGAGAGAGAGGGAGAAAGAGAAAAAGAGAGAGAGAGAAAGAGGGAGGGAGGAAGAGAGAAATAGAGAGAAAGGGAGGGAGAAAGAGAGAGAGAAAAAAGAAATAGAGGGAGGGAAGGAGGGAAGGAGTGAGAGAAAGAGAAAGTAAGAAAAGAGAGAGAGAGGGAGAAAGAGAAAAAGAGAGAGAGAGAAAGAGGGAGGGAGGAAGAGAGAAATAGAGAGAAAGGGAGGGAGAAAGAGAGAGAGAAAAAAGAAATAGAGGGAGGGAAGGAGGGAAGGAGTGAGAGAAAGAGAAAGTAAGAAAAGAGAGAGAGAGGGAGAAAGAGAAAAAGAGAGAGAGAGAGAGAGGGAGGGAGGAAGAGAGAAATAGAGAGAAAGGGAGGGAGAAAGAGAGAGAGAAAAAAGAAATAGGAAGGAAGGAAGAGAGAGAGAGAAAGAAAGAGGGAGGGAGAAAGAAAGAAAGAGAGAGGAAGGAAGAGAGAGAGAGAAAGAAAGGGGGAGAGAGAGAGAAATAGAGAGAAAAGGAGAGAGGAAGAGAGAGAGAGAGAGAGAGAGAAAGAAAGGATTTTTTTTATCCATATAGACCAAATTTTTAATCAAGCCCCTACCCCAGTCAATTGTATCCCACTTTACCAATGTTAAAGGTCACCTTACCTTGGGCCTAATCCGGCCCACAGGCCTTGAGTTTGACACTGCTGCTTTAGATGATATCTTTTTAAAGCTGATGCTGGAACAAGAGAAGCTAAGGGGCAAACATAGTTCTTCCATCTCTTCTTTCTCCTTCACTCCCAGTAATAGCCCGGTAATCTGTTAGATATTGTAGAACTAAGGTTAAGTTGCTCCACTGTAGTAACTTTTGAGTCTCACCACACTACCAAATTGTGAACTTGAGAATAAACTTCAATATAAATTTACTTAAGAGTAAAATTTAAATAAAATTAAGATAAGTGCTATTGCATGCCTCTGCCTGTGGCTTCCAAGAGATATCTGCTTGGCTAAGAATCCAATGGTGGACTAGATAGGCTTTTGATCTGATTCAGCATAATTTATTTAGTATTTTTATGTATAACATAGAGAGTTATATTTATATTTGTATGTTGGTCCATTTACCCAGTGGTGAAATCCAATTTTGTTTTACTACTGGTTCTGTGGGCGTGGCTTGGTGGGCATGGCAGGGGAAATTACAATATTGTACTTGAGAAGAGCAGGCAAGATACTAATACAGATTAGCATCACTGTATACAGGGGAGACAGCATCTCAGCCTGCTTCCAATAATTCTTAGCCCCTCAACATTCCTTCACCTCCTAGCCCATGCTTTTACAGTTAATTTTGCAAGACAAATGTTCATAGCCCCCAGTATTTAAAGTTTCAAATGAAAAGGTGGGTTTGCAGATTGAAAAGAAACCAAGTAGCAGGACTGGGTGATTTAATCTTTAATGTTACAGTCAATCTCTCTGAACTGGCCATAGTGGGGTGCAGCTCTCTAATCTACATAGTTCTTTTTTTTATCATGTGGGGCCCATTAGATATATCTCTGACTGTATATGAAGCTTGTAAAAGTCTTTAAAAATATTGGTTATTTCACCAAAAGTGTAATTTACATATTTTATCTCACATACAAGATTCTGAAAGATTCTAGGAGGCATTTGGAAAGCAAATTCTTATCTTATTGTATTTTTAAAAAAGTAATAACATATTAATATTAATTGCTGGATTAAAAAAATCAATTTTTGTTTATTTTTTAAAAACTGTAAGAATGTCATTTGGAGCTCGATTAACAACTCTGATCAAAAGGAATGCATTTGGAAAGTGTTTTTCCCCAATTTAGCATGCAATTTGAAAGCAATCATTTATAAAACCTTATTTCCTTCTTTTCTTATCCCCATATTCTGAAGTATATTTGCATTAGAGGAAGATAATTAATATTTTGAAACTTTGAATCACAGCAGGGAATACTTCTGTTTTATATCAATGCCTTTCAAAACAAGGTATTTTATTTAGTACAACAATTTATATCATGTCCTTTTTCATAAAGCTAGCAAAATATGAGCTGAAAACTAAAGGATTTTTTTTAAAAAAAGAGCTAAAATTGAATGAAACAGTGAACATGGAAATGTCCAGATTCAAAAATATGATTGAGCAATGGGGATGAATTCATAATCATAAGTATGAATAATAAATGCACTGATATTAAATTATAGTCTGCCAATGCCTACAGGAAAACAACAACAGAACAATGTTCATACTGCTGACAGGACTTACTAACCATTGAGACATATACAGTGACCCTTCGTTTATCGTGGGTGTTCTGTTCCAGGACCACCCATGATAAACGAAAAACCGCGAAGAAGGGACATTATATTTACAACGTAAATATAACTTTAAAAGACATAAAAAGTATAGCAATCCGCTCCCGATGCTGCCTCTTGTCCAGCACTCCTTTTTACCTGTGCATTTGTTTGCCTACCTTTTGCAAAAGCTGGACTTTGCTTCAGGCACAGCAGCTGCAGCCGGTGATGGTGTTCCGTCCAGCTCCATCCTCGCAGCTCCTGCGCCAGTCTCAGTCAGCGGGGTGGTGAAAGAGAGGAGGAGGAGGCGGCACAGTCAAGGGGCTTCAAGCAGCTGTCCCCCCATGGCACAAGGCAGACGCGGTGGTTCTGTCGGTACAGCATGAGCCTGCAACAGGAGGTGGGGGAGGCAAGGGGCTTCAATCAGCCACCCCCCTCCCATGGCACAAGGCAGGCATGGTGGTCGGGGAGCTACTGTCAGGGCAGCAGGAACCTGCAGCAGGAGGTGGGGGTGGCAAGGGGCTTCAAGCAGTCCCCCCCATGGCACAAGGCAGGCGCGGCGGTCAGGGGGACTGCTGATATCAAGCCTGGTGGTGGCAAACAAAGCTGGCCACCTGGGGAAGCGGCGCATTTGAAAAGCCACAGCTTGGTTTACATGCTCGCCCATGGGGGACAAGCGGCGGGGCCATGAGCAGATCAGTGCCAGGTTGGAGCCTGCGCACACCACTTGCCCTCCCGCCTGCCATGGCTGAGGGGTTCCCTCTCCTGTCCCGTCCCCTCGGAGCTAGAATGAATTGTGGCAGCGGCTCTCAGGTTACTACATTTTAAAAAAACATTTAAAAACCCCCCGTGATGGACTAAAGCAGCAGAAGGTGAACCGCAAAGTGGTGAGGGAACACTGTAAACCTACCCATCAGGTTGAATGCAGCTTCTATCCTGATTATGTATGGGGTGATTCTCCAACACAGGTTCATAAGAACATTATCATGCTATTGTACATTTTTATTGACAGAGAGCCTACATCTAAGGTGTATGCATTCAAAATATGGGATGTCTCCTGTCAGACGCATGAAGTAATTCCTTTGAGAAAAAAAATTCTGCCAGTTATACAAAATCGGTCAGCAGCAGAAAGAATTGGGTTTCATGAAGAGAGAGAACCCCTGTCCAGAACCCTTTTAGATTCTTAAGTGATTGGTTTCAAATGTGAATACTAAGTGAATTTCTTTGCATTTCACTTTTAAGCAGCAAGGATTAGAAGTTGGTTTCATTATACCAGGGGTTCCCAAATTTGGCAACTTGTGGACTTCAATTCCCATCCAGCATAGTTGGCTGGAGAATTCTGGAAATTGAAGTCCACAAGTCTTAAAGTTGCCAAGATTGAAGACCTCTGCATTATTCAGTATTTGCACTTTCATTGCTAGGGAGTAGAGCAATTATCTTTTTCTATATCAGGCACCATGGTGACTTGAGATTTGGGTACTATTTAACTTGATTTGGTAGAGAAAGGGCATCATTTACTGCCATGGAATATTTTTTTTTATACAGAACCATCTTCTCTGTATAGATCCAATCCTAGGGCTGATCAGATTCTGAAAACAGAATTTAAGTCACTCAAAGTGATTCCTGAAGGCCTAATGCAGATCTGAGCAATGGACTAAAAAGATAATTTAGGTGTCAGGAAGGCACTTTGAAAAATTGAATAGGTGCCTGGGGCAGAAACAAAGCAATGGATAAAGTCAGATCAAAGTGTAACTTGAATGAAATGTGTATATTATTAATTAAATATGGTTAACATTATGACTCCTTTATGGATCATTAACTGTAGTGACAATGGGATTCGTGCATTTTTCATCAATTGTCTTCTTTTCCCCCCCTGAAATGCTTTGTTTCTTTTTCATTTTTATAAGTAAGCTGTCCAAAATTTCTATCACTTTGAAATTGAAATGAATGAATGAATGAATAACAAACAAACAAACAAACATACTATGAACTGCTTGAAATGTATCTGTTTGGAAAGGTCACTCAGAGGAGTCAAAGTAAATTAAAAAAAAAACCCCAACGATAGAAATTATATGTGTGTTGATCCCTAAAAACCAAAATGCATAATCTGGCCTTCTTTCCGGATTTCATTTTATGAAGTCAATGTCACAACTGGGGAAAAATGATATTTAGAAGCTGCAGTGCTTGTTACTGTGCCAACTGTTAACTTGCAGCAATTTTCTTTACTGCTATTTATTTTTCTTGTTGTTTATAATCTGTCCTAAAAGCCAGAAACCATCCATCATTATCTTTACTGTCAGTTTTAAGTTTCTATGCCTGTGGCCATTAGCTTGATGTTTTTTAGATTTAACTGTATTCCGATTTTTTTGACTGTGCTCCTTGACTTTAATGATCAGAGACAACCCAAGAGAACATTAACATAATAGTAACATAATGAACAACCCTCTCTCCAATTTGTAAACTATCCAATATGTTGGGGAAGATTAGAGGGCAGGAATGACAACTATTTATGCTTATGATGTGGCCACATTAAACTGAAAGGACATCTAACTACTGATGTGCCCAAAAGCAAATAGAAAGCTCAGGGCTGATAGTGTATATCAGTGACAAGAAGAATGTCAGAACCATGAACCAAAGTAAGGCAATCCTGATGTTAACAGACCAGAAATATCAGATTTAAACACTGAAATTCTGGGAATCAATGAACTGAAATAGACTGGTCATTTGTCATTTCAATTAGAGGAGCATTGGATTACCTATTGTGCCATGAACATGATAGAAGATGGATGATGATGGTTATTACATTTATTATTATTTTAAAGGTATTAAAACCAGTGATGAGATACAATCCCAAAATAATAGTATGATCTCAATTTCAGTCCAAAGCAATATTACAATGATCTAAATTAATTCTTCAATAACTGATGTAGAAAAAGTTACATAATTTGGAAGCTATATGACGCGCAGCACTTTTTAAAAACATGATATTCATTAGAGAAAATAAGATAACTTTGGAATTAAAAGTAGCATGTGGAACGTTGGAGAAAATTTAGTCTAAGTGCAGCAGAGGCACAAATTGCCAAAACAATGAATGTTTATAACAAATATCTCTTTCTAACAGTTTTACCATAAAAGGTATCTCTTATGTTTCAGCATCTATCAATGGACTATTGAAATAAATTTAAGTATATACCTTGCCTAAAGATAGAGGACCTTGATTCAGTGAGCAAAACCAAGACTTGATATTAACTTTTTGGAAAAGTTTTTTATTTTTATTTTTCTCCACAAACTCCATTTTTATATCAATACACCCATGCCTTAAAATATATCAATGACATACATATACTATGGTACCTCTACTTAAGAACTTAATTCATTCCATGACCAGGTTCTTAAGTAGAAAAGTTCTTAAGTAGAAGCAATTTTTCCCATAGGAATCAATGTAAAAGGAAATAATGCGTGCAAACCCATTAGGAAAGAAATAAAAGCTCAGAATTTGGGTGGGAGGTGAAATAACCGAGAAACACGGTTGCTAACTTTAAATGTTTATTCTCAGCAGGAGACTAACTAGACGCGGATACACTTTCACTCAGACGCGAGCTAGAGAGAAGCGCGTAAGCCCGGTGGCACTTTCCTTTTATACAGTTTCGCCCGGCAACAAGCGACGCCTGACAGCTCTACAAAGATTGGCGCCAAACCGCAGCAGCCAATGAAAAGGAGGTAAACACTTCTACTTTAACACAGCCATTTCTGCTTAACAACTATACTTTAAAACTTTACCCAGTTACAGAATCTTGTGGAACCTTCTGGTCATAACACCCCTCCCCCTTCTGGATGGATTTTTACAGGTTTTTATTCGGACAAGCAAGTAATAAAGTCCTCAAGCTGAGCAGGCTTCCTTGGGGTGCGTTCTGACCATCGTGGTTCATTGAGGACCTGGACATCTACTGAGGACGATGGTTCTTCTGATCCTGCGGTTGAAGAACTTCCCCGGTTGGAGCATGCTAGAGCTTGAGCAGCGCTGGAGTGGTCACTAAACCCAGGTAAGTCCCAATCTATTTGCTCTTGGGCACGGCTGGGTCTGGTATAACTCCCTGTGGGGAGTGAAGCATTAGAAACCCCATTACTATTGTCAGCCATATTCTCTCTGATACTGGCTGTTTCCACTCTTCCCCTGACATGGTCAATGTGCCTCTTCCAGAGGCGTCCATCATCCAGTTTGACCTTATATGTCTTAGGACCTGTTTGCTCTGTCACAATCCCAGTCTCCCACTGTTTGCCCCTGTCAAAGTTTTTTACATAGACCTTTTGTCCCACAAACATTGACCTTTCAGGGGTGGTTACATGCTCAGGCTTGACCTTAATATAGGAGGGGTGCAGCTTATCTAAAGGAGACCTCAATCTCCTTCCCATAAGTAATTCAGCTGGGCTCTTATTGGTAGTTAGACTCGGTGTTATATGTTGAGTTAACAGGAAGATGTCCAGTCTTTCCTGTATCTCCCCAGGTGATGACCTTTTAATGGCCTCTTTGGCCACCCTAACATACCTCTCCGCCATACCATTAGCCCAGGCTGCGTGGGGTGAGACCAAGGCATGTCTCACTCCCAATTGGGCTAAGAACAGCTCCAGCTGCCTAGAGGTGAATTGGGGGCCATTGTCCGAGACCAGGACATCTGGACACCCATGGATTGCAAACAACCTCCTTAATACATGTATAATTGCAGAAGAAGTGGTGGACCCTAGTAATATAACATCCAACCATTTGGAGTATGCATCCACCACTATCAAAAACATATTGGTGCCCACCGGTCCAGCCAGATCTATATGTACCCTTGACCAGGGTCCTTGGGGTGCATCCCACTGTGCAGGGGTGGTTTTAGGAGGATTTGGCCTTGTTTCCTGACAGGGGCTACATGTGGCCACCCAATCTTCAATTCCCTTGTCTAACCCTGGCCACCATAGGTACCCCCTGGCCAGAGCTTTCATCCTGACCACCCCAGGGTGCCCCTGGTGCAGCATGTGCATGACTTGAGGCCTTAGTGCAGTGGGTATAATTACCCTATCACCCCATAAAATACAATCCTGCATTACAGAGAGTTCTAGCCTCTTGGTTTTAAAGTCTAGTACCGAGTGGTCTTCGCCATTGGGTGGCCACCCTTTCAATATATATTGGAGGACCTTTCCCAACACCAGGTCCTTTTTTGTTTCAATGGCCACCTCTTTGGCAGTAACCAGGGATGGTGCACCTAAATCAATGAGGAGAATATCTCCTGCAGGGGCAGGGTCCTCCACCCTTTGGCCTAAGGGACAGCGGCTAAGACCATCCACGTGATTAATCATTGAGCCCCCTTTGTGTACCAGAATATAGTCATAACCTGCCAGAAATATAGCCCAACGGGACATGCGAGGGGACATGAATGGAGGAGTTGGGCGCCCTGTGGCTAAGAGCCCTAACAAAGGTTTATGGTTAGTGACCAGCTGAAAAGATCTCCCCAATAAGTAGTTGTGAAACTTTTTTACCCCAGCTACCAATGCCAGAGCCTCCCTATCTATCTGTGCATAATTGCGCTCTGCTAGGGACAATGTTCTTGAATAGTAGGCTATTGGGGCTTCCTGGCCATTTGGCAAGATGTGGGCCAGGACCCCTCCCACCCCATACAGAGAAGCATCGCATATGAGCCTAAGTGTTAATGTAGAACTGTATTGTACCACAACACTTCGGGAGGTCAAAAGGTTTTTTACATCATTAAAAGCCTGTTGTTCTGTCTCACCCCATCTCCATGGCGCTCCCTTGTGGAGAAGTTCATGAAGCGGCTCAGCTGCGGAGGCTTTTTGTTTTAGAAAAACAGAGTAGAAATTTAACAGCCCTAAAAATGCCTGCAGCTCTGTTCTAGAGGTGGGGGCAGGGGCATCCCTAATGGCTTTGATTTTCTCCTCAGTGGGGTGTATGCCTGCTTCATCTATTCTAAAGCCTAGGAAATCCACTGATGAGGTTCCCCACACACACACTTTTCTGGCTTTAGCCTTAACCCCTTAGCTTGTAATCTAGCCAGAACCTGTCGAATTCTACAGTGCAGTTGGTCAGGAGTGTCCCCTGATATTAAAATATCGTCAAAATAGGGGACCACTCCCCTAATTCCCCAGAGCAATCGTTCCATGAGTTGCTGGAATATACCCGGGGCCACACTGATCCCAAATTGTAGTCAAGTACATTTGAAGGCCCCTCTGTGGGTCACAATTGTTTGTGCGAGAGCTGTGGCATCATCCACAGGGAGCTGCTGGTATGCCTGTGCAAGGTCCAGCCTTGCAAAAAATTTTCCAGACCCCAGGGTATGCAACAACTGCTGCACGTCAGGTATCGGATAGGAGTTGTGCTGTAATGCCTTATTCAAGGTAGGCTTATAATCTGCACAAACTCGCAGAGAGCCATCAGGCTTCAGGGGAGTGACAATAGGGGTCTCCCAGCGGGCATGTTCAACAGGCACTAAAATACCCTGAGCCTGGAGTTTCTGTAACTGAGCATCTAATTTTTCCAGTAGGGGTAGTGGTACCCTGCGAGGTTTGAACCGAAGGGGGGGAACAGCGGGATCCAAGGAAAAAGAAATGGGAGGCCCCTTATAGGTACCCAACCCTGGTTTAAAAACCTCCGGAAATTCTTGGACAAAGTTAGGCTCCTTTACACTAGTCACTTTGTGAAGACCAGTGACAGCTAACCCCAAAGGAGCCATCCAATCCAGTCCCAATAGGGAATGATTTGCCCCCTCAATAACTAGAATAGGTAACATACAATGTACATTTCTAAAAGTTATAGGCACCCCAGTGCTTCCCAAAACCCGGATTGGATGCCCCTGGAAGTCCTTGATGGCAATGTCCAGTGGTGTTAAAGAGTCCAGGGACAGTGAAGGCACATAGAGTCTCAGTTTATGCCATGGCATTAAAGTAAATTTAGAGCCTGTGTCCAGCTCCATGTGGCATGGTTGATGATTTAACATGAGGGGAACAGCAATTTTATTAGGGGCAGGTGGGTATGTGCCAAAGTCCGTGGATGTGCGGTTACCTCGGTTGTTCCATGGTCTCCAGTTCCCCCATCCTTGTTGTCTGAATGGCCGGTATCCTCGTTGAGATGGGAACGTGGGCAGCAGGTCTTGATTGAAGGGGATGTCATCGGGTAGGATGGCTCGGCAGACGGCGGCAATGTGGCCTCGTTTGTCGCAGCGGCGGCAGAAAGCATCCTTAAAGGGACATCTAGAACGGGCATGCTGACCCCGGCATCCGGCACAGGCTTAGAAAGATGGACGAGGTTGTCTGGCAGGCGGTCCTCGCAGCTGGCAGCAGTAGTCTTCATATGGGTCGAATCCAGATATGTTGTACTCAGGTTGAGGATTGGCGGGGGCTCGAGGAGCCTCAGTGATTTTAAAAACTGTGGTCAGCTTGTCGTTTGACTTAAGGTCAGCTGCAGAGGCTTCAGCGACTTCCGTGGTTTGAGCTGCCTTAATTACATCTTGAAGTGATGAGTCGTCAGCTGCCAGCAGTTTATTCCAGATAGAAACATTCCTCATGCCAAATATTATGGCATCAGTTAACCTAGCCTCAGGATTGTCAAACTGACACTTGGCTAAAATAGTCCTGAGGTGAGTGGCAAACTGGTTAATGGTCTCCCCGCCAGCCTGAGCCATTCGGGAGAACTGATGTCTGGAAACCCTGGCAGGTTTCGTTGGCTTAAAATGAGTGGCCAACTTCTCCATTAAAGTTTCCCATGGAACCGAATTTGCAGGTTCTGGGTCAGTTAAAGTCCCTGCCAAATCAAAAATTTGAGTGCCGCAGTAGTTAAGAAATAAAGCCCTTTTGCGGCCATTGTCAGCATCTTTCATGCCAGCGGCTTCAAGGAAAATCTCAAATTTAGCCATATAGGCTGTCCAAGTTGACCTCTCTGGGTCAAATAACTCGGGTGGCTGAATAATCGAAGGGGTCGCCATAATGATTTTTTTCTGTTAAAAAAAATCTCCTCAAGACCCTCGTAACCAGTGAAATCACTGAGAAACACGGTTGCTAACTTTAAATGTTTATTCTCAGCAGGAGACTAACTAGACGCGGATACACTTTCACTCAGATGCGAGCTAGAGAGAAGCGCGTAAGCCCGGTGGCACTTTCCTTTTATACAGTTTCGCCCGGCAACAAGCGACGCCTGACAGCTCTACAAAGATTGGCGCCAAACCGCAGCAGCCAATGAAAAGGAGGTAAACACTTCTACTTTAACACAGCCATTTCTGCTTAACAACTATACTTTAAAACTTTACCCAGTTACAGAATCTTGTGGAACCTTCTGGTCATAACAGGAGGAGGAGGAGGAAGAAGAGGAGGAGGAAAGTCGCTGCTGAAGGAAGAAGGTGAGGTGAGGGGAATAAAAAAAATCCAAAACTTTAAGGCTTAAAAAAAAAAGAGGGACTCTGAGCCGAGTTGATCTGGCTGGGGCAAAGTGTCCCCTTTTGTCTCTCTGTGCCCAGATGCTCTGGGAGGCAACCTTGCACTGGGTGTATGGGAGGCAGTGCGAGGGAGTCACCACAGCAAAATGGTTTATTCCTTCTTCAAGCGCCCAGAGAAAATGCTCCATTCGCTCTGGGCTGACAAAGCCTCCTTAAGCAGCACCAAAAGGCCCCTCTGGCAGCTCAGAAAAGCCGGAGATGGCTGGAATTAAAGGGGGAATGGCAAGAAATTTCCTGGGCAGGAAATTTCCTGGGAAATTTTTCCAGACTCAGGTTCTTAAGTAGAAAATGGTTCTTAAGTAGAGGCAAAAAAATCTTGAACCCCGGGTCTTATCTAGAAAAGTTTTTAAGTAGAGGCGTTCTTAAGTAGAGGTACCACTGTACATTAAAGTTTTCCCAATTGTAACATGTAGCTAAGAAAGCGGGTTGCCTTTGAACTCTAATGTTCTTGAGAATGCCTTGGAGCACAAATCAATTAATACTAGAGAAAAGGGAAAAAAAGAAACTGTTCACTGGAAATACTGATAATAAAGCTAAAACATAATTTCTATTAATAATAATAATAATAATAATAATAATAATAATAATAATAATAATAATAACTATTATAATTATGATTATGATTATGATGCAATAATAATAATAGTCTGATGATAAAAAGAGTGATAATAAAAAAAGTCTGACAGAAGACAATTTTGATAGATGCAATTATTAATTATATAAGTGTAAGTTTACAAGAAACTCAAGGAAGGTATTAAAAATGTCAATGGTTTAGGTCTTAAAGAATAAAGAACAAAAATATGCTCCCTACAATTTTTCCATGAGAGTAATTCAATAAACGTCTCATTTTCATGGTTAGTGGATACCGAGATAATGTTTCAAAAGGGTTATCTTATAACCTCATAAAACTCAATATAAAAGCCGAACAGGAAAATAGAAATAAAGCAACCCTGACATAGTATAAGAGCCATAGCATCTCAGAAAGGGATTCATGCATATCAGGCTCCACAAGCAATCTGGCCTTAATGCTTGATGGAAAAACAAGCGTTGTTAGGGTTACCTGGATCTCAGGGACAATGTTATTCCATAAGGCAGGCACTACAATAGAGAAAGCACACATAGTGGAATAGGCAGAAGCTTCCAGAGACAGTGGTCACAATAAATCCAACCCTGTGCCACAAAGGACTTTAAAAATGAGAACCAGCCCTTTGAATTCTACATGGAAACCTATTAGAAGCCAGTGCAGCTCATGCAATTGCAGTGTTGCATGAATGCAACTTCTGAACGGTTTTCAAGAGTAGTCCTGTGAAAATCCATTATTGGATTTGCAATATCCAAACAGGAAGTGATGATGCTGTAGATAAATTGTGTTTAAGCACAGACCACTCACAGATTAGGCTGGAGTGGGACTAGATTGGGAAGTATAAAAAGGAGGGAAAAGCCATTTTAAATTGCACTTTCAGATCACAGAGAAAGAGGAGAGAAAGTTAGTGCTCTTTCCATTTTGTATTTTTTGAATTCAAGGAGGTGGGGCAGGTATTACTGGCTGTAATGGACAATTTTATTGGAGTTTGTGTTTAACCACAGACCACTCAAAGATTAGGCTGGAGTGGGACTAGACTGGGAAGTATAAAAAGGAGGGAAAAGCCATTTTAAATTGCACTTTCAGATTACAGAGAAAGAGGAGAGAAAGTTAGTGCTCTTTACATTTTGTATTTTTTAATTCAAGGAGGTGGGGCAGATATTACTGGCTGTAAGGGACAATTTTATTGACAGTTTGTGTTCAAGCTGTAAGGGACAATTTTATTGGCAGTTTGTGTTTAAGCACAAAGTTAAAGGCTGCATGATTGCTTGGTGTCAGAATTTTGCTTACACAATCAACTTAGCAGAATGGGAGAAAATATGGACCACCAACTATAAAATGACAATAGCAATGTCTTACAAAGAAAATCAATTAAAAATGTTTTACCAATGGCATCTACCTCTGGCGAGATTATCAAAAATGTTTTCAAATTTATCTTCCCAATGTTGGAAGTATAAAGTAAAATCAGGGACATTTTACCACCTATGGTGGACTTGTACCTGTGCCAAAAAATTCTGGAAGAATATTAAATACCTGATGACCCAGGTCATATTGATTGATGTAACATTAAAACCAGAATTATTTTTATTAGGAATATTCAGACAAAAATTTACACATCAAGAAAAATATCTCATGTTATACATTTTAGGAGCCGCCAGAATTAAATATGCGCAAACTTGGAAGCAGGCAATGACTCCCTCGACACTAACAGTCATTACCAAAATTATGGAATGTGCTGAAATGACTAAAATTAATATGGAAATTCAGGACAAAAAAGAATCTGAATTTTATAAAATATGGGACAAGTGGTATCAATGGATAGCAGCAAAAAGATACCAATCCTTCGTCTATTAATGATTAGTAAACTCACCCTATCTTTGACCGTTCTAAACCAAAACATTATATACTATTATAAGTAATCCAAACATTGACAATAATCAATTTGATTTTAAATATAAAATATTTGTAATACAATTTTTTTCACCTTTTCAACTACTCCTAACCGGATTTATTTTTATACTAACTTTTATATCGCTCTTTGTATCATCTATACCTACTACTTCAATTTACTACTATGTCGCACTTCCTACAAACGTCTGCGAATATGCAGATTCTCTCTATTCCTCCTTCTTTTTTCTCTTTTCTCTTTCTATACCTGTTTTTCCCTATTCTATATCTTTCTTTGACTTCTTTCTTGTTTTTTCTGTTTTTCGTTTTTCAGGGTCTACTATAACGGTGTAATACTTATTAGTACCTAAATAATACTTGATATACATTATATATATTTGATGCATATATTCTATTTTGTAAATCATATCATTTACAATTCCACACAAACTACAGAACCATTTGTACAATGATGTAACCACCTGTTTAACACCTTTATATCCTTTGACCCATACCCTCCCCTCTTATCCTTGTCCTTTTTTTAAAATGTGAAACTTAATAAACTATTTTTCTTTAAAAGAAATGTAATATTCCTTCTCTGTTACAATATATATAAAAGAAAGTGCAATAATAAAAGAGACATCAGAAAAATATTGAAGTGAAATCAAGTAGGGATTTGTAAACTTTTCTAAGATATAACTGTCAAGTCCCATAATCTCTCACAATAGACAAAGAAGAATTACAGATTCCTAGTTGTATCTACAAATTCTCCTTGGCTTGCAAAGCTTCAGTACAAATACTGAACTGAAGCAGCTGTCCCTTTCTGATATTGCAAATCATATATTACTATATAATATTTCATGCATATGGCATGTATGTGGAGACTCTTTATCATTGGTTCAGAATGTCCTTCTCCACCTTTGTTATGTCTTGCAAAAATTCCTAACCAATATTGGTGAATATCATGTTCTCAAAATCATTTTACATTCAATGATGCCTATGAATGGAATTTTGCTTTCAGACCTCCATTAACTAATGTGGCAGTTTTAATATATTGAAATAAATCCATGTCTTTTTCAGACAAAATTAATTTTGGCTACTGAACATGTCTGTCCTCTCCAATTTTCTAACAGTCTTTTACTGTAAAGTTTTCCAGATTAACTCAAATATCTGATATGCTCAGACTCTATTAAGTTTAATTCTATCTGATATGCGTCTGCCTATTAAAATGTAAGGTACAGTATTATAGCACTGCAAGAAAGGAAAAGAGCTTAGAGAATAGATACATTTTAAATTCAAATGGAAGCAAATTGATTTAGATGTCATGATAAAGCTACTCAAATGTAATAAAATTATATATATATATATATATATATATATATATATATATATATATATATATATATATATATATATATGTGTCTAGGCCAGTGATGGCAAACCTTTTTTCCCTTAGGTGCCAAAATAGCGTGCATGGTGCTATCACACATGCACAAGTGCCCACACCCATAATTCAATGCCCCCACGGAGGCCCACTGGAGACCAGAAACAGATTGTTTCCCAACTTCTGGTGGGCCCAATAGGTCGTGTTTCACCCTCCCCAGGCTCCAAAGTCTTCCTGGTGCCAGGGAAGGGTAAGGAAGCCCTCCCCCATCTATCCACGAGGCTCTCTGGAAGCCAAAAACGCCCTCCAGAGTTTCTGTGTGAGCCAAAATTCAGCTGGCCGGCACACACATGCATGTTGGAGCTGAGATAGGGCAATAGCTTGCGTGCCAGTAAATATGACTCCGCGTGCCACCTGTGGCACCCGTGTCATAGGTTCGCCATCACTGGTCTAGGCATATTCAGGTCTTTTCCCGTGTAAGGTTGATAGACTCTTTGTTCGCCCTAGCACGAAGCCAAAAGCATCAGTCTGAAGATGACAAGTGGAACCTCATCAAATCTTACATGGAAAAAGACCCAAATACGCTAAGATCTACATACTTATATCTGTGAAAATCTACAACAAAAAATTATATATATAATATAAATAATATTATAATAAAATATGCCCATTGTAAAAGAAAACTTTTTGCGAGTTCGAGAAGTTTGATTAAACTCTCGAGATGTTTTCTTTTACAATGGGCTTCTCTGGACGCACCACTGAGGAATGCGATGGAGCTACGTGTGTCAGGTAGAATGTGCATTTCGCAGCCCAACACATCCCACCTGCCAAAAATGAGTCTCTGTGAGACTCATCATACCACTGCTGCTGCCTTGTTGAGCAGGACTCTGCAAGGCTTGTGTCGTTGTATGCACAAATGGCAGCAAGATCCCAGCTGTGCCGGTATGATGAAGCTTGTGGCAGTCCAGCAGTTCATGCATCCAATGGCACAACAAGCCTTGCAGAGTCCTGCTCCATAAGGTAGTGGCAGTGGGCCAGCTGCTTGGCCAGCGCCAAGAATAGGGAGGGGAGGCAGCGGTGATGGACATCTCGTTCTCACCGTCTACTGCACCCTCAAAATAATAAGCCCCCCTGATAATAAGGCCAAGGACATATTTTGGGATTTAAAAAAAATATAAGAACCCCATCTTATTTTCGTGGAAACACAGAAGTATTAATGTAGCCAATGAATTTTTACTATTTTAAATTATTTAGACAATAGCCTTCAAATGTCATTGAATTTAGCCTTAATTGTGAAACTTTACAAATTCTTTGTTGGCTTGTTAACTTCTCATCCAAGCCAGTTCCTGAACTTTTCAATATTACCGAGTCAATGAAATATGTATTTCAATTTTCCAACTTCACCACCAGAAATGTAATAGTAAACACTACTAAATAGATTTCTTATGTAGTATTTATTTAAATTCATTAGGCAACACAGGCAACAAACCAATCAAATGTAAATTTGTCTGAATCTATTATTTTTGTGTTAAAATCATTTTGCAGATTCCTTCCTCAACTTTTCTGAATTCTGGCACAGTATCTTATACATCCTTTTCTTTGCCTTATTCTGACACTATCTCTCTATATGACACCCTTATTTCTTAAAATATTTTAAACCTGGTAATCAATTCAGATATAAGAGAAACAGAGGTCACTAGAGATAGAAATTATGAATTTAATACAATTATGTATAAAATATTTCATTTCCTACTGTACACTTTTCATTTTTTTTAATGCAAACCTATTCCCATATAATTATATGCTGGTAAGAATTACCAAATTCTTATTCAAATTCTTAGGCTTGCTCCACTGATATAGACATGTCCTGAGAGCAGCACCTTCCACCGTTGCCAAGACTGCCTACCAACTAGAAGTCAATGGTCAGTGATGTTGTTGGCATCCAATACAGAGATGGTAAGTCATCCTCAACAAAGGTATGCAAGCCTGCGACCTGGAGACACAGCTTTCCATGCAAAGTGGCATTCAATGAACCAAAAAATGGACCCTGAACCCTGAATACTCTAGGAAGAAGAAGAAGAAAAATTACCAAATGTATATATTTAACATAAATTGAAGCATACAAATATAATATGCACACATTTTCTTTTGGCCTCCATTAATGATACATTTTCTGTTTTTTAAAAAAAAGATATTATGCTATTTGTATTTGGAATACATACATCAAATTGAGGACATGTTTGATTATGGTGTGCAAACCAAAAAAGATTGAAAGTCATTATGGAAACAATATTCTTCCCACTTTTATAAAATTCCTCCTTTTAACACAGGAAGTATTTTTATATTGCAAGATTGAGATTGAGAGAGAATTCCTGTATGAATTTTGCCTAATGGCTTGTCAGGTCGCTTAATTGTCTATCAGTCCTGTCAATAATTATTACAACTGTAGCATTTTAGTAACCCATAAATGTCTTGGTTTATTTATTTTTTTCTTCCTTTCTGAATGTTATCTTTTGTAAGTGTTTGGAAGCAAATCCTGAAGCCATCCAGTTCTTAGGAAATAGAACAAGCTTTCACTGCCTTGATTATACAAACCTGATTTCCAATCAACCGCTGTGCAAAATCATCCAAAAAGAAGAAAAAGTCTGAGATTACTTTAGCATGAAAATAACACCTTTTACATGATTACAGAATAAGTCTGGAAGAAAGTGTCTGTGAAAAATGTATATAGAATTTAATGGAAAATATCTAAGGTCTCTGTAGAGTCTGCCTTTGAGGTTTAAACTCCCAAATATTATGAGTATTTTTGTAGCTGTTATACTTGCATCATTGTCTGCAGAGGTTTTACATTGTCATATTATTGAGGTGACTCTCATTATTCTTACCTGGAATTCATTTCATTGTTCCCATATTAGGAGGACTGGAAGCCTACAACTAAAGAAATTTCACGATTCTCACAGTTCAGCTTGATGAATGTGATTTAATTAAGTCGAGGAGTTCTCCGATTGTCAGTCTATATGGATTGATCTGTGACTGAAGGACACAAATGAAGTGTTTTCAATGCAAATCTTCTGGGACATATTTTGTTGCAAGGTAATGCTATATTTTTAAAGCGGATGCTAGCTCTTTTTTTGTCTTCTTATCTTGTTTGTATTTGCTTCAGGGGAAAACATAAGGACGCAATTGTACATCTAGAGCTACATGTTTGTAGTTTGAATAACATGCACAACTATTTACTGAGACTGAATAAGGTATCTAAAAGATATATCTGATTTGGTTAATCTAGATTAGAAGCTACACACCTTTTTCAAGAATTGGTAATGTATTGGATATTGCAAAGCAGATCTCTAGTTCTCAGTTTTTCTAATTTTTTATTGGACTATTGGACTTCATAGACTCCCAGCAGTTCCCTTTAATGGTGACTGGGCAGAATGAATGCCCAGGGACTAATTTAAGCCTCTGGGACTTGGGGACATAGGTAGGTTGCTCTGTCCTGTGGATAGATTCCATGTCTCACCTTGTTTTTCCATGTGGCTAGATAATATGAATGCAAAGCTACAATAAAGAGGTGGTAAATGTATCTCTGAAGGAGGGAGAGAATAAGACACTTTAACTTATTTTAAAAGAGATTGTGATGAATTCACAACTTTAACAATGCTGTGAAAAGCATTTTGTCTTTGGAAATGTTTTGCATGTACCTAAAACTAACCCTTAACACACCCCAAAGCCAGGTTTAAAAAAAATCAGAAATGTACATACAAATATATTCTAGCCATATGTGTGATGTCATTCTGTTTATTGCAGAATGAGCCGCCCCGAGTCTACGGAGAGTGGCGGCATACAAATCTAATAAATAATAATAATAATAATAATAACTTTCAGATTTAGGAAACTTATATTGTATATGGCCAACAATATCTTACCTACTCCTGGTACACAATGCCACACTTTTCCTGCTCTGTTTTTACATTTAGATTTCTTTGTTTTGTAACACCCCTCTCCAAAGGTGTATGGAGATTTTCAGTCATTTATTATTATTATTATTATTATTATTATTATTATTATTAATTAGATTTGTATGCCGCTCCTCTCCGGTGACTCAGAGCGGCTCACAACAACAAAACAGTACAAGTCGAATGGTTAAAAACAATTAAAAACCCTTAATATAAAAAACAATCATGCACCTGATACAAACCATACGTAAAGCAGTCATACTTGTCCCAAAGGTGCTTTTTCTTTTTTGCGGTAAAGAATTTTTTTATTTTTCTCTCCAATCAAGTGTACAAAAAAAAAAATACCATTAATATTACAATTACAATAATTACTCCAATTTCTTATATACTATCAAAAAGATTGTTATCCAATATACATTTTGGGCTGTTCCTACTCTTAATCACATCTAATTAATTAGGCCATAATGCTTCAATTTTCTCAAAATCTCCTCCATATCAATTTTCATGTATACTTTAAACCCTCTTTCATAATAAGTGCCCTTTAAATAAAATGATTTTTTTTTAAAAAAAGGAGCTAAAATTTCTAATTACTTCCAATGGTATTTGAATTAAATCTGACCCTTGCTAAAAGATAGTTAAAAATATGTAGGGGGGGGGCAAGAAAAACCCATCAAATAATATGTCCCAAATATCGCCAAATTAGTAAACCAAATTAATAAAAATAATTTAAAATAATTCAGTTGAAGAAGCTTCATGGGTGAAAAGCAAAATGTCTTTAAAAACAACAAGAAAGTCTAGTTGCCTCTTGAAAGAGCACCTATGGGCCACCTCTGAAGGTTTATTCTGTCTGGATTCAGTTGTTATTGTGTGGCTGCTCAGCCTCAACCTTTAAATTTTATACCGAGTAAGGATCCTTCCTGATCATCCCTCTGTAACATCTTGAAGACTGACCTATGATATTTAAAACCTGCCAGGACCTCGCTGAGTAACCTGTTTTTCTGCAGAGGTTGTAGATTAAGAACATTAAGTATTTTAAGTGAACTTCTGCTATGCTTGGCAGATCTGCTTTAGCAGCCTCTTTTTTTAAAGATAGATGATTCTCATAATGTCAGTTCGCTGAACTTTATGTAACAGAAGCACACACATATACGTTTCCAATAATTGTGTAATTGGTGCACATGTGAAATTATCTATGAGCAGGAATACTTTCCTATGCGGAGGAAGCAGAATGCCGGAGTGGGCATTAATGGAGATGTAATTCTCTTAATGCTTTGCTGTATGAATTAATTTGGCATGAAGCCTTGGGTGAGGCGAGGAGGGAGCAGTTCCATTCACCTTCGTAAAGAAGAATTCAATTTTACAAGAGCCTTGGAGGAATATTTAATACATATAATCCGTGGTGACTAATTCCTTTTGCCTTAATTGGTTATGAAAAAGCGGTTGCTGATTGAGGCTTTCTGCTGCAGTGAGTGACATATCTTTATTTCAGAAAGAACAAGGAGTGTACTGTAGCCCCATTTAAGCACTTTAAAATGATTTCTATAGGAGATGTTTATGCATGTATCCAACGTCATTTTTAAAGCCACTTATATAAGGACTTATCTGTGACAGCATTGCCTCCAAGGCTCTGCATGGATTACATAATATCCTTTGGAAACTCTACAGTCTCCCCCAGATAGAATGTCGGGGTTTACACTGCACATGGCAAACTGGTTTGCTTCTGCTATTGGTGGTGTTATTATCTATGTATCTGGAACCATTGTCATTTTTTGGAAGACTGGCTTTAGGTAGAATTTGACTGTCCAAGATGTTTATGCTGTGTTAAAAGCCACCACACTCCTTGTGAGGAGTGGTGGGAAGAAGTTGAGAAGCGAGCATACTCTGTGGTCTCCTCACCTCTGGAACAGTTTATCTTCTTAGAGGGATTGTTGCTGCTTTACCTACAGCACAGAAATTAGCGAATATCAATTATTCTGCTAAGCCTTTCAGACCCCAGGGATATAAGAAGCATCTCTTTTTCTGCCCCTAGATGAGAGGGACATAATACCCTATGGATATTAGAAATCTTGTTATAATGTTATTAGTTATAGTCTATTGTTACTGTTTTTTATTGCGTTATGTAAGTGACTGCCAACCATTTTGACTGAAGCGGCATAGACGTTGGGTGAATTATAATTCATCACATGATAGGAACCTTGTCATAAGTTTGTCCGGTTGTTTGAATCATGCTCTTAAGCCATAATAGAGGTTATTTCAGCATCACTTGTTACATGACAGCTGCAGCTACATTTTGTTAAATCTGATATAGCATTTAAAAAGTTGTGGGAACAGATTCTAACACTGACTCCTTTAGAATTCCAGAGTAGGGACCTTTTTATGCAAGAATTCTTTAGTGGTACTATTGATTGATGGGAGCCCTGGTCAGGGTGCTATTTGGCCCTTCCCTTGCCTCAGGACATTTTACGACCTAGCTTGTAGGTTAGAACACTGATTATGTTGCCTTCTTTGGGTAATGAAATGTCTGCAAGAAAGCAACCAAGCTCAGAGAGCACCAAGGACCCCTCATTCTATGGTCTAATTCAGTTTCCCTCTCATATTACCTTAAAAATTTAGGTCAGAGATAGGATTCAACAGGTTCTAACCAGTTCTGGAAAACTGGTAGCGGAAAGTTTGAGTAGTTTGGAGAATCCCTAAATACCACCTCTGATTGGCCCCACCCCTATCTAGTCTTTGCCTCCCGAGTCCCAGTTGATAGGGAGAAAATGGGGATTTTGCAGTAACCTTCCCCTGGAGTGGGAGCAAATAGAGATTTCACAGTATCCTTCCCCTGCCACGCCCACCAAGCCATGGCTATCAAGCCATGCCCACAGAACTGGTAGTGGTTTTTTTTATTCTCACTACTGATTAAGGTGATTTGGTTACAATACAAGCTGAAGCTGTAATTGTTCTCAGAATCTTCCTTTCTTCATAGTGAAGTGCAGAGAAAGGGAATGACAGATTTTATACTACACCCCCCCCCTGTTGTGTTTGGGCCTGGGCCAGCCGTTGCTCCCACAGATGGGAGAGACGCGGCACAAAGTGAATGCGAAAGCCTGGTTGACAGCCAGGAAGACGTAGCAGATAGCCAGGAGGATGAGGCCACTGGTACGCAGGATTCAGCAGACAGCCCAGGGGATTTGGCATGCAGTCCCCCAGACAGTCTTTCAGCCCTGGGTTCTTCTGCAGATCAATATATTGATCTGTGTAGCTGAAGAGCTATGCGAAGAAGGGATCGATTTAAGGAGTATTACAAGTCATTATAGTAGCACCTGGGCTGGGTGTGGTTCTTATACTGAGGGCTGGGTGTGGTTCCCTTAATGAGGGCTAAAGGGATAAAAGGGAACAAAGGCCAAGGCAAACTGTGGCTGTTTATCTGTGTTATTTTGTGGTTCCTGCTCTGAAGTTTCTGTTTCGTGCTGTTGGAGTTTTCAAACCAGCTTTTTCAGACAAATGGGAGGTGAAAACTCTGGGCCTTGCTGTTTGCTCCAAAGATTCAAAAGGACTCCTGAAACCTCTTTGCTCATTCCAGGTTGTCTTTGTTTGTTTTTTCCTGTGTTTTTGTATGCGGCTGAAGTAAGCCTTGCACTCTCATTGTTTTCGGACACTAAGAACTGTTATTGAGTAACATTTTTTTGTTTATCTAATACAAGTTTGCTGATTAGCAGAGCATGTGTGTGTTTGATTTCTTTTCCTTGGACTGTTACGCATTGCCTGAGCCCAGTCAGGCAGAACATCCCCCTCCCTACAACCCCTCCCAACATTTGGATCTTGATCTTGTGGGCCTGTGAGATTCTGACTCCCGGATCATCATGCAATTATATCTGGATTTAACAGCACTTCAGCATCTGACAATTTGCACATCTATTGGAAATTTCCACACAGGGCATGCATCTGTTGAGGCCTTTGTTATGAGTGGGTAGGCAGCAGAGTTTCCAGGTAGCATGTTTATGTTAAAAAAGAAAAATAAAAGAAACCCTGTTCTTGTGTTTCTGATATTGCTGCTGGCGCTGAGATAACAGTTTTGTAATTACAATATATTTGATAGGATCTGTGTTCCTATTATTTGCTTTAGAAGATATGTAGAACATGACTGTAGAGGAAACAGCTTCCCACTTTTGCAAATAATTAGTATTACACAAACCAAACAAGCCGGGCTGTTCTCATAAATAATCCATCCTGGGAAGTATATAATTTGCCAGTTTCTCTACTTGTCAGAGAGTTTAATTTCAAGAGTTAGTAATAGGCAGTTCGAAGAATTAACATTTCTCTACATCAATGAACCCCAACTTGATTTTGTCAGCATGCTGGGATATAACTCAAAGAATTCTCATTCAGCTGCCTGTTATCTTGGGAATTGTAATCCCAATGAATCTGGAAGCCACCATGTTGGGTGAAAGGGTGGCTTCCTGCATAATGACAGAGAATATTAGTTTTCGATAAACATGTTTGTCTAAGTAATTGGAACTCATTCTGTACTAGCATGAATGACAGTCAAGAATGGAAGTTATTGATCTATTATTCTGAGGCAGAAGTCCATTCTGTGGAAGCCAAAGTCTACTAACAGGACCCAGAGTCTGGGTGCACTCCTACATAACATATCCTTAAATTATTATTGAATTGTCGCTTTTAAGATAACAGAAAGGTGAATTTGTAAAACGCATGGCTTCAAATTTAGTTTTTGTCTTGACCTCTCTCAGTTTGGGAAAGCAGTGCCTGACATGCTACTAAAACACCCAGTTGCATTCCTTCATCCTGAATAAAAGTTGAATTCCATCGATCAATAGGAATAGTAGCAATAGGACTAGCAATTAGACTTACAGTATATACCATTACATAGTGCTTAGTTTACAGCACTCCCTGAGCTTTTTAGAGATTGAGCCTATTGCCCACAACAACCTGAGTCCTCATTTTACCAACCTCAGAAGGATGGAAGGCTGAGTCAACCTTCAGTCAGTCAGGATTGAACTCCAAGCTGTGGGCAGAGTTGCCTGCAAAACCTCATTCTAATCACTGCACCACCACAACTTGATTGCCCCCCTTAAGTTCAAGCATTAACAGGGAAGTTAGAATGCATATTTATATAAACAGCTCAAAAAATAAAGGGAATACTTAAATAACACAATATAACTCCTAGTAAATCAAACTTCTGTGAAATCAAACTGTCCACTTAGGACACAACACTGATTGACAATCAATTTCACATGCTTTTGTGCACATTCAACTTTGTACAGAACAAAGTATTCAATGAGAATATTTCATTCATTCAGATTTAGGATGTGTTATTTGAGTTTTCCCATTATTTTTTTGAGCAGTATATTTCATTTCCAATTTTAAGAATAGTCCTCATTTAGGTGAATGTTTGCCTCAGTTATAACACAGATGAATATGTAGCTTGGAAATGGGTCTTTGCCTTTTTGGCCTTCACAAGTCTGTAAAGGAAAGAAAAACCGAAGATCATAAACACTTTTGTTGTTTAGCAACTGCTTCATATAATGACCATGCTGTTGCCCCCTATTTTGTTCACTAAACAAGTAACTCATAAAAACCATACATAATAAACATGAAAGACAATTAAAGCATCAGGGAGACTGAAGCATTTTATAGATTTCTACAAAAACGAGTACGCATTTAGGTTTTTTGTCCCAACTCCATCCTTTAGATTGAGGAATGTGGTGGCTCCTTGCATGTCATTTAATAACTACAAATACAAGACTTTCTCCAAGGCAAGCTATGCAGTCTGTCAAATTGCATTTGCTGAAAAGTTTTAAGTCAAGACTTTAGGTATTTCAGGCACAGGAATCCTCCTCCTCCTCCATTTATTTAGGGGGCTGGCTTCTGTCTTGATGGCTTCAAAACACGTTGGTTGTGGAGATCATTATACATTATACATTTTGTAAATATTACTGGAACAAAGTAGTTCAATCTCTCCTTCTTTCACCCTCCCTTCTTCTTTGTTTCTCCCCCCCTTTCTTCTTTGAAATCTGGAGGTTTTCCCAGTCATTGCAGGCTTTCTAAACCATTCAATAAATCATGAGGAGATATTTCAAGGCCGGGGGCAGCATTTGCCATATTGTTAATTCAGTATTCGGAATCAGCTCTACCTCATGGAAAATCCAATCTATCTCTTCCTTGCAGCATGAAAGTGGAAGAACACAAAGAGGCACACAATGTGGGGGCATCGCTGGAGTTTTATTAAAAGATATTCCCACTAACTTTTTCTCTCAAAGAGGAAATAATTGAGTTTGAATGCTCCTCGTTTGCCTTTGATAACAAAGAAGGAAGTACAAATTTCACAAAAGAATTTCTCAGCATCTAGCTATGTTTCAGATCACATAAAATCTTTTAAATCCTTTTTAGTATTGTCTCCACCCCTTCTATTTGACTGATAGACCCAAAGTCAGACACATCCATTTAATTTATACATCTGTTTAATGTCCTATGGGAGTTGGGCGGCATCTAAGTCTAAATGAATGAATGAATGAATGAATGAATAAATAAATAAATAAATAATTTTCACTCTTTAAATAAAAGTTCTGGACTATAGAAATATATTATATTATCAATTTTTAAAATACAAACTCCTATAGTGCTGTTGAATATGCTCAGGCATATTGGAGTTGCACACCGAGTAACTTATTTATTTATTTATTAGATTTGGATGCCGCCCCTCTCCATAGACTCGGGGCGTCCCACAACTTCCTCAAATGCACAGAATTATTTTAGTTATAAATACTAAATGGTTAATATTGTGCCATATGAAAGCACCTATTGTTCCTATAGATGTACATGAAAACTGTGAGAAGGGAAATATAACTCAAAATAGTGTGATAGAAGTAATATTTAATTTAGATTAAGTAATATAAGTCTGGAAATGAATATCGCACCAAAATGGCTGTGTGTGTTTGTCTCTGTGTTAGTGTTGAGACCTGGCAACTGGTTGCGCATGCGTGTGTGTGTGTCTATTAATGTTGAGTCCTGGCAAATGTTTGCATAGGTCCCTTCAGTTTTCAGAAGTGGTTTGCCATTACTTCTTTCACTGGGCTGAGAGAGAACATCTGGCACAAGATGATCCAGCTGATTTTTTTTTACCTTAAGTGGGACTTGAATTCACAGTCTCTTGGTTTCTAGTCTGATGTCAAATTGGTTCTCTCAAAAATGGCTCCTTAATGCTTTGTGGGAAGACGTAGTGAACTGAAAACTGTTCTGCTAAATGCAGAGCTGATGGCCATAGTAGAATGAAGAACCAGAAAGTAGTTTGATTCTTTATAATTTCTCTCTGGGAAAAGAGAGGACTTGAGATTGTCTTACAAGTGCTCCCTATGGTTGCTTCTCATGA
Organism: Erythrolamprus reginae; assembly: GCF_031021105.1. Classification (NCBI taxonomy): domain Eukaryota; kingdom Metazoa; phylum Chordata; class Lepidosauria; order Squamata; family Dipsadidae; genus Erythrolamprus; species Erythrolamprus reginae. The sequence goes on along the minus strand of NC_091950.1, from coordinate 164,549,973 downwards.
GAAGACAGCAAGACAGCAGTGGCAGGTGGGTTTAGAGCAGGGATTTCTAACCCGCAGTCCATGGACCGGAACTGGGCCACAGCATGCCAGAAACTGGGTTGCGCAAACACACAAAGCCCATCTGTGAGTTGCAGGCAGGATGCGTAACCATGTCATCTCCTATCCTTGGAAAAAATATTGCTCCATGGAACTGGCCCCTGGTACCCAAAAAGCTGTGGGCCACTGGTTTAGAACACTGGGACCAGGGAGAGCCATCATGTCAAAACCATGTTTGGCACCTTTGAAAGGTCACTGGGTTTACATACAGGTTGTCCTCAACTTACAACCATTCATATAGTGACCATTCGAAGTTACAATGCTGCTGAAAAAAGTGACTTGTGGAAAAAATGATCATTTTTCACATTTATGACTGTTGCGTTATCCCCAAGTCACATGATCAAAATTGGGACACTTGGGCAACTGGGATGTATTTTTGGTGGTTCCATTATTCCAAGATCATATGAACACCTTTTGTGACCTTCTGACAAGCAAAATCAATATGAAGACAGATTAACTTAAAACAACCATTTTTTACTAATTTAGTAACTGCAGTGATTCACTTAATAACTCTGGTAAGAAATGCCATGAAATGGAGCGAAATTTGCTTAACAACTGTCTTGCTTAGCAATGGAAATTTTGGGCTCAACTGTAAATTGAGGTCTATCTGTACTTCAGTAGTGGGTTCTAAATCCCATCACTACCTGTTTCCCGCCACTGCTACCAGTTCACCAAACCGGGCCAAACCGGGATCAACATACTGCTGCTGTACTTCCCTTTCTAACTACATTCAGAAATTGCTTGTTAACTGCATTAGGAGCCTTTGGATTAACAAGCTTTATAACATTGATTGAGTTCCCATCAATCCTTAGCAAAATAAGTTTTAAATATAAGTTTAAGGAGACAATATTTTTCGTTGGGAATAAAGAGCAAGTGGGTAATTAAACTTTTTGATGTTGGAAAGTTACAAATGGATTAAGGCTCCAGATGGATTTGAAAGAAAAAAATGAAAATAATTAGAAGAATCCTTCCCATGGGAAAAGCTTTTGCTTTGAATTCTCTTTAAAAAATGATAGGATAAGACTTTGAAGGTTGGATTCCAGAGGGAAACCAGAATGAACTAAAGATGACAATTAAAGGAGATGAAAATTCAACTTACAACTACAGAATGGAGCAAAATATTTTAACATTAGCTGACTTTTAACTAAATTAGCCTGATTGGATCCTGAGTTTTGTATTCAGAAAATCTACTACTGTAGCTTCTATAAAACCAAAATCTAGATGTGGTATGGAATTAGCTTTTCTTTTTGTTTGTTTCTTTTTGAATATGCACTGGACATGAGATTGTTAAGGGAGTCTGAACTGTTAAATGTTTCTGGCTATTCCCCTCTATTTAAAATGGAAAAATCTGTCTTGGTGTTAAGTGGCTTTGTCTAATATCTGCAAGCTGTTGGTCTTATCCTGCTTTTCTTCCATGAGAACCATTTCTTTTTTCTACTGACATTCAATTTTTCTGAAGGTATTTAATCCTAGATGTCTTTTTCTTTAGTTCATCTTTTTTTCTTTTTAAAAATAAGGTTGCATCCATGAAAACATGTCTGACAGAACGTATAGAATGTATAGTTTATGTAATGTATAAAAGGAAACTATAGAATATTTTAGAATCAAGCAAATGTTCAAAGATATGGGATTGAACTGGTGACCTTTTTCATTAACATAATAATGAAAGAAGGATACATGTATTCAGAGTCACCTAACTCATAGTATATTAATGGTGATATATTATGACTAATAATAATTAGATTATTAAAATTCAAAATGCTTTGCAGTAACTCTGACGGCTGCAGATTTTGGAATACAAGTTTTATTTTCATTTATCCCCTTGTGCCTTTCAAGACAGGTTTTTAAATTATTGTTATTATTGGTGAGGTCAGGGAAATTTATGTTATCTATATATTCAAGAAGGAATTGTTGAATTTATGAATATATTACTGAATCTCTTAAGACAGTGGTCCCCAATCTTTGTGGCCTGGTGGCCTGGCTAGTGAGTCCCGAGTCTTCGGAGAGGGGTGGCATACAAATCTAATTAATAATAATAATAATAATAATAATAATAATAATAATAATAATAATGTCAGTACAACACAGCAAACAAGATCACTATGCTGGATTTCGTATTTCATCACCAGTCGGGTGCTTCCCAAGCACCTAGGACTGCGTGATGTAGCGGCGAATTATGTTTGCTGATCCCAGTAAAGCGGCCTTTTGCAATTGACAGATGGAGATTTTGTCAACTCCAATGGTTTTCAAATGTCCGCTAAGATCCTTTGGCACTGCGCCCAGTGTGCCAAGTACCACTGGGACCACTTTCACTGGCTTATGCCAGAGTCGTTGCAGCTTGATTTTTAGATCTTCGTATTTCACTAATTCCTCCAGCTGCTTCTCCTCAATTCTGCTGTCTCCTGGGATTGCGATGTCGATGATCCATACTATCTCTTTCTCCACGATCACAATGTCTGGTGTGTTATGCTTCAGAATTCGGTCAGTCTGAAGTCGGAAGTCCCACAGTAGTTTTACTTGCTCATTTTCGACCACTTTTTCGGGCTTATGATCCCACCAGTTCTTTGCCACTGGTAAATGGTAGTTTCGGCACAAGTTCCAGTGGATCATCTGTGCCACAGCATCATGTCTGTGAATAAATAAATATAGATTATTATTATTATTATTATTATTATTATTATTATTATTATTATTATTATTGAGAGGAGAACCAGGCAATATGAGTGGCGGGCTGGCATGTGCACACATGCAGTTCCACACATGCAACAGAGAAGAGAAACCTTTGGGGCACAGTTTTGGCTCCTTCAGGCTTCTCCATGTGAAAAGCTTTTGTAAAGGGATGGAAGGCCTGAAGCACTGTGAGATCGCTCCCTTGGAAACTTTCATCCATTTGCAAAAGTTTTTGGCACAGAGCAGAGAAGCCTTTGGAGGCACCGTCTCATGCTCTTTCAGTCTCACCAATGCTGACTGATGCTGCAAAAGTGGATCAGGTGTTCTGCGCAGGCAGCCTTGGTGAGTCAGAGAAGCTGGGCAGGGCGTACTCATCCCCCTCAGCCTCTGCTCTCACCGCTCCACTTTTGGAGAATCAGGAACAGGTGGATCGGTGGCCTGGTTTGTGTGTGTGTAGGGGAGAGGAAATTGAGTTACCTGAGTGGCAGACTGGAGTGTACTCATGTGTAGCTCCACTCATGCAAGAGAAAAGCTTTTCGGGTATCGCTTGTGTCAGTGGGGCTGTGCGCATATGCACAAATGCTGGCCCACCACTCAGTTGTGACCCAGTTGTGAATAGGCCATGGTCCAGTAGTGGTCTGCAGCCTACAGGTGGTGGACTCCTGCCAGCTTACTAGGATAGAAAACCTAAATATAGTAAAAATTACACAATAAACTCCAAACCAATTCTTTCTATTTTACTAATCCTTTCTGTTGGAATATAATCTGCTTTGAAGATAGAAAAATATTTCATTTAGATTTCCCCTCCATATCTCATTAGAGTTAAGGCATGTGACACAGATGGTATCTCTGTTTCAAACCATGCTCCTGTAAAATTCACATTCATTTGAAAATAATGTCTTTGTACTTTTCAAATGGCATTTGAACATGTATTAATAGAACAGTAAGGTTTTATTAAACAGATAATAAGTAGCAGAATATTTTTTGTTTTAATGGGGATTTGATGTCATCACCGTCTTTATGTGAGGTATAGCCAGTGATGGGCTACCAAAATTTTTACTACCACACTGTGGGCGTGGCTTATACATTTTGTTTCAACACCTTTCAGTGCAAATTGGGTGCTCTGGGGTGGAGCTCCAAATTTTGCTACTGGAACTGCGTTTCTAACCGTTCCCGTAGGAGCCCATCACTGGGTATAGCAAAGCACTTATCAGAGAGTATAATATTGCATATGGTTCTCATGAAATAAGACAGTAGTTGGTAAAATTTGTAATAAAAATGTATGCATCTTATACATCCCATCAAGAAAATAGAGTTCTGCTCTCATGTATTTAACACATTGTATACTGCCAAAACCAACATTTATTATTGAGTAATAATTTTGTGAAAAATAACTTTAATTACATATTTATTTGATATCTATCTATCTATCTATCTATCTATCTATCTATCTATCTATCTATCTATCTATCTATCTATCTATCTATCTATCTATCTTTGTCTGCCTGCCTGCCTGCCTGCTTACCTACCTGCATACCTACCTACCTACCTATCTACCTATCTACTTACCTACCTACCTATCTATCTATCTATTAAGATTATCTACCTACCTACCTACCTACCTACCCATCCATCCATCCATCCATCCATCCATCCATCCATCCATCCATCCATCCAAGTAAAGATACTTACTAATAGATATTTCTGATTTCTAGCTCAGTATCTTAGCCATTACTATAAAAAGATGTCTGGATTAATTAATCATTAAAGTGTTTTTAAAAATGTATTACAATTGTACAATCTATCTATTAAATTTACTGACTGCCCACCTAATCTCAAGATACCTCTGGGAGGCTTATTGCTTATGATCTCATGTTGGGTAAGGTCCTTACTATTTGCTCCAATTATAGATTTATGTCTTTGAAAATATAGATGATAAAATCAATTATCTTGACCTATAGCTTATTTTTTCATATTATTCTGCACTAGGTTCAGAGTGAGTCAAAGCTCTGATAATATAAGATTTTTAAATCCATGTAATTCTATTAATTCACAAAAGACGAACGAACGAAGCAACTATCATTAGTTGGATGTTGAAAATGATTTCAATAAGGTTTCTTGAAAGTTTCTGTAGCACATTCTGGGAGTTGCCAGTATTTTATATTTTGGATGTGCCTGTTTTATATCTACATATTACTAAAACTTGTACATCTGTTTTTTAATTATTTTATTCCTTTTTATTGATTAAATTTTATGTCTTCATTTGCCTGTCTGAAACTTTCAATTGGGCAAATTGGTGCGAACGACATGTGGTTCATTGCATTCCCACGATCCTCATTTCCAACATTCCCTGACATTTTCCAACAAGGCAATGGAGAAACTGGCAGGGAAGTTTACATGTTGTACCCATTCTTGCTGGCTTCTCCATTATCCCTATCCAGCTCCACTGCACTCCCAGAATTTCAGTGGACAGCCTCTTGCCTCCCTCCACCTCCACACTATTCCTGACCTGCATGCATCCCTGTGCACCTGCCCTAGTCTGTGTGGCATCTCTTGTGCACCTCATGCACCCTTCCCAACTCATACTGCATCACGTGTACCCACCCAGACCCATGCGGCACTCTCATGCACCACCTTCCTTTCTTTCTCACCTGTCAGTAGCCACTTACCTGCCTGCTGCCTTTGGACTTGCAATTTCCTGCTGTCGTCCCCAATGACTTTCTCCTGGGAATTTTTTTATAAGCAAAGTAAATAGAGAAGTCAGCAAGAATTTCAGAGAGGGAGGGAGGAAGGAAAGAAGAAAGGAAGGAAGGAAAGAAAAAAGGAAGAAAGAAAGAAAGAAGGAGGGAAGGAAGGAAGGAAGGAAGGAAGGAAGGAATGAATGAATTTGAGTTTGTCTTGGCTTTTCCTTTTCTCTGACATGAGTTTCATGTTTATATTTGTCTGGATTTTTCTTCAGTGAAGAAAACTAATTCCAGATTGGGTATATCTGTCTTCTTTACCCATCATTACCTATATATTTGAAGCAGCACAATATGATATGTTGCCGTGCTACTTCAAAAATACATGAAAATATGAAAAATGCAACTGAACATAGTGACACATTCTTGTCAGTGATCCCGCTGTTGCCTCATTTTATAAAACCAAATGTTGTCTGCTGCATAGTCAGTTGCATCTGTCAATATACCTTAATTTCTTTTTATGTTTCTGAGATGTGAAATGATGTTAAAATCAAAGTGTAAAAACTGCTGAAATTGTTATATAGATTAGATTAGATTAGATTTATTGGATTTATATGCCGCCCCTCTCTGAAAACTCGGGGCGGCTCACAACAATAATAAAAACAGTACATAGTAACAAATCCATTATTTAACTACTTGAAATGTTAAAGATTAGGGATTTGAAAGGAAAAAAATTATCTTAGAGCATGTAGGGACACACATAAAATGGTCAGCGACTCCTTAAACCAGATTATATATTTGGTGCAGAAAGCACAGCATCATGGTTTCAGCATTGACTTCAAATTGCTCCTACAAATGCACTCTTCCCCCAAGATCCAGAAGACATTTCTTCCATTAGAGCAATGGAGAACATTGTTAGATAACTGGAGTACAATTGTCCTTATAAGAGTCTTTTGTTTACATTATATAAACACAGACCTTGAAAATTCCCCACATTCCTTCATTTCAAGTTACCAGTATATAACAGCTTTTCTTTCTCAGGAAAAGTGGTAAGGAGAGGGGGGGGGGATAACAACCCTGACTTTTCTGACAGACAGAAGAGAGATAGTAGAATACAAGGTAGCTGAATAATTGTGTAAAAATATTGCAAGTGAGTATGTTAGATGCAATGAAGGGCTACCAAACCTTTTACTACCACACTGTGGGCTTGGCTTATGGAACACCCTGCATTTTCTTTCAACATCTTTCAGTGCAGATTGGGTGATCTGGGATGGAGCTCGATTTTCACTACCTCACTATGTTCCCCCTGGTCTGGGGAGTAGTCCACCCCTGGTTAGATGCAGTGATTAATATTATTTTGGTAAATTTAATTTTTTTTGTGCTTCCCTGATCTGCTTGCTTGAATGTGGGTGAAAGGCATTCCCAGTAAGGTTGTTACTACTCTGTTCACTTAGTCACATTCCTAATCAACTGATGTTTACTAATGACCACAACTTACTCAATACGGTCAACTTTGGCTGTAGTTAAAGTTGGTCACACAGTGAGCCAGATGCCAGCCAGATTTGGCATTTTTTCCCCACTTCTCACCACTTTTGCAAGGAACTAGAATAGGCAGGTGTTATTGTTTAATAATATTGAAGGCATTGTCACAAGATGTCAGCTGTTCAATGTAAACCTGCCTTTTGCAATTGACTGATAATGTTTTTGTCAATGTTGATAGTGTTGAAGTGGTGTTTCAGATGTTTTGGGATTGCATTCAAGGCACCTATTACTATTGATACAATCTTTACTTTCTATTACCCCAGTTGTCCTAAGATATTGCCTGATTCCCAAGGATTGCAATATTTAGACAGAACTCTTCCTTGATCATAGTGATGTTGAAGTCTGGAACATTTTGCATGCAAAAAATAAATGCTTTGCTCTTGAGACAGACACTGTCTCAAGAGTTGCTGAAATGAAGTTAGTTATTGGTTCTGAGTAGAAAATAATCAGCAACTGTCATATAACTTGGGGTTTTTTTGTCACAATTTGTTTTCATGATGTTGATTCAAAGGGTTTGCTCTGCTGGACACCTTAAGCAATACAATCTTGTGTGAGCCTCCGAAGACATGCAACCCAATTCTAATTGTATTAGAGCTTTAGAAGAAAACAAATAAATTGTTTTTAGAAGTTTAGATTGTACTGAATCCAAGGATGAAGTCTTCTCATAGATACACCAATGAGTTCCATGAAGTAACAGATTTGGAACTTTGGCCTTGACAAAAATATAAAATTGCATGAAAAGGGAGTTTGTCTTCTGCTTTGACCCATTACATTGTACGATTGCCTACAATGAGGAAGACTGCAAGTGCACTGCTAATGGAGATCTCACTTGCAACCAGTGCAATGCCATTTAAGAGCTTAGTAAATGTCTTGCTCTAGAGCTATGAGGTGCTATGGACTATTGCAATTGATCTGGAGAAGCCTTGGATCAGACCTGTTCTTAGCTCTTAAACTTATTTGGTGATATTGGATACAGTGTTCTCAGATATTCACTTTCCAAGGCTTTTTCTTTAGGGAAAAAAAGGTCACTACAAGTTGTGAAATCATGAAACCTGCTAAGGGTTGTAAAGAATTGATATATTGTTTTGTTTATAAAAATAAAAGAATGGGAATTTCTGCAAAGCATAAACTTGGAGAAGGCTGTGCATCCTCCTCTCCTGCCAGCACGCCAGCTGCTTGTGGCATTATGAAAATGAGCTGGTGCCATCTATGCCTTATTCCATGTTATTGCTGTGCAAATGACTTCATCCAATTAAAATGTAATGTTCTGGTTTTTTTAGCGGATGGTGTCTGTTATGCTGAAACAGCTACTGAAGCCTCTGGAAAATTCTGAGTCTTCTTAAGGTGATTAAGGACAGCTCAAAAAAAAATACTCTATGAACAGAATGTGCAGGGTTTTTCAGAGGCTTTCCAAGGCCAGTGAAAGATTGATCTTTGCCTCAGCCTCTTATGCTGGAGAGTCTCACTCCAAACATGAGGTCAACCTATGATTTAGCAGGGGATACTAGAGTTGAACTGTGTACGGGAAAATGTAGAAGTTTTACTTAAGATCAAGCATTGGCTTGATCAGAGGTGAATTACAGCAGGCTCTGACCAGTTCTGGAGAACTGTTAGCAGAAATTTTGAGTAGTTTGGAAAACTACTCCACTTATACCACCTCTGACTGGTCCAGCCCCCATCTATTCTCTGCCTCCCTAGTCTCAGCGGATAGAGAGGAAATGAAGATTTTGCAGTAGCCTTCCCCTGGAGTGGGGTGGGATGGAGATTTTACAGTATCCTTCCCCTGCCATGCCCACCAAGCCACACCCACAGAGCTAGTAATAAAAAAATTGAATCCCACCACTGGGCTTCATCCCTTGCATAATCAAATCCCCTAATTTTCATGAGTTATCCTCAGGTCACTTCTTTCTTTTCATCCAGATTGGCAGCCTGCTTTTATTTTGGAATTAAGATTATCAAACAATGAAATCAATGTTCAAACCTGGGCCAACATGTGTTTGTGCGCGCACGTGCGTGCATCTATATAATAAATGATTTGTGAACATTTCTTTGGGGATGGAAATAAAATTTAGTCCCCATACCCCTATTTTTACACTAGCAAGTAGAAGTGGGCTTCATATTTTGTTTAAAATATAATGGTTGTAAATATAGATAGTCCTTCACTTATAACTTTTCATCCACTGAGCAAAGTTATAACAGCACTTTTTAAAAAATGACTTAAAACCATTTTTTACTGTTTCCACATTGTAGGATCCTCACAGTATGTCATGAATTTATGACAGTTGCAGTGTCCAGGGGTCATATGATCACCTTTGGTGACCTTCTGACAAGTGAAGTTAGTGGGGAAGTGCTGCTGTGGTTCACTTAACAACTATGACAGGAAAAGTCATAAATTGAGGCAAACTATCATGCTTAGCAACAGACAGGTTAGGCTTAATTTTGGCTGTAAATCGAGAGCTACCTGTAGCTGTATGAAGTCTAAAATGTCACTTTCTTTTCATATAGAGAAATGCCTGAGATGGATCAGTAGTGTTGAAGCCTGAATCTGCAGAGGAGGAACAGTGAAAGAATGACCAAGAGAGGGCAAGCAGTGGACTTGAAGAGTGAGAGTGTTCAGGCAATGAGCAAGGACCACCTGATCCCCAAGCATGGAGAGTAGAGAGAAGGCAGGGACAGTGCAGGCCAACCCAATGACTGGTGAGGAGAGCACCCTGCCCATCTTCACAAGGCACACATGGGGACAGCGATCTAAGGAGATGCTATGGGGAAGGGCATTTTTCAGGAACAATGCTGAATTGGTAGAGTTTGATATGCTGGTACAAAAATTTGGAGTTTGCAGGACTGCTCACTTCTTCCTTTATGGACTCATTTCAGACAAATGATTGTCGAATCTCCTCTTAAAAATCTCCAGTGTTGGAGCATTCACAATATTTGGAAGCAAGTCATTCCATGAATTAATTGTTCTAGTTGTAACACAGTCTTCTTCAATGTGATATCAATCCAATGGGTTAAAGTAGGCTAGCTGGAAATTCTAGGAAATATTACCAAAAAGATGCTGTCTTGGGCAAAGCTGAAAATTAGAAAAATGCCATTACATGTTTAAACATAACAAGGTGAGCATATTTTTCTATGTCTGAAGGTGAGATCTTCATATCAAGCTGAATATCTAAGTTTGAATTCTCTGAGAGAGGCACCAGAAAATGAAAGGAGAATGAAGCATATGGAGCAGATACAGTATATGAGAATGAAAAATCTAGATTTTATTATAAAAGGGGAAGATGAAATACAGGGAATAAATTGAGCAAAACCAGGAGGAACATAGTTTATAAATATATATGTCCCTCCCATTCCTATATAACTACCATATTTTGCCTAGAATTACACATGTTCTAGCTCTCTTCCTTCTGTGGCAGTTAGTTTTAAAGGCCATTAAGTTAGGTGAAATGATCCGAGTAAACGGCTTTGAGTTAAAACGCTTTATTCTTTCACAGAGAAACAACAGCCGCGGCTTACTTTCACTGCCGAATGCAATCTGACAGGAGACGCGTAAGCCCGGTAGCACAGGAAAACTTTCGCCCGGCAACAAGCGACGCCTGACAGCTCTTTTAGTTTGGCGCCCAAAGCCCAGCGGCCAATCAGAGGTAAGTAAACAGTCCTGTCTGACTCTAATGACTTTTGCTTAACAATAACTCTTTAACTAATTTCCCTGGTAACAGAAACTTCTGGATTTAACATCCCTCCCCCTTCTGGTTGATTTATTACAGATGTTCACTCAGATAAATATGTAATAAATTCGTCCAAACGGGCTGGTCTTCTGGGTGCCCGCTCAGACCTTCGTGGTTCTTGGAGGACCTGGGTATCCACCGATGAAGATGGCTCTTCCGGATGAGACTGTCCAGCACCCCCATGGCTGGAGCCTTGCGGAGCTGCAGCTGCGCTGGCTTGACTAGGAAATCCAGGTAAGTCCCAGTCTATTTGTTCCTGGTTCCTAGTAGGTCTTGAGTAATTTCCTGTGGGGTGTGAAGGAGGAGAGGCCCCATTACTTATGGCAGCCATATTGTCCCTTATACTGGCAGATGCCAATCTCCCTCTAATGTGATCTATGTGCCTCTTCCAGAGGCGGCCATCACTTAGGGCAATTGTATATGTTTTTGGACCTGTTTGCTCTGTGACTAGTCCACTCTCCCACAATGTGCCCTTATCAAAATTTTTAACATACACATTTTGACCGATACATACCGAGCGTTCCGGAGTGGTGACATTTACCGTTTTTAACTGGACATAGGCTGGGTGCAGCCTATCCAAAGGTGACCTTAACTTCCTCCCCATCAGTAATTCAGCCGGGCTTCTATTTGTAGTCATACTTGGTGTGATATGTTGCATTAGAAGGAAAGTGTCCAGTCTGCCTTGAATTTCCCCTGGGGATGATCTTTTGATGGCCTCTTTGGCCACTCGGACATACCTTTCAGCCATCCCATTAGCCCACGCTGCGTGGACTGAGACCAAAGCATGTTTCACCCCCAACCCGGCGAGGAACATTTCAAACTCCTTGGAAGTAAATTGGGGCCCATTATCCGATACCAGAACATCTGGACACCCATGTGTCGCAAACAATTTCCGTAACACCTTTGACACTGATGTTGTTGTAGTGGACCCTAGTAACAGTATCTCCAACCACTTGGAGTATGCATCCACCACTATTAAGAACATGTTATTGTTCACTGGCCCCGCTAGGTCGATATGTATTCTTGACCAAGGGCCCCTAGGGGTGTCCCACTGTGCAGGGGTGGTTTTGGGAGGATTTGGTCTGGTCTCCTGACAGGACTTACATGTAGCAACCCAGTCCTCTATAGCCCTGTCCAGCCCTGGCCACCATAAATACCCCCTAGCCAAGGCCTTCATCCTGACCACCCCGGGGTGTCCTTGATGCAGCAGCTGCATCACTTGAGGCCTTAGGGAATGGGGGATGACTACCCTATCACCCCACAACACACATTCATGCATAACCGACAGTTCTAGCCGTTTTGTCTTAAACTCACCTACTATTGGGTCATCCCCATTGGCTGGCCATCCTTTTAGAATATAGTGAAGGACTCTTCCTAAGACAGGGTCAAGTTTTGTTTCCTTGGCTACCTCTTCTGCTGTCACGAGGGATGGAGTGCCTATGTCTATTAAGAGGACATCTCCAGCAGGGGCTGGGTCTACCACCTGCTGACCCAATGGGCAGCGGCTCAAGGCATCGGCATGATTAATTTGAGAGCCACCTTTATGCACTAGAATATAATCATAGCCAGCTAAAAATATAGCCCACCTGGACATGCGGGGGGACATGAATGGAGGAGTAGGTTTCCCAGTGGCTAATAATCCCAGCAACGGTTTGTGGTCAGTAATCAATTGGAAAGGGCGGCCCAACAAATAATTATGGAATTTTTTAACGCCGGCAACCAAAGCTAAAGCTTCTCTATCAATTTGGGCATAATTTCGTTCAGCCTGGGATAAGGTTCTTGAAAAGTAAGCTATAGGTGCCTCCTGACCATTTGGTAATAAATGGGCTAGGACAGATCCCACCCCGTATGGCGAAGCGTCGCATGTGAGTCTGAGGGGTAATGTGGGACTATATTGCACGACTACACTTTGGGAAGTCAGGAGTTGTTTGACAGCAGTGAAAGATGCCTGTTCAGTATCTCCCCATTGCCATTGCGCCCCCTTGTGGAGAAGTCTATGAAGCGGCTCAGCTGCAGAGGCTTTATGCTTCAGAAAAACTGAGTAGAAATTCAATAACCCTAAAAAGGCTTGCAGCTCTGCTTTACAAGTGGGGGCAGGTGCGTCTCTAATGGCCCTAATTTTGTCATCCGTGGGATGAATTCCTGCTGCATCGATTTTGAATCCTAGGAAATCTACAGATGGAGTTCCCCATACACACTTGTCAGGGTTCAGCCTCAGCCCTTTTGATTGTAACCTGGTCAACACCTGTCGGATTCTAGAGTGTAATTGGTCCCTTGTGTCCCCACAAATTAGAATATCATCGAAGTAAGGGACGACCCCTTTAAGCCCCCATAACAAGCGTTCCATTAGTCTCTGGAAAATACCTGGGGCTACACTAATGCCAAATTGCAGGCGTGTGCACCTGAAGGCACCTCTGTGGGTAACTATTGTCTGGGCTAAAGAAGTGGCTTCATCTACAGGAAGCTGTAGGTATGCCTGGGCAAGGTCCAGCCTTGCAAAGACCTTCCCAGACCCTAAAGTGTGCAGCAAGTGCTGCACAACTGGAATTGGATAAGAGTTGTGCTGTAATGCCTTATTCAAAGTGGATTTGTAATCAGCACACACACGCAGAGATCCATCAGGTTTAAGGGGGGTTACAATAGGTGTCTCCCAGGGAGTGTGCTCAATAGGAACCAAAATGCCTTGGGATTGGAGTTTGTCCAATTGGGCATCTAATTTGTCAAGCAAGGGCAGAGGTACCCTCCGAGGCTTTAATCTCAAGGGGGGAATGGCTGGGTCTAAGGAGAAGGAGATTGGGGGTCCCTTATATGTTCCCAACCCTGGTTTAAAGACATCTGGAAATTCTTTAACAAAATCAGGTGTGTTGGGTGCAAAAATTTTGTGGACACCGGTGATGGCTAATCCTAGGGGAGCCATCCAATTCAAACCCAACAAAGAATGATTGGCCCCGTCCACGATTAATAGGGGCAACCTATGGTGCACATTTTTAAAAGTGATAGGGACGCTAGTAGTACCCAACACACTAATTGGGTGTCCCTGAAAGTCTTTGATAACAATATCTGATGGCAGCAAAGAGTCTCGAGACACATCAGGTAAATAAAGTCTTAGTTTGTGCCACGGCATCAAAGTATATTTGGAGCCCGTATCCAGCTCCATGTGGCAGGGATGTTGATTTAATAGGAGAGGGACAACAATTTTATTAAGGGGAGAAGGAGTAGCTGCAGAAGCAGGGCTTGCAAGGTTACCTCGGTTGGACCACGGTCTCCTATTTCCCGGTCCTTGTTGTCGGAATGGCCAGTAGGAACGCTGGGCAGGGAACGTTGGCAGCAGGTCTTGGTTCCCTGAGTTGTCATCAGGCAGGGCGGCACGGCATACAGCAGCGATGTGGCCTCGTTTGTCACAGCGGCGGCAGAAGGCGTCCTTGAAGGGACATCTAGAGCGTGCATGTTGACCTCGGCAGCCAGCACAAGCAGGGAAGTTTTGGCGGAGTTGCTGGTTAGGGGGTCCACGAATCAGGCAGCAGTCGTCGTCCTGGGCATCAAAAGCAGCGGTGTAGTAGTCCAAAGAAGAGTTGACTTGTGCGCGAGGATGTGCAGTGAGTTTGCATACCGTTGACAGCTTGTCATTCGATTTCAATTCAGCGGCAGCAGACTCTGCCACTTCAGCCGTCTGGGCAGCTTTGATCACATCTTGGAGGGTAGAATCTTCCGTTGCTAACAGCTTATTTCGGATGGAGACATTCTTCATGCTGAAGATAATGGCATCTGTCAACCTCGCCTCAGGGTTATCAAATTGACATTTTGCCAATATTGTCCTGAGGCGAGTTGCGAACTGATTAATTGTTTCCCCTTCGGCTTGGGCCGTGCGGGAAAACTGGTGTCGGTAAACCCTAGCGGGCTTAGTTGGTTTGAAATGAGAGGCTAATTTCTCTTTCAGAATTTGCCAAGAGACGGAATTGGCAGGCTCTGGGTCTGTCAGGGTGCCCGCCAGCTCAAAAATTTGAGTGCCGCAATAGTTTAGGAATAAAGCTCTTTTGCGGCTGTCAGTGGCATCTTGCATGCCGGCTGCTTCCAGAAAAATTTCAAATTTTGCCATATAGGCAGTCCAGGTTGACCGTTCAGGGTCAAAAAGCTCTGGCGGCTGAATGATTGACGGGGTAGACATAATGCTTTAAGGAGAAAAAGCAGTCCTCAAGACCCTCGTCGCCAATGAAATGATCCGAGTAAACGGCTTTGAGTTAAAACGCTTTATTCTTTCACAGAGAAACAACAGCCGCGGCTTACTTTCACTGCCGAATGCAATCTGACAGGAGACGCGTAAGCCCGGTAGCACAGGAAAACTTTCGCCCGGCAACAAGCGACGCCTGACAGCTCTTTTAGTTTGGCGCCCAAAGCCCAGCGGCCAATCAGAGGTAAGTAAACAGTCCTGTCTGACTCTAATGACTTTTGCTTAACAATAACTCTTTAACTAATTTCCCTGGTAACAGAAACTTCTGGATTTAACATCAGGTCAATTGTGTCAGGTGACAAGAGGGTGGGTAAAGCAGCTTTATGAAGATAGCTTCACGGGTATGAATTCATTATTACTTCTAATAGCAAAGCAATGGCTTTAGTTATGATGATGACTTCAAAGCTATTTTGTGCCTTCTCCGGCTTCACTTGAATTTCTTGGAGCCTATGGGACAACTATAAATAGATTGCTTGCAGCTTTTCTAGGCTCGGTTTTCCATGGCAAAATCGTCCTGTAAGAGTGTCAGCTTTAAAATAATTTTTTGGAAACTTTCTGAGGTTTATAAAATTCAGTTTAATCAAACAGGCAACTCCTTAAAACACACACACACGCACATGCACACACACACACACACACACACACACACACACACACACGCACAGAGAGAGAGAGAAAGAAAGAAAGAGAGAGAGAAAGTCTCTCTCTCTCTCCCTCTCTCTCTCTCTCTCACACACACACAGAAGGACGTGAAGGGGTGTAATTAAATAATCAATGAGTTACCTGATTTATATGATTAACTACATACATTCATACAAACATATGCACATACTTTGTGAGGCCTATAAAATAATAATAATAATAATAATAATAATAATAATTTATTAGATTTGTATGCCGTCCCTCCCCGAAGACTCAGGGCGGCTCACAACAGTAATAAAAACAGTATAACAATGGGACAAATCTAATAATAAAAATATATAAAAACCCCAATAATTAAAAACCATACAGCACATACACACCAAACATGAAATATAAAAAGCCTGGGGGAGATGTCTTAGTTCCCCCATGCTTTGCGATATAGGTGGGTCTTGAGTAACTTGCGAAAGACAAGGAGGGTGGGGGATGTTCTAATCTCTGGGGGAGTTGATTCCAGAGGGCCGGGGCCACTACAGAGAAGACTCTTCCCCTGGGGCCCGCCAAACGACATTGTTTGGTCAACGGGACCCGGAGAAGGCCAACTCTGTGGGACCTTATTGGCCGCTGGGATTCGTGCGGTAGAAGGCGGTATTAAATCCAGTTAATATAATAATCAGATGGGTAATTCCTTGATTATTAGTTTGTACACATGTAGAATGTATATGCCCGTGTGAATGCACACACACACACACAAACATACTGTGTGGTACTCACTTAGGATTCAATTATTAATCAGACGGTCAATTTATTTATTACTACATTACCAAAACACACACAGAGACACATGCACACAAACACATACATATGCACACACATACAGTATGTGGGTATGTTTGTGTCAGTGGTGGGTTGCTCCCGGTTTGACCCATTCCTAAGAACCGGTAGCACCAGTGGCGGAAAACTCCGCCTACCTACCCGGCACGCATCTGAATCAGTAGTGAAGGATTTTAGAACCCACTACTGGTTTGTGTGCATGTACACACAGACACAAAATAACTATATATCAATATGTAAGAACAACCATCAGCCAAACCCCCCCCCCCCTGTTGAAGTAATATTGCATTCTTATTTCCATTTCTGTAGTTTAAAAAAATCCCAAAGAAACACAAATTGAATTCTTTCAATGAGTTATTTGAGACTGGTCCCATGGGAAGTTCTCAAAAGAGCTGCTCTAATAAATATTCTGTGGTAAGGAAGAAATGGCTTTTCCAGAGCAGGCAGAGAAGTATGTCTCTCAGAGCTGTTAGGGACCCGCAGGCTTTGCCAAAGGGTCGAAGGGGGTGCTTGATTGATTTCCTGTGAATGCAAGCACAGCATCTCTCTATGCTGTGTTGCAGCAACTTCTTTTTCCACACCACCTGTGATGGGGTCAGGATCAGAGAGTTTTCCTGAGTTTTCCTTTTTTGTAGTCCAGCAACTGCAGCTCCATAAATGAAATAATTCATATTCATTAAGTGAAACCTCAGTTATCAGCACAAGCACTCACCACTCACTCTTCTATTTTATAGCTTTCTTGTAAAGAGCTGGCCATATGGCATATCATCAGTATTTCTCTTCCTTCTCAAGCTGCCCATTCAGGCGAAAAAAGCTGCATGCCTCTTCTTTTTTTAAAAAAAGAAAAGAAAAAGAAAAACAGAATGTAATCTCTTTCTGATCCCATTACTTGGATGTAGCTAGTGCTTAATTCTTGAACAGGAAGTGACTTGGTTTAAGCATTGAATCATTATTCTGTGGATGATGGTTTGCTGAATATACCATAATGGTAGGATTGCACTGTCACGAATGTAAATGTCCGTTTGAACTTTACACCGCGGAGGTGACGGATTTAAGAGATCCAAGCATTGTTAATCAAAACAAGCTTTCTTTTATTATAAAAGTAGAAAATAAACAGCTCACATCATAGAGTCTTAAGAACAACGGGATGATGAAGGCGGAAATGACATAAAAGGATATTACATAAAATATGGGAGGTGATTAATGACAAGGTGTAATAGATGCAATACACGGTTCCGATGAAATTCTCTTTATTCGCTATAGGCATTTAACAAGCGGCTGTAACTCTTTCTCTCAGCCGCACTTTCACTAACAGAAGACGCGTAAGACCGGGAGCCGCGCTATTTATATGAACTCGCCCAGCAACAGCGGCGGCTGACAGCTCCTCGATATTGGCGCCAGAATACAACAGCCAATCAGCAACAGGTAAACATTTACAGTACTTCTACTTAGTTCTGCTTAACAACAAGTGTCAGAAACAATTCCTAATATTATTATCTAATATATAACACCCCTCCCCCTTCTGGTTAGTTGTTTACAATGCTTTATTCGGACAAATAGGTAATGTACTCATTTAACCGCGCAGGTCTTCTGGGTGTTCTGTCGGCCTGGAAGACTTGCGAATCAACGGAAGAGGAAGGTTCTTCCTGTCCAGATGAATATGAATCTCCACGGCTGGCATGCTGTAATGAAGGGGCAGCGCTGGAGAGGGCAGTATGTCCAGGTAAGTCCCAGTCTATCTGTTCGGTTTCTGCCCGATTCCTGCTCAGCCTGTTATAACTCCCTGCAGGGAGTGAATGAGTAGAGATCCCATTATTATCATTCCCCTGTTGTGGAATACTGGGTGTTTCTTGCCTGCCCCTAATGTGGTCTATATGTCGTTTCCAGAGACGACCATCTAATAAAGTAATTTTGTAGGTCTTTGGGCCAGATTTGTCACTTACTGTGCCACGTTCCCATTGCTGTCCCCTGTCAAAATTTTTGACAAACACGTGCTGCCCAATGTACACTTCTCTTTCTGGCATAGACATAGTAACACTTTTATGTTGTACAAAAGAGGGGTGCAGTCTGTCCAGAGGGGACCTCAATCTCCGTCCCATCAATAGCTCAGCTGGACTCTTGTTGGTAGAAACACTAGGGGTAATGTGTTGAGCCAGAAGGAAGGTGTCCAGCCTCTCTTGTATTTCCCCTGGGGCAGACCTTTTAATGGCCTCTTTGGCCACTCGGACATACCTTTCGGCCATGCCGTTAGCCCACGCTGCGTGGACTGATGTTAAGGCGTGTCTGACCCCCAAGTGAGCTAGGAATTCCCCGAATTGTGTGGACGTGAATTGGGGCCCATTGTCCGACACCAAGACGTCTGGGCACCCGTGAGTTGCAAACAATTTTCTCAAAGCCCTAATAACAGTATGTGATGTAGTGGACCCCAACACCATAATTTCCAACCATTTGGAGTACGCATCTACTACAATGAGGAACATATTATTTCCCACTGGCCCTGCTAAGTCTATATGCACTCGGGACCAAGGGCTTTTAGGCAAGTCCCACTCTGCAGGGGAGGTTTTAGGAGGATTTGGCCGCGATTCTTGGCATTGTGTGCAAGTGGCCACCCAATCTTCAATAGTCTTATCCAGACCAGGCCACCATACATACCCCCTGGCCAGGGCCTTCATCCTGACCACTCCAGGGTGACCCTTGTGTAACATTTTCATAACCTGTAATCTGAGGTTGGGGGGAATGATCACTCTGTCTCCCCACAGAACACAATCATGCATCACAGATAGCTCTAAGCGTTTTGTCTTGTACTCTGAGACCCCATGGTCTTCTCCATTAGGCGGCCAACCTTTTAAAATAAATTGTAATACTTTATGCAATACCTGATCATTTCTGGTTTCAATGGCTACTTCATGTGCAGTCACTAAGGGGTCAGTTTGTAAGTCTATAAGCAGAACATCAGCTACCGGAGCGGGGTCTTCAACCCGCAGACCTAAAGGGCAACGGCTAAGTCCGTCTGCATGGTTGATTAATGAACCCCCCTTATGGACTAGTACATAGTCATACCCCGCTAAGAATATTGCCCACCTGGACATTCTTGGAGACATAAATGGAGGGGTAGGGCGACCAGTGGCTAACAGACCCAATAGAGGCTTGTGGTCTGTAACTAATTGGAAGGGGCGTCCCAATAAATAATGGTGAAATTTTTTCACCCCAGCCACCAGTGCCAGAGCCTCTCTATCGATCTGCGCATAGTTTCTTTCAGCTAGGGATAAGGTTCTGGAGAAATAAGCCACTGGGGCTTCTTGCCCATTAGGGAAAACATGAGCCAATACTCCCCCCACGCCGTACGGTGAAGCATCGCAGGTGAGTCTGAGTGGAAGGGTTGAGCTATACTGAATGACCACACTGTTTGAAGACAGGAGATTTTTGACAGCTTGGAACGCTTCTTGTTCCCGCTTCCCCCATGTCCACACTGCCCCCTTGTGGAGGAGGCGATGAAGCGGCTCAGCCGCAGATGCCTTTTGACGCAAGAAAACTGAATAGAAATTTAAAAGTCCCAAAAAGGCTTGGAGCTCAGATTTGCAAGTGGGGGCAGGGGCATCCTTGATGGCCTTCACTTTATCGTCCGTGGGGTGAATACCCCGCGAATCTATGCGGAACCCCAAAAATTCAATAGAGGAAGTTCCCCATACACATTTTTCAGGCTTCAAGCGTAATCCCTTATCACGTAACCGGGACAGGACTTGTCTAATGCGGCTATGAAGTTGGGCAGGGGTGTCCCCACAAATCAATATGTCGTCAAAATACGGGACCACCCCATTGAGACCTATGAGAAGCCTTTCCATTAATCGTTGAAAAATACCTGGGGCCACACTGACCCCAAACTGCAAGCGAGTACATTTGAATGCCCCTCGGTGAGTGACAATTGTCTGAGCCATTGCTGTGGCATCATCTACGGTTAACTGTTGATATGCCTGGGCAAGGTCCAGGCGTGCAAAGATGGACCCCGAGCCCAGGGTGTGCAGCAGCTGTTGGACAACGGGTATGGGGTACGAATTATGCTGCAATGCTTTGTTCAATGTCGATTTATAGTCTGCACACACTCTGAGTGTGCCATCTGGCTTCAAGGGCGTCACTATAGGGGTCTCCCAGGGTGCGTGTTCAACTGGAACTAGGATGCCTTGAAGTTGTAGCTTTTGCAGTTGTGCATCCAATTTCTCAAGCAATGGAAGTGGCACCCTTCGCGGCTTTAGCCGAAGGGGGGGACATTAGGATCCAAAGAAAAAGAAATAGGGGGTCCTTTGTAGGTACCCAAACCTTCCTGAAACACTTCAGGAAACTCGCAGACAAAATTAGGCACCCCTTGTGTCCCTTGTGTAGTAATTTTGTGGAGGCCAGTGACAGCTAAGCCCAAAGGAGCCATCCACTCTAATCCCAACAATGAGTGATTTGCCCCTTCAACAACTAACAATGGTAGCATGACATGTACATTTTTAAAAGTGACTGTCACATTGGTTTTGCCTAATACCCGAATAGGGTGTCCCTGAAAGTCATTAATTGAAATGTCCAGAGGCTGCAAGGAGTCCCGAGATAGGGCTGGCACATAAAGGTGCAACTTGTGCCAAGGCATTAAGGTATATTTGGAGCCAGTGTCAAGCTCCATGGGGCAAGGCTTGTGATTAAGTAGGATGGGGACAACAATTTTATTAGTGGGGGAGAAACAAGAGCCAGATTTGGGGCAGTAATTGTTACCTCGGGGGTTCCATGGACGCCGGTTCCCTCTGCCTTGCTGTCTCGGGGGCCGAGAAAAACGCTGGGAAGAAAATGTAGGCAGGAGATCTTGAGAGCCAGAGAAGTCATCCGGAAGGATGACTCGGCAGACAGGCGCGATGTGTCCCCGCTTGTCACAGCGTCGGCAGAAGGCGTCCTTGAAAGGGCACCGGGATCTTGGATGTTGTCCTCGGCATCCGGCACAGGGCTGGTAAGTTGGACGGGGCTGTATGGAAGTCGGTCCACGAATTTGACAGCAGTAGTCATCACATGGGTCTTGATCTTGTAGCTGGTAGTCCTACGGTCGAGTCATCTGGGAACGGTGGCTGTCAGAGATTTTGCAGACTGTTGGTAGTTTATCATTAGTTTTAAGGTCGGCTGCTGCGGCTTCGGCCACCTCAGCCGTTTGAGCTGCTTTGATTACATCTTGAAGTGTTGACTCCTCGGTTGCCAGCAGCTTATTCCGAATAGTGACATTTCGCATGCCAAAAATTATTGCATCCGTCAACCGCGCCTCAGGATTCTCAAACTGGCATTTCGCCAAAATTGTTCTGAGGCGAGTTGCAAATTGATTAATTGACTCGCCTTCAGCCTGTGCTGTGCGCGAGAATTGGTGCCTGTAAACTCGAGCAGGCTTTGTTGGCTTAAAATGAGAAGCCAGTTTTTCTTTTAAAACATCCCACGGTACAGAGTTAGTGGGCTCAGGATCCGTTAAAGTGCCTGCTAACTCAAAAATTTGAGACCCACAATAATTTAAAAATAGGGCCCTTTTTCTGCTGTCTTCAGCATCTCGCATGCCGGCTGCCTCAAGAAAAATATCAAATTTTGCCATATAGGCAGTCCAGGTAGACCTCTCGGGGTCAAAGAGCTCTGGGGGCTGGATGATCGAAGGGGTCGACATTCTGTATTTTTTCTAATTTTCCGAGAGAAAAAAAAATGACCTCTAGACCCTCATCGCCAATGTAATAGATGCAATACACGGTTCCGATGAAATTCTCTTTATTCGCTATAGGCATTTAACAAGCGGCTGTAACTCTTTCTCTCAGCCGCACTTTCACTAACAGAAGACGCGTAAGACCGGGAGCCGCGCTATTTATATGAACTCGCCCAGCAACAGCGGCGGCTGACAGCTCCTCGATATTGGCGCCAGAATACAACAGCCAATCAGCAACAGGTAAACATTTACAGTACTTCTACTTAGTTCTGCTTAACAACAAGTGTCAGAAACAATTCCTAATATTATTATCTAATATATAACACAAGGCACACATGTTAACTCTTTAATTACTGAATGTCTCTGTGGCTGGCAATATTCAGCGTGACATGCACAAGGTGTGAATTCATCAACCATAGCTTATGAACTATGGGAAGAGTTGGCATAGCATATTAAACTGGAGCCATCTCACATGCTGACTTAGTGTGATGCTATGTCCTTCTCAAGCACTTATTAGTTTGCACTTGAGGAAAATAATGCAAAGTGTCATGGGCCCCTAACAATTGGCTCCAAGTCTGAACACTTAGTGATTATTGAAAACCCACAGAAATTTCACTGTACCAATGAACTCCCTTCAATAAGAGGTAAAAATAACTTTTTGTTCACTCTTTTCACCTTCTCTAGTCTTAAGAGAGAAATAGTCCACATATTATTTGTGGGGGATTATATAAAGGTAATCTTCAACTGAACTATTAATTTAGTGTTTGTTCAAAGTTACATTGGCACTGAAAAAAATGACATGACTATTTTTCACACATATAATTATTCCAGCATCCCATGGTTACTGGATCAGAATTTGAATACTTGGCAACTGGCATGTATTTATGACAATCGCAGGATTCCAGGATCATGTGATCATGTGACCTTTTGTGACTCTCTGACAAGAAAACCCTGTTAGTAACTTAACAACTGCAGTGGTTCATTTAACATCTGTGGCAAGAGAGGTTATAAAATGGGGCAACACACGCCTAACAACTGTCTTGCTTAGCCATTTAATTATGGTTGTAAGTTAAGAACTACCTACCGTATTTTTCGCTCCATAAGACGCAGTTTTTTTCCTCCCAAAGTAGGAAGAAAAATCAGCCCCATCTTATGGAGCGAAGATGCAGGCAGGGAGGGGGGGGGAGGCTGCGAACTCGGAAGCGCCATCCCACCGGCTGGCTGGCTAGCTGCTGCCTGGCTCCCTCCCTCCCGGAGGAGGGTCTCCCTCCGCACCACCAGCGGCGCTCCCCCCGCCAGCCAGCCAGCCAAGCCCCGCGCCCGCCAGAACCGGCTCCTCGCTCTCCCCCCGCCGCCCGCCGCGTTTGCAGGAGGTGGGGAGGGTCGGGCGGCCCCCTGCCGCCCGCCGCTGTGCCTCCTTGACGTCGAGAGGAAATGCCTCTCAGCGGAGGTCTTCAATGTCGGGGGCGCACGGGCGGTTGCGCACGCTCCCTATCTCCCTGCTAGCCCACTCGGAATATTCAAAATAAGAAAAGCCTTTGCCGGCTTTTCTTATTTCCGAGTGGGCTAGCAGGGAGATAGGGAGCGCGTGCAACCGCCCGAGCGCCCCCGACATTGAATATCACCTTCGCCGGCCCCGCCTCTCCTGCAACCCCCTTGCTGGGAGCCCGGGACGAAAGGGCTCTCGGCAAAGGTGAGGCGGGCAGGGCGTGCGCGCGTCACCGCTGAGAAGAACGAAGAGAGAACGAGAGTGAGTGAGAGCAACAGACAGCAAGATAGAGAGAAAGTGAGAAAGAGAGAGTGAGAGAAAGGGGGGGAGAGAAAGAGATAGCAAGAGAGAGAGAACAAGAGAAAGAAAGAGCGTGAGAAAGAAAAAAAGAGAGAAAGAGTGAGAGAGAGAGAAAGCAAAAGAGACAGAAAGAAAACAAGAGAGAGAAAGTGAGAAGAAGAGAGAGAAAGAGGGGGAGAGAGAGAGAAAGAGAGAGGGGGAGAGAGAAAGAGAGAGGGAAAGGGGGGAGAGGGGGGAGAGAGAGGGAGAGGGGGGAGAGATAGCAAGAGAGGGAGAGAGAGAAAGAGAGAGGGAAAGGGGGAGAGAGTGGGGAGAGAAAGAGAGAGGGAGGGAGAGAGAGGAGATAAAGGAAGAGGAGAGAGAGAAAGGAAGAGAAAGAAAGAAAGAGGGATAGAAAGAGAGAGAGAGAGTGAGAGATGCTCAGTGAGCCTTTCTTTGAAGTTGCCTTTCTTTCTTTCTTTCTTTCTTTCTTTCTTTCTTTCTTTTTCTCTCTTGCTCTCTTGCTCTTTCATTCTTTTTTCTTTCTCTTGCTTTCTTTCTTTCTCTTGCTTTCTCTCCTTCCTTCCCTCCTTCCATTTCTTTCATTCCCCCTCTCTATTTTTATTTCTCTTTCATTTTCTTTCTTTCTCTCTTTCTTTCTTTCTTGCTCTTTTTCTTTCTCTCTTTTACCTTCCCTTCCTCTATTTCTTCTTTTCTTTCTCCTTCCTACCTTCTTCCCTCCCTCCCTTCAGTCCTTCCTCTCTTACTCTCCCCTTTCATAAGTTTCCTTGCTTCCTTCCTCTGTTCCTGTCCCTTCCCCCTTTCTTTCTTTCCTTCCTTCCTTCCTTTCCTCCCTCCATTTCTTGCTTTCCTTTTCCTTCCTCCCTTCTTTCCTCCCTCACTCCCTTCTTTCACTCCTTCCTCTCTTCCTCTCCCCTTTTTGGCTCAAAATATTTTTTTTCTATTTTCCTCCTCTAAAATCTAGGTGCGTCTTATCAGCAGGTGCGTCTTATAGAGCGAAAAATACGGTATACCCTTGGAAATCAATTGGGAAAGCTCTAGATGTTCTTTGGTTACTTTATTTTAAAAATGGGCTTCTTTCAGTATAATATTAGCAGAATGAGTAGGTGGAGTAGCTGACTGATACTTGCAAGTTGTGTAGTTTTAAACAAGTCCTCTTCAGGTTTATTCTAACACATTAAAAACATTTCCCCCCTAAAATAGAGATTGGTTTATTTACCATTTTTTATTGTTTCACAAATTCAACACTTTAAAAATACCATCAAACAGCTTCAGTGTAATAAAATCACAAGACAATAGAAGTAGAAGAAAAAAGTAAGAAGAAATAATAATAATAATAATAATAATAATAATAATAATAATAATATCCTGATGAAATTTTCTTCATAATTATCAGTAACGTGTCCCTAGAGGGATGTTCTTTGCCATTTACTGTTTATAGATGGACTTGTCTCTGATCCAACAGAACATGCATGACAACCAAGGGTTGCCCTTTCCAAAATAAAAGATTCTATCCAACCGTTGCTAAATATGGAAAATGGAAGTGGGAGGAACGAATGGCTATTAAGATAGAAATCAAATCAAAATATGCAGCTCAACAGAACAGCTAATTTTTGGCTTTTTCCAAAAGGTTTTGTTTTCACAGTTATCACATGCTGTAATTGGTTGGACATAGCTTGCTTTTTCAAAGTAGTGTGAAAGCCAAATTTGGAGTGTTTAGATATTAATTTTGATCTCTGTCTTCCAGTGTTACAAGGGGACCATTCTATATCCTTAAATTATTTAGGCAAAGAAGTCTTCTTCTACATTGCTTACTCAATGGAAGATTTTATTTGTTATGGTAATTTCTACCAAACCTATTGTTTCCCTTTCTCATCTTCTTCTAGGACTAAGTTTGTGATTGATAAGTGCATTGCAAGTGCTGCTTGGCATTAAAAAAATGAATACTATGCAGAGTAAAAGTTCAAGAATGTCATATCACCAGTGAAGGGCTATCAAAGGTTTTAGTACCACACTGTGGGGGTGGCTTATGCAGAACGCCCTGCATTTTCTTTCAACATATTTCAGTGCAAATTGGGTGCTCTGGGGTAGAGCTTCATTTTCGCTACTCCACTGCATCCCCCCCGTCCAGGCAGTAGCCCACCCCTGCATATCACATATGTGTAGCACTTCCCCCCAAAAAGCCATTGACAATCAGACCCTTCTATCCCTTTCCCAAATGAGCAGCCTGACCTGTCTCAGGCACACCAACATGCCTTGGAAGGAATTACAGGCTTTAATTAAAAGAATGGCTATTAAGATAGAAATCAAATCAAAATATACATCACAATAATAGAAAAAATTATTTATTTGTTTGTTTGTTTGTTTGTTTGTTTGTTTATTCATTCATTCATTCATTCATTCATTCATTCATTCATCCATTCATCCATTCATCCATTCATCCATTCATCCATTCATTCATTCATTCATTCATTCATTCAATTTCTATGCCGCCCTTCTCCTTAGACTCAGGGCAGCTTACAACATGTTAGCAATAGCACTTTTTAACAGAGCCAGCCTAATGCCCTCACAATCTGGGTCCTCATTTTACCCACCTCGGAAGGATGGAAGGCTGAGTCAACCTTGAGCCGGTGATGACATTTGAACCGCTGACCTTCAGATGTACAGTCAGCTTCAGTGGCCTGCAGTACAGCACTCTACCTGCTGCGCCACCCCAGCTCTCTTAAAATGGTGAGACTATGTTGTGGCCCGCCAACAGCCCATGCAGCTGATAGTGAATCCCATTCAGGAGGAGACTGACTTGGTGAGGCACCAGCGACCTACGCAGCTGGCACCTGAGTCGGACAGCAGGGAGGATGACGAGGACTCGGTGCCAGATGCAGAGGGTCAGGCAGGGCCT